>NC_143558.1:110312500-111687500 GCF_054136105.1 Typopeltis vanoorti
TTAAATATTACAGCTAGTGTATGATTGTCGATAATATTTTCATGAAAGGAGTAAGTTCATGAGTAAATCGAAGCTACAAATATCCAATGCGGATTGGAGTGGATGGAATGACATAGTCGTAATGATTGGGATTTTCAATTAATTTATTATTGGTGGAATGTCGAACTTCATTCTAATTTAGTAGTTCCTGTTGATCCAATAATTTAGCATTTTTTAATTGAAAGAAAAAGAAAAAAGATAATAAAAAAGATTTATTGACTATTCTTGTAATTCATTTTTGAAATGAAGTGTAATTTAAAAACAGCACTCATTGAAAGTAATGTAAAAGTGGATAAGAAATACTTCGGAAACTATGCTTACATAATAATAATATAGACAAACATGTATTCTTAATACCGAGATGAGTGCAGTAATCTTCATAAAGTACTTTACGACAGAATAAACTTTTAAACAGAATGATAATAAAAAAAAAATAAAGTTTTCTTTTGAAGGGGGGATGTTATTCGGAAGGCTCTTGAAAATACGGTGTATTTTCATCTCATATGACGATATTAATCGTAACACGCGCGCAAACGTTTCGTATCCTGCCTCTCAAAAATGAGGAGATCGCTGTCTCTATTCGCGCTATTACATTTTAATTTATTTGCTTTTATTGCCAGTACTTTTCTTCTGGGAAATCTGATAATAATTTTCATTTTCTAAAAATTATGCAAACTCAGATTTTACACATGTTTATGGGTTAAGCGGGACTCGAATTTTTTTACTATTAATGAAACTTCATCATCGCGGTAAACGAGCAATGTCGTATATGAATTAAGTCACAGAAGGGATGCGAACCATTTTTGAAATACATTATGAATTCAAATTTTCTTCTAAGGAAATAGTTTCTTTTTTAACCTAATGCTCTCCGAAATATATTGTCTTCGACTGATGTTAAAGTGTGAAGTAACATCATTTAAAATGATCACTAATATTTTAATTATTAAATTTTACAAATTAATATTGGATTACTTGTTATTCAACAATCAATATTGAAAAACAAGATACACAAATCTCCCCAGTCACTGAATTCACTAAACGTATACACAAGTTTTCTATTTTGTTGGGAAATATGCCACAAATAGTGGACCAGCCCACAGTTAGCCAAAGTAAATTCTCCTATTTCTAGAATTAATAATAAAATAATAAAAAAAAAAAACTATTGGTCTATGGAGTCTGAAACGAGCCTTCGTGGCTCAGTCGGTTTCGACGATGCACTTTAGTTGGAAAGATCCCGATTCAAATTCTCTATGACGGAAATAAATATTATCAAATGTCTTCATCTGAAGGTGATTTAGCCCGTTTGAGATATATGGAAATGAAAGGTTTTTCCCTTCAGGATTCTCGAAGAAAAATCGTTCAAAAAAGGCAAATCGACCGGAACACGTACCGTATGACACTACAGGAATAACGATTAACCACTCTATTCTGACCAAAATGGTTTTGAATGCCTGCATGGTACGGTGTGAGTATATGCATAGCCGTAAAAAAAGAACTGTCAGCACAGCCGAGAATTACACAGTTAAATCGGCATGATATCAATCATGTGGCATGGGATATCAAGATCGGTGAGAGCCTTAAATTATTCATAAGATATACAACGTTTTCTTACTATTAATGAAACAAATTAGCGACAATGTCCAGGGCCATTCTTGCTATGATTATTTGGTCATCTGCAAACAAAATGGTATTAAGTATAGTTTCCCCCGATCCAGTTTAAATGCCGGTTATACATTTTCTTTCCATTTATTTACTAATTCATCTACATAGATATTAAATAACAGTGGCAACACTTGGAATCCCTGAAAAACCCATCTGTTAATTGTTTTCCATTCTGTATCTTTTTCATTGATTCTTACAGCAATTTTGGTTCTATTAATACATGATAATTATTGCAGCAGTTCACATTCTTTATAGTAGTCCACAGCTTGTTTCTTAAGACTCTGTCAAAGACTTTCTGGTAGTCTACAGATTCTATGTTGTAGTCTTAATGTTTTTCCATTAAGATTTTTAAAGTAAAAGCACAATAGAATTGTTGAAATATAAAATGTTAGATCAGTAACCCGTTTTGTTGACTGATCTGTGTGTTTAATTTCCCACACCTTAAAATACTCACAGGTTAGGTTCGCACTACGAGTATCATTGAAGTGTCTCTGGTTTCTTTACAATATGTTCATCTTACCTTGAAAACGTTGCTAGTTGATAGGAAAAGCGAAATTGTAATACAAAAGAAAAAATGTTTAATTAAATAACTATTCAAACATAATTATTTACATTAAGAAAATTGTAAGAGAAATAGTTTCTTTCTCATGCTTGCCCATTTGAAATCTAAATTAATTAAAAAAAATGCATCAATGAACAAAACCAAAGGAGTCAAACTCCTTTGCTAATCCTGTGTAAGATTAAAACAACGAAAGCCTTTTGCTAGTCGGTAAACAACAAACAAAAGAAACGCGTTCCTTTAGTAATCATCTCTAGGATTAAACAAATTACTGAATTTTAATAAAATCCGTTCCTATAAGGAATCTTTTCATTCTGGTTACAAACGTCACTCTTTACAAAATAAAGGAACACATCCGACCTCTGTAACTTAGTAGAAAGAGATTTTCAGAAAAAGGTATCCACACCCATAAATTCGAGAAATTTCAGCCCCAAGTCAAAATATTTCCAGTAAACTGTCTGCCCTACAGTTCTCTACACACAATCTTCATTACAAGTATTCAGTTCCTATCATTCACTGAATAATAATAATTTTCTTTTAGTTTTTAGGATATTTCGGTGCACATAAGAAACACTTTCTGCTAGAGATAAAATATTCGTCCACTTTTCATCCATTGACCGGAAATAAACCAGGGTTATAGTAAACAAATAATATATATAAATTGTGCTGGAACATTGTTTCTCAAAACTTGGTTTACTGTTATCTCTTACAACAAAAACTATACAGGAGCCCTTCTTCTAGATCATATTTGGTGGTGGTCCATCAACAGAACGAAATAGCTACTTTCGGATAAATCCATGGAGAATACGTTTCTATAACCTTTTAGTCCAAAATGGCTACCCGTAAATAAGTAACTTAGTTGTTACAGGTAACCATTTTCAACCCTCTCCTTACTCCATCTTTTGATTACTGCGCCTGCGCGCGCGCCAGCTTCAAACTCACTGGTATTGGCTTAAATATAGTGCAGTACTTGAACTATGCATATTTCCGACTCAACGAGATTGTTTCTGCCGCCACTTCGAACCGTTATTATTATTATTACGTGACACCTCCGAGAATCCCAAAGACTCATCGAGGGACAAGTTTCTCAATCAAGGGCAATTCTTTGACCAACCACTTAATCCACCAACTACACAGAACGCTATCAACTGCCTACCACCACAAGCATCGTGCTTCTAGAAATTGCCTGTGTTTTCAGGCCGATTTTTCTGTATGCAGGATGAAAAACCCGAGTTTCCGAGAGAAAAATCCTGGCACCTTTGTAGAGATCGGTAACTCGCCTTCAATTGAAAACACCCACCTAAGGATTCCTCTCGTCAAGAGGAGAATCGAACTTAAGTGTTTTCCAATCGTACCGTCATTCTTCCAATTGTGCTACGGAGGCGCTTAACAAAATAAATAAAAAGGTACCAAATTCACTGACCCATCCATGATTCTTACATACCACATCTTTTTTTTGTACCAGTTATCATCAACAAACGTTTTTACCGTTTTCAAGAAATCAGTCTTAATAATGAAATCTGAGCGTGATAATAATTCGCAAAAGTTATCACTCAAAAATGGAAAGAGCAGTGAAATTAATTAACTTATCTTTCTCTCCATAAAAAATAAGATTTCGCGGCATAACATTACATTACTGTGAACGGAATGGGGCATGTAGGGTTAACAGAATCTCATTTCTTTCATTAAGACTACTTAACACATAACTCATCTAATACAAAAAAATTAATAAATGAAATAAAAATGTGGAGTATCTGAATAAAAATCATCAGCCACACCACACGATAGTGTTTCTTTTGCTATTTATTGATTAGCAGGATTTTCTTCCGAAACTTCGGCACAGGGAAACTAGCAGAAAGAAGTTAATAAGTATGAAAACAAAATGGCGTTCATTCAGATTGTGCTTAAAATTTCTGAACGAATAAACTGTCAAGTAAATATTCAACTGCTTTCATACATCAAACAACGTTTAGATTTTATTTTTCCTGCAGACTGTCCGGATGAGGAAGTGTACTAGAAATGTGGCACAGCATGTGAAGATACGTGTGAGAATTACCATCAGACGCGTATTTGCATACGCCAGTGCTTCAAAGGATGTTTCTGTAAGAAAGGACGCATGCGTCAAAAAGAAATGTATAGAAATGTTTCTTGAATGATAATCATATTTGGCCCCTTCTTAAAATGCAAGGGAAAATCTTCAAACGAACATTCATCGAATTGTTCCAGCGTAAATAATGGGCCAAAGGAACAATTACTTAATTGTGCTTTCGTCCACTGTTACATAAATCTACTACTGTTCGTTTTTTTTTTTTTTTTTTTTTTATTTTCTGCTGTTACTTCAATGGATATGTTTCAACTGAGTATCATTCTTTATTTTCACGCTTTCAGCGTGAAAATACAGAATGGGGTTAAACATGCTTTGCCAACTCCATAAGTAAGCGCCAAGTAGATTCTTTTTTTTTTTTTTTGTAATAGTATTCTTGTAGAGTAACTGTGTCCATCGTAACAAAACAGCAGCTTATATGTACCTGCAGACAATTTATTTGTGATTTTTAACGTATTAGTTTAATCGTTTGTTTAATCGTTTCGTACAATTCTCATAGTATAAACGATTCGGCCGAAGCTAACAGACAATTCAAAAAATATAGAAGCGATTTTGCCTACGACCTTAAGCAGAGTTATTATTTTTAGAAAGAACGGACAAACAAAAATCGAATGTATTTGGTGCTCACTTACGCAGTTGGCAAAGTATGTCTTGCGAAGCAATTCTTCTGTATTAAAAGTTTGTGAACCATTCCTAAAAATTCTATTTGGACAAAAAATTATATGTCCTCATTGACGAAGATTTATGTTTTTAGAAATAAAAATATAAATCGCTTCTACCAAAACCGTAAGAATGATATAAAAAATATATGAGGATAAACCTGTTATATATATTTGTTTTTCGCGGTAGGTGAAAGTCACACCTAAGGTAACCAGGAAGATAATCCCACAAAGCCTGAAGAATGCAAAAATGATCAGAGCGTCTGACCAAATTTATCTTAACCTTCGTGTAGTCCTGGCATGTTGGCATGGTTTGGTGGCATCCAGTTAGATATTGAACGAATGAGAATAGGCTAGCAAGAAATCTGGGAATCAGCCAACCAAACTCTATTCTATATTGGATTTAAAAAAGTCAAACACGATGATTTTATACATTAAATTGGCATTCAAATTTATACTTTGGCAGGGAACTTTCTGTATTTTTCTTTTCTTAAAATAGCCATTACGTTGCAGTATAAGTAAATCCAGTTTATGAAAACAGCGTTTGTGATTTTCCACACTTACTTGTTACTCACCAACTCTGTATAACAACGACTTCTCTAAGAGTAAGATTCTTTCATTTTTGTGAGATTATTGAGTAAAACGTTTTCAAAATATTACAACTTGTGCATTCTTTATTCTTGATTTAAAAAAGCACTTAAATTATCTGCCAAACGCAGCTGCTTTAAAGCACGCACATCCAATAGGATGATATCGAAATTGTTATCAAACATGCTTACGTAAAGTGGGAACAAATACTGCGTGCCATTAATATTGCATGTAGAATATTTATGTCCTCTGCGCTTGGTCGCTTGAAGTCAGACTAGTCTCCGAAGTTTAAGTCTAGTCTCCGACTGGAGGAACTTTTTCTAAGCCTTTCTTCGACCGATTCCCGAGTTAATCGATCTCTGGCGCGGGCAAACGGGTTTTTCCTTCCGGAAACTCAGGTTTGTCATCCCGTAAACTCAAGAAAATCGACCGTAGTACCCACATTATGTCAGACAGTAACATATCTTGTTAGGGTTAGGTACCAAGAGATGGCAGCACTTGTTTGCCAGCCTCTTCAACGGTGGCTGCTATAATTAGTGATAGACATGGGCCAGATATCTCTGATTGACTACCGGTGGAGATCGAACTGCCCACTCAGTCTCCAAAAGTTAGATAGGGTTAAAAGACCTCGCCTACTTCCTATAAGGGAATAAAATGCGTTAGCTGATTTTATTTTTTTTTATTTTTATATTTAACAGTGGGAAACAACTGTAAGAATCAAACGGAAACATTCCAGAAGTCGAATTTCTGAAAGAAAAAAAAACCACTTAAAAATGTAATTTTAGGGAAAAAAAGTTTACCGTTAAATTCGATTGCGCTTCATCTGCTAAAACGGCCTTCTAGGCGAATAAGTTTTATGCAGTTAATCAGAACTTTTTAACAGAATCAGAAAAAACAATTTGTCATTTCTAATTTTTGTGGAAATAAACGTTTCACGATTATATTTTAATGTCTGTATGCAAAAATTATTAGGAGAAAACTGGTGTGAAAACAAGAACCAAACCATGGAGACTCATTGATAAAATATGAAGAAAGTTCTGACTGCTTCGTAAACACAGTGTGTAATAGGCAAAATATGGCAGGCATTGTATGAATAATGGCTAGGTGAATAATGAATATCCAAGGAGGAATGAGAAGTATGATTGTGAATAATGATTAGCGTGAACCTCCCAAGTTAACCAAGGATACCAAGTTAACAACGACAAACGATAACTTTAAGAGAAGATAAATATATTAAGAAAAAATATATATATATATATTCGTATTCAGATGTACTCGGTTAAACGACATGTTTATTAATTAATTTAAATGACTAAAACACCAACAATAATAAAGAATAAGGTTTAATGGAGACTACTACTAGTTTCGTTGGTAAACCAACTTCTTCAGGTTCCAAAGTACAAAGAATTATACACCATAATCCAACAGAAACATTAAACAATAACAACAACAGATCTACTAGAAACTGTAGTACAGTTTAAATTGGAGTCCGCGCTACAGTTCCGGCTGTATGTTTATGCGTGAGTGTGATATCGTGAGAACGCCAGCACCGGAGAGCAGAGCTGTGCGAATCAGGTAAACTATAGCTACATCTAAATGCGCCTAAAGACGTATTCTTTAGGCTCAAGAATACGTCTTTCAAGTTCATCATAACATTTGTGGATATTAAAAGTTTGAGACCAGTCTATTTGATGTTGGCTGCCTTCATCATATAGAGAACAAGAAGTGGCTGGCGAGAGCGCTGGCTCGGATTCTGTTATAAGATATATCTCTTTTGTGCTCTTCAACACGGAGAAGGAAAGATTTATCAGTCTGTCCGTAGTAAGGTTTTCCACAATTAAAAATAATTTTGTATACTCCTGGGAACTGAAGATGGTGATGTTTTTCTTTAGGTTGACTAAGGATAGAACGGAGTTTAGGAAAAGTAGAGAAACATGTTTTGATGTCGAATTTTTTTTTAAATCTGAGCCAGTTTGGGGGAGAGGGAACTAATGAAAGGCAAGGAGATGTAAGTTCTGGGGGTAGTATGATCTTCATTAGTTAGTTGACGACGGCGAAAAAGAAATTTCTCGATGCTTTTTAAAGTAAACCATTATTAAGAAAGGTCCTTTTGAGCAAATTAAGTTCATTTTGAAGCTCTACGTCGTCTGATAATAAGGATCTGGCCCGATATGCAAGGGTGGAAATAATGCCAAATTTCTGTGGAAGGTAGTGGTGAGAGGATGCATGAAGGTATCTGTCTGTATGTGTTGGCTTCCTAAAGATTGAAATTTTAATATTATCAGAGCACCTTGTAAACTTTATGTCTAAGACATTATATATATATATATATATATATATATATATATATATAGGACGACACAGAAGTAACAGGGTAGTTGCGAATCAGTAGTCACTACAATTACATTATTATTTTGATTACTAATTGATTTTTGTTTGTGTTATTAATCGATATTAGACATTACGTCCTTCATAATACACCGCATTGTACCGCTAATAAAATTTTTCTCTTTTAACGCGAATTCTCAGACTACCATGTAGCTTTTTTGAGACTGTGAATATAACACGTGCTTTAGATGTCAGACAGCAATTCAATCTGAAAGAAACAAAGGAAGATAGTTTACTATAGAATCAGGAGTAAGGTAAGATTTTACTTACGAGCAGTGTCATTTATCACCTCTATGGATCACAGTATGAAGCGTCATTAAACCTGGTGTCACAAACAAGTTATTTTAGCTCTTTATTTTCTACAAATAATGTTTTGATCCTGAATAAATCCAATACACAACTAACCAAACGGAATATAACCAATTTTCGCATGAAAAGTAGCAAAATCAAAAGACAAACATTAAGAAAAAAGGCAGGCACATGCCAAGCAACAACTGCATGGTGAATATAAACAAGTAAAACACTTAAGTTACCAAAATACATTTTGAGCGCTGATAAGAAATTATATTTAGAAATAAATAATAGAATAAACAAATTTGGTATGGTGAAGAGCAGCTGAAATATTTATAAAGAATATGAGAAAAATTGGCTAAAATATTAACCTAGCAGCATACTAGAGTGTTCAAAAACCAAGCTCAGTCAGTTTTGGGGATACCCTTTGGTTGGTAAGACCTTGGTTCGAATCCCGTATAGGATGTGAACAATTCTTCTTCTGATCAGGCCTTTTTATCTGAAGGCGAGTTAGCCGGTTTCATAATGTGTGGCAGGTTTTTTCGTTTTAAAACCTCGAGTTTTTCATTCCGAAAAACTGGAACCGGCCAGAAGAACACAATAACATAGGATATTATGCAGATCAGATTAACCATCCTATCGGAGCACTAATTTCCAAATTTCTGGGATTTATAACACTGACAATCAGGATAGAAATAAGAGTGGTCCATCACAGGTACAGCCCACCAATACCAGAGAGTTCTGAAAAAATTAGGGGATAAAACAGATGGTTTCACTTTTAAACTGCTGTTAAGAGTGAAGACATTAAAAGGACCTTGGCGTTATGAATTCAAGAATTGTGAACAGACTTATTCTAAGGTAGTCGCTTACTACTTAAACAGAATGGGAGAGGAAAAGGTAACAAAAGAATGGTTGATTGACAGAATGTCGAAAAAGAAAATATCCAGAGAAAGACTAAAATATAAGTCGATTGCTATTATAAGTGGTAGTGCCATAAAAGATGAAATATGAAATCTGAGAAAATCGATTGCAAGCAAATCAGAGATTAATGATGATGAAAACTGTTGACAGGAAGCTACTAAAAATGCAAATCTAACCAGGTTAACACGTTCTTCTGATCGAAGAGCAGAAAACATTTCATTTTATTAACTTGCTTCTTAATTAATTTAATGAAATGAAGATTTATGAAATGTTTAAGAAATTATTTAGATAATTTTCGAAATTGGAGTATTAGTCTTTCTTTCTTTTAGTGTAATAATTCGCTTTCATTACATAGGAAATCGAGACAAATTTGGATGGAAGTTGTATATTTGTTTTACACCCGAGATCCTTCGGAAAATGCAATGCGATTTAATTATCGGGGGTGTAAAGGTGTTTTGTTTCACACGCTCGAGTGTTTCTGATATCACAGGATAAAATACAAGGCAGAGATGCACTTTAGATGCATTTTTGTAAGTGTTCGTTTTTCCCACTATGTTCGTCTATCTTATCCGAATCTCTCCTTATCTGCACTGAAACACACACACACGCACATTATATATATATAAAGCGCAATATTCTGACGCTTATTTTTCTTTCAAATTTGCTGGTTCACCATGAAAGCAGTTCTGCTATTTGTCGCTGTTGCTGTTCTGGTTGCTTCCTGTCAAGCAAAGGGTAAGTGTTTTTGTTTTTTTATCTTTTTTTTTAAGGGACTTTTTTTCTGATGCAACAATGTTTCTGAATATAACTATGAAATAATTATTAGTAATATTATTCTCTAATTTTCTATTGCCTAACAGACATTCACTCGCATTTGCTTCTGTAATTCTGATCAGCTCTCAATTCTTGATATTTCAATTCTGAAAAAAAAAATTAAATCGTCTGACACTGAACTTTTAACGAATTCCGCTATCTTACAAAATACCTCTTCAGTTCATATGACACCTTTATTTTTATTTAATTAAATAATTCGGATGTCAACAAAAAAAATGGCAAGAAGGTTTGAGAATAAGAATGCTGAAGGTGACCCGAAAGATGCTATCAGATTTATCTCGCTATTTTATAAAATAAATTATATCTCGTTCATTTCAGTAAATTATACTATTTTCTTCGTTTAGCGCGAGACGAACTATCACTCTGCTTATTGGAGATCTGAAGTGCTTGATAAAGTACCACGTTTGTACCGTAAGGCAGGATTTTATTATTATTATTAGACACCGCCAGGGAGTCCAAAGACTCATCGAGGGAGGGCACCTACTCGACAATTCTTCATCTCCACCAATCCACCAACCGCAACTACCTTCAACTACACCATTGCCATCTACCGCTGATCACCACCACTGTTTTCACAGACAATCACAAACATCCATGCCCACACGGGATTCGAACCCGCAGCCTTTTGGCTGGGGAGCGAGTACGCTAACCAGTCCAGCTTGATACATTCGGCTTGATATAATTTTCGATATATTTAATTCTTAGTTCTAACGAGAAAATCTCCTCCAATGAAATACATCTGAAGTGGAGTACATGACATTACCTACTTTAAAAATGTTGAAAGCAAACACTTTCTACCCAACTCTAGAAGGAATAAACTATCGAAGATGTTGGCCTACTACGTTTTATTCGGAGTTGAAACATCCCGTTTTAGTATATTAATTATTTGCTAAAATAGGAATAAAAATGAATAATAACACCAATGTTATATCTACTTACGCATATTTATTGTTAAATGCAAATACTTTTGGAAAATAAAATATTCACCTGATATCAGTTGTAATCATGCATAATTTGCAGTAAACGTTGGAAAAGACTTCCCGCCTCACAATACTTAATTTTACAGAATTGCGATGATTCAGTAAACTGCTAAACAAATGTTTTACATCTTTTATGAAATTAAGTATGAATTTATCGGATTGTTTTCATTCATAAAGTGATATTTCCTGTTTGTTGCAGAGTGCCCAGAATTTGAAGAGTTTCGAACATGTGGCACAGCATGTCCAGCAACCTGTGATAATTACCATGAAGAAAACCGCAAATGCACGCTCCAATGCATTGAGGGATGCTTCTGTGAGGAAGGACTAGTGAGACACAGCTTGGGGTTTTGTGTAACTCCGGCACTATGCGGATTATGAGTAAGAATTAGGTGAAAAAGAAATGTAAAATGAAGTTGCTAATAAAGATAATTCTTTCTGATGCTCTGTTTGGTTACCTTAACTAAAGAAAGCAGATAAATCAGGACTAATAAAAGTGCTCTAAAAAGTACCACTAACATCTATTAATCGCATTTTAAATCAAATCTACGGCTTTTATTAAATACCGAGCTGTGGTGTTTATTCTGGAATAGTAAAATTTCCGGAACAGAGGTCACTAAGACCTTATTTCTTACTGAAGCATGCCTAATAAATTCTGTAATATTATTATTGGACGAATGATTTCTGGTGCGTTTTGCATAATTCTTATGTAGTTATTTGTTCTGTTTGGCTATTTCTATACATGTTATACCCGTACATAAGTCAACAAAAGGAAGGAAATGAGTGCAGATAATCATTGATAGTTCATTTCATGAGGACATTTCTGGATATTATTATCATACAATTAAGTCATTAAAAGGAATATTTAAATTAGCAGAATTTCGTGCAAAATACAAAAAGATCGATAGACAGTCTAAATAAAAGATGAATTGACTGCCTAAGATGAAGTACCGAAAATGAAAGAAGATTAGGGTTAAAGCGAGATGAAGAAGAAGAAGAAGAAAGATATTTGGAGCCGTTTTTGTCCTATTGCTAAAATAGTTCCCTAGCGAAAAAAAATAATATAATTACTTAAAATAGTTCTGAATGGAATCATGACAAAAATGATTCGCCAAGTACACAACCTGATTGATCCAACAACTAAAAATTATTGCTTCGAATACGCGGATATAATGAAGTACCTAGCGCGCTATCAGGATCTGATCTCTACATCACAATTTGAAACTGTTCATAGTTCGAACTTCGATCGACACAGCCAAATTAATTGTCAGAGCACACATACTACGTCACAACCAAACGGATTCTTCAAACTACATCCACACACAGCAGGAAGCCGGGATTTGTTGCACTCAGTTTAATCTGTCTTGTGTGGGCCGAAAAAAATTATAATAAAACATTCATTAAAAGTTCAATAAGAAATCAGAACATTAGCGCACTTTTCTTCTTAAGAAAGAAATCCGCGGGATTGAAACTTGAAACTCTTGAACTAATGAAAAAGTTAATTTTCACGTAGTAAACTTTCATTAAACTAGATATTAATTCTGAAAAAGTTATGTTAAGAAATAAAACTGAGACAGCATATACACAGTGATCATAAAGCATATGACCGAGGTTTTTTCTTACGTTAGGCAAGATTGCCTTGATCAGTAAAACTTGGAGAATCCTGTAAATTTTTCGAACTCTGAATGCATTAAATAGAAAATATTCCCGGGATTGGTTATTTCCCGTTGCAGTAATAGGCATATATGCTTCTTTCATTCAAAAAGATTCATCCAAAACTTTACGCAAGAAATTACTGAAAGCCTGTTGTGACACATGACCGAGCATCGGAGTGACCATACGGCATCTGTAGATGCCCAGTGAACATAGAGAGAGAGAGCTCAACTACTGTCTAAAGGTGGAATTTCCCAAATCAGTTACTATCAGCACTTAATTATATTCACATTTATATGATGGCTCTTTGTGATTTATAGAAAACTCGTGCAGCATCGGAAAGTGTACATTCTGCGATGTAGAAAGTACGACGTACATCGTAGAATGTACGTCGGATTTGTACTGTAAAACTGCATGAAGAAAATTTCAAAGAGTTTCTATTCAAATTTATTTATTTATTAGATTATTTTAGTAAACTATATAACATAATATATCCAAGCAGTGTAGTGGCGAAACACAATTTACCAGCAGAAAGTTTAATTTATTCTTCATCCATGCATTAATTCTCCATCTCTCTCTCTCTCTCTCTCTCTCTCTGAATTTTGACTTTCATTTGTGAGTATATAGTGCAGGCGATAATATTTGCATGAAAGGGGTAAATTCATGAGGAGATCGAAGCTATAAATGTCAATGCGGATTGGCATAGTCTGTAATGATTGAGATTTTCAATTCATTTAGATTTGTGTTGGAATGTCGAACTTCATTCTAATTTAGTAGTTACAGATGCTCCAATAATTTAGCATTTTTTATTTCAACAAAAAGAATTATTGACAATTCTTGTAGTTCATATTTGAAATCAAATGTAATTTAAAAATAGCCTTCATTTAAAATAATGCAAAACTGCGTATGAAATACTGTTAGAAGCATGCTGACAATAATAATAACAAAGACAAACATGTATCTTTAATACCGGTATATTTGAATCTGATTGAGATGAGTGCAGTAATCTTCATAAACTACTTGATGCAGTACTTCATAAAGTACTGCATGATACAGTAGATCACCATGAAAAGCCTTATGGAATTTATTGCTGTTGCCCTCGTGGTTGCTTTCTGCCAAGCAATAAGTAAGTAACCTCTTTATTCCATGTTTGTTCCATCAATACCTTCGAAATTAAATCTTCGGAAAATACTCTAAGACAGAAACTTGGACGATTTCTTCTTAAGTATTAAAGGATTATTCATTGATTACTAGGAATTATTACTGGCTACTATTATTTTACTATTATAATTTTAAACGTTTATATGTCACGTTTTTTTGAAACGTTTTGAAACTCAGGTGATTCGAGTCATTAGAATTCAAGGAAAACGGGGAGGGGGGGGTTGAGCGCCGTAGGCTCCAGGGGAGCGTATCCCCCTAGTATATATATATATATATATATATATATATCACTACAGAAAAAATGGGCTATTGTCGAGAGTTCACCAGCATTCACCTTCTGCAATTCTGATTTTGCCTAAAATTTAGACGTTAGAAAAGCTTTCCCTTGAAAATGTGTATTCACACTCAAAGTTTAAAAAAAATCGGCTAACGTCTTTTTATTCCCTTATAGGGAGTGGGCGAGGCCGTTTAGCCCTATCTAACTTTTGGAGACTGAGTGGGCAGTTCAATCTCCACTGGTACCAATCAGAGATAGATGGTCCAAGGCTATCACTATTTAAGCAGCACGCAGTGAAGAGAGACGGCTCAACAAGTGCCACCATCTCGTGATCCCTAACACTAGTATTTAATGTCTGAAATAATGTGAGCTCTACGGTCGATTTTCTTGAGTTTACGGGACAAAAAAAAAAAACCAAGTTTCCGGGAGAAAAAACCCACTTGCCCGTGCCAGAGATCGACTAACTCGGGAACCGGTCGAAGAAAGGCTTAGAAAAATTTCATGTATTCGACGACTAAATTCGAAACAAGGTCTTCCTTCCTGTGTTGAAGCGCCGTAGTGTGCAAACGCCACATCCATTGAGCTAAACAGCCTATCTTAAAATTAAAGATTTAAATTCAAAATATTCGGAATTAAATTTTCATACTAATTATTAAACGGATAATTTTTTATTCTGAATTCTTTAAGTAGGAATATCAATCTATAAATTATAACTATATTTTTTAAATGAAATTTGATAAAATGAAATTTCAGACGAGACTCTCCGTATCTCAGTTGGTCAGACGATGTCCTGTAGTTGGAAAAAAGAAACCTGGGTTCGAATCCCATGTAGGAGAAGAACAGCCTTTATAAGAAATTTTCAACTGAATGTCAGTTAGCCAGTCTCATGTGGGGTCTGAAAAGTGCCTCCGTAGCTCACTCGGTTTCGACGATGCCCTTCAGTTACAAAGATCCGGGTTCGAATTCCGACTATGACGAAATAACCATTATCAAGGCTCTTCATCTGAATAACCCGTATCAGATATACGGAAATTAAAGGATTTTTATTTCATGAAACTCGGAAGAAAAATACTTCCAATTTCCCCCCCCCCCCCCCCCCCAAAAAAAAGGAAATGCATAGGTGGACGTAAACATAACGGCAAAGTCAGAGACAATAGGACTACCCAGTGATATCGGCAGATCGGTGACAGCCTTTCATTATTTACAGTATAAGATATGCAATAATGAAAAAATTAGTCACAATGTCCAGGGCGGTTCTTGCTATGATTATTTGGTCATCTGCAAGCAAAATGGTATTAAGTATAGTTCCCCCGAACCAGTTTAAATAAAGTTACAGATGTTCTTTTCATTTATTTACTATTTCATCTACATAGATATTAAATAACAGTGGTGACACTGGGCATCCCTGAAGAACCCATCTGTTAATTGGTTTCCGTTCTGTAACTTTTTCATTGATTCTTATAGCAATTTTGGTTCTTCTCATACACGTTGATTATTGCAGCAAAACTGATTTGAATTGTTTAGATTCTTAATTGTGATCCACAGTTTGTTCCTTAAGATTCTGTCAAAGGCTTTCTGGTAGTCTACAAATTCCATGTGTGTTTCTATAATATATTCTTAATGGTTTCCATTAAGATTTTAAAGTAAAGCGTCAATGAATTGTTTAAATATAAAATGTCAGATCAATAACCCATTTTGTGACTGATCTGTGTGATTAATTTAAGTATATCTGGTTTCTTCCTAATATGTTTATCTTACCTTGAAAACGGTGTTGATTTTCCCCAAAATTAAAACTCATTCACTAATGTTTATCTCTAAAATAAGACAAGAGAAATTGTAATACAAATAAAGTTTCATTAAATAACTATACAAACATAATTATTTACATTAAGAAAATTGTAAGAGAAAATACTTTCCCTCTCTCGCTCGTCCGTTTGAAATCTAAATTAAGAAATTCAAAAAAAAAAAAAAAAAATCAACAACGAACAAAACTAAACGAGATGAACTCCTTTGCTAATCCTCTGTTGGATTAAAATAACTATAGCATTTTACTAGTCAGTAAACAACAAACAAAAGAAACGCATTCCTTTAGTAATCATCTCTATGATTAAACAAATTATTGCATTTTAATACAATCAGTTCCAAGAAGCAAACTTATCACTCTAGTTGCAATGTTCACTCTTTACAAAATGAAGGGACATAGTCTACCTATGTAACTTAGAACAAACAGATTTCCAGCAAAATATACCCCACTCCAGAGAGTTAAGCACGAAGACTAAAATGCACGTATTCAGTTCCTATCATTAACTGAATAATCATCTTTTTTTATTCAGGAATTTGCAATGCACACTCTATCGGAAGAAGCACACCTTCTGCTAGAGATAAAATATCCCGTCCTCTTTTCACCCATTGACAGGAAACAAATTACACTCATGGGGTTATAATAAACAATCAGTAGACATACTTCGTGGTGGTACATGGTTTCTCAAAACTTGAGTTATTATTCCTTACAACACAAACTATATAAGAGGCTTTCTTGTAGATCATATTTGGTGGTCATATATCAATAGAAAGAAATAGCTACTTTCGGATAAATCCATGGAGAATACGTTTCTTAAAACCTTTCGTCAAAAATGACTACCTATAAATAAGTAACTTAGTTCTTACAGGTAGCCATTTTAAACCCTCTCATTACTCGATCTTTTGATTACTGTGCATGCACGCTCCAGCTTCAAACTCACCAGTATTGGCCGAAATATACCGCAGTACTTGTAAAATATATATTAACAACTTCCGTGTTTGTTTCTGCCGCCGTTTCGTATCGTTATTATTATTACGTGACACCTCCGAGAACCCCAAGAACTCATCGAGGGAAAATTCTCTCAAACAAAGGCAACTCTTTGACCAACCACTTAATCCACCAACTACACAGAACGTTACCACCACCGTCTACACACAACGCCATCTACTGCCTACCACCACAAGCATTTTTCGTCTGTAAATTGAGTGCGTTTTCAGGCCGATTTGTCTGTATACAGGATGAAAAACCTTAGTTTCCTGGAGAAAAACCCTGCTACCTTTGCAAGACATCAGCTAACTCACTCCAATTGAAAATACCCATATAAGGATTTCTCTCGTTAAGACAAGAATCGGACTTAAGTGTTTTCGTAATTCTTCCGTACCGCCATTCTTCCAATAGCGCTACGGATCCCCAATAACAAAATAAATAAAAGTCGTCAAATTCACTGACTCATCCATGATTCTTACATACCACATCTTTTATTATTTTAATTATTCGTGACACCTCCAAGGAGTCCGAAGACTCATCGCGGGAGGACACCCACTGTACAACACCCCCTCTCCACCACCACTACACGGAAACTCTACATCAACGCCATCTACTGCCCACCAGCACCACCACAACTAGTGTGTTTTGTCTGTAAAGATAAGTTATCATCAAAATGAGATTTTGAGATGTAGCATTACATTATGGTAAACGGAAGGGTCCATACAGGGTTAATAAAACCTAATTTCTTTCCAATCTCTTTTATTAAGACTATTTAACACATAACTCATCTAATACAAAAAAATTAATAAATAAAATAAAATGTGACGTATCTGAATAAAAATAATCAGATTCACAAACATTCTAGTGTTTCTTTTGCTGTTTTTTGCTTAGCAGGATTTTCTTTTCTTGTAGACAGGAGAAAAATCTTATTTGTTCTTTATATCAGAAATCCTGGTTAAACGAACCCTTGAACTCATCCATGGCACATTTCCAAATTTCGAGAGAGCGGGATTTGCAGAAAGATGTTAATAATTATGAACAAAAATGGCGTTTTTCTTGCAGAGTATTCGGATAAGCAAGAGTACTTGGAATGTGGCCCAGCATGTCCAGATACATGTGAGAATTACAACAATAATCTGCTTATATGTATACTCAATTGCTCCAGTGGATGCTTCTGCAAGACAGGACTAGTCTTACACTCAAGTGGCGCATGCGTGCTTCCAAAATAATGTTAAAATAATTTTGCACAAAACAAACTGTAAAGCATAGTTGGGAATAAACTTGTAACATATATCAAAGGGCTAATTCTTAAACACTGTTTTATTTCTTTTATTATTATTATTATTATTATGTCTAACATCGAAGAAAGTTCACAAACGTCATATCTCATCAGTGCGTCTATGGGTTAACTTGGCTGGCTTCCAAAAATATCATTAAATAAATTGAGGAGTTTATAATTGCTATAGAAATGTTTCTTGAATGATAAACCATATTTGACGTCTTCGTAAAATGCAAGGAGGAAAATTTTCAATCTAACATTCATCCAATTGGACCGAAGGAATAAGGGAGAAATCCATAAGTGGTGGCCTTTCTAGAAACCGATCACCAAATGAAGAAACATAATTTAAAATGCAGTGTTCTTCATTGCAATTGATCTACTTGCCAACAACAACAACAACAACAACAACAAAGAGAGAGAGAGAGAGAGCCTTATAACTGAGAAACGAAGTGCGTTTCTCAGTTATAAGATTTTAAGATGAATGCAAAGTTTGAAGAATGCATAAACGATCAGAGCGTCTGAACAAGTTTATCTTAACCTTCAAGTAGTGCAATTGGTTTGTAGGCATCTAGTTAGATATTCCACGAAGGAGAATTGGCTGTCAAGCAATATGGGAATCAGCCAACCAAATTGTATTCTATATTGGATTTAAACAAGTCAAATACGATGTTTTTACATATTAAATTGTCATTCATAAATAAGGGAACTCTTTCTATTTCTTAAAAAATGCAAATACTTTGCAGTAAGTGCAGTGCAAGTAAATGCAGTTTAAGGCAATAGAGATTGTGATATTCCACACTAGTTAACTACGAGAGTGGTCTGAAACGTTCTGGGCCTCAACCATAGACCGCAAAACAATCGACATGATGTTTTTTTTTTCTAAGTTGGTACACCTGTCCTAAGCATCCATGTGAAATTGCAAGTCATCCTATCAAGTAGTTAGTTTTATACAGCTGCCTGAAGCAGAAGTGTTGTCTGTATCCCTTGAAATGGATAAAATTGAGTATCGTGCGGTTATAAAATTCTTTGTGAAAGACAATTTAACGGCAAAAGAAATCCATTCGAAGTTCATAAAAGTTTATGGGCACTCTTCTCCTTCATTCTCGACAATTAAGAAATAGGCTGCCGAGTTTAAACGTGGCTGTACCAGCCTTGAAGATAACCTACGTGAAGGGCGTCCAAAAAGTGTGACAACACCACAAATAATTGATCAAGTGCCCAATTTGGTATTGAATGACCAGCGAGTCAAAGTGCGTGAAATTGCTGAGACTATAGGCATTTCAAAAGAACGTGTAGGATATATTTTGCATGAAGAATTGCAAATGAAAAAGCTTTGCACATGATGGGTTCCACAGTTGCTCACAGCAGATCAAATACACACTCGCCTGAAAATTCCTGAACGGTGCTTGCAGCGTTTTAACAAGAATAAAATTAATTTTGTGCGTCGATTTATTACTGTGAATGAGGCTTGGTTACACATCAGAATTCAAACAGTGGACTGAAGCCGGTTTTTCAGTTCCAAAGAAAACAAAGTCGTTTCCATCAATAGGAAAAGTCTGGCATATGTGTTTTGGGACGATAAAGGCATTTGTTTTTTATTATCTTGAAAACGGTAAAAGAATAACCGAAGAATATTATTACGAGCTTTTAACCCGACTAGACGAAACAATTCTTGAGAAACGTCCCGGTATTGAGAAGAAAAAAATCATCTTTCATCAGGACCTGCCCACAAAGATGTTTTGGCAACAGGAAAATTAAGGGATACGCACTATTAATTGTTACATCTTCCACCCTCTTACTCAAATTTAGCATCCTCTGACTTCTATCTCTTCCCAAAACTAAAACTCTTCCCCGCTGGTCATCGTTTTTCTTCGAATCATGATTGCAGCTGTAGAGGGGTATTTTGCAGATCTTACTGAGAACCACTAGAGGGACGGGATAATGGCACTGGAACATCACTGGAATAAACGTATTAGTCTTAAGGGAGATTATGTTGAAAAATAAAAATAATTTTGAAATTATAAATTCGTTTTTCCATTGCTGGGGCGAGAACTTTTCAGACCGCCCTAGTAGCAATTCTTTATAACAACGACTTCTCTAACAGTAACGTTCTTCTGTTTTTGCGAGATTATAGAGTAAAACTTTTAAAATATATTTCAATCTGTGTATTAAGATTTCTTGATTTGAAAAAGCATCTATCTGCTAAACTGTCACTTTACCGTATGTAGATACAATAGTATAAAAATGACCTTGTTATCAAATATGTATTTACATAACGTGGGAACAGAAATACATGTCCTGTGTGTCATTAATATTGGATGAGAACATTAAGTGTGGGAAACAACTTCAATAACCAATAAACTGAAAAATTCCAGAAGCGAATTACTGAAAAGAAAAAAATCTTAAAAATGTAATTTAAAAAAAAATAACCGTTAAATTCGACTCCGATTCCTCTGCTGGAAAGACTTTATAGACGGATAAACGCTATGCAGTTAATCAGAACTTTGTGACAGAAACAGAAGAAACAATTTGCGATTTTTAATTTTTTTGGAAATAAATGTTTTATGATAAAATATTATGGTCTGTATGCAAACATTATTAAAATAAAAACTGGGTGTGAAAACAAGAACCAAACCTTGGAGACTCAGTGACAAAATATGAAGAAAACACGCACTGCTTCGGCAAAAAAGAGTGTTTAATAGGCAAAGCATGACAGGAATTCCATGAGTAATTGTTAGATGAATAATGAATATGCAAAGAGGAATTAGAAGTATGATAGGTATATTGTGAACAATGGTTAGCGTGGACCTTCCAATTTAAAAACGACAAAGAATAATATTAAGAGAAAATTTATTAAATTCATTACAATTATATGATGTAAATGGAAATGTGCCTTCGTAGTTCAGGCGGTTTTGAAGATACCCTTTGAATTTGGAAAGATATGGGTTCGAATCAGTTTAGGACTCGAAGAATCTATATCAAGAGTTTTCAACTTAAGTGAATTACCAGGTCCCAATTACGTGAATTACGGTGGTAAAGGGTTTTCTCCCGAAAACTCCAGAAAAATATTTTTGTTTTTTTTTTGTCCCAGACCAGTGAACACAGAAACCAAATACTTACTCCTAGTGGGATGCAGCCGACGCATGGCAAGTTGACTGCATTAAATTGACTAAAGCTCCTAATCTAGGGACTCCTAATCCATTACTCAACCCGTCTTGAATGGCAGAGTAATGGATGGATACGGAGGTGGAAAGCTTCCTTCCCGAAAACTCGCGTTTTTCATCTCTTAAAACAGGCAAACAGACCAGAAGAACACACGTAATGTGCAGCATACATAGGACTTATGGAAATAAGGATATTAATCCCCTTGGGCTGCATTTGGTTTCAAACGCGCGCATGATATGGTCTGGGTCTTCGCAAAATAGTGAAATAGGAAGAAGGAAAAATATATATATATATATATATATGATGAATAGCCTATTT
This sequence comes from Typopeltis vanoorti, assembly GCF_054136105.1. Lineage (NCBI taxonomy): Eukaryota > Metazoa > Arthropoda > Arachnida > Uropygi > Thelyphonidae > Typopeltis > Typopeltis vanoorti. Next base: position 110,334,164 of record NC_143558.1, read on the forward strand.
TTCTTCCCACCACAGTGTGAAGGCCTCTTCCACTGAGGGAGGTTTGGATCTACTACTCCCATGGTGACCCAGTCCGTATCTCTACTTGGGTGAATAAATGTATGAAGGTGGAAGACAATCACAAACATCCATGCATACGCGGGATAATACGCTATCCACTTTGCCAACCAGATTATATATATATATATATATATATATATATATATATATATATATATATATATATATATACACACACATACACACACGAGGGTGGTCTAAAAAGTTCTCTACCTCGACAATAGATGGCAAAACACTAATCACTACAATTTCATTATTATTTCGATTTTTATTCGGAGTTATTAATTGATACTATTAAGAATTACGTTCTTCCAAATACGCCGCAAATATATCTTGGCCTGCTCATAAAATTTCCTGTTTTAATGCGGATTCTCAGACTATCATATAGCTCTTGTGAGACCCTGGATATAACCTGTGCTGAAACTGCGGGTCATCAATTCAGACTGAAAGAAGTAAAGGAAGATAGTTTACTTTAGAATCAGGAGTAAGGTAAGATTTTACCCACTAGCACTATTATTTATCACCTCTATGGACCACAGTATGAAGTGACATTAATCCTGGTGTCACAAAGAAGTTGTTACCTCAGCTCTTTATTTTCTGCAAATAATGTTTTACTCCTCAATAAATCCAATACACGACTAACCAAACTGAACATAGCCAATTTTCGCATGAAGGGTAGCAAAATCAAAAGACAAACATTACAAAAAAGAGGCAGGAACACGCCAAGCAACAACTGCATGGTGAATCTAAACAAGTAAAACACTGAAGTTACCAAAATACATTTTGAGCGCTGATAGCAAATTATATTTGGAAATAAATAATAGAATACACAAACTGGTATGGCGAAGGGAGTTGGAAAATTTATAATTAACATGAGAAAAATTGGTTAAATATTAAACTAGCAGCATACTGGAGTTTCGGAAACCAATTTTACTTTATATTTCTTAATCTGAAACCTTGCTTGGATAGACTTGGATTCGAGTCCAGTCTAGGATGCAAAGAATTGTTCTTCTGATCAGACCTTGTCATTTGAAGGTTAGTTAGTCCATTTCACAGGGTGTGGTAGGTTTTTTCCTTCCAAACAACCCAGGTTTTTCTTTCCGCATTTCAGGCAAACCGGCCAGAAGAACACAAGCAATACATAGCGTCTGTTCTTTATGTGATATTATGCAGATAAGATTAGCAGACCTATCGGAATATTAATTAGCTTTTCAAGATGACAAATTATTTGATTGTAACAGATTGTAACAGCCCAACACGCATGGGAATATGGGATGGGACTTATGAATTGGACAATCAGGTTAGAATTAAAAATAATCCATTAGAATCATAGACCACAAATACGGGAGAGTTCTGGAAAAAAATTAAGGAAAATAAACAGATTCTTTCACTGTTAAGCTCCTGTTACGAGTGAAGACATTAAAAGGAACTCGACGTTATTGGAATTCAAGAATTGTGAACAGACTTATTCTAAGGTAGTCTCTGACCACTTAAACAGAATGGGAGAGGAATGGTAATTAGACAATGATTGTTTGAGAGGATGTAGAAAAAATGAGCCAGAGAAAGAACAAAATATAAGTTGATTGCTATTATAAGTAGGTAGTGCCAAAAAAGATGAACACAAATCATTCTTAAAGTAATTTAATAAATTTAATCCAATGTACCGATTCCATTTCATAAGATAGGAAATCAAGACAACTACACATCCGAGTTCTATCGTATATTTTTACAGCCGCGACTCTTCGGAAAATGCAATGCGATTTAATTATGGCGGGAGTCAAGGTGTTTTGCTTTACATGCTACGTACTTCTAATATCACAGGGTAAGATACAAATCTTACCCTGTGTTATATCTACTTACACATACTTATTATTAAATGCAAATATATTTGGAAAATAAAATATTCGCCGTTATTTGGTAATTATGCATAATTTGCAGTAAACTTTGGAAAAAACTTTCCACCTCATAATGCTTAATTTTGGAACACGGAATAGCGGTGATTCAGTAAATGCTAAACAAACATCTTTTATAAAATTAATTCATGCAATAAACAAGCATGAATTAATTATATTAACTTTATATTAACATATAAAATTCATGCAATAAACAAGCATGAACTATCACTTTATGAATTTCATTCATAAAGTGACATTTCCTGTTTGTTTATTGCAGAGTACCAAGAATATGAAGAGTTGCGAACATGTGGCACAGCATGTCCAGCAACCTGTGATAATTGCCAGGATGAGAACCGCAAATGCACGCTCCAGTGCGTTGAAGGATGCTTCTGTGAGGAAGGACTAGTGAGCCACACAGCTTGGGGTTATGTGTAATAACTCCAACATTATGCGATTGTGAGTAAGATTATGAAACAGAATTAAAATAACGTTGTTAATAAAGTTAATTCTTTCTTATGCTGTGTTTGGTTACCTTAAGTAAAGAAAGCAGATAAAACACGACTAATAAAAATGCTCTACAAAAGCATCAATAATATTTATTAATCTCCTTTTAAACCTCATGGATCCTACAGCTTCTATTAAATATTGTGGTGCGGTGTTTATTCTGGAATAGCAACATTTCCGGAACAAAGGTCACTAAGAGTTCATTTCTTATTGATATATGCCTAATGAATTACTACAATAGTATTAATATTATTATTATTATTATTGGATGAATGATTTCTGGTACGTTTCGCATAATTCTTATGCAGTTATTTGTTCTGTTTGGCTATTTCTATGCATGTCACTCATTGGTTACGGCTAAAACGTTTATTAAAATTTGGAAGTTGGAATGTACGAAATTTGTGGCCACAGTTTTAGTTTTATATAATTTCATGGGCAAACTCCAAAACAAAAATATAGTATATATGAATATATTATTTTATGATCTTCAGTAGACTTTGCCATAAAATGCATTTAGGCAAAAACAGGGAGTTATGTTATAACCGTACATAAGCCAACAAAAGTAAGCAATGAGTGCAGATAATCATTGAAGGTGCATTTCTTAAGGACTTTGGTGCCTATTTTTTTATCATAATATTAAGTCTTAAAAGGAATATTTAAAGTAGCAGAATTTCGTGCAACAAAATACAAAAGGACCAACTAGAAGCAAGAATTGTGCTGTTCTCGCTGCAATTTTCCTCCGAAGAAAGCGCACGACACACGACTTGAATGGCTTTGTTAAAATATTTTGTGAAATATTGTTTATTAATACTGAAAAAACGTAATAAACATCCAATTAATCACGAATTAATGTGACCTTTTCATGGTGAACTGCTTGAGCAAGTTTCCAAACGTCAGACGAGTGTGTGTAATTCGTCTATAAATATGCTGAGAAATTCGCATTGTTCAGCCCGTTAATAATATCACGTCACTTATTTAAAAAAACCAAGTGCTATGAATTCACGCACATAACCGAAATACTACGTTCACAAGGATATTATTTTGTTCCTGTTTTAACTGCGAGTATTTTATATTCGCCTTCGTCGCAACGATTAATCTTCGACACTTTGCGGTATGCGTGGTCTGCTTGCGATGCGCAGGCAAAGTAAATTGAGAAGTATTTGCGTATGTTCCCGCGTCGGCTAAAAGTTAAAGAGCCGCAGATTGCCTCAGCTGAAGATATTACCTGAATTCCTTATTTCGCGCATACATTCCACTGAAATAAATGCAGTACGAATCCGATAATAATGTTTGAATTCAAATGTTGCTTTTTTTCTTTGTAATGATTACAGACTCCTTTTTCATAAAGATTTCAAGACGACTACAGATCAGAGTTGTATCGTGCATTTTTTACAGCCGCGATCCTTCGGAATGAGCAGTTTGATTTAATTATCGCGGGAGTCAGGGTGTTTTGTTTCACACAGTCGAGCGTTTCTGATATCACGCTGTGAAAAACGACAGCAGATGCACTTCTAACATATCGCCTTGTCTAATCTGCATCGCTCCTTATCTACCCCGAAGTTCATATAAAGCGATAATCTGACAACACGGTCACTTTCTGTGTAATTCTTTGGATCACCATGAAAGCAGTTCTGGTATTTGTCGCTGTTGCTCTTCTGGTTGCTTCCTGTCAAGCAAAGGGTAAGAGTGGTTTTTCCTCTTTTTTTTTTTTTTTTCCTTCTTTACGAATCTCAGCAATTTTATTCTGAAGCAACAACGTGCTGTATATTAAACAGTGTTAAATATAATTGATTGTTTAGCTTATTTTTTATTAATAAATTAAAGACTTAATTCTGCGTATTAGTCAAATAAATAATAGTTTAATATCCGACGTTTCACTGACTAATGTCTGTCAGCATTTTCAAAGGAGACCCTGATAAGCAATAGAAAGTAACAAAAACTAGGAAACTAACCGACAATTCTAAAAATTATATAAAGATATCACTGTGCGTGATAACAATATGACACGTGATACAATACGCGTGTCGCAAGTACAACGTTTTATTTGTTGAGATATTTATTATAATTTTCATGAAAGTTCATTTCTTTTTGGTTAAATGATCTGATTAGAGTTTTCCATATATCTGGTAAGATTAGGCCTTGATTCTTATTTAAGTTACCTGTTGAACGGGCGACTGTAGCAGTTTCTTTGAATGTTCTGGATTAGTAGTTCTCTTCTATGTAGGGCATATGACTCATATCCCATTCAATATTATGGTTGGTAGAGTCAAAGTGGGAAGAAAAGCCTGCTATATCTTGTCTGTTATTCCTTACATAGCCTATGTGTTCTTTCTTTCTTGTTTCAAATCTTCTAGATGTCTGTCCGATGTAATTGATACCCAATGAACAGGGTATGCTGTAAACTCCAGAGTATTTGTAGAAAGGATGGCTATCATTCGGTGATCTTATAAACTTTTGAATGGTATCAATAGGTTTGAAGGTTTATCTGATATTATATGGTTTTAGAAGAAGAGCTAATTTTTTTGGATATGGGACTAACAAATAGAATTTATAGAGCTGATGTATTGGGTTTCATCTAGTTGTCTTTGCGGTATGTCACTAAAGAGAATCTTGCTGATGATTCTTGTAGGGTAGCCATTTAGGGATAGATCTCTGTATATTTTCATTAATTCTTCTTGTAAGTCGCCTGGGTCTGTGATACACTGTATAGCTCTTTTTTTGAGCATATGGATGATGCTGAGTTTCTTATTTTTTTTTTATATTTTTTCATTTGCGGCACAAGGAAACTCACTGATGCTTTACTCAAAATTTCCTTCTATAATTGTACTAACTCCCCTAATTCTGGATGTTTTTAATCCTCATAAAAATTTTGGCCACCTACGTACGGAAAAGTTAGCAAATTCAGCTACTTGAACTAAATATATTACAGCTCTATTTTTATATAAATCATAAATGTCACAGATAACATTTGTATGCAGCATAAAATATATAAATAACAGAGACAAATGAATGTATAATGTTAGACGTCGTAGGGATCAATGACGTGAATATAAACTGTAAATATATATGCTTTACGTCTTCTTTTGAGTAAGGTAAGAAGTAACTGGCCTGTTAATCTGTCAAACCGATGTTTTCCGAATAATGCAGTGATCTCTTTCAATGGCAGTTGTTATCATTTCAAACTTTTATGTCTATTTGCAGAAGATCAGGAAATACTGTTAGGTCGCTGGTTTTAATAATGCAATAGCAGAAATGAGATTTTAGAATAAGCACCATAGTTTTGTTTCCAGCACGTAGAGGTAAATACGCAAAATATTTACCTCCACGCGCTCGTTTCATGAGTAGGCATGTGACAAAGAATTCTGTTTATTTTAATGACTCTCAATATTAATGTTTTAACTACTGAAAAAAATAACAGTTCCACAATCAAGTCTTTGTTCTGCACTAGAAAGTACCTAATAGAAAATTCGCTTGAAATTTGATTTTTACGAGACAATTTCCACGCAGACAGTAGACCAACAAATAAGAATCTAAAGAAAATAACTCCAAACTCGAAAGGCAACTGAAGAACAGTTGCCTTTCTTTTAAATGAATCAAATGAAGGACAATCTTCTATTACGTTTAACTCGAAGATACGGTTTTAGTATTTTAGTTATTTGCTAAAATAGGAATAAAATCAAATAATGACACTGATTATATATCTATTATTAAATGCAACTTTAAAAAAAATATTGATCTTCACTTGATTCATTTAAAAGCAATTCGAAGTAATTGTTGGAGAAGATTTTCCTGACTCCCAAAGTTTTTAGTTTTGATGCGCAGAATGACATTCACTCGTAACTGTCATAAACAAATTATGAAAATGAAAAGTGCGAAATTATTTCGTATGAGAATATTTGAATGTGCTCATCTATGAAATTATTTGCTTTTTTTTAATTGCAGAGTGCCCGGAAGATGAAGAATATCAAACATGTGGCTCAGCATGTCCAGCCACGTGTGACAATTACGAAGATGAAACACGCGTTTGCACAGAACAGTGCGTTCAGGGATGCTTCTGCAAGGAAGGACAAGTGAGAGACAGCATGGGATGGTGTATTTATCCGGAATTATGCGGATTATAACAATAATTACTTGAAGCAGAAATGTAAAACGAAGTTGTCAATAAAGTGTAAGCAAATATAATACCTATTAATTCATTCTTATTTACTGTGTTTAGTTGGTTACATTTGAATTATCAAATTTAACGGCCTAGCAGTTACTAAAGTGTATGTGTTCACGTAACTTGATACATTTGTTTTCACACCGGTACAGCCTTGAAAATGCTAGACAGTAGCTAGTGAAACTGGTATGGAATTTGAATTTGTAATCATTAAATCTTATGGTCTTTTAACAATAAAAGTTCTTAGTTTTTAAACACATCTTTCTTGGAAATAGATATTTGCATAAAGCAGCACACAGATTCTGTTTAATGAGGTTCACGTATTCATCGCTCTTGTTGCCTCGATAGCTTCGTAAGAACGAAAAAAATGTAATCCTGGCAAGTAATAGTCCTAAATGAAACAAACACACATTAATACAGGAATGTAAAGTAAAACATATCTCCCATGTTTTTTAAACAAACATAATAATATATGTTTTACTTGAGGAAATGTCCAAGTTTCTAGGGGAAAAAATTTGGTCGAATGGGAAGCAAATCCGCTTTTGAACCAGCCGACTGTGGATTTGAATTCTACAACGAACGTGGATGCTCGTAAATACTCTTGGGGCGACCAAATTGCTTATTCGAGGCGTGAAACATTTTTCTATGTGCAGTGTTTTTAAAACGAGGTTTCTTGGATGGATTGTTCTAACCACTGTACTAATACTAAACTCCCATAAGGTTTATGACCTTTCGTGAGTGAGTTCAATATAAGAAAAAAAAAATCTACCAGATGCTAACTGGGGTTTACAACCTTTCATAGATAAGACAACTTTACATAAAAGTGGAAGGGCTTAGACAACCTGCAAATGCTGATTTTATTCTCCTCTTAACAATTCAACGATTTCTCTGCAAAATCGAAACGTGTAATAAAATACATAACTTGTTATAAAAGCAATATATCAAGATAGCAATTTACAATCTCCTAAATACCTTCAATCATTTGGTGGACTGTGGATGAAGATACCTACCGATGGACCATAAAGTCATATTTTCTTGGATGTGATTCAGATTCTTTCTGGCTGGTTATATGAACACTGTTGCAAATCGCAGGTTCACTACTGATAGAAAAAAAAAAATTAAAATTTTGCTGATTCTTTTAAAAGGATCTTTCTAACGTTACAAACAGTACCATAACATTTTGGATTGTGCTTTAATAAGATTAACATCTCTCATACGATCATTCTTCCCAGCTTGTTTAACTCAAGCTGGAAAGAATGATCGTATGAGAGATGCGAATCTTATTAAAGCACAATCCAAAATGTTATGGTACAGTTTGTAACGTTAGAAAGATCCTTTTAAAAGAATCAGCAAAATTTTGATTTTTTTCTATCAGTAGTGAACCTGCGATTTGCAACAGTGTTAAGAGGATAACAGACATGATATGAAGAAAATAGGACCCTAAGGAATAGTGTTTCTTTATAGATTTGATTCGTCTGTAAACCATAAAAAAAACCAACAATAATATGACTTGACTTTTTGAATAAACCAATTCCGATGAATCCAAGTAGCGCATCTGCCGTTACTAAGTTTCACGAAATACTATTGCTTTTTATGCAAGTGAGAGTGTCAGCTAAAGAGTGTGATCTGAAGCCATAAAGTGCAAAACTGCCACACAGTATTGTGCCAAGGAAGTAAAAGCATCCCCCCCTCCCCCATTCTTCTTTGTGAAATTCTCCTATTCTATATTAAATTCGGTTTAATGAAAATTTTCGTGGACAATATCAATATACAGTAATTAATTAAGGCATTTTTATAGGCCCCCAATTTGATACACTGAAGGAGGTTAATTGATTTTGATGACATCTTTCTGTTACACCTTCGTACAAGGTTGACTGTAGTTCATCTACCTACAGAAACGTTTTTTGTACGTAAAAATCTTTAAAACGAACGCATTCCAACTTCTTCACGGGCAAAGCACCTCAAGCTCGACAGCACATCTTCATATATTATTCATTATTAACTAGAAGCTCTACTGCTTTAATATATGCAATTAATTTTTCGTTATTTTTATTTTTTCATAAAAGAAACTCATTCCCATCTTTCAGACTGTCGATGGTATTCAAGTAGATGTCACCATTCCGGAAAGATCGCTTTAAAACATGACTGTTTCCTTCCCATTAAAAATTTCACTTGAAATGTGTATAGATTAAGGTGATTACTTATATAACAGGAAAACTAATTTCGAGTGAACGTTTTTGTCTCACTACACTAAAGAAGTGTGTGTGTGAGAGAGAGAGAGAGAGAGAGAGAGAGAGAGATTGCTACCTGAATTCTTCCGGTCAAATTTTCTGAATGTTATCTTACATTAACATTCATAAAATATGAACTTTCAGAATATCAACAGAGATAAAGATCATATAACAGGATTTTCTTTCAATAAACAGATTTTAACATCAAATAATTTAACTGTTATCTTAATCGTTTAGGTTAAGAAAAATAAATGCAACGGTCTGTGCTGAGCAGTGTTCCATTCCAAAACAATAAACAGTCATTTTATGTTAAGTGTCATATCGATGGAACATCTAATTAAAAATGACAACCTTTTTAGTTACGAAAAAACACTGATGGTTTTTTTTTGCGCAGATGGTCCCCTTGCATATAAGAATCTTTATACCGAAACTGCGTTATTTTTACTTATGGAAAATGAAAGTGCACTTTTTTAACTGATTTTTCAAGAAAATGGTGATTTTTTTGGAAGACTTATATTGCTTAGGCTAAAGAAGATTCAACATGAATACACGGAACGGCACTTAGAACGGGCATAAGGAATGCACTGTTTACGAAAGTTGACGAAATATGGAGGTTGCGTAACAGCTGCATTTGTTATCCCTAACTGCATTCCTAATTAGTAATAAAGATCCCTTTCTCTCCTTCAGGAATATTTTGTTCCTCCCCTTAATAGGAGATACAATCCTCCCTCCTTCCTCTGAAGTAGTAGAGGGAGATATGCAAACACAGAGCGACACATCATGTCACTGCATAGCAAGGAGAGACACGAAATTTACGTAAAAAAATAGTGCCCGACGAAGGAAATTACTCTTAGGTGAACTTTAGCAGGTCTACAAAAGAATTAGGTTGTCATTCAGTTTTTCCTGGTCATAAAATGAGACGTTAATAGAATGAACGTACTTGCACAGATTCTTGCAAACTAAACTGCTACTATTAACGATAAGATATGTTCCTGGTTTTATTTTAACTGATTCTTGTCGCATCTGTCTTATTAATGAACCTCTTTTAAATTTGGACGTCTGCAAAACACGTTTGCCTTTTTTTAATGAAAAAAAGGACGCTAAATTAACAATAGTAATTGTTTTCGAATATCGCAAAATTAGCTGAGCATTTAAATATATAAAATAAAATTATTACTTAATCTCGCTACACATATCTGAATGATTTTTTATTATTTTAAAGCACTGTCCGATGTATATATAATAAAATTAACAACACGAAATTTGCGCCAAGGAAGAAATAATACATGCTATTGAACTATATAACAGTTTATGAGACTAAATGATCAGTTTAGGGTTAAGTTAAGGGATTGAAGTACTACTTTCCCGAGAACTTTACATGCTAAGAAATGAAAGTAGAAAAAGCTAAATCACTTACAAGAATGCACTCAAAAGTTTAGGTAGCTAAGAATACTCGAATGACGAAGGCAATGACGTAAGGAGGGCGATCTAGATAATTACACGCTGGTCATCTTTCGCAGTAAGAAGAAAAATTCTCATCAAACGTAACGTTGATAATTTCTGAATCAAGATTAATAATAACAGAAAATTCGGAACTAAACAGGGACTAAATTTTATTCGGAACTTTCTAAGAAATCTTGCTTTAAAAAAAAAAAAAACAGAACAAAAAGTAACCATTCCACCATTCTAAAGCAAACACAAAACTTCAAGATAAACGTCTCTCTCATCCTCCCCCCTTCTTGAGCATTTTAGCTGACAGAGCAATGCTTGGGAGAAGTAAAAACCAATAAACTCACTTTTAAATATATACCGAGGCAAATGGATATGAAAACAATTCAAAGACACGATTGGGAAACACTCTCTGGCAACAAAAACAAACCTCTACCCACTTCTTCGGTTCTGCAGTTCCTTCCTTAACTAGCTGTATTAACAGCTGGTCCCTATGACTTGTACGCAGACAAATAATCACATCTGCCATGAATATGAATTTTTGATTCAGCCGATTGGCGCCATCTTGCGGCGATTCTTTCATTCATTTGTTGAGAGCTGATATATAAATCAGCTAACGCCTTTTATTCCCGTCTTGGAAGTAGACGAGGCCGTTTTAGGCCCTATCAAACGTTTTGGAGACGGAGGGCAGTTCACTCTCCACTGGTAACCAATCAGAGATAGCTGACCCAAGGCTATCACTAATAAAGTGGCGTCTCGACAAGTGCCGCCACCTTGTGGTCCCTGATCTTAACACAATATACAGGGTGTTCGGGATAAATTTGACAGTTTCGTAAGGAAAAAGAAAATCTTCTTTGTATCTATTAAATTTAATGAATTGACAAAAAAACATTACAGGCAGAGTTAATTACAATACTATCAACAAGATTTACTCAAAATAACCACCATTAGCATCGATCACAGCTTCAATTCTGCTTCGGAACCTCGAACAAGCTGATGCTACAGTCTCCCTGGGAAGGGCCGCAAAAACTGTTTTAATTTTATCCATTAACTGGGCTTTTGTATTACTGGAAGTGCGATTGGTGTCTTTTTCAACTGCGCCCCATACAAAATAATCCATGGGGTTGAGGTCTGGGGAGTTTGGAGGCCAAACATTTGGACTGGTGAAGTCGTAGAAATTTTCAGACAACCATTTTTGACTTTTCCCAGAGGTGTGGCAAGGGGCCGAATCCTGCTGCCATACATACGGCCTACCATTGGCTACCCTTGTTATCCAGGGCTTGACTACAGTTAGCAACTCCACGAACAAAGCCCGAATTCCAATGCCAGGGATCTTCAACACCTGTTCCTGCAGATTTGCGAGGAATTCTGCTGTACCAACGCAATCAGATCGTCTGATAGGGATCTTTCTTCTTGCTACATGCTCGTAGTCACCATTGCAAGTCTCTAGTTCATGCCGGATTGTTTTTACTGCATTCAGGGAGCATTGGGCAGCAGTCGTAATATCCTTATTTTGATGGCGGGCACGAATCATCATGATACAAGTTATTCTCTTCCATGATTCAGGTGGGTTCCAGCTATCCATCCTTTCTGACATCTTGTATGTGAATGAAGAAGGGTCCAAACTTTTAAATGAAGAGAAGTGTGTGTTAATACATGTAACTTACGGAAAAATATAATTAATTATAAATATGTCAAATTTATCCCGAACACCCTGTATTTGAAGTCTGAAATAGTGTGAGTTCTACTGTCGATTTTGTTGAGTTTAAGGGACGAGAAACCCAAGTTTTTTCGGAGAAAAAAACCGGCTTGCCCGTGCCATAGATCGACTGAATCGGGAATCTGTCGATAAAAGGTTTAGAAAATTTTCTTGTAGCCACTGACTAGATTGGAAACAGTCTTCCTTCGTGCGGATATATATACACACTCTCTGCAAAGGGTTTTGGATATTTTGCCGCGAGTTAGTATATTACTGCCAAATAACATAATTTTTCTGTTATGACTCGAGGCTAATAGGAGCAATCTGAATAAGAAGACGTCTGAACGTCTTTATCTTCAAACTGCTGACATCTGAATGTCTTCAGATACCTGATCATGTAATACGTTCTCATCCGGATAGAGTTTTTACCTACTTTGAAGTGTTTTTAAATCAATATATTAATATGCAATGTTTCAAAGTCAAAGAGCTTTAAAATAGTGTGCAGCGATTTGCGTATATGTCTTCAAGAAAACTAGTGTACAAAAACCTAAGGATGGACACTATTTCTGAAGATGATTTCAAGCTGGGAAAAATTATTGAAAAGCTTGAAACTGTAGAATTAATGATGATGCCAGAGAGTTACTAATCTCACTTATGTCCAGGCTCTGAACAGTTTCAAACCTACGGAATGTGTTCCAGACGTTTGCTAGCACATCGCTCTCGCTCTACCATGAAACATTAAGGCAGATTTTTGGTTATAGCAGCAAAATGCAATCGATGCACCACGACAGGTCAGCGTGTGCACTGCTGTAAGATGTCTGCGACAATTAGGCCTACAATGTAATCTGAGTTCCTTTATCCACAGCTCATCGGAGGACGTTTTCTGTGGTGTTAGGTCCATAAATATCCATAAAAAGTGGACAAGACACCAGTGGGCTAATGTACTCTTTACAGATGAGAGTCGTTTAGTCTTTTGTCCGATCTGATCTGGCGTGAAAGTTGTACTGCTTTATCATCGCGAGAATGTTCTTGAAATGGATGGATACAGCGGTGCTGGGGTCATTGTTTGGGGAGGTGTTATGCTTAACCCTTTCATGCATCAGGGTCACATATGAGGACACAAAAATTTTTAACATATATAGGGTACAAATTTAGAAAAATTAATGAATTAATGGTGATACTGTAAGATTAAATGGTACTGTATCATCATAATAATATTTTCTAAATGAATATAAAAATTCATGCATGAGAGGGTTAATGGACGCATGGAGTTACAAATGATGTAAAAAGGGACCATGACTGCCAGCAATATTGCAACGAAGTTTTTCAACGTCGTATTCGATTGTTCGGTGATATTGTAGGCGAAAAAGTCATGTATATGGATGACAATGCCACACCACATCGCACACGAGCAGTGGAGGTACGTCTAGAGACCGAGGACATTAATCGAATCGACTAGCAAACACATTTTGCAGATATCAACCTACCTCATAGAACGCGTCTCGGACGAGTCTTACACCTTCATATAAGACTGTAGTTCATTACCTACAGAAATGTTTTTTTTAACGTAAAACTTCGTTATAATTGGGAAGGACGGACATAGGCAGGATATATTCATTTATCTTTAAAAAGAACTCATTCTTCACGGGCAACGGATCTCGACAGCACAATTTCATACATTATTCATTATTAACTCTATTTGATTCATGAAAGATTCCTATCTACTTTTTTTTTGGAGAGGGGGGGGGGTATGTGATAGCAGTGAAACAACGGTATATTGTGTTAAGCAAATATTAAATATTTCACATCAGGGGTGGGGGGAGAGAGATAGAACGTAAAGCAAACTTCCAGTTGAGCACAATATTTTTGCTACCATCGCATATTAAAGTAGATCTCATGAAAAACCTGTGAAAGCATTCGGCAAAAATGACCTTCAATCCAGTACTGTCCAGAAAAACTTCAAGATCTCTAAACATTTCAGATAAGTCAAATTTAAGGAAGGCACATTTGTTGGAAATCAATTTAGGAAACTGTAAAAATACGAAGTCAAAAAGTGTCACTGAAGAACGTAGAAATCTGATAATCACTCAGAAATATTGAATGGTTTCTTAGCAATACAGCAGAAAATTATGAAGCCAGAGATAATCAATATGTAATACTTATGGGACTTGGATATCAATGAAGAGAAGTTTATTTTTTCTGTTCTCATGGAGCCCTCTTCTTGAAAAAATTGGTGTACTGAGTGGTGAGCAGGACGAACGGTTCTAGCTGAGTATCATGATAAAGGAGCGATGATATTTGATAAGTAATGCCAAATATAATGGAAGAATGCGTTGGTTTCTTCAAAGAAAGACACGCAAGTACTATACGTATTGGTACTTGTAAATATCCATGGATAGTTTAACTTTTTATTTTCTTAAGTATTGTAATTTAGTAAAACAAAAGAGAAGTTTAAATTTGGGGCGACATCAAGCAATGTTCAGAAAATCGTGGTGGGTCTCTAATCTATGAAACCCACGTGATATTGTACTCAAAGAAGAATCCGGAAAATAATGCAAACTCAAAAGAAAGAACTAATGGAAGAGTATTACATTAACAAAGGGTGGATTAGCCAAATGAAAGTTATTTGCATGATTTATACAACACAGTATAAAATTATACAAGTGGAAAACATAATGCTGATGAAGAGAACAGAAGCTGTTTAAACAGCAAAAACACCACTAGGATGACCTATTAAAAGAGCGAGGAGAAACAACTAACGAATAATTATGTGCTCTGATAAGCACATAAACACAAGATGAATACCAAGAAGAGTTGAACGAATTAAGGTCACCCTCACAGAGAGCTGTTCTATTATAAATAAAAACCGATATCAAACTGAAGAAATAAAAATGACGAAAAATTTAGAGTCTACTTCATTTAACTCACTGACGACTGGAAAAGTCTAAGGAAGCAAACAAATCAAAATTAAAAAAAAAAAGTGAAATAAAAATTAAAAACTAGACATAACCGGATACCTTGAGCTTTGCCTCAAATGAGAGAAACTTACTACTGGGTGAGAACGGCAACAACATCACCATCCTCGTTGAGAATGAGTAGCAACACCGAATATGGTGAGCATTCAAGAGCTCTGGGTATGAAATTCCCGAATTATTTACAACAGAATCATGAAAAAATTCGCACATAACTGCGCAATGAAATTGGGTACAAGTCGAGAGAGAGAGAGAGAGAGATGTGAGAATTATTGCTCTTTGTACAGAAGAATACTATTTTATGAAATAATAAAAAAATTATAAGAAACGTTATATTCTAAATGTGACTCTCCCTCCACCCCTCCCCTCCCCTCCCAGTTCCGAGAATCACCATTAATTTCATTATTCCTTTCTTTATAGCTTTCTGAAAAGGACAAAAATGACAACTACCACGGCGTTTTCCCGCTTTTTTTTTTTACGATTGAAATATGCGCATATAATTTAAGGTTACAAAGCTGAAGACGTCTTCCAAGCAAAATAAAAACTGAGAGTCATTACTCTGATTCCTACTCATCAGTTTCATTTCGGCGCCAATATATTTGCTACCCTTAAATCGTGGTTAACTATGCTTTACTGAATACTGAGGCGGAGGACCAGGAGATCTATTGAATGCGCAGTTGGTCTTAATTAAGCAGGGAATAAATAGCCAGTTGTTTATGTATTAAATGAGATTCATCTTACGGTTTCGTATTAAGTTGGAACATTGCTTTCATACACATTTAATAGGATAATCGAAATTAGCGTTAAAGCGCTAATTTTATTAGCACTGATGCTAATTAGAGATATCCCTTTTTGAGCATCATTAATTTAAGTGCTCTGCGAATAGTAACCATGTATAGACGACCTTTTTAGTGGTGGTTTTCCCTTTCAGTCGTTTCCGACCCTGGGTGACTTTGTAAGCATTGTCCACAAAGTATTCCTGGTGAGAGTTTTACAAGGTAGTTCACATTTGCTTTCCCAAACCCACCAGTTTTATCCGGACTGGGGACCGGCGTATGGCTGGGATGTATTCATGACTCTAATCCATGTGTGGAATCAAGATGGAATCAGAAGAAACCTACGGGCGTTGCACCCATGGTTGTTGATGATTATGAATCCATGCGTGTTCACGGGGGTGGTTTGTTTGTTCTGGGAGAGGAAAAACCCGAGTTTCCGGGTGAAGAAAAAAAACCGCCTCCGTCGGTGTGAGACCGGCTAACTCACCTTTCGTCAAAAGAGACCTGATAAAGGTTCCGCACATCACTGAAGGGAATCGAACCCAGGCCTTTCTGACCTAAGGGCTTCTTCTATACTGACTACGGAGGATTCACACATATGTTATAAATATTGGTATTTATAATGATGCTACATATCATTGCTTGTATCTCTTATAAAAAAAATAGAAACTTTGTTCCACCCCATTGCTATGCACATCGCTGAGAGGTGTTACAACTTACATCGACACCAAGACTGCGCTGCATAAAACAGTCTTCAGCAGATGACAATCAAATGAAAAATCTTGTTTCAAATAAATGACTATGCAAAATACTGCTAAGCAAATCGCAATACGTGCCAGGGAATAAAAATCTGGATTAGGTTGAAAATAGTACTTTATCAGTAACTTAGTTGTTTAAAAAGTACATCACAAACAAGTTTGTAATTCATGTTGATTCATATAGAATTCAGGCTGCTTATCCTAGATTATCACTATTCTGAAAGTAATGTTAAGTTTAAAACTCGAATATTATAGGGCAACTTAATTATTTAATGGACCACCTGTGTAAGATGATTGTTTGTTAAGTGTTAAACAATCTCTTTGTATTGTGATTTTAGTAATTTTATTACTAATTTTATGTAATGTTTTGTGATTGTGGTGGTTTATTAAAGTAAACTGTTTATTGAAAACGAACTCTGCCTTGTTTATTAATTTCCAAATTCAGTCCCCCACCCCCATCCACTCAGTGAAATCGCTCTAAGGAAGACACTGATTTTTTTCAGGTATGTTTCTGACGTCAATGTCGATTTATTCTCTTAAAGGTATTTCCTAATAATTTGTCGAATGTAGTTGCGGTGACATTGTTTAGCCACGAAAACAGTGATATGCATATAAGTGTACGTGACACTATTTCGACACAGTCGAGAATTCGCATGCGTGCTAATACATCTGCATGAAAGTAGAAGGCTAAACATAAACTGATTTTAAAATACCTGCTGTTTAGTTTGATTAAATATTTTTAATCTCATTTATAAATTCGTTGGAAGTTCTCTTTTGAGGTCTACCCTGCCAATGGACTTCTTTATTGTTAATTCGCATTTATGTTTATTAGAGCATTACGGAATGAGTTAGCATTGTCTTTTATCTTTCTATTTACAAATATTTTATTCAAAGATCAAAAAGTGTTATTAATACAAATAGATGCGGTGATGCATGTCATCAGTTTGATATTTTTAATATTAGTTCGAGTGCAACTAAGTCCCTACAAGTTAGCCACGTGATATTGGGAAATTATATGCAAGGAAGAGAATAATAATTAATCCATAGCGACATTGTTAATTTAATCAAGTTATTCACACCGTATTTAAACTTCATCTTAAATGCATTTAACGCGTAAGAATAAGGTCTTTAAGAGATACGCACTGATTGGTACACTAGAAAGCAAATTTATTACGTAGGAGGGCCTCACTCAGAGAAGTTGCTCAGGACTAATTATCATTGGAGGAGTTCGATTAAATAATGAAGACGCACTACCGAGTTCTAAACCATCTGATGGAATAAAATATAGATATTAAATAAAACATTAATTAAACAATACTGAAATCAACTATTGTCTAAAGGTGGAATTTCCCAAATCAGTTACTAGCAACACTTAATCATAGTCACATTTATATGATGGGTCATTGTGACTTACAGAAAACCTATGCAGCATCGTAAAATGTACAATGTAATGCAAAACGATATATGAAATACTGTACTGTCAGGAGCATGCTGACAGTAATAATAAAGGCAAAAATGTATTTTTAATATCGGTATATTTGAATCTGAATGAGTTGAGTGCACAGAGGTCTTCCACAGAGTACTTTACGATAGAATAAACTTTTTTTTTTTTTGAGGGGTGTAATAGCAGATTGCTTGGTAATACGGTGTATTTTCATCTCACATGACGATATTAATCGTAACATGCACGCAAAAGTTTCATATCCTGCTTCTCAAAAATGAGATCGTCTATTAGCGCTATTACATGTTGATTTATTTGCTTTTATTGTCAGTACCTTTCTGCTGTGAAATCTGAAAATAATTTTCATTTTCTATATGTTTACTATAAAATGTCCTATTCTGAAGTCAAATCACTTTTTGCTTGGTTCAGTGAAATAATATGAGGGCCACGCCACTGCTTGTCGCTGCAGCCATCTTCGTTGCTTCTTGCCAGGGACAAAACCTGACAGCCCGAGGTAAGTACGGTTTTTTTTTAATCCTGAATCAAAACAGCTGCATATTTGCACTTAACGATTTTACTTTTATATACTGTACACAACTGAACATTGCGCCCTTTGAATGGGAAACACCCGAATTCGATTCTCGTCGTGATGAGAGGAATCTTTAGCTCTTAGCCCACTCACGCTCTATTGATATACGACAGGTTTACAACTATTTGTGGAGACGCAGTTTATAAAGCATGCTAAAATATTATATTGCAACATTTCAGTGTCTCTCGTATAAATAAAATATTTTAACTAATGTGTAAGAATTATTTTCAATGTGTTAGATCATCTTATTTCTCCACTTACACAAAAAACAAACTCATACCTATGTAATGAACATAAGTCTGCTGAAAGTCGTTTTTGGTAACTCATTACTAACAAAATATTGTTTAAAAAAAGTCGTTGGTTGAACAAAAGGATAGTGGCCCATTCCGATGCACTCCGAATGCGCCACTATCCGAAGCCTAAGCAATTTTAGTTACACAAAGCAATTCCTTTATGTAACCGTAAAGTAGAAGTCAGACGATAGGAAAATACTTTTTTTTATTTCAGAGTGTTTTCACCCTTGGACCATTTAACAGAAAAAACACAGGAAAAGTGATAAAATAGCATATTTTCGTTTAATTATACTTTAATGTATTCATTCAACATTTTAAACAAAATATTTTCAATAGTGAAAAAAATCTGTTAAATAATAATCGCTCATGCCAACAATATCATTAACAGCATATACGATGTAGAAAAAGTATTTAAGGACATGCACAGGAATATCATCTAATTTATCAACGAAATTTTAACAATTAAGAGAACTGCGGGTGTTTTAAAGTGCTCAACTATAAATAAATGGAATGAGACATATGAAGAGCCAAAGGCTTCAATTCGGCAACATATAACTTGTTTAAGTTAAGGGATATTACATCCCATATCATTTCTGAGCCGAATAAGAAACTCAAAGAGTTTCATGCCGAATATAGTAGGAACTATATAAAGTTCGGCGATTCCAAGCGTAAGCAAATACCTGGATACTGCAGCAACTAACCCTTAAGGTAGTGCAAGCTGAGGGGAAACTCATGTCTGAGGGGGAGCAAGCTCCGATCACTATTCTTGTTATTTACCCATAATGTGAACTTAGCTCCTAGGAGCTGTATTACTGTTCTACATTATGAGAGAAGGTCACTTCCCAGACCGGTTTCGACCTTTATTGAGGTCTCATCAGTGAGTAGGTAGACCAAGTTAATATCAAGTTTGTAGCGAACAGAACTTACCACCCTTCTATGAGTATTGCCGAGAGGTGTCCTAATAAATTATTAGATATGTCGCAGAATTGAAGCCTTTGGCTCTTCATATGTCTAATAATTTATTAGGACACCTCTTGGCAATACTCATAGAAGGGTGGTAAGTTCTGTTCGCTACAAACTTGATATTAACTTGGTCTACCTACTCACTGATGAGACCTCAATAAAGGTCGAAACCGGTCTGGGAAGTGACCTTCTCTCATAATGTAGAACAGTAATACAGCTTCTAGGAGCTAAGTTCACATTATGGGTAAATATCAAGAATAGTGATCGGAGCTTGCTCCACCTCAGACATGAGTTGCCTCAGCTTGCACTACCTTAAGGGTCAGTTGCTGCAGTATCCAGGTATTTGCTTACGCTTGGAATCGCCGAACTTTATATAGTTTCTACTATATTCGGCATGAAACTCTGAGTTTCTTATTCGGCTAAGAAACGATATGGGATATATATCCCTTAACTTAAACATGGAATGAGACATACTGATAGTTCAAAACGCTAACAACAAAAATACATTTGTAACGTCACGGAAGTATGGGGACGATTTTGATTTATGACATCCTTTAAGGGCTTATTATTTTTTTCCACTTGGACCCGTTCTGTAACAAAGTTGATCCCTCTGGTCTATATTAAATCGAATAATATATAATATAGGTGTTATATGTGACACGTATGTTTTTAAAGCAGTAAGTAATAACTATTGTTGTCCTCAAATAATATCTGAATTTTATTTCTCTTGCAGAATGTTCACCTTCGGAGAATTTTATAGAGATATGTGGATGTGATGCTATATGTGCAGTGTACCTTAACAGAACGCACATGTGCCCAACCTATTGTAGGTGGACATGTTCCTGCAAAACAGGCCTGTTCAGAAACGTGTCGGGCGTCTGTGTGCCTCCAGAACATTGTTAACCAGAATTATGTGGAAATAAATGTAAATGCTAATAAAGCTCAAACATATACAAAGTGTGTTTTATTCCGATTATATACCTCGTTTGGCAGTTCTCAATAAATAAAAACGCTGTATGTGTTCGGCATAAGTTCACTCAAGGTCGACATGCTCGTGATTCTACAGGCGTGAAAGAATTACGTCATAGCATTATGAAACATGTGTACGTACTGCTGTCACTATAAAGAACAATCAGAGAACTTCCTTCCTATGCCGTGATCGCAATATTAAGAGAAACAGAGGGCAAGTTGTACGTTGAGCGCCACATCTTGTACACACGTGATTTGCGCTTGCTCTCCTTAATTGGTGTTATGCATTATCTTTTCCTTCGTTGATGAACAAAGGATAACTTGCATGATTTTGATGTAAGGTGGAGGACAAAATGGGCACATCAATGTTGCACGATACATGCAGGGCGTTAAGACGATAGTTAAATGTACTCATTCATCAAGGCCATTGTTACCCCCCCTCTCTCTCTCTCAGCGGTATTAAAGACGTCTAGAGGGTAGGAATATGATTGCTACTTTTATATAACAAATAGTTAATTTTCATTTTTTACATCATCCATAAACCCTGGTCTCTTGAGCAGGGTTTATGGATGGTGTAAAAAATTAAAATACCAAAAAATTGTAAAATTAATTAAAAAAGGAAAAATCTTAACCAACCCACGGGACGAATGTATTATAGAGTTCTAAAATGCTTCCGTCAGTGGGAGCCACATAAAATAATAAAACAGTCCCAAATATCAGGCCTGACAATCACCTCATTTTTAACGTGAGCATCACTGGGAGCACTTTTTTTTTTATTAACTTTTTTTTTTTTAATTTAAGATATTTTGTTTCGAGAAGATGTATTCGAATTTCAGTCAGTTCTTTGCATTCGTAATTATTTTTTTATAGAGGCATTGCATGTTACTGTTATATAATAGATATTTTCCATTCTTATTTCAATCCATCCAAATCTTATTTCAGTCCATTCTTATTTCAGTCATCAAAAATAAATCAAACATTATTCAGAAAACCTCATTCATTGTTCCTTTCGAAAATAATCAAAATTTTTTTATATAATTTTATGGAAGAAAATTCAAAATCCTATAACACAAAATTTCTATATATTTCAGCTTCCAATAAAATCTCTGGATACATCACATTTAAAAATAATTCTTCAACTAATTTAAAAACGAAACTTCGATGATTTCCAAACACAACATAAGCTTTGGAAATGTTTTAGGATTAACAAGACTTTTGTTGGAAATAACCTGAGAAAACTAAATTTGTTTCTTTCTTGGGGTTAAAGAACAAATGTGAGACCATCAAAAATTCTTCCAAAGAATTTCGTTATTTGCAATTGGTTTTAGGATATTTTCTTTGTGTGCGTGTGTATTCACTTTATTATTTATCCCCCCCCTCTTTTTTAATCGAAGCTCTTCATAAATGTGCAGATGCATAACTAGAGTTTATAAGATGATAATTCTTTCCCTATCTTAGTAATCTATTGCACCGTCCATAATAGCACAAATGCAAATCATTGGACATTTATTCATCTGTAACAATCCATTTGTATTCATGCCTATTCTTTTCATTACAAATGCTGGTCTTGAGCAAATGTTTCATATCTGATTAATGCACGTTGAATTATTTACCATCATTCTAAAAGATCAGTTCGAAGGGTTAATCATAAGAGTAGTTTATGCAGATCGTAGATGAGTTTTTCTTGGGCAAATAAATATTAAAGATATTACTTATTAGTGCATAATACTTCTCCGATTTCATAATACATACGACAATTATTGAGTCTCTAGCACAGATATTTAACTAGTTTAATTTTGTTCGAATGACAGAGAACAGTGTTTTATCCCTCCGAAAAAAAATGCATGGGCTGAAACAGAAACATAAAATCAAGTATTTGTCATTCAGATTTGAACGAGAAAAATAAGCCAAATAATAACTGATAAATCTAAAGACCAATGGAGATATAGAATGCGTGACAGAAAAACTAATAGCTATCTTCATATTCCACGCGTCGGTAGAAATGACAAGTTTCACACACACACACAAATTTTGCATCTTAATTACAAAGTACTGAATCATATTTACGCTGATTAATAACTGGAATTACTACTACAATAGTTTAAATAATTCACACTGAAATTATGAATGAGTCAGTATTATTCTTGCTTGAAAATAAATCTATAATACAAGGGTGTTCTATAAGATTAAATTTTAATCTGTTCTTTCGTCAAATGAAGTTTTCTGAACCACTCGGCTACAGAGACATCGCAAAGTGAACTAAATGAGTCGACAATTAAATAAATTTTGATGTTATGGAGGAACACGTTAGGCACTAATGCATCTCATTGAGCTAAACTGAATTAATCCAAGGTCGGAATGAAGCAACAAGAAATTACTGTTATGATTTAGTTCATACGCCAGATTCAATTCATGGTTTATCAATTTCAGAAATATTGTTGCATAAAACTGACAAGATCATTGTCGTTTCATACGATTTTCACTTCAGTTGAAAATCCGATCTGTGACCCTCTTTTGTACGATACGTAATATAAGCATGATGTTTGATGCTGCTTTCCTGAAATCAAAAATGGACACGTTCTTTTCTTAATATATTTTTGCAGGTATTTTATCTCGCATGATTCAGAACATTCGATTGCGCACGCCAATCAATGTAGATGCAGTTCAAACCATTCTTTTGCACAATGTTGCTCTTTGTGACGTTCTATAGCAGTAGCAGCAGATGTTCTGTGTCCTTCCAACATGTATATATGCAAGAGTCCAATACTGGAGTTTCTGTCTACGCAAATCAGTGGCTCAATATGAACGCGTTTCTTCTACTACTCTCCCTTGCTCTACTGGCTGCTTCCTGCACGGCACAGTGTAAGTAGTATTTTATATTTTCTGATCTCCTGGAGCGAGAAAATTGTTTAGAAAGCGCATGGTAGCAAGTTGGAAATTTTACACTCCAGATAACTAAGCCAACAAGATAATTGTACGATATTATCAAAATTCTAATGTATAAATAGCAAGTTATTGCCTAACTTAAATGGCTGGTGCCACAAGACAAAAAGTCACATCATTCTGTTGGTTTTTTTTTTTTTTTTTTAGATGTATGAATAAAATTATTCAGTGAACTAACATAACGTTATCACAAATTATCATGCAAATTATCTCGAGAAATTTTTCGTAAAAGCAGGGCGGGGAGGGGGAAAACGACAGATGTATACTTTTTACTTGAAAAACATTAAATGTGGCAGAATATCAAAAACTTTAATCCTTTTAATTTTAAAGGCTGTTCAGTTTCAATATTGTTTTAAATATAGTTGAAATTGGAAATTAAGTGGATAAAAATGCTATGTTGTTATATAGCCAGTAAGTGAAACTCAAGATCAAGAACTACGATTATGAGTTTCAAGCCGAAAAAACTATCGGCGAAGGCACATTCTCCTAGGAGCTGTGTTTTATGAGAGAATATCAAGAATAGTGAGGGAGCTTGCTCGACCTTTGCCTACGAATTGCCTTCGCCGATAGTTTTTTCGGCATGAAACTCATAGATCGTAGTTCTCGATCTTGAGTTTCACTTACTGGCTATATAACAACATAGGATTTTTATCCACTTAATTTCTATATTAAGTTGCCAGAAAACTAGCCGTTTGGCTTTTTATCTTAACTAAAATATAGTTGAAATTGTTGTAATTTAATATTTATTATAATAATTTTCATTATTTAATATATTTAGAATTCAATGAAATTGTTTTTGTTGTTATACTAGGAAGATTTTCTCTACTTCATCTGGACACAACCAGATGAAGGTCAGTCAAAAAAAAAATCTTCAGCGGACATATTGCAGAAACTCTTCCCGTATGGTATTCCCGCAATGGCAAAAAATATGGAAGAACAGGCCACGTTCAACGAACAAAAGGTAACTCATCACAGTATTCGAAAGTCACAGACACTGATCTACCACAAACATCTCTGTAGTATTTGTAATAACAAAATCAAGAGGCCAAAAACAGGTGAAGATATTTTTAAATAACGATAAGACGCTATATTCGTTCGGCAGTGGATATGGAAAGGAAGAAGTACCTACTGTCAGCTATAAATACGAAGATCCTTTTCCTGAATGTCAGGAAATTTAAGAATAGAGATATAAGAAAAATTCACCTTAGAAAATGAGTATTTACATATACGGTGCCAGACAACATTCTAAGAGGAGAGGTAGACAAATTTTTCCAGAGAGAGAAGCTAAGAAAGAAAAAAGAAGATTTGATTCTTATCGGAGACTTTACCAGCAACTAGAAACTTAATTTCAAGCATATGGGAAAATTTGGAGAAAAGAGCAAAACAAATAGTAAATAACATTATTAAGTATGCAAATTAAATATAGTATATGGCACAACATTCCAGAATAAGCAAAGTATTTGATGCTTATTCTATAATAGTCAATGTATTTGGAGAAAGTAAAAACGCCAATATAAAATCTATTAAGATATAAGCGAGTCTTCGAACTAATTTTAAAGACGGTGCTGTGAGTTCAAGATAGTTTAGAAATAAAACTGCTGATAAGACTACAGACTTCAGATATGAGTAAGGAGATAAACTAGAGAGCGAACACATAGTGAAGTCATATGAAGAGCGAAAATGCTAGAAAGGAATTTGATGGGCGCATTCAAGAATGGTTCAATTAAAAATAATGAGGAAGAACTTAAAGAAAAATCTTAACATAAGATTTAGCAATACTCTAAACCCAAAAATAACAGACTAATTTGGAAAAAACCTGTTCATAGGAAGCGTTTAATGTATGCTTGGAAACGATCAGTCTTATAAGTCTTTTTTTTTTTTTTAACTGATCAAATCGACACTTCCACACTTCCAGCATCAAGGAAATTGGCATTACAAAAATAAACGTCAATTGATTTAGAACCTACAAGGCAACACTGAATGCATTTACGTAATACACTGCTCAAAACAATTAGGGATATTTTAGTTTCTGTCAGATAATTATAAATTTCTGCAAATAATTAAACTATTAGGTACTTTATACATGAATAAATATTTCTTACTTATGGATAGGGTGTAATTCATAAAATATGGTTTAAATAATCGATGTTTACTATAAATTGTGTTACATTTGTAAATTATTTTTATAACCTTATAATATACAAGAAAACCAAAATATCGGCTAACTGTTTTGAGCAGTATATTTGATACGACCTCATCTGGACTACTGGGTGTACATCTGGTTTCCGAGAAGACACAGTGGAAAGGAGAGTGCTAAAGATGATATTGGAACGGCGGCTTAAAGATTATGAAGATAGATTGAGAATTTATGGATTGCAGACGCTTGTAAACAGAAGAAAAAGTGAATATGGTAAAGGCCACCAAACATCTGAAAGGGACATAAGTTATCAGGAGAAAGATTTTTACCTTTTTATGGAGGGTGGGAAGTAGTACATATTTCCTCAAACAGCGATGCGTGACTGGAGTGGATTGCCTCAGGAGGCCTTGAGTACAGGAAGTGGGAATGAATTCAAGAATAGGTAAGACAGTTGGTGCAGATGATATGGTCCGTCCTCGATAAGTCTCTGACTTCCTGGAGGGCTCTTGTAGTAATAATAATTTCCTTGAAAAATGAAATACTTTTGACACAGGAAGGTGGGGGTTTGATTCTTTGTGTGTGTGTGTGTGTGTGTGTGTGTGTGTGTGTGTGAAGAGAGAAGATCAAAAGTAATTGATAGATATTTATTGGGTTCTTCTCATTACTTCCCTCCTCAGAAACTGGGCATCATCTCCACCCTTGCCCATCGAGCAAGATGTCTCACTTCCACAGAAGAAGCCCTTCAAACAGAGCTTAACTCTGTTTGAAGGTCTTAACTTCCTGAAAAACACCTTCTTAAATAATGGATATTCGTCTCGTAACATCACTAAACGTTTGAGACCATACCAACATCCTCGACAAGAAGATGATTCCAACCCTATATAAAATCTATATAAAATGCTTTTTTATATAGAGATGATAAAATAAAGTAATTACCAATAGAAGTTGTATGGAATTACAGAAATTAGATAACATAGAAATGCATATATTTAAAGCGAGGCTATATGTTTTTCCATTTTATAATTTAATTCTGAAATTCAGCTAAAAAAAGGGCTTTTTGTAGTGACTTGGTTTCCCCCCCCCATTAAATGGGAAAATTATTACATTAAAAAGGAACTGTAAATGACAATCTTAATTTAAAGATTCTCTACTGTAGTGGTACCTTTTTTCTCTTATTTTGATCCTACCGAATGCTAACTATTAGGAAAATATCTCTTTCGGAAATAATTTTTTAGAAGACATTTTGCCCTGTTTGTAAACGCTAATAAATCTTGCTGTAGATAAGATTTTTCCCGGTGCTTTATCTCGGCGTGCCCTCTTCCTCTGTTCCTGTTATACTAGGAAAGCGGATGTCTGTCCACTGATTTATATTTCTTGTCCCATTCTAAAACTTCAGTTGATTCTTTATTCCATGATCATGAAGACTATTCTTTTGCTCATCTCTCTTGCTGTGCTGGTTGCTTCTCGCAGCGTTCAGCGTAAAAGTGAGTAGAATGGTTTTTACGAGCACGTTAACCACTTCAAATGGAATGAAATACTACTAATACAAAGTAAAAAGTTCGATTATCTTATGTTAATTAATATAGCAATAGGAGAAATGCTATTAAATGGAATAACGCAGTGTTTTTTAAATAATGTTTTCCATTAAACATATATAATAATGTATTATGTATGGCAGAGGGCCTAGCGGTCAGCATACCCGCTCTCCCAGCGACGGATGTGGGTTTGTATCCCGACATGGATGTTTGAGATTGTCTCACCCGGTGCGAGATTACCGACCCGCTTATCGGAGTCCAAAAGTGTACTGAAAAAGTTCCACGTTTGTTCTCTAGACAGGCTTCACTTTTATGTTAAAAATACATTTAAAAAATCCTCAGTTCACTCACGTTCTGTATATTATAGGTTTACAAACTTTTGTGGGCAGGGATCACATAAAAGGTGCATGTATAAATAAAAATAAAGGTAAGAGATTCATTCATTAAGTATTTATCTAATTTTTTCAACAATGGCGTTAGTTTGAAACTTCCAAAATAACGATAACACTTTGGGAGGTGTTTGTATATTAATGTCACAGTACTTCCTTGGGCTAAAGAACGCCGGTTATCCGTAGACCATATGTTGTACACTTTTTGCCAAATATTATTAAGGGGGGGATTTACACAGGAATACTGTGCTCTCTCTAGTAATGTTCACATCAAGCCTCTAGTCATTTACCAGTACAAACTTTAACATCGTAAAACGCCGACTAAATGACAAAATCACGATATAATATGCCAAAACATTTCGGAAAGCATACATACATCTTCAAGGCCCACTCTTCCTAATTGGGTTGTGGGGGCAACAGCTGCAAGAGGAACTTCCAATAGTGACGATGCTCTGCCACTAAGCTCAGGTGTTCTGGTGGGATTCCCAAACGTGGCCTCCCACCTTCTGGCTTGGCAAAGAGAGCCTGCTGAGGGAAACTCTCTTGTGGCATTTTGACCAGGTGCCCGTACCAACGTAGCTGTGATCCCTCAACACGGAGAAGCAGCGGTTGAGTATTGAGGGTTTCCCGAAAAGCAGAGCTGACTCTGTCGAGTTTTGTCAGCCCCGCAACCCCTCGAAGGAACCTCATTTCAACCGCTTGGATTCGTGTCCGCATTCTTTCGGTCATTACCCAACTCTCATGACCATAGGTAAGGATGGGGACATAGACTGTATTGAAGACAGCAAACTTTGCCTTCTGGCTTAACTCCCACTTCAATACTACCCAACGGCCAAGCTCCCGCAATATTGAGCTTGCTAAGCCAATTCGAGTATCTAGCTCTACGTCCCATTTCCCATCATTCGTGAATATGGACCCAAGGTATTTAAACTTCTCCACCTGCCTTATTGGGACTCCACTTACATTTAGAGTGCACTGGGATGGTTGTCTTGAGACCACACGTGTTTCAGTTTTGGCCACACTGATCTTCATTCCGGCATCTGCACAAACAGCTACAAACCTATCCAGGGTCCGCTGGAGGTCATCTGTGGAAGAGCTAAGCAGAACTAGGTCATCTGCAAAAAGCAGACGCCCAATGCTGCATTTTCCAATTCTGACACACTCACTGCCTCGGCTGTGCCTATCAATCCAGTCCATAAATATTATGAAAAAGAGGGGTGACAGAACACACCCTTAGCGGAGGCCAAAGGAGACTGTGAAAGGTTCTGACACAAAACTCTGGGCATTCATACAGGGACTTGATGGCAGCTAATATTTGACCATCCACTCCATACTCCTGTACTACTTGCCAAAGCTTATCCCAAGGAACCCGGTCATATGCCTTCTTTAAGTCTACAAAACATGTGTAGACATTCTTGGCATATTCCCAAGATTTCTCAAAGACTTGTCTTAAAGTGAAGATTTGGTCAGTTGTGCTTCTATCAGGAAGAAAGCCACATTGTTCTTCCTGGAACTTTGACTCAACTATGCTCCTGCACCGTCTTTCCAAGCACTTAGCATACACTTTGCCAGACAGGCTGAGCAGAGAGATGCCACGATAGTTACTGAAATCTTCTGGTCTCCCTTCTTAAAGACTGGTATTATTATGCCTGGTATTATTGTACCAGGTATACGTATGGACTTCTCGGTGCTGGAAGAAGGTATTCATTATGGACAAGCTGTTAGTACAGCAGAAGTCCAATAATTTCAACCCATTCGCGTTAAGGTCAGGGGCACCGTTCCTCCCAACCACACTCCTCCATGTCTGGTCATCTGTTCCAACATGTGCATTGAAGTCACCCATTAGCAGGACTGATTCCATGTCTGCCACCCTGTCAAAAGCAGCATCCACTTCCTCTAGGAAGGCAGAGTATTCTGACTCCAGATTAGGTGCATCGGCTTGCACCACAGCCAAATCCTGGTTTTTCATCTGAAACCTTAACACACATACCCGTCCTCCCAATGGGATCCACTCAGCAACACAGTCTGACAGCTGAGGGATTGTAAGTATCCTCACTCACACCTGCCTGAGCAGACATTGTCGGGCTCACACCAGAGTAGTAGAGCTTCCACCCCTTACCCAGGTCGACAGTTCCAGAGCCTCTCCTCTTGGTTGAAGAGGAGAGGCTCTGGGTATCGGAAAGCATATACATCTGAAAAAAAAAAAATAAAATAAAAAATAAATATATATATATATATATATATATAAAATGTGCGATGGAATTTTTTTCGAATTGCAGATTTGGATTCTGCATCTCGATGTACACTGAAATAGACTAAATTAATTTAAGAAAAAAAAATTACTGATTAATGTAATTGTTAGTGAAACTGCGTATCACGTGAACAAAAATCAAGATTTTTATTGAATCCTTAAAACTAAACATAGTCACCTGAATGAGCAATATTTCTAAACTTAATTGAAC
Organism: Typopeltis vanoorti; assembly: GCF_054136105.1. Taxonomy (NCBI): domain Eukaryota; kingdom Metazoa; phylum Arthropoda; class Arachnida; order Uropygi; family Thelyphonidae; genus Typopeltis; species Typopeltis vanoorti. Next base: position 110,364,388 of record NC_143558.1, read on the forward strand.
TGAACGCTAAATGGAATTCATGAATAAATGTGAAGTTTCTCCAATACAGTGCAGTCAGTGCTGTATTGGAGAAATTAAGTATTTCACAATAGGTAAAGGGGTGCGAGAAGGATGTATTTTATCTCCGTACCTGTTTAACTTGTACAGTGAATATATTTTAAGAATAGCAGGGCTGGATTAGTATTCAGTTGGAATCAGAATTGCTGGAAGAAATATTAATAATTTGAGGTATGCAGATGATACCACCTTGCTAGCAGAATGAAAAGGAGATTTGGAACAACTTATTATGAAAGTTAACGAAGAATGCGCCAAATATGCCTTAAACTTAACATCAGAAAGAAAAAAGTTATGGAAACAGGTGAACTTAACGATTTTGAAGTAGATGGGAAAAATGGTAGTGAACAATTTTGTGCTCCTAGGATCCGTATCGATAAAGATGGGTATTGCACTGAAGAAGATGATTATTACTCGAAAGAAAACCAATGACAACTTTAAGCAAGATCTTTAAGAAAAGGATAGCCTCACAACAGAAAATAGTATTCCCTGTGGTGCATGGATGTGAAAGTTGGACCCTGAGAAAGAGTGAAAGAAGGAAGATAGACGCATTTCAATTATGGGTTTTTTGACGCTTACTAAGAATACGATGGACTGCAAAGCAAATCAATAAATCAGTGATAGACAGAATAAAGTCAGATTGATCTGTCGAAACTATGATCAAGCAAACATTGTCATAATTTGGGCATATTATGCGAGCAAATGACATTCTGGAGAAGATGATGATGATGCTTGCTAAAGTTGATGGAAGCAGGAGAAGAGGAAGACCAAGAATTAGATGGGTGGTGAGTTAAAGAAGCGACTGGAAATTCTGGAAGATATGGCCAGTGGCAGATCTGAATGGAGAGCGCATGTTCATAGAATTACCAGGAATCGAAAACAATTCGATGGAATATAACAACAAAAAGCTGTTATTAATATGAAGTTCATTGCGACAAGATCTGAGCAGCAAGTTCTGCGACTTAAGTTATCTGGATTTTCCTTCACATTTACTGAGGGGGGGGAGGGGCTTCGCACTTTAGAAAACACCGAATTGTACAGTGACCGAACATCTATAAATTGTAATGCGCATTAAGGTAAAGGAGCAAGAGATCAAATTAAGCCTGCGATTATACAATAATGATATATATAAACTATCATAGAAAAATATAAAATTACTGCCCAGGTTTTTGAGACAGACATGACTTGAAAAATTCATCTCCTTCATAATTTACTGTTATTGAAATGACAGTTTCCCAAGATTATTTTTTATTATAATCAAAATACTTAATTGTACACGTCTCATGTGCTTTCCGAGGACTCATTTCGAAACACAATGTAATTGAAGGGCCGCTCTGTTTAACAATCGAAATAATGTTCTCTTGGTTTACGCAAGAGTCAACCAATGTGAGTTAAGGTCTGTTTTTCAAGGCACATTCTATTCTGGAATTTATTTCTACGGTATATTTTAATAGTAATATCCGGGAATTTTTTTTTAAATAAAGCTATTGGCAATTTAAAAAATTTTGGAGCTGGGTATATTAAGCCTCCTAGATTTTGAGTAAGGATAAACTCTAACTGCCTGATGTTATTAAATAAAATGTTTGTTTTTATGATTACTGACTATAGCTAGATAGCATAAAAAAATCAGCTAAAGGCTTTTTGTTCCCGTATAGGGAGTAGGCGAGGCCATTTTAGCCCTGTCTAACTTTTGGACACTGAGTGGGCAGTTCAATCTCCACTGGTAGCAATCAGAGTAGCTGGGCCAAGGCTATCACAAATTAATCGGTACGTAGTGAAGAACATTAGATTGCATATACAAAAACAATTCGGAATGACCCGCTGAAGTACACTTCTTCAGCGGATACCCTCGATCAGAATTTGTACACAATGAAAAGCAAGGTAATTAGCTATATATATTTTTAACAAGGAAAGCGACAGGATAGGACGCCACCTATGCTATAACTGGAATTATATGAAGTTTTGTTCGCGCCCTTTTATTTAATTAAAACTTTCATTAATAATATAAAGAAAATTATGTCCCGACTATAGCTTTTATCAGAAGAAAAAAGCTATTATTCTCAAAGTTAAAGGCTTCGTTCATATCGTAATACTTCAATTAATATTCATTTCAATATTTGCTTTTAAGTGATTTAATATTTTCGTTTCTTGTAGCATGTAATCTTCCTGGAGAAGTATATAACCCGTGTGGTACTCCGTGTCCTGACACGTGTGAAAATTACAGTAAAGTTCGTCCTTGCACGAAGCAGTGTGTTAGTGGATGCTTCTGCAAGCCTGGCCTGGTCAGAAACCAAAACGGCGAGTGTGTGCGTAAAGAAGAATGCTAACAATTAAGAATAATGGGAAAATGATTGAAATTTGGTTCTGAATGTCAATTTGGTTGAATAAAATTTAATTAGATATCAAATATGTTGATCCTGATAATATTAAAACATTTCTAAACATACCAAGAATTAAACACATCCTGGGCCTAATGCTATTCAATATCACGTGAAAAAGCAAAATATTTTTTGATATTGATTAGTATTACGTAAAACAATAGGAAAACAAAATATTTCTTGAAATATTTTTTATTTACTATATGGGAATAGGAAACTGACGAAGTGACACAAACTAAGTGAATGGCTGCGTTACAAGGGGTGGGCATAATCAGGCTGTTATTGCTAATCTAATACAGCGAACAGGAGATTCTGGATGTTGCTTTGATTTCAAAGATGTTTAACAAACATGAAAATAAAAATGTATTAAAAAAAAGTGAGCCGCTTCAAATTCTACACAGTCAATGCGGAATTTGAAGTAGGCTAGTAGAATGATGAAGTAGGTTCCACTTTAACTGTTGTAAATCAGTCTCTGGGTAAACATTTCACGGGCTCTTATTTTTTAGTTTCAGATCTTTTGTTCAGAAAATTAAGACTACCAATGAAGAAAGAATTGGCTCTGGTCGGATATTGCGGATCAGCGACACATTTATGCGAAGTATCGGATCCTATGAAAAACTATGGGGGACGAGTGCCTCCTCTCCTCATTACCTTCTCCCCCCCATACAGTTTTGATTGGTATAGCCTTCCAAATGTTCGACATATTTTCTAATTGAAAGAACCACTTTTACACAGTCAATACACACATTAAAAAATGTGGGTTTAACTAGAGAACAGTATACCGAACGATTTGAATGATCCTGGTATTATCAGTGAAACAAAAGCTGATAACGCATTTACACAAGTGCAGCATACCAATGTTTTATAATTGATAAATTTAAATGTTATTACAGCAAAAATTTATTATACCACTACAGTTGTTTTCATGTTAATGAAAAAATAAGAAACATGAGTAAATACGTTTAAGATAACATAAGAAAAGCTAACACTATTGGGCAAATACTTCTAATAATCATTGAGCACTTCTTCTACTTTTTAAATGTGGTTAAAGTTTTAAATTTCGATACTGACCTTTAATACTTCACTCATACACACAAAAAAGTATCGTTTACATTTAATCCTTTGCTTGATCCCTTTTAGCACAAAATTCAAATTCTAAAACTTCCAAACTTCAGTATTATCAGATAAAAAACAACGCAATTCAAAATGCTGTTCAAAACATACACGACCATTTGTTTCATTCACACGTTAAAATGGTGTTCTTACTAATTCTCTTCCACATTTGATTTGTTTAGCCACCAATCTCCCCTAGAATATACTGTAGGAAAGTGAATACACAAAAATTTGATTCTGTCATCAGAAAAAAATGTTTTAAAATATTCTTTTATGAAGAAGAATCAATAAGAGATGTTTCAATTTCTTTTCAACCGTCTTATATAACAGGTACACTTAACTTGTAACTCCCATTCCTGTATTGCTAAATATTACAGTTTTCTCGCGCCTTCTGTTATTTCAGATCCAAGTAAAACCTATTGCGGAGTATACTATAGCAAATAGGCCAGCTATTCTTTTACGGCTTCTTAGTTCATCATTGAAAAATTAGAACCACCTCATAAATTATCTTCAAAGCAAGCATTATTATGTTAAACTAAAAACACCGTTAATTATTATCAATAGTATTTTTTAATGAAAAGGCTTACCATTTCAACTGTTTGAGAATCATTTGCTACTGAGAATCGACACTAAATTATATACTTTTTATGAATTAAGTAATCTATACCGTAAGTGTTTTCGGAACACGCGAATTAGATGTCAAAACATGTCAGGGGCCTTTGAAACGTAAGGAAGGAATAGAGATCCGTGTCAACACAACGCCATCTAAACTGCACGATCATAAATTCCGTGAAAATAACTTGTAAGCTTCTGAGCTTTAAATATGGAAATGTAGATGCATTAAAAAGGTATAAAATAGCCAAGAGCCCTTTGTTCCGGTGGCGTAAATTAAGTTGAGGGGATAATACTTCCCTCATTGTTTCAAAACCGGATACGAAACTCGGAGATCGAAATTTAAGAGTTTCGTATCCGGTTTTAAAATAATGAGGGATGTATTATCCCCTTAACGTAAGGTATAACTGCATTGAATATTCTAGAACTAATTAGGCTACTGTGACGCACAGCCCAAAGAAGTTAACATCATTGCTTTTAAAAAGTACGATGGCAGTTAGCAATTCTAATAAGTGTACTAATTTTGCACGAAATGCTGCTAGAAATTGTGCCACCACATAAGATTAGCTGATGGGATGCAGAGTTGAAATGGGATCCACACATATGATTTACATCTGAAAGTCATATTTGACTAATAGACCTTGACTTTCTTTTGTTACCTCCAATGTAGCGATGTCTTTCGAAGGTGCCTAACACAGCAGAAATGATCAGTCATTATAATATTACCATAATGCATCGAGTTTACCTAAAGTATGTAATAAAAGTGGCACTTGAAGGAAACGGCCCCTTTTTGTTCTTAGGTAGTATAGCGTCACCACAATTTCTGTTCAGTTTATAAACCCACATACTTGATTACGTTGCATTGACACCACCGTAAACGAAATTCGCTTTGAAGCATAATATATTATAATAGTACAATATATAAATTTTGAAGTTTTAAGCGCCTCCGTACGCAATTGGTAGAACAACGGAACATTACGCCTTTCTATTGGAGACTAACTGAATTCGATTCTCGTTTTGACGAGAGGAATCTTTTATACGCTTTTTTAATTGAAGGAGAGTTAGCCGATCTCATACGGAGGATAGTAGGGTTTTTTCATCCCACATACATGCAAATAGGTCATGAGAAAATACTGTCGTTCTTGGTGATGGGCGGTAGATGGTTTTGATGGTATTTATGTGTGATGAGAGAATTAAGTGGACGGGGAGAGTGAGCGGAAACGTGGCGAAGTGTCATAGAGGACCTTTCTTGGATTCCTTAGAAATATTCCTTAGAAATATTCCTTAGAAATTCCTTATAGAGGTTTCACATAATAATAATAAGATAATTATCTAAACCCAATGTTTAATTCATAAGAGTCGAAATGAAACATCAAAATATCATTCATCGTGGCTATCCAAATTATATAATAAAAAGTGGCAATTGTGTTCAGATGTTGTTTCATGCGAGTCAATGACTAACTTCTCTCAGAATCTCTTTTTACCTTAATCAATAGTTACATTTTTCTTTAAGTTAATTTGCTATAAAATTTACCAAATTTCTTTTCACTATAGACTTTATACGAGTATTTTAAATCTCGAGTTTTCCGCAACTTCTCTAATGATGATCAGTCTGAAACTTATCATTCTTACTAATGTTTATAATCTATTTAGTGAAGCAGCTAGGACAACGTGCATTTGCCTTTCATTGGAAAGAATTCAAATCCACCTCTTCAATTGACTAAGTTAGCCTTTATAATACGAAAATAGAATTTTCTGTTCGAGATCTCGGATTTTTACTCTAACAAAACAAACAATCTGACCGAAAAACACACGCATGAGACGTAATATACTAACCTGGACTTGTTACCTCGAAGATAAATCCAACCAATCCTCCAAATCAATTTCCTCCTCATCAAATGTCATTTCAAGTAAGTAAAATTTGAGAAGTGGATTATCTCCACAGTTGTTACCTTCTTTATGATATGTTCATGTAGGTTCAATTAAGACCACATCTATTATGGAATCTCCAGGAACGTACTAGGCTTTCAGTAGCTCGATAAAGATGTGGTAAACTCATGCGTTTCAATAAATACCAGATGCTTTCTCTCTCTCTCTCTCTCCTCTCTAAGAAATCCAAATGGATTTGCTGCATAATGGTATAGGCAAGTCGCATTTTATATTCGAAACATCACATCCCATGTCTACTCTTATCTTTCACCAAAAGGAAATTGAAAACATTTTTGCAGAATCAACAGGAATACCACAAAATCTCTTATATAGTTCATGATATCGTCCCTAAAATTATATTTTAAATGCAAGTTTTGAAATCAATTTTATTTTATTTTATTTATTATATTTTTTTTTTTTGCATTCCCATTTGTATTGGCTTCAATACACGCAACTGGGAAGTAGTAAAGTCTGAAATCCATCCGAAGCATATCCATTCGCTTTGGATGGATTTTTTCTCTATTACTGTACAAAGGATCGTCTTCTTCTTCTTCAACCCATCTGTACCTTAGGACAGATAGACTCCTCTAGGGTTCACGGCGAATTAATGCAGCCGGCGCTCCACTCCTCTTGTTTCATCCCAAAGGGCAAGTAGATCTGTGTGTTGACGGGAAGGATTTTCTGTTTTGAGGGGGTGAAAAACCCTGTACCTACTTAAGAGACGGGCTAAGTGATAATTTCATTGAAAAGACCTAATAAATGTCTTCACTTATTAGAGGGAATTCAAATGGGATAAAACCCCATTTTATCCCATTCACCGTGAAGGAATGGGATAAAATGTCAAAGAAAGGAGTCGTTGGAAAATATCGAGCTACGGAGGTTCTGTACAAAGTATCAACGTTAAAAAATAGCACTAGATTCTGATAGCGAAGATTTTTCTATTTCATTTTATTATTACATCTTAAATTACAAACCATTAGGAAAAAGAAAACCAGGACGTCCTCTTAAGAGATTCAACGATGACTTCTAACGCTGGAACAGGCCACTCTAGGCCTAAATCCTTGACAAGCATTATTATTATTACATCTTATTTAATAAGATGTAATAAAATCTTAATAAATCTTAAAATATCTTAATATAACAGAAAAATATTTGAATGAAATTTATTATCAAGAAACTACTGAAAAGAGCCCTATCTACACAATGACCCAAAATGTTTTTTTTTTTTTTTTTTTTTTTTTTCACTGATGTTATTATGAACGACCGGGAAATCAAATCACAGGAAGGTGACATTTCAACATAATGTTTTTTTTTTTCTTCTCGGAGGGAAATTTTTTTTGATATTTTAAGCTTTATTCAAGAAAACCTACCGATTCGTTTTTTTTTTCGTTTTTGCTTTAAACGAAAGCTAAATTAAATCAAATTCTTGAAAACTATAAGGGCTTTCAAAAGATTCATCCTGAGATACCAGCAAGCGCGAGCAATTCAATTTCCCTTAACAGATGATTTTGTAAATAGTACTAACACATTTGATGCTCTTGCTCATGTTCGCTCATTTCTTGGAGAATCGCGTACTAGTATTTTGAAAACAGACTCGTTTAGTGTAGCAGATTCGCTCTGAGCAAGTGGCAGTTGTTATTTGTTTCAGTGTTTAAGCACTCATACATATGTTCGAGATAGGTTCCAAAAGTTTCCAGCCTGACATACAAAATTCACGCTAATTTTAAAATGTCGTGCGTGAGAGATAGCATCATCTATGGTTAGTGTACCAATTTCAATTCTCTAAATAAGTCGTTCAGTTGGAGGCACTCGTGGCTCGCTAAGTGGCTGTAATGTTAACAATTGGGTACCGCGCTGTGATAACGTTTTTCACCAAAGAAGGGCTTTCTCCAAGTGCTATCAAATAACAATTGGACGATGTTCATGGGGAGGCTTCTCCTTCATATATTACACCGTGAAGCATCGAAGATGATCCTAGTGATGGTCGGCCTGTGGAAGTGATGACTGAGGAAAATGTCTCTCTTGTTGAGGAAGAACTACTCAATGAGAGACGGCTGAAGCTCAAAGAAATCTCAGCAAAGTTGGGGCTTTCTATAACAACCGTCTTTCGCATTCACGAGAAGCTTCACATGACGAAGGTCACTGCATGGTGTGTGCCCCGACTTCACTCTCTCTCTTCAGTTCAGAAGAAGCATCGTGTGACCTGTTCCCGAAAGTTTTTAGAGCTTTGCCAAGAAAATCGCAGAGATACCGGAATCCATTGTCACCAAGGTTTTTTTTTTTTTTTTTTTATCCTCTTTCCAAAAGGGAATCCATGGAGTGGCACAAACCAGGCGAAGAACCGCCGAGAAAAGCCAAGGTCACTCAGTCAACCAAGAAGATCCTGGAAGCAATCTTTTGCGACTGCCGGGGAATTCTCTTGATTGACTTCAAGGAAATGAATACCACCATGAATGCAGAATATTATGTTTCATCCTGCACAAGCTGCGCGATGCCACAAAGGAGAAGACACTAGGAATGCTGGGTCATGGTGTTCACCTGCTTCACGACAATGCTCCAGTCCATACGGCTACTGTTGTGAAGAATTGTGGCTTCCAGGAGATTGAAGACACACCCTACAGCCCAGGACAAGCACCCAGTGACTATTATCTCTTCTCGAAACTGAAGAAATACCTTCGAGGAAGGAAATTGGCAGATGACACTGAGGTGAAAGATGCAGTTTTAGGCCATTTTGCGGACAAAATTACAGACTATTTTTTCAAGAGCATACAAATGTTAATTCAAAGATTCAGTGTGTTGAAGTAAAGGGAGATTATGTTGAAAAGTGGCAATTGTTTTCTTTCTATCACCTCTAAAAGTTAGTTAGGCCTGAAACTTATAGGACCACTCTCGTATGTTGAAAAGGAGGGTAGGTTCTCGTTTACTGAATTAGCTCATATTCATATTTATTATTATTATGGAAGTCCAACAGAAATACTAGAAACAATTGGCTGTGTTTAGTGTCACAGAATCCAGCGAATCTCCATGACATGTTTGCAATGGAAAAAGGCGTCTCCCATGCAGCTGCGTTCATGTCAATCAGATTAAACTGTGCTATTCTGGGGATTACTTTTATCAGACATTCGCCATAGTCAACTGGCATTTTCTTAGCAGTGTCTATAACAGTTTGTGTGGAAAGCAGACTTGGACTTTTCTACAGTGACTTCTTGCAAACCTGGTAGAGAAAACACTTTCAACGATGTGCAATATCACGACATTCCCTTTGGGTGGTGGAGAAACATTTAGTTCATAAAGAAACATTTGTGGTGAAACATTTGAAGTCATGCATAACGAAACTCCACCACAATTACGTTGCGAGGGACGAGGATATCTTGATCAATTGTTTTCTGAAAAATGAGTTGTTTGAGATAATTTACATGGCTTTCACAATCATCTGGCCTAAATCTTAAAAATGTTTATTTGCTTCTCTATTCGAAATCATTGGTGTACTTGACCAATAGCAAAGAGAAATACTGAGGAACAGCAAGGATGCAATGACAATGTATGGATGGTCATTAGACAAGTAACTTTCGAGAGCATGGGGCTCTCAATGATGAGCTGCCTCAATGGCTACCAGCGGAGAAGTAATTTTGAACACTTACTGCAAGGTACATTCATCTACGGTGTTTCTTTTGCCATTTTGTCTGCATTAGCTTGCACGCGTTCGTGCTGCGGTAATAAGTGGTTGTATCTCGAAAATGCGAGGTACAGAATCCATGTTCATTGGGACTTTTCAACTAGTTTTAATATGCATATTTATGAAAAGGATGTGGAGTTCCCTTTATATTCACACGAGCATAAAGCAAACGATCAGCCTCTTTTGAGCTCAAAAATGTACGGTTGCCCAGAAACAAGCAGGTGATGCCAATCACATGAAGTTTTCTAAAAAAAAGTTTCAATTTTCCACTTGTAGCATATTTAGAAATCATAAGAGACTAATAATGGATCACATGACAAAAAAAAAGTCTTATAAATTTAAAGCGACATATTCGCTCATCTTGAAAAGGTTATTCCGAATTACGGGAGAAGCAACTAAGACTATGGGAGTCAGTGTATTACGTCTGTTAATTGCGTTTGTTCTGGGGATTTCTGGGAATTGAGACTTCCCAAAATTTGACGATTTTGAAAGTCTCATTCGGCTTTCACAGGGGAAAATTGTTACAGATTCATATTAGACCAGCTAACTCAAAAAATATTTAAATCCCTAATAAAAGGTTCTTCATGTCTTAGACCTGATTTGAAAGGGAGCTTTCTAACCAAAGGACATCGTAGATGCAAACTCATTACAGGACTTCCTGAAGCGGATTTTACAAACGTTCATGGATAAAGCGAAATTCAAACTTCATCCTTCGCGATAAACAAGCTGTCACGTTTATGCATTGAGTCACAGAAGGCATGCTAACCCTTTCTTGAAATGCATTATGAACTTATAATTACATCACAGTCTTTATTAACAATTCCAAAAGTTTTCTAAGGAAATTTTTTTTTAACCTGGTACTGTCCTAAATACAATGTCCTCGAATGATCTTAAAATGTAAAGTTTGATATCATTTAAAATGATCACTAATATTTTAATTTTTAAAAATTAAAATTGGATTACTTGTTTTTTAACAATCAACATTGAAAAAGAAGATAATGAAATCTCTCAGCGATGAACCTACAAAACGTATACAAAAGTTTTCTATTTTGTTGATAATTTTGCCATAAATAGTAGACCAGCCCAGAATTAGTCAAAACTAATTCTATTTCTAGAATTAATAATAAAATAATAATAAAAACTGCACCAAGTATAACTATTTTTAACAGATGAGTACTACATGGTAACTGTAGTACCATGACTTACATCATGACATAGACTACCCCAAATCTGGGAGACTTACATCATGAGAACATCAGCTCAACAGCCAAGACAACCCAATATAGCCCGGCTAGAGAGCACCATTAGGACTTTAGGAACAAGGTCTTCTGCCTCATTTGCTTTTTGTAGTGCCTGCGTGCACGTGTCATATTTGTATGTTCCCATGAAGTTGGCAATGTGACATTGCAAAATATAGGAAGTATTTATTAAAGTTTCTTTTAATTAATATTCCAGTATACGTTGTAAATTCCTTAAATAATTTAATAGTTGAATATTTTAATTAGCAGAATTTCGTGCAACAAATAAAAAAAGATCGATTGGCAGTCGAAATAAACGATGGATTGACTGCCTACGATGAAGTACCGAAAATGAAAGAAGATTAAGGTTAAAGCGAGATGAAGAAGAAAGAAACATGGAGCCGTTTTTTTTCCTGTTACTAAAATAGTTTCGTAGCGGAAAAAAAATTAATATAATTCCTTAAAATAGTTCTGACTACAAGAATAGAATCATGACAAAAATGATTCGCCAAATACACAACCTGATTGATCCAACAACTGAAAATTATTGCACCGAATACGCGGATATAATGAAGTACCTACCGCGCTATCAGGATCTGATCTCTACATCACAATTTGAAACTGTTCACAGTTGGAACTTCGATCGACACATCCCATAGACTACGTCACAGCTACACGAATTCTTCAACTACATCCACACCAGGAAACTGAGATTTGTTGCACTCTGTTTAATCTGTCTTGTGACGGCAAAAAAAAAAAAAAATATATATATATAAATAATCAAACATTCATTAAAAGTTAAATAAGAAATCAGAACATTAGCGCAATCATATTCTTACGAAAGAAATCCGCGAGATTAAAACTTGAAACTCTTGAACTAATGAACAGTTATTTTCACGAGGTAAACTTTCATTAAACTAGATATTAATTCTGAAAAAGTTATGTTAAGAAATAAAACTCAGACAACATATACCCAGTGACCATAAAGCACACGGCTGAGGCTTTTTCTTAAGTTAGGCAAGATTGCCTTGATCAGTAAAACTTTGAGGATCCTGTAAATTTTTTTAACTCTTTGACTGCATTAAATTGAAAATATTCCCGGGACTGGTTATTTCCCGTTGCTGTAACAGGCATGTATGCTTCTTTCATTCAAAAAGCTTTTAACATCTAAGCTTAACTACAGCAAATGAGAATTTTATACTTCATGTAAAATTCTACTTGGTTTTACCAAGTCAAAGGAACTGTTGATACCATTTTTTTTAATGAGTTATACAGTTGAAACCTTTATCTAAAGTGAGTGCACCTTAAAGCTTTTTATTCCGATTTCTCTTTCCATGATAAATAAGAATGAAGCGTATCAATAAACTATACAATTTGGCCGATTTTTTTCGCTGACCTTGAACTAAATCCAAAGGTGAGTAAAACTTCAACATTTATAAAAGTGCTAAAGTAGCCGCATTGAACAGGGATCGAAGGAACACGAACAACACAGAGCAGCTGTGAACACCTATTCGCTTAGCTTTTTGCACGAGGTTTTTCTGATGACGAAATTATATTAATTTTTTTTTTTTTTTGCATTTTCTCTAATATACCCAAAGAGACGATGCATTAGTGTAGCTGTGTCAACCAAATATGCAATGACTACGTTCAGTTATTTTTCATATGCATTTCAAGTAACGCGAGTGAACACCTCTTAGATTTCATCCTCCCGTATGATGGACAGTTTTCACCCAAATCTGTTATGATATAGTCTACACTAAATTTGTGGAATGTTTCATTTCACACGATAATTTCAGTGCCAAAAGGAACCAATATTATGATATTATGTGTTGTTGAAAGTTTCTCCTCTAGGTTATAAAATAAATTATAAATGACACGAAATCATATTCTTTAGCATGAAAATCAAAGTTTTCGTGAAGCATATAGTGTGTAATGACTTCACATAGTGAGACTATTTTGACACAGATGAAATGCGCATGCGTGCTAATATATCTGCATGAAAGTAAAGGACTTAACAGAAACTGATTTTAAAATACCTGCTGTTTAGTTTGATTAAAATTGAATTCAGGTTTCTCTTACATTTACTTCATCATGATAACAGTAAGAGTACGGATTTGGACCTTATGATCTGTTCTGTTCTATTTTTTAATGTCAATTTTAAATTCGTCGGAAGTTCTCCTTTGAGGTCTACGCGGCCAATTTATTTTTTTATTATTAATTCGCATTTATGTTTATGAGAGCATTAAAGCATGTGTTAGCCTCATCTGTTATCTGTCTATTTACTAATATTCTATTCAAGCAGCAAAAAAAAATAACAGAGATAGATATCTCTATTAAATGTTTGATATTTTAATAGAGACCCGTTCGATATTTTAAATATGAGTGCAAGGAAGTCCCTACAAGTTAGTCACGTGATACTAAGTATATGCAAGAAAGAGGATAACTTATCTATAGCGACAACGTTAAGTTATTCACACCTTATTTAAACTTCATCTTAACCTGGCGTTAGTAAGGTTATGCGCTTGAAGTGAAGGAATAAGTTCTTTAAGGGCTACGAACTGGTTAGTACAATTATTGTTTGAGGAGTTATATTATAAAAGGAGAAGACGCACTACGGAGTTCTCAATTATCCGATGAAAAAAATAGACATTAGATGAATTATTAATTAAATAATATTGAAATCAACTTTTGTCTAAATGTGGAATTTTCTAGTAATCAGCTACTGTTAACAGCTAATGATAGTCACATTTATATGGTGACTCGTTGTGACTTACAGAAAACCAATGCAACATCGTAAAATCTACGTTGTACGATGTAGAATATACGATCTACATCGTAGAATGTATGTCGGATTTGTACTTTAAAAAACTGTATTTTTTTTTACTTTTTGTTTAGTAAACTTAGCTTGTTCCTCACAGGTTTGGTTATATGTCTGGAGCGAAACCAACTTGAAAAGTATTCCACATAAGAAAGAATTTGTTTTTTTATATCTATCTGAAATATGACAGCTAGTGTTTGACTGTCGATTTGGTAATATAATATAATACATCTAAGCGGTGTAGTTGCAACACACACACACACACACACACACACACACACACACACACACACACACACACACACACACACACACACACACACACACACACACACAATGTACCTGCAGAAATTTTAATTTATTCTTCATCCATGCATTAATTCTCTTTCTGTCTCTCTTTCTGAATTTTGACTTTCGTTTGTGAGTATATAGTGCACGCGATAATATTTTCACGAAAGGAGTAAGTTCACGAGGAGATCGAAGCTACAAATGTCCAATGCGGATTGGGGTGGACGAAATGGCACAGTCTGTAATGATTGGAATTTTCAATTTTCATTCAGATTTCTTGGAATGTCGAATTTCATTCCAATTTAGTAGTTACTGATGATCCAATAATTCAGCATTTTTTATTTCAACAAAAAGAATTATTGGCAATTCTTGTAGTTCATATTTGAAATCAAATGTCATTTAAAAATAGCCTTCATTTAAAATAATGCAAAACTGCATACGAAATACTGTTAGAAGCATGCTGACAATAATAATAATAACAAAGACAAAAATGTATCCTTAATACCGGTATATTTGAATCTGATTGAGATGAGTGCAGTAATCTTCATAAACTACTTTACGACAGAAGAAACCTTTAAAGAGAATTAAAAAAAAAAAGAATAAAATTTTGTTTTATTTGAAAGGGGGTGTGTGTTGTGTAGAATACTTGGGAATACGAAGCATTTTCATCTCATATGACGATATTGATCGTAACATGCACGCAAAATTTTCGTATTATCCTGCTTCTCAAAAATGAGGAGAGACTTCTATTAGCGCTATTACATTTTAAGTTATTTGCTTTTATTTTCAGTACTTTTCTGATGTGAAGGCTGATGATATTTTTCATTTTCTGAAAATTATGCAAACTTGGTACAGCACTTCCTGAAGCCGATTTTACAAACGTTAAGGGGACTCGAGACTTCATCCATCACGATTAACAAGCAAGAAACGTCGTTTATGAACTGAATCACAGAAGGTCTGCTAATCGTTATGAATTGATAATTACAGCACAGTCTCTAATGAAAATTCCAAACTGTTTCTAAGGAAGTAGTTTCTTTTTTGACCTAGTACTGTCCTAAATGTATTGTCCTCGACTGAAGTTAAAAGTGTGAAGTTTGACTTCATTTATAATTATCACTAATATCTTATGTTTAAATTTAAAAAATTAAGATGAGATTGCCTGTTTTTCCACAATCAACATTGAAATCTCCCAAGTCAGTGAACTGATTAATCTTATGCACAAGATTTCTATTTTGCTGAGAAATATGCCACAAATAGAAGACCAGCCCAGAATTAGCCAAAACGTATTTTCTATTTCTAGAATTAATAATAAAATAATAATAAAAACTATACTAAATATAATTATTAATAACACATGAGACTAGATTGTTATTGTCATCTAGAACTGCGATTTACTATGGCAATATTTACTATGTTATTAGTTTTCTTTTATTAAACGCATTTAATATTTACAAATAGATATTATTTTTTCAGGTTTTCTCATCTTGAAATTAAGGTTCCAGATTTTTTTGTTTCACACATTCAAGTGTATCACTTATCGTGAGACAGAAATGCAATTTTATTTATTAATTTACAGAATTGTCTTTATCTGATCCCTTCTTAACCTTGAATATAATCGAAGCGGATATCTCCCAGGGACCATATATAAATAAAGGGCCACATTCTTACATTACATTAATATCTGCCTGATACAGTAGATCACCATGAAAATCCTTGTGGCATTTGTTGCTGTTGCCCTCCTGGTTGCTTCCTGCCAAGCAATAAGTAAGTAACCTCTTTATTCCATGTTTGTTCCATCAATACCTTCGAAATTAAATCTTCGGAAAATACTGAATTAGCTACTGTCAAGAGTTCACTATCACCTTCTGTAATTCTAATTTCGCCTAAAATTTAGACGTTAGAAAGGCTTTCCCTTGAAAATGTGTTATTCACACTCAAAGTAACAGATTTAAATTCAAATTATTCGGAATTAAAAATTCATACTAATTATTAAACGGATAATTTTATATTCTGAATTCTTTGAGTATGAATCTCAATCTATAAATTATAACTATATTTTTTAAATGATTGATAAAATGAAATTTTAGACGAGACTCTCCGTATCTCAGTTGGTTAGACGATGTCCTGTAGTTGGAAAAAAGAAACCTGGGTTCGAATTCCATGTAGGAGAAGAAAAGCGTTTATAAGAAATTTTGAACTGAATGTGAGTTAGCCAGTCTCATTGGGGTGTGAAAAGAGCCTCCGTAGCTCACTCGGTTCCGATGATGCCCTTCAGTTACAAAGATCCGGGTTCGAATTCCGTCTATGACGAAATAACCATTATCAAGGCTCTTCACCTGAATAGCCCGCATCAGATATACGGAAATGAAAGGGTTTTTATTTCAGGAAACTCGGAATAAATATATATACCCTTTCACCCCTCCCTCCAAAAAAGGGCAAACCGGCCAGAACACGTACAATAGAACGCTACAGAAATAAGGATTAACCACCCTATTCCGACCAAAATGGTTTTGATTGTCTGCATGGTACGGTATGAGTATATGCATAGGTGGACGTAAACATGGAACGGCAAAGTCAGCAGAGACAAGGACTACCTGTACATTATTTACAGTATAAGATATGCAATAATGAAAAAATTAGTGACAATATCTAGGGCCGTTCTTGCTAAAATTATTTGGTCATCTGCAAACAAAATGGTATTAAGTAAAGTTCCCCCGATCCAATTTAAATGCCGGTTATACATTTTCCTTCCATTTATTTACTATTTCCACTGCATAGATATTAAATAACAGTGGTGACAATGGGAATCCCCGAAGAATTTCGGGGATTCCCATTGTCTGTTAATTTCCCCCCATCTGTTAATTTTTCTATTCTGTAACTTTTTCCAGGTTTCTTACAACAATTTTGGTTCTTCTAATACACGTTGATTATTGAAGCAAAGCTGATGTGGAATGTTTAGATTCTTAATTGTGATTCACAATTTGTTTTTTTAAGATTCTGTCAAAGGCTTTCTGGTAGTCTACAAATTCCATGTGTGTTTCTATAATGTATTCGTAATGGTTTTCCATTAAGATTTTTAAAGTAAAAGCACAATAGAATTGTTGAAATATCAAACGTCAGACCAGTAACCTATTTTGTTGACTGATCTGTATGTTTCATTTCCTGCAGCTATTAAAAACCTTACAGTTTGGTTCTTACCACGAGTATCATTTACGTATCTCTGGTTTCTTCCTAATATGTTCATCTTACCTTGAAAACGGTGCTTGTTTTCCCCAAAATTAAAACTCAATCACTTATGTTTATCTCTAAAATAAGACAAGAGAAATTGTAATACAAAAGAAAAGTTTAATTAAATAACTATACAAACATAATTATTTACATTAAGAAAATTGTAAGAGAAAATACTTTCCCTCTCTCGCTCGTCCGTTTGAAATCTAAATTAAGAAATTCAAAAAAAAAAAAAATTCAACAGCGAACAAAGCTAAAGGAGATAAACTCATTTGCTAATCCTCTGTAGGATTAAAACAAATATAGCCTTTTACTAGTCAGTAAACAACAAACAAAAGAAACGCATTCCTTTAGTAATCATCTCTAGGATTAAACAAAGTATCGCATTTTAATACAATCAGTTCCGAGAAGCAAAAACCAGTTAAGCACAAAGACTAAAATGCACGTATTCAGTTCCTATCATTAACTGAATAATAATTTTTTTTTTAATTCAGGAATTTGCAATGCACACTCTATCCCAAGAAGCACACTTTCTGCTAGAGATAAAATATCCCGTCCTCTTTTCATCCATTGACAGGAAACAAATTACACTCATGGGGTTATAATAAACAATCAGTAGACATACTTCGTGGTGGTACATGGTTTCTCAAAACTTGAGTTATTCCTTACAACACAAACTATATACGAGGCTTTCTTGTAGATCATATTTGGTGGTCGTGCATCAATAGAAAGAAATAACTACTTTCGGATAAATCCATGGAGAATACGTTTCTTAAAACCTTTCGTGAAAAATGGCTACCTGTAAATAAGTAACTTAGTTCTTACAGGTAGCCATTTTCAACCCTCTCATTACTCGATCTTTTGATTACTGTGCATGCGCACTCCAGTTTCAAACTCACCAGTATTGGCTGAAATATACCGCAGTACTTGAAAAATGTATATTTCGAACTTCAAGGGTTCGTTTCTGCCGCCGTTTCGCATCGTTGTTATTATTATTATTACTACGTGACACCTACGAGAACCCCAAGGACTCATTGAGGAAAAACTCTGTCAAACAAGGGGAAACTCTTTGACCAACCACTTAATCCACCAACTACACAGAACGCTACCACCACCGTCCACACAGAGCACTATCTACGGCCTACCACCACAAGCATTTTTCGTCTGTAAATTGCGAAATCGTTTTCAGGACGATTGTTCGGTATGCAGGATGAAAAACCCTGCTACCTTTTGAATGACATCAGCTAACTCACTCCAATTGAAAACACCCACATAAAGATTTCTCTCGTCAAGACAAGAATCGGACATAAGTATTTTCTAACCGTACCGCCATTCTTCCAATTGTGCTACCGACCCCCGATAACAAAATAAGTAAATGCCATCAAATTCACGGACCCATTCATAATTCTTACATACTACATATTTCGTACCACTTTTTTATTATTTTAATTATTCGTGACACCTCCAAGGAGTCCAAAGACTCAACACGGGGGGACACCCACTGTACAACACTTCCTCTGCATCAACGCCATCTACTGCTCACCAGCACAACCACAGCTAATATTTTTGGTCTGTAAAGATAAGTTATCATCAACAAACGTTTCTATTGTTTTAAGGAAGTCAGCCATAATAATTTAATTTGAGTATGATGAGGTACGCAAATGTTATCACGCTAAAAATGGAAAGACAATTGAGTTTAATTAACCTATCTTTCTCTCCATAAAAATGAGATTTCGCGACATAACATTACATTATGGTAAACGGAAGGGTGCATACAGGGTTAATAAAATCTAATGTTTTTCAATCTCTTTTATTAAGACTATTTAACACATAACTCACCTAATACAAAAAAATTAATAAATAAAACAAAAATGTGGCGTATCTGAATAAGACTCATCAGATTCACAAACATCCTAATGTTTCTTTTGCTGTTTTTTGCTTAGCAGGATTTTCTTTTCTTGGAGGCAGGAGGAAAAACTTATTCGCTCTTTATATCAGAACTCACGGTTAACTGAACCCTTGAACTCATCCACGGCACACCACACTAGTGTATTGCAAGTTCCCATATTTCCGGAGAGCGTGATTTGCAGAAAGATGTTAATAATTATGAACAAAAATGGTGTCTATTCTTGTGCTTAAAATTTCTAAATGAATAAACTCTCATGTATAAATATTCATCTCTTTCATATATCAAACAACATTTAAATTTTATTTTTCTTTCAGAGTGTTCGGGTACGCAACAGTATTTGCAATGTGGCCCACCATGTTCACCTTCATGTGAGAATAAGAACAATTATCCGAGTGCATACGTAGCCAATTGCGTCAGTGGATGCGTCTGCAAGCCAGGACTAGTCTTGAACTCAAGAAGCGAATGCGTGCTTCCAAGAGAATGTTAAAGGGATTTTGCAGAAAACAAATTGTAAAATATAGTTGGGAATAAACTTGTAACATATGTCAAAGGACTAATTCTAACCTACTGTTTTTTTTGTTTTTTTTTTTAATGTCTAACATCGAAGGAAATTCGCAAACGTCATAGCTCATCAGTGCGTCTAAGGGTTAACTTGGCTGGCTTACAACAAGGTCATTAAATGGAGAAGTTTATAATTGCTATAGAAATGTTTCTTGAATGATAACCATATTTGGCGTCTTCGTAAAATGCAAGGAGGAAAATTTTTCAATCGAACATTCATTTAATTGGACCGAAGGAATAATGAAGAAATCCATAAGTGGTGTCCTTCCTAGAAACCGATCACCAAATGAAGAAACATAACATGAAATTCAGTGTTCTTAATTGCAATTGAAAGAGAGAGAGAGAGAGAGTGACGTATAGAAATGACGATGTGCGTTTCTCAGTTATAAGATTTTAAGATGAACGTCAGAGCGTCTGACCAAATAGATGCCTACAAACCAGTGCTACTGGTTTGTAGGCATCTAGTTAGATATTCAAGAAAGGAGAATTGGCTGTCAAGCAATTTGGGAATCAGCCAACCAACCAAATTATATTCTATATTGGATTTAAACAAGTCAAATACGATGTTTTTACATATTAAAGTGTCATTCACAAATAAGGAAACTTTTTATATATTTTCTTAAAAAACGCAAATACTTTGCAGTTAAATTAGAAGCAAATGCAGTTTACGGCAATAGCAATTGTGATATTCCACACTTGTTAACTACGAGGATGGTCTGAAACGTTCTCGGCCTCAACCATAGATGACAACACTATCGGCACGATGTTTATTTTCTAAGTTGGCACATCTGTCCTAAGGTCCATGTGAAATTGCAAGTAATTCTATCAAGTAGTTTGTTTTATACAGCTGTCTGAATTAAAAGTGTTATATGTATCCCTTGAAATGGATAAAATCGAGTATCATGCGGTTATAAAATTCTTTGTAAAAGAAGGTTTAACGCCAAAAGAAATTCATTCGAAGTTCATAAAGGTTTATGGGCACTCTTCTCTTCGTGTTCGACAATTAAGAAATGGGCTGCCGAGTATAAACGTGGCCGTACCAGCATTGAAGGTGATCCACACGAAGGACATCCAAAAAGTGTAACAACAGCAGAAATCATTGATCAAGTGCACGATATGCTATTGGATGACCGGCAAGTCTAAATGTGTGAAATTGCTGAGACTATAGGCATTTCAGAAGAATGTGGAGGATATATTTTGCATGAAGAATTGCAAATGAAAAACTTTGCGCAAGATGGGTGCCGCGCTTGCTCACAACAGATCAAAAATGCACTTGCATGAAAATCTCTGAGTAGTGCTTGGGGCGTTTTAACAAGAATAAAACTGATTTTTTGCGTCGATTTATGTTATTACTGTGGATGAGGCTTGATTTCACCATTACACACCAGAATCCAAACAACAGTCAGAACAATGGACAGAAGCCGGTTGTTCAGTTCCAAAGAAGACAAAATCGGTTCCATCAGTAGGAAAGGTCATGACATCGGTGTTTTGGAATGCTAAAGGCATTTTGTTTATTAATTATCTTGAAAAGGATAAAACAATAACAAGGAAATATTAATCCGATCTTTTAACCCGACTAGACGAAAAAATTCTTGAGAAAAGACCCAGTTTGCAGAAGACAAAAATTATCTTTCATCAGGACAATGCACCTGCCCACAAAGGTGTTTTGGCAATGGGAAAATTAAGGGATCTGCACTATGAATTGTTGGAACTTCCACCTATTACTCTGATTTGGCTTCCTCTGACTTCTATCTCTTCCCAAAACTAAAGCTTTTCCTCGCTGGTCAGCGTTTTTCTTCGAATCAAGAGGGGATTGCAGCTGTAGAGGGGTATTTTGCAGATCTTACTGAGAACCACTACAGGGACGGGATAAAGGCCTGGACCATCGCTGGAATAAACGTATTAGTCTTATAGCAGATTATGTTGAAAAATAAAAATAATTTAGAATTATAAATTCGTTTTTTCATTGTTAGGCCGAGAACTTTTCAGACCATCCTAGTAGCAACTCTTTATAACAATGACTTCTCTAACAGTAAAGTTCTGTTTTTGCGAGATTATAGAGTAAAACGTTAAAAATATATTTTAATTTGTGCATTAAGATTTCTTGATTTGAAAAAGCATCTAACTATCTGCTAAACTCAGTCACTTTACCGTACGTGGATCCAATAGTATGAAAACGACCTTGTTATACATAACCTTAATGTTCTACATGCAATATTAATGACTGTGTGTCATTAATATTGCAAGTAGAACATTAAGTGTGGGAACGAACTTCAATAACCAATGAACTGAAAAATTCCAGAAGTCGAATTACTGAAAAGAAAAAAAATCTTAAAAATGTTATTTTTTAGAAAAAAAAAACCCGTTATATTCGATTCGGATTCGTCTTCTAAACCAGCCTCATAGACAAATAAGCACTATACAATTAATCAGAACTTTGTGACAGAAACAGAAGAAACTATTTGTGATTTTTATTTTTTGTGGAAATATAAATCTTTTATGATTAAATATTATGGTCTGTATGCAAACATTATTAGGTGAAAAACTGAGTGTGAAAACAAGAACCAAACCTTTGATACTCAGTGACAAAATATGAAGAAAACACTCGCTGCTTCGGCAACAGAGTGTGTAATAGGCAAAGTATGACAAGAATTCCATGAATAATTGTTAATTAAATAATGAATATGCAAGGAGGAAAGAACAGTATGGTAGGTATATTGTGAATAATGCTTAGGTCCAAGCTATCAATTTAAAAACGACAAAGAATAATATTAAGATTAAATTTATTCAATTCATTACAATTATATGATGTAAATAGAAATATGCCTCCGTAGTTGTTCAATCGGTTTTGAAGAAACTCTTTGAATGGAAAGACCTGGGTTCGAATCCGTCTAGCTCTCAAAGAACCTACACAAAGGGTTTTAAACTTAAATGAGTTACCAGGTCTCATACGATGATAAAGAGTTTTTCTCCCGAAAACCTCGTTTTTGTTTGTCCCTCAAGTCATGCAGATCACACCAGTGAATACAGAAACCAAATACTTATCCCAAGTGGGATGCAGAAGACGAATGGCAGGTCGACTACATTAAATTGACTAAAGTCCTTAATCAAGGAACTTAACCCATCTTAGACAGGTGAGTAATGGATGAGTACGGAGGTGGAAAGCTTCCCTTCGGGAAATTCGGGTTTTTTCCATCTCTTAAAACAGACAAACAGGCCAGAAGAACACACGCAATGTGCAGCAGACATAGGACCTATGGAAATAAGGAGATTAATCCCCTTGGGTTGAATTTGGTTCAAACGCGTGCATGATATTGTCTGGGTCTTCGCAAAAGAGTGAAATAGGAAGAAGGGAAAAAAAAAAATATATATATATATTATTATTATTATTATTATTAAGAGAGACCTCCAGGGAGTCAGAGACTCATCGACGGAGGCCACATACTACACACACCAGCTATTATACTTATTCTTGAATTCATTTACACTGCTTTCACTCACAACATCCAAAGACGATCCATTCCAAATCCGCACCACCCTCTGAGAGAACAATCTACCCCTCACACCCTTCTTGGCAGCCTTCATTCTCAGCTTCCAAGGATGCCCTCTTGTCCTTTCCCCACCCTCCATAATTGAAAAATTCTATCAATTGAAATCCTGTATGACCCTTTCAGAAGTTATTAAGTCTCAATCATATCACCCCCGCCCTCTTTCTTCTGTTTACTAGTGTCTGCATTCTGGAAATTCTCAATGTCTTCATAATCAGTAATCCACAATCCTGATATGGTTTTTAACACTATCCTTTGTACTCTCTCCAATACATCAAAATCATAACAGAAACCAGGAACCAGACCTGCGCACAATAGTCCAAGTGAGGTCTTATCAAGGCCTTGTAAAGATGCAAAATAGAATCCTTATCTTTACATGTGAATATTCGTTTCAGCATTGCAATTATCTTTAGAGTTGTATTTGCAATCTTTTCAACATGGCCCCTAAACTTCAACTTCCTATCTATTAACAGAAACCCATTTTCACATGCCCACAATTCCAGCCTATTCAAATCATTCTGCAAAGACTGCATATCAGCAGCATTCCTGATTACCCTACCTATCTTTGTATCATCAGCAAATAACTATGTCGCTTGTCAAATCCTTCCCAATGTCATTAATGTACAGATTGAATAACAGTGGACCAAGCACTGATCCTTGTTACTTTAAACCCTGCAGACTGAGATTCCCCCATACACCACATTTTGATATCTATCAGTCAGCCATCCTCTTATCCATTGTAATAATGTATAACCCAAACTCACTTTCTCCAATTTATGCAGCAGTCTACCATGCTGTATTCTGTCAAAATCCTTAGCAAAATCAAAAAGTATCATGGTGTATCCATTTCCCTTGTCTAGTTCACTGGTAACGTTGTTACAAAATGTGAGGAAGTTGCTAAAACATGACCTTCCCTTAATAAACCCAACTGTTCATTGCAAAGTAGAGATTTACTGTCAACCCATTTCTGAATGCTGGCCCTAACCAATTTTTACAAAATCTTCATCGCCACTCCTGAGATACTAATTGGTCGACAGTTGGATACATCGGTCTTTGCACCACCTTGTGCAATGAATTACCATACATTCCTTCCATTCCTGCGGAATCTTCCTTGTTCTGAGACTCATATTAAACAGCCTGGTCAAAGGAATGGCCAGTTCAGCTGAACACTCTTTTAGCACACGTGCTGATATCCCATCAGTCCCTATTGCTGAATTCAATTTGTGCAACAGCTCTAATACCTTGTCCTCATACACCTGAGTTTCTTCATCCAGTGAAGAGGTAACAGTAAGCGCAATGTTGCGTTCACCAGGTTGATAGCTTTTAACGAAACGGGCACTCATTAACTGAACAACCTCTTCCGAATCTGTAACCCTCACGTCAACTGGATTTAGAAGAGTTATTCTTTCTTTTACTTGCTGCATATCGATAGAATTCTTGTGTGTTGTCTTTAGCACGCAGAGCTAGTTTCTTTTCATAATCAGACTGCTTTCCGTACAATAGTTTGACTATTCTAGCCTGCTGCTTATAACGTTCATAACGGACGTCATCCTTATGCAAATAGTATTCCTTCCACATCCTACGTTTCTTACGAATCTCTTGATTAATAAGATTACATATCCATTTGACTCCTACTCTATTTATTCTTCGAACTCTCGGGACACATTCTGATATCGCATCAAAGTATTGTTTAAATGCTTCCCATGCACTATCGATATTCTTTCCATCCAGCAATCGATTCCACTGAGCTCAGTATACTCCTCAGTTGGTCATAATTTCCTGCTTTGTATTTCAGCTGGTAACCTTTTCTGAATGGAACATTCATAAACTTAGTCACTTCCCAAGTGAGTAGCGCATGATCACTGTCACCAACTGGAGGCAGAATAGTTACGTCTTTAACTGAAATGCCATCTGGCACTATAATCAAATCTAGCCATCTTTGACCTCAAGTTCCTTCTGCCACATGATACTTGAGGAAGTTGTCCCGCAACAGCTCAATAAATGCATTTTCAATCTTCTCATGAGATTCTACTTCTATCCAATCAATATTTGGATAGTTAGTCTCCCATTATGATTACTCTTTTCGCGCTCACCTTTTCTAATTGGTGATGCATTTCTTCATCACCAGCAACCGATCCACCAGGTCTGTAATAATACCCCACTATGTAATTTGTCTTGTTAGATTCCACCTCACTCCAGATGGCATAAAACTCACTGCCACATGAAATATTATTTGTAGTATTACTACAATCATAGGTCTCAACTCTCACTGAAATTAAGTCTCCGATCTCATTGCAGCACGCCTCCACCTCTCCTATTCACTCTATCCTGTCTAAAAATTCTGTACCCATGATACTCGATACCAGTTAGTAGGTCTGATTCCGATAGCTAGGTCTCACTAATTCCTACAATCTGAGGTCGCAACATATTGACAAAGGCAACAAACTCTACCCCTTTGTTTCTGATACTCCTAGCATTCGCGTACAGGCATAATAATAATATACATGTTCTTTTGTATACTCTTGTTTGCAGTTTGCCTGACACAGTTGAACAACTTGTAGATCTCTATTCTTCTCTAATGCATTACATGTAGACATCTTTTCACACACACAAACCCGAATCGTTCTCGCATCGTCAACATTTCCACGACAAAGCTCATTCACGTCATTAACACAGTCATATACCACTGTCACACCATTCCTCCCTTTATAATTTAGTTTCACTGACTCTCTGTGTAGGTCTCATACTATATATATATATATATATATATATATATATATATATATATATATATATATATATATATATATATATATATATATATATATATATATAATGACCAGCCTATTTTTCTTCTGAAGGATTCGTCCATTGAGGGAGGTTTGGGTGTAATACTCCCATGGTGACCCAGTCCATATTGGGAGAGTGTATCTATACTTAGGTGAAGGAATGTATGAAGATAGAAGACAATTACAAACATTCATGCATAAGCGGGAATACGCTATCAACTCTGCCAATCACTCACTCACACACACACACACACACACACGAGGGTGGTCTGAAAAGTTCTCGACCTCAGATAGCAATGAGATTCTTTTGAAATCACTATAGACATTTCAAAAGATATTGTAGGATATATTGCATTCTTCATGCAATACTTGATGCGAAATACTGCATTTTTCATCTGCTGCGAGCAACTTTGATTTGCGCAACAACCAGTTTCTCCACTGTTTTGACTGCTGTATGGATTCTGGTGTGTAATGGTGAAACCAAGTCTCATCCATAGTAATAAATTGACGTACAAAATTAGTTTTA
This sequence comes from Typopeltis vanoorti, assembly GCF_054136105.1. Taxonomy (NCBI): domain Eukaryota; kingdom Metazoa; phylum Arthropoda; class Arachnida; order Uropygi; family Thelyphonidae; genus Typopeltis; species Typopeltis vanoorti. The sequence goes on from NC_143558.1 coordinate 110,391,055, forward strand.
TTCTTGTTAAAACGCTCCAAGCACTGTTCAGAGATTTTCATGAGAGTGCGTTTTTGATCTACTGTGAACAAGCGGGCACCCATCTCGCACAGCTTGCTCACAACAGATCAAAAACGCAGTATTTCGCATCAAGTATTGCGTGAAGAATGCAATATATCCTACATGATCTTTTGAAATGCCTATAGTCATTTCAAAAGAATTTCATTACCATCTATGGTCGAAGTCGAAAACTTTTCAGACGACCGTTGTGTGTGTGTGTGTGTGTGTGTAGGGCAACACAGAAGTAACAGGGCAGTTGCACGAGAGTAGTCAGTACAATTTCATTATTATTTTGATTATTTTTGATTTTTATTCGGTGTTATTAATTGATACTATTGAGCATTACGTTCTTCCAAATACGCCGCAAATGTATCTTGGCCTGATAATAAAATTTCCTGTTTTTATGCGGATTCTCAGACTGCCATGTAGCTCTTGTGTGACCCTGTATATAACCTGTACTGAAACTGCCAGTTAGCAATTCAGACTGAAAGAGGTAAAGGAAGACAGTTTACTATAGAATCAGGAGTAAGGTAAGATTTTTACACATACTTGTTTTACACTTACACCTACTTATTATTACCTACATTAAAAATGTAGGTAATACAATGTGGGTTTCAAATGTAGGGTTGAAAGTAAACTGCAAAAGGAAGAAACTAACGAAGTTGTTGACCTACTACGTTTTATTCAGAGTTAAAACATCCCGTTTTAATGTAATAATTATTTGTGAAATAGGAATAAAAGTGAATAATAACACTAATGTTATATCTACTTACACATACTTATTATTAAATGCAAATATATTTGGAATATATTCGCTGTTATTTGGTAATTATGCATAATTTGCAGTAAACTTTGAAAAAAACTTTCCACCTCATAATGCTTAATTTTACAGAATAGCGATGATTCAGTAAATTACTAAACAAACATCTTATAAAATCAAGTATGAAATTATCGGATTGTTTTCATTCATAAAGTGACATTTCCTGTTTTGTTTATTGCAGAGTACCAAGAATATGAAGAGTTGCGAACATGTGGCACAGCATGTCCAGCAACCTGTGATAATTGCCAGGATGAGAACCGCAAATGCACGCTCCAGTGCGTTGAAGGATGCTTCTGTGAGGAAGGACTAGTGAGACACAGCTCGGGGTTTTGTGTAACTCCAGCATTATGCGATTATGAGTAAGATCATGAAACAGAATTAAAATAAAGTTGATAATAAAGTTAATTCTTTCTTATGCTGTGTTTGGTTACCTTAACTAAAGAAAGCAGATAAAACACGACTAATAAAAATGCTCTACAAAAGCATCATTAACATTTATTAATCTCCTTTTAAACCTCCCGGATCCACGGCTTTTATTAAATATTGTGCTGTGTGTTTATTCTGGAATAGCGACATTTCCGGAACAAAGGTCACTCAGAGTTCATTTCTTATTGATATATGCGTAATGAATTATTACAATAGTATTAATATTATTATTGGATGAATGATTTCTGGTACGTTTCGCATAATTCTTATGCAGTTATTTCTTCTGTTTGGCTATTTCTATGCATGTCACTCATTGGTCACGGCTAAAATGTTTATTAAAATTTGGAAGTTGGAATGTACGAAATTTGTGGCCACAGTTTTCAGTTTTAGTTTTATATAATGTCATGGGCAAATCCAAAAACAAAAATATAGTATATATGAATATATTATTTTATGATCTTCAGAATATATTATTTTATGATCAATGCATTTTATGACAAAGTAGACTTTGTCATAAAATGCATTTAGGCAAAAACAGGGAGTTTATTATAACCGTACATAAGCCAACAAAAGTAAGGAATGATTGCAGATAATCATTGAAGGTGCATTTCTTGAGGACTTTCGTGCCTATTTTTTTTAATCATAATATTAAGTCTTAAAAGTAATATTTAAAGTAGCAGAATTTCGTGCAACAAAATACAAAAAGACTAACTACAAGCAAGAACTGTGCTGTTCGCGCTGCAATTTTCCTCCGAAGAAGCGCACGACGCACAAATGACTTGAATAGCTTTGTTTCTATTGTGGGATATTCTTCACGTTACAGACTACATTCGCATCCAGGCCCTTCAAACAAAAATCATTCTCTATACTTAGGGTTAATATATATATATATATATATATATATTTTTTTATTTTTTTTTTTTTTGGGTGGGGGTGGGGGGAGCCATTTTTGATCGGAATGAACTTGGAAGGTGTTTTATTAAAAATATTTTGTGAAATATTGTTTATTAATACTGAAAAAACGTAATAAACATCCAATTAATCACGAATTCATGTGACCTTTTCATGCTGAACTGCTTGAGCAAGTTTCCAAACGTCAGACGAGTGTGTGTAATTCGTCTATAAATATGCTGAGAAATTCGCATTGTTCAGCCCGTTAATAATATCACGTCACTTATTTAAAAAAAACCAAGTGCTATGAATTCACGCACATAACCGAAATACTACGTTCACAAGGATATTATTTTGTTCCTGTTTTAACTGCGAGTATTTTATATTCGCCTTCGCCGCAACGATTAATCTTCGACACCTTGCGGTATGTGTGGTCTGCTTGCGATGCGCAGGCAAAGTAAATTGAGAAGTGTTCGCGTACGTTACCGCGTCGGCTAAAAGTTAAAGAGCCGCATGCGGCTCGTAAGCGGCAGATTGCCTCAGCTGAAGATATTACCTGAATTCCTTATTTCGCGCATACATTCCACTGAAATAAATGCAGTACGAATCCGATAATAATGTTTGAATTCAAATGTTGCTTTTTTTCTTTGTAATGATTACAGATTCATTTTTCATAAAGATTTCAAGACAACTACAGATCAGAGTTGTATCGTGCATTTTTTTTTTTTTTTTTTTTTACAGCCGCGATCCTTCGGAATGAGCAGTTTGATTTAATTATCGCGGGAGTCAGGGTGTTTTGTTTCACAGAGTCGAGCGTTTCTGATATCACCCTGTGAAAAACGACATCAGATGCACTTCTAACATATCGCCTTGTCTAATCTGTATCGCTCCTTATCTACCCCGAAGTACATATAAAGCGATATTCTGACAACACGGTCACTTTCTGTGTAATTCTTTGGTTCATCATGAAAGCAGTTCTGGTATTTGTCGCTGTTGCTCTTCTCGTTGCTTCCTGTCAAGCAAAGGGTAAGAGTGGTTTTTCCTCTTTTTTTTTTTCCCGTCTTTGCGAAAGTCGGCAATTTTATTCTGAAGCAACAACGTGCTGCATATTAAACGGTGTTAAATATTATCGATTGCTTACCTTATTTTTTTATTAATAAATTAAATACTTAATTCTGTGTGAGTCAAGAATCTAAAGAGAATAACTCCAAACTCGAAAGGCAACTGAAGAACAGAACATGGTTCCACCAAATTATATAAGGCATAAAGTAACAAAGATTAATAGAAGGACAATCTTCTATTACGTTTAACTTGAAGATACAGTTTTAGTATTTTAGTTATTTGCTAAAATAGGAATAAAATCAAATAATGACACTGATTATATGTTTATTATTAAATGCAACTTAAAAAAAAATATTGATCTTCACTTGATTCATTTAAACGCAATTCGAAGTAATTGTTGGAGAAGATTTTCCTGACTCCCAATGTTTTTAGTTTTGATGCGCAGAATGACATTCACTCGTAACTGTCATAATCAAATTATGAAAATAAAAAGTGTGAAATTATTTCTTATGAGAATATTTGAATGTGCTCATCTATGAAATTATATTTGCTTTTTTTTAATTGCAGAGTGCCCGGAAGATGAAGAATATCAAACATGTGGCTCAGCATGTCCAGCCACGTGTGACAATTACGAAGATGAAACACGCGTTTGCACAGCCCAGTGCGTTCAGGGATGCTTTTGCAAGGAAGGACAAGTGAGAGACAGCATGGGATGGTGTATTTATCCGGAATTATGCGGATTATAACAATAATTACTTGAAGCAGAAATGTAAAACGAAGTTGTCAATAAAGTGTAAGCAAATATAATAGCTATTAATTCATTCTTATTTACTGTGTTTAGTTGGTTACATTTGAATTATCAAATGTAACGGCCTAGTGTATGTTTACGAAAGTGTATGTTTTCACGTAACTTGATACTTTTGTTTTCACACCGGTACAGCCTTGAAAATGCTAGACAGTAGTTAGTGAAACTGGTTGGGAATTTGTATTTGTAATCATTAAATCTTATGGTCTTTTAACAATAAAAGTTCTTAGTTTTAAAACACATCTTTCTTGGAAATAGATATTTGCATAAAGGAGCACACAGATTCTGTTTAATGAAGTTCACGTATTCATCGCTCTTGTTGCCTCGATAGCTTCGTAAGAACGAAAAAAATGTAATCCTGGCAAGTAATACTCCTATTTGAAACAAACACACATTAATACAGGAATGTAAAGTAAAAAATATCTCCCATGTTTTTTAAACAAACATAATAATATATGTTTTACTTGAGGAAATGTCCAAGTTTCTAGGAAAAAAAAATTGGTCGAATGGGAAGCAAATCCGCTTTTGAACCATCCGACTGTGGGTTCGAATTCTACAGCGAACGTGGATGCTTGTGAATACTCTTGGGACGACCAAATTACTTATTCGAGGCTTGAAAAATTTTTCCATGTGTAGTGTTTTTAAAATGAGGTTTCTTGGATCGATTGTTCTAACCACTGTACTAATACTAAACTCCCATAAGGTTTATGACCTTTCGTGAGTGAGTCCAATATAAGAAAAAATCTACCAGATGCTAACTGGGGTTTACAACCTTTCATAGATAAGACAACTTTACATAAAAGTGGAAGGAGCTTAGACAACCTGCAAATGCTGATTTTATTCTCCTGTTAACAATTCAACGGCTTCTCTGCAAAATCGAAACGTGTAATAAAATACATAACTTGTTATAAAAGCAATACATCAAGATAGCAATTTACAAGTTCCTAAATACTTTCAGTCATGTGGTGGACTGTGGATGAAGATACCTACCGATTGACCATAAAGTCATATTTTCATGGATGTCATTCAGATTCTTTCTGGCCGGTTATATGAATATCTCATCTGTAACTCATTTTGGGAAGAATGATCGTATGAGAGATGTGAACTTATTAAAGCGCAATCCAAAAAGTTATGGTACAGTTTATAACGTTAGAAAGATCCTTTTAAAAGAATCAGCAAAATTTTGATTTTTTTTATATCAGTAGTGAACCTGTGATTTGCAACAGTGTTAAGAGGATAACATACATGATATGAAGAAAACGTGACCTTAAGGAGTAGTGTTTCTTTAGATTTGATTGGTCTGTAAACCATAATAAGGAACCCTACAATAATATGAGTTGACTTTTTGAATAAACTAATTCCGATGAATCCAAGTAGCGCATCTGCCGTTACTAAGTTTCACGAAATACTATTGCTTTTTATGCAAGTGAGAGTGTCAGCTAAAGACTGTGATCTGAAGTCAAAGTGCAAAACCGCCACATAGTATTGTGCCAGGGAAGTAAAGCATCCCCCCTCCCCCATTCTTCTTTGTGAAATTCTCCTATTCTATATTAAATTCGGTTTAATGAAATTTTTCGTGGACGATATTAACATACAGTAATTAATTAAGGCATTTTTATAGGCCCACAATTTGGTACACTGAAGGAGGTTAATTGATTTTGATGACATCTTTCTGTTACACCTTCGTACAAGGTTGACTGTCGTTCATCTACCTACAGAAACGTTTTTTGTACGTAAAAATCTTTAAAACGAACTCATTCCAACTTCTTCACGGGCAAGGCACCTCAAGCTCGACAGCACATCTTCATATATTATTCATTATTAACTAGAAGCTCTACTGCTTTTATATATGCAATTAAGTTTTCGTTCTTTTTATTTTTTCATAAAAGAAACTCATTCCTATCTTTCGGACTGTTGATGCCATTCAAGTAGATGTCAACATTTCGAAAAGATCGTTTTAAAACATGACTGTTTCCTTCCCATTAAAAATTTCACTTGAAATGTGTGAAGGTTAAGGTGATTACTTATATAACAAAAGAAAACTAATTTCTTGAGTGAACGTTTTTGTCTCACTATACTAAAGAAGTGTGTGTGTGTGTGTGTGTGTGTGTGTGTGTGTGTGTGTGTGTGTGTGTGTGTGTGTGTGTGTGTGTGTAGAGAGAGAGAGATTGCTACCTGAATTCTTCCGGTCAAATTTTCTGAATGTTATCTTACATTAACATTCATAAAATATGAACTTCCAGAAAATCAACAGAGATAAAGATCATATAACAGGATTTTCTTTCAATAAACAGATTTTAACATCAAATAATTTAACTGTTATCTTAATCGTTTAGGTTAAGAAAAATAAATGCAACAGTCTGTGCTGAGCAGTGTTCCATTCCAAAACAATAAACAGTCATTTTATGTTAAGTGTCATATCGATGGAACATCTAATTCAAAATGACCTTATTAGTTACAAAAAAACACTGACGGGTTTTTTTTGCGCAGATGGTCCCCTTGCATATAAGAATTTTATACTGAAACTGCGTTATTTGTACTTATGGAAAATGAAAGTGCACTTTTCTAACTGATTTTTCAAGAAGATGGTGATTTTTTTTGGAAAACGTATATTGCTTGGGCTAAAGAAGATTCAACATGAATATACGGCCCTGCACTTAGAACGGGCATAAGGAATGCACTGTTTACGAAAGTTGACGAAATATGGACGGTGCTTAACAGCTGCATTTGTTATCCCTAACTGCATTCCTAATTAGTAATAAAGATCCCTTCCTCTCCTTCAGGAATATTTCTTCCTCCCCTTAATAGGGAAATCCTCCCTCCTTCCTCTGAAGTAGTAGAGGGAGATGTGCAAACATAAGGAGGCACATCATGTCACTGCATAGCAAGGAGAGACACGAAATTTACGTAAAAAACAGTGCCCGACGAAGGAAATTACTCTTAAGTGAACTTTAGCAGGTCTACAAAAGAATTAGGTCATCATTCAGTTTTTCCTGGTCATAAAATGAGACGTTCATAGAATGAACGTACTTGCACAGATTCTTGCAAACTAAACTGCTACTATTAACGATAAGATATGTTCCTGGTTTTATTTTAACTGCTTCTTGTCGCCTCTGTCTTATTAATCAACCTCTTTTAAATTTGGACGTCTGCAAAACACGTTTGCCTTTTTAATGAAAAAAAAGGACGCTAAATTAACAATAGTAATTGTTTTCAAATATCGCAAAATTAGCTGAGTGAGCATTTAAATATATAAAATAAAATTAATATTACTTAATCTCGCTACACATATTTCAATGATTTTTGTATTATTTTAAAGCATTGTCCGATGTTTATATAATAAAAATTAACAACACCAAATTTGCGCCAGGGAAGAAATAATACATGCTATTGAAATATATAACAGTTTATGAGACTAAACGATCAGTTTAGGGTTAAGTTAAGGGATTGAAGTACTACTTTCCCGAGAGCTTTACATGCTAAGAAATGAAAGTAGAAAAAGCTAAATCGCTTACAAGAATACACTCAAAAGTTTAGGTAGCTAAGAATACTCGAATGACGAAGGCAATGACGTAAGGAAGGCGATCTTGATAATTACACGCTGGTCATTTTTCCCAATCTACAAAGACAGCAGCAGTTGTCATTCTTAAATTCAGTCATATATATAAGAAAGAGCATTTAACTAAGAAGAAAAATTCTCATCAAACGTAACGTTGATAATTTCTGAATCATGATTAATAATAACAGAAAATTCGGAACTAAACAGAGACTAAATTTTATTCGGAACTTTCTAAGAAAATTATGAAATCTTGCTTTTAAAAAAAAAAAAAAAAAACAGAACAAAAAGTAACCATTCCACCATTCTAAAGCAAACACAAAACTTCAAGATAAACGTCTCTCTCGTTCCCCCCCCCCTTCTTGAGCATTTTAGCTGAGAGAGCAATGCTTGAGAGAAGTAAAAACCACTAAACTCACTTTCATCTTTTAAATATATACCGAGGCAAATGGATATGAAAACAATACAAAAGCACGATTGGAAAACACTCGCTGGGAACCAAAAAAAAACCTCTACTAACTTCTCTGGTTCTGCAGTTCCTTCCTTAACCAGCTGTGTTAACAGCTGGTCCCTATGAATTGTACGCAGACAAATAATCACATCTGCCATGAATATGAATTTTTGATTCAACCGACTGGCGCCATCTTGTGGCGATTCTTTCATTCATATGTTGAGAGCTGATATATAAATCAGCTAACGCCTTTTATTCCCGTCTTGGAAGTAGAAGAGGCCGTTTTGGCCCTATCAAACGCTTTGGAGACGGAGGGCAGTTCACTCTCCACTGGTAACCAATCAGAGATAGCTGGCCCAAGGCTATCACTAATAAAGTGGCGTCTCGACAAGTGCCGCCAACTTGTGGTCCCTGACCTTAACACAATATATTTGAAGTCTGAAATAGTGTGAGTTCTACGGTCGATTTTCTTGAGTTTACTGTTGTAAGACGTCTGCGACAATTAGACCTACACTGTAATCCGAGTCCCTTTATCCACAGCTCATCGTAGAGGACGTTTTCGGTGGTGTTAGGTCCATAAATATCCATAAAAATTGGACAAGACACCAGTGGGCTAATGTACTCTTTACAGATGAGAGTCGTTTAGTCTTTTGTCCGATCTGATCTGGCGTAAAAGTTGTACTGCTTTACCATCGCGAGAATGTTCTTAAAATGGATAGATGTAGCGGTGCTGAGGTCATAGTGTGGGGTGGCGTTATGCTTAACCCTCTCATGCATAAGGGTCTCATTTGAGAACACATAAAAATGATGTCCTCAGTGAGGACATATTTTTAAACATATACAGATCAGAAATTTAGCAAAATTAATGAATTCATTTTAATACTGTAAGATTAAATGGTACTGTATCATCATTATAATATTTTATAAATGAATATAAAAATTCATGCATGAGAAGGTTAATGGACGCACCGAGTTACAAATGCTGTAAAAAGGGACTATGACTGTCAGCAATATTGCAACGAAGTTTTTCAACGACGTTCCCTTCCAGAAAACAAACCAGGCTTATCCTCGCTCAGGAGGAAGTGGGCCAGTTTGCCTCAAGAACTCGTGAATCACTTGGTGCTAAGCATGGTACGACATTGTGAGAGTTGCATTGCAGTGTGGGGTGGATATATTCCATACTGAAATGCCTCTCAGCATAGATTAATGTGCACTGCTTACATTAATTCCTTAAGTACATCCTTCGGAAATTTTTAACTTTTGCCAAAAATGTATTGCAATTTCATTTGAATGAAATATATATTATATTTTTGTGTAATGTAATTTATTAATGTGTTAGCAATATAATTATGTACATCTTTAGTTGTAGTCATGAAATGTTTTCATATTCAGCTAAAATGCAGTTCATCCTTAGCTTTTTGACACCACTGTATTATTCAAGAATACATTATTTGTGCTGTATGGACTGAATTTTTCACATTCCTCTGATAATACAATTCGGATTCAAGAAAGATCGTGGCTACATTTTGTGGAGAAGAGAATATGGGATATTAGCTAAATGACGGTATTGTAAAAATAATCATAATTTAAAATTCTGAATATTTTTACGTATTGTTTATGTTAGTATGTTTATTAGTTTCATAACACGCATTGTCGGCACTTGCGATGTACCCGTTATTGAAATTATTTTGTCAAAGTGATATGTAAAGCAGTTCAAAATTTATGGATTGATATTTGTATTACAGAAATTTTATTGTAGTTTAAAAATAATAAGTTTTGTGTTTTGAAGAGACATCCTCGTTACGCTAACGTAATCTACGTGTCAGTCATTATACTAACTTCTTGCTTACCAGTTTCAGAGAATGCGCATGCTCGCCGAGAAGTTTGATGTGATGGGACAGCTGACAAGAACAGCGTTCGGTATCAGAGTAACGGGAGTAAACAAGACAGCGTTCGGGAGGAAATTAGAACACAAGCCGGCAGACATTTAGATTCGGAGGAAATTGAGTTTTTTTATGTGACAGTCGGAGGAAAATTAATAGTAGATTCCGAAAAAGGAATCATGGAACTATTAAGTTTCAAAGTGGAATAAGTATTGATAAATAAAATAAAATATTGCTATAGATCGTTTTAAAAGGAATATTCGAGGAAATGCTAATTGGGATATTTATAGGAGATTGCGAAAAGGGAATCGTAGAACTGTGAATTTTTTAAAGTGGAAGAGTTCAGACTATCAATAAGCATTAGTGAATAAAAGATGAAATTGCTATGTATGTTCTAAAGGAATGTTTCGAGAAAACTCTGATTAGGAAGTTTCATCTGTCTTAAGGACGCCGGATCTAACTATTATTTCTACTAAAAAGAGACAGAATTGAGTTAGGAAGAATAATGCTGCATGACATGAGAAAGGATCCTGTGAAAAATGAAGAATAAAGTCATATATCTTCGGGAAAGGGTCTTGACACAGAGAGAAATGGCTATGAACATTTTGTCATTGTGAAAACAAAGTGTTTAGTCTAGGCTTAAGTGTAAGTTTATTTTTAAAAAGGCCTTGGATCCAATTAAATTTGTAGTTAGTTATATAGCATTGTTTGAAGTGTGTGTGTGTGTGTGTGTGTGTGTGTGTGTGTGTTTATTTTGTATTTTGGTCTTGAGTCAGTGATTTTTTTGGAATCTGAATAAAATAGTAAAAAAGAGATCACTGCACCAATCGGAGTGAATCCTTGTGCATATATAGGTACACTCGGAAATAAAAAAAAAATAATTGTTGAACAGAGATCATCTCTATATACAGGATTAAATAATTAAACATCCTATATTTAAACAATGGCTCAGCACTGCATGTTTCACATTCCTCTGATAATACAAATTCGATTCAAGAAAAATCGTGCGTACTTTTTGTGGGGAAGGGAATATGGGATATCAGCGAAACGACGGTATTTTGTGGTAAGGAAATACTGGCTTTCGGAAATGTTAATTATTACACATTAGGGGGAGAGAGAGAGAGAGAGAGAGAGAGAGAGAGAGAGAGAGAATCAAACTTCTAGTTGAGCACAATGTTTTTCGTACCATCGCATATTAAGGCCCATCTCATGAAAAACCTGTTAAAGGACTCAGCAAAAATAACCAGCAATCCAGTAGAACTTTAAGATCTCAAAACATTTGCATTCAAATAAGTCAAATTTAAGGAAGCGACATTTACTAGAAAACAAATCAGGAAGCTCTTAAAAGATGAAGTTCAAAAGTGTCCCTGAAGAATGTAGAGACCTGATAATCATTCAGAAATATTGAATGGTTTCTGAACAATAAAACAGAAGATTATTAAGCTAGAGTTAATCAATTAATCTATAATCGATATTAAAGGAAAATTATTACATCAATAAATGTCGGGTTAGCTAAATGAAAGTTATTTGCATGATTTATACAACACAGTAAGAAATTAAACAAGTGGAAAACATTATGCTGATGAAGAGAATACAAACTGTTTAAACAGCTAAAAATAAAAAAAAAATCACTAGGGTAGGTAAGATACAGAATGAGCTATTAAAATATGAAAGAGAAATAAATAACGAAAGAATGTGCTACCATAAGCAGATTAAACACGAGTTAAATATCAAAAAGATTTGAACTAAGTAAGGTCGCCTCACAGGGAACTGTTCTATTATAAATACATTTTTTTCTATTAAAAATAACTAAAGACTGACTTCGTTTATCTCACTGACGACTGGAAAATCAAAGGAATCAAACAAACATGTAAAAAAAGTGCAATACAAAAAAAATAGACATAACCGAATAATATACTAATATTGTTTTTTTAGGAGAAAATGAACATGATTTACAAAGATTATTAAACATAATCACTAAGGTAGAGGAAAGAAAATGATCTTTGTGTTTCTCCAAACAGAAGATAAGAAACCGTCTACTTTCCAAGATTATCATGGGAAAATTGTGAGATTAATTGTGATTAGAGTCACCCTTGAGCTTTGCCTCGAATGGGAGAAACCCAACTCCTGATTGAGAACAGAAACCACATCACCCATATCACCATCCTCTTTGAGAATGATTAGCAGCACCAGATAATATAGTGAGTATTATCAAAAAACTAGCTCTGTGGACGAAATTCCCGAGCCATTTGTAACAGAATCATGAAAATGTTTTCCTGGCACTTACTTATGATTTTCCTTTCTATCCGCAAGTACACTGCCGAGAGAAATGACAACTCCAACTAAGTTTTTCTGCTTTTTTCGGATTAATTAAAATATGCGCACATAATCTACAAAGCTGAAGACGTTTTCCAAGCGAAATGAATCGGGCAGAAAATAAGTCGTAATAACTTATATCCAGACGTTGCTTTGGTACCAGTATGTCTCATTCCATACTGGTAGTGCGTTTTGCACTACCAGTATGGAATGAGACATACTGGTAGTGCAAAACGCTAACAACAAAAATACATTTGTAGCGTCACGGAAGTATGTGGACGATTCTAATTTATATATGACATCCTTTAAGGGCTTATTATTATTTTTTCCTCCTTGACCCGTTCTGTAACAAAGTTGATTCGTCTAGTCTATATTAAATCGAATAATATAGTGTTATATGTGTCATGTTTTTAAAGCAGTAAGTAATAACTATTTTTGTCCTCAAATAATATCTGAATTTTATTTCTCTTGATGTCCACCTTCGGAGAGTTTTATAGAGATATGTGGATGTGATGCTATATGTGCAGTGTACCTTAACAGAACGCGCATGTGCTAAACCTATTGCAGGTGGACATGTTCCTGCAAAACAGGCCTGTTCAGAAACGAGTCGGGCGTCTGTGTGTCTCCAGCACATTGTTAAACAGAATTATGTGGAAATAAATGTAAAATGCAATTGCTAATAAAGCTCAAACATATACAAAGTGTGTTTTATTCCGATTATATACCTCGTTTGTCAGTTCTCAATAAATAAAAACGCTGTACGCCGAACAACTCTGTTCGGCATAAGTCCACTCAAGGTCGACATGCTCGTGATCCTACAGGCGTGAAAGAATTACGTCATAGTATTATGAAACATGTGTACGTACTGCTGTCACTATAAAGAACAATCAGAGAACTTCCTTCCTATGCCGTGATCGCAATATTAAGAGAAACAGAAGGCAAGTTGTACGCTGAGCGCCACATCTTGTACACACGTGATTTTGCGCTTGCTCTCCTTAACTGGTGTTATGCATTATCTTTTCCTTCGTTGATGCATGATTTTGATGTAAGGTGGAAGACAAAATGGGCGCATCACATATGTTGCACGATACATGCAGGGCGTTAAGACGATAGTTAAATGTACTCATTTATCAAGGCCACAGTTATCTCCACCCAGCGGTATTAAAGAAGTCTAGAGGGTAGACATGCGATTGCTACTTTTATATAAAACAGATAAAGCCAGTTATTCTACAAAGTTGAAACGTGTGATAAAATACATAACCTTATCACGGGACTACATGACATTACAGAATGTTGCCGTTTCCCAAACCACTTGCGATAAGCACCGTGAATGGAGATATTTCATGTTCGACAACTGTACCAATGGATCTTTTCAGTCTATCGGTAGAATGTGGCATCATGAGCTTTTGAAGTGAAATCCAATTTTTCAGCCGCCAGTTAGGCTTACAAACTGAAGTCGTGTTTCAATGACCTTGTGAGACATATGAATCCTAAGAATGTTGGCCGAGTGGTTAGTGCACTCGCTATAGATTCGATTCCCAACATGAAAGTTTGTGATCATCTTTAGGTGGAAGATGAATTTCTTCATCCTCCACCATCCAACTTTATTAGAGGCCTGAAATTGCTTGAAATATTATAATGTTTTGGTCTCTAGAGCAGGGTTTATGGATGGTGTAAAAAATTAAAATACAAAAATTATAAAATTAATTAAAATAGGAAAAAAATCTTAACCCACCCACGGGACGAATGTATTATAGAGTTCCAAAACGCTTCCGTCAGTGGGAGCCACATAAAATAATAAAACACAGCCCGAAATATCAGGCCTGACAATCACCTCATTTTTAACGTCACCGTCACTGGGAGCACTTTTTTTTTTTTATTAACTTCTTTTTTTAATTTAACAAATTTTGTTTCGAGAAGGTGTATTCGAATTTCACTCAGTTCTTTACATTCGTAATTATTTTTTCTACAGGCATTGAATGTTACTGTTATATAATGGATATTTTCCATTCTTATTCCAATCCATCCAGTTCAGTCATCAAAAATAAATCAAACATTATTCAGAAAACCTCAGTCATTGTTCCTTTCGAAAATAATCATAATTTTTTTTATATATTTTATGGAAGAAAATTCAAAATCCTGTAACATAAAATTTCTTATATATTTCAGCTTCCAACAAAATCTCTGGATACATCAACATTTAAAAAGAATTCTTCAACTGATTTAAAAACGAAACTCCGGTGATTTCCAAACACAAAATAAGCTTTGAAAATGTTTTAGGATTAACAAAACTTTTGTTGGAATAACCTGAGAAAACTAAAGGTGTTTCTTTCTTTCTTGGGGTTAAAGAAGAAATGTGAGACCATCAAAAATTCTTCCAAAGAATTTTCTTATTCGTTATTTGCAATTGGCTTTAGGATATTTTCTTTTTTGTGTGCGTCTGTATTCACTTTATTATTTATTCTCCCCTCTTTTTTAACCGAAGCTCTTCATAAATGTGCAGATGCATAACTATTGTTTATAAGATGATAATTCTTTCCCTGTCATAGTAATCTATTGCACCTTCCATAATAGCATAAATGCAAATTATTGGACATTTATTCATCTGTAACAATCCATTTGTATTCATGCCTATTCTTTTCATTACAAATGCTGGTCTTGAGCAAATGTTTCATATCTGATTAATGCACGTTGAATTATTTACCATCATTCTAAAAGATCAGTTCGAAGGTTAATCATAAGAGTAGTTTATGCAGATTGTAGATGAGTTTTTCTTGGGCAAATAAATATTAAAGATATTGCTTATTAGTGCATAATACTTCTCCGATTTCGTAATACATACGACGCTTATTGAGTCTCTAGGACAGATATTTATTTAACTAGTTTAATTTTGTTCGAATGACAGAGAACAGTGTTTTATCCCCCAGAAAAAAAATGCATGGGCTGAAACAGAAACATAAAATCAAGTATTTTTCATTCAGATTTGAACGAGAAAAATAAGCCAAATAATAACTGATAAATCTAAAGACCAATGGAGATATAGAATGCGTGACAGAAAAACTAATAGCTATCTTCATATTCCACGCGTCGGTAGAAATGACAAGTTTCACACACACACACAAATTTTGCATCTTAATTACAAAGTACTGAAACATATTTACGCTGATTAATTACTCGAGTTACTACTGCAATAGTTTAAATAATTCACACTCAAATTGTGAATGAGTTAGTATTATTCTTGCTTGAAAAGAAATCTATGAAACAAGGTGTTCTATAAGATTAGATTTTAATCTTATAGATTAAATCTATAATTGTTTTAGAGCATGATGTTTGATGCTGCTTTCCTGAAATCTAAAATAGACACGTTCTTTTCTTAATATATTTTTGCAGGTATTTTATCTCGCATGCTTCAGAACATTCGATTGCGCACGCCAATCAATGTAGATACAGTTCATGTTGCATTCTCTTGCACAATTTTGCTCTTTGTGACGTTTTACAGCAGCAGGTGAGCAAACAGAAATGTTCTGTGTCCTTCCAACATGTATATATGCAAGAGTCCAATACTGGAGTTTCTGTCTACGCAAATCAGTGGCTCAATATGAACGCGTTTCTTCTACTACTCTCCCTTGCTCTACTGGCTGCTTCCTGCACGGCACAGTGTAAGTAGTATTTTATATTTTCTGATCTCCTGGAGCGAGAAAATTGTTTAGAAAGCGCATGGTAGCAAGTTGGAAATTTTACACTCCAGATAACTAAGCCAACAAGATAATTGTACGATATTATCAAAATTCTAATGTATAAATAGCAAGTTATTGCCTAACTTAAATGGCTGGTGCCACAAGACAAAAAGTCACATCATTCTGTTGGTTTTTTTTTTTTTTTTTAGATGTATGAATAAAATTATTCAGTGAACTAACATAACGTTATCACAAATTATCATGCAAATTATCTCGAGAAATTTTTCGTAAAAGCAGGGCGGTGAGGGGGAACGACAGATGTATACTTTTTACTTGAAAAACATTAAATGTGGCAGAATATCAAAAACTTTAATCCCTTTAATTTTAAAGGCTGTTCAGTTGCAATGTTGTTTTAAATATAGTTGAAATTGTTGTAATTTAATATTTATTATAATAATTATCATTACTTAATATATTTAGAATTCAATGAAATTATTTTTGTTGTTGTTATACTAGGAAGATTTTCTCTACTTCATCTGGACACAACCAGATGAAGGTCAGTCAAAAAAAAAAAGTCTTCAGCGGACATATTGCAGAGACTCTTCCCGTATGGTATTCCCGCAATGGTAAAAAATATGGAAGACCAGGTCACGTTCAAAGAACAAAAGGTAACTCATCACAGTATTCGAAAGTAACAGACACTGATCTACCACAAACCTCTCTGTAGTATTTGTAATAACAAAATCAAGAAGCCAACAACAGGTGAAGATATTTTTAAATAACGATAAGACGCTATATGCGTTCGGCAGTGGATATGGAAAGGAAGAAGTACCTACTGTCAGCTATAAATACGAAGATCCTTTTACAGAATGTCAGGAAATTTCAAGAATAGAGATGTAAGAAAAATTCATCTTAGAAAATGAGTATCTACATATACAGTCCCAGAGAACATTCTAAGAGGAGAGGTAGACAAATTTTTCCAGAGTGAGAAGCTAAGAAAGAAAAAATGAAGATTCGGTTCTTATCAGAGACTTTACCAGCAACTAGAAACTTAATTTCAAGCATATGGGAAAATTTGGAGAAAAGAGCAAAACAAATAGTAAATAACATTATTAAGTATGCAAATTAAATATAGTATATGGCACGACATTCCAGAATAAGCAAAGTATTTGATGCTTATTCTGTAATATTCAATGCATTTGGAGAAAGTAAAAACGCCAATATAAAATCTATTAAGATATAAGCGAGTCTTCGAACTAATTTTAAAGACGGTTCTGTGAGTTCAAGATCGTTTAGAAATAAAACCGCTGATAAGACTACAGACTTCAGATATGAGTAAGGAGATAAACTAGAGAGCGAACACATAGTGAAGTCATATGAAGAGCGAAAATGCTAGAAAGGAATTTGATGGGCGCATTCAAGAATGGTTCAATTAAAAATAATGAGGAAGAACTTCAAGAAAAATCTTAACATAAGATTTAGCAATACTTTAAACCCAAAAATAACAGACTAATTTGGATAGGAAGCGTTTAATGTATGCTTGGAAACGATCAGTCTTATAATTCTTTCGTTTTTTTTTTTGTTTTTTTTTTTAACTGGTCCTTACTCAAATTGACACTTCCAGCACCAAGGAAATTGGCATTACAAAAATAAACGTCAATTGATTTAGAACCTACAAGGCAACACTGAATGCATTTACGTAATACACTGCTCAAAACAATTAGAGGATATTTTAGTTTCTGTCGGATAATTATAAATTATAAATAATTATTGGGTACTTTATACATGAATAAATATTTCTTACTTATGGACAGGGTGTAATTCATAAGATATTGTTTAAATTATCGATATTTATTATAAATTGTGTTACATTTGCAAATTATTTTTATAACTTTATAATTTACAAGAAAACCAAAATATCGGCTAATTGTTTTGAGCAGTATATTTGATACGACCTCATCTGGACTACTGGGTATACATCTGGTTTCTGAGAAGACACAGTGGAAAGGAGAGTGCTAAAGATGATATTGGAACACGGCAGCTTAAAGATTTTGAAGATAGATTGAGAATTAATGGATTGCAGACGCTTGTAAATGATATGGTCCGTCCTCGATAAGTCCCTGACTTCCTGGAGGGCTCTTGTAGTAATAATAATTTCCTTGAAAAATGAAATACTTTTGACACAGGAAGGTGGGGGTCTGATTTGTGTGTGTGTGTGTGTGTGTGTGTGAAGAGAAGATCAAAACTAACAGAAGAGCATCACGAATATCATGAAAGCTAATAGGTGAAACAAAAGTTGGATTTCACTCCAAATTTCAATTTCCCGTTAGATGTAGAAAAAATCTACATCTTGATATCCTTGTTTAACTTGAAGTGAAAAACGTTTTTGATCGCAGAACGAAAACTTCACATGAGTAAATGAATCAAAAAATAGTAGTCTTTCGCTAAATAAGAACCGTTTTTTTTCCTTTAAACAGAGTTCGTTTTAGAAAAGACCTTCAAAAGAAACAGGAGCATTTTCATAATTAGCGTCCAAATTAATATTTGTTTTCGTTTCTTGCAGCATGCAATGATATTGGAGAAGAATATAAAACTTGTGGCAGCAGATGTAATGAAAAATCTTGCGAGAAACAGAACGAAAAGCAGATGTGTGCGACGATGTGTATTTCAGGATGCTTCTGCAAGGAAGATTTCTGTAAAAACAATGAGGGCGACTGCGTGCCTGTCAAAAAATCTTAACAACATGTTGGATATGAAATAAAGTTTATTAAGTACTGTTTCTTTTTGTTATTGATAAAAAGAAAACAACTAGTCTCCTGTATTCTTCAAGAGACTTTACACTTCTACCACCAAAAACAAATAAATCCATTTAATCGAAGAAAACTCTTATCCTTCCAAAAACACCGACATGATAATACGATAAAATTTCACGTTGCGATTTACTTATCTTTATGCTTGCAAAGAGAGCCAACAAGCAGAGTAAGATTAATTTCTCAATAAGGTATTTCTCAATCACCAATTTAGGAAAACTTGCATCTTTGTAACTGTTTTAAAGCAGATACAGTATTTATATTCGAAGACGAGTATTACTGCATCTGCCTACAGCGCCACCATTTCACGATAAAAATCTTCGTAATATCAATGCTGGCTGATAAAAATTAACATGATTATTCCACTAATTTACAATATCAAAAATACGCAATAATCCTCATTTTATTTTTATTCGTAAATCAGCCTTTATTACCAAGTATTAAGTGGGTATTTTTGTTAGAGGAACCAAGAAATTCATTTACACACAAAAAAAGAAAAGTCGTTTCTATTAATGTTTATTTCGCAAACATTTAACGGATTTGTGGACGTAATGAACAGGGCCTGCGGAAGCGGGCATGCGATGCATGCGGGCGCCGCTACGAAGGGGGCGCCGCCGTCGGGGCACCGTTCATAAGTTCATTTTTAAGAAAAAACAATTATCATAAAAACAAAAAATTCTTAGAATGATCAATATTAAAATAAATAAGGCCGAATACACCGAATAAAAATTAAGAAAACTTGTATATTACCGCCTCTTTGATCAGCCAGCTGTTTACAATTTTACAGCATTTAACCTGCAGCGACAGCAGGTTAAATGCTTGCGTAGAGAATGTTGTGTCTACTGCAGTCTATCTAAAGTGAAATTGTGAACGGTTTTTATGTGCAGAAACGAATTTTCGTACAAAACATTTGTTGCTAGTTAACCAGTCGTATGGTACACATCTCAGTTGGCTACTGACAGTAGCGCAGTGCGGACTATTATTTCGTCTCTGTGTCGTGTTGTGTAATAGTTTCTTGTGGGTATAAAATAGAAATGGAATCACAATTTTAAAAAAAAAGTTATCCGGTGCACAAAATCATATGCGTCATGCTGCGAAAGAAGCAGATGTTAAGAAACAAACTGGGGCTCTTAATAAATAATTTATTAAGAGCCCCAGTAAATAAAATAACATCAGAAATCAGAGTTGAAGAACAGTGCACATCATCCAATTTGCATGAAAGTACTATTGCAACTATTGAACAAGATAACAAGATGCATGATTAAAGCGAAAAACAGTTAGGAGAAGATTTAGTTGTAGTTGACCACGAAACTAACACATTGTTAGTCTCTGTAAATTTAGAAGATCCAGGTGAATGGTGAAATATTGATGAAAAGTTACGAGTTGTTTTAATTGAAATGGGGCCTGTTCAAAAGAAAAATATAATAGATCCCAGAGATACATATGGTCGTAAATTTGGCGACACGTATTATAATAGAAAAATGGAAAATGGTGACCTCGTGCCAAGAACATGGCTCATTTATTCAAAAACTTTAAATTCTGTATTTTGCTTTTGTTGCAAACTTTTTGCACCTACTGAATAAAGTAGTTTTGTAGAAGGTTATATTGGAGAAATGTAAGTACAACTTTGCATAGACATGAGACTAGTTTAACATGAAAAATTTCTTAAAATGGTTGATTGACAGACTCAAAGCATGTATGAAATGGAAAAGAAACATTGGACGAGTGTTTTAGAACGCTTGATTGAAATTATAAAATTCCTTGGTAGCTGATTTAGCTTTTCATCTGATAAATTATATGAAAGGAATAACGGCAATTTTTTAAAATTAGTCGAACTGTTTGCGAAGTTTGATCCCGTTACGGAAAAATCATGTCGAAAGGGCCATATATAGAAATAGAGTACACTATTTGAGCAAAGACAGACAAAATGAAATATTGGAAACTTTAAGTAACGCAATCAGGGATACAATTTTATTATCAATTCAAAAATCTAAATATTATTCCATAATTTTAGACTGCACACCTGATGCAATTAAAACAGAACAAATGACCATTATTATTCGCTTTGTTTTCTGTGACAATGAAATTGTCAAGATAAGCGAAAACTTTTTAGGTTTTGCAGATATATCAGATTCCACAGGACGTGGTTTATGTGCAACAATAATAGAACAACAGCAAAAATGGAACATCCCCATTGAAGACATGCGAGGTCAAGGGTATGACAATGGGACAAATATGAAAGGGGAAAAAATATGGGCTGCAAAATTTGCTTTTGAACAAAAATCCTCGAGCTTTTTCCGTGCCATGTGCTGCTCATACTCTAAATTTAATCATTAACGATGCAGCCAAAGTGAATGCAGATACAATTAGTTTCTTTGCAATTATTTAAAAATATACAATTTTTTTTTCATTCTCTTATAAACGTTGGGCAATCCTTTTAAAGTTCGTAAACAAATGAACATTGAAACAGTCATCAGAAATGCGATGGGAAAGTCAAATTAATGTAATCCGCCCTCTACGATATCAGTTAGGAGAAATTTAGGAGGAATTTTTTGAAATTTTAAATAATGAAAATTTTAATAAAGAAACTCAGCATGAAGCACAAACCTTATGCGCTAAAATAAAGGACTACAAATTTATTTGCTCTCTTATAACTGGGCATGATTTACTTAACAGAATAAACCTGTGAGTAAAATGCTTCAAGACAAAAATATGAACATTACACTTGCTTTAGAATCTATCGAAAACTTAAAAATATTCTTAAAAGAGTATCGATCAGATACAAATTTTAAAGAAGTTCTAAAACGGCAAAAGAACTGAGTGAAGAGGTGGATGGAGAACAAGAATTTAAAACTGGTACGGAAGTCCGACGACGAAAGAAGGCACGACAATTTGACTACTAGCATCATGACGAAACGCCTCAATTGCCAGAAGATAAATTTAGAGTAAATGTGTTTTATACACTACTAGACGTTGCAATGTGTTTGTTAATAGAACGTTTTGAACAGCCAAAAGCATATTATGATAATTTCAATTTCTTGTATAGATTACTACAAATTAATAACGAAGTTTTACGAAAAAATTGTGACGATTTAGAGATTCTCTTGAAGGACGGCGACAATAAAGACGTAAATGCAATAGAACTATATGACGAGTTATGTGCTTTCCGGGATATTTTTCGGAAGGATAATTTAAGTATTCAAAACCCTTTCGATATCCTTAATTTTATTGTATCCAATAATTTATCTTTCCCTAACTTTTCAATTGCTTTAAGAATACTATTAATTACCTTAGTGTAGCGAGCGGTGAAAGTTGCTTTTCCGAGCTGAAATTGATTAAAACCTACTTAAGAACAAGTATGTCACAAAAAAAGGCTTGTAAGGTTGGCGTTAATAGCTATTGAAAATGATATATGTGCGGAATTAGACGTTAAGACCATTATTTCTAATTTTATGAATATGAAATCAAAAACCTTAAAATTTTTATTAAAAAAAATTTCAAGTATATTTATGTAATTTAATTTATTTTCTGTTAAATCTGTAAAGATGTTATTTTTTGAATACTTATATTAAATGTTCTAATTATTTCTGAATTCTTTTCTTATTTTCTCATCTATCTTGAGTTTATTTTATTTTCCTAAAAGATAGTTCCACTTATAAAAATTATTAAAACATTTTTACAAGTTACTAAGAATTTAATAACTTGTAAAATGCAAGAATTTTTTAAACTTTAGTTCAAATAAATTTTAACTTTAATTAAAATTCATTTTAATTTCGTTAGCGATTCGGTTTGGTGAGAAGGCTAAAATCCCTGTATCATTATATTCAACGATTAAAGTGAAGTGGCTTATCAAAATTTGCTTTAACTTTTGCGAATTTTTTTTAATATACGAATTTTTAACGATTATCCGGCCTACTCAATACCCCCGGTTCGTTACATTTAGCGAACCAACGTGTGGCTGCTCTTTTAAAATTTATTTAAGAAATTTCAAATAGTTTAAATTTTTATTATCGTAAAAGAACCACACACGCTCGGATCGTTTCACGGGCGCTTAGATAGACATTGCATGCGGGCGGCAAAGACCCTAGCGCCACTCTGATAATGGAAACGCTTTTTTTATATTCACATAAAATTTTGTGGCTCCCCTCCCCCCTAAGTTATGATTTCCTGATTTGCATGATAAAAACACTAATATAAAAATATAAATTAGTCTAAGGAATGAAATTTCGTAAGGGCTCGATATTCTTCTAGATCTACTTGCCTAATTCCATTTTAAAATAATTAGGGACAGTTTAATATTCGAATTAAATAATTAATGTTTTAATTCAGAGCCCAGGTAACTTATCTTGCTTGTATAGAGTATATACCAAGTTTATTTCCTTAAAATTTCGCAATATCCCATAGAAATTAGAATTAAAGAAGTATTTTTAATAATGTTATTATTAAATCTAATATTCTAATCCCATTATTTGATTGTGCAATCATCTTGGATTTTTTTTTAAACTAACAGCTTGGATACTTTCAAGACAATATTATTTCATGGATCATTATATACGCACATGCACATACAGTATATTATTATTACCAGAGACGTCCGAGGACTCATCGAGGGAGCTCATGTATTATTCACAGCAGCATTCATAGTGTTTCTTCAATTAATTCCAATTACCTGCACTAACTACCTCCACGGGTAATTCACTTCAATCGCGCACAACTCTATAAGAGAAAAATTCTTGCTTTCACCTCCCCCCCCCTTTTCTTGACTGCATTCATTCTCAACTTTCAAGGATGTCCTCTGCTCCCACCCTCCATAAAATGAAAACTTCCGTCTACTGGTATTCTGTATGACCCTTTCAGAAGCTTGGAGATCTATTATATCCATCTTTCTCATGTTTGCCAGTGTCTGCGAATCACACATTCTTAACCTGTATTCCAGAAGAAATAGTGGGACTAGCAAACAATCTAAATCTCCAAGTGAATGATGACGACATAGTTCAACTCATAGAAAGACAATTCACAGTGAAGGATCTTGCAGATATGTTCTCTGCAGTTAGCGATGTTCTCGAAATGGCTGAAGACATAGACCCCAATGTTGAACGCTACTTATTAGTAGAAAGGAAAGTAAATGATTGCTTTTTTTGCTATGAACAAATTTATGATGAAAAGAAGAAGAGAAATAAGCAAAACACATCGGACATTTTCATCAAAAAAACAAAAGGTTACACAAGAAGAGCTGCAGCCTGCTCCTTCACATAGGGAAGGTACTGAAGATGTGATTATTCTCCTCTTTTATAATGGCAGTAACAGTACAGTTTTATAAAGTTTAAAAATTAAAATGATAGTAAACTTATTACGGTTAAGTCCCTAACCCCATAACTCTGTTGATTTAATGTATTGACTTACGTCCTGTCGGATGGAACGGAACCCCGACGTAAGTTGAGGGATGACTGTATACCGGGGAAAAAAATGGGTTATCGACTATTTCAACATAGAAGCTAGGCTATGAATTCTGTTGGTATTTGAAACATAGGAGTACTTCAAACCTCACCACTTTAAACACGTTCTTTTGCAATTTGAAGCAAGGATTTTGACAAATTCATGATTTGTATAATTGTTGTTGTGATTTGATATATTATAAGATTTGCCTATTTCGAAACAGAATGAGATTTTTTTAAAAGCAAGATATTTAAAAATCTCACGTGTATATTTCCTTTGAATACTCTCATAGTTTGATTTGATTAGGCAATGAATGAATTTCCATGCATCCTTAAGTAGATGGCTAAATTATACCCCAAAGCGCGCGCGCATATATATATATATATTATATATATATATATATATATATATATATATATATATATATATATAGAGAGAGAGAGAGAGAGAGAGAGAGAGAGAGAATCGATATATACAAATATACAAAGAATATACAAGAATCTATAGCACATCCGTGCCATGTGCGTGAGGTGCAGATAAGGATTGAGAAAACAAAAACCTACTGACATCCTTAAAGAGCTATAGATTGAAATTGTTGAGAAACATCATGAGAAAGGTTGTTCCAGAGAACACAGGTAAACGGAATAAATGAGGAAAATATATGACACTGAAATGATGTTTAATTGTGGAGACGACAGTATACGATTCATAGGATGTAGTGCACTGTAAGCTTCTGTCTCTTGTTGACGAACGGTCGCTGAAATAAAGAATTATTGTTACAGCAAGTTTCAAATAAATACCAGAAGGAATATTCATACATTCCAGAGTAACATGATGCTGATGCTTTTGGAGATGGAGGGGGGGGGGGTCTCTGATAACAGAAACCCCACGCCATCCCCAGTCTGTTTTATTTATTGAAATGTTTGCTGAGACTCTGGGCTTAGAAAGTGGTCAATAAAAATATCCAATATTCGGTTTTTTTTTTTAATTTATTTTAGATATATTGATGGAAAGTTCGATTCCATTTTAAAGCGTAGGTTAACGGCCCAGTGAAAATTTTAAGAGTGCACAATAAAATAGTTTTACCTCCAAACAGTATTTTTTTGTCTAGTTTAAGAATTCTTTGTGACAGCTGCTGGTGCAATATTTCTGGTCTGCCACAATACATCGTGACACAAAGCGTTATTGTTTTAAAATGACTGCGGAAGCAACGAAGGCTAAAAGCATGTTGCTATCGAGGGCGCAACATTTTTGTGTACTTAACCAACAGACTACAACAGTTTAGGGCGCGCGCATGCTTTATTTCCCATTTGTGATGCATTTGGATTTGCTCTCTTGAATTTCCGGAGTATAATTAAAAAAATTCAGAACGGCAAATATTGGAATATACACATTTCTTTTTTCTGTAATATATTAAAATATAGCAAATTAAAATCAACCATTAGAAAAACATCCTGTTATTCAATATTACATACAAACAAAGAAGTAAATATATTTATGATATAGTAGTGATCTTTTATTAATATATCTTTATATTACATGCCCGAATTAGAAATACTTAAATTGAATAATTAAAGAATATTATTATGTGACTACGAGCACAGAGGGATTTAGTACATTTCACTGTGCCCTTGGTCATACAGCAAGGGCACAGTGAAATCTGTGTTGAAAATGATTGTGATAGGACGTATCAGTAGGCTTGATGAGCAATCATTCATCATTATCAAAATGTAGTTGAGGCATACAGTAATACGATATCATGTACATCTGAGAAACAGGGTCTTAAGACTGTTGATATAAACTTGGTATTCATTAAAATATTCCTAGTGACAAACCGAACAGTCCTATCTGCACTTATATATATTACTGTACTTATTATTGAGGCGGTTTCATTAACATTAAAACTGAGTATGCTATAAATTTGTACGAAACGTCTTTTCTTTAATTTTATAAGTTTATTTCAGTAGGTGTAAATTACAATGAAAAGCTAATTTCATGTATGCGATTAAGTCGCTTCCATTCTCCAGTGCTTCTTCACATTTCCACGATCCTTTTCTTTTCTTCCTAAGAGCATAAGTTGAAACAATGGATGTGGTAAGAAATTTATCCACTCATCGATCAACGAGATACGCCTTCTTCATGTAAATTTGTGACAAGTTCTTTTAAATCCATTCTTCGTAGCAAGGTCACGACTTTGACGTCACGAGTCTTTGTTTAAAGTCGTATCATATATATCCGTCAAATGGCGATGTTATGATGTCTCGAAGGTATACCGCAGTAAAAAAAAAAGCCATTGTGATTTACAATGGGTGAAGTTGCATCAGATCTGCAATGCGGAAGTATTTGCCAGATAGATGACGGAAGATATCGGCGTTTTTGACCTTTTGTAGTTTTGCCTTTTACGACTTGAAATTAGACGACTTCTTTGTGTGTGTGTGTGTGTGTGTGTAAAGTGGACAGCTACCTATTTCCACTGCGAACATGTCGTTAATTTAAATTTTATAAGTTTCATGAGACAATTTATTATGACACAAAATTCAGAGGTGGGCAAGTGCAGCTAGCATATAAGGCATACCCATAATCAGCTGGGGAGGGGGGTGTTATAAGTGCATATAAGACTTAACTCTCTTTTCCATGAAATCTTTAATATTTACGAAGTGAAATATTAAGTTAGCCATTATAATCAAACTTAATAAAATAGTATAGAATTTACTAAGTAGATTTTTTTCAGTTTACGAATATCAAAATGTTCATTTTATCTTCTAAATCCAATTGACTATTAAATCGGCTGTCAGTTCATTCCTCGTGACTAAGTGAATCGCAGAAACTTATGACGTTCAACTTGGAAGTTTTTTTTTTTCTGCACATTAATTAGCAAAACTTTTAGTGCTATAAACCAGTTTGGTAATAAGGATAATAAATAATTTTTACACGTCATCAATATTTCTTGTGGTGAATATTTTGGAATCCTACATAGCTTTTCGTTATGGCAAAGGGAAATGACTTTTACAAATATCATTTCCCAAACTTCTTAGATTTGTAACCAAGCATTACGATTCAAATTAGATTGATTATGGTCGGCTTCAATAGCATTCTTCGAAGTGTCTCAAATTTGAAACAGCTTATATTAAGGATTTTTATATTTTACAACAAGATCCTATGGCTAGTAGAAACTTCATTTTAGACTTCTGAGATTGGAGAAGACTGATGTAGTCCATGTATTTTGATCATTGGATGCCTACAGTACGATCAGTCTAGCCAAAACAAGAAACGACCCATCTAGTAGCAACAGAAATACAGGTTCAAGGAATGAGGACTTTGATCTTGTAGGAACATAGAATTTCTACTATCCGCAGGATCCTTTGGAACATCCTTCATAGGAGTTCTTTCAAATTTGAGACACTTTTCAAAGAATTCCATAAAGTCTTCCAAAGTCCATTTGAACTGACATTGTTCAAATGGACTTTGGAAGACTTTATGGAATAACAATTCAAATTCAACAATTTCAAAATCCTAGAAGAGGATGACCTTGAACTATCCACCTAACGTGATGAATATTTTAAATAATATATATGATTCTATTCTCATGCAAATATTATAATTCTGTTTATATATGTATTTACACGTATATATTTATACGTGTAATAAATTTTTTTAAAAATACACTGTCCTGTAATTAGCCTTTGAGTTCAATTGCCAACTCTTTACACCAATCACGTGATGATATGACTTATAAAGTTGATAAGTGTTTTTGTATTATTATTTTTGTTTTTTTGCCTAATTAATAACGTTGCTTCGCCTAACCAACCTGGTTAACTGAGTGGTTAGCGTATCCGCTCTACAACAGTTCGAATCTTGCTGTGGGCACGGGTATGTGTGATTGTCTTTAGGTGGGAGATGAATTTCGTCACCAGGTGTAAGACCACTACCTTATCGCAGGCCTGAAGCGGCTTGAAAAAGTCCATTGTTTGGTTTCTGGGCAATGTAAAAATAATAAGTAAAAATACTATATATATAGAGGGGCCATAAAATAACTCTCTCTCTTTGGAGGCAAATGTTATATTGAGACTTTTGAAGGCATGGGGAGATGATTTCCGAGAAAAAAAAAAATAGTACCAAAAGTCACTGATAGAGGAAATTTTGGCGCTGGTGGAGCTGAAAGCTGTCAAATATTTGCAGTAAACGCAAGTAAAAAAAGGATTATGTAAATTTTACTGTGCGTACATGAGAACAGCGCCACCAATTTCACTTAAAAAGAAATTGGGAACGTTCAGGCAGTTATTCGAATGACTGACGAATTGTGCTCAATATGCGTTCTACCTTGCCCAGCGTGCTTTACTTGTTAAGTTGTTTTACCTTAAACAGTGCAATGCCATAGCGGCCCTTCGGTAATTTAGAAGGTTTCATAACCTACGTATAGTTCCTATGTCAGCTGTAGCACTGAGTGCTATGAGCGAAGAAGTTTGAAGAAACTGGATCACAAAGAGTTAGACCTGGCAGAGGACGGAAAGCAGTGCAAGAAGAGACAGTAACAGACGTTGCTACTGCGGTGTTCGACGATGCAGGGACCAGTACTGGTCGAAGCGCTCGTGCCATAGCTCGCAAACTTGATATGGTTTATGATACAGTCTTAAATCTTACGGAAAATGCTTCATTTCTATCCGTAATAAGTTCAGTCGTGTGCAAGCACCAACTACCGCAGATTATGATAAGCTGACCATTACGCTAACGTTTCTTCCCAGAATGGAGATCGATAATGGCTGACCTTGGAGAATATTGTGGGGTGATGAGGCTCATTTTTATCTGAATGGGTCGGTCAACATTCAAAACAACATAATTTGGACATCTGAACATCCCCAAACGATCCAGCAAGTACCACTGCATTCTCCAAAAGTAACCGTGTGGTGTGGCTTCACAGCCGATTTCATAATAAGACCATACATTTTTGACGTATTACCCCTACAGGTCCTGTAACTTGCTCCATTATTGGAGAGATTTATCGACGAATGCTGGAAAATTTTGTCATTCCTGCATTGCAGCAAAGACAGTGTTTGAACTCCATAATTTTTATGCAGAATGGAGCACGGCCACACATTGAACGTTCAGTATAGCGCCTTTTACGCCAGCATTTCAGTAATGAGAAGGTTATCAGTCAGTTCTTTCCGACAGCATGGCCGCCTCGATCCCCAGACATTACTCCATGTGACTTTTGGCTATGAGGATATTTGAAATTCGTTGTGTATGTTGGTGGCTTTCCCACTTGCATGTCTTGAAAGAGAACATAAAACGGGGTGTTATGAACATCCAATCCGACTCCTTACGCTCAGCTGTAGAGCATATCGCACACCGGATGCAATTTGTTGTACACAAGAAAGGTCAGCACATTGAAAATCGTGTATGTGGTCCAGGGTACCCTGATTCTAATGAATAAAACATCATTTCCTGTGAGTTCAATCACTACATTAATTATCCATCCAATATCCTTTTTTGAGGTCTACCCTGCTTTCTCTTTTCCAATTGGTTTATAGTTTAATATTTGTTAGGATGTTGGCCATTCGGTTTACATGTTCGATCCATTTCTGTTTATAATTGTTTAGTTTTTCTTCTATTGATTTTGTTTTTAGTTCTTTTAAAATGTCTTCGTTCCTCTTTTTGATCTAATAATGTGTATTTTGCAGTTCTTCTCATAAATCTCATTTCACTTGTTTTGTTATGTTATTATTCCATTTTGTCTGCCTTTAATGCAATTATCCGCTTGTTTTCGGCTCTACCAGCGCCAAAATTTTCCCAATCGGCGACTTTTGGTACTAATCTTTTTTTTTTTTTTCCGGAAATCATCTCCCCATGCCTTCGAAAGTCTCAATATAAAATTTGGTCTCATTCCTTTTATTGATTTTAGCTACAGATGCCTCCAAAGTGGGAAAGTTATTTTATGGCCACCCTGTATTTTTATACACACACACTAGGGGGCTCCGCCCCATGACGCCTAAGGTCCCCCCCCCCCCCGAGTTCCGGACTGGTAGGCCGGTTCTCCTTGAATACAGATGACTCGAATTTTGAAAACTCGAAAAGGAAGTTCCGCTCCCCCCCCCCCCCGGCGCCTGCGACGCCCAATCCCCAGAGTTGCGGACTTGTAGGCTAGTTCTCCTTGAATTCTGATGACTCGAATTTTGAAGACTTGAAACTTAGGGTAGCCCCTGAGTTTCAAAACGTTTCAAATAACTTGATAAAAAACGTGACAAAAAAGGCTTATTTTATTAATTATATGAAGAGCCAAAAGCTTCAATTCGGCGACATGAACTTAAATAAGGCTTATTTTATATTATAGGGTAGATATGTATATACAGAAAGTTTTTTTTACCTTGGGTATACTATATGTTAAAGATGCTAAATAATTTCAGGCAACTCGTAGTAAAGGTGGTAAAGCACATCCCCTTGCGGAGATGTATGATGTTATGCATTAAAGGAAAGGGGCCACTACCCAGACCGGTTTCGACCTTTATTGAGGTCTCGTCAGTGGGAGCCAGACCCAGAGATGCCAAGGTTGAAGTAATGCAGAGCTTATAAATTTTACCTAAACAAGTTGCCACGAGGTGCTTTGACCTTATTAAATAAAAATCTCAGGATGAGAGAAAGATGTAGAAAGTTTTTACCTTGCGTATACTATACGTTAAAGATACCAAGTAATTTTATAAACTTGGTTTTAATCCTTTTTCCCAAGTAAACAAACAGGTCTAAGCACCTTATGGCAACTTGTTTAAGTAAAATTTATAAGCTCTGCATCACTTCAACCTTGGCATCTCTGGGTCTGGCGAGACCGCATAAAGGTCGAAACCGGTCTGGGTAGTGGCCCTTTGTAACATTATACATCTCCGCAAGAGCATGTACTTTACATTAAGGGAGATACTAAGGGGAAAGTGATCAGAGCTTACTCCACCTTTACCACGAGTTACCTCAGACCTGAACTATGTTCAGGCGCAAACTTGTCTTACTTGTCTGTTTGCTTAATTGGGAAAAAGGATTAAAACCAAGTTTATAAAATTACTTGGCTTCTTTAACATATATATAGATTTAGAAATAAAACACTTGCGGGTGGGAACCTCAAAAAATAATAAACACGAATTATCACTTCATTATATCTGTTAAATACATCAGTATTAAAGCCGAAAATAGTATTATTAAAAACAATGTTAGTACAGTACCCACTTTTATGCAGCCAATTCCCTCTTCTCTCAGTACATGCTTCACTTTTTTTTAAATATGAGATGCCACTGATGAGACCACCCTACTACACTTCAGACTAGCGGTGACCAAAGCGAAACAATGGTATTAAACCACAGCATAAAATAGTACCGTCCAAATTAATTTATGTTTATTCATAATTACTCTTAATCAACTTTTCAACTATCAAATTAAAAAAAAGTAAACAAAATTGATATTATTATAATTTTGGATATGGGCTAAATGGCCTCGCCTACTCTCGTATACGGAAATAAAAAGGCGTCAGCTGATTTTTTTTTTTTTTGGATATATATATATATATATATATTTTTTTTTTAAATAAAATGTTCGCAATGGCACAAAATATCTTTTCTTCTTGAAAAGATGAGCGATGCCGTAAATGTAAATTTGGTTATTATCATGATTGAATTTCACGTGGTATGGATTGCAAGAAGATGAGACAGAAGAGAAACCAATCAGAGTGCTAAATTTCAACTCGTGTAAGAGTTTATCCTCTCTTTCTCGTTCCCCCCGCATGTAATTCAGGCGAAGCTACAAAAATGATTACGTTCTCTTTTAATGTACGCGTAAACATCATTGTTTAATTCAACCTTAGTTCGTTAAAGGATCACGTCATGCTAAAAGCAAGTTTTTGTGAGTCTATATAAGGTCTTTCAGGGAAAGGAGTTCAGAGAAAGGGTGTTTTCTTAGAAACACCTCATTACCGTCAAGTGAAAAGGAAGAGCCAAGGACGAGATTACAGCAGAAGACAGTTGTCTGGGAAAAAGGTAAGCAAACGTTGTTTGTTAAAGACGAAATTATCGGAGCAAATAGAAGTACAGAATTTAATGGAGTTACCATAAGTATTTAGAAACTAAAATGAATTACCATTACGTTACTTTAGTAGGTATGTTTTTTTTGTGTGTGTGTTGTTTATCATAATTTTTAAGATAGCTAATCATAGTAAACAGACAATTGTTTACTATGATTAGCAACTGATTATGTTAAAGCGATATGCAAGATTACAATGAACGTATAATAGTCCACCTATTCAGACACAGGATAATTTCAACAAGAACTGCTTCTGAACAGCTGAAGTCAAGGAAAGTTTATACGCAGAAGACTTAGTTTTGATCGCTGAAGCGAGTGAAATTGTACTCTAATTAATAGCAAATGAATTTTTCAAGCAGTTCACATTTCAGCTGCAAAACTTAACATTGTTCAGCATTAATATTTTTGGCACTGTTGATTAATTTTGCATTAAAGTGCACAAATTCTTCTGCCAGACTTTTACAGGATTCAAATCTTTGTAAAGGAAGCGAAATCGGAAAATGCCACAAAAGTCTTAAAATTTCTGAATGCAGAGTTGAAAAACGAGATTTTGACCATCTTTGTAATCTATCACAAATTTTAATGCCTTCAGCATGAACAGCATACAGTTTAACTGCTTGACCACAGTAAACATATACTAAAAATTATTTACTATTCAAATCCTAACAAATTGTATCATTCCACCCCTAATTTTACGCATTCTATCCCAAGGCCTACATTTTTGGTGTTTAACTACATACTTGAAAAAAACTACGTTTTCTGTATACAATTTATTAACAGAGAGTGTGTGAGGGGTATACACAGGTAGTGTAAAATTATATTAAAAAATTGTAATCCTACTCGCTCACATGCATTCAAAACCTTCAACTTCCTGTCAACTCTGTTCTCACATCAATTGCAAAATGTATCCAGAAACCAGAAGCCAATATTTTGCAATCAGAGGAGAACTTGGTAATCTCTGTTCAAAACACATGCTTCTCATCAATCCTTAAGTTCTCTAAGAAAATCAGCAGGAACAAATCTCCTTGCACACGACCACACAATAAATTACAACTCGTACCTGTATCTTTAACTTCTTCACTCTAAGAGTTTCTCATTAAAGCAGACCTCAAAAAAAGTTCATTTTTCCTTAAACTTCAATTATCCAGCGATAGAAGCATCTTGCAATGTTTCTGTGCTTTCAACTGGAAGCTGTCAGTTTCATAAACACAGGGCTTACGGCTTTCTTCTTAATCTTCAATTAGAAAGAAAATTTACAACTGTGAAGATAATTAACTTAATAAAAAAGCAACCATTCATTTCTTATATTTCCTAAAGTGAATTTTTTTCCGACACAGTCTTTCCTTCTTCTATATCTGTTACTTTTCTTTAACATCTCTCTCTCTCTCTCTCTCTCTCTCTCTCTCTCTCTCTCTCTATTCTTTTCTTTCCCCTGTCCATCAGCTAGCTCCTTATCACAATACATTGTTTTCTCCATGATTTTTGTGACTGCATGAATGATGTTAAGGTTGAGGCGCGATTAGACTTAAGGGCCTCTCTGTTCATCGGCTAATGAAACTATCTGCTGCTTCTTGCAACTGAATATCGTTTTCACAAACACAATTTCATCAACATAATGATATTTGTACATGACTTTTATTTTAATAATTAACTAAAATCTTCCGTAAACAAAATTATGTCAAGTTGTGTAAGGAATCCTATGATAATCTCTTGTTCAACGAGCCTTCAGGGGGATAGATTGTTTTTGAATTTACGGCAATTAAAGTTATGACGCCAGAGTGTATTATGTCCGTAAATTGCGCGTGTTCTTATGGTCTGTTTGGGAGATGAAAAGCTTGACTTACTGGGGGAGGGGGAGGAGGAGGAAGAGGGGGGGAACCATTCCGCCCGTCATTTGAGACCGGCTAACTCACTTTCAGATGAAAAGCCCTGATAAGCGTTGTAGACAGGATTCGAACCCACCCTTCAGGAGATCCCATTCGGGAATGGTCGGCAGCCATCATGTTGTGTTCACTTGTATTTTTCCAATTCATTCCAACACTGAGGAGATGATGAGCGAGATTTTTTTTTAAATGTATATTACAATATTTCACTTTTCTATGACTGTCTCAAGTTTGGGGTGCAAACTTTGTTCCATATCTTAATCACTATTCCTTGGTAAGAGTAGCATCGCTATTCCAACTAATCTTCGGATTGGTGCACCGAGAAGAATTTGCTATTATACTTCATGCGATCAAATTACTATTAACAGAATGTTAGTTACTTTACATGTCTTACCGATCATCTTTAATGCATTTTTTTCTCATTTTAGATATCGGACCAGTATCACGTTCTCCATTGTCAAGCCTCTGTCACCATGAAGCGCATTCTAGCATTTGTCCTTCTGATTGTTGTTTTTAGTTTTGTCCAAGCAAAGGGTGAGTAAAAGTTTTTTTTGTTAACATAATCATTTAATAGTTAGGGTCCATAATACACCGCAGCGTTATCCCAGAACATAGAAAAATAATTAAATGCGTATCTATACATTAATGAAGCACAATAATAGATTTTTTTTCAAGAATACTCAACAACGATAATAGCCATAATTCGGTGACGAAATTATTATCGCAATTGGTCAGAGAGCAACTAGAATTAAAGACCAAAGTAGCCTTATCATGGCGAGACTCAAAACGATTAAGGAAAATGGCGAGAATGAAATCCCTCAGAACGGTGTTAAACCTGTGTATTGTCCGACACTGTGTGCACTGACCCTCTCCAGCCAGACACTTGAACTGGAGACGAGCTGTATTCGTTCATCCCCTACTACGGCATACTTGAGCAGTCGACATTATTCTACTATTGTTGAAATCAATGTTTCCAATGAATTCTCGCGAAGCACGTTATTTATATAGTAAATTTTACAAAGATGTAAAAAAAAATCTTTCTTTGATATTTTAATTTGTTATGCATCTACTGTTAATGATGGCTGTTCTATAACTATCGTTTAGCACACAAATTTCATTACATTCTTAGTTATCTGGAAATCAGGTTTATCTTGTGAACAATACACATGCGCATGTAGGTAAGTATTGTGCGAAGGCAGTGGTGCACATAGGGGGGGGGGACAAGGGCCCCATCCCCCCAAAGAAAAAACACTAGAAAATTTTCCAAAAACCTTTTCCTAATTAAATTTTTTTTTTTAATTTATGCCGTGTCGTGTCTTCTATTTCTTTATTACTTATGAATTAGCGATCATTGCAGATGCTCAGTCATAGGTCGTATGCGATGCGTAGTGGGTATTCTCAAATCGTGTACTCAACTCACCCCCAAGATTAAACCCTGAGTGCGCTACTGTGAGAAGAAATGGTTACAGATTTAAGAATTAAGAATCGAATCGCAACAAAAATGTTTGAATTATAATATTTAATCATTAGTTTTTCTTTCATTTGCAGACTGTGACACGAAGAAGGGAGAAATATTCTCGACTTGCGGTAGTGCTTGTCCTGAAACGTGTGCTAACTACGGGAAACTCCAACCGTGCACTCTTCAGTGTGTTCCAGGATGTGTCTGCAGGCAAGGATTGGTCAGAAATAAAGACAATGATTGTGTGCCACCAGAGCAATGTTAATTTGCTGCCTGACTCATGCCACGTTCATTAAAGTTGCATTTGTTAATCAGATTTTCCACGATCATAATTCTTATGAGGTTATTAAAAAGTGCATAAAATATGGAAATAAAAGATTTTTAATTCTAATATGAAAGGTTAAATATGACTCAGCATAATTTTCTCGAGAATTACAGCTCAGAAGTTTAATCTGATGATACACATAAATACGTGTTACACTCCGTCTGTTCCATTAGTTCCATACGATCCAAAAGAAGAAACATAATATGAAACAGACGGTATGCACCACCATGGAAATACGATGCTGGTAGCTGCATTCCTATACAGTATATGCAGGGTGGAAGTAGATGTAACCACCAATGTAAGGTTAAAAAAAAAAAACTGTTATAAGGTATTGGAGCCATCATTGATTTTGTTTATTAATTATTTTGAAAGGGGTAAATAGGAATTTTTGTGTAAGTTATATGTGAAAAGAATGACAATGGTTCGTGATTAAAATCGAAATACTATGTCGATCGTTACACGAAGAAAAATACGACAATATAGACCACTACATTCAAATGACGTCATAAAATTATTTGATAATTTTCAAATGGACTGTATAAACTAAGACTTAATGCTCAAACTTTGTAAACAAACATGTTAAAATACTCAATTTCTGAATAGTTTAGGTTAAGTATCTTTAAGATGTACTTTTGCTAAGAAAACGCACGATAGAATTAGGAGTAGAAATATCTGGTGTGTGTGTGTGTGTTGGGGAGGAAGAGGTGCTTCATTTTAAATCTCCATGAAGATATATGATATCTTAAAATGTAGCATCACAATGCAGCAAAATAAACATCCAAGAAACATTAAGTTATATTACTCATCACACGCAATTCTAATCTTGTTTTAATCTTTTACCCATGCGTAAATTAACAAGAGTTTGCACGCGAATACTCTTGTTTTAAAGGATTAAAAAACAAGACTAACATCTTGTCTAGCAAACATATTTTGTAACGTTTGTAAATGAAAAAACAAATGCATGCACATTCCTTTAAAACCATTCTTTAAAAGCAATATGCATAATACGATGTGAATCATCTTAAGCGAGTTTTTTTTTTAATTTATATATATAAAAAGTTAAGACCGCGGGCTGAGACTTCGTAAAATTAGGATTCCCACCTCAACGAATAAGATTTAATTTTAGCTACCAGATCTCGTTTTAGATTTACTTTTCGTAATACGAGTATAACGATTAATTAAAAAACAAGGTTATTACTAAAAAAATTCTGTATTGTCAGAAGAGTTTCTGACGGAACTGCAATTGTTTGATGAAAGAATTATTCAGAAAAGAATGACTGACTTTTACAAAAATACAACCAGGTTATTTTGTGCGTTTAGTCCACTGTGGAGATTCAACTTCCTTGGTTTAGCGCAATCATCTGCTAATACTAAAGTGGTCTGAATAGTTCTCGGCCCCAACCATAGATGCCAACACTATCGGCAAGGTTTTTTATTTTCTAAGTTGGTACATATGTCATAAGCATCCATGTGAAATTGCAAGTCATTCTATCAAGCAGTTTGTTTTATACAGCAGTCTGAAGCAAAAGTGTTGTCTGCATCCCTTGAAATGGATGAAATTGAGTATCGTGCGGTTATAAAATTCTTTGTAAAAGAAGGTTTAACGCCAAAAGAAATTCATTCGAAGTTCATAAAAGTTTATGGGCACTTTCTCATCTCCTTCGTTTTCGACAATTAAGAAATGGGCTGCCGAGTTTAAACGTGGCCGTACCAGCCTTGAAGATGATCCACGTGAAGGACTTACAAAAAGTGTAACAACACCAGAAATCATTGATCAAGTACATGATTTGGTATTGGGTAACCGGTAAGTCAAAGTGCGTGAAATTGCTGAGACTATAGGCATTTCAAAAAAACGTGTAGGATACATTTTGCATGAAGAATTGTAAATGAAAAAGCTTTGTGCAAGATGGGTGCCGCGCCTGCTCACAGCAGATCAAAAATCACTTGTATTAACATTTTTGTGCGTCGATTTATTACTATGGATGAGACTTAGTTTCACCATTAGACACCAGAATCCAAACAGCAGTCACAACAGTGTACAGAAGCCGACTGTTCAGCGCCAAAGAAGACAAAGTCGGTTCCATCAGCAGGAAAGGTCATGGCATCGGTGTTTTTCGATGCTAAATACATTTTGTTTATTAATTATTTTGAAAGGGGTAAAACATAACCGAGGAATGTTATTCCGATCTTTTAACCAGACTATACAAAAAAAGTCGTGACAGTTTGCAGAAGAAAAAAATTATCTTTCATCAGGACAATGCACCTGCCCACAAAGGTGTTTTGGCAATGGGAAAATTAAGGGATCTGCACTATGAATTGTTTGAACATCCACCTTATTCTCCAGATTTGGCTTCCTCTGACTTCTATCTCTTCCCAAAACTAAAACTCTTCCTCGCTGGTCGGCGTTTTTATTCGAATCAAGAAGTGATTGCAGCTGTAGAGAGGTATTTTGCAGATCTTACTGAGAACCACTACAAGGACGGGATAATGGCACTGGAGCATCGCTGGAATAAATGTATTAGTCTTAAGGGATATTATGTTGAAGAATAAAAATAATTTTGAAATTATAAATTCGTTTTTTCATTGTTAGGCCGAGAACTTTTCAGACAACCCTCGTATAACAAAGCAACATAACACACGTTGTGCTTAAATATACAATAGAAATGATTTATATAATTAAAACTGATTTACTTATTCCACTAATGACTTCCAAAAATCTATCCATTGGTACTACTATTAATAATATTGTATTCTATTATGCAAACATTTTATTGTACATCGTAATATTTAGATGAAACGTGGTTCTTTCCCTGAAAAAATGAAGCATCTTTGAATGAAAAGTAAATATATCAATACTCTTACCAATTAACTAAAGCCTGCCACAGTTCGAATCCCTCTAATTTAGACTAAACCATTTATAAGCAATCAGCTTAATAATGTAATGAGACGTCTAATTTTTCTGAAATTAAATGACCCCATTTCAGAAGCCAATATTTTAAAATGAACATCGCCTTATTTCTTAAATCTTTTATTAAGCAGAACAGCAAATGAATTAAAACAAACAAAAACCTATCATAAAGAAATTATCTGAATTTTATCATCCGAAGTGAGACTTTCACCTTGATTAATGCCAAGTAAAACATGCATTTTAATTTGTATATTTTATTTTTTATTTATTTATTTTTCTTAACTTTTTAATTTTTAATTAATTTTTTATGAGTGAAAATTGCTTAAATTAAGCGGAATAGATAGGCAGTATTTTTTTTTCGGGGGGGGGGAAGGACTATTTTATTACAATTTATGGCGTAAAACCTCTCTTTACGCCATTAATGGAATATCGAAGAGAGTGAATCGAATTTATTCACATTTCTCTAGAATACAAATTGATATCGCGATGCCTTCTGCACAATATCCACAACCTTTCTGAAAATTCAACGTATTGAAACAAAACAAAAAATGAGCATTACTCGGGAAAATTTTAAATTATGTAATATTCTAATCGTGCCAACATTGAACACAGTGCAAACAAGCATAGCCATTCAAGTATATAATATTAACAGCAATTACCCAATATCGTAGATAACAAGAAGAGAAACGGCGATAAAATAATATGGTTTGTCTTTTAGACTTCATTAGGGTACACATAAAAATTACAAAAAAGCCTTAAAACAGTAAAATACAAGTAACTTCTTTCTCTCCGCCTAAACTACTTTGCATTTTTTTTTTTTTTTTTTGTACAAATACATTTTTCAAGGCTAGCGTTATAAAGTACGTGATATTTACTCATTTGAAATGATCGCTTTAATTTATTGCAGGAAAACCATAATAGAACCAGCACCTTAGATTGCAGATACCATAAAAGCAAGTCTTAAACATTTAGGTAACAACATTAGTAAACAATTATATGAAATGCAAACTGCGATTATCTAGTTGAATTTCATTTGCTAAACAGCTTTAAAATTCTTTTACTATTCACGATTCGGCTAACTCATAAAATAATCACTCATGATGAAATCTTAATTAAGCATAATATTATCAAAGTGCAGCCTTTTTTGAGAGAAAGTAGGCAGACCGTAATCGAATGCATTTTATCATGTTTAAATTAACATCAGATCATAATAAATTCGAACAGTATACAAAAAAACTGCTTTTTTGTGCTTAGATGAGCGAGTTCATTCGACAATACCCATTTTGTCATTCAGACTTTTTTTTCCAGCTAGAAAGATCAGCACTAAATCTTACATATGACGCTCTTCATGCGAGGTCGACATTTTGGTCACTTAAACTGATTCCAATATAGTATGTTTGTAAACAGAGAAGCCGGTATTTCATTCTCGATGACGTAATCTATTCTTCCGCTGTTCCCAGTAGGCACAAGCGGAACTCACTGTTGCCATGGAAAAGTCTTATTCGCTTTATAATATCAAACGAAACATAAAAGGTAGATGTTGATGCAGTTTTAGATTTTATTATGGGATCATTGTCGAATCTAATGATAACAATTGATATGCCTATATCTCACAGTGTGGAATCAATTTTTAAAAAAAATTTTATTTATTTATTTATTGTGGTTTTGATAGTTTTTAGGAATGATGTACCAGAAATCGTGTAGGATTATTTTTATTACTGACCAAATGAAGGCTTTTTGAAATATATGCCTTCGTGGATGTGAATTCATATTGAGTACAATTTCTGAGAAAAGCACGACATTCTCCCGAAGTACAAAAGTTTGTGTTCTTTACATATATAATAGTTAGATAGGACTGAATGGCCTCGCCTACTCCCCGTATACGGGAATAAAAAGGCGTTAGCTGATTTTTTTTTTTTTTATATAATAATCGGAGCTTAATTAAACTTATGTAATTTGCACCGTATGTTTTAACTAACGAATCAGAAACGTTTCCCTCTCAGTTATACAAAAAAAAAAAAAAAAAAAATCATCTGGTGGTTCCGACTTGAAACTGATCATCTGTTTTGATTAGTTGACCTGCAGCTGATCATAACCAGCGCGTAAGCCTACATTTCGATAAGAAGAACGTCATCAACTAGTGGTGCCATCTATTTGCACTATCGGATAACTTTCTAAAATACTGGCATCAGTTTATTGTATATCCGAAATATTTCTTTTCTTACCATAAAATTGGGAAATAATATTTAGAAAATATTAATACCAAACTAACTTCTTCACAGAATGCGAGTCAATTGTTTATCAAGTTGTCCTGATTGTGAAATTCCTAGGTGATCCTTCTTTATTTTTAAACTGTTGCCTACACGTTTCCCAACATGTTACGACGTATGACGTTTTCATCATCAATTAGTACTCTGAAATTTACGACTGATTATTTCAAAAATGACGATTATTCACAGTTAATTAATTCAAGCTCCTTTAAAGTCATTCAAACATAAATCTAATTAGCAAATAAGGTCCTGGAGAATTATGTTAGATGCAGCATTCCCCCCCCCCCCCCTTCCTCCAGTCAGCTCCATATGGTCACAGGTTTTTCTGTTTCAGTTATAATTGTCACTTTAAAAAGAAAATAACACAAACATGTCTAAATAAAGGCTGCAATTAAAATCCTTAGGAAGTATCTTACTGATGTAGCTTAAGTCAAAAGCTGATTCTTTCGATGAACCGCTGAG
Organism: Typopeltis vanoorti; assembly: GCF_054136105.1. Taxonomy (NCBI): domain Eukaryota; kingdom Metazoa; phylum Arthropoda; class Arachnida; order Uropygi; family Thelyphonidae; genus Typopeltis; species Typopeltis vanoorti. The sequence continues at coordinate 110,432,586 of NC_143558.1, forward strand.
ATACTTTCAGACATGAATTAAAGTTTAGTGTTAATCTTCTTATATACTGTGATATGAATTATGCTTTCCAACTTGTTCTCTCTCCTCTCGTTTTTTTTAAAACAGAATTTGATGATCTAATGAACCTAGTAAGCAAATAAATGCTTCTTATAGTGAACTATTTGGCATCATATAAATCATCTTCGAAAACGTGATACTCAGCTCAAAACTGTTGAAATGCATAGCGATGAATGAGATAACGACCAAAGTATGGTTATGAGGGAAATGTCTGTTAATTTCGTGTGTTGTTCCTTATTACGGAATGAAAAAAAAAACAAAACAATGGACTCTGATCGAATAACTTCCATCTCTTTATCAGAAATAGGAGAGAAATACTGTTATATTTTTAAGTTTCTCTTTTAGCCTCAGTGGTACATTTAACACCCGAACCTAAAGACTGGTCTTTTACATTGGTGTCTTTTAATTAAAATTTTTTTTTTGACTGAATTTAATAAAATTAAACCCATTAAGTTAGTTTACTTTGCCACCAAGCTTGCTTTCGAAAGTATTAACTCAGCCGTTGAGATTGTGCGTGCATGCGAACAACAAATCATCCGACGACTACCCTAGGTACTTATCCGAGTGTCGTTTTACGAGATGCCATCGCCATACTACGATCAACAGTTAGGGCCTCGGACATAGAGGCGTTCGATCCACGTGACATGGATCAAAAGACTTTCAAGTCTATGCTTAAACCACTTTAGCAGCCATAGGCTCCGATCCCTTGCTAACGCCATGTCAGGGACGCCTGCGATTCGACAAGTCGAACGATCACTTTTATCTGATAAATAATTTGATCAATTTTGACTGATATATATATATATATATATATACATACATACATATACACAAACACACACAAACACGGATGTAGCAGATTTTTCGTCCGAAAAATCGGAATTAATTGATACAAATATCAATTAATTCCGATAAATTGATATTTATTTACATTTCTCATGAGTTTACACAATACGTCAGTGTTGTGTAATATTATGAAGTAATAAAAAGTGGTGGTGCACTGCCTAGTTCAATGGAGAGCAATGTTATTACATCTAAAGACTTCACTAATTACCAGTTCACTTTTCACTAAAATTTAGAAGATAATTATGACACCTACTACGAGGTATGTGATATCCACATTGTATCTACTAAACACAATATTTAAACTTTGGCCAGATAATGTTTCGTTTTGGACAGAAAAATATTGTTTTCAAATTTAATATGTGTATTACCTCTATGAAAAATCGCTCGTCGCTCTTATCCGGAGATCGAAAAAATAATAATAGAAAGACAAGTTTATCTTGTATATAATAGCATTTGTTTAATTTATCCAATAATTGTAGAAAACAATGTGGTATTACTATTGCAAACTTGCACAATCACTTCCGGAATTTTGAGTCTATTGCATCGATTTCGTCCCATAATCAGTGTTTCAGCTCGCGTGATTAATCTCCAGAATGTAAAACTCTCGCACAGATGGAAATAATGGTAGGATACAAGTTGGGATAAAATAACTAAGTCGGCAAATGCTAGTGATTTTCGGTTCCTTTAATATTTGTTGATAAGTCGGTTTCATTCAATTTTTAGTGGTATTTGATTTCACACTTTTAAATTGATAAAACATTTACTGTCAATTTCTAATCTTTCTTATGTCAAGATAATAAAATCATAATACGAAAATCATACAGGCAAATCGGCCATAAGAACACACACCATTTACAGACAAAAATATTGTTGTTGTTGTTGTTGGTGGTGGTGGTCATGAAGGGCGGTAGATGACGTTGATCGTAGTAGTAGACACTACTACTGTGTATACTTGTGTATAGGCGGAGAGTTAATAGGGGAGACGAAGAGAAGTGCGTAGGGCAATAGAGTGGAATTTACTCCCACGATGGGTCTTTGGAAGTGTCATGCAATAATAACAACAACAACAAAAATGACTATTTATTATAAAAATACCAGAAAATATTCTGGTTATTTTAATAATGTTAGACGTCAGGTGGCGCGCACGCATATTTTATTTCGAAGAAAGACGCAGATATCGACTACATATGAACAGATAAGTTACTAGGAAAAAAAGAAGTTGATTTAAAAAACACTTTGTTGCTGCTCAGCAGCCTTGCTTATTTTGCTGTTTACTATAATAAGCAGAGCATTGCAAGCAAAAGATATATCTGCACAGAAAACTTTATGATGTCAAAGTATTTCAAAGAAGTCGATTTCGATGGTTACATTTAAATGGTGTCATCGTTATAATAGAAAAACCGGAGAATATTTTTCCAAATTAAAAACATTAGCTGTTCCTCCCTGGTATGCCTTCGCTAATACTCACAAATGGGGGGAAAGTGTTTTTTATGGGGGATACATTTTCTAGAAATGACAGCTAATATTTGTTTTTGAAAGAATCATTTTATTAATAACTAAATGAAGGCTTTTTGTGAATGAATGTATAATGGCTTAGAAAAACATAAGAAAGGCTCTTCAAATACATGCATTTACCAGGAGTTTATTACGAATATAATGATCGGTATTAATGATCGGTAATATGCACCGTATGTTTTACACAATGACAGAATGACTCCCGCTCAGTTTCATTTAAAAAGAAAATCGTTTGGTAATTTTGATAACTGATCATGACAGATGAATAGTAACAACATGATCTCTACCTAAAACTGTATAACAGCATTTCGTTAAGAACGGCAACGAGTAGCGCCATCTGGTTTCGCTAATTTAAAACTTCATTTTAACAAACATCAGATCTGGTTTCTCTTTTCTATAATTCATCATCTTTTGTGAAATAACACGCAGACAATATTACCAAGCAACTATGTAATTTTTGTGAATGTGAATCCATTGTTTACTTGCGCAATTATGGAGTTCCTGTCTACTATCATTCGATATTTTTCAACTGACGCCTGCCTGTTCCCCAACATATTACGACATACTTTGATTTTATTTTCTTATTCAGTGTGGAACTGATTATTAATCCCATGGTTAACAATTGTTCATAGGGTAATTTATAATTAATTAATAATGATTATTCACATTATTAAATAGTTCAAGATGTGTTAAAGTCATCGAAAAATCTAAATCTAATTATCAACAAAGGTCTTGAAAAAGTAACGTAAGAAGCAACGTTGTAATTTTTAGTGACACAGATCACAGTCACTAAAATCTCGATGCATAGCCGAAGCAATTATGACTAAGAGGGAAAAAGTCTTAATTTCATACGAGTCCCTGCGAGTTTATTTTTTTTTTATTATTGAGTGGGAAGGAAGGGTAAAAAAAGCGTGATCGATTGACCACCACACCATCTTTATGCAACTGCAGTAGGTTTCTGTTTGTGTTGCAATATATTAGTAATATAATCATACCAATCTTCAATGATTTAAATGGTTCATTACGCACCCACAACCTTCCAAGTATCTTTGAATTTCGCAACCGTAATTCCAGGATAAGGTCGCTGGTGCTATACCGTAAGTATACTTTGTATTCAACGTGCGTTGTTCTCACGTCCTGTTTACCTTATTGTGTGATTAAAAAAAATAAAGAAAGAAATTATCATTCTGTATGAGCTCATCTAATTCGCCTTCAAGTAAAAAGCCCTACTCAAAGGCTCTTCGAGTCCTGGGGGGGGGGGGATTCTCGCTGTCCCTTTCCAGTCGAACATCCGCTAAATCTAACAGGAGACTAGTCAATATCATGGCTGTATAGAACCCTCAAGATTGGCTAAAATGGGACGAAAATCATTTTGTCTTTTTAGATTTTAAAACTTCAGGACTAAATTATAATAGAATCAACCATCAGCAAAAAATTGAAATTTAAACCAGTTTCTTTGCTACATCAGAAGTCTTTCCACAGCAGCAAAAGATTGAGCAATCAGTAAAATAAAGGAATCTTTTATTAGTCTTAAGCCGATGAACAGCAACAATTATTCAAACTTATCCGATGAACAACTTTCGTATAATTCATCATCTTCAGAGCATATATACAATAGTATTTAAGAACATGAATTCAATTGCATTGAATTTTCACTCGAAGTTGATAAAAATATATATTATTTATTTGATATATCGATTTATTTCATCGATAAGGATCATGTGGAACTGCATATCTTAATAATTGCGGAAAGTATAAAAGTTAGAAACCAAAACGGGAACAGTCTTTTTTTTTTTTTTTTTTTTTAATTGGATCCCACTCAACAAAGTGGATATATTTTATTGGATAAATTGGATCCCACTCAACAAAGGCTGTTATAAACGTATAGTACATTCGTACAGTGGTTAAGTTAATCTAAGGATTTCTTGATCTTTTTTTTTTATTATTTTTTGATACACACTGTGTATTTTTTAATTTATATTTTACATAGTTCATAGTCGGGAAACCCTACACAGTAGAGACCAAACATTGAACTTTTTCAAGATACTGCAGACCTCCAAATAAGTAACGCGGTGGTCCTCACACCAGAAGAGGAAATGCATCTCCCGCTTAAAAGACGATTACAAACATCTATGCCTACTGTGGGATTCCCAATCTGTCGTTGGAGAGCAAGCATGCTTACCACTCGTCAAACAGTCGGTCTATCAGACACCGCCAACTTAAAGAAGAATATTAAATTCCAGGTAAAATAAATGATAAAATTAACATGATCGCTGCTTGCACTTTATATGCATTCAATTAAATGCAAAAGTTCAGGTATTTGCGATGTGGTTTCACTTCTTAAGTACATGGATGGAAATTACAAAAAAAGGTCAACCAATAATCACGAACGTAAACTCTACATGTAACACAACTCAATTCAAAAGGAACTCCAAGACACAAGCCGAATACCTCACTAAAAAACACAATATTGATGAAGAGTTAACGGTATCTTTCCCTTACGAACATATCACAGCAGGAACTGCAGGTCCACTGTTGTTCTTTAAGCCTTGCATAGCTGGATATGCTGTGTACTGCTCATGCGCGATGCATTCACCACTAACAACAAAGGCACATCTAATGTCACGAATGAGTAGACTGATCACATTTGTTAATTATTAATGCAATTAACTTGTAACTGATTTATGTCGCCAGTCGCATGTCTCTGATACAATATTTTAAAATTTCGGTTTACCAGAGCATAAGGAGTGGTAATAAGTCAAATTACGGCGCTAGAGCGCAGCGAAATCAACGCTGAAAACAGTTGAGGTACGATGCGCGTTAAAGTAACAATCCATGACGCGTATTTATGTCAATGTTACCAGTTATGGATATTGGAAGATGATTCAGACGTGCGCACAAAGTAATATCATCGACATCAGAAAAATCGTTGGTCTAAAGGTGGTCTATACAAGGTTAATACTCGGGGAGCAGTCAAATTAGTGATTATATCACTAATTTGACCAAAAGAGATTAATATCACTCCACTTAAAATTACGGGATTCCTTCCGGGGTTAAAACCGAGCATCCTATTCAATTTGTATGAAAGCAATGTTCCCGAATCTAACGACACGATTAATTAGTGCAAATTACAAACTTCTAGCTTAAGCAACTGTTTAATCAATTAGCAAATACTGCTTTCTCATATCGTCAACATCAGTTTTGTTTCTTCGAGAGAGTCTAACTTTCTGTCCATTCGGAAGTTCAAAATATTGCATTCGTTTCACCGCTTTCCACCAGCACACCGGTCAGAAAAAAGGGAAAATGGTATCTCATTACCAGAAGTGTTCTTAAATCATGTGATGTATATGGTCAGATGGTAATGTCAACCTATTTTTTGCGAAATTCCTGCAGTAAAATTATAATTTATTATAGGCGAACTTGCATGAGAACTGCTTTCCGGACGGAACCGACGCTTAAAAAACGTTCCAAGTTTCTAATATGATTTTCTAATTCAGCCAATAATTACGCACCTCTGTCTGTAGGCTTGTAATTTCTAAGAGGTTCTCCTAGAAATTATTCCCACTTTTGAATGTTTATATTTAAATTTTATACACCTGAGAGGCAGTGACGTCATTAAAGCTACAAAACAGAAAAACAAACACGAATTGTCTTAATGCTCTCCTTTGAACATAATAAAGAGGAGTCCGATCGTAATTTACGATCACGCGTAAAACTACACATTTTAGCCTACAGGTATTCGGAACCGAAATCCTATGAAACAGGTTGGTTACTCCTTATTCATGGAGGTGTCCTATGTCTGTTGAGGCGCGTGTTCAAGGGGGCCCGGTTTCCTGTTCAGTTTAGGGGGGACAAAAAAAAACAGAGTTTACGGGTGAAAAATTCCTCTACCGCCGAAAGAAATTGGCTAATTCACCTTTAGTCGAAAGTGACCAGATAAAGGTTCATCACGTCACTGATGGGAATCGAACCCAGGTCTTTCCGACCAAAGGACTTGGACTATACTGACTAAGCTACGGAATCTAAATGAGAGTACAAAAGTTAATTTGGTAGCAGGACCACCCTCTTAACGTTCTTGATTGGAATTGTTAGAAAACAGTAACTTGGCTTCATATCAGTCAAATTAATGTCACATTAGGGGATTAATCGCATCCGCATAGTCAGCTGTGTCGCTCAAAACAAAACTGTTTTCTGCCTTATTCATGTGAGGGATGAAGGCAAAAGTTATCCATGGCACGATGCACCTTGTATGCGTATGTGTGTGTTTATACACATAAATACTTTCCCAAGAGGACAAAAACAACCATCATGAGTTCTGAGTTAAAAGTCAGGGTACAGAGGATTTTTATTTTCCCCTCTCTTAAATGGTGGGGAATATAGCTTTTTTAAAAGTAGTGCCGCAGTAACCGTCTATGTTAAGACAGGGTATATCAGTTTGCCACAGTCTTAAAGTCAGAGTGAAGAATGACTTTTTTTGAAAGGAGTAAACACAGGAAGCAACTCACACTAAAAGTTCTCGCTTCAAGAATACTTCCATGTTTCTAGGTGAGTAAAAGAAATCTGAGGTCAAACAGTATTTATTGAAGCTATATATATCAAAAAAGACACAAATTAATTATTTACTCCGAGATCACAAAGAATCAATAGTCAAAACTATTAGTTAACAGTAAGTTTTTAGATTTCCTACTTTTGGTGAGAAATGTTTATCATCAGCCACCAAAACCAGGGATACCCCGAGACCTTACAGTACACGATGTAAGAGGGCTCTTTTCAGTTAGTGTGAAGTTTCAGTCATTCCGTAACAATTGCTTGATTGTATGTGGGCAATTAGAACAGAAATTAAAATGCTGTTTTCTTTCTTTTTTTTTTTTAAATTATTTCAAAATGAAGAATTCGTAAGGATATGAAGCTTTTACTGAGACTTTGAAATTGCCTTGGGACCCCCAACTACACACGGATTATGCTGTAGGTTCGATGAATGGTATACTTCATGTGTATCGTTCATTTTCCTTACATTTTTCTTCGCTGTATGGGTCATGGGTGATGTAAATTCACGAATAAAAATATGGAGTATAACTGCTTTAATATGGTTTGAATACTTTCGAAAAATTTGGCGGAATCTGACAGGTTTGTAAGAGAATGGGGGGGGGGAGAATATCCTTCGTAAACAAGGCCAAAAATTTCATTTTTTAACTGAGAACTCACCTTTCGCTGTTATATCAATTTTATTCCGAAAAATTAAATAAATTTTTCTTTACACTCACGAGATTCTCCGCACCCTTTTATGTGATCCTGGTCCTCAGTCCTCCCAAAGTTTATCCGGTTTCGAGACCGGCTGACGAATCAGGCCTATGGCTGGGTCAGTATTCCTGAATGTAATCCGTGTGTGTTCACGGGGCCGATTTGCCTGCCTCGTGCCATTATGGTATAGCATAAAACGAGACCCCCCCCCCAACTTCCCTTTTCAGGGTTCATTTTATTTCAAGTTAGTTTTATTTCATTCATTATTCCTATTCAAAAATTTTCCCAACTATCAAAGTAAAAATGGAAATCTGAATTTATCGTAGTTTTGGATGTCTAAGGTGTCATTAATAAAAACAATGACCTTTGATACAACTATTGCCTTTTCTTCTTAAAACGTGACACCATGTAAGAAAGGTATGACCATGATTGCATCAACGTGTGACCCTAAGAGTGAAGCAAGAGTACGACGGCACTCATTTGGTATGCTGAAAAGCAATTTTTTCAAAAACTTGCAATTCTTAGAAACACATCGGTGGCGCAAGTTCCTAAGAGACACGTCATTATAGAGATATAAAAAGATCAGCTCAGTATGCGACCATCAAAGGCATTGTCTGGAAAAAGGTAAGATAATGTTTGATAAAACTAGTTTTATTAAAATTGTATCATTGAATTATATTTTTTATTTTTCTCTCTCATCCCTTTCGTGCTAGTTTCAGTGGCATGTCTGAGATTCTCCACATAACTGGCTTACCTTCTTAAAAAGATAAGTACGGCTTCTAGAAACATTAACCTTATCTGAATTTTCTGCTTTTGCTATAATTTGCGCAGGTACTTCTGGCAATGTTCATATTCTAAGGAAAGCTTGAGAAAGGTTCTAGAATGGTTCTTCACTTCGTGCACAGCATTTGAACCTCGCGCTTATCAATATCGAATGAGCAATTGATACCGATTTTTGTAGAAATTAACACAGCCTTACTGACTTGTACAACGAAAAGTAAGTAAGCAAGCAAGTACACTCAATTACAAAGAAATAAAATGTACTGAAATCTTAACAATCCAAATGGAGAACAGATGATCTTTAAAACGCACAATGAACATCAAAGTATATTGCTCATATCTGGAAACAGACTGTCAATAATCAACAAAATATATCTGGCAATAGACGTCTCAACTGAAGCATTTAAAAAACGCTTATACGTGGAAAGTTTATAATTCTGATTACTGATGAGGACTTCACTGTTTTGAAGTTAATAACAGATGAGTTTAACAGGATTTTCTGAAGCCCCCCTTACGGCGATGCTACAATTAGACATGCGATTATCAAGCATGAATTTCTAGAGTTACTGTTTGATTGAAATCTTATAATTAGTTTAGTTTATAATTCAATTAAAAATAAATTTGAAATGAAAGAATTAAAAAAAATTTAAACCAGTCAAAATCGGAATTAAAATATTAACCCTTTCTTTAAAGGATGATACTTCCTTCACACGTTATCCGTTTATTTATTTATTCTATGGGGTTTTCTCTCTTTTCCTTCCACTCCTTTTAAGATGAGTTGAGCCATCTTGTGTGGGGGGGGGGGATTTATGACTATAGATCCGTGTGTGCGTGTTCCGAGAACAGTTTGTCTATTCTAATGGACGAAAAACCTGAGTTTCCGGGTAAGAAAACCTCCGAATGAGACCAGCTAACTCGCCTTTAGTCGAAAGAGACCAGATAAAGGTTCCTGACGCCATGGACAAGAATCGAACCCAGGTATTTCCGATTAAAAGGTTTCGTCTATACCGACTGACCTAAGGAGACTTATGCCTTCGGTTAAAGATAAACCCTGTTGTCCGTTATGGACGAAATGTGAAAAAATTAAAGGGTGTGAGAAAAGAGCTTCTTTTTTTTTCGCTACCCTTTTTTTTTCTTGGTGTGATCTCTAATTTCAAATAAACAGACATCTCAATATATGCTGTTAAATGATATTGCATGTTGAATATATTCTCTGATTGTTTACAATCTACCAAAATTGCCAAACCTTTTGCTTAGCCACATAATAACAGCTAAATGCCAGTCAAGTTATTCTCAATGTTTTATATTATGTGTCGTTAAATCTTGCGCTAACAACTCAACTTTAATTCAGATTTTTCACTGGTTTCAATTTTCTCTGTTCTTTTTTTTTTTCTTTCGTTTTCTTTTCCCTTTTAAACAAGCTTTCAACAAATATGCATTTTCAATTAAAATGGAAATCATTACAATACTGTGTGTAATTTCACTTCCCTCACCCCGAACTGTGTGCTCCCAATCTTACGATTATTGGCGACATTTTAATAAAATTAGTACTTCGTCATAACAACAATAAACGTAATTTTAAATTTAAATTCTTCCACCAATTTAAACTAGTCTAAGCATTTGAATTACGGTGCTAAACTCCGGAAATTCAAGCTTGCATTCACGTCTTTAACGAGAGGTGCAGTTTTCGAGCACCTCCATTTCATATCGCAGTATTTCTTTGTCCTTGAATGTTACACTCATTGTAACCCGGATGAGCTCTTGCTCTTGGGTTATACATAGGATGTCATTGTTTTACAATCTTACAATTTTGGAAGAAAATTTAAATGAATGAGATGTAATGTAATGATATGCAAATAATAGTCTAATACAATAATGTAATGATAACTCAATAAAATAATAATAATAACAATAAAAGAAGCGGGACCGAAAAAATCTATAGATAACTCCCAGAAGACTCATCGTAAAATATTTTCTTCTGAAAAATAGAAATAAGTTTTTCCCATTTTGTTCTTATTATTAATCTGGCAGAAGTTGCAATGCCCTCAGAATGAAGTATGTTTGGCATGCTGTTAGCTTCTTGAATACAATGGACCATTAGCACATAACTATCAGTCTAGATGTTTCTGAAATGAGCCGCTATGTCGTCAACATACACGAGCACACAATCGTTGGTAAGAAATATTTTTGCTTTAAGAAAATTAAAGAAATTCCAAGATCCTTTAAGGTCCTTCAAAAGCGTTATCTATCGAATTTGTGCAGCAATCCCAGGGATCAATCCATTGTTCGCCATTTCAGTAGGTCTAAATGGGAATGGTATACAACATCCATCTCATTACATTCTTCTGAAGTGTACTGTCCATTTTCATGTCAGAACAACACTGTGACATGTGATTTTTTTCCCTCAGAATGCATATTATACAATATACCATTTCCATGAAACATTACAATACAATACAATTAAAGCACATGGCTATAAATATATTGTGCCAGTCACATATCTCTTTATCAATGATGAAATCCGCTTGCCACTTCTGTACTATCAGTAATTGTCCCGAATATTTTCCATCAGTTCTCCCGTAAACAAACCAGTTTCGATACATAAATACAAATTAGTTACCATACTTCCCTGTTCATTTCAGCCATCTCTAATAAGCATTACTTTCTTATTTTAGATATCCTACAGCAACGCAATCGATTAATATCAAGTGGTGAATATCCTTTCACTGTTTTGCAATGAAGCCCATTCTAGCACTCATCATACTCGCCGTTTTCTTCAGTAGCTGCCAAGCACAGAGTGAGTCAAATTGTTATTCTTATTGTACTTGAACACAATTCTTTAGTGGTTATTAATGACACATCGAAGTATTTTTTTTTCCTCTTTGGAACTGGAGAGGACATGAAATTAAACATGCTCTATGTACATAATAACAGTGAGGTACTAAGATTTTTCTAGAGAACTCCCCCCACCTCGGTTCATAGATATTTTAGGTGTGTTGCATACATTATTAATTATTGTTTCTTAACTACCTTCTCTTGTATGAAAATAATTAACGACTGCCAGTATAATGCCGACATTTTAAAATTAACCAACACGGTCATCATTTCTTTATTGAGAATTGCTCTCAATGATATTATTTCTAAACATTTAAATAAATAAATACAATTATAATCATTTCGATTCCTGTATTTTGTATTAATTCACACTTTTGACATTGTAAAATACACAACGAAGTAGGGAATAACGTGGATCTTCTGAGAAAAACGTATTTGCCAATACAACACAGGAAATGTGGAGTGCACTGCAGAATACTTTTAGTATTCAGGGTTAGAAAAATTCATAGTGACAATTAAATATGCAGAGTGTCCCAAAAGTACAATACATAGGAAAAATTAACAAACTCATCTTGTAATTTATATTTATATATTTTAAATATTTTGGGAGAGAAGACTTTGTGCGTGTGTGTGTGTAGAAAGTGGTGGCCAACATGTAGAAACTATTTTGTAAATAAAGGTACATTTAGCTACAATTTCCCATTTTCCCTATGTAAGGCGACTTTTGGGACACCCTGTACGTTAAGTGTAATATTTCATTTAACTTTCCTTCATTTATTTGCAGGATGTAACATCCAGGCGGGAGAAGTATACATGAGTTGTGGTACTACTTGTCCTGCAACGTGTGGTAACTACTGGAGAATGCAACCATGTACTTATCAATGTATATCTGGATGTTTCTGCAGACCAGGATTGGTCAGAAATAGATACAACTACTGCGTGCGTCCAGAGCAATGTTATTGGCTCTGAGATTTTTATTGTTTATTTCATTTGCCTTTTTGAAGCAAACTGGCTTTGAAGCAAAATAAAACTAAGTTTCTCTGTTTTTCAAATGTTCAAATGTGAATGCTTTAATTTGGTTCTCACATTAATCAACCTCAAATTACTGCTCACACATTTAAAATCATTATAATACACATTACAATACACCTGTGATGTTCCATTTTACTAAGTAAATAATATGAAATAATGCAAATTTTATTAGTCCTTGCTCTGCAGTAACCACCTTTTCATCATAATGAAATATCGAAGAAACAGAAACTAAGGGGGGGGGGCGTAAAGAATATTGAGTGTTGACTTTCTGAAAATCCGATATTTTGACACTCACTGACCATATGCAAGTAACCAAAGACGACAATGTCCGTAATATCAACAATAATAACCTGTCGTAATGTGAAAAAAAAAACCTATCAGAAAGGGATGAGTTACTTAACTGGCCATAAAAGCAGTGCAGCTGTTTGGATTCTGAATTTCACCCTCTTACGACTGCGCAAAAATCAACAAAGAAAATACCTCCGAAACAGTAAAAAATTCATGTGAGGTTTATTTCTGGACAAATATTTAATTTTCTTGCTTAATGAAAATGTGGTTTTTCCACGTTATTTTTATATTTAAGAACTCCATATCCCCCTCATCTTAAAGGAGTTCGTTTAAGTTATCGCAGTGGAATAAATTTAAGACATAATTACGTAACACAGAAACAATTATAAGAACTGAGGCCTATTTTTCGCGCAAGTTCTTAGGGATAATTCTTAAAATGATTTTTTACATGATTCAGTTAAGTGATGATATATTAATATACTCACTCACACATATCCACATGCATATTCTTATAGCAATTTATTATTCGTTATGTCCGTAAGGTCTGGTATTTTTCGTCTCTCCATGTTATTATTAATGAGTCAACAGGATGCGAGTGTCGTTTGCTGATATTTCTCTTGTCCTTTATGAAGAACACTAGCTTTGTATAGAATATAAATCAATGTTCAAATAACCGTGTTCTCTACTTCACCTTCCATTTTCGAGTGTGCAGATCAGTTCTTCCGTTTTAAATATTATAGCATACCGCTTTATTTTTCTTTGGTTTACTTCAGAATTCAGTTGCATTTCAATCTGCAATTAAAATATTCTTAGAAATCACATTGTTCATTGATAATCGTATTTTTGTGTATTGTTTCGATTCATTACATTACATTACACATAAATTTGACTACATATATCTGAATACGACATCCTATACTTTAGGCTATCGAACACCAAGCTGCGTTTAAATAATGCGTCACTGAGCGTAAACAGGTGAAAAATATGTAATTAGTATTTATTTTGAAATAAATGAATTGAAACGAGATTCCTGATGTGTATGTATTCCATTATATAATCAGTAATGAAAACAATTCAAACTTATGGAACTTGTTTCTAAGAATTTCGATCACGTTATTTGGAGTTATAGACATACTTTACCATCAGAACACATCTGTCTACAAGTGCCTTTGCATTGAGTTGTCGCAAAGTAGACCGTTTGCTGAAAAAAATAACGTAATCATTCTTTATAGGAGATCATGTCAGTTTATTACGGTGAAGAGAGGTGCCTCTGAACTTTCATATTTATTATGTTTCACATAATTTACAATTTTTTTTTTTTTTTTTTTTTTTGTTAGAGTATAAACTCGAGTTGGTGGGCATGTCAATACAGTTGGGTCATGTTCATGAGACTCGCGGCTGACATGCTGAAATAATATCATGCATTCTCGAAGATTATATACGGCACTCAATGAAGTGGAATGAATTATTTATGACAAGCCTGCAATCTGGGAAAACAGCTTTGTTAACAGTAGATTAATTTATTCACAATAACATGATCTATCGTTAACCTATATAGACAAATACTGCCGTAATTTTTTTTTCGTTATATAATTTTAAATATCTTTGTTCTCAGAATTGAAGCGCAGTGCTTTCATTTCCTCCCCCCCCCTCCAAGGAGAGGAGTGGGGTTAAAAGTATGTCCTTAAGTAGATTTGACACTAGATAGTAGTTGCATGTGGTCATAAACTACAGCATGCAATTTGAAAATTAATGCCAATGAAAATCAATGAGAAACTCAAGTACAAAAATATTTCTTTTAACTCTTTCTAGGAATGAACAGGGTGACTGTTTTCACATTTTAAGTTTTTTTTTTGTTTTTTTAAGAAAAATGTGTCATTGTTCTTAAAAGGAATGTAGAGAACAAAATATTTTCTGATAATAGATGTTTGAGGGTATGGAAAGTATATAATAAGTACGATAACTGTAGTTTATTGGTACTACTTGATAGAACAATTGCTTTGACGAGTCATCTTGGTAAGGTGATGATGATGATACTGACAGAAAGATTGAGAACACAATTGGAAGCATACCTTGCAGACGAGCAAGTAGGATTTTGGAATGATAGAAGCAAAATTCAACAGATTTTGACTATACGGTTAATAGCAGAGAAAGCTAGGAGAAATTATATATACCTGCTTTGTTGATTTTCTGAAAGCATTTGACAGTATTGACCAGAAAGTGACATTAAGCAGTGCTAGAATCCTATGGAAGTGACAGAAAACTAATAGCTGTATTAAAAGATGTTTATAAGAATGCAGTTGCAGCAGTTAGAATAGGTGATGATTTGGGGAAATGGTTTAAAACAAGCAGAGGTACTAGACAGGGGGACCGACCCAATATCACCAAGCATTTTCATCGCACATTTAGAAAGAGCAATGGATAAAATTAAAGAAGATGCAAAAGGAATATCGGTACGTGGGATGAGAATTAACAATCTGAGATTTGCAGATGACATTGTTATTATGGAAGAAGAAGAAACTTCAAGAAGAATATTAAAATTCTAGGTAAAATAAATATTAAACTTAGAAAGTATAAGCAGCCACGAGGCTATGCATTTAAATAAATGCAAAACTTCAAGTATATGCGATGTGGTTTCATTTCTTAAGTACATGGATGGAAATTAGAAACAAAATCAGCCATTAATCATGAATGTAAACTCTACATGAAATCCAATTGAATTCAAAAGGAAGTTCAAGACACAAGCCAGATACATCAGTATGAAAATACTACACTAACAAGGAGTTAGCAGTATCTTTCCCTTACTGACACACCAAAGAAGGAACAGCAGGTCCACTGTTGTTCCTTAAGCCATGCATCTTGCCAAGTGCTATATGTACTGATCACCGGCGACGCATTGATCACTTGTAACAAAAGCACATACCTAAAGCAATTAACTAGAAACTAATTTATGTGACCAGTCTCTAGCCGTATGTTTTCGTAGAAAAAATTAAAAAATCAGGTTTAGCAGAGGGTAAGGAGTGCTAAAAAGTCAAGTTACAGTATAAGAGCGCAGCGAAATCAATGTTGATAAAAGCTGCACGTGCAGTAGTATGCGTTGAAGTAACAACCGATTACGCGTCTTTATAATAATATCATCCGTAACGGGTAATATTAACGAGTCCACAACTGTGCACTTGGCGATATCATCAGAAAAATCGTTGATATACAGGTGGTCTATAAGTGGTTAAGACTTGCAGATCACTGAAATTAGCGCTACCTCCAAAAGTGATATCTCCAGTTAGCATCGGTGTTAAAACCGATTATCCTATTCAATTTGTATGAAAGCAATGTTCTGGATTCTAAGGACACGATTAACTAGAGCAAGTTACAAAAAACTAGCACTGAGAGTGCTTCGCCACTATCAGTTTTATTTCTTCGAGACACTTCAACTTTCTGCCCATTCGGAAGTACAAAATACTGCATTCGCTTCCGTCCTTTCCATTAACACACCAGACATGAAAAAAAAAATGGAACATTTAATTGCTCATTACTAAGAATGTTGTTCAATCATGTCAGGTATAAGGTTACATCGTACAGATGGTAACATCAACTTATTTTTTGTGAAAGTCGTACAGTAAAAATTATAATTTATAGTAGGTAAAATTACATGAGATCTGCTTTCAGGACGGAACCGACGCTTAAAAAATGTTACAAGTTTATAAGCGGTGTTCGCAGATTTGCAATTTCTAAGCTGTACTCCTAGAAGCTACTGTACATGCCTAGAAATTATTTCCACTTTTGAATATCTATTTTTAAATTTTATAGGGCTGACAGGCAATGAAATCACTGAAACTACAAAACTGAAAAACAAACACGAATTGTATTCAAGCACTTCTTTGAACAAACGAAATACTTTCTGAGACGTTTTTCACAAGGAGGCTATAAAACATAATTTTGTAGCTCGTCCATCCTCTAAACCTTTAAGATTCGGACCGTTAGAAAAAAAAGTAACATAGATTAGTATCAATCAAATTTATGTCACAATAGAAGGATTAATCGCATCCGCATAGTCAACTGTGCTCAAAATAAGACTATTCTCTGACTGGTTCATGTGAGGGATGAAAAAATAGTGATAGATTAGTATGACATAGGCTAGCTCACCTTTAGTTGAAATGAATATGGAGGTCGGTGGTCCTTTATAACCTTCAAACCCATAAACTTTCAGACCCACAGACGTATCTCGAACATTGATTAATATGCCAACCTGGGGCTATCTTGCTCCAGTGCAATCAGTTATTCGAGTGGAACGGAAATGATTTTTAATTAAGTTCAATTTGGAAAACAAAAGGTCTAGTGAAACAACTGCCTATCCTGCACATTAATAAATCTCGTGGTTGTATATGCAATCATTTGGAAAGAACGATCCCAAATTAATTTTACACACACTTCTTGGTGATAAAGGAATTCGTCTCACGGGAAGTCATTCTTTGCAAATAGATGCAAATATTCTGCTGAATTCAGAATCCATAAGTATAACTTATGCAATCTAAAGAGGGCATAATCTAAAATTCTACGAACATTTAGGCCAAAGAAACGACGTTTTAAAATACTGACAAATTAGTGCTTGACATGAATAAAATTACGTACCTCGCCATCAAATTTCTGCTATGTATCCTCATGGAGTCTAGTAATCTGGAGTCAAGCTGTCGATAGCGAGTAAGCACCTTAAAATGTAAATCATTACTGTGATATTATGGTAGTAATATGATAGATAATATGACAGGACAGCAATGATGTAAATGTTTTAAGTAATGGTTACTCGTTATCGACAGCTTTCCTGCAGATTACGTTTATCACTTAGAACTCCAATGTCATCTCTTCTATTTCGATCTTCTAAGGTAGTTCTAATTGCATCGGTCCACCCAGATCGCTTTCTTCCTCTAATTCTCTTTCATTAAACACCTGATACGTCAACATTTTCTCGACCATTGAGTGAAGAACATTACGGGAAAGTGCTTCTGTTTAAGTGATCATAGTACCTTCATGGTCTATTAAACAGAAGCACTTTTAGAAACCCGTTATTATCAATCACATCCTATATTTCACTTTCCTATCCCCAATTCTTGAAAAGGACATGAAGTAAATATTTAAGATCTTTTCTTGTCAGTTATTTTTAATTTTGCTAATATAATTTTTAATACTCTAATTTCGTACCTATTCATATTCGAGCTGGGGTGATGAGTTTCTCCTAACTAATAAGGTTTCGACCATGAGCAGTCTGAAATATTCGTGTTGTTTCCGTTAATATCACAGCCATCGTCTTAGACGCATTACTTGTTCATTTTTTTTTTTTAAAAAAAAACAACGTCTTTTAGATATCCTTGGTATCTTAATCTTGGTATCGTGCTTAGAAGGCAGCATGTAGTGCAGCTAATATTGATATCTGTATGGAAAGCTATTGTTGACATCCGAAACTGGCGTGACGTTATTGGCCAACATCAAACCTATTCTTTTTCAGGAAGATCAATACATGATAACCTCCATTTAAAAAGAGATCTCATTCATATTGCAAACAGACAAAATGAAAACCTGGCACTCGTCATCCTTGATCAGTAGAAGGCTTTCGACAGTTCGACAGAGAAGAGCACGAGTACCATTATGAAGTCCTAAAGGCATCCGGCAATGGTCCTCTCATTATTAAATCAGTGCGATTGCTATACAGAGATGCATTCTTCTGTTTAAAAATCAACAATACGCTCATCCACACTTTGTCATACTCTCCAGGGTTCAAGCAAGGATGTCCTCTCTCTGGACAATTATACACACTGGCCATTGAACCCTTAAAAAGAGTACACGACACCATCATCTCCAAACGAAACACCATAATAGAATCACATCTAAAAATAACCCTATCAGCATATGCCGATGCCGTCATTGTAATAGTCTGAAACGAAGAAGAAATGACAGTTACCGAGGAAGCACACAGACTATATGCACAAGCCTCAGTGGCCAAATTAAACTCTGCAAAGCCACTGGTTTGTGGTCAGGCAGATGGAAGTCTAGAACTAAT
Organism: Typopeltis vanoorti; assembly: GCF_054136105.1. Lineage (NCBI taxonomy): Eukaryota > Metazoa > Arthropoda > Arachnida > Uropygi > Thelyphonidae > Typopeltis > Typopeltis vanoorti. Next base: position 110,451,232 of record NC_143558.1, read on the forward strand.
TCTCCGATTGAATGTACCTGGTCAAATGAAGGACAAATATATAACAACCTGAACTGGGCACAGCTGCACAACCGTTTTAAACAAATGTTAGGCAAATGGAACAGCATTAGTTCAATGTCTGCACTTAGAGGAAGAGTACTAATAGTTAACCAGATGGCTGCGAGTGTGCTATGGCATACCCTCAAAGTACTCACCACCCGACGACTTTCTCCATCACATTCAAAAGGCAATCACACGTTTCTTCTGGAACAATACTAACTGGACAACATACCCTGAACTCTTCAAGCCACTCAGTAAGGGAGGTCAAGGCCTGATTTCTCTTGAGAACAAGATTAGATCGTTCAAGATAATCTTTCTCCTAAAGACACTTCAGTCCCATCACAATTATGTAACCACCTTTAATTACATCATGAAATCATCCACCAGAGGACTCACACTTTCCACAATTCTCGAAATGGCCAGATCTGCACCATCACCTCCTAAACTATCTCATTTTTACAGAGATGCCTCTACAGCGGTGGAAAAATACAGAACTCCATCACACACTGACAGGATGAACAGCGTCAGCTGTCCTTACAGAATCTTTATTTTCGAACAGAAACATAAGTCTCGCAACTGGCCAACCCTTGCTTTTTCCTACATGGAACTGGGCAGGAATAAGAATCATAGGGGACCTCCTGACCAGAACCTAAAGTGGAAAACATTCATATGCCTTCCACTGAAAAATCCAAAAACTGAAAAGCAATATCAACAGATGCAAGCTGCTATTATAAAAGTCTATCCAGATATCGCTACACCTCAGGGAATCCGTATTCCTTCTAGAAACTGCGAGGAGCCGATATTTCACCTTGTATCATCTGAAGCCTCACTTCCAATTCTTCTCTTCAACTACAAGAAAATATATCACTTCCTCATATCAGTGCCTCCAACTTCGCCCTTCTTATATTCATCTTCAACCCTCTCATCTACAACGCTGCACATACCACCCAGTTTTCAATGGGATCTTCTATATAAATCGAAGTGTGCCAAACCAGATACCGACATACAGTGGAGATTATGGCATAACATCTTGCCAACCTATTCTAAACTCTACAAATTTCAACTTAGAGAAACGGATCTGTGTCTGTTCTGCGAAGTTTCAGGTACCTTGGAACACACATATATAACCTGTCTTACTAGCAAAGCGATGATCTCCTATGCCCTGAATACCGCCTCTCTCACCTGTAACTACGCACACAGCCAAGTAGACTACTGGAATTTAGTCCATACAGTAGAGAACAGGCAAAGAATATGCAATTTCCTTTTCAAGGCCGCCATTTATAGTTTCTACCTTAAGCACACAAGAAATAACCAGCACCCATCCATCACTGAATCGGAATAAACCCTCATGTGTAGCCTACGTCGGAAACTACAAAGCAGACTTTCACTGGAAGTTGAGTATTACAAAGAAACAAAAACTGTCGCAAAATTCAAGGAGGAGTAGAATCCAACTGGTACCCTGTTCTGGATTGCCGACGACGAAACACTTTATCTGAAAAATGACTAAAAGTGATATTGAACTGTAATGTAATATTGACTGTTACTAAAAAGACAAATCCTGTCTACCACTGATGTATCTTTAGCCTCCTTTCACAATTGTATATCTAAAAAAGAAAATCCTTTTTTTCTGTAATATGTATTCTTATAATATGTAAATAATCCTTTTGTTGCCTATCCTCCTATGTATGTTTTATCAAGTTGAATAAAAATAAATAAAAATATCGTTGTTTTCTGAACACATCTGAAATAATATCAACGATAAAGAAGGCGAGTTATTTTACTTCTCTCATAAATAATATAGGATTTGGTTGCGCCCATGTCTAACAGATTATTACTGTTATGTCTGTGTGGGGCGGTTGTAATTTTTGATACCTTTTGACACTAACAGCTATACCAACGTGCAATTAGAACGTTGTGTTACAAGACTTTTAAACACACGATGTTTTAAAGAGTAACTTTTCCGATAAAGCAATTTGTGAAAAGTCATTAATAATTTTTTTTAAGCTGCTATGCAACAAACTATCGACGTACACTTGAAACTTTCCATTCTGTCTCTCTGACAATTTATTATTTTTCGGTTTACTAATACTTTCATAGGAACTAAATTAAGATATTTCGTTACACTGATGACTTGTAATTCATCTATTTGGAGGTAATCCTGCACTATATATCAAATATGATTTTTTAAGCAACCATACATCTATAACAAGGAAGGTGGAAATCGCCAGCTGGGAGAAGAATGAATATTCCACCTGAAGACTAACCGATTCTCTTCAGAAATGTTAGCAAAGTTGAATTTTTCGGATGGTCGTTCTGTGTTCGCAGCAAGGACAAATGATATTATAAAAATAAATTTCATGTATATTATAAAATAATATTGCGATATTATATGATTGCATTTCATTGGTCATGCGCCATCGGGAAAAAATTAGAATAGGACTTTTTAAAACTCTTTCTTTAATCACTGCTTAATAATCGCTTTTCGCTACATTCTCTGCATTTTCAAATTTTCTCAGATTGGAATGACTGCGATACTTGATCTTTCTACTTCTATTGAAATCCGTTATTTCCATAACGAAATTTCGTTGTCTCCACAAACTATTGTGATTATAAAAAAAAAAAAAACTTGTAAAACTGTCCAAAATAACTGTCGGTGGTTAGCGTATCCGATCTGCAACCATAAGGCTGCGGGTTCGAATCCCGCCGTGGGCATGAATGTTTGCGATTGTCTGTGAAAATAATAGTGTTGGTGGTCGGCGGTAGACAGCGGTGGTGTAGACTGGTAGTGGCGCGGTTGGTGCATTAATGGAAACGGAGAGTTGTAGAGTAGGTGACCTCCCTCGATGAGTCTTTGGACTCCCTGGAAGTGTTATGTAATAATAACTGAATTAAATTAGTCTAAGCATTTTATATAGAACACAGTTTCAAAAATTGTCGCGTACCAACTCGGATGAAGTGAACTCTGTCAATGCGAATAATGTGTTTAATTATAAGTATTATACAGTCTCAATAAGATTCGAGATAAGATTATTTGGTTCATAAAACTACAAGTCACTTTCGGAAACCTATTTCGAACAAGTTTGGATTACTTGCTTGGTATGGATCTGATTGGCGGAGAAGCAATAGGAGTCGAGTCTAAAGCAACAGCAGTCCCAAGGTGAAAAAAGTAAAATAATAATATATTCAGCACACAAAATAAGAAATAAAATTATTAAATCAGTATGTGGATATAAAATTAAATGATAATTAGTTGAATTAAATTGATTCTTTAAAAAATAGTAAGAAAATTTCAAACACATGAGTCGAATGTATTCTTCCTGATTACATTAAGGCGGACTACACTAAATATTATGGATGGTAGATGAATATTAAAGTATCTATTCATGGGAGGATCTTAATGAGTCCTTAAAGAGAATGAATGCCCAGTATCAGTCTATTCTCTTCAGATCTCCACAGAGATATAAGAAGCAGAAAGTCATCTTCCCCGACCACGTTCATATCAAAACTAGTCAGTGTTGTCTGCAAAAATGACAATATACTTTATATTCTCTTTGACATGAATATAAAATGGGAGTAAGAGTCATAGGTGGAATGGAATTTCATGTTGGGTAATATAAGTTGGTGCAGGTAGCGTTTTCAGAAATATATTTATTTCAGAGTACAGTTAATAGATAACTGTTGCCGCTGAAATGAGAGAGAGTAAAGATTGGCAGATTCACTCACTGAGACACAAAGATTTGGAATAGGTAACGTACTTAATTTGCTAGACCATCTTTGCAACAGTACATACCTATGGCCTCCGACACACACACACACACACACACACACACACACACACACACACACACACACACACACACACACACAGATGTTCAATAGGTTGAAATCAGGAATCTGGGAAAGCCAGTCAAGTGTGGTAACATTCATGTCCACAAACCACGCAGTTGCAGCAGTCTTATGACACGGTGCATTGTCTTGTTGAAAAAGACAGTGGATTCCATAGAATCGCCAAAGTAAGAAGCACTGCATTGTCCAAAATGTTAAGATAGCTCTTGGAGTTCATTGTTCGTGGTGCTAAGTAGGTCTGAGGCCAAATCAGAAAAAAAGGAAAAACAAAATAATTAAAAATACCATCACGTCACCTCCGAATTGCATAGTTGGGGGTTACGCACTCTGGTAACAGACGTTCACGGAACATTCGCTTATCTTATTTTTACACCCTATGACTCCCTTCTAGTCCTACTTGGGATCTAATTGCAACAGTGCGCTGGTCGGGTGCAGAAATGAAATGCGGGCCGTTGGCCTATCGAGAGCAACTCAATCTAACAAGTCTACCATCGTTAGATACTAAGAAGGTTAATATTTACGCATATTTACACGGTGAGAATTTTTTGGGCATTCCTATTTCTTCTCACCTATAATGTCATTATCCATAACCATTCGGCGGTCTTCATTGCCTATAATAGGCACAGGTTCACCTTAGGTTCATCCATGAGAGACAGATTCATTTCTGCATTCTTGATGTTACTGCCTAAATGACTGCTAACAATGCTTTTATTTTATAAACGGGCAGGGTTTTAATAAAATCGGACGTAAACTAGATAGCGTTGATGTCAGCACTGATTATTATTAACATTTTTTACGAGTGTAAACAATACGTCAGTGTTGGGTAACATTATTAACATATCGATTACAGTGCACAACACTGCCTAGTTCAATGAAGAGCAAACTTATTACATGTCAAGGCTTCACTAAAACGCACGAGCTAATCATGATTTAAGTTCATATTATACAAGGGGAGAAAAAAAGGAGTACTAATGACTTTAACAACTTCATGGAATAAAAATAATATTTAAATGAAACATATTCGTTTAAATAAATACTTCTGAGTTACTAATTACCAGTTTAATCTTTCGCTAAATTTAGAAGATAATTATAATTCCTAATACTACGAGGTATTGCTTTAGTTTTGGACAGAAAAATATTGTTTTCAAATTTAATATGTGTATTACCTCTATGAAAAATAGCTCGTCGCTCTTATCCGGAGATCGAAAAAATAATAATAGAAAGACAAGTTTATCTTGTATATAATAGCATTTGTTTAATTTATCCAATAATTGTAGAAAACAATGTGGTATTACTATTGCAAACTTGCACAATCACTTCCGGAATTTTGAGTCTATTGCATCGATTTCGTCCCATAATCAGTGTTTCAGCTCGCGTGATTAATCTCCAGAATGTAAAACTCTCGCACAGATGGAAATAATGGTAGGATGCAAGTTGGGATAAAATAACTAAGTCGGCAAATGCTAGTGATTTTCGGTTCCTTTAATATTTGTTGATAAGTCGGTTTCATTCAATTTTTAGTGGTATTTGATTTCACACTTTTAAATTGATAAAACATTTACTGTCAATTTCTAATCTTTCTTATGTCAAGATAATAAAATCATAATACGAAAATCATACAGGCAAATCGGCCATAAGAACACACACCATTTACAGACAAAAATATTGTTGTTGTTGTTGGTGGTGGTGGTGGTGGTCATGAAGGGCGGTAGATGACGTTGATCGTAGTAGTAGACACTACTACTGTGTATACTTGTGTATAGGCGGAGAGTTAATAGGGGAGACGAAGAGAAGTGCGTAGGGCAATAGAGTGGAATTTACTCCCACGATGGGTCTTTGGAAGTGTCATGCAATAATAACAACAACAACAAAAATGACTATTTATTATAAAAATACCAGAAAATATTCTGGTTATTTTAATAATGTTAGACGTCAGGTGGCGCGCACGCATATTTTATTTCGAAGAAAGACGCAGATATCGACTACATATGAACAGATAAGTTACTAGGAAAAAAAGAAGTTGATTTAAAAAACACTTTGTTGCTGCTCAGCAGCCTTGCTTATTTTGCTGTTTACTATAATGAGCAGAGCATTGCAAGCAAAAGATATATCTGCACAGAAAACTTTATGATGTCAAAGTATTTCAAAGAAGTCGATTTCGATGGTTACATTTAAATGGTGTCATCGTTATAATAGAAAAACCGGAGAATATTTTTCCAAATTAAAAACATTAGCTGTTCCTCCCTGGTATGCCTTCGCTAATACTCACAAATGGGGGAAAAGTGTTTTTTATGGGGGATACATTTTCTAGAAATGACAGCTAATATTTGTTTTTGAAAGAATCATTTTATTAATAACTAAATGAAGGCTTTTTGTGAATGAATGTATAATGGCTTAGAAAAACATAAGAAAGGCTCTTCAAATACATGCATTTACCAGGAGTTTATTACGAATATAATGATCGGTATTAATGATCGGTAATATGCACCGTATGTTTTACACAATGACAGAATGACTCCCGCTCAGTTTCATTTAAAAAGAAAATCGTTTGGTAATTTTGATAACTGATCATGACAGATGAATAGTAACAACATGATCTCTACCTAAAACTGTATAACAGCATTTCGTTAAGAACGGCAACGAGTAGCGCCATCTGGTTTCGCTAATTTAAAACTTCATTTTAACAAACATCAGATCTGGTTTCTCTTTTCTATAATTCATCATCTTTTGTGAAATAACACGCAGACAATATTACCAAGCAACTATGTAATTTTTGTGAATGTGAATCCATTGTTTACTTGCGCAATTATGGAGTTCCTGTCTACTATCATTCGATATTTTTCAACTGACGCCTGCCTGTTCCCCAACATATTACGACATACTTTGATTTTATTTTCTTATTCAGTGTGGAACTGATTATTAATCCCATGGTTAACAATTGTTCATAGGGTAATTTATAATTAATTAATAATGATTATTCACATTATTAAATAGTTCAAGATGTGTTAAAGTCATCGAAAAATCTAAATCTAATTATCAACAAAGGTCTTGAAAAAGTAACGTAAGAAGCAACGTTGTAATTTTTAGTGACACAGATCACAGTCACTAAAATCTCGATGCATAGCCGAAGCAATTATGACTAAGAGGGAAAAAGTCTTAATTTCATACGAGTCCCTGCGAGTTTATTTTTTTTTTTTATTATTGAGTGGGAAGGAAGGGTAAAAAAAAGCGTGATCGATTGACCACCACACCATCTTTATGCAACTGCAGTAGGTTTCTGTTTGTGTTGCAATATATTAGTAATATAATCATACCAATCTTCAATGATTTAAATGGTTCATTACGCACCCACAACCTTCCAAGTATCTTTGAATTTCGCAACCGTAATTCCAGGATAAGGTCGCTGGTGCTATACCGTAAGTATACTTTGTATTCAACGTGCGTTGTTCTCACGTCCTGTTTACCTTATTGTGTGATTAAAAAAAATAAAGAAAGAAATTATCATTCTGTATGAGCTCATCTAATTCGCCTTCAAGTAAAAAGCCCTACTCAAAGGCTCTTCGAGTCCTGGGGGGGGGGGGGGATTCTCGCTGTCCCTTTCCAGTCGAACATCCGCTAAATCTAACAGGAGACTAGTCAATATCATGGCTGTATAGAACCCTCAAGATTGGCTAAAATGGGACGAAAATCATTTTGTCTTTTTAGATTTTAAAAACTTTATCTTTCCCTTAACGAACAGATTACTAAATGGGCAGCAAGTCCATTGTTGTTCCTTAAGCCATGCATAGTTGGTAGTGCTAAAAGCCTGCTCATGCGCGATGCATTGACCACTATCAAAGGCACATCTCATGTCACGCGTGTCGGATCACATTTCTTAATCATTAATGCAATTAACTTGTAACTAAATTTTTGTCCCCATTCTCTAGTGGTATGTCTTTAAAGAAAAATTTTAAAATTCAGGTTTATCAGAGCATAAGGAGTGGTAAAAAGTCGATTTTAAGCGCAAGAGTGCAGCGAAATCAACTGAAAACAGCTGAGATAGGCGTTAAAGTATCAATCCAGGATGCGTTTGTGTCACGGATATTAGAAGATGATCGATACATGCGCAAAAATATGTATCATCCCACATCAAAAAAACCGTTGATCTAAAGGAGATTTATAGATATACGCGCAGAGCACTCAAATTAGAGATAGCGTCAAAAGTGATTACTTCACTTAGTACTTAGGCATTGCCATCAAATGTTATCTGAGTATCCGATTCAGTTTGTATGAAAGGAATGTTCCCGAATCTAATGACCCGATTAACTAATGCAAGTCACAAAAAACTCTAGCACAAGATCCTCATATCGTCACTATCAGTTTTGTTTCTTCGAGAGAGTATAACTTTCTCTCCATTCTGAAGTACAAAATACTGCATTCGTTTCACCGCTTTCCATAAGCACACCAGTCATAAAAAATGGAACATTTAATTACTCATTACCAGAAGTGTTCGTAAATCATGTGTTGTATATGGCCGTCAGATAGTGATTTTTTTTGTGTGTGTGAAATTCCTGCAGTAAAAATAATTTATAGTAGATGAACTTGCATAAGATCTACTTTCAGGATTGAACCGTTGCTTAAGAATGTTCTAAGTTTCTAATATGATTTTCGGAATCTAAGCTCAAAATGTTCCGCCTGTCTGTAGGCTTGTAATTTCTAAGAGGTACTCCTAGAAATTATTTCCACTTTCGAATGTTTATATTTAAATTTTATACACCTGAGAGCCAGTGAAATCATTAAAGCTACAAAACAGAAAAACAAACACGAATTGTCTTAATGCTCTCCTTTGAACATAATAAAGGAGAGTATAAAAGTTAATCTGGTAGATGGTCCGCCCTCGTAACCTTTCAGATTCGGACTGTCACAAGAAAATAACTGGTCTTCATATCAACCAAATAAATGTCACATTACGGAGGATTAATCGCATCCGCATAGTCAGGTGTGTCGCTCAAAACAAAACTATTCTCTGACTGGTTCATGTGAGGGATGAAAACAAAAGTGATAGATTAGTATGACACTGGCTAACTCGCCGTAAGTTGAAATGAACATGTAGGCCGCTGGTCCTATAAGCTTCAAACCCATCATCTTTCAGATCTACAGATGGCTCTTCGCTTCCATCTGAGTATAGTATAACTGATTGTTCATCCGGGATGGCTAAATTTGTCAACAATTTGCAGAACAGATAGACGTGCAACAAGGACTCATTCAAACTCCGTCAGTGCTCTTCTGGCAGCCATTTCAATCAGTCACAATGACATGGGATGATTATATTCGTCCAAATGTTTAGCCGGTATAAATTGGAGGAATATGATGTAATTAAATGGCACGGAATATAAGCTTTTTCAAAGGAGTGCCTCAGTAACTGTTTCTGTTGAGATACTGTATATTAATCTGTCACAGTCTTAAAGTCAGAGTGAAGAATGACTTTTTTTTGACAAGAACACAGCGAAGCGAACTCACACAAATCGTTCTGGCCTCAAGAATACCTGCATGTTTCTAGCCAAGCCAAAGTGACCTAAGGTCAGTATTCATTAAACTATATATCGAAAAAGGCGCAAATTAATTATTTACTCCGAGATATGTAGTCAAAGAATTAGGCAATTCAATCAATAGGCAATTAGTAAAAATGTTTAGAAGATTTCTTACCTTTGTTCAGAAATATTTATCATCCGACACCAAAACCGAGAATATCGAGAGACTTTACACTACATGATGTAAGAGAGCTATTTTCAGTCATTGCGTAACAGTTACTTTGTTGCATATAAGCAATTAGAATGGAAATTAAAGTGCTGTTTATTTATGCAATTATTTCAAGAAGAAGAATTCGGAAGGATATGAAGCTTTTACTGATAGTTTGAAATTACCTTGGGATCATCATCTACACGCGCGTTATGCTGTAGGTTCGATGAAGGTGTATTAATGTGTATTATTCATTTTACTTACATTTTCGTTTGCTGCATGGGTCATGAATGATGTGAATCAACGGATGAAAATATGGAGTATAACTGCTTTAATATGGCTTAAACACTTCTGAAAAATTCAGAATCTGACTAAAGTAACAGCTTTATAAGGGAATTGGGAGGAAGAGGATTCTTCTTAAACAGAGCTACAAACTGCATCGTTCAATGGACAACTGACTGTTCCATCACTTTTATTCCGAAAAATGAATAAAATTATGCGCACCCTTTTATGCGATTCTACTGGTGTACAAACTAACTTGTAACGGCAATGTTGATATCACGGAACAGAATAAAACCCCACCTTTACAGTTTTATTTCTTCATACTTATATAAAAATTTCCCCAACTTGGACACAATGATTGCCATTTCTTCTGAAAAAGTGACACCGTATAAGGAGGTTATGACCACGATTGCACCAAAGTGCGACCATAGCAGTGGAGCATGAGTTTGCGGACATTCATTTGGTATGCTGAAAAGCAATTTTCTCATGACCTTGCGATTCTTAGAAACACATCGATGTCATATTTTCCTAAGAGACACGTGATTATCGAGATATATATAAGCCCAGTATGCGACCAGAAAAGGCATTATCAGGAAAAAAGGTAAGCTATTTGTTAACAATAGTTTTAGGAATAAAAAGCAAACAATTTAAAGAAATTATTAACAGTATAAGGAAATAGAATTAGTGGAAAATTGTATCATTGAATTTATCTATTTGTCCTCTGATTCCTTTCTTGTTAGTTTCATTGGCATGTCTGCCAAATAACTGGCATACCATCTTAGAAAGATAATTACGGCTTCTAATAACATTAATCCTATCAGAATTATATCTGAATCTTATCCGAGACGAATTTTTATAGACATTAAAATTTTTATAGACGTTGTACAAGCCTTACCGACTTGTTTAACGGCGGAGTAAGCATTATCAATGCACTTAATTACAAAGAAAGAAAATGTATTGAAATCTTAAGAATCCAAATGGAGAACAGATGATCTTTGAAACGCACAATGAATATCAAAGTATACTGCTAATATCTGGAAACAGATTGACACTAATCAACAAAAAAAGTTTGCTAACAGACGTGTCAAGTGAAGCATTTAAAAAATGCTAATATGTAGAAGGTTTATAATTCTGATTACTGATGAGGACTTTATTGTTCTGAAGTTAATAACAGATAATTTTAACAGGATTATCTGAAGTCCCCTTGCGGCGATGCTACAATTAGACATGTGATTAGCAAGCATGAATTTCTGCAGCTACTCTTTGATTCAAGTCTTATAATTAGTTTACTTACCGTTTAGCTGAGGTTCCACTTACTGTTGGTAAAAGTTAAATTTAAAAATTTGTAGTGAAAGAATAAAAAAAAGGAATTCAGACCTGTCAAAATAGAAATTAAAATGTTAATTCGGTCTATAAAGGATGACACTTCCTTCACCTGTCATTTATTCGTTTGGCGTTATCTCCCTTTTTCCCTTCGTCCCTTTTAAGACGAGTTGAGCCATCTTATGGGGTGGGGGATTAAGTATTCAACAAAATCTACCGAAATTTTCAATATTTTTTTGCTTCGCCACGTAATAACAGCTAAATAAATGCCACTCATGCTATTTACAATATTTTATATTAGGTGTCGTTAAAGCCTGAGCTAGTTAAACAATTTTAATTTTCCGATTTTTCACTGATTTTAATTTTCTTTATTCTTTTTTTTTCCCTTTTAAAATGGGATTTAAGCAACTCTGCAATTTTAATTATAACTGAAATCATTACATTTCACTTACCTCACCCAGAAATGTGCGCTCCCAACTTAAGATTATTGGCAGCACTTGAACAGAATTATTACATCGTGATAACAACAATACAAAAGGAACCTAATGTAAAAGGTGTTGTTTTTAATTAATTTCTTCCAGCATTTTAAACTAGTCTGAGCATTTGAATCAAGGCGCTTAACTCCAGAATTCCCAGCTTGCCGATCAAATCTTTAATGAGAGATGCATTTTTCGAGCACCTCGATTTCATAACGCAATATTACCTTGTCCTTAAATATTTTGAACGCTTCATTAATATATTATTAATTATAGCGAGTAATTATTTAGACATCAAATTCCTGAGATATACCTTCAAGGGGTATACAGGATATGATCATACTACATGAAACTCACATCATTACAAACTTCCTATCTACAATTTTTCTCCAAATCAGTCTGTTACCTGTCAAGACTCCAACATTATCAGATCTTATATTTCTATCTTCTAAGGCACTTTTACCGTATCAATTCACCTATATCTTGGTCTTCCTCTGAGTTTTTTCTGTAAACCTGGCAGAGAACACTCCTTTCCTCTCCCATTCTATTTAAGCGACTATACACCTACGATTAGCTCTACTAACATTCCTGGATTTCTGAATTCTTTAGACAAACCTCAATAATTGCGAAATTTTGCATAAATCCGCATATTACAGTAGTATTAAGCAAACTAAGTTTTATGCAACTCGAGTCTTCTTTTTAAAGAGATTCTTAACTCTGACAATATTAATAACATTATATTTCGCCTGGATACAAACTGTTATATAGGACGGTATACTAAACTGGGGAGGAGCATATCACACCACACTAACACCATTAATCTCTTTACAAAACAAATTAATACGCATTTTATCCAAATTAAATACAGAGACACTACAGTGAACTAAATACATCGTATTAAATATTCTTCCACTTAGACAACTATATATTTACAGGATGCTACTTTTCGTAAAGACTGATAACCAATAAGTATTAGAAAAGATGTATCTGCAGAAAAACAGGCTTAAGATATTTCATCACATAAGCACAAAAAGAAATAATACACAAACCTTTATATCTATTTGACTCCAAAAATCTTCAAAACGGCTTAAAGCTCTTAATATAAAAGGAAAACAACATGAACAAATAGAGAACTCTGATTAGACAGTACCTAAATTTTTATTATTAGAATATTTAAAACTTGCTTAGAATAACTAAAAATTAATTAACCAATTTATTCCAAGAAAAATTATTCAATACAAAATATTCAGGTACTTAGTGAACTGCATTGTTCTTATTCCTCGTGTAATACACACACACACAATATTGATGCTGTGCAATTATTACACTTCTTAAACCGGATAAGCTCTTGAGTTATGCATAAGATGCATTGTATTTCAAATTTCGTCATTTTGTAAGAAAATCTAAATGTAATGATATGCAAATGATAATGTAACGTGAAGATAACTGAATAATAATAACAAGGGGAAGAAGAAGCAGGATCGCAAAAGTCTGGAAAACTCTCAGAAGACTCATACAAAAATATGTATGAGTCTTCTGAAAAATGATTCTTTCCGAAAAATGGAAATACGTTGTGCCCCTTTTTGTTCTTATTTTTAATCTTGCAGAAGTTGCAATGCCCTCAGAATGAGGTATAGTTGGCTACTTCAATACAATCAACCATTAGCATATATCAATCAACATATTTATTCAATCAGCCGGTTTGTCGTTACTATACACGAGCATACCATAATTGATGAGAAATGTTTTTGCTTTAAAAAATTAAAGAAATTGTAAGATCCTTTAAGATCCTTCAAAAGAGGTATATGTCAACTATGTGCAGCAATCCTTGGAATCAATCCATTGTTGGCCCCTTCAGCAGGTCTAAAGGGGAATGGTGTACAGCTTCCATCTCATTGCATTCTCCTGAAGTGTACTGTTCATTCTCATGTCAGAACAATACTGTGACATGCGAATCCCCCCCCCTCAGAATGCATATTGTATTATATGCATTTCCATGGGAAATAGTACAATGCAATATAATACAATTAAAGCACATGGCTATATGCATGTTGGCCACTTCTATTCTATTAGCAATTGTCCCGAATATTTTCGATCGGTCCGATTAGTAATATGTTTCATCACATAAATGCAAGTTTACTTTCCATGCGTTCCTGTTTTTCCAGCCATCTCTAGTATCCTTTTCTTTCTTATTTCAGATATCCTACAGCAACGTAATCTATTAATATCAAGTGGTGAATATCCTTTCACTGTTTTGCAATGAAGCCCATTCTAGCACTCATCATGCTCGCCGTTTTCTTCAGTAGCTGCCAAGCACAGAGTGAGTCAAATTTTTATTCTTATTGTTCTTAAACACAATTATTTAGTGGTTATTAATGACACGAAGTATTTTTTCAGCTTTGGGACTGGAAAGCAAATGAAATTAAACAAGCCGCTATGTATATAATAACAGTCATGTACTAAGAGTTTTCGAAATTGGAGGCTCATCACGCTTCTGAATTTTTACAGAGTCTGCTTTTCGATGGGTATGATGGTCTATAAATTAATTTCTTTCGTATTACCTTTGGAGTGGATTAACGAAGAAACACCGTAAATGATACAATTTAATGAAGAAATTACTATCGGGGGGGGGGGGTCCTGAGTGACAGGAAATAACACTGGAAAAATTAGCATCAATAATATGATCCTGAAAACAGTTAGGAAGAAGGAAATGTTCATGATATAAATTTAAATAATAATTTACGTCTTGACTGATTAAGATATGTTAATAGATAGCACTCTGTTCAACTACACACAACTCGGTCTTCACTGCTTCATCCAATATCTACAAACGACAACTCTGCTGGAACCACCATCTACCGCCCACGACCATAGTATTTTGTTTGTTAATTCTGTATTCCCCAGGCCGATTTGTCTGGTACAGAATAACAAACCCGAATTTCTGGGAGAACCCCTCCCTCTATCTCCGCATGAAGTCGACTAACTGACCTGCAGTTGAAACTTTCCATAGAATGATTCCTCTCGTCATGACGAAAATCGAACTCGGGCCTTTCCAAATTGAAGGCTACAGTGCATCGTCGTTCTTCAAATTGTGATTTATAGGTGATTATAAACACTTAAGCTAATCAACTTTATACTCGATGAGGTTGCAGTTTCAAATAGTAACAGGCCATAAGGCCTAACATACGTATAAGGAGGAGGACAAACACTTAAATGATGAATAACCACTTCAGTTCATTGATATTTAAGGTGTTTTGAATACAATATTAATTATTATTTCATAACTGACTTTCTGTTGTGTGAAAATAATTAAGAGTTTATTTTAATTTGCTTTGTATTATTTCATATTATTTTCATAGTAAAAAACACAACTAACTAGGGTATCACGGGGGGTCTTCTGAGAAAACAAAACATGGAGGGCGCTGTATATTATTTTTAGCATTCAGAGTAAGAAAATTATTTTAAGTTTAATATATAATTTTCATTTCTTTGCAGGATGTAACATCCAGGCGGGAGAAGTATTCATGACTTGTGGTACTTCTTGTCCTGCAACGTGTGATAACTACTGGAGAACGCAGCCATGTACTTATCAATGTATAACTGGATGTTTCTGCAGACGAGGATTGGTCAGAAATAGATACAACCTCTGCGTGCCTCCACAGCAATGTTAATTGGCGCTCAGATTTTTCTTGTTTAATTCATTTGCAAAGCAGATTTGCTCTCATCTTAACATTCTAATTAACAGATGAATTACAAGTGTATTATGTAGAAAAAAAAATAAAACGGAGTTTCTACTTCAAATGTTAAAGCTTTAATTTGACTCTTAGCATAAATCAATCTCAAATTACTGATCACACATTTAGCATCATTATAATACATTTTTATGCCTGTGATGTTCCGCTTTACTGCGGGATGTTCGAGAGAGGAAGTACAGGAAATTGACGAAGTCACGATCATACAAAACAAGATTTCAGACACGGTTCGTCTTGTATTTGGTTAGTGGCGAAGAACTGAGCAGTGTTAAGTGTACCAGGTTATCTATTTTTGATATAGAAATATAGTTTTGTTAAAAAGGATGATATTGTAGTCGCAAATCTCACTGACGGAAGCCTTCACGGTCATGAGTTGTGTTTCAAGTATGGGTCGCCTCAAAGCTAATTAGAAATTTGCTACGACGTCTCAGTGTGAGAATCGGAAAATCGCTAACCACTGAGAAACAGTAGTCAGCTGATATATACACATTTGTGAATATGTATATATCAGTATAAAGGATGATTTTATCGACTGGTATCAACTTTCATGCCGGTCCCTACTATTGGGCAGCAGCATGAAAATCTGTTAGTTGACTATTGTGGAAAACTAAAAAAATCTATATTTGCCTTTTATTAGCCCTTACACTGCAGTAAACCTTTTTTCACTATAATGAGATATCAAAAGAAACTAATTCGAGTATATTCACATTTCTCTAGAATTTATATTGGTACCAAATGTTCCATCGGCCTTACAGAAGAATACTGGGTGTTCATGTTATGAAAATCCGATTTGTTGACACTCACTGATCATAGTGCAAGTAACCATTAACGACAATGCACGTAATATCACCACATAATAACCCATTAACAAGAAAAAAACAAAACACTGTCAGAAAGGTAAATTACTTAACTGGCCATAAAAGCGGTGAGACTGTTTGAATACTGAATTTCAATCTCTTACTACTATGACAAAATCAGCAAAGAAAAAAAACCATCGAAAGAATCCATTTTATTATCAGAAAAACATTTCGTTTCCTAGCTTACTGTTAATGTGATTTTTCAAGGCTGTTTTTATATGGAAAGAACTCGATATTTGCTCACCTTAAACAAGTGGGTTTAAATTATGTTAGCGGAATAAACATGAGACTTAATTACCTCGCACTGCGCCATCATAAGAACTTTGTCCTATTTTTCGAAAAATTTGTTAGGACTAATCATTAAAATGATTTTTCTTACTATTCATGATTCAGTTAAGTTATGGCGCATTAAATTGTTCCTTTAGATTAATTAGTATTTGCACGTCAGTTTCATAAAGAGTCCTCTCTCTCACACACAAAACACACGCACTTATATCATTATGCACGTATCCTGTAGTATTTGTTCGTCTCCAAATGTCAGCTAATATCGAGTGAATCCCCGTAGCAATGAGTCAACAGGATGCGAGCCGACATTTCTCTGTTTATTTATAAAATAACACTAGCTTTGTATAGAATATAAATCAATGCTGAAATATTTATATTTCAACATTGATATATCTCTGTATATATACATATATAGCAACAACTCTGTATCACCTTGCATGTTTCATCGTGTAGATGTGTCACTCCATTTTCAAAAAGTATCATATGCCCTATTTTTTTCTTCGGTTTACTTCAGCAATCGCTTGTATTGGAATTTGCAATTAAAATATTATTATTTTAAAATCACACTGATCATTGATAATCGTATTTTCGTGTATTGTTTCGATTTCGTTACTCACGCATTAAACATAAATTTCACTACATATAATTCAATACGTCATCATAGATCTTAGACTATCGAACTGCACTGCGTTTAATTAATGAGTCAAGTGCAGCTAATCATCGAGATTAAATAGTTGACAAATACGCAGTTTATTTGGATATTGACGAATTGAAACGAGATTCCTGATGTGTGTGTGTGTATCCGAGGATATAATCAGTAATGAAAATCATTCAAACTTATGGAACTTATTTCTAAGAATTTGGATCAATTTATTTAAAGTTATCGACATATTCTACCCTAAGAACATATCTAGATGCAGATACGATTTCTACAATACATGACATAAGCGCGCATGCGTATTCTTGCAATTTGCATTCAGTTATAGGAAAGCTGACCGTTTGCTGAAGAAATAACGAAATCATTCTTTATAGCAGAACATGTCATTTTATTACAATGGAGGTAAGTGCCTCTGAAATTTTTTTTGTTAAAATATAAACTCGTATTGGTGGTCATGCCAATACAGTGATAGGGTCTTGAGACTGGCGGCTGACATGCTGAAATAATATCATGCACTCTCGACGAATATATACGGCACTTAATGAAGGGGAATAAACTATTCCTATAGAGCCTACGTTCTGGGAAAATGGTTTGTTAACAGTAGATGACTTTATTCACAATAACATGATCTATCATTATCTATATAGACAAAGGTAGCCTTACTTTTTTTTTTATACGATTTTAGATATTTTTGTTCTATGAACTGATGCGCACTACTTGCGTCTCAAATACACCCTCCTCCCACCCACCTATAGAATACTCCGTCTTATTGCCACTAGTTATTCAGTCTATAATGCTAAACTCCAGTTCGTTCCATGCTCGGAGTAAGGAGAGGCAGGGTTATTCATTATCTAGTTCAGAAGTTTATGTATTACGAGCACGTTCAGCCAGACGTGTTATATAATAGGCATTCCAGTAAAATAGGAAACCACTATAGAAATGAAACATGGCAACGAAAACAGCAGACAAAAATTCTTGTCTGCAGTTGTTGTTTGAGCTTTGTAGAATCAAAGCTGAATGATAATCAATCTACAAGTCAAATAGCAAAAGTAAAGCATCGGAGATGTGACCTCGATGTTATGAGAACGAAAGAAAGATACTAGAATTCAACCAAGTTATGTGAATATAAACCTCGGGTGACTTGAATAGAAAACATTATTTCATACTGATATGTAGTTGTTATGCAACTATTTCACAGTATAATCTGCCCACAGCTGAGAGAACTGTAACTGGCAGATTGCAATGGTAAACCGATAACTGCTAGTTTCTGAAATTCAAAAGAACCACCATATAGCATTCCACACAAACTACAAAACTAAATGATCTAAAAAGGATACAAATAGAACCAAATATATTCATCGTATTTAGAAATAGACGGATACTTTAACTTTAATTGAATACTGAAATTTATTAATTCTGAAGTAGCACAAATGAAAATAATAGTAATGCAACAAGTATTTAGAACAATATAAACGATAGTAAAAAGTGGTGATACTACAATATTGTAAAAATATCCTACAATTACTATTAAAGTGGCCATGGAAATTGATAGTTTAAAGAAATGACTTAGTAATAAAGAACAGAAAAAGGAAATAGACCAGAAGAGAATGAACAATGTGTGTAACCATGTTTTTGGCTATAAAAATGCAATGCTGGCGATGCAGTCACTAAAAAAAATTAAAATAACTATCTACGGAGAGCATATGTATACACACAGCATATAAGTGAGACATAATATATAATATTTAGAGTAACTTCCTACAATCGCGTGAAATATTTAGCATTTTAATACATTTGCTTTCAGTTCAGTGCAACCAAACATTATAGTGTACATTAGTTGCCTCATAATAATAAACAAATCAGTCGAAGTCAGAATGAAGTTTGGAGCAGTGGAATGCTAACAGTCTCATTTCAAGGGAATGAGTCACATCTGAAAAATTATTTTGAGCCACTTAAATTATACGCAGTTTAATACATTTTAACTGATAATGAATTTATTGGATTTAACAAGGAGACATGCTGGTTATTAAACAGAATTTCTTAGTGTGGGCCTCATTTTGTCTACTTACTGAAACTGATAAATTAATTTATATCAATACAACATTTATAGATACATTTTCTTGTATGATAAACGTGTTCTGATACATACCTTTTAAAAAATAATTGCCTACTTGTTGCAGTTAACTTAGTGGAAAATAAAAGGAAAAAAGCAACGTTTATCACACACATTAATGTGAAAAATTACGATAGAAAGTTCACTAATTAATAAAGAAGCACACAAGAACTCATACAACATTAACTAGAAATCACTATAATGAAATGGCGTATCGTAACTATTTGTCTTTCTGGGAATACTAAAAAGGTTTCCTAAATCAAACAAAAGGATTGTTCAGGTCTCGTTCAACCTTAAGAGGGGGGGAAAAAGAAGAGTAGAAGCGCGTATTGTTCAGAAATAAAGTCAAACATTGCCGAGAAAATAAAATATATTTCGCATTAAATTAACACTACATTCACAAAATAAAGAACAAGTGAAAAAAAAATATAAATCTCCATAAAATAAATTAAGCATAAAATCAACGATAAAAACTTAATGGTTTGTTTTCTTGGTCATAGTAAAAAACACCCAGTCAAACTCCACAAATTGAGATTCTTTCGATAAATAACAAGCTATTGTTTTTACATGGAAGGAATACTTGCATAAGCTGTAATGAAACTTAATGTTTTCTTACAAAATATATTTTTAAAATGCTCATTTTGAAAAGTTTATAATATTGATTCCCAACCGTTGACCATTTTTGTTTGACACAAAAACGATACACTTTAAGCAAGAATACCCCCCAAAAAGCTATCGACGTTCACCGTTCAACATGCATTAATATATTACTACGTATGTGGGAAGTGTTCATATCAGTAAAGCAGTGCACGTTTTATGCTGGCGATTAGGACTAAGAGTGAAAAAAACGGAAAAGAGATATTTTCGTGTCGCACAGTCTTTTCTGAGAAAAGGAGACAGTCCTAAATATCAGGACGGTCACACTAAAATGAGAAAGTATGGTCGCCTCAGGTATTTCGTGAACGAATTCAGAATTTATAAGGATTTTCGAAAGCAGTCAGATCCTTTTCGTGCATTCTCCTTTCAACAATTCAGCCAAAAATTAATCAAATAAAGTCTACCAAAGAAAAAACAATATTTCAGGGGGTGGGAGAGATACGAGAAGGTTCAGTTAGTGAATTTATTTCTGATTTGCACCTGGTTTATTTCATCATTTTTGCCAATAAAAATGATGAATTTTTATTTTTATTTAAACTTAAAAAACAACTAGTAAACTGCTTTTTCGTCGTCCTACATTTTTACTAAAATCAGTTGGAGGGAATTATTCATTTTGATGGCCTGCTTCGCCGAGTAACAGCATATCCTCTCTATCCAACAGATATAGGGTTCGAATCTCGCCGTGGGCATGGATATTCTTTGGTTTTTCCTTAGGTGGGAGATGTGGAAGATCAATTTCATTGTCTGGTGTGAGGCCAGTGTCCTTCTTACGAGAAGTTGAATTGGCTTGAAACAGTTCCATGTTTTGTCTTTATGCCAGGGTTCTGTACTAGGTTTAAAAAAAATAAAGATACAACAAAAAATATATATATAATTTACAAATATAGAAAAAAAATTCTTAGCCCGCCAAAGATTACGAATGTAATATAGATTTACAATAACAACAAAAACAAAAAACAAAAAAAAATCGGGGATACGAGCCTCAAAAATAAAATAAAATAAATAAACCTGATTCTAACTTCAATACAGATGTCCGATTGATGCAGATATCACTTTCAAGTAATTTCTTACATAATTTAGTTAAAGTACAGCAAGAGGACTATGAGAAGCAAACTGAGTAACAACTGCATTCACCAAATACATTCAGTGAAAATTCATCGGAAGCAGATAATCGGAAGACAATTTATCCAGTAACAAGTCACTGAACGACAGTACATCGAAAACGTAGGAGGCACTACCTTTCGATTAGCTGTTTTTTTTCTATTAATTATTTTTTTTTCGATAAACTGTCTTTCGGTGAATTGTTGTTCGATAAATTTTCTATACATCTCACGTCATTTCCGACGTCAAACACAGTCCTCAGTCAGGACGGTGTTTTTATGTATAACGGCTACTATAATTTAACTATTATTATTTATTTTATCTTTATTTTATTAGCTACTATTATTTATTTTATCTGATCATTATTATTATTATTTTTTTTGTCGTTTGTAGTTTGGCTTTCTCTACCGAAACGTCACGCTCAATATTTGAGTTTCAATGTTGTCTAAAGACCAGTAATTTTTTTCCCACAAACTCGTAACCTGCAGCGATCTACACTTTGGGATACGATGATTTAGATTAGTTTTCTCCAATAGGAACTGGGTTCGCTCACTAAATTGTTATTATTCCCAATAAAATAGCTAATAAGGATGCCAATTTCAGAATTAGGAGCACAAACGTCTCGTGTACGACACTGCAATAAAATAACTCTGAAAAATTAACTCCTTAAATCTAGAATCTTACAATGATTAGAAGCCAGAAAACCCACTTCAAAAGGACATATACGTATAATAGCTTTAAACCTATTAAAAGGAGATCATATTGCTTCATTAAGACTGTAGTTTCCCGAACTACAACTCTTCTCCCCTTGAATAATGTATCTACCTTTAAATACTTATCAGTATTTATAATTTAAAAACAAATATCAACATCAAATCATCTCATCTTCCCATATATGTGTCAGGCTTGATGGTGTCTCCCATAGCAGAGTAACCGGGCGTCTTTAAAACCTAATTAATGTGCTGATATTCATTTACTCCTCTCCACAGAAACTGCTATGTTTGCTAATTGTGTGTGTCCTCTGGTTTCTCTTTCTTGCGGGAAAAGTCCTCGCCACTTTATTGAGATCGGCCAACTCGCCTTAAGTTGAAACGACGTCCTTAAAAAGATTCTTGGCTCTCTACGCAGGATTTAAACCAAGGCCTTTCTAACTGAAGGACAGACTGCAGACTATTAATTAAAAAGCATTTAATTATAATTGCCTACGTTTATAAAATACTGAAGGAGATTTCTTGACAGAATTGAAGTTCTGAAAAAAGTTCTACAAAACGGTAATGAGGTTTCGACAATTCCCCAAGTTCAGTGAATTCAACTGAATAAGATAAAGTCGACTTTCGGTGGAGCTATGTTATTCACTATGATGCAGTTTAAGAGTACAGGATTAATCTTATGCTTTTCTCATTCCAGTAGAACGCGAAATGTCCCTTCGTTCTTCCAACTGCGTCACTGCAGAGCGGGTGGGAGAAACAGAGGAAAAATCTTAGCTCTTTAGCCAATGGCAATCCTCTTTATAGTCAATATGTGACATGTCTTCATGGGCCTTAGTCGAATTGCATAATTGCTGTGAAAACGTGATATGGCTAACAATGAAAAGACAAACGATGAAAATAATGATCGAAAATATAAAAGTTAATTATCTGTAGTCACTACAGATAATTAACACTACAGATACAGAATAGCGATTCTTTTCAGCTATTTCATACAACGGCAGCACTCATTTCCAATGTTTAGGCAGAGATTTTAGTTAAGATAGCAAATTAGATTTGGAAATAGATAACAGAATTAATGCAAACAATTTGGGGGTTAGCCAGTTGAATAACTTTATACGAAAAGATATAATTCCAGTGTGGCAGTGTTGAAACTGATTTTAAGATATGCAATAAGAGATGGGCCTATAAATTAAATTAACCAGTTAATCGAATCTAGATTCGTTTACTTGGAATTAGAGAAGCAAATAATCTCTATTGTGTGAGGCCCGTGTATCATTTGAAGTATATGAGAACTGTGTTCTTTGGCTGGTTTATCTCTTTCGTGCAATAAAAGAAATCACTTAACATAAGCGAAACCTTGCTAAATATACATTAAATATGCTAGCTCGCTTCGCTTGAAGCTCCTTATAAAGATTTCTTGGTATTTTCCAGGCAAACGACAATTGTCACTCAATTTCATCTTTGCGATTGCACTACTGTAGCAAATCATCTTAATATATATTACACACTACGGATGTCAAAATATTTAAGAAAATTAGCGAGCATAACAGATAATTCAACGATAGATCCATCTGAAAAATGAAAATATGCTGATTTTTGAAGAAAAAACAAAGATTAATTTTCAAGAATGTTTTAGCAGAAAAAGAAAATGAAAGATTAGCAACGCAGGTTTGTGTGAAACAAAAATGACAACAAATATTGCAGATATTGAAGATAATCGAGTTCTGGAAATGCCTTTGAAGATCGAAATTGAAAGATCTAATCAAATCAGAAATATGACAAATAATAGACTCAGAAGAAAAGCCAAACCGGCTATTTTTTCTGGCGAGGTTGATAAGTTAAGGGGATAAAAATCCCTCATTGTTTTTCAGCCAGTAAGCGAAACTACGATCGAAAACTACGATCTGAACGTTTCATGCCGACGAACTGTAGGCGGATCCAAGCGTACGTGACGCTTGGTAGTGCCACACCACGGCAACTCGTTGCAAAGGTTGAGCAAGTTTCCTCACTATTCTTGATATTTTCTCATAATGTAAAAACACACAGCTCCTAGGAGATGTAGTACTGCTTTACATTATGAATAATAGACTCGTTTCGAAGGAGGTCACTGATAGGAATATCCTACGAAATAAGTCACGAAATATCGTCTAGATGCACTGTCCTCGAATTTCACGAACCTTATTTTTTGTTGAATGATCATGTTTTCGTCTATTTTTTAATACCCTTTTCTGTAGTTGATTTCTTGCATTCTTTCTTCTTTTTTCATGCGCATCAGGAAATGGCAACCAAAATCATCATATTATTTTTGTATTACTCCTTTTTTTTTTTTTTTGTATCCATCCCTTCTAAAATAATGTATATTGCATACAGTAAACATATATGGCGTTTGGGACAGCCAAAAAACACATGGATGAAGAAAAAATAAGTGCATGAAAATTGCAAACCTGAAATAAATAAAAAAAAAATGGGGGTTACAAATTTAGATGAAACTTTTAAAGACATATCTAGATTCGTAACCCATTCGAGATATCAAGAAATTTCATAAAGAAATAATCAGTTGAAGATTAAGCTGTCACATCGTCTTCCAAGACATTCGGTATTTTCATTCCGGAGAATATGTTTCAAAGTAGTGGACTGCATATTCTTTCTCGACGACGTAAACTAGCTATTCTTCTGTGCCGCCTGCTAGACGCATGCGCAACTGAATCTTTTCGTGAGGGGCAGTACATCGTTACATATTCGTTCATGGGAATCAAAATGTCAAGATCATTAGCATGTTAGTTTCACAATAGCCCTCTCTTTTTCTGTGCATTTCTGTGCGCAACAGGATGCGGGTTTCCTGTGCTGGCATTCGCTTTTGTTCATTTATTGAGTACGCTAGTATGTACAATATAAATTAATGCTGACAAAACGGGACTAGACCTTAACTTACTGCAATGACAAGCACGAGCATGTACTAGATGAGTCATATTATTTCAGCATCACACAAATACGCATGCTCGTGCTTGTCATTGCAGTAAGTTGTAAAAATAGATTGTTTGTTCAGTAAATACCATTATTCCTTTTTGATAACGCGTCGTTCGAAGTAAGTTCTTCTGTTATCTCATATTGTAGGTCATTTTGTTTAATAACTTATTTTGCTAGAAAATAAGCTGTTAGTGATTTGTTGTTTATATCTTGTAGCTATAGTCACTATTTCTCAATGCAAGTCTAAAATGATTTTTTTTTAATTGTTAAAAACTTTTATTGTGAAAAATTGTCAGCATTAAAATGAAGTCCGTTTTCATCTACATCGCTGTTGCTGCTGTTATTTTCACGTCTTGCTGGGCGGAAAACGGTAAGTAATATTACTTTAATAACATTTTGCTCTCTGATGTAGACATGCAAGCTAAACGTTAAGTATTTTAAACTGCATGATCTTTTAATGTCTCTACAAAAGCTAAAATTGCAAACAAAAACTGTATTTTCAGATAACGATCAACTCTTCTGGATTCCAGTATTTTAAAATACACCAACTCAAAATATTTAACAGCACGTCTATGAGAATACAGATACTGTTAAATACTTTTAAAAACGTTCAATTTTCCGAGGGCATACTTACTTACTACATTAATTTATTCTTCACTACTGCTACGCAAAGATTCCAAAGAGGGAATCATATTCTTTTACCCGTTTGTCTCGAATATCTATTACACCCAATTATGCAATTAACATAATAAAATTCCCAAATTTTCCTTAAGTAAGGCAGAAACAGATTATGTCAAACAGATTTAAATTGGTAACAGATGAATCTCGCAACAGCCATTTGTAAACTTGCTGAGTATGAATGATAATAACTGCTGGAATGATGAACCTCACCCAATCGTATACACTTCAGCAGTAACAGCGAAACGTTTTCAAATCACATCTCCCAGAATGATTAATGATTACAAATTTCACTGTCCTCATTTAAATAAATCCAGAAGTACCCTATATTTATTTATATTAGTTTGATTCTTTTGGTTATGTTGAACTAAGTATAATCAAATATTCATCGTTTTACACGTACCACCTGACAGTCACTAATTATTTCATGAAATAAAGACATTGCAAAAGAATATACCAGATAACTCAAAGCTTAATTTACTAAGATCAGAATTCAATACTTATAGAAGTTTGGATAGTAGAACATGTACCGGTTTTAACACAGATTACAACGTGGAGAAAGATTACATCAAAGTTTAATTATTCGAAATAATGCGTTCCTTTACTTATAACACAAAATAATTTATTTTTCTTAATTAGTTTAATTTTGATTGGTCTAATAATTGTGATATCAGTTCCCACACACTATGTTTCAAAACCTTAAGAAGCAATCTGCTGATATAGTTTTTTTAGGCTGCTCAAAACTGGTTTAGATCAGCAAATGTTTAAATGAACTGTTGCTTCTGCTGATGAAAACAGAAAGGAAGAAGTAATTTTCAGTAAAACACTATTTCTCTTTCAGTTTACACTGCCTATCCAAAACATGACACCATTTCATCTACGGCAAGTCAGCTTGTTTCAGTAAGTAAGGTGTTTGCCAAATCTGAATTAAGGAAACTTGTTTTCATTTTTTTCTCTTCACTCTTCTAAATGATTATATGGAGAATCTTCTCCTTGTTATCACTTATATATATTTTGTATATTACCTTATAAAAAATGTTATATTGACATATATCAGTTATAATTTGTATATATATCTTATATCGATACTTATGTCTTTATAGAAAAACGCTTTTATGAACTTCATTCTTTTAGGTAAAAACGTAAAGCCTTATTTTTCTTTCTTTCTAGAATGCGAGAAGCCTCACGAATATTATACTTGTGGTACAGTCTGTCCTTTCACTTGCGATAATTATACTGTTACAGGTGTGATCTGCACAATGCAATGCGTATGGGGATGTTTCTGGCAGTCAGGATTCATTAGAGATAGATGTTGGAACTGCGTTTGTCCTGAGAAATGCCCAGGAAATTGCATATAAGCATGAATGATAAAACACTAATTTGTAATGATTCAATACTATAATTGTTCATTCTTTCTTATTGAGTTTAATTTCTCAATAAAATAAATGAAATGGTTCTTTGCAGCACTATTGTGTTCTCTTTTTCACTTCATTTCTAACACTAATGTAGTCACCTTAAGTATGAACTTTATTTGTACTTTCAAATCTGAATGACCAGGAGGAGGTGCGGTGAAGATTCAGGTATGATTTCCAGACAGGAAATATTACATATCCTTTTCACTCAATATAAATGAAAACAATCGTAGTATGACAAAAAATACCATAAAATGAAATAAAAATTGCCCATATATTACTGTTTAGCTAATATTGAAGTTACTTCATGTTCCAGAAACCTTCATTCATTTGCTGATGTTATGATGAAATACGAAGAAAAATTTGAATATAATTCCTTTACAAACAAAAATATTACTGTTAGTACAACGACAAACATTTTTTGCAATGAAATCAGAAAGGTACAGTTTCAAATATATATTTGAAATATATATTTACATGAAGGGAGAATAAAAATTTTACACTATATAGTGTAAAATTTGTATTCTCCCTTCATGTAAATCCTATTCACGAAAGGTGCACATTAATAATACTAGTTGTGGATTTAGGGTTAAATACACCAGAAACTTTGCTCAAAATTTATAAACATTATATTTCTACGAAAGTTTGATAATATGTGCGTGAGTGTAATAATCCCCGAGCAGTTTGCTAAAATAATAACTGTGCTCATTAAAATAATGAGAGTAATCGATTAAGCGTCTTCTAGATAAACTCTGTTTACATCTTAATGGAATTTCTTGATACGCGATTCGAGAAGATGTTCTCTTTCTCACAGACAGAGAGAGAGAGCATCTGAATTCATTTCCTGTGGTATTTTTCATCTCGAAATGTCTGATAATGTTACGAACTACAATGTCATTTCATGACATTGTAGTTCACGTAACATTATCAGACATGTAGCAGAATTTTCTTCTATTATTCCAATCGTAATATTTCGATGATTCGTGATAGATTCTGATAACTTCACCACTGTTGTTCTGGCGATATTGTAATTAACTTGGTGCGCAAAATCAATGTGACACGTACCACAAAAGTACGTGTTACTCTTAATGCACATGAATAAAATTGAACTTTGTCAATCGGTTCACATTTTAATTATTTCGCTTGAAATGATAATAATTTCTTAACACTAAATAACGCGAAACTTAGGGAAAGTGATGCTTGTACGAATTTTGATCAGGTTATTTTATTTATTTATTTTTTTATGCTCACTCACGAGGCTACATTTTTAACAGACAAGCCTGATGCGATTTCCACACAAGAAGACGCATGCGTGCGAATGCCATTATGTTAGAGCACTGGTTCTTAACCTTTTTTTTTGCCTGGCGTCCCCTGCTCAATTTTACACTAGGTTAATGACTCAATAAGATAATTATAATATATTATTAGGCAAACCTAAATTACCATTAACATATTTGAACTGATAGTTAATAAAAAATTAATGACTGATACAAATTAATTTTTACTCAAAAAAAGACGTAAACTTGCTGTATTTAATAAGCCAATCATTAATGGCTACCCTGAGCCTGATGAGATCTTGTTAATTTTTCAATATCACGTTCAATGTTCGACAAATGAAGTCTCCTCTTTCACTTATTTGCGATCTATTTCACTGCTTAGCTAACAATTGCAACACGACGCTGAATCCTTTCTAGACCAAGTATGAAGAAGGAAAGCAATGAGCAGTAATTTTCTTTCTTGCCAAAGCTGATGATAATTGCATTGCATGTTTGGCCAAAATCTTTCATACCCACGCTTTTGAAACTGTACTTGAGCTTCAAAATCATTTTTTAAGTCAATAAATTCTTCACACAAATTTGGATGAACAGAAATAGCATCAGAAAGAGATGAATTTATAATCCAATCGGGAAGTTTAAGCTCATGAAAGTCTTTGAATCTGATCAAGTCTTCTTTTAGTGTCAGAAGATGGGAACAATAATATTCCAAATCTGTATCTAATATTAAATCATCTATTATTTGTAGACTTCGGAACTGCAGAAAATCTCGTCTTGCAATACTCTGCTTGTAGAATATTAATTGTCTGATAAAAGCATTTATAGTATATATTTATAATATAACATTTGTGTAACATGAGTCTCAGCTCAGGAATGATACCACAGGTATGGAAGGAATGTAATACAGTTGCATTGCACAAGGGTGGTGTAAAAACTGATGTGGCTAACTACCGACCTATTAGTATTTCTGGTGTGGTAGTGAAGATTTTAGAGAAGTTAGTAAGAACTCGCATACAGAAATGGGTAGACAATCATTCTATACTCTCCCTCTCTCTGTCTTACGGACACATTTTCTTAGATCATCTTGACATATTTTCTAGTTCTATAAAACGTGCATATCTTGGCACATTTTCCAGACCCTCTCCTTCCTTTGTATATAAGTCTTGGACAGTAAACGGGATAGGAAGGTCACGTTTTAGCAATTTGCTCATATTTTATAACAACGTTAAGGCCGAGTTGGATAATGGGAATGGATACACTATGATAATGTGGGATTTTTCTACGGCATTTGATAGGATACCACACGATAGGCTGTTGCGTAAACTGGTGAATATGGAATTGGAACATAATCTCTTGACTTGGATCAAGGGATGGTTAACAGACAGATCAAAAAGTGGTATACAATGGATGTGAATCTGCCAGATTTAAGGTGTATCTCAGGGTTCAGTCCGTGGGCCATTATTGTTCAATCTATACATTAATGACTTCAATGACTTTATCATCTGATTTGCAATTGTTTTCTGATGATGCGAAGATTGGCAGGGCAATCAGGGATGTTACTGATATTCAGCAATTAAAAATGATTTGAGTAGACTGGAAATCTAGGCAAACGAAAATGGCTGTCACTTTAATGTTAGTAAGCGTAAAGGTATGCACTTTGGCGTGATTAGAGATCCAGCGGCATATTATATTAGCGGGGTTATGCTACAAGAAACTGAAGAAGCAAGGGACCTTGGTGTATTGGTGGATAAGAATTTAAAGTTCAAAGGTCACATAGCAAAAGTTGCAAATATAACTTCTTTATAAGGCTTTGATAAGACTACACTTGGATTACTCTGCGCAGATTTGGTCTTCCGGATTTCAAGGGGATAAAGAAGCTGTGGAAAGGGTGCAAAAGAAGAGTTACAAAGATTATATCCGGATTATGGGATTTAGATTATGAGGACAGATTGCGAGTATGTGGATTACAGACTTTGGTTAACAGGAGAAAGCGGGGTGATATGACAGAGGTCTATAAACTTTTGAATGGGTGTTATAGCATTTCAAATGATGAAATGTTTTGTTATATGAAGGCGGGGAGAGAACACGGGGGGCATCCATGGAAGTTAAGGTTGGTCTCAGTCAAGGGAGGGGTAAGAGCTAGGTTTTTCTCTCAGAGAGCAGTGAGTGAATGGAATAATTTTCCGTCAAGGGTAGTGAGTGCATCTAGTGTAAACGAATTTACGGGAAGGTATGATAGCTGGGATGGGTAATTTACAGCCTCCCTCGATGAGTCCTTGACTCCCTGGAGATCTCAGATGATGATGATAATAATTCCTTTTGCTTTAATAAGATTCATGTTGCTTCCATGCAATTTGATGTCAACCTCATTGAATTTGTGTGAAAATATCGAAAATACATGCTATATCAACTTTTCCTCTTTTAGAACATTATACATGTTCTCATCACGTGAATTAAGAAATTCCAAAACAGTATCGTAGAGATACTGTTTTGGAATTTAAAGCGTTGTAGACAGTTTCCGTTTGAGAGCCATCTAACTTCAGTATGAAGCAAAAGACGCTCAAAGTTTTCATTTTCATGGCAAAGTTCTCTAAAAATACGGGTATTCAATATTGGCTTTTATTTTATTCACTACTTTAATAATATCATCCAAAGTCTTATGCAGCACCTGCTAACATGTTTTGCAACTAAGTGCTGACTATGAAGAATGCAGTGAATTGTAAAGATATTTGGAGCTGCTTCTTTTAAATATGCTATAAATCCACGGCAACGACCAATCATAGCTAGTGCTCCATCAGTTGCACATGCAATAATATTTGTGAGAGGAATGTTTTAGCATCAAAAAAGTCTTTAACAACCTTCAAATTTTTAGAACCTTTTGTGTCAATTTTCAGTTGTTCAGCAAATAGAAACTCTTCAATAATTTCTTCATTAGTATTTATATAACGACCACGTAGGCCATTAATAAAGCTTCATCGTCACGCAAAGTTCTCTCATCGAATTGCAAAGAAAATTCTATGGTTTTTTAAATCATCACGAAGTGTTTTTTTTTCCTATGTCCTTTGCCGTTTCTTCGATTTTTGTTGATACTGAACAATTGCTGAAAGAAACTGACGTCATATTACTTTTACCTGGGCCAATTATCATATCTAAAACTTCATTTATAGCAGGTAAGATGAGATTTTCGCCAATATTATGTGGGTTTCCACATTTGGTAATTAATTTTGAAAGTTTGTAAGACACAACAAGTCCCTTCTCTTGTTGGTTATGAAAGTAACCAACAGGACGATTTTTAAATTAAGTCTTTAATTCGCGAAAGTACCCCACATTCCTTTTTGCTTTATTTGGATGCTTTGTTCTTAAATGCTTAATCATTCTTGACGGCCTTCGTTTGAGAAAGTTTTTTCACATATTAAGTACATTGGTAACTGCTCATTATTTATAGACGGAATAACTCCATATTTTAAATATCCACTTGAATTGACACTTTCTTTTTTTCACTCATTTTAATGAGCTACAGTGCTACACAATATCAACGAAGTGCGCCACACAATACCGCGGGTTAGATGTCAACTGCAATCGAGGGTTTAGGAGATTCTGCTAAAAATAGCCCAAATTAATCAATGTAGAAAAATGCAGACCAAATAGTGGCCCAATTACTTAACTTTCAATGTAAAAATTCGAAAAAAATAAGTAGCGAATAAATTTGAACAGTATTGTCAGACATGCAGTATTCTGAACAGTGTAGACAAAAAAAAAAAAAAAACAATATAAATAGGAATGGTAGATAAAATACGGAATTTTTTGCTTTTATTATATCATATTAGTAGTATTATAATGCTTATCTTCCCCCTCTCAGTGCCCCGTCCAGCATTCACAGCGCCCAGGTTAAGAGCCACTGCATTAGAGTGTACATGAAGGAAGTCCATTTGCTGAGAAACCAGCATAATCATTTCTGTATACATAACACACACATTAGTTTTAATTCAAGTTATTCTGATATCTTGTATTTATTATTTTACACTTAATATAATTTGGATTGTTAATTTGTTGAATTATAGACGTTTAATGTATCAATAATACTTCGGAAGAAATACAGAAGGAAAAAATAAGGCAAGAGGAGAAGATTTTAATGCTCACTTTTCACTGCAACAGAAAATACTGTAATAACAGACAATTTTTTTTTTTTGCCAATTAATTATTATTACAAGAAATATCAATGAACTGCTGTTTCTTGAGAAAAGAAAGGTCATTCACTTTACATGTAATACAGATAGTAAGAAAAATAAAATTATTTCTACCAACTGGTTTGTGTGAGAAGGTGGAAATTATATAGTAAAATCGGGAATATTGCAGTTTATCGAAAACAATTATTAGTGTTTGATGTCGGTGTATAGAATAAAGAAATTAAAACATCGTGAGCTACCTCAGGAAATGTTTTATTTTTTCATGATATTTTAATGCAATTATAAAGCGAGGTTACCTTAATATTTCATTATTGTGAATAAATAGCATTACAATGAAGTCTGTTTTCATCTGCATCATTGCTGTCGCTGTTCTCATCAATTGCTCCTGGGCACAGAAAGGTATGTAACTTTATTGTTTTTTATGTAAGCGGACTGATTTACTTAATAAAAAAAGGTTTCGAATGTTTAATATCAAACTGTTCAACATTCGAAACTGAACTGTTTTATTATTATCAAGTTTTGAACAAAGGTGAAATTCTTAAACAAAATCCCTTCGCTCTTTTTAGGTAGGAAATGATCGGCTAATCTGTGAGCGAGGATTGCGGAATTTACTTCCAATCATGGTTGTGTATCCATGAATATTTAAAGAAAGCAAATATCATTGCGCTGATATGAATAGATCTAGGGATAGGTACTGACTGCATTTTACTAAAATAGTTTTTATACTGTCGCACATCATTGTGTAACTCAGGGCCTTCCTCTTTGCGCATTTCCGAAGTTTCTTTCTTGTTGAGATAATCACTTTAAACTCAATATTTTCATAAAATAAAGACGCTTCAAATGATAACAGAAAATTTAACTTTTCAAGTGAGAATTCCAAGCTGAAGCGATTGAACACCTGCTTTTCAACATCTAAGTACGTTCCAACTTCAAACCAACTTCTCTGCCTTTTTTCATTTCATTTGCCCTATTTCTTCGAAACAGCATTCTCAATATCGGTTTCCCCTAAGCCTTATAAGATCACAATTGTCTCAGTAACGTCAACGGATTGTTTTTATCTTACTAACTGCCTTCTCACACATGGCGCGCTTATAGTATACGGTTTACAATCATGTGGGTTCATAACATATCAACCTCTGCTATTTTCGAGAGAAAGACGGATCCTACTGAATATTTCTTGAAGATCTAAAGGTAGTTTCAGGAGAAACTAATCTCCCTAAATACTTTCATTCCGTCTATGTGTGTGCGTGTGTGTTCAACTGAACAAAAAGTAGATAAAATGAAACAGAAGGATGATAAAGGAGTCGCTTTGGTACGTTTGAAAGTGAATTAAGCATAGATGATTACCAGAAACTGCTCACTTTTTTAATATCCTTAAAGGACAATGGAGGAATGATACTAACCTTGTCGAAGTAATGTCCCACTCATAAACAAGGTATAAGAAAAAGTTATTGATCAGTTTTCAAGGAAAGGTTTACTATAAACGAAATTGCTCTTTTCTGGATAGTGTAGAGCACTTTGGGAAGGTTTATTGTTCATTATCCCGAAGATTTAATAGATATCTCAAAGTAGTTAAGATTGGTCTTGAACAGGAAAAGAATCCAAAGTTTTTGGAAACTGAGGAAACTATGAATGAGATGCTTTTTGTCTGAAAAGTCCAGAAAATTAAACGGAAGAGAAATTTGTCTTTTCTGAGATTTAAGTATTATCAAAAGGTAAGGAAACGTGAACCGAGCATTTTCTTGTTAGAAATAAGACGAATAATTTGATAACAATGCATTTTACTAGACTAAGATAACGATTATTGAAATTCTTGAAACCCGATATGATGAAGCATCCTATGTTGCAAAATGAAAAACAGTAATGCAGTGTGCTGTCATAATCAAAACGTTATGTATGACAAAATATTCTATTTATATAGGATGAAAAAATATCCCATGTAAAAATAAAAAAGTACAAACTCTTGTCGGTGATACTCCGAATTACGAAAAACTCTGCAAAGAGGAATAATGATCGTCCTAGGTGTAAAAAGAGATAGAATCAAGAATGTACACAAGGTGCCTTTGGTGAGACCAGCAGGCTTAACTTCCGTTGGAGCAATGGCAGGTTTGCTGAATTTTTGCCCTTTTAAAATCAGATTTCGATTTGTTTACCGTTTTGATGAGCCACAGTGTAACCTGAATGTGAAATTGTAGTTATTTTTCTCGACCACTTATAAAATGCAGACTTTTTTGAGTGAACATCACCCTTTTTTGTTGAATCATGTACAGGACCAGTGACTGGGGATTTGAAGTGGAATAGTGGAGAAGGTCTTTATTCCATCAATTAATGTGTATGTGTGTGGAACAATAGGACAGTAGATAACTATGGAAAAGAAGAGTTGAAACTAAGGAGATCATTCCATTTAACATGACTTCAGTTGTATTATTGAACTTCAACAGATTAAAACCCTAATTTTAGTAAAATCCTTTAAATTATTAAAGGCAATATTTCTCTAGAATATTATTAGTACTATCAGAGATAACTCAATAACTATTGTTACGGTCAATGAACGAAGTCAAGTATATAATTATGTTAGAAATGTAACGCTCTCTCTCTCTCTCTCTCTCTCTCCCACAAATAAAAATACATATTCCTATGAAGTGCACAATTATATATATATATAGCAACAAGTAGACAGAAGTCGAGATTATTAACATTTCTTATTATATATTATATGATGCATTAATATCTTAATGTATCATATATATTATATCTTATTTTATGTACATCTGGCTTGGCTAACCGAATCCATGGAATTTTCACTCGCTCACCGACATTGTCATGTTTTAACTTCATTGAAATCTGAATATTCATGCGAGATCTTAATTGGTAGAAAACATTCTAATGTTGGTGTGAGGATCACGATCAGATTACTGGCAGGACTCAAATTGCTTTGTCTATAAGAAGAGGGTTTCAAGAATAGCCTAGAGGTTTTTTTATCCAAGAAAGCAAAATCGATGTTGCCTAGCAACTTACTAAATTTATATCTGATTATTCACTTTCTTCATTAAAATTATTTTAATTCATCTTTCGGGGTAATTCCGAAGAATATATAAAAATGTAGTGAAAACTTTAATGTATTTCACTTACTTCTGTTCTTTCCAAAAAGAAAAAAAAAATAGTCATATTTCTCTTTTCTTCCTAGCATGCAAGAAGCCTGACGAAATTTCAGAGTGTGGTGCAACATGTCCTTTGACCTGCGATAATCATAAGAGTTCTCCTCTACTCTGCAATAAAATGTGCAGATACGATGTTTTTGCATAAGAGGATATGTCAGAGACCGATGTTCGAGCTGCGTTCTTCCGGAGGATTGTTCCGGAAATTGCACACAAGAGTCATCAACATCATACTGATTTGGCATTTGGGATCTCCTATTCTTATTACGAAGCATCACACATGTTATCAATGAAAGACGTGACCTAACCTGAGATCGAACGTCACAACAAAGATTTGGAAGCTTCTTCCGATTTTAATGAATCTTACTTCGAACTCATAATTATTTATAGTTTCCTGTCACCTTGTAAAGGAATTTACCGGAGTGAATGGATAATAATAATAATATGATTGAGATTTATCGTAAGACAAGTCATTACGAGCAAGAAAATATCTTTTCCAGTCTTGGCAAATAAGTTGTTGAAATATTAAGTGATGAAATTTCTTCATTGACGTTGAAATATTAATTAAAAGTTAAGTTGTTTCGGTCTACATACGTCTCCATGTTGCAGCTGAAATGTTTCTTGGGTCCTGAAAAGGTCGCGAGAAACATTTATAAGGGTATATGTTGAAAACATCTCTAAAATCGTTTTACAGAGCTTTAAAAAATCTGACACTTTGTTCTTCTATTTTGGAAATTAGCGATATGAAAGAGCCAACTGAGAAGTTATTCTAAATTTTCATTTTAAATACCGCAAGCTGTATTTAAAATACCACACAAACTCAAAGCAGAGCAACAATAACAGCGTTGTACGTGTTGTACTTTCTGCTATACGCGCCTCTTGTAGCCAGGTGAAGAACTTTTGATTTGGCTTTTTCCGGAATTAACGGCTGTAATAAAATTTAACTGTTCTCGTATTTGGTGTAACAATTATTGTAAATCCTTCTTGTCACATCTTCAGGATAAGTAATCCTCGATGCTATTTGCACTCTACAGTCGTGCAGAAAAAAAAAGAAGACATTTCTGATTTTGCAAGAAAATGTCAGTTAATTTCTGCCAAACAAAAATATCTAGATTTTTCAAAAGTTGAAAGGTTGGATTCGTTGAGATTTGCCCTAAGGCTTGTTTTTGTGTTAATTTTCTTGTTAGCGAATAGTTGGTCTACTTTACAAGTTGAAAATCCACTCAACGCCATATAAGATGAACTAACTCACCTTCAATTGCGTTAGCTGAGGTAAAAGTTTCTCGACAGCACAACGACATTTTCCATTTAAAGAGCAAATGAAGCTACTCATTAGCGACTGCGCTTCGTACGCGTCAATATTAGAGTTTAAAAGTGCACAATACGAAATTTAGACGTGTATGCCAGTTTCACAATGTCATGCATGTCTTAATTTTTGGATATGGGCTTATTTTAGATAATGATTCTGTCATATTGTGCAACTCGATATAATCTACATATTTCAGAACAGATTTACCACTTCAGTTGTGAATTGTCTCCATCCAGAAACTGATATTTAACTTTTATCCTGAATTGAATTCCAAGTAAGAAACCAGGTCACCAAGTTTCAAGGCTAACTGTGGACTTGGGTACGAAAGGCTTTTCTCAAAGCCTTCACAAAAACGATTAGCTGCAGTGATGTTCAGCTACTAATATTCTTTAGATAACTCTAATGAGTAGTTTGTTCACATACGTAAGAAATAAATTTAAAAAACTATACTGTTACATAATAAAAATATTTGCCCATATCCATCGGCGGTGTTCACTTGAAACAGTCATGTAAAAGTATCCCCATAATGCAAACATGCACACAATGAGTTTTTAGGGTACTCCGAGCACATATGTGAGGATAAAAATAACAGAAGTGCTACTTGGTATGTAGAAGAAATGCTCTGAACACTGTTGCATTTTTTGCCAATACTGAACCAAAACCGGCTGCCATATTGTCAAAGAATGGTTGCTGGACTACAAAAATAAAACGCGTCCTGATTCGAGCCCTTGTAGGAGGTCGACAATTTTGCTTTCTGCCACATCGTATCAAACTGGAATCCAAGAAAAAAATATTGAAACAATCAGCAATGAGTTCTAAAAACTATTTCCAGTAACTGCTTTGATACCAATATCAAACAGATCAAAGTGACAACGCTCTTAAAACACTGCTTACACTCCCATTTCTATTTTTCAATGAACTTTTGTGCTCTGAAAAACATTCTGCAGGCGAATAGATTTAGTACCAAAAACAGGTGCCATGTGAAATGAAATTCGGCTGCGGAGGTAGAATACTGCTGGACTCAATCAGCAATACTCAAGTAAGCGCTTTTAATTACTGAGCAATAAATAAATAATAAATAAATAAAAATAAATGTAAATTTAAAAATACTAATAGAAATAAATTAAATCTGCTGGAAAAAAAAAAAGTTTTTTTTTTAGAGTCGATGATGTTCAGCAGTATAACAACCACTACCCGATTTTCCTTTAAGACTGATGGATGATGCAATTTAACTAGACTCATTTCTTTACACTTATTTTATTCATAAAATAATACAAGTTTTCACTAAAGGGAAATATAAACTTTCCCATTTAGTGTTCTGCGTTATAGCATTTAAGACTTAAAGTGAAAATCAACTGTGTGTGTGTGTGTGTGTGTGTGTGTGTGTGTGTGTGTGTGTGTGTGTGTGCGCGCGTGGGCAAGCAGGTTTCCTGAGTTTCAACCTTAGCTGATTCATAACAGTGATTGTTTCGCACTGTAAGACATTTTTCGATTCATTGAGAATGGTTATAGCTCCTTTTTTGTTCCTGTCTCCCCCCACACACACACACAATTTATGGAGAGTATGTGTATCGCTCAGAAAATAGTACTCGTGTATGCTTTTCAACTGTGGCTTTGGACGTATCACCCTTATAGAATAATAAAAATGATAGCCTTCCTCAATTTCTGGAATGCGTATGCCGTGCAATATTTATATCCTTCCCTTATACTAGAGCTTTTTTTTTTTATGTGTAGGGCATATGACCTGGTCACTAACCCTTTTTCCCCACTTAAATTGTATTAGTGTGTCTAAACCTATAATATTTATGCTAAGGAATTAGTCAAATTCCTTAGCAAAAACCAGAAGTCTCAAAACTGTGGGAAGTACTTATTTTATTTGATTCAAGTCATTGAATGACAGTACATCATCGAAAACGTAAGAGACACTACCTTTCGATTAGCTTTTTATTCTATTAGTTATTTTTTTCGATAAACTGTCTTTCGGTGAATTGTTGTTCGATAAATTTTCTGTACATCAAACCTACGCCATACTCGATGTCAAACACAGTTCTCGATCCGGACGGTGTTTTTATGTGTAACGGCAACTATCATTTTATTTTATTTTTATTATTTACTTTATCTGATCATTATTTATTTTGGGGGGGGGGCGGATTGTAGTTTGGCTTTCTCTACTGAAAGCTCTAGCCCAATATTTGAGTTTCAATGTTGTCTAAAGACCAGTAATTTTTTCCCACAAACCCGTAACCTGCCGCGATCTACATTTTGGGATACGATGATTTAGATTAGTTTTCTCCAATTGGGACTGGGTTCACTCACTAAATTTTTATTATTCCCAATTAAATAGCCAATAAATATGACCATTTCGGAAAGAGGATCAAAACGTATTGTGTGCGACACTGCAATTAAATAATTCTCAAAAAGCAACTCCTTAAATTCAGAATCTTACAATGATCAGAGGCCAGAAAAGCACTTCAAAAAGCATATATAACTTTAAATGTATTAAAAGGAGACCATGTTTTTAAATAAGACTGCAGTTTCCAGAACTATAACCCTTATCTCCTCGAATCTACCTTTAAATAAATACTTATAAATATTTGCAATTTTTAAAAACAAACATTAACATCAAATCATATCTTCCCATATATATGTCACACTCAATGGTGTCTCCCATAGCAGATTAATCATGCTTCTTTGAAACCTAATTAATGTGCTGATATTCAGGTGATCCTCTCCACAGAAACTGCTATGTTTGAAAATTGTGTGTATGTGTCCTCTAGTTTGTCTTTCGTGCGGGAAAAATCCCTGCCACTTTTATGAGACCGGCCAACTCGCCTTAAGTTGAAACGCCCTTAAAAGATTCTTGGCTCTCTAGACGGGATTTCGACTGAATAAGATAAAGTCGACTTTCGTTGGAGCTATGTTATTCACTATGATGCAGTTTAAGAGTACATGATTAATCTTATGCTTTTCTCATTCCAGTAGAACGCGAAATGTCCCTTCGTTCTTCCAACTGCGTCACTGCAGAGCGGGTGGGAGAAATAGAGGAAAAATCTCAGCTCATTAGCCAATGGCACTCCTTTTTATAGTCAATATGTAACGTCTTCATGGGTCCTTAGTCAAATTGCATAATTGCTATGAAAACTTGGTATGTCAAACAATGAAAAGACAAACGATGAAAATAATGAGGGAAAATAGAAAATTTAATTATCT
The DNA here is from genome assembly GCF_054136105.1 of Typopeltis vanoorti. Taxonomy (NCBI): domain Eukaryota; kingdom Metazoa; phylum Arthropoda; class Arachnida; order Uropygi; family Thelyphonidae; genus Typopeltis; species Typopeltis vanoorti. The sequence goes on from NC_143558.1 coordinate 110,491,244, forward strand.
GTAGTCACTCAGAACAAGATACAGAATAGCGATTCTTTTCAGCTATTTCATAAAGCAGCACTCATTTCCAATGTTTAGGCAGAGATTTAGTTAAGATAGCAAATTAGATTTGGAAATAGATAACAGAATTAATGTATCTAATATGGGAATTAGCCAGTTGAATAACTTTATACGAAAAGAGAATTCTATGAAAAATACCAATGTAGCAATGTTGAAACACCGATTTTAAGATATTATTATTATTATTATTATTTGACACCTCCAGGGAGTCCAAAGACTCATCGAGGGAGAGTATGCCAACAGCAAAGATATGCATAAAGAGATATCCTTATAAATTAAATTAAACAGTTGATCGAATCTAGATTCGTTTATTTGGAATTAGAGAAGCAAATAATCTCTATTGTGTAAGGCCGGTGTATCATTTAAAGTATACGTGAAAGGTGTTCTTTGGCTGGTTTATCTCTTTCGTGCAATAAAACAAACCAGTTAACATAATCGAAACTGCGAAATCTGCATGGAAGCAACTAGTTCACCTTCGCTTGAAGCTTCCTTATAAATATTTCTAGGTTTCTCCAGCCGAAGGGCAATTGCTTAATTTCGTCTTTGCGTTTCACTACTTCAGCAAATTACCTTTCTCTGATTAGGTAGAAAAATTTATACCTACTCAGAGAAAGAATTAGTATATTTTGTAAAGATAGTGAAGTTAATATTTCAGTGGAAATTATATTCTGTCATCACAGTTTTTATTAAAGTAGGCGTATCTGTGTAGTTCTCGGTTTAGTGAAACTATTTTTAATTATTTTGGATTTCTAATTAAATTAAAAGCTCAAAGATTTAAAGTGAGTCCATACGATTCGGAGCCACTGCTATGCAACTGGGTTTCTTCATCATTATAATGTGCATAATTATATCATACCAGAAATCTCATTTAGTATTGTCTTACCACAGAAACCAAATTAATTTTGCAATATTGGAATCTTGTTTGCTTTTGAAGCCTTCTTGGCATTATTCTTAACCATTCACACAAATTACGCGACTACACATGCGTTTTGAGGATTACTCACAATATTCGGATCCCAAAAAATGTAGCATATTGAAATGGCAAAGGAAATCTGTATTGCTTAAGAAAATTTTAATAATTTGATATGCAAAGTGACCTAAATTTATAATCATACCAAAAACAATCACGTGAAACAATCCGGAGAAAGGATGAACACAGTATGTCAACACTGACACACCGTGTCTTAGAAAATGAGGAGAAAAATGATGTGTGAAAGTTAAGTTGATTAAGCCTTATGAAAAGCATGCTTGACCTTTAGAGATTCACCAAAATCCTGTTGAAACACCAAAATATACGTAACCGACATTTCTGAAAACTAACTCATCTTCCTATAAATAAAGCAACTTATGCTCACTTTAAATGATTGCAGCAGCAGAGCTACAACAAATCTATTCTCCAAAGAATGCAGCTGGTCTCAGAAAAAAAAGTCCAAGGATATGCTAATAGCGTTAGAAAACAATGGTATAAATTTAAAACTTTGGATACGCTGTTAATTTTCAACTACCAGATAGGTTTATTCTTATTTATTTTCCTATTAATGATTCGTTTATGCAGTTTCGTGCAAAGCATTCTAGACTGATAAAATTGCCACTTAAATGAGCAGCAAGTTTTTACAATCCGGTTATTGTTTTATGTATACGAATCAAAACAAAATGACAAGAAAATGAAACGATAATACAATGAGATTAAGTAAAAAGTTTTTTTTCTAAAAAGGTTTGCATAACTCCTGCTCGAGAATTTTTTCAAAAAAAAAATGTATACAAATTTATCTCATAATAATGCAGTAATTATTTCATTAGCATGTTAGTTTCACAATAGCCCTCTCGTTCTCTCTCTCTCATATATACGCACAGAGACAACTATATTCATTTGCAATTGTGATGAGATTTTCATATTCAAATGTCAACTGATAACACACGAACGTGTTATTGGTAAATCAACACAATGCGAGTTTCCTGCGCTGGCCTTCGCTTTTGTTCATTTAATGCAGGGGTCGCCAAACTTCTTTGACCGTCGACCCCTTCAAGAGTTTCTTGACTTTTTTATCGACCCCCCTCTATTTTACTATTACGTAATTTTAATATTACATAATATGTATGTTGATGAATTTTAGAATATTAACGCTCACTTGTAGGTCGATGCGCAAAAATGAGAGTGGGATCGAATACGTGTAAGTATAAGTAAATAAGAAACCGCGAACGTGTTGCAATCTCGCTCCCTTGCGCCGCCCGGGCGGGAACTACCGACATCCGTTTATTGGTAAATACGTCATTTTGGCCTACTTGATTGGCCTCCGTAACTATATTCATGACCTCGCTCCATCTTACAGGTCCTATTCATGTCACTGCTCCCACGATTCACTCTTAATTGCGTTGTCATTCAGGATGGAGGTAATCCAAGTTAATCGAATTAAATATTACCCGTACAATGATGTCTTATATTTTTCTATCGACCCCAACAATGTTATATCCACCCCTGGGGGTTGATATCGACCACTTTGGCGACCGCTGATTTAATGAATACACTAGTATGTAGAATATAAATCAGTGTTGAGAGAAAACTGTACTAGACCTCACTGTTTCTTGAAGATATTATTGAAACAATCAAATTCACCACCTGTTAAACTTCTTTCTCTCTCCTTCTATTATATATTTCACTCATTATATATAGATATATCACTCTAGGCAAAAACATTTCCAAACAACGGAGCCATTGTTCAAGAGGCTTTAATTAATGTAGTGCAGGTAATGATCATTGGGATCGAAAAGTTTGTACATGATTCAAACTGGTATTCTTTATGTGCATTTAGATTTTACTATGGAACCAGTAATGTGAGTCTTCATTGAAACTAAATTGGGTAACAATTCTATTATGAATCAGCTTATTTGCGGATGAATGTTAATTCATTCAATGGAAGGGGACCAATCGTTCGATGCTGTTGGCACACTCTCCCTCGATGAGTCTTTGAACTCCCTGCAGGTGTCAAATAATAATAATAACACACTTGTACTAGATGAGTCATATTATTTCAACATTACACAAATACGCATGCTCGTGCTTGTCATTGCAGTAAGTTGTAAAAATAGATTGTTTGTTCAGTAAATACCATTATTCCTTTTTTGATAACGCGTCGTTCGAAGTAAGTTCTTCTGTTATCTCATATTGTAGACCATTTTGTTTAATAACTTATTTTGCTAGAAAATAAGCTGTTAGTGATTTGTTGTTTATATCTTGTAGCTATATTCACAATTTCTAAATGCAAGTCTAAAATGATTTTTTTTAATAGTTGAAAACTTTTATTGTAGAAAATCGTCAGCATTAAAATGAAGTTCGTTTCTACCTACGTGGCTGTTGTTGCTATTCTTTTCACGTCTTGCTTGGCGACAAACAGTAAGTAATATTACATTAATAACATTTTGCTCTCTGATATAGACATATAAGCTAAACGTTAAGCATTCTAAACTGCATTATCTTTCAAGGTCAGATATCTACAAAAGCAAAAAATGGAAACAAAAACTGCATTTTCAGATAACGATCAACTTTTCTGGATTCCAGTTTTTTTAAATACACAATTGCTTAGAAGTTTTAAAATATCTAATAGTATGTCTATGAGGTCCGTGCGGTCAGCCTAGTGGCTGTGCGCTTTGCAACCATATGCGTGGGGAAGGAGTGTGCTAAGTTCGATTACCGTCGACGACGTGAGGAACTTAAGGATCTTCCTCAGCCATAGCCAAGTTAGCTGGTCTTCGGCGTGGACAGCAAGGCTTTATCTGGAGTTTTTCATTCCACAAGCAGGCAAACCGACCCCTTTAATACACAGGATACTGCCATAGGATATAGTACGGCAAGGAACGCAAAGGAAACCACCTTGTTCATAATCATCTCCCTAGTATGGTAGCATATAGCTACCCCCAACCAGCCGTATGGCAGAAGGGAATAGAATAGATAAATGTCTATGAGAATACAAATAGTAACGTTGCTTCTTGCTTGAAATTTGTGGGTAAGAAATTTAATTTTCCGAGTGCATACTACAGTACTTAAAAAATTCAGTTCGTCAGCACCACCAATACATAAGATTCCAAAGAGGAAATCGTATTATAACTAAGATGAAAGCCAAACAGCTAGTTTTCTGGAGAGGTTGATAAGTTAAGGGGATAAAAATCCCTTATTGTTTTTCAGCCAGTAAGCGAAACTAAGATCGAAAACTACGATCTGAACGTTTCATGCCGACGAACTGTCGGCGGATCCAAGCGTAAGTGACCACTTGATAGTGCCACACCAAGGCAACTCGTTGCAAAGGTGGAGCAAGTTCCCTCACTATTCTTGATATTTTCTCATAATGTGAAAACACACAGCTCCTAGGAGATGTAGTACTGCTTTACATTATGAGGAGAGGTCACCACCCAGACCGGTTTCAACCTTTTTTGAGGTCTCATCAGTGAGTTGCCTTGGTGTGGCACTACCAAGTGGTCACTTACGCTTGGATCCGCCGACAGTTCGTCGGCATGAAACGTTCAGATCGTAGTTTTCGATCTTAGTTTCGCTTACTGGCTGAAAAACAATAAGGGATTTTTATCCCCCTTAACTTATCAACCTCGCCAGAAAAAAATAGCCGTTTGGCTTTGCATCTTAGTTATAATATGTTATAATATAATATAGTGACACACCTTTCTGGCATTCGTATAGCGAAAGTATGCAAGTTCTTTTCACTTAAACTCTGATATTCTAGGTCTAGATACTCACTGATGAGACCACAAAAAAGGTTGAAACCGGTCTGGGTGGTGACCTCTCCTCATAATGTAAAGCAGTACTACATCTCCTAGGAGCTGTGTGTTTTTACATTATGAGAAAATATCAAAAATAGTGAGGGAACTTGCTTCACCTTTGCAACGAGTTGCATTCGTGTGGCACTACCAAGTGGTCACTTACGCTTGGATCCGCCGACAGTTCGTCGTCATGAAACGTTCAGATCGTAGTTTTCGATCTTAGTTTCGCTTACTGGTTGAAAAACAATAAGGGATTTTTATCCCCTTAAGTTAGGAAATCGTATTCTTTTACACATTTGTCTCGAATATCTATTTCACTCAATTATGCAATTAACACAATAAAATAAAATTCCAAACTTTTTCTTAAGCAAGACAGAAGCAGATTATGTCAAAGAGATTTTATTATTATTATTCCTGATACCTCCAAGGAGTCCGACGACTCATCGCTTTAGGACACCTATAACTGTCTCAACCACTACATCGAACCTTTACTACGAATCATCTCCATCAACGCCATCTACCACCCACCTCCAACACTACCACAACTAGTGGAGAAGAGATGAATCTCACAACAGCCATTTGTAAATACTGAAGTATCAATGAAAATAACTGCTAGAATGAAAAACATAACCCAATATAACTCGTAAACTTCAGCAATAACAGCAAAACGTTTTCAAAACACATCTCCCAGAATATTTAAAGATAACAAATTCCACTGTCCCGATATAAAGAAATCCAGAACTATCCTATATTTACTTATACTAGTTTGATTCTTTTGGTTATGTTGAACTAAGTATAACCAAATAGTCATCGTTTCACACGTACCACCTGACAGTCACTATTTTATAAAAGAAAGACATTACGAAGGAATAACAAATAACTCAAGCTTAATTTACTAAGATCAGAATTCAACACTTATAGAAGTTTGGATAGTAAAACAGGTACCATATTACAACGTGGAGAAAGATTAGATCAAAGTTTAATTATTCGAAACGATGTGTTCCTTTACTTAAAACACAAAATAATTCCTTTTTCTTAATTAGTTTAATTTTGATTGGTTTAATAATTCTGATATCAGTCCTCACACAGTATGTTTCAAAACCTTAAGAAGCAATCTGCTGATATAGTTTTTTTAGGCTGCTGAAAACTGAAAACTGGTTTCCATCAGCAGATGTTCCAAAGAAACTGCTGCTGATAATGGAAAGAGATAGGAAAACTAATTTGTTTTTCGGTAAGTTTTAAACTGAGACCAACATGGATGTTTATCAACAACTGATTGTGTTTTTGCATTGTTAAGTAAAGTACCTCGATCTCGGAATGCTGTCACGATCACTCAAACGTTCGTATTGGCGCTGCTCCAGCTCAGTGAAGGTTATACTGGTTGCTCTTTTCAAAATAGTTACTATTTAGGATCGGGCCAATCCAATTTTTTAAAATAAACTTTTAAAATTAAGCGAATCTGCGGTTTACATAGCTTTAGGAGTTGTGCAGATGAAAAATGATATCTTGACATAAAAGAATACTAAAACTATTACAAGGCTGAGTAGGCTATGAAGGGATATGCTTGTGCTAGGTGCTTAAGAAATGGAAGCATGATTTTGTCTGCAGTTTATTAATCTTTAGGACTGATATTAAAGAGGAATAACAAATATAGAGGAAAGAGAAGGGAGCTAATAGTAGGCAATAACACAAAAATAACACAGATAATATATTTGAGGGACAAAAAATCTCGAGAAACCTTTTCTTCCCTCAAAGAAGACCAACTCTCCCCCTGAACACAGATCTGCATACATAGAATACTATTGGGCAAGTAAGGCAACAGGAATCCACTTTGTTCTATAATAAATTCCTAGTAATGTAGCATATCTGCCCAGCCAACCAGCCATTGCATTAAACAAAATCACACACACAAACAATAAAGTGAAAGTTTCCATCTGTGACACTTCGCCATCAGATCTTTGTTATACAAGACAGTTAAACAAGGCTGTTTTTTGTTGTATCCTATTTCTTTTTCAGTTTACACTGTTTAGCAGTTCCATACGCTGGGAAGATCGGTCGCCTTATATCATTTCATCTACAGCATGTCAGCTTGTTTAAGAACTGTAAACATCCAGTAAGGTGTTTGCCAAATCTGAATTAAGAAAACGTGTTTTAATTTTTTTTTCCTCCTTCGCTCTTCATGATTATATGGAGAATCTTCTTATTATCACTTATATGTTGTATATTACCATATAAAAATGTTATGTTGATATTCATCACTTATATGTTGTATATGATTTATATCAATACTTATGTCTTTATAGAAAAAAGCTTTTCTGAACTTCAGTGTTTTTTAGGAAAAAACGTAAAGCTTTATTTTTCCTTTCTTTGCAGAGTGTAAGAATCCTCACGAATATTTTACTTGTGGTACAGTCTGTCCTTTCACTTGCGATAATTATACTGTTACAGGTGGGATTGGGATCTGCACAATGCAATGCAAATATGGATGTTTCTGCCAGCCAGGATTCATTAGGGATAGATGTTGGAACTGCGTTTGTCCAGAGAAATGCCCCGGAAATTGCACAGAATCATGAACATTATGCTAACGTTTGTTAATGATTCAATACTATTATTGAGCATTCTTTCTTACTGAGTTTAATTTATCAATAAAATTAAACGTACTTTGCAACACTGTTTATTCTGTTTTTAACATAATTTATAGCACTTTAATGTAATCACCTTAAGTTTGAACTTTATTTGTACCAGAAATATTACACATTCTTGTTCACACAATATAAATGAAAACATGACTGTAATATAAAATGAAATAAAAATTACCAATATGTTGTTACTGTTTGGCCGGTCATGAAGTTATTTCGTGCTCCAGAAACAGTCATTCATTTGCTTATGTTATGAGGAAATTCGAAAGAAAAATTAGAACATAATTCCTCACCAGTTAAAATAAGACACTGTTAGTACCGCGAAAAAATCCCCCCCTGAATTCTAAAGGTACGGTTTCAGATATATAGTGTAACATTTGTATTCCCTCTTAATGTAAATCGTCTTGACGAAAGGTTGCACTCTAGTGCACATTAATAATACTAGTGGTGGGTTCAGGGTTAAGTACTCCAGAAACTTGGTTCAAAATTTATAAACGTTATATTTCTATGAGAGTTTGATAATATGTGCGTCAATGTAATAATCCCCAGGCAATTTGCTAAAATAATAAGAGTAATCGATTAAATGTGCAATGAGATATCCATGAGGATGAACAAAATTCACACATAATCATACTACTGTAAAATGATGCGACGAGTGCCTAGCAGTAGAGAAATGACATCTCCATGAATTGTGCGCAGACTCAGCTGACAAAGTTTACTTTCACGCTTAGTCTGGTAAAATTCGTTGTCATTCTCTCCAGCGATGATCATCGTCACTGGAATATAATTATTTTCTCATAATATGCCCGTATTTAGTGTGGGGATCGGCAAATGATATAGCTTGTGGGCAAAAATTGTGTGCTTCCGTGACATAGTTAGGCAGGGTTTTTAATTCGGTTGCATATTGCAAGGTTAGCTCTTATCATCAAAACGTGTGGCGGAACATGTGCTTCTACAGAAAGACTAATATCAGGTGTTTCTGGAATGCTCTATTTGCGATTCTAATTGCTTGATGACGGATAGGATTCAACTGCTAAAGCGTATTCCCCGAGAGCAGGAGGGAGGCGTATTTCTTCCTGATCGAGGGAAACGAGATTCGATAATGGATAGGTTAAGTGCTCGTTAGAGAACTTATCAATGAATATTGACATGTACCTCAGGACGCGGAAGACAGGAAAGTGTGCAGGGTATTCTTCTCACAACTGGGATCATACATAACGAGTAGTTTGCAACGAGTTGCCCGTGTTTGCACTACGTTCTAGGACTACTTGCATTTAGCTCACGCTAGTATTCGCCGATACTTTTATAGTTTATTATACTATATTCGGCATGAAACTCTCCGATTCCAATCTTTTTATTCGGTTTTAAAACAATGTGGGATCTAATATCCCCTTAATTTAATTAATGTTTATATCGCCGAAATTAAGCCTGTTGGCTCTTTATATTTAAGTCACACATAACTTTTATATAACTTTTTCGACGAAAAACATTCGCAATCCCGTATGGGATTTCGCATCACAACTCGGATGCCTGAATTAAGCACAAACATATAAACATCATTCAACTTCATATGTAATGGGATGAGGCGTCTTCTAGATAAGAAATTCAATTTACATCTTAATAGAATTCGTTAGGATGCGAATCGAGAAGATTCTCTCACGCACGCACACACACACACACACACACACACACACACACACACACACACACACACACACACACACACACACACACACAGAGCAGCCGTGTTTACTTCCTGAGGTATTTTTCATCTCGAAATGTAGTGAACGATGATATCATATGGTGAATCAACAAGATGCGAGTGTCGTGTGCCAGCATGCTTTCTATGAATTTACCGATGATGCCGGTAAATTGATATTTGCAGAATTAATTATAATATGTTTACGTAATACTGGCTTATGCATCATCTTATATCTTTTAAATGTACACATAACATCGCTGGACAGTTGTGATAATCACCATAAAGGAACTCATATGTCTAACATGTCTTCTTATATATCCTAAAAGAAAAGAACAAATTATCACAACTTGATGAAACATAAGGGTTAAAGCGTTTTAAGATATGTTCTTTCTTGTGGTAATAACAGTTGCTTTAATATTATTTTTGTTTTCGATGTGTATCAGAACTTTTCAGCCCCCCCCCCCTCCTATTTCTTAACACTATCTAAAAACGGGAGACGGTTGTATTTTGATCTTTTCTTTTGTATTAAACACAGGTTATTCAATTTAGATATAATGCAAATAGTAAGAAAGATTATTTCTAACAACTGATTTGCCTGAGAAGGTGGAAATTAGATGTTGCGGTTTATCGAATAATTTTCGCTGTTAGATATTAATACTGCCGTGTGTATAGAATAAAGGTATATAGAATAAAACATCGTGAGATGCTTCACGAAATATTTTATTTTTTCACGATATTTCAATGCAAATTGATATATCGCAATTCAATATTTCATTACAGTGAATAATCAGCATTAAAATGAAGTCTGTGTTCATTTGCATCATTCCTCTCGCTGTTCTCATCACTTGTTGTTGGGCACGGAAAGGTATGTAACTTTATTCGAATACTTCATGCTTGTTTTTTTTTTTTTTATGTAAGCCGACTGTTTTGCCTTAATAAAAAACGTTTCTAATGTTTAATATGAAACTGTTCAACATTTGAATCTGAACTGTGTTATTATTATTAAGTTTTCAACAAAGGTAAAATTCGTAAACAAAAATCCCTTCACGCATTTTAGGCAGGAAGTGATCGGCTAATCGGCCGATCATGGTTGTGTATCCATGAATATCTAAAGAAAACAAATAGCATTGCTCTAATATGAATAGATCTATGGATAGGTACTAACTGCAATTCCTCTCTGCGCATTTCCGAAGCTTCTATCTTGTTGAGCTACACAATCAAAAATAACATTTCTAATTGTTTAGCTCAATCTTCACTTTAGTTCACTTTTCACTTTAATATAAATAATTTTATTAATTATATTTTAATATTAATCAATAATTTAAATATTTACATAAAATCAAGACTCTTCAAATTATATTATAACAGAAAATTTAACTTTTTTTAAGGGGAGAATTCCAGGCTGAAACGATCTAACACATGCTGGTCAACATTTATGTACGATATTGACCAGCAGGTGTTCAACTTCAAAACTATTAAACCAACTTTATCGCCTTTTTTCATTTCATCTTCCCTGTGCTTCGAAACAGCATTCTCGATATCAGTTTCCCCTAAGACTTATGACGACAACTGTAGAAGAAAAATTAATGGATTATTTTTATCTCGCTAACTCCCCTTCTCACACATGCCACTCTTATAGTATAGGTTTTGCAACGTTATGCGGGTTCATAACCTATCAAATGTTTTAAATCTCTGAATTTTACTTGTTCACAAGGAAGAAGAATACTGCTGAAATGTTTCCTAAAGATCTGAAGGTAGTTTCATGAGAAACTACGTCTCCCTAAATACTTTCATTCCTTCTATGTGTGTGTGCGTGTGTTCAACTGAACAAAGAGCAGATAAAATGAAACAGAAGGATGATCAAGGGTAGGTTCGGTAAGTTTGAAACTAACAAGCATTAATGACGACAGAAACTGCTCAATATGTTATTGATAACAGTTTTAAAGGAAGAGTTTACTATTAACGAGATTGCTCTTTTCAGGATATTGTAATGTATTTTGGGAGGGGTTTATAGTTCATTATCCCGAAGATGACATGGATATTTCAAAGTAGTTAAGAATGATCTTGAGCAGAAAAAGAATCCGAAGTTTTTGGAAACTGAGGAAACTATGAATGAGATGTGTTTGTAGAGGCCACAAAAGTAAGTCGAAGAGAAATTTGTATTTTCTGAGATTTAAATATTATCAAAGATAAGAAAAAGTGAACCAAGCATTTTCTTGTTAGAAATAAGGCGATTGTAATTTGATAGCAATGAATTTTACTGTAAGTTAACCTTACTCCACTGGAGAATGGCAAGGATTTCAATGTTTCAGTTAATGATTATTGAAGATCTTGAAACCTGGTATGCTGAAGCAACAGCCTACGTTGCAAAATGAAAAACAGTAATGCAGTGTACTGTCATAATCAAAAAGTTGTGTGTGACAAAAAATTCTATTCATATAAGATGAAAAAGATCCCATGTAAAAAAAAAAAGCAGAAAGCTCTTGTAGGTGATACTCTGAATTAGGAAAAATTCTGCAAAGAGGAAGCTATCCATAATGATCGTCCTAGGTGGAAAAAGAGACAGAATCAAGAATGTACAGAAGTTGCCTTTGGTGAGACCAGGCGGCTCAACTTCCGTTTGTGCATATGGCAGGTTTACTAAATTTTTGCCCGTTTCAAAGTCAGATTTTGATTTGTTTACCGTTTTGATGAGTCACAGATAAGCTGAATGTGAGTTGTAATTACTTTTCTCGACCACTTATAAAATTCAAACTTTTTTTGTGAAAAGCGCGCTTTTTGTGAATCATGTGAAGGACAGTGGTTGGTTTGAAACGGAATAGTGGTGAAGATCTTCATTCCTTCAATTATTGTGTGTATGTGGAACAATAGTATAGTAAATAACCAACTATGGAAACGAAGAGTTGAAACGAAGGAGATCACTCCATTTAACATCACTGCAGTTATATTATTGAAATGAACTTCAACAGATTAAAAACACTATTTTTAGCAAAATCCTTTAAATTTATAATAATAATAATATGCTAACACCTTTTGTTCCCTTATAAGGAGTAGCCGAGGCTTTTAAACCCTTTTGGAGACTGAGTGGGGAGTTCAATCTCCACTGGTAGCCAATACGAGATAGCTTGCCCATGTCTATCACTAATTATAGGTAGCCACCGTTGAAGAGACCCGAAAAAAAATGCTGCCATCTCTTTGTACCTATCCCTAACAGGATATGTTCAGTCTGAAACTGAACATATCCTGTTAGGGATAGGTGAGAAATCGTGTGTTTGGTTTTGAACTCTTGTTTACCGTTGGGAAATTACCAATATAACTATTAATTTTACCTTCGATTCCTTGTGCTCTTAACCTATTTCTGTAAGTAGAATTTATTTGTGAATTATTTTCCCACACTGTTAATTTTCATTAACCTTTTTTTTGTAGATAACTGAGTGACTCATTTCCGATCAGTCGGTCATCGTTCTTTTCTTAGCGGTTACTTCAAAGGTAAAATTTTTCTCAGGGATGTGTATTAGTCAACTTTCTGATGGGTAGCAAAGGTTCGTAATTTGACCTTGTGTGATCGATGAGAACTAAGTTATTCATTGTCACATGATGTGATTTTTGGTTTTCCATTGGTTCTAATTTTTTTATAAATAGACTAAAGGGTCGCTCTTTGGTTCCAATTTGAGTTTCTAGTAGTTACTTTCTAGTAGTATTTGTAGCAGTTGTATGCATTCAGAAGATTATTATAGTTTCAAAATGAGTTTTCCTGGAGAAAAGGTAAGTTAATTTTCTCATTTTATAGCAATGTCATATGAATTTTAGTGACTACATTAGCGATTTTGTCTATAAAGTTATAAGGTGGTTTTTGCAATGGAAAATAAAAAGCATGTTCATGATATTCATTCTGTTTTGTGTTAAGTGAAATCTCATAAGTCATATATATATATATATATTTTTTTTTTTTTTGATTGGGAAAAGATATTGAGTGTAGTTATTTAGTAATATTGTATTAGTGAAACCATCGCATAGTGTCGAAATTGCTAATAAATTATAATGAGTAACATTTAATTTATTTTTTGGTTATTAGGATTTTTTTGGGGAAAATTTTTTGAGGGTTGATGTTTAGTAAAAGTGTGTTAGTGAAACTCTTATGTAGTATTGAAATTGCTAAAATCACCTTGAGTTTTTATTTCTAAACGATATTTCTGAAATCTAGAAAGTAATTTTTATTATTTTTTTTTTTAATAGCGATCATCTGTTATTCGGTTTATTGATGGTAATGGGAATATATCCAATCATCAACCCACCATTGTAGAGGTAGATTTGACTGGAGAAAATGAAGAAATCACAGGACGTGGTATTAATTCTAATATAACAATCGCTGGTGTGGCTGGAGGAAGTCGCGACCCTCCCCAAAATTTATATGATTCACATTCAGTTACTGGATGTGAAACTAAACTCTCTACGTCTACTACTATCGAACCCTCACTCTACAGGGACTTTTATACTGTTTCGGTGGCCCGATCACGTAAATCTATCAAGTATCAAACTCGACAATTAGAGTATCAAGTTCGATTTCGTGATCTGGAACTCTTTTCACCAGAGTGTTTTTTTGATATTTTTCGAGATATGCTTAATGAGATCATTCAGCGTTTATCGGGTTCTGGAACTTTTTCTCACGTTCGGTTGGGTGTTAGTGCATCCAGTTTAGAAAGCAACATAAACTTACCATTTATGTTGCTTTCTGAATTAACTATCCATAGGATAGTTGATGCTTTTTATGCTGTCTCCCAATCGAAACGTGAGTTTCTTTTGGCAAATGATCTTGTGATCGATGTCGTACTTATCAATATCAGTAACAATGGTGGTGGAAGAAGCAATGTTAAAAGAAGAACGCTGCTTAGCCTGGATGAATTTGTGAAAATAAAAAAAGCTATTGTGGAAATTAACAACAAAGACAATCTTTGCATGGCCCGAGCACTTGTTCTGGGTGTTTCTTCACACACTGATGATGTTGCAACATACAGACAAGTGCGTTTAGATAGAAAAAAGTTACAAACAAAGAGGGCTTTAACTCTGCACAAAATTGCAGGGATTCCGCTCATTTCTTGCGGTATTCCAGAAGCAGATCTCTTTCAAAAGCATTTGACTCCGTAATACCAAATCGTAATTTTTTCGGCAGATGCTGATTTTTCTGTGGTGTTTCGGGGACCAAATGCAAATAAACAGATCTGTCTTTTATACCACAACTCTCATTATGATTTAGTGCGTAGTGTGCATGCTCTGTTTGGGAATAGCTATTATTGCCCCAGTTGCTTTCACACATACAGCACTTCTATGAAATTGCAAATGCATAGATGCAAAAATATATGCATCCGCTGTCGCACAAACGCCAGTCATAGTGTGCGGGACCTTCTTTTGTGTAAATTATGCAACAGGTTTTTCTACGGCAACGAATGTCTGAATTTGCACATACAAAATAATATTTGTTCAAAAAGCCATCGTTGCGGACAGTGTTTGACTACTTTCTCTACAGATAAAAGTCACGTCTGTCCACCAGAAAATTTCTGCAACTACTGCAAATCAGTTCACCCAAAACAGAAATGCTTTGTGCAAAAATCTGAGGTCTCAAATAAACAAGTTTCTATGGTTTTTTTTGACACAGAAACTATAGCTAAAAATCATCGTCATGTACCAGTATTATGTATAGCTGATTTTGGTAGTCACAAACGCGAGTTTTGGGGTGAAAACTGTGTGGGTCAATTCCTAGACGAGCTGTTTTCTGTCAAGAATATTATGAAAAGAGATCGAGATGGTAAAATCCTTCGGACTGTCAAACCAAAATACGAAAATATTCGTGTAATTGCACACAATTTTCGTGGTTTTGACGGGTATTTTATTTTGGAATATCTTTTTTCAAAAAATTTCCAACCCCGTGTAGTGTTTGACGGATCGAAGATACTTGCTATCTATTATGACCCTTTAAACATCATATTTCTTGACAGTTTTTCCTACATTAGTGTCGCTCTTAGGAAACTCCCAGCCATGTTCGATCTCCCAGAAGTTCGTAAGGGTTTCTTTCCTCATAAGTTTCACACATCCGATTCTCTGGATTATCGTGGAGTCATCCCCGAAAAATCATATTTCCAGCCGGAATTTATGAATAAAGAAACTCGTACAGAGTTCGAGACTTGGTACGAAAATCGGCTAGATACTGAATACTGTCTGAAAGCGGAACTTTTAGCTTATACGAAAGATGACGTGCGTGTTTTGCGAGACAGTTGCAACACTTTTCGCACTCTCTTCATACAGCTCACCCAGATTGATCCCTTTCTCCATGACATTACAATTGCAGGAGTATGTTTGAGAGTATTTCTCCAAAACTTTTTGAAACCTAACACATTGGCCATACTTCCTGCTCGGGGTTACATAGGGGCAAACGTGCAAAGTCAAAAGGCTTTGGCTTGGCTCAAATGGCAAGAACAACAGAACAACATAACCATACAACATGCACGTTCTGTGGGGGGGGGGGAGAAGTCCGCATCGGACCTTATTTTGTCGATGGGAAATGTGGAAGCTTAATTTTTGAATATTACGGCTTCTTCTTCCATGGTTGTCAATTTTGTTATAGACCAAGTACATTCCAACCATACAGAAATACTGACATGATTTCCCTTTTTGAGCAAACGAAGGATCGCGAAAACTACTTTCATAGCCAAGGATTCGACGTTATCTCAATTTGGGAATGTCAGTTTAATGCAGAAATTTCTGAAAACACAGCCTTGAAAACCTTTATTGCTGCTCTTAATATTCCAGATCCCATATTACCTCGTAGTGCTCTACATGGTGGCAGAACCGACTGCTACAAAATGTATCACAAAATTCAGTCAGAAGGGGAAGTTATTCGCTATTTGGACTTCAATAGCCTTTATCCATGGGTAATGAAATACCAGGTATTTCCTATGGGGCATCCCGAAGTTATTATCGATAATTTCGACTATTCTCCTGGGGTATACTTTGGTATTTGCCATGCAAAAGTGGAAGCACCTACAGATCTCTTTTTACCGGTTTTGTCCATCACAGTTAACGAAAAATTAATCTACCCCCTGTGTGGAAAGTGTGCTTCCGAAATGGCCCCATTATTCTCTCATACGGACCGATCATTTACAGGTTATTGGTGCAGTCCAGAGTTAGATTTAGCACGTTCTCGCGGTTATAAAGTTATTGAATTTTACGAGGTGTGGCATTTTTCTCAAAAATTTGAAGGGGAAGAAAACTTCTTTGCTCACTATATTGATACCTTTCTGAAGCTGAAACAGGAAGCATCTGGATGGCCTGAAGGTCAAAACCGACAGGCTTATCTGGACGAGTTTTTGCTAAGGGAAGGTGTTATGTTAAATAGTGAGCACATTAGTAAAAACCCTGGTAAATGTTCACTTGCTAAGCTTTGTTTGAATTCTCTATGGGGAAGGCTTGGCATGAGAATGTTAAGAACTCAGACCCAGGTGATTTTCTTTTATGAAGACCTCGTAGAACTTTTTTTAGATAACAGTAAAGTTATCCAAGATGCCAGGTTAGTTTCAGAAGAGCAGATGATGGTTGCCTACTCGCCTGTTGAAGGCACTGAGCCTGAAAATAGGAAAGGGAATGCTGTCATCTCCTCATTTGTAGCTGCCTACGGTAGACTAAAGTTATACGAGGTCATGGAACCTTTGCAAAGACGGCTTTTATACACAGATACTGATTCTGTGATTTTCATTGAAAAACCGGGCGATTACTCACCGTCCATTTGGGGAGCTAGGTGACGAACTCGACGGTGACTTTATTGTTGAGTTTGTTACCACAGGCCCCAAATCTTATTCCTACAGAACGCGGAGGGGTAAGATCGTGACCAAATGCAAAGGCATTACTTTAAATTCTCGCACGGCCACTGAGATTAATCTGGAATCTATGATTGCAGCAGTAAGGGGTGAGCCACAAAATATCCAAATTCCTGTACCATTTTCTGTCCACAGAGACAAATGGAGCTGTCAACTCAAAACGACCTCAGTAACAAAAAGATTTGGATACACTTTTGCGAAGCGCATAGTGTCAACAGACACATGCACTTTTCCCTATGGGTATTTTAAAGGATAATTCCTTACACTCATATACCCCATAAGCAAAAGATGCCATCTATGGGACAGAAAACTAAACAACATTCTACCTGGTTGGTAAAAATCCATGGTTGTTTCCCAACACGATGATTTGCAGTGTCGCCCTTCTCTTGTACATTTTTAACATCGATGTTATTGTTACTATTATTCCACAATAGCTTTTTTTTTTCTTAGAATTAAAAAAGAAAATTCGTCTTGGCATGATTACATGGTGACTGTGATAAAAAAAGTAAAAAAATGTTGACAAGGAGATTTTTTTTGATATTAAAACAAGTATCTACTTGTTTTTACATGATCTCTAATTATATAAAAACAATCACAGACTTATTATATTATCATTTTCAATATGTTCATACATCCATTTACATGTATAATTTCGGGAGCTACTCAGTCAGGAAAAACAACATTTGTGTTGTCTCTCATAGAACATTGTAATCAACTAATCAAACCACCACCGGAACGAATCGTTTACTGTTAC
Organism: Typopeltis vanoorti; assembly: GCF_054136105.1. Taxonomy (NCBI): domain Eukaryota; kingdom Metazoa; phylum Arthropoda; class Arachnida; order Uropygi; family Thelyphonidae; genus Typopeltis; species Typopeltis vanoorti. The sequence goes on from NC_143558.1 coordinate 110,509,034, forward strand.
AGTGAAAATCAAGATAAATTTAAAAAATTTACCAATATAGAGTTCGTAAATGGTTTGAAGTTACCTGAATTTGATTCTAATGTGAGAAATTTACTCATAATCGATGATTTGGTTCACCAGGCTAAGGAGAGCACGGAAATAGCTGATGTATTCATAAAAGGTTCACATCACCGTAACCTTAGTGTCATTCTACTGACACAAAATTTATTCTGTAAAGGTACACATTTTCGTACAATTTCTCTCAATAGTCATTATGTTATTGCTTTTAAAAATCCCCGAGACTCTTTGCAGTTTTCTCATTTAGCTTCCCAAGTATTTCCAGGACAAACGAACGTGTTAGTTCAGATTTATAAAGATGCAACACGGGAACCCCACTCATATTTAGTTTTAGACTTTAGACAGGAAACCCCTGATATTTTACGCTTGAGGTCACGGATTTTGCCAGGAGAAGAACCCAATACAGTATTTATCCCTGAATGGCTGATAGACTCAAACGTTATGAATATCTCATCAAGTACTTATCTCATTCCTCTCCCAAACAAGCAAATGATGCTTTAAAACATTGCACCTCCAGCCAAATCACCACACTCTGTGAAATTTGCAAAAATGTATTATGTGGAAATATTCCACTAAAAAACAAGCAAAAGTCACGCCTACGAAGGAAAAAAAAATTATAAGAGCACTAAGTAACAAATCGCTTCCCTTCATAACCAGAAGAAAATTGGTTTTACAGCACGGAGGAGCACTGTTCCCATTATTAGGCAGTATCATTGTTCCTTTATTGACTTCACTTATTAGAAAATGAATATGTTTAAAAAATTTACGCTTCTCCAATCACCAGAGGAGCGTGAATTGTATGCACTTGATGATGAAATGAGTGCTATTTTAAAAATAAGAAATAAACATGCAGATGAAAAAGTAAAAGCATATTTAAATGTTCTGCAAAAGTATTTAGGGGTTGAAAAACCAATTGGCTCTCACAGAAGGAGAGCAACAGGAACATAGAATACCACGTCCAGAACCTTTACTGAACAAACCAAATACCCAGAACCATTCCCATCAACCATCAACATCAGCCACTCCCAGTGAAGAAAATGCTTCCACTCCAATCCCTCCCCGCAAGAGAGCTCGAAGAAGGAGTACCAAATTCATCTCTCTATCTCCCCGAAAGCTGCGTGGGAATAAGAAACTGGTTTGGAAAAAATGGTAAGTGAAAAACAATTTTTTTTTTTAATTATTTTTTATTTTCAGTAAATGATCTGTAACAGCATTAGTTACTACAATATCATTTAACCATAAATCCTTAGAATAACCTTTGTTAATAATATTTTGCATAGAAAGACCACGACATCTCAATATTAAAAAATACACACAATGCAAACCACAAGCGACTGATTCCTTAGCTTGTACAATTACAGAATTATAATACCATTTATTAGTATTAATATTCAGAAAGTTAACAATATCGTTTTCGGGTGGACGACCGAAGCTATCGAAAAAATCACCGTGTTTGTCTTGAATATAGATAGCTTGCCAATGTTGTCCTGGCAACCAGGTCGGATCTGTGTTCACGACGAACATCGACTGTTGTTTTCTGATCGGATATAGTGGCAATTCATCACTAGCACAAACTCCTAAACCCACTTTTCTCGTCGTGGGTTCTAACTCTAGTATGCTTACTAATTGTTCAGTGTTCATAGTCCAGTAACACAGAACGATCCTTTGTTACGGATAACGTACACTCAAATTCTGCATAAAGAACCACTGTGATGTTTTCAGGAAGAGGTTGAGCAAATTTAACCTCGAGTCGCACACTTCCTCTTCTTAACAGGCTGACATGGGGGGCAACGGCATTTTGATCTGGCGATAAGTCAAATCCATAGAGAACGTTTCCCTTTACGTATTCTTCATAAGAAATGTCATTACCACAGTCTCTGTTCCATTTACCTAGTGATGTGAACAGTGACATGTAACATCTGCTGTAATGCCTTTCTTTGAAGTTCGGAGTCAAAGGTTGTGAGGGATACTGAATACCGTCAGCGGTCACTACAAGAAAATTCAGATTGAAATGATGAAAATTAAATGGATTTCTGTTGAAAGTGCCATTAAATCCATCACTAGCGACCAGTCCAATAATTAATCTAGATGGTATTTCACCTAGATACAGATTGTCTCGTGTGGCATCTGACATACCCTTGGGAATTGAAAAATAAGACACTTGCACACGATTGATGGGGTATATCATGTTTGACTTGTCTAACACAGACAGGTGAGCCAGTTGAATCTTTGAATTTATTTTGACTTTGCGGACAAAAAGTGTAGCCTCTTCAATTTGCACTTTAGCCTTAGAATCAGCATTTGCAGTCAGTAAACAAAATTCGGGAGAACTGCGAACCATACGAACACGAACAGTAACGTTATTGATCAAGTACCGGTCTTGATGCATGATGTCAGCGTGTATTCGCCCAAGCATCTCGACACTTTTTGATTGGTTAATTCGAGCTTGTCGTCTACGCATCCCACATTCACTTTTGGTAAACATATCACTAACATTAGCCACATCATCTTTAACAAATAGTTCATTTGTGAGTTGACTGTTTTTAGCATCTCTGTCATAATTTAGTAGGTTTTCAATATAAGCCCTATAAGGATACGTGTCTGATGCCACATTCACTAGTTTATCTTGGAGAAAAACGTCAATTTGACTGAACAGGGAATGGAAAAAATTATTCACAACACCAACTGAAGAATCTTCGATAGGTTTATTATCATTGTCGGTGATGCGCACACGAACACGTAGGTATGAGTTTCCCAAATCCAAGTATTCTTCAGATGTACCTGGTATGCAAAATTCCACAGGACCTCCACTGTCAGTACTGGATATTGGTTGGTAGGTAACATAAGAACTTCTTTCCACACACATGTTGACACTAGGGTGGGAAAAAAGATCTAACTCTGACATCATATCCTCAGCAAAAGATGTCATCTCGCTTGCGTTTTTTAGTATTCGTTTTTTTCTTCTGGGAAAACCATTGCTGAGCCTTTTCAGCAATGGTTTTCCCAGCTTCTGATGCTCTGTTTATAAAGGCTCGACGTACAGGTACCCCTTCCAAGACATCTCCTATCATATGCTGACCGGCTTTTAAGGCTTGACGACCGACAAATTGAGATGCAGGTTTTAAAAGTGGACTTAGAAAGGAGAAGGCACTTCTGAAAATGCTACCTAATCCGTACCCACGCTGTATTGGGGGGCCCGTAAACATTTGAGCCCCACCTGCCTGCAATGTGTAATATCTGAGATAATCAGTCATCCTTCACTTGTCGGAACTGTAATTTAACTATTGTCTTGCCACCACGATAGTGGAACAATTCGCCGCTGTCAGAACGAATTTCAATGCTAATTGACTGAAATGTTTGTTTTCGTAACGGATAATAATCAGGTTGAGCAAAAACGAAGGAACACTTAGTGCTGCACTGAACAACTCGTAACAATGGTGCACATGTATCACCAACTATCTGTTCTTGGATTAAATCAGAATAAACAAAATATGCGGCTACACCCCTCTTTATATCAACTGGATATTTCCCTGTGATTGTACCTTTCAGTTTAACACCAATCTGATTAAAACCCAGTAGAAGCCCCAAACCTGCAGCCTCCTTGGGAAAGAAAAGGTTGTAATCTTTTGGGACTGTCAGAGAAATAGTGTTATTTGGATTCTTTTTTCCAGTAATCACAGAACTCACATCAAACATTGCTTGAAGAAGTTCAGAGGGTGAATTGTAACTGCCTTGGGGAATCTTGTACACTTTGTAAAATCCTTCTTTAGACTTTTCGAAAACTTTATTTCCTGCGATGTTGTTGTTCTCGATATTGTTGACACCTCCCCCAATTGCACGTATCATATGAAACTCATCATAACCGGAATCAATGTTATTAAATTCTCCCGGAAGATGAATTTCGGCAAGAGCAACTTCCCATTTACCTTTAAGTCTGATCTCGTGTGGTAATTCCACTTGAAATTTCGTTTGCGTGTTTGTAGGAAACATTTTCATACTGGCATTACTGGGGAGGGTTAAGTAAAACATCTTCGCTACGAACCCAAGAATTATACGATGAGGGATAACCGAGCCACTTAACAAAATACTGAAGCTTTCCTTTCTGTTTGCGCTGCTTAAGTACTTGTTCGATTAGATACACGTCTTCCGGAAGTTCATTGGGTATATTAGCCTTTTGCAGTTGAGCTTCGTAGAAAGTTCCCTCCACTATCTCTCCGTCCCGACTGCGAACTCTATATACTACAGGGTTTCTATTAATAACCTGAGCAATAGTGAACAATTCTCGTGTCCAGTTACCCCAATACCCTTTTCTAAATTTGTGGGTATCATCACTTAAAACTACACTATCACCTACTTGAAATTTTGGTTTGCTAGCCTCCTCTTGGGTTCCGTACAAATATTTCCAAACACGATCCTCATTGTGAAGGTTAACTTGGGAAGGAGCCATACCGATAGTGCGGTGTGGTGTTAGGTTATAAGTATGTACAAGGGTCGGCAAAACTTTCGTATAACTTTTACTTTTAGTATACGTCATCCATTTGTAGATCTTTGTTTTCAATGTTCTGATAAATCTTTCTGCAATAGGTGCTTTCATTTCACTCCTGGTTGTGTAGAAGTGAATATTATGGTTCTTAAACAATGCACGAACTTTCTTGTTGCAAAACTCTTTTCCTTGATCAGTGTTTATGTAACATGGCATTTCCTCTCTAAAAATAGACTCGAAAGCCTTAACAACATCGTCTGCTGATTTCTTCTTCAGTGTTCGAACCCACGCAAATCGGGAAAAACAATCAATGCATACAAGAAGGAAACACACACCCCCATTCTCTTTTGCAAGGGATGACATATCTGCCAAATCACATTGAAAAGTATGTAAAAGTGTCGGGACTTTGATTTGATTGCGTTTAAACTTTCTTCTAATGGGTTTATGTCTCACATAAGTAGGTTGTGTTGCTAACCAACTTTTCACGGTTTCATGTGACAAATTTGTATGTTTCTGTAAAGCTTTGATACTTCCAAAACCAACTACTGTATTAGGATTATAGTAATCTGCTAACTTTTCCATTACTATCAATGATTTTTTTTTCTTTGCAGGTGAAAATCAAGAACTATCGCAAAAGTGCCAGATACTTGCTTTTATAGCAGTACTGGTAATATTAGTGACAGCTGAAGTTGCCATAATCATCTGGGAAGCAGTATCAAAATCAGGCAATCAAACTTGCCTCATCAAAGAAATGTTACGCCAAGAAAAACACCATTTGCATTGGTGATATATGTAAATTTAATTCCTATTTCTTGCATATGGCAATGTAAATAATATCTGTGAAATAAATATGTAAACTTAAAAGAACAAACAGTGTCTTTGATGTGTTATGTATGTTTAAGTAAGAACACTTTTGAAATAACCGTGAAAACACACACGATTTGTTTATTTATTTATTTATTTATTGAACTTTAAGATCTTACTTTTAGACAAATCAAAATATCCCGATGAATTATGAATAAAATATGAACTTGATTAGAATATGTATATAGAAGAAAATACAGATGAGGTATGGAAAAAAAAAGTATGTGTGTTTGAGTGACATCAGTATATAATTAATTATACAGAAAAGCTCGAAAGACTGCCGCCATCACGACTTACTCTAAGAATTCCCACCCTTTAACAGGAAACAAATACCCCAAATGTATTGGAAAATTAGTACAAACATCTATATAAATAAAATAATAAAAAAAAACGTATGTTTGAGTGACACTAGTATATAATTAATTATTCAGAAAAATCTAATTACACCCGCCATCACGACATACTCTAAGAATTCCCATAGACGACAATGACGGATGTGTGCCACCCTGGGAAAATTCAAAGATATCTTATCTCAAAACATAGCCCACAATTCCATAGCCAAACCAAAATACCGCACAAAGACATAACGTCACGATTCTTATCTCTAAATATCACCCATCACACCACGTGATATTTCTAACAGAAGGGGGGCCCAGCGAAATTCCAAACTCAATAACAACAAACATTCGCGTCACGATTCCTTATCTTATCTTGATCTTGATCTGGTCAGAAGTGCCACCCCTACTACTTAGGTCAATGAAAGTCAATGTTCCTTTTGTTCTTCAGTTCTACAAGGATTAGTATTATGCTTTGTTATCTATGCAGTGACGATGGTTATTTTATTTCAGCATTTACGATATTATTAGTCCGGATATTACTGTTCAGTTTTAATGTTATTTAACTGACCACATTTGTATAATCTTACCTAGCTGGTTAAAAAAATTAAAATTTCAGCAAACTTTTTTGAATACTAATCTGAATGTGTACAGTGTTTTCGCGTAGTCGACAGAAGTCGGCATTATTAACATTGATATTTCTTATATAATGCATTAAACTGTAGACAACGCTTTAAATTACCTATTCTTTATTTATGCCTACCTGGCTTGATTGACCGAATACATGGTGGCTCATTCACCGACACTGGGATGTATTGTGTTTGAACCTCATTTAATTCTGAATATTCATGGAAAATCTTAATTGGAAGACTATATTCTTATGTTGGTGTGAGACCATGAGCAGATTAATGAGAGATCTCAAGTTGTTTAGAAAAGTTCTATGCTTAGTCTATAAGAAGAGAGTTTCTGGAATAGCCTAGAGGTTTTTTTGTCCAAGAAAGCAAAATCGATGTTGACTAGCAACTTACTAAATTTATAAATGATTATTCATTTTCTTCATTAAATTTATTTTAATTCTTCTTTCGGGATAATTCCGAAGAATATATAAAAATGTAGTGAAAACTTTAATGTATTTCACTTTCTTTTGTTCTTTCCAGAATCAAAAATATAGTCATATTTCTCTTTTCTTTCTAGCATGCAAGAATCCGAACGAAATTTATGAGTGTGGTACAACATGTCCTTTGACCTGCGATAATTATAAGAGTGCTCCTCTGCCCTGCAATAAAAGGTGCGGATATGGATGCTTCTGCAGAAGAGGATACGTAAGAGACAGATGTTCGAATTGTGTTCTTCCTGAGGACTGTCCGGGAAGTTGTCCACAAGAATCATCAACACCATTCTAATTTAGCATTTGGGATCGTCTATTCTTATTACAAAAGTATTATTGTCAATAAAAAACAGCAACTAATTCTTTCAGGCAATGTTATTGCAATCATATTAGATGTTTTTCAATTCTAATTATGTTTATTTGGAATTTCTGAATATAATAGGTTGTGCTGAAGGAGAATAAATTAAGTTTCGCGTCGTAGGTAAATTTTAGACCAGAAATATCAGTGATCTTTTTTTTTCCTGTAACCGATCGTGTGTGAAAGAGGAGAAAGACTTTATAAATGAAAGAAAGCATTGTATTATATAAATATTATTGTCTGACACGTCTAATTTATGTCTTTCTCACTTATGGTACAGTAAAACATGGATTAAAAATATATAATATTTTGTAAACTATAATAAGTACTGGCAAGCGAAATACAGAATTCCGAAGAGTAAGAAACGAACTGAACACAAACTATATAAAAAAACCATGGCGAACGTTTTAAAATTACCTAGTTTATAAAATATTAAGTGATGATTATTCTTCATTGACGCTGAAAAAAATAATTACAAGTAGTTTCATACATACGTCTCCATGTTGCAGTGAAATGTTTCTTGGGTGCTACGTGAGAAACATTTATAAGGGCATATGTTTAAAATATCTCTAAAATCGTTTTACAGAGCTTTAAAAATATGACGCTCTTTATTCTTCTATTTTGAAACTTAACGATGTGAAAGAGCCAACTGAGAAGTTTCGGATTTTCATTTTAAATACCGCACGCTATAATGACGACACTGAAGCTCAAAGCAGAGCAACGATAACAGCGTTGTACGAGTTGTACTTCCCGTTTTACTCGCCTCTTGTGGCCTGGTGAAGAACTTTTGATTTATCTTTTTTCGGATTTAACGACCGTAATAAAATTTAACTTTCTCGTATTTCATGTCACAATTATTCTAAATTCTTGGCATTATATCTTCAGGGTAAATAATCATCGATGCTGTTTGCACTCTACAGTCGAGTAGGAGAAAAAAAAAAGATATTTCTGATGTCGCAAGAAATGTCAGTTAATTTCTATGTAATATAAATATCTCTGGATTTTTTAAAAGTTGAAAGGATTTATTGGTTGAAATTGCGCGTAAGGTACTCCGGGGACATATGAGGATAGAAGTAACAGAACTGCTCTGAAGACTGTTGCATTTTTGCCAAAACTGAACCAAAACGGGCTGCCATATTGTCGAAGAATGATTGCTAATACAAATATTGACTACAAAAATGAAAAAAAAAATGAAAATAGTGTTTTAGCTTACTCCACTGGAGAATTACAAGGATATCAGTGTTTAAGGTAATGATCACTGAAGATCTTGAAAACTGGTAGGATGAAGCAACAACCTACATTGCAAAATGAAAAAGAGTAATGCGTTTTCATTTTTCGTTATGTACTGTCATAATGAAAAAGTTATGTATGACAAAAAAGTCAATTTATACAGAATGAAAGAAGATCCCGTGTAAAAAAAAAAGTACAACGTTCTTCCACCTGATGAAAAACTCTGCAAAGAGGAAGCTATCCATAAGGATCGTCCTAAGTAAAAAGAGATAGAATCAAAAGAATGGACAGAAGTTGCCCTTCGTGAGTCCAGCAGGCACAACTTCCGTTTGAGCATATGGCAGGTTTGCTGACTTTTTGGCCGTTTCCAAGTCAGATTTTGATTTGTTTACCGTTTTGATGATCAGTCTAAGCAGAATGTGAGTTGTAGTTACTTTTCTCGACCACTTATAAAATTCAAACTTTTTTTGAATGAAAGGCACGCTTTTTGTTGAATCGTGTAGGACAGTGGTTGGGGATTTGAAGCATCATGGCGAAGGTCTTCATTCCTTCAATGATTGTGTGTTTGGAACAATAGAATAGTAAATAACTGTAAAAAGGAAGAGTTGAAACCAAGGAGATCATTCTATTTAACATAACTGTAATTATATTACTGAAATGAAATTCAACAGATTAAAACACTATTTTTAGCAAAATACTTAAAAGGTAGTATTTCTCTAGAATATTATTAGTACTATCAGAGATAACTTAATAACTGTAGTAACGATCAATGAATAATCAGGTCGAGTACAGAATAATGTTAGAAATGTGTAAAGCACTCTCACAAATAAAAATGCATATTCCTATGAGGTACACACTTTTATATATATATATATATATATATATATATATACAGGGTGTTCGGGATAAATTTGACAGTTTCGTAAGGAAAAAGAAAATCTTCTTTGTATCTATTAAATTTAATGAATTGACAAAAAAAACATTACAGGCAGAGTTAATTACAATACTATCAACAAGATTTACTCAAAATAACCACCATTAGCATCGATCACAGCTTCAATTCTGCTTCGGAACCTCGAACAAGCTGATGCTACAGTCTCCCTGGGAAGGGCCGCAAAAACTGTTTTAATTTTATCCATTAACTGGGCTTTTGTATTACTGGAAGTGCGATTGGTGTCTTTTTCAACTGCGCCCCATACAAAATAATCCATGGGGTTAAGGTCTGGGGAGTTTGGAGGCCAAACATTTGGACTGGTGAAGTCGTAGAAATTTTCAGACAACCATTTTTGACTTTTCCCAGAGGTGTGGCAAGGGGCCGAATCCTGCTGCCATACATACGGCCTACCATTGGCTACCCTTGTTATCCAGGGCTTGACTACAGTTAGCAACTCCACGAACAAAGCCCGAATTCCAATGCCAGGGTTCTTCAACACCTGTTCCTGCAGATTTGCGAGGAATTCTGCTGTACGAACGCAATCAGATCGTCTGCTAGGGATCTTTCTTCTTGCTACATCCTCGTAGTCACCATTGCAAGTCTCTAGTTCATGCCTGATTGTTTTTACTGTATTCAGGGAGCATTGGGCAGCAGTCGTAATATCCTTATTTTGATGGCGGGCACGAATCATCATGATACAAGTTATTCTCTTCCATGATTCAGGTGGGTTCCAGCTATCCATCCTTTCTGACATCTTGTATATGAATGAAGAAGGGTCCAAACTTTTAAATGAAGAGAAGTGTGTGTTAATACATGTAACTTACGGAAAAATATAATTAATTATAAATATGTCAAATTTATCCCGAACACCCTGTATATATATATATATATAGAGAGAGAGAGAAGGAGGAGGTGGTATAGGGCTAACCACCTTATCGTATAACTGTCGTAAACGTCAATGAACAAACAAGATAGCTGATAAATTAAAAAAATATTCTCGACACCGCAAGGTAAAAGAGGGGAGAGGAAGTAAAAAGAAGGAGATATATGTAGAATTGTGAAAACCATCTACTCCGTTGGAGTAGATGGCTTTCACAAGATGTTTTGTAGCCTTTCAAATCTAAAAGCACACTCCATATAGAAATGAGAAGACGAAGCAGTGCCATTTTCCTTTAATGAAGTATTCATTTTAGTTCATTTAATATAATTAGCAGTGTTTAAGCCGTAATCTTGTTGATGGCGAAACATCAGCTTGTAAATAAAATTTTTCCTCAGAAACTTCGATATGAGTAAGGTTTACAATGCACGTTCAAAATGTAAACGTAGTCTTCCCAGTTTAGGAAAACGACCATTCTTCAAGTATAGACTAATAATAAAACTTTGGCGTCAATCATGTCTCATTCAAGAACGTTTCGCTATCTCATCGCGTTATGTCTACAGAAAACAAAATTAGCTCATTTTTGAATTCCGATCACATAAATATATACAGCCCTTGCCCAGTCTAGGTCAGTGAAAGTCAAGGTTCCTTTTGTTCTTCAGGGATTAGTATTATGCTTCGTTATCTATGCAGTGACGATGATTATTTTGTTTCAGCATTTACGATATTATTAGTCCGGATATTACTGTTCAGTTTTAATGATATTTAACTGACCACATTTGTATAATCTTATCTCGCTGTTTAAAACAAATAGTAACAGTAATATAATATAATATAGTAGGAAATAGTACAATCAAAGTACATGGCTATGCCCTTCCCATATTCTCTCGTCAAAAGGTGGAAACTGTTTGCCACTTGTATCCTATTAGTAATTGTCCCGAATATTTTCGATCAGTCCGATTTCGATTAGGAATACGTTTCATCACATAAATGAAAATTAGTTTCCATACTTTCCTGTTTTTTACAGCAATCCCTAATGAACTTTTTTTGTTATTTTAGATATCCTACAGCAAAGCAATCAATTTATATCAAGTGCTGAATATTATTTCACTGCTTTGCAATGAAGCTCATTCTTTCACTCATCATGATCGCCGTTTTCTTCGGTAGCTGCCAAGCACAGAGTGAATCAAATTTTTATTCTTATTATTCTTAAATACAATTCTTTATTGGTTATGAATGACACGTCGAAGCATTTTTCCTCTTTGGGACCGGAGAGGAAATGAAATCGGACATGCTCTATGTACTTAATAATAGTAATATACTAAGATTTTTCTAAATTTGAGATTCATCGCTTGGTCTGATTTTTCACAGGGTCTGCTTTTATTGTGTGATTTTTCGTATTTTTTTTTACCTCCAATTGTAATATTTAATGAATACATTACTATCAGGTGGTCAACGAGCGACTAGAATTAACAGTGGAAAAACACCAGCATCAATATGATGATCCTGAAATTAGCTATAAAGATGGGAAATGTTTAAGAAATACATTGAAATAGTAACGTGTATGTCTTGACTTGTCAATATATTTATGAATAGAAGGTGGGGGAGAGGTATATTCCGTTCTCTTTCAGTCCGTTTCATGCTACGTAATCCACTCACATCTGTGAATATTAAAATCAATGTAAGAATTATTTTTTGATTGGGTTTCACCCTAAACGTTTTTCATATTATTACGAAACACCTCCGAGGTGTCATCGCACGAAGGCATTCTGCTCCGCTACACACAATTTAATACTCACTGCTATATTCACTATAAACTACTATAAGACCACGATAAATAAACATTTTACTTCGTAGATATTTAACGTGTTTTGAATCCGTTATTCATTATTGTTCAATAACTAATTTTCAGTGTGCTGTGCAAATACTTAATGACAACCGATGTAATGCCAAAGTATTAAAATTAAAAAAGCAAAAGTCATTTTTTACTAAGAATTACTATTAATGACACTGATTGTAAATATTTAAAGAAATGAATTCAACTTTAATTGTAATCAATTCTTTTATTGTATTATTTCATATTATTTACATAATAAAAACACAACTAACTAGCGTATAACGGGGGACTTCTGAGAAAAATTTATTTTCCAAGACAACACAAGAAATGTGGAGTGCGCTGCAGATTATTTTTAGCACTCAGGTAGGAAAAATTTTATAGTGACTATTAAGTATATGTTAAGTATAATATTTATTTTACCTTTCCTTCGTTTATTTGGATAAGTAACACTTGGCGGGAGAAGTATTCATGAGTTGTGGTATTGCTTGTCCTGCAACGTGTGATAATTACTAAGAGAATCCCACCATGTACTTATCAATGTATATCTGGATGTTTCTGCTGGCCAGGATTGGTCAGAAATAACAGATACAACTTCTGCGTGCTTCCACAGCAATGTTAATTGGTTGTCCGATTTTTATTGTTTAATTCAATTGCCTTTGTTAAACAGATTTCCTGTGAACTTATCATTCGAATTAACAGATGAATTACAAGTGTATTATATAGAAAAAAATAAAACGGAGTTTCTACTTCAAATGTTAAAGCTTTAATTTGGCTCTTAGCATGAATCAATCTTAAATCACTGATCACACATTTAGCATCATTATAATACATTTCCTGTGATGTTCCATTTTACTGCGGGATGTTCGAGAAAGGAAGTACAGAAAATTGACTTCGTCTTGCATTTTGGGTGGTAGCGAAGAATTCAACAGTGTTAAGAGTAACAGGTTATCGATTTTAGATATAGAGATATAGTTTTGTTAAAAGGATGATATTGTAAGCGCAAATCTCACTGACCGAAGCCTTCACGGTCATGAGTTGTGTTTCAAGTATGGGTCGCCTCAAAGCTAATTAGAAATTTGCTACGAAGTCTCAGTCTGAGAATCGGAAAATAGCGAACCACTGAGAAACAGTAGTCAGCTGATATATACACGTTTGTGAATATATCAGTACAAAGGATGATTTCATTGGCTAATATTAAGGTACTTGCCTATAAAGCTATGAAAGGATCAGGTAGTGTGAATATCAGGACTAAAAGTGTTCTGTCAGTGCGTTCCAGGTTCCTGTAGAAACTCATGTAATATTTTGTATTGTGTGTACTGATACAAGTTTATCAAATTACAGTATCAATGCTATCTTCAAGTGAAGGAGCTTCAATCTAGTGGACATCACTCTTGAAGAAACACAATTCTACTGTTTAGGCACCGACATGAAAATCTGTTAGTTGTCGACTGTGAAAAACTGTGAAAAAAAATCTACATTTCCATTTTATTAGCCCTTACACTGAAGAAAACCTTTTTTCACTATAATGAGATATCGAAGAAACTAATTCGAGTATATTCACATTTCTCTAGAATTTATATTGGTACTAAATGATCCATAGGCCTTCTAAAGAATACTGAGTGCCGACATTCTTAAAATCTGATATATTGACATTCACACTAACTATATACGATAATGTACGTAATATCAACACATTAGTGTTGATATTACGTACATTATCGTATATAGTTAACCCATTACCTATCTCAATGAGGAAAAAAAAACACTGTTAGAAAGGTTTAAATTACTTAACTGGCCATAAAAGCAGTGAGACTGTTTGAATTCTGAATTTCAATCTCTTACTACTACGACAAAATCGGCAAAGAAAAAACCATCGAAAGAATCCATTTTATTATCGGAAAAACATTTCGTTTCCTAGCTCATGTTAATGTGATTTTTCAAGGATGTTTTTATATGGAAAGAACTGGATATTTGCTCACCTTAAAAAAGTGGGTTTAAATTATGTTAGCGGAATAAACATGAGACTTAATTACCTCGCACTGCGCCATTATAAGAACTTTGTCCTAATTTTCGAGAAATTTGTTAGGACTAATCATTAAAATGATTTTTCTTACTATTCATGATTCAGTTAAGTGATGATACATTAATTGTTCCTTTAGATTAATTAGTATTTGCACGTCAGTTTTATAAAGAGTCCTCTCTCTCTCTCTCTCTCACACACACGCACGCACGTATATCATTATGTTCGTATCCTGGAGTATTTTTCGTCTCCAAATGTCAGCTAATATCGAGTGAATCACCATAGCAATGAGTCAAAGGATGCGAGCTGACATTTCTCTGTTTATTTATAAAAAAAAAAAAAAAAACCACTAGCTTTGTATAGAATATAAATCAATGTTGAAATAACAGCGGTCTCTGTATCACCTTGCATGTTTCAACGTGTAGATGTGTCACTCCATTTTCAAAAAGTATCATATGCCCTATTTTTTCTTCGGTTTACTTCAGCAATCGCTTGTATTGGAATTTTCAATTAAAATATTATTATTTTAAAATCACACTGATCATTGATAATCGTATTTTCGTGTATTGTTTCGATTTCGTTACTCACGCATTAAACATAAATTTCACTACATATAATTCAATACGTCATCATAGACTTAGGCTATCGAAAACTTCACTGTGTTTAAATAACGAGTCAAGTGCAGCTAATCATTGAGATTGAATAGTTGACAAATATGAAGTTTATTTGGATATTGATGAATTGAAACGATATTTCTGATGCGTGTGTGTATCCGAAGATATAATCAGTAATGAAAATCATTCAAACTTATGGAACTTGGGTCTAAGAATTTCGATCAAGTTATTTGGAGTTATCGACATACTCGATCATGAGAACACATCTGTCTACAAATGCGATTTCCACATGATATAAGCATGCATGCGTGCCATTGTATTGAGTTGTAGGAAAGCAGACCGTTTGCTGAAGAAATAACGTAATTATTCTTTATAGCAGAACATAGCAGTATGGTTCAAGAACAATTCATCGCGGGAAAACTCAAAGAGGAAAAATTATCGACAGGAAAATACATCAAGAGGAAAATTTATTGCAGTGAAAATCATCGCAGTGAAAATTATTGCAAAAAAATTCGCTGAAAGCGTTATTCGTTCGAAAATCGAAGTCAGTTTGGTTTAACACGTGTTATGTGGAAGTGTGATATTTGATAGTAAATTGCATCCGAGAGATACCGCGAACTCCGATGTCAGTATAGTATTGGTTTAGTTGTTTTTTTATTTGTTTCTTTTTTTTTTTGAATAATTTCTAGATTGCGACTGAAAATAAATAAACCATCATTATATTTGTAGTGTTTTAAGTTTTATCGCATTTCAGCACATACTAGTAATGAATGTATCTCTTGGATACACGCGACCTGAAATGCAATTTTTTCGACAGCGATCCCTACAGGGTTAACCTCCCAACTCGCCAGAACGTATATATACGTCCAGCAAATCCTGGATACCAGTCAGATCACCTGTTATAAAAACATGGATATTAAGTGCATTTCACTGTCATATCCATTAGAAGGTGCGATAATCCTTCACGCTGACGAGAACATTTAACCAGATTACCTTCCTGATGTGGCTACGTTCAGTTACCTATTGCCAGAAACGCAACTGCTTACAGTTTGGTGGGTAACTGGCATCTAAATCATATTACCTACAAGTTACATTTATTTTTGCTGCTTG
The DNA here is from genome assembly GCF_054136105.1 of Typopeltis vanoorti. NCBI lineage: Eukaryota > Metazoa > Arthropoda > Arachnida > Uropygi > Thelyphonidae > Typopeltis > Typopeltis vanoorti. The sequence goes on from NC_143558.1 coordinate 110,524,861, forward strand.
TTTTATCGTATAATTATAGCTTTCAATGCCAGTACAAATAAGAGATCCTTTCATATTTCTTTACTTAAGATTGTATTACTCTGGAGAACAATGCCACTATCATTTTTTTGTTTTCTAATCATCTTAGTCGCCAATACAATTTATCCTCCCAGAACTTGATTCTCAAGATAATTATTTTTGTCAAACAATTATTTTATAACTTCATAAAAATCCGAATCTTAAAATAAATACAGCCTCCATCTGTTACACATTGTTTTCTTTATTTTTTATTCATAGTCTTCGAAAATTAGTTCACAGATTGAATGAAGGTTCGTTCTGTTACGATATTACCTTATAATCATACGTATATCTTGAATCATATCACATAATGTATAATATTTATAACGTAATCTGTAGTTCTTTGCACTTCAACTTTCTTGGTTTCCTGGAATTGTTCATTATATATTGAAATGAACGGCTATTATGAAGTAAACTGTTTATGTACATATTGTCTGCTAATTTTGGTAATATGCGGCAATTTTGAAATAGCGATACTTTCCCTACAATTTATTATTCGAAACATGTATAGGTACATACGTCAAAATGAAATTTTATTTCCAAAATTTTCATAATAGAATTAAAATTGTATTACGTCTTTGATGGATAACCCCCCCCTTCCAAACTATCACACTCACAAATACTGCTAGGTAACATGTGTGCACCTTCTTTTTATTTGAATTCGTTGTTTTACCCAAAGTAATTGTATACCAGATAACGTTTAATATTCTGATACTGAAATTAAATTGTGATTATTACAAATGAGCAAATTTTGTATCTTTTCTCATTTATATTATTTTCTGATAGGGCTAAAACGCCTCACCTACTCCCTATACTGGAATAAATGGGCGTTAGCTGATTTTTTTTAAATATAAATCATTAAATTATGTGATATTGAAGAAATTAATGTTTAAAAGCAGTGTCATCATACAAAAGCAATACCAGAATAAAATTTTTTAAAAATATTTCTTATATGGGAAATTTTGTTTTCTCATATATCCGCGATGAATTTTCTTGCGATTAAATTTCCAGCGATGAATAGTCTCTGCAATGAATAGTCCTCGAGATGAATTTTCTCCGCGATGAACTGTCCGGATACGTGTTAGTATATTACAGTGAAGGTAAGTGCCTGTGAAATTTCATATTATGTTTCACATAATTTACAGTTTTTTTTTTGTTTTGTTAGAGTATAATCTCGTATTGGTGGTCATACCAGTACAGTGATAGGGTTCTTGTTCTTGAGACTCGCAGCTGACATGCCGAAACAATACCATGCACACAACGAATACATACGACACTTAATGAAGGGGAATGAACTATTGCTATAAAGCCTACATTCCAGAAAAACAGTTTTGTTAACTTTGGATTAATTTATTTACAATAACATGATCTATCGTCATCTGTATAAAAAATATAGCCTGCCTTATTTTTTCTTTTTTGTTATACGATTTTAGATATTTTTGTTCTATAAATTGATGCGTAGTGCTTTCGTCCCCCTCTAAGTGGGGAGAAAAGTGTATCCTTACGTGGATTTCACAATAGGAAATAGTTGCATGTTCTCATAAACTAGAGAATGCAATATGGAATTCAATGAGAAACTCGTGTACAAAAACATGATTCTTAACCCTTCTTTAGAAAGAGCAGAATGATTGTTTTCCCATTTTAAGATTTTTTGTCATTTAAGAAAACGATGTCATTCATCTTAAACGCAACAAAACGTAGAGAAAAAAAAAGCTTTCTGATAAGAGATATTTGAGAGTATGAAAATTACAATATTAAGGCCAATAATTGTAGTTTATTAGACGTATTTGTCACGGTTTGGTGCCATTACCTGTGTGAAGAAATGAAAACATAAAATAAAATAAAACCTGGCGCTATGCATTTTAATTCAAATCTAAAATGAAGTTATTTTTAATATTTCACAGTACAGAAACACACACACACACACACACACCAAAGAAGGAATGAAGTCCATTTTCATCTGCTTCGTTTTATTCACTTCTTGTCAGACACAGAAAGTACGTAATAACATTATGTGAATGCCGTTATCTTTTTTTATTGTTAATATTCCAAATGTATTATTTCAGAATAAGAAAGCTATTTTGGTAACAGGCCTTTCTGCTTTATTTTTTATATTTTTAAATAGTAAGTGTGCGGTGGTGATAAACTAGCAAATACATCATCCTCCCACCCACATAGCGGCAGGGATATTCATTATCTACTTCAGAAATTTCTTTATGTTACGAGCACGTTCAGCCAGACGTGCTATATAATAGGCATTCCAGTAAAACACCTTCTCTATTGTCACCCCTGCTATAGGAAACCCTATAGGGGTGGCAATAACGGCTGGCGAGCCTCACGCGGCTCGCGTCCACGCCTCTCTTCACGATCTACCACCCACGAGAAAATAAACAAAAAGAGAAGAGAAGACAACAAAAAAAGACCAAAATAAAAAATAGTTTAATTCGAAACAGATTAAATGAGGTTTACTTTGAACAATTAGAATAATTTTAAAATCGAAACAATAATTTTAGTTACTAACCTCGCCATACGCACACTCACTTACATCCGTACCATCGCATGGGTCAAAGGTCGCGTCTCTTCTAAGTCTTGCTGGAATTATTTTGGCTCCAAAAGGACACGTAGTTGGCTACCCCTGCACTATAGAAATGAAAGATGGCAACGAAAACTGCTTTGTAGAATCAAAACTGAACGATAATCAATCTAAAAGTCACATAGCAAAGTAAGCATCGGAGATGTGGCCTCGATGTTACGAGAACTAAAGAAAGATACTAGAACCCACAGAAACAACGTGTTCAACCTAAGTCATCTGAATATAAACGTTGGGTGACTTGAGTCGAAAACATTATTTCGAAAACTGATATGTAGTTGTTATGCAACTATTTCACAGTATAATCTGCCCACGGCTGAGAGAACCGTAACTGGCAGATTGCAATGGTAAACCGATAATTTAACTAAAAGAAACACACGTATTAACCACAGTGAAAATTATTTAATTAGGAATATTAAATTTTGAAGAAATACAATTTTGCCACTACTTACAAACCTATCAACCAAATTTACAACTTGTTACCTTCTGCTAAGGACAAACTCTCACCTTTGATGTTGCCTGGCGTTTATGAGATTCCATGCTCATGCAAATTGTCTTACTTTGGACAGACAGGTAGGTCTGTTCAGAAACGCATCTCGGAACATCAAGACCACATTCGTCTTTTTAAATCCCAGAAATCTGGCCTTTCTCAACACGGAATTGAAAATCCAAACCATAGGATCCATTGGGAAAAGTCTAAACTTTTACATAGATCTTTATATAAACATGAACGTTTATACAAAGAAAGTTCTGATGCCCTACTACACAGACCAAACTTAAACCGCAACGACGTTCTTACTATTCCTACAGTATGGGAAATTGTCATACAAAATTGTGTAAAATAATTATTATTTTTATTTTTTTTTTTTACTTCTGTAGCACGGTACGCACGTTTAATGAGATTCTGTTGTAATCATGCGCCCTAACTGTATGTTATTCCTATTATTGTTTAAGCTACTGTACTGATGATGTCCTAAGATACTTCGGATGAAATATTTACAATTAAATCATTTTTACTGTGGTTAATACATGTGTTTCTTTTAGTTATGAACTCACCACAGGTTTCGTTATTTAAAAAAAAAATAACTGTTAGTTTGACAGTTCAAAGAACGACCATACAACAATCCACACAAACTACATCACAACCTACAAAACTAAATGATCTAACACGGATACAAATACAACCAATCGTTGTATAAAATAAAATAAAATAGAATAAAAATATATTCATCATATCTAGAAATAGATGGATACTTTAACATCAATTGAATACTGAAATTTATTAATCCTGAAGTAGCACAAATGAAGTATAATAGAATAGTGACGCAACAAGTATTTAGAACAATGCAAACGATAGTAAAAAGCGGTGATACTACAATGTTGTAAAAATATCCTGCAATTACTACTAAAGGGGCCATAGAAATTGATAGTTTAAAGAAAAGACTTAAGAATAAAGAACCAGAAGAGAGAACAATGTGTGTAACCAAGGGCTGTAACCATGCTTGTTGCTATAAAAATACAAACGTTAGCGTTGCAGTTACTAAAAAAATTAAATGACTATGGATACGTAGATAGTTACAGACACATACAGCATATAAGTGAGACATAATATGTAGAAGAATTTCCTATAATCGCGTAAATATATTTAGCATTTTAATACATTTGCTTTCAGTTTAGTGTAACCAAACATTATAAGTGTACATTAGTTACCTCATAATACTAAACAAATCAGTCGAATTCAGAATAAACCTTGGTTTCGAGTAGTTAAATTATAATATTCAAATTTCAAGGGAGTGTCTCAAATTTGAAAAATTATTTTAACCCCCTGAAACACTTACATTTTACGTAGTTTATTGCATTTTAATTGATAACGAATTTATTTGATTTAACAAGGAGGCCTGCTGGTTATTAAACAGAATTTCTTAGTGTGAGTCTCATTTTGTCTACTTACAGCAAACTTACAAAAACTGGGATAAATTAATTTTATATTTATATCAATACAAACTTTATAAATATTCTTGCATATGATAAACTATTCTGATACATACCTTTTAAAAAATAATTGCCTACTTTGTTGTAGTTAACTTCGTGGAAAATAGCAACGTTTATCACACACATTCACGTGCAAAATGACGATAGAAATTTCACTAATTTATAAAGAAACACAAAACAACTCGCACCACATCAACTAGAAACCCCTACAATCAAATGACGTGTCGTAGCTATTTATAGTCTTTCCGGGAACACGTAAAGGTTTCCTAAATCAAAAGCAAAGGATTGTTCACGTCTTGTTTAACCTTAAGAAGGGGGAGGAAGTGTAGGAGCGCGCATTGTTCTGAAATAATAAAGTCAAACACTGCCGAGAAAATAAAATAAACCTGATTCTAACTCCAATAGACAGATGTTCAATTGCTGCAGATATCACAGCTGGGATGTCACTTTCAGGTAATTTCTTAAATAATTTAGTTAAAGTACAACAAGAGGACTACGAGGAGCAAACTGAGTATCAATGCAGTTGTTACACAGATTGCTCTTGGTACGGTGTTCATTTAATGCAGCTCCAGCGTTGAGTATAGTAGCCATTACCGTATAGGATTTTAGATAAATATATAAACATTTAAGAAGGGGGATAATAAAACAGGAACTTCCATTTTATACTGGAGGGACTGCAGTCCTTAAGGACGAGCCGCTACTGACCCACTCTAAAATAACATCTGTGACGTTTGGGTCAGCCATGAAACACATGGATGAGAGAAGGAATAAGTGCATGAAATTTGGAAACTTCAAATAATAATAATTTTAAAAAAATGGGGGCTTTACAAATTTAGATGGAACATTTAGGGAAGAGATATCCAGATTCGTAACCCATCAGAGATGCCAAGAAATTTCAGTGAGAAATATTCAGTTGCAGATTAAGCTGTTATATAGTTTTTTTGCAAGAAATTAGGTGCATCATTCTCGAAACCGGCCAGAAAGATATATACTAAGAGGTACAATACACTGACTTCGCAGACTTAAATGATTCGGGAAAAATTCAATCAAAGCGAGGAGTAGTGTTCTATATCATTACTATATTATTCTAATATCAAAGGAGTCTTGTTATGTTCCATTTTACTTGAAAAATTTTCCAACTGAAGGAGTAATCCTATAGTTGGAAAATTTTTCAAATAAAATTTATTTATTCCTGCCCCATAAAAATTAGGTTTCAAATTTTTTTACTATCCGATGCATTCTCCAGTGATGCTGTATTAGTTTCATTTAATTACTGTGTGCGTATCTAGACAAACATTGCTTACAGTAGACACACAGCAGTAAAGAAGGATGAAATGAAAATAGAAATATTAATCTGGATTGTTATGAGTTAACTTAAGTAATCTTCAAAAAGGAATAAATAAGCACACTCTATTCGTTTAATTTTTTAGAGTTCTGTATTTTTACAGATAGTGAAGTTAATATTTCAGTGGAAAATATATTCGTAATTACTAGTAATTTTCGGTTTAACTATGTTAAATTAATTTGGATTCTAATTAGATTAAAAGCAGAATTCTACTGAAACAAAGATTCAGAATCCATGCAATTGGGAGCCGCTGCTATGCATCTCGGTTTCTTCATTTCTATAATATATATAATTATAATATACATAAACAATATCATACCAAAAATCTCATTTACCACGTAGTACTGTATTACCACAGAAACCATCTTATTTTTTAATATTGGAATCATCTTTTTGCTGATTAAGTCTTCTGGGCATTATTCCTAACCATTCACACGCCTATACACGCATGCTGAAGATTACCCACAATCTTCACATCCCGAAAAATGTAACATATTGCAACGAAGAAGAAAATCTGTATTGTTTAGAAAACATTTCAATAATTTGACATGCAAACTTGCATACATTTCTAATCATAAGAAACTACAATCACAGGAAACACTGCACTGGAAGGATGAAGAATCAACACTAATTATGGCACACTCTTAAAAAATGAGGAGAAAACTACTGTGTGAAAGATATCAAATTGATTAAGCCTTAAGAAAAGCAGCACAATGCTTGTTAGAGATTCACCAAAATCCTGTTGAAAGAGCAAAATATACGCAACCGATCTTTCTGGAAACTAATTCATCTTCACAGTTTCCTGTAAATAAAGAAAGCAATTTATTCTCAATTTAAATGATTGCAGTAGCAGAACTACAACAAATCTATTCTCCGCAGAATGTAGCTGTTCTCAGAAAAATAAGTCCAAAAAGGATATAAATGTAAACTTTGATACGCTGTTAAGTTTCAACTGTCAGATAGGTTTATTCTTATTTATTTTCCTACTAATGATCCATTTATGCAATTTCGAGCAAAACATTCTGGACTGATAAAATTACCACTTAGATAAGCAGAGGTTTTTACAGACAATCAGATCATTGTTACATATCAAAAGAAATTCATTGTTGTTTAAGTGTATTACTATCTAAAATATAATGACAAAATGATTAACCTGCATTTCTCTAAATTAGAATGATCTCTCATCATGATAAAATTGCTGATTTTCTTTCTAAAAGAAAGCCGTATCTGTCACTTCAATTAGATGAGAAACCGTATCAAAGTAGTCGACTGCATGTTCTTTTCCGACGACGTCAAACTAGATACTCTTCTGTGCCGCCTGCGCAACTAAATCTTGCTGTGAGGGTTGTAAGTCGTTGCATATTCGTTCATGGGCATCAAAATGACAAGAAAATGAAACGATCATACAGTGAGATTAAGTAAAAAGATCTTTTTTTCCCCCTAAAAACGTTTCCATGACTTTGCCTATAAAACTGTATGCAATTTAATCTCATAATAATGCAGTAATTATTTCATTAGCGTGTTAGTTTCACAATAGCCCTCTCGTTCTCTCTCTCATACATACGCGGAGAGAGAACTGTATTCATTTGCAATTGTGATGAGATTTTCATATTCAAATGTCAACTGATAACACACGAACGTGTTATTGGAAAATCAACACAATGCGAGTTTCCTGCGCTGGCCTTCGCTTTTGTTCATTTAATGAGTACGCTAGTATGTAGAATAGAAAATAGTGTTGAGAGAAAACTGTATTAGACCTCACTGTTTCTTGAAGATATTATTGCAAGCAATCAAATTTACCACCTGTTAAACTCTACTCCTTCTATTATACATTTCACTCCTTATATTCAGATATATCACTCTAGGCCAGAAACAGTTCCTAAGCACGAAACCGTTTTTCAAGAGGCTTTAATTAATGTAGTGCAGGTAATGATCATTGGGTTCGATAAGTGCAAATTTTATGTAGTTAATATATCAATGTGCATGATTCAAACTGGTATTCGTTATGTGCATTTAGATTTACCACGCAACCAATAATATGATTCTTTATTGAAACTACATGATGGTACATTTCTGTTATAAATTTTAATCAGGTTATTTGGGACTATTGTTAATTCATCAACACACACACTTGTACCAGATGAGTCATATTTTCTCAGCATTACATAAATACGCATGCTCGTGCTTGTCAGTACCATAAGTTGAAAAAGTAGTCTATTTACACAATAAATAACATTATTCCTTTCTGCTAACACATCTTTCAAAGTAAGTTCTTCTGTTATCTCATGTTATAGGTCATTTTGTTTAATAAGTGATTTTGCTAGAAAACACACTGTGTTTTCTAGCAAATTTCTCTTCTTCTCACTTCTTGCTGGGCGGAAAATGGTAAGTAATATCATTTTGCTCTCTGATATAGACATGCAAGCTAAACGTTAAGCATCTTAAACTGCATTATCTTTTAATGTCTCTACAAAAGCTACAATTGCAAACAAAAACTGCATTTTCAGATAACGATCAACTCTTCTGAACTTCAGCATTTTAAAATACACTAACCGCTTAGCAGTTTCAAAATATTTAACAGTATATTTATGAGAATAGAAATACTAAAACTGCTACAATTCTTCGTGCTTGAAATATGTTTGCAAAACATGTAATTTTCCTAGTGCATACTTCAGTACTTACATTATATTCAATTCTAGATCACTACTACTACTTAAAGATTCCAAAAAGGAAATCATATTCTTTTACTCTTGTGTATCGAATATCTATTACACTCAATTATGCAATTAACACAATAAAATAAAATTCCAAATTTTTCCTTAAGCAAGGCAGAAGCAGATTATGTCAAACAGATTTAAATGGAGAACAGATGAATCTCACAACAGCCATTTGTAAACTTGCTGAGTATCAATGAAAATAACTGCTGGAATGATAAACCTAACTCAAACGTATAAACTTCAGCAGTAACAGCGAAACGTTTTCAAAACACATTTCCCAGAATGATTAAAGATAACAAATTTCACTGTCCTCATTTAAATAAATCCAGAAGTACCCTATATTTATTATAATAGTTTAATTCTTTTGGTTATGTTGAGCTAAGGATAATCAAACCGTCATCGTTTTACACGTTCACCTTACAGTCGCTATTTCATAAAACAAAGACATTACCAAGGAATAACAAATAACTCAAGTTTAATTTAGTAAGATCAGAAATCAAAGCTTATAGAAGTTCGGATAATAAAACTGATACTGGTTTAAACACAGATTACGACGTGGATAAATGCTATATTCATCTACTTCCATCTATGTGTTAGGCCTACTGGCCTGTTACAGAGTTATCTTAAGCCCTTCTATGTCGTACTCGTCCCAAGGATAAGGTGACTAGCCCCAGGCCTCCCGGTATATTCTATGGTTGTAGCTGCGTGTGTTCACGGCACGGGTTTGCCTGTTTGTGGGAGGAAAAAACCCTGCTGTCCACGCCCAAGACTGGCTAACTTGTCTATGACTGAGAAAGATCCTTAAGCTCCTCATGTCGGCGACGGGAATCGAGCCCAGGACACTCCTTTCCCAGGCGTATGGTTGCAAGGCGTATAGCCACTCGGCTAACCTCGCGGACATAAAGATTATATTAAAAGATTAAATATTCGAAACAATGCGTTTCCTTACTTAAAACATAAAATTTCTTTTTAACTCGTTCGATTTTGATTGGTCTAATTTTTGTGATAACAGTCCCACACAGTATGTTTCAAAACCTTAAGAAGTAATCTGATGATATAGTTTTTAGGCTGCTGAAGACTGCTTTCAATCAGCAGATATTCCAAATAATTGCTGCTGATGATGGAATCAGAAAGGAAGAAGTACTTTTTTTTTTCGGTAAGTTTTAAACTAAGCCCAACACAGATGTTTATCAACCAACTGATTGTGTTTTTGCATTGTTAAAGCAAAGTGCTTCGAACTCGGAACATTTTAACAATCACTCAAACTTCCGTATCGGCGCTGCTCCAGCGTGAAAAGTGGTATCTTGACATAAAAGAATACCAAGTTATTTGGAGGATGAGTAGGCTGTGGAAAGGATATGTTTGTGTTAAGGACGTAAGAAAGGAAGCATGATTTTGCCTGTAATTTATTAATCTTTGGGACAGATATAGATATAAAGAGTATTAAAATATACAGGGGAAAGAGAAGGAAGCGTATATTAGGAAATAACACAGATAATATATGAGGGACAAAAAGTCTTGAGAAACATTTTTGTCCCTTAATGCAGACCAATCCGCACCCTAAACACATAAATCTGAATACATGGAATACTATTGGACAAGTGAGGCAACAGGAATCCATTTGTCCAGGACAGCAATGCTACATTTCTTAGTAATGTAGCTTTGCTGTCCAACCAGCCATTGTGTTAAGGAAAGAACACACACATACACACACACGTCCAACCAACCAGACAATCATTGTGTTAAGAAAAGAACACACACACATACACACACGCACGTCCAACCAACCAGATAATCATTGTGTTAACGAAAGAACACACACACTCTCTCTCTCTCTCTCTCACACACACACACACAAGCAATAAGTTGAAAGTTTCCACCTGTGATATTTCGCCATCACATCTTTGCTACACACGACAGTAAAACAAGAATTTTTTGAGAAAAAAGAAACAAGAATCAAGGTCTAACCGTACCAGAAATTTGGAAAGCTTTAATCAGATCATTAAACATCGAAGAAATGAACTTTCATGACAATTACATCATGAGTCATAACAAATAAATCACGTTCCCGAGACACGCGCATTGTCTCACACAATACTAATTTTTGTATGAATTAGAACCATCAGTTATAACCTAGTCTGTTACCTTCATATAGCTTACTAATTTGTATTCCCTGAAGATGCCGATAGAAAAATTGGCGAAACATGTAGAACGATAAAATAAAAAGCAACTTGACTAACATTATAAAAAAAAGTGTAATAGTTTATATAAATAATAGTCAAGAAAAAATACCACACAAGAATTTTTTTGTTGTTATCTATCCTATTTCGTTTTCAGTTTACACTGCTTATCCACAATGTGAAGCATTCCCATTGTGGATAAGCAGTGTAAACTTTCCATTAATTAAGGAAAAAATTTCTCCTTCAAAGACTGAAGGAGAAATTTTTTTCTCCTTCAGTCTTTGTGATTATATTGAAAATCTTCTCCTTGTTATCACTTATATTTTGCATTTTACCATATAAAATATTATGTTGACATACATCACTTATATGTCGTATATGTTTTATGTCAATACGTATGTCTTTATAGAAAAACGCTTCTATGAACTTCATCTTTTTCAGGAAAAAACGTAAAGCTTTATTTTTCCTTTATTTGCAGAGTGTAAGAATCCTCACGAATATTTTACTTGTGGTACAGTATGTCCTTTCACTTGCGATAATTATACTGTTACAGGTGTGATTTGCACAATGCAATGCGTATGGGGATGTTTCTGCCAGCCAGGATTCATTAGGGATAGACGTTGGAACTGCGTTCGTCCTGAGAAATGCCCCGGAAATTGCACAGAATCATGAAAATTATGTTAACGTTTGTAATGTTTCAACACTATTATTGAGCATTCTTTCTTACTGAGTTTGATTTGTCAACAAAATAAAATTTCTTTGCAACACTGTCGTACTCTGTTTTTAACTTAATTTATAACACTATTGCAGTCACCTTAAGTATGAACTTTATTTCTACTTTCCAATCAGAGAGGCTAAGACGAGGGTGCAGTGGAGTTGCAGGTATGATTTCCAAACCAGAAATATTACACATTTTTGTTCCCTTAATACAAATGAAAAAAAAAACGACCGTAGTATAAAATGAAATAAAAATTACCAATATGTTACTGTTTGGCCAGTCATGAAGTTACTTCGTGCTCCAGAAACAGTCATTCATTTGCTTATGTTATGATGAAATTAGGAAGAAAAATTAGAACATAATTCCTTGACAAATAAAAATATGACACTTTTAATTCAAAAGAGAACTTTTTTGCACTGGAATCTAAAGGTGCAGATTCAAATATATAGTTTAAAATTTATATTCTCCCTTAATGTAAATCCTATTCACGAGTTGCACTCTAGTGCACATTAATAATACTAGTGGTGGGTTCAGGGTTAAGTACTCCAGAAACTTGGTTCAAAATTTATAAACGGTATATTTCAATGAGAGTTTGATATGTGCGTCAGTGTAATAATCTCCAGGCAATTTGCTAAAATAATAACTGTGCTGATTAAAATAATGAGAGTAATCGATTAAATGTGTAATGAGAGGTCCATGAGGATAAACAATACTCCCACATAAGCTTACTGCTGCATATTATTCCTCAACAGCGAAGAGAGTATAAAATGATGTGACGTGTGCCGAACTGTGGAAAAATGACTTCTCTATGAACTGTGCGCAGACTCAGCTGACAAAGTTTAATTTCACGCTTAGTCTGGTGAAGTTCGTTGTCGTTCTCTCAAGCGATGATCATTGTCACTGGAATATAATTATTTTCTCATAATATGCCCGAATTTAGTGTGGGGATCGGCAAATGATAGTAGCTTGTGGGCAAAAATATGTGCCCCCTTGACATAATTAGGCAGGGTTTTAATTCGGTTGCATATTGCAAGGTTAGCTCTTGTCATCGAAACGTGTGGCGGAACACGTGGTTCTACATAAAGACTAATAACATGTGTTTCTGGAATGCTCTATTTGCGATTCCAATTGCTTAATGACGGATAGGATTCAACTGCTAAAGCGTATTCCCCGAGAGCAGGAGGGAGGCGTATTTCTTCCTGATCGAGAGAAGCGAGATTCGATAATGGATAGCGAGTCTTGATCGGATAAGTGCTCGGTAGAGAACTTATCAATGAATATTGACATGTACCTCAGGACGCGGATGTCAGGAATGTGTGCAGGGTATTCTTGTCGCAACTGGGATCATATATAACTGTTTACAACGAAAAACATTCGCAATCCCGTATGGGATTTCGCATCACAACTCAGATGCCTGAATTAAGCACAAACATATATAAACATCATTGAACTTCATATATAATGGGATGAGGCGCCTTCTAGATAAGAAACTCAATTTACATCTTAATGGAATTCATTAGGATGCGAATCGAGAAGATTCTCTCTCTCTCTCTCTCTGTCTGTCTGTCTCTTTCCCAAGCACGCACGCACACAGAGAGAGAGAGAAGCGGTGTTCATTTCCTGAGGTATATTTCATCTCGAAATGTGTGATAATATTACCTCAAAAACGATGTCATATGGTGAATCAACAAGGTGCGAGTGTCGTGTACCGGCATGCTTTCTATGAATTTGCCGATGATGCCGGTAAATTCATATTTGCAGCATTAATTATATAATATTTCATCTCATCTTCCTTTTACCTTGCGGTGTCGAGGGTTAATACAACTCGGATGCCTGATTAAGATGCGAGTCGGATCTCAAACCGCTCACAGACTAAAGGTGGTCAGCCTAACGCTCCGGTGTATCCGATGTCCGTAGTGTTGAGTTCTCAAGGCCGGTTTGCCGTTTTTTTCCCCAGGATAAACTGGGGAAAAAACTCTACTGTGCATGCCCAAGACCGGCTAACTTGGCTATTTCTGAGAAAGATGCTTCAGTTCCTCACGTCACGGACGGGAATCGAACCCAGGAAACTCCTTCCCCAGGCATATGGTTGCGAAGCGCGCAGCCAATAGACTAACCGCGCGGGCAATTATATGTTTGTGTAATACTGGCTTATACATCATCTTATATCTTTTAAATGTACACATAAGTTACAAATATAAATCTGTCTTCTACAGTATCCCTTGTTTATTCTCAGTTTACTTGATCATTTAGTTACATCTGAATATAATGAATTATTCTTTATGAAATTGGCCGCCTGTTATTCGGATAACTTCAGCACTGTTGTTCTAGAGATACAGCACTGTAATTATCTTACTGCGCAAAATCAGTGTGACACATGCCAGTCAGTACGAGCACGAGCAATAGTCCATGAATGAAAGTGAAACTTGTCAAACGGTTCTGATTTTATTACGTACTTTGAAAGGGTAACAATTTGTTAAAACCAAACAACAAGAAACTTAGGGAACGTTTTGCTTCTAAGAATTTTGATCAGGTTATTTAAAGTTTTTTATGCTCAGTCACGAGGGGCATTTTTAACCGACAAGTCTGATGAATTTCAACACAACACAAAGACGCATGTGTGCGAATGCCATTACGTTAGAGTACATGAAGATAGTCCATTTGCTGAGAAAACAGCGTAATCATTTCTGTATACCAATTGATGAGTTTCTTCAGTGAAGTTAAGTTACTCTGACATTTTGTGTTTACCATTTTACACTTAATAAACTTATATTAATTTGTCGAATTAGAGACGTTTATGTGTCAATGGTTTGGAAGAAATACAGAAGGAAAAAATAAGGCAAGAGGAGAAGATTTTAATAGTCACTCTTCACTAAGCAACAGAAAATAATAAATGACAAACATTTTTTTTTTGTCAATTAATTATCGCTATTACCAGAACATGCGTGAATTACTGTTCTCGAGCCTGTCGACTTAAGCTAACTTTCTTTATTCAAGATTAATATATTTAACCATATCGAAAGCTACACTGTCTTTCAAGTTTCTTAATGCATGCGATGATTTCGGCATATTTTTGTACTCTGTACTTGTAGGAGTGCTTCTTTCTATATAGAAATAAAACAGAAATGTACATCTGTACTACAATTTGCTAAAGTAGGTTCCTAGGAAGGGGTTGTCTTATAAACTAGCGTTCAATATTGAATAAAACGAAATATATATACGAGGATGTGTTGGAAAGTTGTGATAATCACCACAGAGGAACTCACATGTCTAACACATCTTCTTATATATCCTAAAAGAAAAGAACAAATTATTATAACTTGATGAAACATGCGGGTTCAAGGGTTTAAGATATGTTCTTCGTTGTGGTCATATCAGTTGCTTTAATATCATTTTTCTTCTAGGTGTTTATCAGAACTTTTCAGCCCCTCCCCTCGTATTTTCAACACTATCTAGATGCAGGAGACGGTTGCATTTTAATCTTTTTTTTTGTATTAAAGACAGATTATTCAGTTTAGATGTAATACAGATAGTAAGAAAGATTATTTCTAACAACTTATTTGTTTGAGAAGGTGGAAATTAGATGTTGCAGTTCATCAAAGACAATTTTCAATGTTGGATGTTAATACTCGAGTGTTTAAAGAATAAAGGAATTAAAACATTGTGAAATACCTCACGAAATATTTTATTTTTTCACGATATTTCAATGCAAATTGATATATCGCAATTCAATATTTCCTTACAGTGAATAAACAGCATCACAATGAAGTCTGTGTTCAACTGCATCATTTCTCTCGCTTTTCTCATCACTTGTTGCTGGGCACAGAAAGGTATGCAATTTTATTCGAATACGTCATAGTTTTTTTTTTTTATGTAAGCGGACTGTCTTACCTTAATAAAACGTTTCGAATGTTTAATATCAAACTGTTCAACATTCGAAACTGAACTGTTTTATTATTATGAAGTTTTGAACAAAGGTGAAATTCCTAAACAAATCTCTTCACACTGTTTGGGTAAGTAGGAAGTGATCTGCTAATCTGTGAGCGAGGATTTCGGAATTTACTTCCGGTCATGGATATGTATCCATGAATATTTAAAGAAAGCAAATATCATTGCGCTTATATGAATAGATTTAGGGATAGGTACTAACTGCATTTTACTAAAATAGTTTTAAGCTGTCTCACATCACTGTAACTCACGATCTTCTTCTTTGTGCATTTCCGAAGTTCTCTCTTCTGAGCTGAACAATCAACAATAGCCTTTTTAGTTCGCTTTAAACTCAATATTTTCATAAAATAAAGACACTTCACTTTATAACAGAAAATTTAACTTTTTTTAAGCTTAGAATTCCTGGCTTGAAACAATCGAACACCTGCTGGTCAACATCTATGTACGTTCCCACTTCAAACTTCTCGTCCGCCTTTTTTCATTTCATCTTCGCTGTGCTTCGAAACAGCGTTCTCTCAATATCGGTTTGATTTACCCTAAGGCTTATTGATATCAGTTTTCAAAGAAGGGTTTACTATAAACGAAGTTGCTCTTTTCTGAATAGTGTAGAGCATTTTGGGAAAGGTTTAGGTTCATTATCCCGAATATGTCTCATTCAAGAACGTTTCGCTATCTCATCGCTTTATTTCTACAGAAAACAAAATTAGCTAATTTTTGAATTCCGATCACATAAATACAGCTTTTGGTCAATCTAGGTCGATGAAAGTTAAGGTTCCTTTAGTTCTTCAATTCTACAAGGATTAGTATTATGCTTCGTTCTCTATGTAGTGATGATGATTATTTTGTTTCAGCATTTACTATATTATTAGTCCGGATATTACTGTTCAGTTTTAATGTTATTTCTTCTTCTTCAAGTGTCATCCCCTAGAAGGAAGTTGGCAACCATGTCACGGAACCTTTTTCTTTCTTTTCTGCTCTGGAACATTTATGGTAATTCAAGCCAGTCCAGTCCTTAATGTCTTCAAACAACATTCTGTTGGGTCTACCTCTCCCTCTTTTTCCATCCAATTTTCCTTCTAATGTTAATTTCTGAATGCCATCTTGTCTAGTTAGATGTCCAAAATATTTAAATTTTCGCGCTTTAATTATTTTCATTTTTGCTTTTTATAAAACATCTTCGTTTTTCATTTTCTCTGTCCATGGTATTTTCAACATTCCTCTGATGGTTCACATTTCGAAAGCTTTTAATTTTTTCTTTGCTTCTTTATTTAGAGTCCAAGTTTCACTGTTGTAGAGAAGGGTTGACCAGATATATAATTTTATTAATCTTTTTCTTGTGTCTATATTAATGTCTCTGGATGTTAGAACAGTTTTCATATCAGTAAAGGCTTTTCTTGCTATCTCTATTCTTCTTTTTATTTCTTTAAGGGAATTTCCTCTGTCTGTAAACATTTGTCCCAAATATATAAAAGCCTGAACCTGTTCAATTTTCTTTTTGTTAACAGTTATGTTTAGTTTCTTATTTATTGGTTCTTTTGATATAATCATGCACTTTGTTTTCTTTAGGTTAATAATTAATCCCATGTCTAAGCTTCTGTTGTAAATTTCTGTGACTAAGTTTTGAATATCATCTTCAGATTCAGCTATAAGAACTGTGTCATCTGCATACCTGAAGTTGTTGAAGTTCCTGCCTCCGAATTTTATACCCTTCAGTTCTGAAATATTTTTAAAAACGTGCTCACTATATATATTGTACAGTAAGGATGATAAGACACATCCTTGCCTTACTCCTTTTTTGATTTCAAAGTTTCCAGAATATGTATTTTTATATCTTATTGAGGCTATTTGATTCCAGTATATATTTGTAATTATACGTAGATCTTTTCCTTTTAACCCATTATTCTGTAGGATATGTATTAATTTCTTGTGATCTATTGAATCAAATGCTTTGGCATAATCAATAAAACAAAGATATATGCCAGGAAAACAGCCTCACTTCATTGGATGCGGCCCCTTTATACACCAACGTAGACGTCCCCAGAACTTTAGACATCATACACACACTACTCACAGAAGACCACACCCTACACTTTCATACTAAACTAACGCCCAATGACATTACTAACTTAATAAAACTAATAATCTCGGCAAACTTCTTCAAGTTCAGTAACATCTACATTCAAATCTTCGGACTCCCCATCGGCCAAAACATCAGCGGACAACTAGCGGAATTATTCCTAGCACACATAGAATCACTCCTACCCCCCCCCCCCCGCATCACCTTTTATGACAGATACGTGGACGATATTCTGTGCATTGGAAATCCTACACACATCACCACCTTAAAAAGTCCCTAAACAGTTACAGCAACAGACTAAAATTCACCATAGAATCCGAACAGAACAAATCCATCAATTTCTTAAACTTGGCATTAATCAGAACATACAACAAATAGCCACGAAAGTATACCACAAACCCTCGCATATCGGAAACTACCTCCATTTCCACTCATACCATCCATATTCCGTTAAAAAATTGGTCATCTTATCACAATTCATAAATGCTTATAAATTTTCAACCAATCAGAGTAATCTAAACGCAGAAATAAAAAAAACTAACACAGATCTTCAAAAATCGCAACTATCCTACACAATTAATAAATTACGCAAACAGTACGGCCAAAAACCGCCAAAACAACCCAAGTACCAAAACAAACTTCCCAACACAAAATATTATCAAACTACCATACACCAAAACACATAAAAAGCCTACAAATGCATCTTCAAACATACTGACTACAAACTGGTATTCACACAAACCAAAAATTGGCAAATCTCCTAAAACCCACTAAATCTCACAGCCAAAAAGAAATATTTGAACACCACAACGTAGTCTATAAATTTCCCTGCCAAAAGGACTGTGATATCACCTACACAGGTTCCACCATCAGGTCTTTATGGGCAAGACTACAAGAATACTTCCGCTATTGTAACATCCCTATTCCAGAACATTTAAACACTAAAAAACGCATCATCAACAAGAAAAATCGAATACAAAGCACAGGAAAAACTGAAATAACTGTTCACGCCCTTGAACAAAAACATACCCCGCAGATCGACAAGGTCATCATAGTAGACAGACAAGACAATGAAACAATGCTTAGAATATCGGAAACAATAGCCATAAAATGCGATGCGAACTCTATCAACGTCCACAGGCCCTACATAATCTCCGAGTTTGGAAGCTTCACAACATAAAATTGAGGTCACAACCCCGACCAATAGGCGATAACACAAACACTTCAAAAGCAGAAGCACCTACCCGACCATAGCATCCACTTCCTCCATGTGTTCAGACGACGACCAAGCATAGTCGAAACGGACTGCACCCCGTCTATCCCCTTCTCCCCTATAAAAATCAGTTGCTGTTTTCAACCCCTTTCACCCTTTCCCACCCTATATAAATATAAAAAACGCTCCACCCATCCCTAATAATATAATATATATGTATATATATATTATTCAAAAAACCGTTTTTTTTTCCATTTCTATTTAAATTCTCCCACATTGCCTACCCCCCCCCACACACACAATAGTTTGGACATTGCACAAAGAAGAAAAGCCACAACACCCAGAAAAAGGTATGAGTACATTTCTCTTCCTTTATGCTACATATAGTTATTGGTAAATATACATCTACAATGCCCTAAAAATCCGTGAGTAAAAAAGCCAATGACATTTAAACAGGTGCACTCCTTCTGTTTACAGAAGGAGTGCACTTGCTTCTGTTTACAGAAGCAGGCAAAATAGCTGTAAATATAAAAGATATATGCCTTTTTGGTTGTCAAGGCTTCTTTCACATAATGTTTTCAAATTGAAGATTCCTTCTCTTGTACTTTTGTCTTTTTGAAAACCTGATTGAGTGTCTTCTATTTCTACTGACAAAGTATCTTTTATTCTTTCTAGGATTATTCTCAGTAGTAATTTTGTAACATGGCTTGTTAAACTTATTAGTCTATATTCTGAACATTCAAAAGTTCTTGGAATTTTGAGAAGTGACAAAGATGGATTTCCTTAGATCATCAGGGATGTATCCTGTATCATAGATGTTATTAAAAATAACCTTTAGATCATTAAGTGTGTTTTCGTTTACTTTAACAATTCAATACTGATCTGATCAGGGCCTGGTGTTTTACCTGTTTTCATTTGACTTAGAGCGTATTCTATTTCTTCATATGTAATTGGTTCACCATCCATATTTTGTATATCTGTTACGATCAGAGTCAAAGAGTTCTTTTCCATATTCTTTCCATCCTTTTATGATATCTTGTGTCTCTAGTAGCATTTTTCCATTTTGATCTTTTATACAAGGATTATGGTTGAAAATTTTCTTTTTATTTTTCAGGGTTTGGATTGATTTATGCATTTCTTTACTATTGTGTTTCTTGTCCAATTCCGCTATTACTTTACATTTTTCATTTAGCCACTTGTCTTTAGCCTTCCCGCATTAATTGTTTTATAATTTTACTGAGTATTATATACTGTTGTGTACTTTTCTTTTTTCGTCTTTCATTCATAAGTTCTAGTATTGATTCGGTCATCCAAGGTTTTTTCTTATTGTATTTCGTTTTTGGAATAACCTCGTTAGCTGTCTTACGATTTCTAAACTTTGACCACCTGTTTTCAATTTCCTCTGTGCTACAAAGTATATTGTCTTCTGTTTTATATCCTACATGATCTAATTTCTTCCTAATTTCTGAGTTGAACATCATTATGTTGGCAGGTATATTCAGAGCTCTGAAGTCAAGTCTTTCAGTATGATTGTTTTTAGAAATGTTTTTAAGTTTAATTTTTAAAGTAGACACAAAAGGGTTATGGTCTGAATCTATATCAGCACCTAGGTAAGTTTTTATGTTGGATATATTATTTTTGTATCTATTATTTATCATTATGAAATCTATTTGGTTTCTTATAGAGTTATCTGGGTTTGTCCAAGTATATAGTCTGGGCTTTGGATGTTGAAAGAACGTATTCATTAGGCGCAAGTTGTTTTGAATGCAGAATTGTATCAATCTCTCACCTCTTTCATTTCTGTCGTCTAGTCCAAATTTTCCAACGACGGATTCCCCTTCTCCAACCTTTGCATTCAAGTCACCCATCACTATGAGTATCTCATTTGATTTCACATATTCTATAGATTTTTGTAAGTTATTATAAAAATCTTCTATTTCTTCATCATTGTAAGTCATCGTAGGGGCATAAACCTGGATAATTATGATGTTAAATGTGTGGCTATGCGGCTAATTTAATAAGTATTATTCTTTCGTTTATGGGCCACAGCCCCATTATACATTTAAAGATGTCTTTCTTAAACATGAAACCCACTCCATATTCATGCTTCTCTCCACCAGAATGTACAAATGTAAAGCCATATTTTTATAGTTTTCCCGTGTTAGGCCATCTTGTTTTGAATTCTCATCACATCAACTTTAAGTCTTTTTTATTTCCTGTATAAGGTTGTCAAAATTTCCTAGTTTACATAATGTTCTCACGTTTCAAGTTCCAATTTTCAAGACTCTGTTTCTTGTTTTCAAACGAGGAATATCAAATGCCAACCTTCTTTTCGGATTTAAGTTGACATCATCACCATGGAGTGCACTTGCAGCGCTCGTTTTATTCACAGTTTCAGTGTCTTCTTCCCTGTAACTATTTACAGCTTGGGACGTTGCAGAGGTTCCAACTTCCAAAGCATAGCTTGTAAACTCTTTCCGTTTCTCCATGGTCGACTAATAGGATAGAAGATAGTAACGTGGTGAGGCCCCGATCTCTTCCACGTCTGTAATAGCCAGCTAACTTGGCTCACTCTGTCAGCCGTTGATCTGTATTCAGAATCTTCCGCCTGCCAGTTGCTCCACATTGCCGTTGATATGTGAATTCTTCCGCCAATGATGAAACAGCAGATGTCATTTCAAGTCCTAACATCTCCCACGCTGGCCACATAACGTCTTTGGAGATGCACTTTATAGCTTTCTGCCAGCTCTTTGCTTAGTAACAACTTTGCCATGGCTCATTACGACACCATGTTTCCCGGGGGGACGTGGAGGCATGATACTAAGACTTCCTGGGTATGGCCCCCCGACTTCACCGAAATATAGGCAGTGCCAATATTTCGGTGAAGTCGGTGGTTGTAGGTTGCCAGCCCACCACGGAAATCCATCCCAGGCTTAACTGTGCTCCGCATGCTACAAGCATGACTGATGGCTAGTCAGCCAAGATCCTGGTAGGAGAACACAGCTAATCCCGCCCATAATAACATTTAATGTTATTTAACTGACCACCGTATAATCTTATTTCGCTGTTTAAAACAAATTATAATTTCAGCGTAATTTTTTAAATACTAATCTGAAGGTTTACAGTGTTTTTCACGTAATGCATTTATTAACATTGGCATTTCTTATTATATAATGCATTGAACCGTAGACGACGATTTAAGTTACCTATACTTCATTTATGTACGGCTGGCTTGGTGGACCGAATACATGGCACTGCCGCTCTATCACCGACACCGAGATTGTTAATTGGTAGACGTTATTCTTATGTCAGTGTTAGACAATCACCAAATTAATGACAGGCCCTGAAGTTGTTGTGTTTCTGTGCTTAGTCTATAAAAGACGTTTCCGGAATAGCCGGAAAGTTTCATCCTAGAAAGCATAATCGATGTTGACTAGCAACTTACTAAATTTATATCTGATTATACACATTCTTCATTAAAATTATTTTAATTCATCTTTCAGGATAATTCCGAAGAATATATAAAAATGTAGTGAAAACTTTAATATATTTCACTTTCTTTTGTTCTTTCCAGAATGAAAAAATATAGTCATATTTCTCTTTGCTTTCTAGCATGCAAGAATCCAAACGAAATTTATGAGTGGTACAACATGTCCTTTGACCTGCGATAATTATAAGAGTGCTACAGTAAAAAATTGATATAAAAATATATAATTGTTTGTAAAGTATAATATAGTACTGAATTATACTATATTATACTTTACAAAAGTATAGTATAATATAGTACTGAAGTAAATGAAATAAAATTTTCCGAAGGGTAAGAAACGAATTCAACACAAACTAGAAACCAAAATCATGGAGAACGTTTTAAAATTAGTTACTGAAATATTAAGCGATGGTAATTCTTCATTGACGCTGAGATATTAATTAATAGTAATTTCAAATCTATGTACGTCTCCATGCTGCAGCTGAAATGACAAACACGTCGTCATTCGATTAGACATCTTCAAATCTCATCTAGAAACATTTATAAGGGCATAAAACATCTCTAAAATCGTTGTGCAGCGCTTTACAAAAATCTCACGCACTTTATTCTTCTATTTTGGAAATTAATGTAAAGGAGCTAACTGTACTGTTTTTAAATACACTGGTCTGATATTCCAGTTAAAGTCATTTTTTTTTTTTTTTTGCAAACGGTGGAACTCGCTGCTACCCACTTGTTTTTCCTCAAAATGTTTCTTAACACTATGTTGCAAATTGTACCTACAGTATTGCACGCTATATCGTCTTTTGGAAGGCACATGTTTTTTTTTTTTTTTTTTTTTTTTTTTAAATGTTGAAAGAGACGTGTTTTGTAAAGCATACAGCGTCTGATTTTCCAAATGGTAAACATTTGGAAAATCAGACTATACATACCCGCTCTCCAATCAACAATAGCGGGTTAGAATTCCGGCATTGGCATTGATGTTTCTAATTGTCTGAGATGAAGTTCATCGTCCGGTGTTACTAACCCGCTTATTGGAGAACCTTAAGTGTCTTAAAAATGTTTCATGTTTGGTCTAGAAAGCAGGGTTTCTGAACTATGTAAAAAAATAAATAAAAATTCCAAAAAAAAAAAGAGAGATAAAATCATAAGAAATAATAAATTCCTTAGTCCGCTAACAGTACCACTAATATACTATAGATTTTCAATAGGATCAAGTACAAACCAATGAAACGATTATATATCATTATGCAACTTCACATTCGGGAGGGATGATGGTGCACCCGGCCGAAGATGTTCTTTAAACATTCGCCACATCCATAACTCGCTGAGTGAGTGTGGCTGTGAAACTGCATGGCCTTCCAGCTCTCTGTAGATGAGCCACAATATTCCTTACAATTAGTGTTGCTGCGAGGCCAACTCTCATATTTGTTCTGCTTGTGTGTAGCTACATCACCTTGACGACCAGGAATGCACAACTCGTTACACAGAATTCTGTTAGTAAACCGATCTCATAAATTTTGAATTCCTGATTGATATTTACATGCCGGACTGCAGATATTTTCCTATTATCTTCCGATGCTTAAGTTTAGGTGATGTACATGTTTTGAACTTCATCACGCAAAAAATGAGCCCTCACGTGGCATTTCGTAATAACGTCAGATTTATCGTGGAGTGCTCCTGTTTAACTATATGAGGTAAACAAATGTGTGCTCCAGATTACAATCTAGGGTTACATCTGCGTGCCTTGTATAGCAGCTTTTGCGATGTGTGACAACAGAATATTCATATAAGCATGTTTAATTCTAAAATAGGGGCATCTCAGTGCTGATTTTAATACAATGTAATATGATACTCACAGAGGTCGTTTTATACTGTGGTAATGAGTGGCACATCGATGAATTATGCAACGAAATCAGTGCAAGAATTTAAATACCATTTCTACAATAACCACTCAGTTTATTAAATTACCATGGAATAAACGTTCTTCCCCAAGACAATCGCCCAAATTCATATATAGCCATGAATATTCTACTGTGACGTTATCGATACTAAATAGTTGAAATAGCATACGTATTTTGAATACTAAGATTTACTGTTTATTATTTAAAAATTACTTGTAATAACAAAAGCTTTGTTTGCAAATTAAGCGCAATATATTTAGAGCGATTTGAAGAGACGCTCACATTTGGCATTAGCGTTGATAGTGAAGAAAAATTGATATCGCTGGTTTATTTAAATCCTCCCCTATAGTATGATTTTTTTTCCTGATTTAACTATGAGGCAGAGAAATTTCATAACTAGCTTCAAGAGTACCATTTTGGGTAGCAGTTCGTACAGAGAACAATGAATCTATTGTTGATCTTTTTTCAAGCTTCTCCTTTAGAGAATTAAATTGGTTCAAATCATAGTTCCCATAAGTGCTATGTTTCGCCTTCAAGTGCGCTTAGAGACGACCTTTTTTCATTAATTCGTTGGTCAAACAGTGTTCGCACAATAGACAGAATGGTGACCGTTTATCTTGAGGGGCGGGTATGAAACCAAACTTCAAATACTCATCTGAATACTGAGGAATTTTTTCTTGCTTGCATTACTCATTTTATGCATAAGGTTAGCAACTGAAACGAAAAAAAAATAGGTTTATAAAGTATACAAGGAAATTAATGGAGCATAACATGTATTTCGACTACTACAAACACGTATAATAAATAAAAAGTTAAAATAATAAAAAAGTAAAATTTTAAAAGTCTACCTTCACAAACAGATAAAAAGAAACAACGAAATATGAGAGATTATGTTTATGTTTTCAGCTGTCAAACGAACCTAATACAATTGGGGCAAAGTGTTCATTTTATTTATATTGATAGTAACTCAACTTTTAGGTAACCAGAAAAACTAACATGTAAAAATGTTACATAAAAACGTCTGCTAGCATAAAAACATTGACAATATACATTAAAATATTAAAAAACACACACTTACGCCGCCAAGTATTTATGTTGACTGCTGTACTAGTGTTGCCAGCTTTTTGTTTTTTTCTCGGAAAATCAGGGTTGCAACATCGATAATTTATCACCGACAATGGTGATTTCTTGATTATATCGGTGATGAAGTGATGAATGCAACATCATTTCCTAATTGTCCCCAAAATATTCAAATTACCCCCCCCTCCTTGTGGAGCGTGCGCCCCACGTTGGGAAACACTGATTTAAGAGTTTACTTTTACTTGTGAGTGATTTACCATTGTAGCCTCCTTGATGTTGAGGGAGTGTTTTATTGCAATTTTAATTAATGATATTTATCTTTATATTCCGTAAACAAAATTATATAATAAAGTTAAAAATGAATTTGAATGCCTTTACATATGACCAACATATGTTTTTTTTAATCAATGTTCATCCACTTTTCATCATTAAACCTACAACAGGTCCCTAACATTTTTGCATACTCAAGCAACGCTTTTTTCTCTTTTGATGTATTAAGTCCTGGAAGGCACAAGCGTCAACATTAAAGAAATGGTAGCATAAGCAGCAAACCAAAGCAGTTCATATTAATTTTTTTAATAAATCAACTTGCTTGCCAGCATTTGTGATAACTAACAAAATGTTTCGTGAAAAAGGAATCAATGCTTAGCCTTCAAGTAGCGTAATATTACTTGGACTTGTATATGTGATGTAAGTTGGATATCCATTTTTCTTACGCCTGAGGTTAGCTCTGGGGTGAGTTGAACTTTTGTCCAGATTGAAAATTTGCAATATTCCGTTAAGCGGTGATCAACCACAAATACTTTCCAAGCCATTCTAATAATAGTAGTGGTAATCCAACCATTTTATTTGCATTTTTATCACGGAGTAACTTTTAAAGGCCTCGTTAAAAGATTTTAAAAACGTTTTCTGTGAAAACGCTTTTCAACGCCCAGAGGCATTTAGTTTTTCTTGTCACCAGCAGTCTACTTTTGTGAAGTTATGTTTGAACACCCTACGACATTTACTTTATATCCTTACACTGTCCCATGGACAGTCTTCATCCTTTATTGCACTTCGCATCGGAAATACAATTCAATTTCATCAGTGCTGTACACTTGCTACAAGTCTGCCAAATTCATCTCATACTCTGTAATTCCTTTGTGATTCGCAGACCGTTTTTCACCACACACTATGTATAGAAATTCCATGAGGCTTCTTAAACATAGTGTGTGGTGAAAAACGGTCTGCGAATCACAAAGGAATTAGCACATGAGTGTGGCCATTCACTATAGCCACACTCATGTGCTAATTTAAGTTTTTATGGGATAACACCCTTCGCCATCAACATGCTACTCGACAAGCAAACTCCACCACTCCGACGTTGCTGAATCTATTCCGTCACCACTCGATCATGCTCAGTACTCTTACCATTTTTCGTATTTTCTTATCTTTCATTTGTTTCTTGGAATGACTGAAATTTGTTTTAGTATTTTTCCTCTTTACTTCTTTATATATCATAACCTGTTGACGAACCAACGTCATAAGTATAAAACAGTTTCAGTATCACCGAAACACAATCGAGTTGTTTCGACACTTCTCCCTTATCTTATATCGATAAGGACTTGAGGCTACACGTGACGACACCACTACCGTGAACTCGACCTTGCTTAGAAACCACAGGTAGGGTTAGATGTAAGCAAAATAATCTAAGAATCACTCAAAATCTAAAGTGAACATCAACTGCAGATGTAAATAAACCAAAAAGCGTCGTCGCACGCAACTATCTGTGGTGGCCTAGTGAACTTACTGGTTGGGTGGTTGCGGTAATTTTGAGTGGGCTCAAGTAATTTTTTTCGAACCAAAGGAGACCATCCCTGCTTAAAACATCAGTGGTATGCTGTTAGTATATCTGTTCTGGGAGAGTGGATTTAATAAATTTCGATACTTAGGATCCTAACGGGTATTTTTATATTATTTCAGTTTTGGTTTAAAATCAGATTGATAATGTTATAACGTACAGTTTTCAAAACGATAATAAACAAGTTGTGTACTGTATCGAAGAATGAAGCTATCTAGTTTCAGTTACTGCAATAACGAATGCGTCACCATAAAAGAATGATACTACACAAAAAGCACCCGCCTATGATTGTTTTCGATGGTTTCCATACTTCTCATGAAACAAAACATATCACCGGATTTCTTCGAATAAAGTAGCAATATCAAATGCAATTTAGGTACACTTTATAGCATTGCGTAGTTTGATTTTTTTTAAACTGAAACGTTAAATTTTGCGATTATAACTTTACAATTAAATGCTGTAATATAAGAATTTCTTTCTTCAGGTTTACTACGAAATTTAAACAGCTTTCTAAAAAATATACAGTTAATGTGGTGTAACCTCTGATCGAATTACAAACAAAAAGGCATTTATGCATGTAAACAACACATTAACTCAAAACATATTGTGCAAGCGATTCCAACAACAGAAATTTGACTCCCAAAAGACTGCTACATGGTATTTATTCTCATTGGATTGCTCTATAAAAGTATACTCTATATAAGCATCTTAGTCCGTAAGCAGCTTAAAAGATTCTTTAGTTGAATGCACTTCTGGTGTTTGCATTTGTGTAGGTAAGGTTGTTTTTTTTTTTTTTTTTGCATTTACTATTGATGTAGATGATAACTTGAATAATTTCAAAGCTTAAACTTTGATATAATAATAAGCATTTAAAGACTTCAAGGACTGATTTAAAATGTTTCCTTCAAATGTGATAGGTTCATAATAATTTATGGTTTAGTGCATTATGCTGGGTTTTATACTGATATTAAAAATCTGATTACATTTTGCATGTGTATATTAATACAGCGCAAAAATCAGGAAGTTTCATTTAATTGTTATTAATATCGATGTAAAGACTTGAAAAATTATTCTATGCGAGTCAGGTTGTGATTATTTAGTACTGACATTTGCGTCTCAGTTCAAGTGCAAAGAGTTAAAATGTCATGTAATGGTTTGAAATGTGCGTGAAAGAAAAATATCCTATTAATATGCAGTTAGAGGAGTAAAGAAAAAACTAAATCAGTGAAACTGTGGTTGTTTTATGTATAAGGTGGCAATTTTAAATTCATTTTAAAAGGAATTATCTTCAATAAACACATAGATATCTACTTCATTTTCTTGTAGCCAATTCTTACTATGGCCATGAACGTGGTTTTCATCTTTGTTACGATTTCTTCTCTTTTCGCTTCATGTTGGGCCCAAGGTAAGTGAGTTTTATATATTTACTAGTAATTAACATAAATGGTAATCTCAATGTTCGTGCAAGTTGGAAATATTTGGTAAAAACTATGCATATTTCTCTCCCCAAATAAAACAATTATACTATCTCGTAAATTGCTGTTGAAGCACTCTCCAGACATTACAGCAATTGGTGTTTGGAGAAGAAATAGAAAGATGACAAAAGACATGAACTTTTGTAAGTTTGTCTTCTGTATCAATAAGTACAAGAATTTTGTGGATTAGGTTATAATAACCCATTTAATCATGCTCCGGTAACAAAAAAAAACATGTGGGATTGGAACAATATACTTTTAGTAGAGGTGTAACCGAAGTTAATGATTAGTTTCGACCAAATTAAATCCTCATATTAAATTATTTGCCGTTGCTGTCCCATTTCAATTTGTAATTGGGATTAATCATTTTGTATCAGTATGTCCCGTCAACGCACACTAAAATTTCCTAACGGATATAATGAACCAAATTTCCTTAAATGAGTATATTTGCTCGCATTTTCTATCGAAATAATTAAAACTTAAGTGAATGAACATGCAATTAATTTTATAATGTTTACATCGTAACTGAAGTTTGAATAACACCACAGTTAGTGAACAATGAGTGTGTGTGAGAGAGAGAGAGAGAGTCTTCCAAATTGAAGGGGAAAATCTGCTTACTTTGTAGGGTAAGCTGGTGATAATCTATTAAGATACTGTGAAAGTGGTCTACTTTCTTGAGAATGTCATAATACTACTAATAAGTCTTTATATAAGCTAATGATAACCATATTTTTAAATGAAATATCAAACAAAATTCCTTGTTGTAGAAGATTAGTGTATGTATTCTAAAAAGAGAATTTTCTGTTTCTTATAGAATGTCAGTGTTCTGGTCCGCACGAATATTATACAAAATGTGGAACAGCATGTCCTGAGACATGTGAAAACTACAACACGACAATAATGTGCATACAGATGTGCGTTGAAGGATGTTTCTGCCATGTAGGATTCGTCAGAGACAAGTGTGGGAATTGCATTTCTCCTTCAAAATGTCCACATAAACAAATCGAATTGGATGAATGAAAAATTCAAATTATCCCGATTTCAAGTGATAATATTATCAATGTGACAAATGAATTTTATTCAACGAAGTACTGTTTTATGCTTCAGATTATTTTGTAAATTTAGAAATAAATCATTGTAGAGAATGTTTTCCATATGATCTTGAAGATAACCACAGCTACATTATATAAATGTGGTATTAAAATTTTCCAATATGGTAAAAAATGCAAAACATATGACAGTTATTCATTTTACACGAAGATCACGAGGAGCATCGCTTTACAATAATTAGTCGCTCCTCTGAATGGTATTATTGTGGAATGGTAAAGAAATTAAGCATCATTAGCACATTCACAGGAATTAAAACCTTATATATCTTATATAATTCAACAAAAATACCTTCGTCTGCAGTAGGTGCGAGTGGTTTTTTAGAACATTTCGATTAGAGAGTTAATGTTGCACAGATGAAGCAAACAAATAGTTATATCTTTCTAAAATATTACAAGAATGGTAGTGCATTTGGAAACTAATTTCTTAAGATAATACTTAATAAAAAGAAACACGTTTTGTTACCTTGAATTACGGAGGTAAAAGCAAAGAAATAAACTCGAAATAATCTAACAATGAAAAAAATACGTGAATGAAAATTTTCAGAGGTTTCCCCTAATCTATTCCACGTAGTGAATGGGGGGGAAAGAGTTCATGTACACTATCTAGTTTATTTTGTTGTAATTTATTTTTTGAGAAAAACACAGATCTTATCAGTCTTTATTTTTACTTCTTTCTAACTCAAGCAGTGGATGCTGTCTGTCAGAAAATACTTGTAGCTCTTGTGACAGAATAAATAGTTTGAACGAACGGGATGTTTTGGAGACATTTATATCTTAGATTGGAGTAACATTTAGAACAATAACAACCACTTGCACTCGTGATTCATAGTGTTGCCAAATGAAAATTACTAAAAACAGCTAAATCTTAAAAAAAAAGAGCTATAAAGAGCTAAAAAGGATTTAAAAATAAAAATTTGAAGCTAAAATTTTAAAAGTAGTAGCTGATACTTTAAATTACTTTATTCAAGCTGAAATGATACTTGCATATAAGTGGCTAAATACATCTTCCATGATTTTCTGCGCTTAATTCACCCATGTTTTCGCTTTGATTTTCGGCTTTATTCTATGTGGCAATTGTTCCAATATTACTCAGTGTAGATGCGGGTAAAGGATAGTCTGTATAGCACTTGTTGTTACACCTGAGGCTATACCTGACTGACAAAATAGCTGTCAGCGTTGACAATTCCATCTTGTTTCTTAATTTAGTTTTAACTATATTCATGGAACTAGAAATTCGTTCAATTTCCTTATTAGAATTTGGCAGTATTAATAAATTTATTGCACACTGAACAATTTCTTTAAATGGATTCATTCCAGATGCATCTTTGTATTCTCGTACTTTAGTCCAGAACAGCTCAATTTTCTATATTTGTTCATTTATTTAAGTGGATGGTATTGTACTGGTATTCAGCAGCAGCAACATTTTTTCTGTTTTCAGAATTATTTCTAAGATGGGAGTAAAAAGAAGAGATCATTCTTAAAATATTCAAGTTTTCAGGCAACCTTTGCTTAAGCTGTTTGAGGAGACCAAGAAGAAACTGTCTTGCTCTACTTCTAAGATTTCGCTCATCATTTTGCATTATTTTCTTTTGTATCATCAACTCTGAAATTTTTCTTTCAAATTAGTAACCAACATTTGGATTGGGATCCAAAAAATAGTCATCAATCTCTGACTCTAGAGGGTCGACTGTGGATAATGGTAGCACTAACATATTAACAATAGAGCGAATCAAACGAGAAAGGTCTTCAAATAATCTCATCTTATCTGCACTGTTAGATTCGAAAATTTTGTTAACTTGCTAAACTTGAACTAGAGCAGGATGCAAAAATAAAAGGTACAACAGATTCCTTTCATCTTTGTACATCTCCCACAAAATTTGAGCTTTGTAATATTTCTCAGTCACACTCACGACTTCGAAGTGAGTTTTTAATTTCAACCACTGAGTGAGAATTCTGTATACTGCAGGTTCAATGAAGAGCTACCTTGTTGCACAGCTGTTTACAATTTTCAGAGGAGCATCATTTTCGTTGATAGTTTGATACAGCTCTTCGTATGCTGCTTGTCTTGAAGAAGAATGTGAAAACCACTTATACGTTTCAGCAACTAAAAATTCTAATTTTCTTGGGAGAGATTCTGCACAAGTGTGAGACATTGCCAGTTGTAATGAATGGCATACACATCTAATTAAAATTAAGGAGGGAATATATGCCTTCAGTAGTTCATAAACGCCATTATTGACACCAATCATAACACTGGCATTGTCTGTACCAATTGCATTGAGATTTTTAATATCCAGTTTCTTGGTGAAGAGCTCTTTTTTCAGCCACAATACCACACTTTTCTAGAACCACCATGATCAGAAATGTATGCATACTTTTGTTGAATTTCTTGCTATAATAAATGACCATTCCTAAAAATCGTATTTACCGTGATATCATTCGATTCGTCTATTAGCAAGTTGAAATTTTCATTTCCAATGTCCATAATTAGATCTTCAAAATGCTCAATTAGAATATTCTTTACAATTGCAGAACACTTAGTTCGGTGCGTTTTTACCTTTGGCATAATTTGATTGTCTGGGATAATATTTTTGAAAGATCTACTAGATGATTGCAACTGTTGAATGATGAGTGACAACAAAGAAATAATGCTAACCTATCTTCAAAGTTCGCAGTCTCATCAGACTTTTTCACAAGCATATTTGTAATAGAAACAGCCCTATATGGAACTGCAGCAAGATGTTTCTTAATTTAACTGTACAAAACTTACAGCAGCCTTTTGTAGCGTCCCAGGAACTTCACACAACCACTTACTAAATATTTCTATTTGCAACCACTCCCTCCTAAATGTTTGCTTGTAAGCTTTAGTTTTCTCTTTGCTCATTTTTGAAGAAGGGTGTACAACTCTTTACTGCAACGAATTACGATCAGTCTTTGAAAACTTCCCACTCGCTATCGTAACTACCAACCAGAACACTGTGCGAAGACTAACTTGTAGGGTGCTATCAATTTTAAGGTGACAAAGTGGTAGGCTGTTTGGGCCACGTGACTGACTAGACGTCATGCATTTGAAACGTGTACGATGCTCGCACCAAACGTACAATACAATTCCTTATCAAATGCGAACATCTGGAAAACTTTCAAAACAATTTCTTTAACAGTAAGTTATAAAAACAACTAAAAAGAGCTGAAACTAGTTCTGAAGGAGTTAGATTTGGAGATTAAAATTTTTGGAGCTAAGGAAGAAAAAAAGTGCTAGATCTAGCTTGAAAAGAGCTAAATTGGCAGCACTACTCATGAAGGTGGATTACTTTATCTTCATTTGATATGAATGTATAAGTCGTGCCTAACGGAGAGAAAAGTATGAGTGCTTGAAGACTTATTTAAAATTGTTTCTTAATTTTTTTCATTCTGAGAGATTAAAACTATATCCTTTTTTCACTTGCGAATCAAATTTCAGTGAAATCCTCCCCATATTTCAATGCCAATTATTGTCGCCTTTTTCTTATTTCTGTAAGCTCCGTATGTTCTGTTTAAATGTTATGATTGCGAAAAACCTGTTTTTGCATTATCTAAACCAGTGGTCTCCAAACGTTTCGCCGTGGGGCCACATTGGGTACTTCAGCACTGTTCAGCGGGCCATAGTAATAAAAAGAAACTGTAGAACTAGATATATGAGTTTTATTGAAAGCAGATAAGAACTGATTACAGAGTATGTGAGATTAAATTATCGTATATTAATGATAACGAACACTATCAGCAAATTTTTGCTAGTCGTTAGTTTTTCAACCGAATATACCGACAATTTACATGTAATTTTTTTTTTAATTTCGTATAACTTCGAGTTTTTTGTCAATGAATACAGATCGGGAAATTTTGTTTTTATTTCGTTTTTTGCTCGTTAGTTCATTTTAACCGTGTTTTTACCAACTTTTTAAAGTGTTCTTATTTCGTGCGACATAATTTTTTTTGTTGATAAAGAAGTTTATTCTGATGTAACTTTATTTCGTTTTGAATTCTTTTACATTTTTTTTCTTCATTAGTCCATTTTAATCGATCTTTTACAGTCAGAAAAACCGTAACTTGGATTACGGTTACTTTTTGCTATTCGGGAATATATTTTGAACACAATTTTAATTAATGCATTTGAAATCTATCAACACCCCGTTTTTTTTTTTTTTTTTTTTTTTTTTTTTTTTTTTTGCGGATTCTTATTGAAAAATTAGTCCAATTGGCGGGCAGGATAAAATCATATCGCAGCCGCATCTGACCCGCGGCCAAACCCCTGATCTAAACGAACTTTCATAAGATGCACTGGCAGGGTCGTCGCCAGATTAGATAGCGCCCTGAGGCAAACAATTAAATATCGTCCCTGATGGATTTAAGACAAAAATATAAGAAAATCTTCAATTGCTATTTTGTTTTTATTGCAAGAGAAACATTAAGGCAAAACAATTACATAATAATATTAATTAAATGTTTGCTCTTTGGGGATATCGCACAATAAAACTGTTTCTGAAGCTCTTCTAAATTTAAATTATAAGCAATGTCAGCCTCTATCGATATAGTTGCTAGACCAACAAATCTTTCTTGGGCCATTGCTGTTCGCAAATAATTTTTAATTAGTTTAAGCTTGGAAAAATTTCTCTCGCACTTGCTACGCTAACAGGAATTGTTAGTAGCAACGACGCCTACTGCAATATAACTGAACTAGTGCCCCTATTAAGTCGCACTGTGGGGCAGGCTGCCTCTATGCTACACCCTGTCGACGGTACTGTGCACTGGCTTGTGTAGACAACAGACAATAATTGTCCACTCAAAACATTATCTTTTGCATGTTAGCAATAGCACTTCTTTTGCACTGTTAAGCATGACTTAATCATCTCCCTTCCTGATCCAAGCTTAGACCTTACCATCACAGCAATTTTATATAGCTATAAATTACCGAATACTAGCTTAAATGGCATAACTTCTTTTACAAAAAACAGTCAGAGTCAACTGAAGCATATCTTCATTTGAAACTTCAATGTTGATGTAATACATTTAACGGGAACTGTGAAGTCTGCCTTGCTTTGACACTGAAAACAGAGTTTAGCAAATGATAGCTAACAGAGTATGCAGATGTTTTCTCTTTAAAAACAAAAGAAAAGGTAAATATTATTTATACTACAATCACTTTCGTTCATGAGATTACATAGGGAATAACACACACTGGAACCTAACACTGTTTACATAAACTTAAGTGAATTAGCAAACATTAAAATTTTTTAAATGTTTATAATGAATAAAATCTAGTGTTTTGCTTGCTATTTTAAATGCCTTCGTTTCCGGCCAACAGTTCGCCGGAGTTCAACATTTAATAAAGTGATGACAAGAAAAATTTTCGCGAAATTAAACACGGTTCCATTTTGATTTTAGTTATCACTATTTTAAAAAAAAAAACATTTATTCATCGTTGATTGATCAAAAGAGAATTTTAGAGTTTATTAAGCTTCAATTAACTCAATGAATAAACAGATTTATTCCATTATTCGTCGATAGTGGTGCATTCATGATTGGGAGAAAAATCTTCAATTATACCAAAATTAATAGTTAGTTTGTTTTTAATCAAGCAGGGAAGGTTTTAATCAAAGACTAATTTTGAATATGACTTTTCTTCAGCGGATATATTAAATTTTCAAAGATAATGAACCGGCCAAAATTCCTAGCGAAACAAGTAAAACTTGTGTGTTTGGGGGGGGGGGGCTCTCGTAAAGAAAACTGCTGTTTTTAACTACATATTTTCCCTGAATTCGAACTAAGCATTTAGAGCTGGGTAAATAAAAAATATATGCAATATACTTTACATAAAGTTTGAATTTAAGACAGATTTCATTTAAACTGAATAATCCTCTTAAATCCGTTTTTAATTTTAATCAAATGTAGCATCGTTCATTTATGCTGACTGCAGGCTTAAATTCCATAATTCTGATTCTAGTTCAACATTTATAAATAAAGCTGGCAAAAGAATGCGCTTGTTTGGCGCGAGCAAATCAAGTATTTCTGTCAAAAAATTAAAATATTAAGAAAATATATAACTAAATGTTAATAATTAGACATAGTCAAAAATGCAAACTCATCCGAAGTAAAGCACAAAGCAGGAGTGAAATATTTCGGGCACAGGAGCAGGAGAAAATTAACAAGATATCAATATTAGAATTTAATCCAATAGAAGGAATTTAATATGTTGCGTCGCAAAAAAAAAAAAATAATAATAAGTAGTGGAGATAGATTTGTGTGTGTGTGTGTGTGTGCAGCACTGAATTTTGTACCTATGGGTGGTTTAATCCATACATACATCTACTTTCGGATTATTTCAGGACAGATTCTATTGATATTTGACATTTGCTATAGTTGCAAAAAATCGCAACATTCCAATTTTATTTTGCAATTCACCGAATGCAGGGGCCAGAGATGGGGAAGAAATGTGACGGAAATACTTATTACAATAACTATGGTAAGGTGAGATAAAATTAAGTAAACGTTAGAACTCTGAATACACAGAAGTCGTAGTGGATTAAGAAATTTAAATAAATAAATAAATAAATAAATGCAGCGGATGAGCTAAAATATTATCACACTCATACAAAATTAAATATAAAAGCTTTGAATTATTTGCAAAATAGAAAGAAATAAAAATCATCGGATTATTTTGAGAAGGAATATATGAAATAAAGATGAACAAAGTATATCCACTGTTTCTATTAAAGAAACAAAGAATATTGTATTAGAAATCAGAAATAATGAAAGCGACAAAAACTAAATATAAAATTATTCCGGATGGCTGGAGCAATTACTTTTAAAAATTATTAAATGAGGTGAAACGACAGATACACTCACAACAATAAACATGATGACCACAGAGTTTGTTTTCGGCCAACCAAACTCCAGTTCGCCGGAAACAGGCTGGTAGTGAGAGTATCCTAGTATGAAGACTTCTCACTGGGTCCTCCCATCTCCACTGAACACACTTTGACTGCTAATTCTTATCTGGGGAATATTTCGAACCAGGTATTGTCCAACATGATGACCATGTTGTCCGATGAATCTACTCTTCCTGTAAGACAACGTCAATATATGTCACAAACGATCGTACCATGCGAGCATTGTTCGAAGAGTATATTCAAGTACTGTCTCTCTCACTACCACTCTCGATCTAAATTTTCCTGCTCAGAATCCCATCATCATTTATGATCTCATAAATGTTGATGGGATTGCGTATAGTAACGGCATCGATCGGCCATTAAGAAAAAAACAAAACAGAACCGTCTCAACCCACTAAGAAATACAAATGCGTAGCACAGACAACATGTAGAATGTGCCCTCACTACATAAATAGCAACGAAAAAGATACCCTTAAATACACACTAAAGTAAACAAAACCATTCGTGTTGTTTACTTTTCTTTACCAAACGTTCATTATTTAAAAATTTTTTTCTTAGTTTTTTACCCGAAATGCTCATGAGGAACAGGCTGACATTTTCCCTCCGGAATCCCCTTTGGATTAATTTTTATTTTTATTGTCTGAGTTTCGTCATCTCTTTTTTGATCGATAAGCAATATGGCTGATTATCGATGAAATTTGTGCATTCTCTTTTTATTCTCGTCAGTGCATGTATAGCAGATCTATCTTCATCTACTATATATATCGGTAGTTGGGATTCTTACAAAAAAAATTATATTGTCTTAGTTTGTTGTAAATCCAACTGACAAAGTGTTATAACGTACGATTACCAAAAGGAAATTAAACTTTGTACTGCACAGAAGATGTAACCCTCTTTTCATTGCTGCGATAATAAATACGCCATTATAAAAATGATACTACAAACGTACATGTCTATGTCAATAGTTTCTATACGTGCCATAAAATAAAGTATATCATCTAATTTCTAAAAACAAGGCACTGATGCTCATTCAGTTTCTGTACATCTGATAGCTTCGCGTAGACCGAATAATTGGTTCTAGTTGCAATATTAATTTTTCAGTATAAGTATTTGCTGTTGTAATTCTAGAATTAGGTTTTTTAGGAAAAACTGACGAAAGAATGTTTTAAGCAGTTTGTTTGTTTACGCATATGCTAAATATTTTTCACAAAATAAATTCAATTCTCGCAACTCGAGTATTTGGTGTTTGTTGCAATGCATGAAATGCTCACTGAAACCTTCAACTCTTTCGTCCACTACTTTTTTTTTTTATTTGAAAATGGGAAGAAAGTAAGCATATTTAAAGACATGAATGAACAGGCGTTACACATAGTCTGATGCTGCCAAAGAAAAAAAAAAAAAAACACACACAAAATACTATATACACCTGTGTGGAATAGTATATGTGAAGTACCGCTGATCTAATTACAAAACTGGTATTCAATCTGGTAAACACGTTTATTCAAAACATTGTGCAAGCGATACCGAGTTGGAATTTGACTCCAACTTGGAAGACGCATGAATCATATTATTCCCATTGGATCTCTTGAGGTCCACTCTATAAAAGAGAAACAGTTCTGTGAGCAGCCTAAAAAGGTTTCTTTCTAAAGCAAGTGTTGGTAAGTTTTATATTTATTTTATTATTTGAATTAACTGTTGTTGAAGATAATATGAATTATTTTAAAGAGTAAAGCTTCATAACAATCATTTATAGATCTTAAGGAATCACAAAGAATTTGTTTCCTTCATAGGCGATGAGTATACGTTTTGGGTTACTGAATTAGTTATGTTCCGTTTTATAATATATAGATATAAAAAATTAATGGCTATGTGTATATAATTCGGTGGAAGGGAGTGGAATGCATAAACGTTTTGTTGTAAGAAGGATGACGATCAAAATAATTATTACACTAATAAACCAAATGAATCGTTGTAAAAAAATAAATGCTTATACATGAATGAGCCCAAAAATTTCTACAAAAGGTATATTCCCGTATATTTAGAAGTTTTCTGAAGTAGATTTTTATGTCGCTACAGGCGTTGAAATGTCTTTACCATAAGTTTCCTCCCACCTTTGCGCACATGTCAAGGGGATCGTAACATAACGTAACTTTTTTTTTTAATAAGAAACTTTCTATATAACGCCTGTAAAGATCTTCTCCCCCATAACATTACGGCCATCTAACTTTTATTTCGAAGGTTGGCCATATTGTGGTATGGCGTTTGTTATCATGAGCATCAATCGAGTTTTCTCTCTTTCTCACTTATCTTTTAACGGTCAACATATCTTGACCATTAATCCTTACCTTGCAATTGCTTCTGATCTGCTGCTGCACGAATAGTGACGATGTGGTCAATGGGTCTGAACTCTTCCAGCAAGACAACACTTTGTACCGCGCATCGTGCAAACATTTGTTCTCCCCCTGACTGCCTAATTCTTCTTATTTGGATTCAATTGAACATATGTGAGAGCTAGTGGGACGCAGCATCCGCTTGTCAACGCCTATGACTTCCTCGGTTGCTGACCTCAGGAAGTTAATCTGTCTAATTATTCGATCCAGAATACCTCATGACACCTTCGGTGGTGTAGTGGAGTCGATGCCAAAACGAGTGCAAGCGGTTTTCTCAGAAAAAGGAGGCCTAACATACTCCTGGGTAATAATCATAGTTTTATGCCTCATCACTTGTTGTTATATAACACACAGATTATGTAGACAGCTCTTTTGTTTGTTGTCTGTAACAAATTACAGACAAATTTCAATCGTTAACTGAAAGGCTTTGAATATTTAGTAAATGCGAAGATTAATAATATCATGCAGATAAATTAGCATTCTCGCAGAATTCTTAGTATAAAAAAAAAACTCTTTTTTTTTATGTCTGTTTTCGATCTTGCATTAATCGGCGATTTTCCTAACAAAAATTCGGTATGTTTCGTAGGAAGATGCAACAGAATTCTGTTGATTGTTTGGAATTCACACTTATTTACTCGAATTCTAAATATCCCAGTAATGAAAATAAATGCATTCTGATGCATTTATTGAATGTTTGTAAACCTGCCTCAATGCAGTTAACAGGAATTTTTTATTTGCGTTTTATTTAAACACTCACATTATATTATTATGCACATAATGAAAAATATTATAAACAAAATTAGTGAATTACTATTAACAAGCAATGCTAAATTTAAATTCGTTTTAAAATATTTTTTTCAATAAAGTACATATAAATTTGATTTTTTTTAATTTTAATTTACTTATATAATTTATTTATTTTTGTAGCCAAATCTTACTAAGACATGAACGCTGTTTTCATCTTCATCACAGTTTCTTCCCTTTTTGCATCGTGTTGGGCCCAAGGTAAGCGAGCGTTACAAATTCACTAGTAATTTTAACATAAACGAAAATCCCAATGTTAAGGGCGAAAGTATTCGGCTGGTAAAAAATGGTGCATATTCCTTTCCAAAAGACGACAATCAGTACCCACTGGTTGCATTTCTTTCAAGACATTCCAATATTGCATTGTCTCGAGAGAGAATACTCAAATATTGGAAATAAATATCCTCTTAATCGGTATTTATGAATGAAACAAGAAGATAACGATGGACGACTTCCTGTTTCATCCACAAATATCTTGATAAGGCATGCATAACTATTTGCAAGTCTTATGAAAATATTTGGTTGTCCCGATGTATGTAAATCATTGCCCCTAACGAATCTCCGCTAGTTTATTATAGTAACCCATTTAATTATACTAGAGGGAAAAAAAAACCGTTTGTGTGGAATTCGACTACATACTTTCAATGGAGAGTAATTGAATTTAATGACATCAACTCCTCTTACAATTTCTTTGCTTTCGCTGCTCCATTTCGTTTTGCAAACGAAGAGAATCGTTTTTTATCAGCATGCCAAGGCACGGCACACAAAAATTCCTTACAACTTATGGTAAGTATTTGAATGGAAGTTTTTGCTGCGAGTTGCCTGGTATTGTACTACGTACTAGAACTACTTGCATTAGCTCACGCTAGTATTCGCCGATACTTTTATAGTTTTTTATACTACATTCGGCAAGAAACTCTGATTCCAATCTTTCAGTTTCTTATTCGGTTTTAAAACAATGTGGGATTTAATATCCCTTTAATTTAAATAATGTTTATATCGCCGAAATGAAGCCTATTGGCTTTTTAAATTTAAGGAAGTTTTGTATTCATGGTAAAGAGAGGAAGGCTTGCAAGAAAATAAAGCAAGAAAAATTGATCGTGATTGTTTTTCTTGTGCATATTTGGGATATAATAATAAAAAATAGTGTCAGTATATAAGGTAATGACAATTATACTTTTAAATAAAATACCTAAAACAAAATTCAATGTTATAGATTACAGTGGTGGCGAACCTTTTTAGGTCCGCATGCCAAAAGTTTACAAATCGAGTTGCTGACGTGCCAGCGCGTGGCAAAAAATTTACAAATCAAGTAGCTGACGTGCAGGGGACGTCAGCAACTAATTAATACAACATTAATTAATTATTTATGTAGCATTAACACAAAATTAATTGCAGAATTTCATTGAGACAAGTTTAAACCTTAATATAGAATTTCATAATAATGAACATAATTTGACATACGCATTGTCGAATACAAATCAATATCAACCTATTATCAATATATCAATTTATTAATGAGATTTTTGCTGTTGTACATTAGATGCCAAATGATTTATATCAGGTTCATATTTTGTCACTTTTAGTAATACACACGCGGAACTAGATTCATCATTCATTCTATTTCTTAAACTGTCTTTTATAAAATTCATTTAAAAAAATGACTCACAAGCATATGTAGAGGAGAAAATTGATAATATAGCCATCGCTAGTTTTTTTTAAATAACAAAAGATTTCAGGAATGGCATTCCAAGTTCTCAATATTTCCTCTTCTGCATTATTTTTAATTGCCCCAATAATCGATCATTTCAAATTATTTACAATCATTTCTCAAATCGACAAACTTTTATTTCCATATAGAACTAGATTGAAAATCGATTAGTTGCATTTCTATATCTTCCAAATTCTCGGGCGTGCCATAGGT
Organism: Typopeltis vanoorti; assembly: GCF_054136105.1. Lineage (NCBI taxonomy): Eukaryota > Metazoa > Arthropoda > Arachnida > Uropygi > Thelyphonidae > Typopeltis > Typopeltis vanoorti. The sequence continues at coordinate 110,566,631 of NC_143558.1, forward strand.
TAGCTACCACTGTTATAGAAGGTTAGTTTAAGTATTCTAACAAGATCATTTTCTATTTTCTTGTAGAATGCCGATGTTCTCGTCCAAATGAATATTACAACCTTTGTGGTACAGCATGTCCCAGGACATGCGAAAACTACAACAAGAGAATAGTATGCACCGAACAATGCGTTCCAGGATGTTTCTGCATAATAGGATTCGTCAGAGACAAGTGTGGCAATTGCATTTCTCCTTCAAAATGTCCAAAATAAACAAATTCAAATTTGATGCTTAAAGAAATCAAATTATGCTGATTTCAAGTGATGATGTTATGAATTTCACAAATTACTTTGATTCAATAAAGTGTTGTTTTATGATTCAGACTATTTTTTAATTACAATAAATAATTTCAGGAGAATTTTTTCCCTATATTTGAAGATGAACTTAACGAAAGGATTTTGAAGGAAGGCAAAATTAAATACACCAGTGAAATGTATGCGTGACATCTCCTCGTTTTATCAAATGAGGAGACAATTATACAAAATTACCCACCTAGTCGAAACTTTTTCCCCCTCTCAGCCGCTGAATATCATGACGAGAAAACAATTTCAAACAAAAAGTTCCGCTAAACACAACTCGGTTTCTGACTCGGTATTTCAGATCATTATGCAACTTTTATCTTAAATCAAAATTTTCATAATGAAGTTTCGTAACGGAGATATTTACGTAACACAAAATTCCTGTTAGAATTTCCTGCTATAATGAGGAGCGAGCCGTCCCTGATTATGACAGGAAATATGCACGAACCGTATATAGGCACTGGGGAACTGCAGCATCCCCAATTTGTCTCGATATATAAATATATTAATTACTTTATTTATATTTGAGTGTGATATTTAATTTCATCATCAACATCAAACATTAGAAAATTGTATTTATACAAAATAAGAGAATCAACAATCCTCTTATTTTGTATAAATACAATTTTCTTAATTAATTAACAATTCTCTTAATTTGTAAATACAATTCTATTATTTTGTATAAAAAAATAATAAACATCCATCTTGTAGCACATAGGAGGGCAAGGACGCCTGCTACTCACGCAAACATATGCACGCCATAGTGAGATGCGAGCTATTAGCATAATGCGGCACTGTCCGTCGCGCAGTTCCACTGTTATTTATATGCAGTTCGCGACAGTAGTATAGTGTTCGTAGTGCTTATCGTGTTTACTCCATCTCTTTAAATATTTGGATATTACAATTAAATCCTTTAATTGTAATGTGCAAAATATGTAAATCCATTCGTTTAATTACAATTAAAGGAATGGATTTTATTTTTAAGTAATTTTGAATTATACCAAACTGTATAATTTTGTCGATAATAAACAATATTTTTTCATGCTTAATTTTTTTTTTTTAAGTTTTACCATAATTTTATATTTTATACGAACACGTATACATTGTACTTACAGAGTGTACGTATATTTCGAAAGTTGCAACACCCCCATGATTTCAAGCCACGAGCCGCCACTGGTGAAAATAATGAAAACGATGTGCGCTGCAGTCGCAGGATTTCTTGACTGCTCTGAAGTAAAGAATTCGTGATTTATTTTGTTATGCAACTCCCACCTAAGATTTGTAAATCTATACTGCATTAATGCCGTGAGTTGGCTACGATTTTTCTTTTTCTTTTCTTTTTCGTTTTTATGCAATTTACTATTTCATTGATTTATTCTTCTGTCTTTTTTTTGTTGTTCGTTTGCGATGTTTGACATAATATCTGGTGCAAAAAACGTCTATCCAAAATCAGTAGGACTTCAAATGTATCTAAATCATCGTAAGTAGCTGCATCCTTCATTTGAAAACAACATAAAACAATATTTAAAGGGATCTTCTGCATTGCAGTTTATAATGACGAGCCTTTTGTTAAACCAGGGTTCGAATCCCGTCAGTGACGTGAGAAACCTTTATCAGATTATTTCAATCGAATGGTGAATTAGCGATCTCATATGGGAGTGGAGGGTTTTTCATCCCTCAAAACCCGTGAGCACGCGGATCAACAGGCATGAATACTTAGGGGATGCAGTAGAGGAGAGGCATGCTAGCTGCATTAATGTGAGATGATCCATAAATAGTGGACTACCTGTCCTGTGGGACGGTGAGTTCAAGAAGAAATATTTAACGAGTAACTATCACCAATAAAGGCAATTAGAAAAAATTGTATTTTACCCATTCATGGATACAAAAATTGGCGGCGCCTATCAACCTACATTGTAGGTTGATAGGCGCCGCTAATTTTTGTATGCATGAATGGGCAAAATAAGAAGTGTATCAATGGGACTGCAATGGGTAAATGAATGGGAAAATACCCGTATCAATGGGACTGGAAAAAGGGCGCACGACAAGGGTGCGCGTCCTCTTCACTAAAGTTTCCTTTAAAACTAGTCGAAATTTTTGACGTTCATTATTTTTCTGAAAATACACACAATTAAAGATTATTTTTAATCTTTTCGAAATACACATCGTAATATTAAAGATGTGCAATGATTACAAATCGTGATCGTCATTAATATATATAGACCAGTGGTTCTCAAACTTTTTTGTCTGGCGGCACACTAAAATCAATAAATAAATTCCACTGCACCCCTAGTGTTATTTGCTTTTTATAGAGAGTAAAGCGCGGATTAATTGATTCTGAAAGACTCGCATATATAACCCATAAATAAATTGATATTACAGATACTAAAGATATGAAGGAAAGCGTGTTTAAAAGAAAACAGATTTTATTTATTTAAACTAAATTGGTTTATTTTCAAACAACCCAAAAACATACAAAACAAAAAGGTATTATAAAGGTTCAGATAATAAAATATGAACTTAATGTGAAATATGTGCCTGGTGTTGTTTGCATATTTCTTTGATATTAGGCCTTGTTTTTAAGAGACATATTCTCATCTCATTTTCAAGGGCCTTTAGTCTTTCTCTCTTCTTTGTTTTAATATTTACGAGAGCAGAAAAACCCAGTTCACACAAATAAGATGTAGAAAATTGCAATAAGATGTTAAGTGCTTTGAATCCTATATTGGGGGTATTCCTTCGTAGTTGTTATCCAAAATGAATTCAGACACATTTCTGAATGCTTCGATCTCAACGTACGAATGAAATAAATCCAATCGTATAAAGTGAATGAAATGTCTGGAAAATAGGGGTCAATTTTTTTCTTCTAACGATGTTAAATGACTGTAAATAAGCTTTTGCAGATCAGTATTCTTACATTTTCTGGAGGCAACTTTAAGGAACATTTCCACATTGTTGGTGCTTAATTTTATCTTCCACATTTTTATTTTATCTTTAAAAGATTTAATTTTATCTGTAGATGTCAAACTATTCTTATTTCTTCTTCGCAAGTTGGTGTTCAGCTTGTTCAGATGATCGAATATGTCTGTTAAATAGGCTAGTTTGGAACACCAAAAATCATCTTGTAATAATTTATAGAAATCTGGTTTGTCTTCATTTTGGAAAAACATTAATATTTCTTCTTTAAGTTCAAAAAAAGAAAACGATCCAATACGTGACCTTTTGAAAGCATCTTACTTCGGTATGAAGAAGAAGATTCTTGTAATGAGATTGCATCTCTTCACATAGTCCTGCGAATATTCTAGATTTTAATGGTCTGACCTTGATGTAATTAACCATCTGAATGATTTCTTCTAATACACTTTTTAATTCCAAGCCTATTGGCTTTGCCACAATTGCTTCATTCAGGATGAATGAAGCAATGAGTCGTTATAAAGTTCTCATTTTCTTTTCTAGCAAAGGAAACAAACCCCTTTGTAATTCACCATAGAAGGTGCACCATCTGTGCATATACCCACACAAGTTTTCCAAGATAGACCATTTGTATTAAAATATGTGTTCATTATATCAAAAACATCTTTTCCGTCGTAGCTTTTTCGAATTCCTTGCAGCATAGAAATTCGTCGATAATATTATCATCTTCAATGAATGGAGTAAAAACAAGCAAGTGTGCTTTACCACCGATATCAGTTGACTCATCTAACTGCAAACTGAAAAATTTTGATTCGATTATTTTGGTTATAACTGACTTTTCAATATCGACTGACAGATCATTAATATGTCTATTCATAGTATCATTTGATTATGGAATCTTCTTTATTTCTTCTTCTGCCTCAGTACTGAAAATTGTACTCACAATTGCTGTTGGTGAATCAAGGTTTCGCCGATAGTATGAGGCTTCATTTCCTTCGCAATTATTTCAGCGACTAAATAACTCGCTTCTTGAACTCGGTCGGAAATTGTAAACTTTCTTATAAAACTTTTATTTTGTTTTTCTTGTAATCTTGTTAATTCTTTGAAATATTCAGGATTTTTATTCGACAAGTTGTCATGTTTTGTGGAGAAATGTCGCAATAATTTGCTAGGAACCATAGCCTCATTTGATAGAACCAAACCACACAAAATACACTTAGGTCTCTGGGAATTAATTTATCACCATACCACGTAAATCCTATTTTTAGATAGCTCTCTTGATATAAACGAGTTTTTACAATCTTTTTCATTGTCCCCTTTTTACATGAATTCTTTCTGTTGTTTCATTAGTGATTTTTTGTTGCTGAACGTTAAAAATAGTCAAATCTTCATTAATGCAAGTATCATTTTTTGATAATTTATTAGGGCCAATTGGTGCGTTAGCTTTGCTACCAGTAGACATTTCTTGATCGTCGGAATCTTTACTTCTTATTTTAAGGAAAAAAATTATTCATGATTTTGAAGGGCATATGTAACTTTAATATTTTATTTTAAAATTTATTTGAAGTAAATACTTTTTTTTTTCCAGACGGAAAAAGGAAAAACATTTGTTTACGATGTCTCTCGTTATAGTTGGAATTTTTAACAATAAGAAAAACCTCTACTCCCTGAATTTAAAGACTTTAATATCGTACTTCGTTTATTCTCACCGATGACAAAAGACTCATGATTTTTGTTTAGTGGAAGTGATCATGTATAATACTTGTCACACTGAACAGAGAAATACTAAAACAGACAGCAGGACAACTAAGAATTCATTAGTTCATTTTCCCAAGTATTTATGTGCCGTCACATGTCTAGTTACCACGACACGCGGTGATCTAATGAAATCAGAGGATATAATATGAGTGATACAAAAAATGATAATTTTTATATACGCTTCATCCATTAAAATCAAAATATACAATTTTTTTTGTTTTTGATTTAGTTATTTCTGGCAATTGAATATTTTGCTTTTTTCAAATAAACAATTCAAAATTTCGCGGCACCCTTGTGGCACGCTTGCAGCACCCTAGGGTGGAGCGGCACCCAGTTTGAGAACCACTGCTATAGGCAATCATAGATTGAACAGAAGACCCTTCTTGTTAAGGTGTTACTCTCAGAGACTGTATTAGCAAACACTTGCATGATTAATCTAGTAACATAATAAGTCTCATTAAAATCCTTATTCTGGCACGAATATATCTCAGCACTTCGGCAAGATAATATTTCTGTCCATTTTTAGATGAATAAATTTTCGAAATTATTATTTTTCATTCTTCAGTACATCGAACCATCATCTTCGGTATTATTCTTAACACGAGAGCGAAAGACTCAAGCATAATTGTGAAATAACAAATGCAAACAATGTCAATTGCTTCAACACTGTCGCTCAGGAAAACATATTAAAAAATCGAAAAGTTTTTATTTATACCAGAATTCAATCACTATAAACAAATTTAACAATTATTTATTAAGTGAATTTTTGTTTAGTTAACATTTCTTGTGCATCTACCTTTTCCCCTTTTGAAGTCCAGTATAATAAAAATGAGAAATGTTGACATCTTTGCGGTGTTAGTGTATTATAAATATGTAACCGATTGCTATCTGACACTAATATACGAAACCGTCTTTGAAAGTTTTTTTTTTTTTTTTTTTAATTACTCACGTCGAATAACTAAACACCTGTAGTTACATATACTACTTCGCAAAAGCTATCGGACTCCGTGGTTAGGAAATAACATAGTGGATTAATTTTTCATAAACAGAAACATGAATGATGTGGAAATCCTGCAATTTTTTTTAGCATATCGGGCATTCCTGTTACTCAATTATAATACAGAAACAATGTGGAATGTCTCTGAACTTTGTCATTCTTATTTCTAATGTGAATACATATTTCTTAGGATTCTTTCAAATTGTAAATATATGACACAACAGGAGAGGCCCACTCTTCGTTGCATGGAGCCTCTTTTTATTATTACAAAGACCAAAATAAAACATGCGTCATATTTTTAAGGGACTATGCTTGTTAATATGACATTTGTGAGCGACAGATCTACCAAAGGTCTGGCAACTCCTTTAATATAGTGAAAAATGAGGTCCGTTACTGGGAAAATCTGTTAACATCTAGAATTCCGATATCTGGTTTCGTAATGACATTTTTAGTGATGGTATACATCTCGAGATTCTGTTGTGGAGGCGAGATGTACAACCGTGGAACCCATGATTCACTATTCAGGTTATTTATATAATTTCAAGCAATCATAGTACGCAAGGAAGCAGTATCTAAAGAAAATCGTTCAATCTGCATAACCTTCAGGTAATATTCCCATTATTTTCCACATGTATTGAACTGAATGAAGTCAATTATAGTCAAAATTGAAACGTAGAAATGTGCTAAAATAGCATAATGCGAATAAAAACATATACATGTACATGTTTTCCGTGTACATGTTGAATGTTTTCATCATGTTAAAATGCTGCATTTGTGGTGGGTGTTGTGAAAACTCCAATGAATATCCACAAATTGTATTTTGATGTGCGTTACTGAATTATTATTTTCGGGAGGGTAAAATGAAAGATTGGTTGTTAAAAGCGGCACAATTAAAGCAAGTTTTCAGATTATCAGTTCCAAAAAAAATTAGGATATATACAATGAAGTTCTTATCGAAATGCTTTTAATGCATGCAAATACATTCAACATATTGCTCAACAATGCAGCAAAGCGTCTCTTTATCAGAAATGAGAACTACGTGGCGAAGTCGACGGTCAGAAAGCGCATGCGCAATGATATAAACCATTGGAGAAGTTGTTTCTAGTAAACTATATACAGTCGTATTAGTGTAATATCCGCATAAAATATCCCACATACCCAGTCGGATCTTTGTTCCAAACTGTTTAAAGTTCTGTACGTAAGTATTATATATATATATATATATATATATTATTTAATGCACATATTACTGGAAAGTATAATAAATCCAATTATATTTCTAAGACTTCTGTAATTCCGCTGGATTCCGGTATGTAGACCACATTTTTTGCTAAAGAGAATATTGTTTGCTGGAAAATATAGACAAGTATAATCTCTATTGGAGAGTTACAGTAATTAAGTAAGATGACAAACACGTTTATTACATTAACTAATTACATATGTTTACAATAACGTAATCTAACTCTAATGGAATCAACTGTTAAGCATGGTAGGTAATAGTGCTTAACGTTCAGGAGGTAATGCGCAAGCTTTGCATGATTTTGGATAAATCAGATCTGGTATCAGAAATGCGTTTCTTCAAGATTGCTTCCGTGTACATTTTGACTGGAACTTGTGGATTAGCTTCATGAAGTTCATCTGTTAGTTGTATAGCATAATTGAACTTCAAACTTCTTAAACCAAGGTGTCATTCTCTTTAACTTTTTTCTTTGGAACAGACTTTCATGTTGATGTTTTGAAGCTCTAACGACTTTTAGTTACTCTTCTTTTTCGGTGCCCACTTGTCACTATTATGTTATAGATTTTGCGATCTCTCTGCTGTAAGATTCATAAAAGTATATAATGAAAGTAAGGTTTTTCTCCTAGTAGTGGAGTGTTCGTAGTGCTAATCGCGTTTACTCCGTCTCTCTTTAAATATTTGGACATTAAAATTAAAAGTTTTAATTACAATTAAAGGAATGGATTTTATTTTTCAGTAATTTTGAATTATACTAAACTGTATACTTTTATCGATAATAAACAATATTTTTTCATGAAACAAAACAATAACAATATATTTTATGAAAAAAAGAGCCAAAAGGATTCACTTCAGCGATGCAAAAGTTTTCAAATTAAGTGGATATTGAATTCAACAGTATTTATTTCCAAGCCGAATGGAGAAACTGCAAGAGTTTCGTGCCGAATATATAGAAACTATAAACGTTTCGGACAATCCAAGCGTAAGCAAACCTTTCATGACAGGGGCAACTCGTAGTAAAGGTGGAGTAAGGTCTGATCACTATCCTTAGTATTTTCAGTATTTCTTGGTGCCTTTTGTGATGTGACACCTTTTTTGGGAATCCTTATGGTAAAGTATAAGTTCTGCATCATTTTAACCTGAGCATTTACATCTGGGTCTGGCTCCTACTGACGAGACTTCAACAGGTGTCGAAACTGGTTCGGGTCTATCTCCGAGAGGCGCTGCTTGGGTGTTGGGTTTTGCCTGTCTCTGAGTGGGGCCACCGCTGAGATTATGGCTCTGCTTGGTGTTGGGGGGTAAGCCTGCCACTGGTTAGAGCCAATGCTGAGAAGTTCTTCTCGGTGACCGGTTGAGCCTGTCACTGAGTGGTACAACTTTGAGTTGGACGATCTTTCGGGATCGGCTAATTTTTAGAGCCCGCTTCACCAATACAAAGGTGGAAAACTGGTCTGGGTAGTTATCCCCCTAATAATGTATAACATCATACATGTCCGTTCGGAGATGTGTTTTATATTATGGGAAATACTAAAGATAGCGATCAAAGCTTACTCCACCTTTACTACGAGTTGCCCCTCTCATGAAATGTTTGCTTACGCTTGCATCCGCCAAAACGTCTATAGTTTCTATATTCGGCACGAAACTCTTGTAGTTTCTCCATTCGGCTTGGAAATAAATAATGTTGGATTAAATATCCACTTAATTTGAACAATACTTTTTAAAGTAATTTTGAATTATACCAAACTGTATAATTTTATCGATAATAAAGAATATTTTTTCATGTTTAATTTTTTTTTGAAATTTTATCCAAACACGTATACACTGTACTTAAGTGTGTACGTATATTTTGAAAGTTGCAGCATCCCCACGATTACAAGCCACGAGCCGCCACTGGTCATAATAATGACAACGATGTGCGCTGCAGTCGCAATATTTCTTGACTGTTCTGAAGTAAAGAATTCGCGATTTATTTTTTTATGCAACTACCACCCAAAATTTCTAAATCTATACTGCATTAGTGACGTCAGTTGGCTACGATTTTACTTTTCCCCCCATTTTTATACATTTTATTTTATTGATTTATTCTTCTGTCTTTTTTTGTTTGTTTGTTTGTTTGTATGCGATGTTTGACATCTAATATCTCTTGCAAACATCTCTATCCAAAATCAGTGGGACTTCAAATGAATTTAAATCATCGTGAGTAGCTGCACACTTCTTCTGTTGGAAAACAACATGAAACAATATATAAAGGAATCTTCTGCATAGCAGTTTATAATGACGAGCCCTTTTCTTAACCGAAGGTTCAAATCTCTTCAGTGACGTGAGAAACCTTTATCAGATTGTTTCAATCGAATGGTGAGTTACCGGTCTCGGGTGGAGGATTTTTCATCCCTCAAAACACGTGAGTACACGGATCAACAGACATGAGTACTTAGGGGATGCAGTAGATGAGAGGCATGCTAGCTGCATTAATGTGTGATGATTCATAAAAGGGGACTACCTGTCCTGTGGGACGGTGAGTTCAAGAAGAAATATTTAACGAGATAACCTTCACCAATAAAGGCAATTTGAAACAATCGTATTTTACCCATTCATGCATACAAAAATTAGCGGCGCCTTTCAACCTACAATGTAGGATGATAGGCGCCGCTAATTTCTGTATGCATGAATGGGTAAAATACGTGTATCAATGGGACTGGAAAAAGTGCGCACGACAAGGGCGCGCATTCTCTTCACTCAAAGTTTCCTGTAAAACTAGTCGAAATTTTTGACGTTCATTATTTTTCTGAAAATACACGCAATTAAAGATTATTTTTAATCTTTTCGAAATACACATCCTAATATTAAACATGTGCAATGATTACAAATCGTGATCGTCATTAATATCTGTAGACATTCATAGATTGAACAGAATACTCTTCCTGTTACGGTATCACTATCAGACATTGTACTAGCAAACACTCACATGATTAATCTAATTACACAATAGGTTTCATTAAAATCCTTATTCTGGCACGAATATATCTCAACACTTCGGCAAGATAATATTTCTGTCCATCTTTTTAGATGAATGGATATTCGAAATTATTCTTTTTTCATTCTTCAGTACATCGAACCATCATCTTCGGTATTATTCTTAACACGAGAGCGAAAGACTCAAGCATAATTGTGAAATAACAAATGCAAACGATGTCAACTGTCTCAACACTGTGGCTCAGGAAAACATAAAAAATTCGGAAAGTTTTTATTTATACCAGAAGTCAATCAAATATAAAATCAAATAATAAACAAATTTAACAATTATTTATTAAGTGAATGTTTGTTTAATTAATATTTCTTGTGCATCTACCTTTTCCCCTGTTGAAGTAGAGTACAATAAAAATGAGAAATGTTGACATCTTTGCGGTGTTAGTGTATTATAAATATGTAACCGATTGCTATCTGACATTAATATACGAAACCGTCTTAGAAAGTTTTTTTTTTTAATTACTCACGTCGAATAACTAAACCTGTATAATACTTCGCAAAAGCTATCGGACTCCGTAGTTAGGAAATAATATAGTGGATTCATTTTCCATAAACAGAAAAATGAATGCTGTGGAAATCATGTAATTTTTGTTAGCATATCCGGCATTCCTGTTACTCAATTATAATACAGAAACAGTGTGGAATGTCTCTGAACTTTTGTCATTCTTATTACTAATCTGAATATATTTATAGGGGGAACTATTAAAGCAACTACATTGAGAAATAACGGGAACATATTTAATAGGATTCTTTCAAAGTGTAAATATATGACACAACAGGAGAGGCCAACTATTCGTTGCATGGAGCTTCTTTTTATTATTACAAAGACCAAAATAAAACATGCGTCGTACAGTTAAGGGATTGTGCTTGTTTATATGAAATTTGTAAACGACAGATCTACCAAAGGTCTGGCAACTCCTTTAATATAGTGAAAAATGAGGTCCGGTTCGTTACTGGGAAAATCTCATAACATTTAGAATTCCGATATCTGGTTTCGTAATGACATTTTTGGTGATGGTATACATCTCGAGATTCTGTTGTGGAGGCGAGATGTACAACCGTGGAACCCATGATTCACTATTCAGGTTATTTATATAATTTCAAGCAATTATAGTACGCAAGGAAGCCGTATCTAAAGAAAATCGTTCAATCTGCATAACCTTCAGGTAAAATTCCCGTTATTTTCCACATGTATTGAACTGAATGAAGTCAATTATAGTCAAAATTGAAAAGTAGAAATGTGTTAAAATAGCATAATGCGAAGAAAAACATATGTACATGTTTTCCGTGTACATGTTGAATGTTTTCATCATGTTAAAATGCTGCATTTGTGGTGGGTGTTGTAAAAACTCCAATAAATATCCACAAATTGTATTTTGATGTGCGTTACTGAATTATTATTTTCGGGAGGGTAAAATGAAAGATTGGTTGTTAAAAGCGGCACAATTAAAGCAAGTTTTCAGATTATCAGTTCCAAAAAAAATTAGGATATATACAATGAAGTTCTTATCGAAATGCTTTTAAAGCATGCAAATGCATTCAACATATTGCTCAACAATGCAGCAAAGCGTCACTTGATCAGAAATGAGAACTACGTGGCGAAGTCGACGGTCAGAAAGCGCATGCGCAATGATATAAACCATTGGAGAAGTTGTTTCTAGTAAACTATATACAGTCGTATTAGTGTAATATCCGCATAAAATATCCCACATACTCAGTCGGATCTTTGTTCCAAACTGTTTAAAGTTCTGTACGTAAGTATTGTTTATATATATATATATATATTATTTAATGCACATATTACTGGAAAGTATAATGAATCCAATTATATTTCTAAGACTTCTGTAATTCCGCTGGATTCCGGTATGTAGACCACATTTTTTTCTAAAGAGAATATTGTTTGCTGGAAAATATCGACAAGTATACTCTCTATGGGAGAGTTACAATAATTAAGTAAGATGACAAACACGTTTATTACATTAACTAATTACATATTTTTACAATTACGTAATCTAACTCTAATGGAATCAACTGTTAAGCATGGTAGGTAATAATGCTTCACGTTCAGGATGTAATGCGCAAGCTTTGCATGATTTTGGATAAATCAGATCTGGTATCAGAAATGCGTTTCTTCAAGATTGCTTCCGTGTACATTTTGACTGGAACTTGTGGATTAGCTTTATGGAGTTCGGCTCTGAGTTGTATAACATAATTGAACTTCAAACTTATTAAACCAAGCAGTCATTCTCTTTAACTTTTTTCTTTTGAACAGAACTTTCATGTTGATGTTTCGAAGCTCTAACGACTTTTAGGTACTCTTCTTTTTCGGTACCCACTTTTCACTATTATGTTATAGATTTTACGATCTCTCTGCTGTAAGATTCATAGAAGTATATAATGAAAGTAAGGTTTTTCTCCTAGGGTAAAGAGAATATTGTTGACTTAGTTTTTTTTTTTTAATTTTTTTTATTTCAATAACTCAATAAACGAGATCACTGAACAAACGTGCGCGTCTACATCGAAACAAAACACGGTTAGAGGCATCATCTGTTTCCTCGTATGACGGGAATATTTTTCAACCTCGCCAATCGGTTATTGCCGAGGTTGAAATCGTCCGCTGCCGACCGCTTTTCAAATATCCCGCGTTTAAATTTAAAAATTAAAATATTTTAATCCATAAGGTATTCGACTACGTTCTTTTTTAATATCGATTTCTCCAGAATGTCCTATTTCTTAAATTTCAGGAAAATTCTTTGTAATTTTTATGAAATTCACAGGTGGTTGCTGAAACCATACAAATCAATATGCAGAACATGAATTTTCTAGGTCAGCAGAAAATTTCTAATGCGCTTTATAAGAAACTGAGATATATGAGTCACCAATGATAATGGAACACCACGACCGTAATTTTTAGTTACACTGGGACTCTGTAAATGACATTTATGTGTAAACAACACATTTACTCAAAACACGTTGTGCAGGTGATTCCAACAACACGAATTTGACTCCCAGAAGACGCCTTTATCGTATTTATTCTCATTGGATCGTTCTAAAGAACGGTCCAATATAGAACGAAGTATACTCCACATAAACATCTTACTCTCTAAGCAGTTTAAAAGATTCTTGTCTTGAATGTACTTCTTTTCACTGGTGTTTGAATTTGTATAGGTAAGTTTTTTTTTTTATTTGCATTTACTATTGCTTAACTTGAATTATTTCAAAGGGTAAACTTTAATACAATAAGCATTTAAAGACTTCAAGGACTGATTTAAAATGTTTCTTTCAAATGTGATAGGTTTATGATTTAGTGCATTATACATGTGCCAGGTTACTGATATTAAAAATCTGATTACATTTTGCATGCGTATATTAGTACAGCGCAAAAATCAGGAAGTTTCATTTAATTGTTGTTAAGATCGATGTATCTGTAACTAAAAGACTGAAAAATTGTTCTGTGCGAGTCAGGTTATGATTATTTATTACTGACATTTGCGTCTCAGTTCAAGTGCGAAGATTTACATGTCATACGATGGCTCGAAATTTGCGTTTTCAAGTCGTTATGCTTATTATAACAGCAACGTTAACCCAAAATAAATGTGTATTTTATAGTAACGATGAAAAATAACTTAATTAGCTGTTTAGAAAAAAAATATGTTTACACGAATTCTAAATATTTCAGCAACGAAATTATTTGTTCTTTAAGATATTTCGGAGAACTTGCTTATCAATGCAGCTAACAGTTAGCAATTTTGAGTTTTATTCAAATAAAGACACTAATTAACCTCGTGAAAGATAAATGTCCTATTAATATGCAGTTAGATGAGTAAATAAAAACTAAATAAGTGAAACTATGGTTGTTTTATGTATAAGGATTAACTGGCAATTTTAAATTAATTTCAAAAGGAATTATTTTCAATAAACACATAGAGACTTGCTATTATATTATTTTCTTGTAGCCAATTCTTACTATGGCCATGAACGTGGTCATTATTATCTTTGTTACGGTTTCTTCTCTTTTTGCTTCATGTTGGGCCCAAGGTAAGCGAGTTTTATATATTTACTAGTAATTAACATAATCTCAATGTTCGTGCAAGTTGGAACTCTTTGGTAAAAACTATGCATATTCCCCTCCCCAAATAAAACAATATACTATCTCGTAAATTGTTGTTGAAGCTCTCTCCAGACATTACAGCAATTGGTGTTTGGAGAAGAAATAGGAAGATGACAAGAGACATGAACTTATGTAAGTTTGTCTTCTGTATCAATAAGTACTGTAATTTTGTGAATTAGATTATAATAATACATTTAATCATGCACCTGAAACAACTAAAGAAAAACATGTGGGATTCGAACAATATCCTTTTAGTAACCGAAGTTAATGATTAACTTCGACCAAATTAACTCCTCATCAAAATTATTTCCCGTTGCTTTTCATTTCGTAATCGGTATTAATTCTTTTGTATCATATTGTCAATCACCGCACACTAAAATTTCCTAACGGATATAATGAACCAAATTTCCTTAAATGAGTATATTTTCTCGCATTTTCCATCGAAATAATTGATACTTAAGTGAATGAACATGCAATTAATTTTATAATGTTTAACTGAAAAATTGTAACTGAAGTTTGTATAACGCCACTGTTAGGGAACAGTAAGAGAATCTTGCAAATTGAAGTGGGAATTCTACTTCGTTTGTAGGATATGCGAGTGAAAATCTATTAAGATACTGTGAAAGTGGTCTACTTTCTTGAGAATGTCATAATACTACTAATAAGTCTTTATATAAGCTAATGATAATCATATTTTTAAATGAAATATCAATTCCTTGTTGTAGAAGATTAGTTTATGTATTCTAAAAAGAGAATTTTCTGTTTCTTATAGAATGTCAGTGTTCTCGTCCGTACGAATATTATACCACCTGTGGAACAGCATGTCCTAAGACATGTGAAAACTACAACACGACAATAATATGCATACAAATGTGCGTTGAAGGATGTTTCTGCCAAGAAGGATTCGTCAGAGACAAGTGTTGGAATTGCATTTCTCCTTTAAATTGTCCACATAAACAAATCGAATTGGATGAATGAAAAATTCAAATTATCCCAATTTCAAGTGATAATATTATCAATGTGACAAATGAATTTTATTCAACGAAGTACTGTTTTATGCTTCAGATTATTTTGTAAATTTAGAAATAAATCATTGTAGAGAATGTTTTCCATATGATCTTGAAGATAACCACAGCTACATTATATAAATGTGGTATTAAAATTTTCCAATATGGTAAAAAATGTAAAACATATCACAGTTATTCATTTTACACGAAGATCACGAGGAGCATCGCTTTACAATAATTAGTCGCTCCTCTGACAAATTATTGTAGAATCGCAAAGAAATTTTGTATCATTAGCACATTCACAGGAATTAAAACCTTATATATCTTATATAATTCAACAAAAATACCTTCGTCTGCAGTAGGTGCAAGAGTGTTTCTTTTTTTAGAACATTTCGATTAGAGAGTTAATGTTGCACAGAGGAAGCAAACAACTAATTATATCTTTCTAAAATACTGTAAGAATGGTAGTGCATTTGGAAACTAATTTCTTAAGATAATACTTAATAAAAAAAATGTTTTGTTACCTTGAATTACGAAGGTAAAAGCAAAGAAATAAAGTGGAAATAATCTAACAATGAAAAAAAAAATACGTGGATGAAGATTTCCGGAGGTTTCTCCGTAGTCTATTTTACGTAGTGAATAGGAGGGGGGGGGGGGAGTTAATGTACACTATCTAGTTTACCTCCAAAATCTTAAAGGTTTTATAAGAAGCGAGCAGATTTCACAACCACTTTTGGCACCATCTTAACAATATGGCTTGCTGAAGGGATCAGATCTCATGAAAAGATCCCATTCTAGATAATTCTGTTGTAATCTATTTTTTTGAGATAAACACAGATCTTATCAGTCTTTGTTTCTACTTCTTTCTAACTCAGGCAGTGGATGCTGTCTGTGAGGAAATACTTGCAGCTCTTGTGACAGAATAAACAATTTGAATGAACGCGATATTCTGCAGACATTTATCTTAGATTGGCGTAACGTTTAGAACAATAAAAATTACTTTATCTTCATCATCATTTGATATGAATGTATAAGTCGTGTACAACGGAGAGAAAAGTATGCGTGCTTGAAGACTTATTTTAAAATTTTTCTTAATTTTTTATTCGGAGAGGTTTAAACCATATTCTTTCATTTTCACTTACGAATCAAACTTCAGTGAAATCCTCCTCATATTTCACTGCCAATTATTGTCGCCTTTTTCTTATTTCTGTAAGCTCCGTATGTTCTGTTTAAATGTCGTGTGCGAAAAACCTGTTTTTGCATTATCTAAAACAACTTTTATAAGATGCACTGGCTTGTGCAGAATGTGAAGTAAACAATAACTATTCCCTCCAAAACATTATCTTTTGCATGTTAGCAATAGCATGCTTCTTTTGCACTGTTAAGCATGACTTAATCATTTCCCTTACTGATCCAAGCTTAGACCTTACCATCACAGCAATTCCATATAACTATAAATTACCGGACACTAGCTTAAATGGCATAACTTCTTTTACAAAAAACAGCTAGAGTCGACTGAAACATCGAAGCATATTTTCATTTGAAACTTAAATGTTGGTGTAATACATTTAACGGGAACTGTGAAGTCTGCATAGCTTTGACACTGAAAACAGGGTTAATCAAACGATAGCTAACAGAGTATGCAGATGTTTTTTCTTTAAAAACAAAAGAAAAGGTAAATATTATTTCTACTGCATTCAGCTTCGTTCATGAGTGATTACATAGGCAATAACATACTTCTTTACTGGAACCTAACACTGTTTAGATAAAACGTAAGTGAATTAACAAATATTCAAATGTTTAAAATGAATAAAATGTAGTTTTGCTTGCTATTTAAAATGCCCTCGTTTCCGGCCAACCGTTCGCCGGAGTTCAACATTTATAAAGTGATGATAAGACAAATTTTAGCGAAATTAACACGGCTACATTTTGATTTTAGTTATCACTATTTTTTTAAAAAATATTTAAATTATCGTTGCCTGATCAAAAGAGAATTTTAGAATTCATTAAGCTTCAATTAACTCAATGAATAAACAGATTTATTCCATCATTCGTCGATAGTGGTGCATTCATGATTGGGGGAAAAAAAAAATCTTCAATTATGCCAAAATTGATATTTTTTTTTTAATCAAGGAAGGAATGTTTTAGCCAACGACTAATTTTGAACATGACTTTTCCTCAGTGGACATACTGAATTTTCAAAGATAATGAACCGACCAAAATTCCTAGCGAAACAAGTAGAACTTGTGTGTGGGGGGGCGTGCGCCGGTAAAGAAAACTGCTGTTTTCAACTACATATTTTCCCTAAATTCGAACTGAACACATTTAGAGCTGGGTAAACAAAAAATATATGCGATATACTTTACATAAAGCTTGAGTTTAAGGCAGATTTTATTTAAACTGAATAATCCTCTTAAATCCGTTTTTAATTTTAATCAAATGTTGTAGCATCGTTCATTAGTGCTGACTGCAGACTGAAATTCCATAATTATGATTCTACTTCAACATTTATAAATAAAGCTGACCAAAGAATTTGACTGTTGGGAGCGAGCAAATCAAGTATTTCTGTCCCAAAATTAAAATATTAAGAAAATATATAACTAAATATTAATAATTAGGCATAGTCAAAAATGCAAACTCATCTGAAGTAAAGCACAAAGCAGGAGCGAAATATTTCGGGCACAGGAGCAGGAGAAAATTAACAAAATATCAATATTATAATTTAATCCAATAGAAGTAATTTAATATGTTGCGTCGCCAAAAAAAAAATAATGAGTATTGGAGCTAGAAAATTTTTTTTTCTGTGTGCAGCACTGAATTTTGTACCTACTTGTGGTTTGATCCATACATAAATCCGCTTTTGGATTATTTCAGGACAGATTCTACTCATATTTGATATTTGCAAAAAAAAAAAGAAATATTCCAATTTTATTTTGCAATTCACCGAATGCAGAGGACAAAGAGGAAGAAAAACGCAGCCAATAGCTATAAATATTAGTACAGTTATACAAAATACAAAATTAAATATAAAAGCTCTGAATTATTGGCAAAATAAAAAGAAATAAAAATCATCGGATTATTTTGAGTAGGAATATATGAAATAAAGATGAACTAAGCATATCCACTATTTTTATTAATGGAACAAAGAATATTGTATTAGGAATCAAAAGTAATAAAAGCGACAAAAACTATATAAAAATTATTCCGAATGGCTGAGAAAAAATTCGGCAAAAAAAATTCGGTATATTTCGTAGGAATGATGAAACAGAATTCTGTTGGTTATTTGGAATGAACACTTCTATTTACTCGAATTCTAAACATTCCAGTAATGACAATAAATGAATCATGAAGGTATTTATTCACGAAACTTGCTTTCTCAATGCAGTTAACATGAGATTTTTATTTGCGTTTTATTTAAACACTCACATCACATTATGATGCAGATAATGAAAAATATTATAAACAAAATTAGTGAATTACTATTAACAAGCAATGTTAAATTTAAATTCATTTAAATTTTTTTTCAATATCAAGTACGTATAAATTGATTTTTTTAATTTTAATTTAGTTAATTTATTATTATTTTTCTTATAGCCAAATTTTACTATAACCATGAACGCTGTTTTCATGTTCATCACAGTTTCTTCCCTTTTTGCTTCGTGTTGGGCAGGGACGAATGCTGGTCTCGAAATTCACGCTTGCTCTTGTTATCATTCAGGGAGTGAGAGGTGTGATTGCAGTCTGATTAGCGGAATAATGAATTACTGACCATTTAAAACTATATATTTAGAAATTTATGTACGTTTAATCATACAAATAGAACATCTCTTTTACAAATGATATTCTATCTTTTTCAATTTAGCTACTTGAATACAAATTCTACCCTACGGTTCTTCTTTAACATCATCATAAAAAGTTGGTTGTAACTTAATTTTCCCAAGCAACACGCCCACTTGTAAAGGCTGGATGAAACACATTAGCTAGAACTACTTTGACTGTGTATGGCCTGTGTTTAAGCAACAGAGTGAGACGACGTGAAGGGAGCGGAAATGGCTATGCACGCGCATGAAATCACAGTGTTGCAGTGAGGACCTACAAGCTCCCACAACCGAGCAAGCCAAGGTAGCTTTGACCAGACGAGCAAGCATCGGCCTTCGATACACAACGCAAAGCTCAATTATTGCCGCGCAAACTTAAGACGTCTTCTGTCTACAAAAATAAAAGCCTAAATGGAATGCTTATAAATGTATGCATTTATTAACAAAGAAATATTACTTCTTTCTCAAGTAATGAACTTGCGCAGCAAGCACGGAGAATTCGCCCTGATGCTGGGCCCAAGGTAAGCGAGCTTTACAAATTCACTAGTAATTAATGTGAAGGTCGAAACTATTCGGGTAAAAAATGATGCATATTATTTCCCAAAAGACGACAATCAGTACCCACTGGTATAATATTCTTGCATTTCTCTCAAGGCATTCCAATATTGCACTGTCTCGAGAGAGAGAATACTGGAAATATCAAATATCGGAAATAATTTTAAAAAAATCAACTAACGCCTTTTATTCCATAATAGGGAGTAGGCGAGGCCTTTATACCCTATCTAGCTTTTGGAGACTGAGTGGGCAGTTCAATCTCCACCGGTAGTCAATCAGAGATAGCTTGCCCCTGTCTATAACTAATTATAG
Source organism: Typopeltis vanoorti (assembly GCF_054136105.1). Lineage (NCBI taxonomy): Eukaryota > Metazoa > Arthropoda > Arachnida > Uropygi > Thelyphonidae > Typopeltis > Typopeltis vanoorti. The sequence continues at coordinate 110,586,704 of NC_143558.1, forward strand.
CAACCGCCGATGAAGAGGCTGGCAAACAAGTCCTGCCATCTCTTGGTACCTAACCTTAACAAGATATGTCACTGTCTGAAATAATGTGGGTACTACGGTCGATTTTCTTGAGTTTTACGGGACGAAAAACCAGAGTTTCCGGGAGGAAAAACCCGCTTGCCTGTGCCAGAGATCGACTAACTCGGGAACCGGTCGAAGAAAGGCTTAGAAAAAGTTCCTCCAGTCAGCGACTAGACTAGAACCTAGGTCTAACTTCAAGCGGCCAAGCGCAGAGGACGCAAACGCTTGGCTGCTTGAAGTTAGACCTAGGTTCTAGTCTAGTCGCTGAGCTACACAGGCCTTATCGGAAATAATTACCAATCTCAATTAGTATTTGGGGATGAAACAAGATCACAATTGACATCTTCCTGTTTCATCCCTAAATATCATGATAAGACAAACACATGCGTAACTATTTTCTTTATTCAGAGACTGCCCCGATTGATGTAAATCATTGCCCCTAATGAAACTCCGCTAGCTTATTATAGTAACCCATTTAATTATGCTCGAGGCAAAAAAAAAAAAAAACGTCGTGTGGAATTCGAACAACATACTTTCAATGGAAGTGTAATAGAATTTAATGACGCATTAACTCATCACACAATTTTTTTTTGCTTTTGCTTCCCCATTTCGTTTTGTAAACGACGGTAATCGTCTCGTATCAGCATGCCAAGGCACGACACACAAAGATTTCTTTATGGTAAGTCTAAATGGAAGTGTGTATTTTCTTACATTTCCATTGAAATCTACGAAGAGACTTTATAGCAACATTCCAAGTAAAATAATAATAATAATAATTAAACATAACTACAAACGTATGCGAATGAACATGTAATGTTAATAAAGTTCGAATAAATTCGCATCCACATTTATTCATGGGAAAGAGAAGAGGTCTTGCAAAAAAGTAAGGCAAGAAAAAATGATCGCGATCGTGTTTCTTGTGCATTTGGGATACAATAATTAAAAAATAGTTTCGGTATAGAAGGTAATGACAAATATATTTTTAAATGAAATATCTAAAAAAAAATTCCATATTATATAAGGGTAGTTTATATATTCTAACAAGCGAATTTTCTTTTTTCTTGTAGAATGCCGGTGTTCTCGTCCTAATGAACATTACAAATTTTGTGGTACAGCGTGTCCCAGGACATGCGAAAACTACATGACGACAATAGTATGCACGGATGAATGCGTTGCAGGATATTTCTGCAAAGAAGGATTCGTCAGAGACAACAGTGGCAATTGCATTTCTCTTTCAGAATGTCCACAATAAACAAATTCAAATTTGATGCTTAAAGAAATCAAATTATGATGATTTCAAGTGATGATGTTATGAATTTCACAAATTACTTTGCTTCAATAAAGTGTTGTTTTATGATTCAGACTATATTTTTAATTACAATAAATAATTTTAGAATTTAGAATTTTTTTCCATATAGTTGAACATGAACTTAATCAAAGGATTATTTTGAAGAAAGGCAAAATTAAATACACCAGTGAAATGTATGCGTGACATCTCCTCATTTTATCAAGTGAGGAGACAATTATACAAAATTACCCTCCAAGTCGAAACATTTTTCTCCCTTTCTCCCGCTGAATATCATGACAACAGAACAGTTTCAAACAAAAAGCTCCACTAAACCCAACTCTTTCTGACTCGGTATTTCAATAAAATCCATTCCTTTAATTACAATTAAAGGAATGGATTTTATTTTTAAGCAGTTTTGAATTATACCAAACTGTATAATTTTATCGATAATAAACAATATTTTTTCATGATTAGTTTTTTTTTTAAAATTTTTACCATAATTTTGACATTTTATCCAAACACGTATACACACTGTACTTACGGAGTGTACGTATATTTCTGTTTTCATTGCTTAGAACGTTTGGTTGCAAATGTTAAAATCTTCAAAACTGAAGTATAAAAATAAATTGAAAAAAAAATGAACTAGATTATCAACGAGTAAATCGATAACTATTTACCAGTAAAATAAACGAATTTTCTCTAATGGTCAAACTATATAAACAGAAAAAATCGTGATTTAAAGGCATCTCTGCTAATAATCTATGTTTGTCTGTGTCAAATATTCACAAAACCTACTTTTAACAAATTTAAGAAAATTTGATGTCCTTTAAAGAGCTCAAATGCATATGCAGGATCACAAGCTGAAAGGTCCAAAGATGTATCACAGCATGAGAGAATATTTCGGATGCATTGTAATTTACGTATTAAATAATGTTTGTTTCATTTCGATAAACGGACAATGTTTCACTAATGCTAATGTACAATTTTACTCATTTTCAACTTGTTCTTAAAGCCAATATGTTCTATGTTGTTACTCACTTAACTTAATGGAAAAATATGTTTTTTTTTTTCACTTGAGAAATTTACATATGTTTATGAACTTAAGGACAACTTAATATTCATATGAACATTTATATATATATATCGCATTACTGATATTGAATAATGTCAATAATGAAAAAGTAATGCTTGTATTTTGAACTAAATGTATTACGAATTACCTTTTTTAAAAGTTTAGTTGCTAACATTTAAAAATTAAGAAAAATTAATTACGCCCCAAGTAAAATGGTCCGATTAAAATTATCTTTCTTTATCTCTTTAAACTAATTTTAATTTCATGCAGTTTAGATGAAGACATTTATCAAGGTTTTTGTAACTTATTTCCCATTTCAGCTATTCGAGAAATTAGTATATTCATCTGCATTAAACTAAGCGATGCGTGTAACCGTTTCGTCCTAGCAAACATAGCATTGCTAATGCAGGAAATACTGACAATAGATTTTATTTCAAAGGAGAGGAAAATACACAGCTTTTGCATACAAATACAATGCTATTGTGAAATTACTGTATCAGCTTAACGTCGAACATCATATCGCTTCTGCAAAGCGAATGGAAGAAATGGATATTGCATTAGTCATATTAGCGTCGTTACTCGTGTCACTTTACTATTCGAATTAATTTATTTACTTTATTTTTTTTTATCAATTTATCTTACGGCAGACAGCTGCTCTGTCTAAAGAATTTATTAAGATTCAATTAGCTTGGATCTTTACAAGAGTTTGATTAATATCAATTGGACTATTTTTAGTCATCAAATGATAGGAAATTATGATAGGAAATGACGCGTAAACGAGTAAGTGGCCTCCCCCATCTTTAGTACACAAGTTCCCGATTGTGTACTCTTGGTCTGGCAAGCCTCAAAACATGAACATTTTATTTCAAAAGCTTCAATTACTATGTGATAAAACAGAATGCAAGTATCATGCAATATTCCTGAGTTCTCACTGAACAGCCGTAAATATCATAAACACAGAATGGCTTTTTTTTTTTAATCTTCAATCACAAAGCAAATTTACAACAGTGAATTCTAAAAAACGAACCTTTTGAGATGTCAGTGTACCTGAGGGATCTACTACAAATCACCATATGTTCTTAATATTCATTCTCCTTTGTCTCGTGAGAATTAGTTTCATTCTCCTTTTCTTTTCTCCTATATCAGTTCCATTTTTACGATCTCTCTCTATTCCCATTTCTTGCATCCATCAGCTGTTCCCTTCATATCACAGTACAACACTGTTTCCCTAACTTTCAGTACTCGCGTATCCGTTTTAAAATGTTTAATAAATCCGGCGTATCCCCGCCCCCCCCCACACACACTTCCTCCTTTTCTCAAACAAGGCAATTTCGGAGAAGTTATATTCTATTATCAAACAAGAATAATTATAGAAAAGGAATTTTGTTTTTACATTTTAGTGAAATTAATATCACACACCCATTACTTTCATTACAAATATTCCTATTGTGCCTTTCAAATATTCCTATTTTAATCAGTGATCCGTATTAAAGTATTTAAGAAATACAAACGAGCTATTAATTAAACATTGAAATATTATTAAAATTATTATACTGTGCATGCTTCATGATTTTTAATAACCAGCAACTGTACTAAAAAAAAGTACGCGTGTTATTGCCGATCTCATACGGTGGTAGCAGGGATTTTTCTCCCGGAAACTCGGGTTTTTCATCCAGCGCACATACAAATCGGCCTTCAGAACACACGCAATTTACAAAAAATACTATTGTTAGTGGTGATGAGAGGCGATAGATGGAAGTAGTGTCATAGTTGGAGAATTAAGTAGTAGTGGAGAGGATGAGGTGTATTTACCGACGAAGAGTAGTGCGCCCCCCCCCCCCCACGATGAGTCCTTGGACTCCCAGCTGGTGTAATGTAGTAATAATAGTCATCCGCTTGCGTACAGCCTCTACATCCGTCGCAACTTGTGACACAAATACGTTCGAACATATAAGTACAGATAATGAAGCATCCACTGATGGTCGTTACGAGTTAAAATACGAATGTTTCTGCTATTTAGCAGAAAGTTCCAACCGCGTATTATTTAGCAGAAATGTTGGGCTGAGAGAATGATTGCTCCTAGTTCTGATGATCAGCTCCAAAACAATGTGAACCCCAAAAATCTATGAGACTCACTTGGGAGCGTATGTAGGAGAGTGTTGGTCTGTTAGCTGACCTGCTGACGTCACGAATTTTCAAAGTTTTTGGCGCACGACCTCAAATGCGCGTGTATTATTTTATAGTTCGGCTGACTTTGAATGTGACAGTAAACATAAATGTCCTTTAAGATAAAGGAATTAATATTTTGTATAAAGTTCGGAAATTAATGTCATTAAAAAAAAAGACACTCTAGGAAGTGCAGATAATTGAATGTTAAGAAATATATCAATGACAATACAAGAAACATTTTCTCAAGAAGCCAGCTTGGTTGGTAGAGTGGTTAACATACCCACTCTCAAACAGGCTACTGGTTTGATACCCATTGTGGGCATGGATGTCTCGTGCCATTGTCTGTAGGCAGAAGATTTATTTCATCTCCCGGTTGAGACCACCGACTCGCTTATTGGAAGCCAGAACAGAAGCGTCTTGAACCCTTCCCTAGGGACTAAACTTGGAACTTAAAGTTCCATGTTTAGTCCCTAGGGAAGGGTTTCGGAACTATGTAAAAAATAATTAAAAAATATATAAAATTGATAAAAAAACAAACCAAAATCCTTAGATCACATATTGTAACGAAATATACTTGCAACTTTTCATCGATGGGAGTCACATTAAAAAAAAAAAACGCAGGAACAATGGAAGTTTTAAAGCAAGAAATCTGAGTTCTTGGATTAAAAAAATAATAGAACACTTAATCAGATAATCAGAGTAAAATTTGCATAAATTAGACATGTTTTGATAATTAACAAAAATAGTCAATTTCAGATAAGGCATTACTTATTTCTATGTTTCCATTTCGAAAAGAATAAATCAATTTAAAATATATCAATAAAAGTATATTTCTTCTCCCATTATTTCATAAACTTATCATCATACTGAGGATTTTTACTGAAGTTATTGCACACTTTTCAGAGTAAAAGGACTTCTAAACCAATATTTTTTTCTTAACTTCCAAACCTGAAATTTATGACAAAAGCGTTCATTTTTACTATTGCTTCCTACAACAGTATTTTCAAGTACACCTTTAAACAAAGGAGTTTAACATAAAACTAATTAATCCCCTTGTGTAGATGGCAATAATATTTTACTATGTGACTGGGATAATGATCGGAATATATCGTTTCTTGAAGTCGGAGACGTACAAAACAATATTTTCCCGATTATATATGCACCAAGATGTAAGTGAAAATCATATTTAAGAAAGTTAAGAGTCTCGCGTCATAGACACTGAAGACAACAGATTTCAGTCTGTCGAATATATTTTTAAATACAACGTGAGCAATTTAGGAAGTTGGTAATATTTTTATATGTTCAGTGTCAACTACTTGACAATGAGTGCAATTTTGTAAATGAACTGTGTGATTTGTTTATCTATCAAATCTCAACGATATCACTGAACTAGTATTTTAATACACGAATGAGAATATTGTTAAAATAATGTGCAGTAAAATGATGTCATTGGCCTCTGTAGTACACCTATGCCTTTCGACAAAAAAGTTGAACACTGATCTGAAATCATCTCTGGTTAGAATGACGAAATATTAATAATCTCAATACTCGTATAACGAAAATATCGTTAGACAGTCAAGACTCACCGAAACTACTAAGCTCACCCATTCTCATCAACTTATGCTGCTTGCTGGTGTTTCCATGAGTACAGTTTTATACTATTTGAAACGTAAATTTTGTACTAACATTACGCAGTATCTGAATGTTTTTGAGACTAACAGAAACAATGTTTCGCACAGCTAGTTTGTTACATTTAAAATAGTGAGGAAAAGTTAGTCAAGCGAAATTGCTCAGTGAAAATTTTAGCGAGAATGTGATTTTAATAGACGCCCTAATTAAAGATCAGTTATTTTATTGTGACATTAAACCTTAAATATTATTTTAACAGTTAAAAGTATTAAATAAACATTAATATGCTATAATATATATCTTCAACTTTTGCCGCCATCTTCAAAATGCCACTTTATTATTTTCATAATATCTTCTACTAATTTTCGGTAGACGTTAACGTTACTTGAATTAAAAGTTTCATTAATTACTAATTTCAGAAATTAATTAAAGCTGTATAGATCTTCATGATGTCCACTGCCAAGAACGGTTTCTCCTTTGATTGTCAAATGGAAGTGAACGGAAATCAACTGTTTAGACAACATGAAAACAAAACAACAAAAAAACAATTTCTGTACAAACAAGTCAAAACCAATTTTTACGAAATTATTGCATTTAACAGTTACTCTTTGCTGCTTTAAAAACAGTAAAGAGATTTAATGGTAAAAAATTTTCTGATTTTAATTAAACGATTCTACAATGTACAGTGCAATAATTAGTGCAAACTGTTGAAAGAAGAACTATTTAAATATTTGTAACATAAATCAGTCTCTATAAAAGCAAAGTATGTCATCAATAATCTTCTCGGATCATTTCGGAAATTAATATGATGTTCATCTATTTTAGGGTGAAATATAGGAAACGAATGATGTTTGTTGAAACTTGAATACCGACATGTGAAAAAAGTTGATGTTGACACAAACACACTTCAAATATTAAGTGCGGCTTCCTGGTAAATCACAACTATTTTGTGTTCTCTACTTCGTATATCCTACTCTTAATACGGTGATGTCGAGTTATTCAAAATGTACAAAGTCCATTCTCTCATCTGCTCTTGCTTTTTATTCTCTAAATTTGGATTCGAATGGGATTTTCTACGTCCAAAGGAGTTTGAATAGATTAATTAGAAAAGAAAGTGGGATAGCCTTCGAAGTCGGTTACCAAAGCAGTGCGAAAAAGCTGCATCTTAGAATTTTGATCATGACGAACTTAATTCAAAGTACTTACTTGGAAGCGAGAAAACCTTCATTAAATGTAAAAATAAAATCTGTTTGTCTCATTACTTCATAGTTACAGTAGTCTCGTCGTTATAGAGCATGCTCAGTAAACAGCACATCCACCAAGAAACAATACTTAAATACTGACGTTTGACAAAACCGATCTGAATTATTAAAAAAATTTGAAAGGGCTTATTCTCACTGAATGAAGACCAAAAAAAAAGTCTGTTAAAATCTCCCTTTCATATGCAGTTAACTTATATCATTGCATTTCTCTACATGATTTTCATTTGCTTTTAAAGTTTGGGCGGTGCATTCAATTCAAGGACGTTCACACATATCTTTGTGATTAAAAATTATTATACATGTAAGGCTAGAAGGAAAGGAAGAAGCTTACTAAAACTGTATCTAAATATCGGAAGTTGCAATCATCCCAAATCACATTTCTTTGCTGACATTCACTTAAAATTTTATTTTTGGTAGTTTCCAAATGCTTCTTCCATGCGGCAGTTAGTTTTATATGAATACAATTATGATTGGCCTGCCTTATATCTTGCAAAAGTTTTAGTTAAGACAGTAATGGTTGGTCTATATCATTGCATGACCATTGAAGTCTGTCTATTCTATGGGAGATCACAGTTAAAATGTATCAGTAAATTTCTTTCCAGTCAAAAAAAGAACAAGAGCCTCCACATTCTCAAACTCAGGTTCACTTATACCCTTTGAGCATTTACGAACTCTTCCAGATGTGTTGACATCTGGAAGAGTTCGTAAATGCTCTGTTTGAAGTTATGAGGTTTGCTGAAAATACACAATATGTGAATTTACAATTGCATATTTTTCTAAAAACATACGAAGTTCGGACATTTCACGCCATCACTTTTTTGAACTCATATTTAGGTACAATTATTAGAATTTATGAAATACATCGCGTGATCTAATTTACGATTAAAAAAAAAACGGTACGCAATTTCTATATCGTATAATATCTGAAGTCCTGAGAGTTTTCGACTATAAAAGTTGCGTTTTAATGATATAAATTCACGTAAATCATAATACCACAGGAGCACTGGGCGACTGTCTAATAAGTGGGATTTCTTCAAATATTAACATACTGAAAATCATATTGCTTCCAAAACCTGTCTTTAAAGATGCTTTTACCCATTATTATCAAAACCCGTAGCTACGCATTACATTCGTAAAAGGTGTCTTAAGATTAGTAATAGTTTTACTTAGTAAATTGCTAATACACAGATCTTTTCAGAAATGAAAAAGCAGCGTACTTCGAATACTTGCAATGTGTTTGCGTGACATTTTTCTCCAGTGCACTTGACATCTGCACAGACGAACTGATGTGTATCGATTGTTTCTGAGGCATAATTTCAGATCTTCCAATAATACTTAATAGGGTTCGAGCGTAAATACCTGTGGGATACTAATTAGACCGATATGGAATAACTTTGGAGTTTCTGAAATCCAGTTTATAATCTGTATATCCACAACTGAAGGTGAGGCAAGGCTTTTTCCCTCCTGTAAAATCAGGTTTTTCATTCCCTTAAGACAAGCAAACTGGTCATAGAAACATATGCAATTTACATACATAACACACTGGCTTCATAGCTTTAGTTGCTTCGGCCGTAAATTCAAAACCAGCTGGATTCAGAGTAATAGAACTGAAATCACAAGACCAGTTCTGCAGCTTCCTTTCCCCCCCCCTCCCTCACACCAGGTGCTTTCATACTTTACGGGAATTATAAGAAGTGCTTTGTGTAGAAATGACCTGGAAAGATTCCTTACGTTTATCCTAAAATGTAAATATATGAAAATGTTAAGTTTTTTTATTTTATTTTTTTATTATGTATATTTTTTTTTTGCCTCCATGAGGCTTGAAATAGGCAGACCAACTTCTATACGTCATTCCTATTGTGCTAACATCCAAAAATGGACAACACATTGTTATTTGGATATGCATGCCACCCATGAAAGGTTATTATAAACCTATAGTCCACATTTTGTACCGTGAGGGGGGGCTCTAAGATTTTTTTTTTTGCCATTTTTATCAAGATGAAGTTCATCTGCCACCTAAAGACAATTACTCACGTCCACCGCGGGATTCGAATCCGCGTTGGTTGGAGAGCGGGTACACTAACCTCTCGGACCAACCAAGCCGGCAATTCCTTCAATATGGAAAAAAAATACACTCCATTGAAGGACAGTGTTAAAGCCGAGCTTCAGATTTCTCGTTTAGTAATGATCTCGTTGGTGATAGCTTAAACCGCCTTAAGATTATTCCTATAGAGGAATAATCCTAATCCGGTTTTAAATACATTATCTTCGTTTATCTTTCGGCTGCTTAATTGAATTCAATCTAGGTTCTTGTATAATTCCAAACGCAGCATATATTATTGTTTTGGAACATTCAAGCAGTTTATAGCATCCAAGAACGAATTAGTAATCCAAAGAAAATATATATAAAGTTTATATCAAGTTTAAATTAATAATATTCTCTTATTTTATGTACGTGTATTACCTTTTACAAACAACGGTCGATTAAAACTCAGTCTATTAATATATATACACAATTAAAAGAAGATTGTTGAACTTCAGTAGGTTAAATGACTATTTTAACTTTTACTAGGTTTTACCCTCATTATTTTAAAATACTATTTCAAAATAATGAGGACCTGTCACTTAAATTTCGAGAAGCATGGAGCATTTTTTATCAGGTGCATTTTAATACAAGTTCACTGTACATTTTATGATTGATATTTCAAAAATTAAGGCAGAATATATTACGAGCATCTAATTAGTGTGCTCTCATTGAAACGTATTCATGTATGCAACCACTATTGTCAGAAACTCTTGAGCAATATATTGCTCAAGAGTTTCTAACAATAGTTCACCGACATTAGAAATATCGGCGTCGAAAAGCGCATGCATAATGATATACATCATTGGAAATATCCTTTAAAATGAACTATATATAATCATATTGGTCTAATATCCACTTAAAATATTTGTCTCCATAATTGAATCGACTTTCTCCTAGCTGGTGTGTAAAATTCTGTACGTAAGTATTGTTTGTTTGGTATTGAATACTTAATAGATAGTAAAAGTAATAACGAAATTGCGCATATTTCACAATGTATGCCTTTCTACGATATGCAGTGAAATCTGGGAACTGTGCTTTCTCACCCCCCCCCCGCCAATACTCCTATGCATAAATATCTTTCTCTCACTAATATCAAATCCTATATATAGTTTTGCTGACGACAGTTTGCAATCCACCTTTCTTCATTCGATAAATACTTAAATGGTTCAAGCACGTCTTCTTAAACAGCTTTCTTACTATTTTTATAGAGTGGGAAGTAGATAAATATAAGTGAACACGAACGCTTCTAAAACTAAACTCCATCTTTCATCTGTTAGGAAAAATGTCATTTGCCGTTGCTTCTTATAATATCTATTTTTCCAGTTAGATTCAAAATTTTCTTTTCCGCCAAAGTTAGACTTGTAGCCTTCTTGGACACGAATACCCATTCATAGTCTCTTCTGTTTCCTCCTCCCTCTCCAAAAGTATTCTTCCTTTCAAAACACCATGTGTCGTATGTGCAATCGCGGATGCTATAAATTCCAAATCATCCTGCCATCCTTTGTAAACCGTTCTTAAAATACCAAAAACCTCCAAACAATGCTCGATTATATCCAGAAGGAAACAATGTGCTTAAGAGATAGCCTCTTTATGATAGACTTCCTCCAAACACTTTTTGAAGTACAGAAATACAGAAGTCGAGTAGAAGTTCTCGACTTCTGCATTATGCCTTTTCTGCTGGTATTTTTATGGGTGCTATTCCACCTAACTGGCGAACAGTCTTTTCTTAACTGCTCTGACATATCAAAGTATGTAGTTGCTGATCAAAATTCATACAGAACTCACCTTCAACCTGATTGAATAAACTGCGTATCCACCTCTTTTCCTCTTTCAATTCCACCTACTCTACTCTCAATAGAGTAGAGTAGATGCAAAGTACAAGCAGATTTCTTCTTTCTTATTATTATCTTTAACTCGTACTTTCTCCACTGTGAATGCATCACCTTGGAAACGAGATCTACGCAGAGTTCTGATGAAAGCTATATTTTAGGCCTTGCAGCCTCTCATAGTTGGGATTGATATAGGCAAGTAGTTTTCTTTCTCTTCTACTCGTTTTTAATTCCAGATCTCCCTAAATATTCGCCGTGGTTAGGTATATATATATAAATATTAGACACGGTTGAGAACACCGATTGTTATATAGCATGACATTAATATTCAACCTTGGTGATTACCCTTGTTAAATTCTGTTGCTTACCGAATGTCCAAAATAAAAAATTCAAATTTGATGCTTAAAGAAATCAAATTATGATGATTTCAAGTGATGTTGTTATGACTGTCTTACAGAGACTGTCTGTAAATGATATTTATGTGTAAACAAGACATTTACTCAAAACATGTTGTGCAGGTGATTCCAACAACAGGAAATTAACTCCCAGAAGACGCCTTCATCGTATTTATTCTCATTGGATCGTTCTGAAGAACGGTACAATATAGAACCAAGTATACTCCATATAAACATCTTAGTCTCTAAGCAATTTAAAAGATTCTTTACTTGAATGTACTTCTTTTCACTGGTGTTTGAATTTGTATAGTTAAGTTTTTTTAATTGCATTTAGTATTGCTTAACCTGAATTATTTCAAAGGGCAAACTTTAATACAATAAGCATTTAAAGACTTCAAGGACTGATTTAAAATGTTTCCTTCAAATATGATAGGTTTATGATTTAGTGCATTATACATGTGCCACGTTTTATACTCATATTAAACATCTGATTGCATTTTGCATGTGTATATTAGTACAGCGCAAAAATCAGGAAATTTCATTAAATTGTTGTTAAGATCGATGTATCTGTAACTAAAAGACTGAAAAATTGTTCTGTGCGAGTCAGGTTATGATTATTCAGTACTGACATTTGCATCTCAGTTCAAGAGCGAAGATTTAAATGTCATACGATGGTTCGAAATTTGCGTTTTCAAGTCGTCATGCTTGTTATAAAAGCGACGTTAACCCACAATAAACGTCTATTTTATAGTAATGATGAAAAAGAACTTAATTAGCTGTTTAGAAAAAATTTATGTTTACACGAATTCTAAATATTTCAGCAATGAAATTATTTGTTCTTTAACATATTTCGGAGAACTTGCTTATCAATGCAGATAACAGTTAGCAATTTTGAGTTTTATTCAAATAAAGACAATGATTAACCTCGTGAAAGATAAATGTCCTATTAATATGCAGTTAGATAAGTAAATAAAAAACTAAATCAGTGAAACTATGTTTTGTTTTATGTATAAGGATAAGGATTAACTGGCAATTTTAAATTAATTTCAAAAGGAATTATCTTCAGTAAACACGTAGAGACCTGCTTCATTTTCTTGTAGCCAATTCTTACTATGGCCATGAACGTGGTTTTCATCTTTGTTACGGTTTCTTCTCTTTTTTGCTTCATGTTGGGCCCAAGGTAAGCGAGTTTTATATATTTACTAGTAATTAACTTAAATGGTAATCCCAATGTTCGTGCAAGTTGGAACTATTTGGTAAAAACTATGCATATTCCCCTCCCCAAATAAAACAATATACTATCTCGTAAATTGCCGTTGAAGCTCTCTTTAGACATTACAGCAATTGGTATTTTAAAAGAAATAGGTAGATGACAAGAGACATGAACTTATGTAAGTTTGTCTTCTGTATCAATAAGTACTATAATTTTGTGAATTAGATTATAATAATACATTTAATCATGCACTGGTAACAATAAAAAAAACATGTGGGATTCGAACAATATCCTTTTAGTAACCAAAGTTAATGATTAACTTGGACCAAATTAATTCCTAATCAAAAGTATTTCCCGTTGCTGTCCCATTTTGTTCCGTAATTGGGATTAATCATTTTGTATCAGCATGTACAGTCAACGCACACTGAAATTTCCTAATGGTTTATAATGAACCAAATTTCCTTAAATGAGTATATTTGCTCGCGTTTTCTATCTAAATAATTAAAACTTAAGTGAATGAACATGCAATTAATTTTATAATGTTTACATTGTAACTGAAGTTTGTATAACGCCACTGTTAGGGAACAGTAAGAGAATCTTTCAAATTGAAGTGGGAATTCTGCTTCGTTTGTAGGATATGTGATTGAAAATCTATTAAGATACTGTGAAAATGGTCTACTTTCTTGAGAATGTCATAATAATATTAACAAGTCTTTATATAAGCTACTGATAACCATATTTTTAAATGAAATATCAAGGAAAATTTCTTGTTGTAGAAGATTAGTGTATGTATTTTGAAAAGAGAATTTTCCTTTTTCTTGTAGAATGTCAGTGTTCTCGTCCTAACGAATAGTATACCACCTGTGGAACAGCATGTCCTGAGACGTGAAAACTACAACACCACAATAATATGCATGCAGATGTGCGTTGAAGGATGTTTCTGCCAAGCAGGATTCGTCAGAGACGAGCGTTGGAATTGCATTTCTCCTTCATAATGTCCAGGTAAACAAATAGAATTGGATGAATGAAAAACTCAAATTATCCCAATTTCAAATAATAATATTATAAATGTGGCAAATTAATTTTATTCAGCGAAGTACTGTTTTATGCTTCAGACAATTTTTTTTTTGTAAATTTAGAAATAAATCATTGTGGAGAATATCTTCCTTCCATATGATCTTGAAGATAACCACAGCTACATTATATAAATGTCGTATAAAATTTTTCCTATATGGTAAAAAAGCTAAAACATATCACAGTTATTCATTTTACACGAAGATCACGAGGTGCATTGGTTTACAATAATTTGTCGCTCCTCTGACAAATTATTGTAGAATCGTAAAAAAATTTTGTATCATTAGCACATTCACGGGAATTAAAACCTTATATATCTTATATAATTCAACAAAAATACCTTCGTCTCAAGTAGGTGCAAGAGTGTTTCTTTTTTTATAACATTTGTGTGTGTGTGGGTGTGGGTGGGTGGGCGTGCCAATAAAGAAAAACTGCTGTTTTCAACTACATATTTTCCCTAAATTCGAACTAAACACATTTAGAGCTGGGTAAATATAAAAATATATGCAATATACTCGTACATAAAGCTTGAGTTTAAGGCAGATTTCATTTAAACTGAATAATCCACTTAAATCCGTTTTTAATTTTAATCAAATGTTGTAGTATCGTTCATTAGTGCTGACTGCAGACTGAAATTCCATAATGCTCTTGTTTGGCGCGAGCAAATCGAGTATTTCTGTCCCAAAATTAAAATATTAAGAAAATATAACTAAATGTTAATAATTAGGCATAGTCAAGAATGCAAACCCATCCTAAGTAAAGCACAAAACAGGAGCGAAATATTTCGGGCACAGGAGCAGAAAAAAATTAACAAAATATCAATATTAGAATTTAATTCAATAGAAGTTATTTAATATCTTGCGTCGCAAAAAAAATAACGAGTACTAGAGATAGAGTTTTTTTTTTTTGTGTGTGTGTGTGCAGCACTGAATTTTGTACCTATTTGTGGTTTGATCCATACATACATCCGCTGTCGGATTATTTCAGGACAGATTCTACTCATATTTGATATTTGCAAAAAAAGAAATATTCTAATTTTATTTTGCAATTCACCGAATGCAAAGAACAAAGAGGGGTAAGAAATGTGACGGAAATACTTATTACAATAACTATTGTATGGTGGGAAGAACTCTGAATACACAGAAGTTGTAGTGCATTAAGAAATTTAAAATATTAAATAAATAAACACAGCCAATAGCTATAAATATTAGCACAGTTATACAAAATACGAAATTAAATATAAAAGCTCTGAATTATTGGCAAAATAGAAAGAAATAAAAATCATCGGATTATTTTGAGTAGGAATATATGAAATAAAGATGAACTAAGCATATCCACTATTTTTATTAATGGAACAAAGAATATTGTATTAGGAATCAGAAGTAATAAAAGCGACAAAAACTAAATAAAAATTATTCCGAATGGCTGGAGCAAAAATTCGGCAAAAAAAATTCGGTATATTCCGTAGGAATGATGAAACAGAATTCTGTTGGTTATTTGGAATGAACACTTCTATTTACTCGAATTCTAAATATTCCAGTAATGAAAATAAATGAATCATGAAGGTATTTATTCACGAAACTTGCTTTCTCAATGCAGTTAACATGAGTTTTTTATTTGCGTTTTATTTAAACACTCACATCACATTATGATGCAGATAATGAAAAATATTATAAACAAAATTAGTGAATTACTATTAACAAGCAATGCTAAATTTAAATTCATTAAAATTTTTTTTTCAATATCAAGTACGTATAAATTGATTTTTTTTTAATTTACTTAATTTATTATTATTTTTTTTTATAGTCAAATTTTACCATAACCATGAACGCTGTATTCATGTTCATCACAGTTTCTTCCCTTTTTGCTTCGTGTTGGGCAGGGGCGAATGCTGGTCTCGAAATTCACGCTTGCTCTTGTTATCATTCAGGGATTGAAGTCTGATTAGCGGAATAATGAATTACTGACCATTTAAAACTATAATCATACAAATACAACATTTATTTTACAAATGATATTCTATCGTTTTAAATTTAGCTACTAGAATACAAATTCTACCCTACGGTTCTTGTTTATGAACTGGTCAATAACATCGTCATAAAAAGTTGGTTGTAACTTAATTTTCCCAAGCAACACGCCCATTTGTAAAGGCTGGCTGAAGGTCACTAGCTAGAGCTACTTTGACTGTGTATGGCCTGTGTTTAAGCAACAGAGTGAGACGACGTGAAGGGAGCTGAAATGGCTATGCACGCGCATGAAATCACAGTGTTGCAGCGAGGACCTACAAGCTCCTCCCACAACTAAGCAAGCCAAGGTAGCTTTGACCAGACGAGCAAGCATCGGCCTTCGATACACAACGCAAAGCTCAATTATTGCCGCGCTATCTTAATACATCTTCTGTCTACAAAAATAAATGCCTAAATAGAATGCTTATAAATGCATGCATTTATTAACAAAGAAATATTACTTCTTTATCAAGTAATGAACTTGCGCAGCAAGCACGGAGAATTAACTCCTGGTGTTGGGCCCAAGATAAGCGAGCATTACAAATTCACTAGTAATTAATGTCAAAACTATTCGGGTCAAAACTATTCGGGTAAAAGGTCAAAACTATTCGGGTAAAAAATGATGCATATTCTTTCCCAAAAGACGCCAATCAGTACCCACTGGTATAACATTCTTGCATTTCTCTCAAGACATTCCAATATTGCACTGTCTCGAGAGAGAGAATACTGAAAATTATCAAATATTGGAAATAATTACCAATCTCAATTGGTATTTGGGGATGAAACAAGATCACAATGGACATCTTCCTGTTTCATCCCTAAATATCTTGATAAGACAAACGTGCGTAACTATTTTCTTTTTTCAGAGACTGCCCCGATTGATGTAAATCGTTACCCTCTAATGAAACTCCGCTAGCTTATTATAGTAACCCACTTAATTATGCTCGAGACAAAAAAAATCCGATTGTATGGAATTCGAACAACATACTTTCAATGGAAGTGTAATAGAATTTAATGACTCATTAACTCATCACACAATTTCTTTGCTTTTGTTTCCCCATTTCGTTTGATAAACGACGGTAATCGTCTCGTATCAGCATGCAGAAGGCACGACACACAAAAATTTCCTTATTGTAAGTCTAAATGGAAGTGTGTATTTTCTTACATTTCCATTGAAATCTACGAAGAGACTTTATAGCAGCATTCCAAGTAAAATAATACTAATTATTATTAAACATAACTACAAACGTATGCGAATGAACATGTAATGTTAATAAAGTTCGAATAAATTCGCATCCACATTTATTCATGGGAAAGAGAAGAGGTCTTGCAAAAAACGTAAGGCAAGAAAAAATGATCGCGATCGTGTTTCCTGTGCATATTTGGGATACAATAATTAAAAAATAGTTTCGGTATAGATGATAATGACAAATATATTTTTAAATAGAATATCTAAAAATAAATTCCATATTATATAAGGTTAGTTTGTGTATTCTAACAAGTGAATTTTCTTTTTTCTTTTAGAATGCCGGTGTTCTCGTCGTAATGAATATTACGACTTTTGTGGCACGGCATGTCCTACGACATGCGAAAACTACATCACGACAATAGTATGCACGGAAGAATGCGTTGCAGGATGTTTCTGCCAAGAAGGATTCGTCAGAGACAAGTATGGCAGTTGCATTTCTCCTTCAGATTGTCCACAATAAACAAATTCAAATTTGATGCTTAAAGAAATCAAATTACGATGATTTCAAGTGATGATGTTATGAATTTCACAAATTACTTTTATTCAATAAAGTGTTGTTTTATACTTCAGACTATTTTTTTTAATTACAATAAATCATTCTGGGGATTTTTTTATATAGTGGAAGATGAACTTAATCAAAGTACTATTTTGATGGAAGGCAAAATTAAATACACCAGAGAAATGCATGCTTGTTATATAAAGTGAGCAGACAATTATACAAAATTATCCTCCTAGTGGAAACTTTTTCCCCTTTCTCCCTCTCAGCTGATGTAGGAGAAAACCGTCTCACACGAATCGTGGGAAATAACGAGTCAGAAAGCGAAATTGTGTTTAGCGGCGTTAAACACAATTTCGCTTTCTGATCACGAGACATTATGGGATGCCATAGAGAGGAGGCATGCTGACTGCATTAATATACCTTGACTCCTAATTAGAGGAGTATCTGTCCCAAAGGACGATGAATTCAAGAAGAAGTATTTAACGAGATAACAACTATCACCAATAAAGGCAATGAACATATTATAAACAATCGTATTTCACACATTCATGCATACAAAAATCAGTGGCGCCTATCATCCCACAATGTAGGGTGATGAACGTGTATCAATGGCGCTGGGAATAGTGCGCGATCTTTTCACTGAAGTTTCCTGGAAAACTCGAAGTTTTTGACTTTAATTATTTTTCTGAAAATACACGCAATTATAGATTATTTTTCATCTTCTCGAACTGACACCGTAATATTAAAGGTGTGTAATGATTACAAATCGTGATCTTCATTGATATCGGTGGGCAATCACAGACTGAAGAGAATACTCTGCATGTTACGGTGTTACTGTCAGTGATTGCATTAGCAAGCACTCGCATGATTAATCTAGTCACATAATAAGTCTCGTTCAAATCCTTATTCAGGCACGAATACATATTTCAACACTTTGGCAGATACTATATTTGTCCATTTTTTAGATAAACGGATTTTCGAAATCATCATTTTTTTTAATCTTCAGTAAGTCAAACAATCATCTTCAGTATTATTATTGTTAACATGAGAGTGAAATAACTCAAGCATCAATATCGCAAAAAAATTTTAAATAAAAAGATAGAAAGCTTCTATTTATACCGGAAGTCAATCATTATAAACAAATGTAACATTTATTTATTAAGTGAATTTCTGTCCAATTAATATTTATTGTGAATCTTGCTTTTCTCCTGTTGAAGGATTATAAAAATGAGAAGTGTTGACATCTTTTCGGTGTTAGTGTATTATAAATATGTAGTCGATTGCGATCTGACACTAATATAAGAAACGGTGTTTGAAGGTTTTTTTTTTTTTTAATTACTCACGGTTGTAACTAAACCTGCAGTTACATTTACTAATTCGCAAAAGCTATCGGAATCAATAGTTCAAAAATAATA
Source organism: Typopeltis vanoorti (assembly GCF_054136105.1). Lineage (NCBI taxonomy): Eukaryota > Metazoa > Arthropoda > Arachnida > Uropygi > Thelyphonidae > Typopeltis > Typopeltis vanoorti. The sequence goes on from NC_143558.1 coordinate 110,605,950, forward strand.
TAGTGGATTAATATTCCGTAAACAGAAACCTGAATGCTGTTCTGGAAATCCTGCAGTGTCAATTATAAGACAGAAACAATGTGGAATGTCTCTGGACGTTTGTGATACTTATTTCTAATCTGTATACATTTATGATGAACTATTAAAGCAATTATTACTTTTATTCAATAAAGTGTTGTTTTATGATTCAGACTATTTTTTTAATTACAATAAATAATTTCAGGAGAATTTTTTCCCTATATTTGAAGATGAACTTTTCGAAAGGATTTTGAAGGAAGGCAAAATTAAATACACCAGTGAAATGTATGCGTGACATCTCCTCATTTTATCAAGTGAGGAGACAATTATACAAAATTACCCTCCTAGTCGAAACATTTTTCTCCCTCTCAGCCGCTGAATATCATGACAACAGAACAATTTCAAACAAAAAGCTCCGCTAAACCCAACTCGCTTTCTGACTCGGTATTTCAGATTATAATGCAACTTTTTATCTTAAATCAAAATTTTCATAATGAAGTTTCGTATGGAGATATTTACGTAACACAAAATTCCATAAGAATGTCCTGCCATAAATGAGGGGCGAGCCGCCCCTGATTATGACAGGAAATATGCACCAACCGTGTATAGGCACTGCAGAACTGCAGGATCCCCAATTTTTCTCGATATATATAAATATATTAATTAATTAATTTATATTTGCTTGTAATATTTCATTTTATCATCAACAATTCGATACAATTCTCTTATAATGTATAAAAAATAATAAAAATCCATCTTGTAGATCTTAGGGGGGACGAAGGACGCTAGCAGCAGTGTGTTTACCCCAGAGTCATCTTGCTACTCACGCAAGCATATGCACGTTATAGTGAGATGTGAGCTATTAGTGTAATTGCGGCATTGTCCGTCCCGCAGTTCCACTGTTGTTTATATGCAGTTCGCGACAGTAGTAGAGTGTTCGTAGTGCTTATCGTGTTTACTCCATCTCTTTAAATATTTGGATATTACAATTAAATCCTTTAATTGTAATGTCCAAAATATGTAAATCCATTCCTTTAATCACAATTAAAGGAATAGATTTTATTTTAAAGTAATTTTGAATAATACTAAACTGTATAATTTTATCGATAATAAACAATATTTTTTAATGCTTAATTTTTTTTTTAAATTTTTACCATAATTTTGATATTTTATCTAAACACGTATACACTGTACTTACAGAGTGTACGTATATTTCGAAAGTTGCAACACCCTCACGATTTCAAGCCACGAGCCGCCACTGGTCAAAATAATGACAATGATGTGCGCTGCAGTCGCAGGATTTCTTGACTGCTCTGAAGTAAAAAATACGCGATTTATTTTGTTAATCAACTCCCACCCAAGATTTGTAAATCTATACTGCATTAGTGCCGTGAGTTGGCTACGATTTTTCTTTTTCTTTTCTTTTTCGTTTTTATACATTTTACTATTTTATTGATTTATTCTTCCGTCTTTTTCTTTTTTGTTCGTTTGCGATGTTTGACATTTAACATCTGGTGCAAAACATCTCAATCTAAAATCAGTAGGACTTCAAATGGATCTAAATCATCGTGAGTAGCTGCATCCTTCATTTGTTAGAAAACAATATTAAACAATATTTAACTGGATGTTCTGTATTGCCGTTTATAATGACGAGCCTTTTGTTAACCCAGGGTTCGAATCCCGTCAGTGACAAGAAAAAGCTTTATCAGTTTGTTTCAATCGAATGGTGAGTTAGCGAATCTCATATGGGAGTGGATGGTTTTTCATCCCTCAAAACCCGTGAGTACGCGGATCAACAGACATGAATACTTAGGGGATGCAGTAGAGGAAAGGCATGCTGTTATGTGTGATAAATAGGGGACTACCTGTCCTGTGGGACGGTGAGTTCAAGAAGAAATATTTAACGAGATAACTATCACCAATAAAGGCAATTAGAAACAATCGTATTTTACCCATTCATGCATACAAAAATTAGGGTCGCCTACCAACCTAAAATGTAGGATGACAGGCGCCGCTAATTTTTGTAGGCATGAATGGGTAAAATACAATTTTTATCAATGGGACTGCAATGGGTAAAATACGTTTATCAATGGGACTGGAAAAAGTGCGCATGACAAGTGCGCGCGTTCTTTTCACTAAAGTTTCCTGTAAAACTCGTCGAAATTTTTTACGTTCGCTATTTTTCTGAAAATGCACACAATTAAAGATTATTTTTCATCTTTTCCAATTCCACATCGTAATATTAAAGATGAGTAATGATTACAAATCGTGATCGTCATTAATATCTGTAGACAATCATAGATTGAACAGAATACTCTTCCTGTTACGGTATTACTATCAGACATTGTATTAGAAAACACTCGCATGATTAATCTAGTCACATAATCAGTCTCATTAAAATCCTTTTTCTGGCACGAATATATCTCAACACTTCGGCAAGATAATATTTCTGTCCATTTTTTAGATGAATGGATTTTCGAAATTATTTTTTTTTCATTCTTCAGTACATCAAGCCATCATTTTCGGTATTATTCTTACCACGAGAGCGAAAGACTCAAGCATAATTGTGAAATAACAAATGCAAACGATGTCAAGTGCCTCAACACTGTCGCTCAGGAAAACATATTAAAAAATCGGAAAGTTTTTATTTATACCAGAATTCAATCACTATAAACAAATTTAACAATTATTTATTAAGTGAATTTTTGTTTAATTAACATTTCTGGTGCATCTACCTTTTCCCCTGTTGAAGTACAGTATAATAAAAATGAGAAATGTTGACATCTTTGCGGTGTTAGTGTATTATAAATATGTAACCGATTGCTATCTGATATTAATATACGAAACCGTCTTTGAAAGTTTTTTTTTTTTAATTACTCACGTCGAATAACTAAACCTATAGTTACATATACTAATTCGCAAAAGCTATCGGACTCCGTAGTTAGGAAATAATATAGTGGATTAATTTTCCATAAACAGAAAAAACTGAATGCTGTGGAAATCTTGAAATGTTTGTTAGCATATCCGGCATTCCTCGTACTGAATTATAATACAGAAACAATGTGGAATGTCTCTGAACTTTTGTCATTCTTATTTCTAATCTGAATACATTTAGGATGAACTATTAAAGCAACTATATTTAGAAATAACGGGAACATATTTCATAGAATTCTTTCAAAGTGTAATTATATGACACAATAGGAGAGGCCAACTCTTCGTTGCATGGAGACTCTTTTTATTATTACGGAGACGAAAATAAAATGGAACATGCGTCGTACTGATAAGGGACTGTTCTTGTTTATATGAAATTTGTGAGCAACAGATCTAACAAAGGTCTGACAACTCCTTTAATATAGTGAAAAATGAGGTCCGTTACTGGTAAAAATCTGTTAACATCTAGAATTCCGATATCTGGTTTCGTAATGACATCTTCGGTGATTGTATACACCTCGAGATTGTGTTGTGTAGGCGAGATGAACAACCGTTGCCTACCATTCCCATACTAACCTATTCAAGTTATTTATATAACTTCTAGCAATTCCTAGTATGCAAGGAAGTCGTATCTAATGAAAATCATTCAATCTGCATAACCTTCAGGTAATATTCCCATTATTTTCCACATGTTTTGAACTGAATGAAGTCAATTATAGTCAAAATTGAAACGTAGAAATGTGTTAAAATAGCATAATGAGAAGAAAAATATATACATGTACATGTTTTCAGTGTAAATGTTGAATGTTTTCATCATGTTAAAATGCTGCATTTGTGGTGGGTGTTGTGAAAACTCCAATGAATGTGCACAAATTGTATTTTGACGTGCATTACTGAATTATTGTTTTGGGGAGGGTAAAATGAAAGATCGGTTGTTGAAAGCGGCATAATTAATGCAATTTTCCTGTATATATATATTTTTTTTTAAGTTTATCAGTTCGAAAAAAATTAGAATATATACAATGGAGTTCTTATCGAAATGCTTTTAATGCATGCAAATACATTAAACATATTACTCAACAATGCAGCAAAGCGTCACTTTATCAGAAATGAGAACTACGTGGCGAACTCGACAGTCAGGAAACGCATGCGCAATGATATAAATTATTCGAGAAGTTGTTTCTAATAAACTATATACAGTCATATTAGTGAAATATCCGCTAAAAATACCATATATCCTATCGGATCTTTGTTCCTAACTGTTTAAAGTTCTGTACGTAAGTACTGTTTATATATATATATATATATTATTTAATGCACATTTCATGTACTGGAAAGTATAATGAATCCGATTATATTTCTAAGACTTCTGTAATTCCGCTGGTTCAGGTATGTAGACTATATTTTTAGCTACAGAGAACATTGTTTGTGGAAAACGTCGACAAGTATACTCACTATGGGAGAGTTACAATAATTAAGTAAGATGACAAACACGTTTATTACATTAACTAATTACATAGATTACAATTACGTAATCTAACTAATGGAATCAACTGTTAAGCATGGTAGGTAATAATGCTTCACGTTCAGGATGTAATGCGCAAGCTTTGCACGATTTTGGATAAATCAGATCTGGTATCAGAAATGTGTTTCTTCAGAACTACTTCCGTGTACATTTTCACTGGAACTTGTGGATTAGCTTTATGAATTTTGTCTCTTAATTGTATAACATAATTGAACTGCAAACTTATTAAACCAAGGTATCATTTTCTATATCGTTGTTCTTCGGAACAGACTTTCATGTTGATGTTTCGAAGCTCTAACGACTTTTAGGTACTCTTCTTTTTCTGTACCCACTTGTCACTATTATATTATAGATTTTGCGATCTCTCTGCTGTAAGATTCATAGAAATATATAATGAAAGTAAGTTTTTTCTCCTAGGTAAAGAGAATATTGTTGATTTCGTTTTTTTTTTTTTTTTTAATTTCTTTTATTTAAATAGCTTACGAAAAGCAATCACTGAGTAAACGAGCGCGTCTACATCAAAACAAAACACGGTTCGAGACATCATCTGTTACCTAGCCTGACGGGAATATTTTTCAACATCGCCAAACGGTTATTGCCGAGGTTGAAATCGTCCGCTGCCGATCGCTTTTCAAAGTTAGATATGGCGTTTAAATTTTAAAATTAAAATATTTTTCTAAGTTATTCGAGTACGTTTTTTTTTTAAATATAGATTTCTCCAGAATGTCCTAATTCTTAAATTTCAGGAAAATTCTTTGTAATTTTTATGAAATTCACAGGTGGTTGCTGAAACCATATAAATCAATATGCGGAACATGAATTTTCTAGGTCAGCAGCAATTTCTAATGCGCTTTACAAGAAAATGAGACATATAACAGACACTTATAATAATGGAACACCACGACCGTAATTTTTAGTTACATTGGGCCTCTGTAAATGACATTTATGCATGTAAACAACACATTTACTCAAAACATGTTGTGCAAGTGATTCCAACAACACGAATTTGACATCCAGAAGACGCCTTCATCGTATTTTATCTCATTGGATCCAATATAGAACGAAGTATACTCTATATAAACATCTTAGTCTGTAAGCAGCTTAAAAGATTCTTTAGTTGGTTGTATTTCTTTTAACCACCTTACCGGCCATTAAAGATCAAATACGCAAATTGCAATGTAATATCAATGGTATTAAAATTTTAATATGCACTTCGCATCCATGGAAATATGGACGTATATATACGTCCTGGCAGGTAGCGTGGTTTGCATTTGTGTAGGTAAGGTTTTTTTTTTTATTTGCACTATTGATGTAGATGATAACTTGAATTATTTTAAAGAGTAAACTTTGATACAATAAGCATTTAAAGACTTCAAGGACTGATTTAAAATGTTTCATTCAAATGTGATAGGTTAATAATTTATGATTTAGTGCATTATACATGTGCCGGGTTTTATACTGATATTAAAAATCTGATTACATTTTGCATGTGTATATTAGTACAGCGCAAAAATCAGGAAGTTTCATTTAATTGTTGTTAAGATCGATATATCTGTAACTAAAAGACTGAAAAATTGTTCTGTGCGAGTCAGGTTATGATTATTTAGTACTGACATTTGCGTCTCAGTTCAAGTGCGAAGAGTTAAAATGTCATGCAATAGTTTGAAATTTGCGTTTTCAAGTCGTTATACTTGTTATAAAAGCGAAGTAAACGCAAAATAAATGTGTATTTTATAGTAATGATGAAAAAGAACTCAATTAGCTGTTCAAAATAAATTTATGTTTACACGAATTCTAAATATTTCAGTAATGAAATTATTTGTTCTTTAAGACATTTCGGAGAACTTGCTTATCAATGCAGATAACAGTTAGCAATTTTGAGTTTTATTCAAATAAATACACTAATTGACCTCTTGAAAGATAAATGTCTTATTAATATGCAGTTACATGTGTAAAGAAAAAAGTAAATCAGTGAAACTATGTTTGTTTTATGTATAAGGATTAACTGGCAATTTTAAATTAATTTCAAAAGGAAGTATTTTCAATAAACACGTAGAGACTTGCTATTTTATATTATTTTCTTGTAGCCAATTGTTACTATGGCCATGAACGTGGTTTTCATCCTTGTTACGGTTTCTTCTCTTTTTGCTTCATGTTGGTCCCAAGGTAAGTGAGTTTTATATATTTACTAGTAATTAACTTTAATGGTAATCCCAATGTTCGTGCAAGTTGGAACTATTTGGTAAAAACTATGCATATTCCTCTCCCCAAATAAAACAATTATACTATCTCGTAAATTGCTGTTGAAGCTCTCTCCAGACATTACAGCAATTGGTGTTTGGAGATGAAACAGGAAGATGACAAGAGACATGAACTTATGTAAGTTTGTCTTCTGTATCAATAAGTATAAGAATTTTGTGGATTAGATTATAATAATATATTTACTCATGAACCGGTAACAATAAAAAAATCATGTGGGATTCGAACAATATACTTTCAGTAGAGGTGTAACCAAAGTTAATGATTTGCTTCGACCAAATTAAATCCTCATATTAAATTATTTGCCGTTGCTGTCCCATTTCGACTTGCAATTGGGATTAATCATTTTGTATCATATTGTCAATCACCGCACACTAAAATTTCCTAACGGATATAATGAACCAAATTTCCTTAAAGGAATATATTTGCTGGCATTTTCTATCGAAATAATTAAACTTAAGTGAATGAACATGCAATTAATTTTATAATGTTTACATCGTAACTGAAGTTTGAATAACACCACAGTTAGTGAACAATGAGAGAGAGAAAGAGAGTCTTCCAAATTGAAGGGAAAAATCTGCTTAGTTTGTAGGGTAAGTTGGTGATAATCTATTAAGATACTGTGAAAGTGGTCTACTTTCTTGAGAATGTCATAATAATAATAATAATAAGTCTTTATATAAGCTAATGATAACCATGTTTTTAAATGAAATATCAAACAAAATTTCTTGTCGTAGAAGATTAGTTTATGTATTCTAAAAAGAGAATATTAATTTTTCTTGTAGAATGTCAGTGTTCTCGTCCTAACGAATATTATACCACCTGTGGAACAGCATGTCCTAAGACATGCGATAACTACAACACGACAATAATATGCGCATTGCAATGCGTTGAAGGATGTTTCTGCCAAGTAGGATTCGTCAGAGACGAGTGTTGGATTTGCATTTCTCCTTCGAAATGTCCAAATAAAGAAATCGAATCGGATGAATGAAAAACTAAAATTATCCCAATTTCAAGTGATAATATTATCAATGTGACAAATGAATTTTATTCAACGAAGTACTGTTTTATGCTTCAGACTATTTTTTGTAAATTTAGAAATAAATCATTGTGGAGAATGTTTTCCATATGATCTTGAAGATAACCACAGCTACATTATATAAATGTGGTATTAAAATTTTCCAGTATGGTAAAAAATGTAAAACATATCACAGTTATTCATTTTACACGAAGATCACGAGGCGCATCGCTTTAGAATAATTAGTCGCTCGTCTGACAAATTATTGTAGAATCATAAAGAAATTTTGTATCATTAGCACATTCACAGGAATTAAACCCTTATATAATTCAACAAAAATACCTTCGTCTGCAGTAAGTGCAAGAGTGTTTCTTTTTTTAGAATATTTCGATTAGAGAGTTAATGTTGCACAGAGAAAGCAAACAACTAGGTATATATTTCTAAAATACTACAATAATGGTAGTGCATTTTTAAACTAATTTCTTAAGATAATCCTTCATAAAAAGAAACGTTTTGTTACCTTGAATTACGAAGGTAAAAGCAAAGAAATAAACTGGAAATAATCTAACAGTGAAAAAAAAATACGTGCATGAAGATTGCCAGAGGTTTCCCCTTAGTCTATTCTACATAGTGAATGGGGGGGAATGAGTTAAAGTACACTATCTAGTTGTCCTCGAAAATCTTAAAGGTTTTATAAGAAGTTAGCAGATTTCACAACCACTTTTGGCACCATCTTGACAACATGGCTTGCTGAAGGGATTAGATCTCATGAAAAGATCCCATTCTAGATAATTCTGTTGTAATCTATTTTTTGAAATAAACACAGATCTTATGAGTCTTTGTTTCTACTTGTTTATAACTCAGGCAGTGGATGCTGTTTGTTCGGAAATACTTGTAGCGCTTGTGACAGAATAAACAGTTTGAATGAATGCGATATTCTGGAGATATTTATCTTAGATTGAGTAACGTTTAGAACAAATTTAGAATAAACACCACTTGCACTCATGGAGGTGGATTACTTTATCTTCTTCATCATTTGATATGAATGTTAAGTCGTGTACAACGAAGAGAAAAGTATGCGTGGCTCCGTATGTATGTTCTGTTTAAATGTTATACGTGCGGAAAACCTGTTTTTGCATTATCTAAACCAACTTTCATAACATGAACTGGCTTGTGTAGAATTTGAAGTAGAGAATGGCTGTCCCCTTCAAAACATTATCAAAGAAGCGCGTTAGCAATAACATGCTTCTTTTGCACTGTAATCATGACTTAATCATCTCCCTTACTGATCCAATCTTAGACCTTACCATCACAGCAATTGCATGTAGCTATAAATTACCGAACACTAGCTTAAATGGCATAACTTCTTTTACAAAAAACAGCTAGAATCGACTGAAACATCGAAGCATATCTTCATTTGAACCTTAAATGTTGATGTAATTCATTCAACGGGAGCTGTGAAGTTTGCATTGCTTTGACACTGAAAACAGGGTTTAGCAAATGATAGTTAACAGAATTTGCAGATGTTGTTTCTTTAAAAAAAAAAAAAAAGTTGAATATCATTTCTACTGCATTCAGCTTCGTTCATGAGTGATTACATAGGGAATAACCACACTTCTTTACTGGAACCTAACACTGTTTACATAAATTTAAGTGAATTAACAAATATTCAAATTTTGAAATTTTTAAAATGAATAAAATCTAATTTTTCTTGCTATTTTAAATGCACTCGTTTCCGGCCAACAGTTCGCCGGAGTTCAACATTTATAAAGTGATGAGAAGAAATATTTTCGCGAAATTAACACGGCTACATTTTTAATTTTAGTTATCACTATTTTTTAAAAAAATTAATTCATCGTTGACTGATCAAAAGAGAATTTTAGAGTTCATTAAGCTTCAATTAATCCAATGAATAAACAGATTTATTCCATCATTCGTCGATAGTGGTGCATTCATGATTGGGAGAAAAATCTTCAATTATGCCAAAACTGATAGTTTTTTTTTTTTTTGTTAATTTTGTAATCAAACAGGGATTTTTTTAAATCAAAGACTAATTTTAAATATGACTTTTTCTCAGCGGACATACTACATTTTCAAAGATAATGAACCCGCCAAAATTCTTTGCGAAACAAGTGTGTGTGTGTGTGTGCATGTGCTCGTAAAGAAAACCCGCTATTTTCAGCTGCATATTTTCCCTGAATTCGAACTAAACAAATTTAGAGCTGGGTAAATAAAAAAATATATGCAATATGCTTTACATAAAGCTTAAGTTTAAGACAGATTTCATTTAAACTGAATAATCCACTTAAATCCGTTCTTATTTTAATCAAATGTTGTAGCATCGTTCATTAGTTCTGACTGCAGCCTTAAATTCCATAATTCTGATTCTAGTTCAACATTTATAAATAAAGCTGACGAAAGAATTTGACTGTTGGGAGCGAGCAAATCAAGTATTTCGCTCCCAAAATTAAAATATTAAGAAAATATAACTAAATGTTAATAATTAGGCATAGTCAAAAATGCAAACTCATCCGAAGTAAAGCACAAAGCAGGAGCGAAATATTTCGGGCACAGGAGCAGGAAAAAATTAACAAAATATCAATATTAGAATTTAATCCTATAGAAGTAATTTAATATGTTGCGTCGCAAAAAAAATAATGAGTATTGGAGATAGGGATTTTTTTTTGTGTGTGTGTGCAGCACTGAATTTTGTACCTATGTGTGGTTTCATCCTTATATCCGTATACTTTCGGATTATTTCAGGATAGATTCTACTCATATTTCATATTTGCGAAAAAAAAAGAAACTATCCAATTTTATTTTGCAATTCACCGAATGCAGATTACAAATAAATGTGACAGAAATACTTATTACAATAACTATGGTATGGTGGGATAAAATTAAGTAAACGTTAGAGCTCCGAGTACACAGAAGTTATAGTGCATTAAGAAATTAAAAAAATAAATAAATACATAAACGCATCCGATGGGCTAAAAATATTAGCGCAGTCATACAAAATGCAAAATTAAATATAAAAGCTCTGAATTATTGCAAAATAGAAAGAAATAAAAATCATCGGATTATTTTGAGTAGGAATATATGAAATAAAGATGAACTAAGAATATCCACTATTTTTATTAATGGAACAAAGAATATTGTATTAGGAATCAGAAGTAATAAAAGCGACAAAAACTAAATATAAAATTATTCTGGATGGCTGGAGAAAAAATTCGGTATGATTCGTAGGAATGATGAAACAGAATTCTGTTGGTTGTTTGGCATTAACACATCTATTTATCGAATTCTAAACATTCAGGTAATGAAAATAAATGCCCCCTGAAGGTATTTATTCACGAAAATTGTTTTCTCAATGCAATTAACAGGAATTTTTTATTTGCGTTTTATTTAAAACACTCACATCATATTATTATGCAGATAATGAAAAATATTAAAAAAAAATAGTGAATTACTATTAACAAGAAATGCTGTATTTAAATTCATTTTGAAATATTTTTTTCAATAACAAGTACGTATAAATTGATTTTATTTTACTTATTTAATTTATTTTTGTAACCAAATCTTACTGTAACTATGAACATTTTTTTCATCTTCATCACAATTTCTTCCCTTTTTGCTTCGTTTTGGGCCCAAGGTAAGCGAGCGTTACAAATTCACTAGTAATTAACATAAATGGAAATCTCATAAAGACATACACGAAAATAGAAACTCTTCTTTTAAAAAATGATGCATATTCTTTCCCAAATGACGTTAGTCAGTACCTACTGGTATACTATTCTTGCATTTCTCTCAAGCCATTCCAATATTGCATTGTCTTGAGAGAGAATACTGGAAATATCAAATATTGGAAATAAATACCAATCTTAATTGGTGTTTAGGGATGAAACAAGAAAATGACAATAGGCATTTTCCTGTTTCGTACCCAAATATCTTGATCATACATGCATAACTATTTCCTTTTCCAGAGGCTGCTGCCCCAATTGATGTAAATCATTGCCCCTAACGAAACTCCGCTAGTTTATTATTGCAACCCATTTAATTATGCTCGAGAAAGAAAAACAAAAAACGGTCGTGTGAAATTAGAACGACATCCTTTCAATGGAAGAATTAGCGAATTTAATGACCCATTAACTCATTACATAATTTCTTTGCTTTTGCTGTTCCATTTCGTTTTGGTATCAGCATGCCAAGGCTCGACACACAAAAATTTCCTTACAGCTCATTGAAAGGCTGAAATGAAGTGTGTATTTCCTCACATTTTTCATTGAAATCTACGAAGAGATTTTATTGCAACCCTCCAAGTAAATATATATATATGTAGAAAATTTTATTTTAACTTGGGTATATATTATGTATTCAAGATACATATACTGGCACTACCTTAGGGATCAGTTGTCTTAGACTTGCAGTACTTGCAGGCGCAAACTTTACTTTCTTGTCTGTTTGCTTCTTGGTAAATAGGATTAAAAACCAAGTTCATATAAAATTACTTGGTATCTTGAATATATAATTAAATATATATATATATAATTAAACATAACTGCAAAGTTATGCCCATGAACATGTAATTGAAGTTTAAATAAATTCGTATCCACACTCATTCATGGTAAAGAGAGGAAGTCTTGCAAGAAAATATTATCGTGATCGTTTTCTTATGCATATTTGGGATATAATAATAAAATATAGTGTCGGTATAGAAGGTAATGACAAATATATCTATAACGAAATTCCATGCCGAAAAGGATGCGTCAGAGACAAGTATGACAATTGCATTTCTCCTTCAGAATGTCCACAATAACACAAATTCAAATTTGATGCTTAAAGAAATTAAATTATGATTTCACGTGATGATGTTAAGAATATCACAAATTACTTTTAATCAATAAAGTGTTTTTTTATGCTTCAGGCTATATGTTTTGAATTACAATAAATCATAACGGAGTTTTTTTTTTTTATACAGTTGAAGATGAACTTAACCAAAGGACTATTTTGAAGGAAAGCAAAATTAAATACATCAGTAAAATACATGCTTGTTATATAACGTGAGGAGACAATTATACAAAATTATCCTACTAGTCGAAACTTTTTTCTCTTTCTCCCTCTCAGCTGATGAAGGAGAAAACATTCTCAAACGAATCGTGGGAAATAACGAGTCAGAAAGCGAAATTGTGTTTAGCTCCACTAAACACAATTTCGCTTTCTGACTCGTTATAAACAATCGTATTTCATACATTCACGCATACAAAAATCAGCTACGCCTCAGCGCACTATGCGAACGTGTATCACTGGGGCTGGGAATAGTGCGCATGACAACTGCCCGCGTTCTCTTCACTGAAGTTTCCTGGAAAACTCGTCGAAATTTTCGACTTTCATTATTTTTCTGAAAATACACGCAATTATAGATTATTTTTCATCTTCTCGAACACCACACCGTAATATTAAAGGTGTGTAATGATTACAAATCCTGATCACTGATATCTGGGGACAATCACAGACTGAAGAGAATACTCTTATTCCTGTTACGGTGTTACTGTCAGCGATTGCATTAGCAAACACTCGCATGATTAATCTAGTCATATAATAAGTCTCATTAAAATCTTTATTCAGGCACGAATATATATTTCAACACTTTGGCAAGATACTATATTTGTCCCTTAAGTATAAAGAGCTAATAAGCTTCATTTCGGCAATGAAAACATTACTTAAATTAAGGGGATATTAAATCCCACATAGTTTTAAAACCGAATAAGAAACTCAAAGATCGGAATCAGAGAGTTTCTTGCCGAATATAGTAAACTATAAAGTATCGGCGACCACTGGCGTGAGCAAATGCAAGTGACCCTAGCACGTAGTGCAATACCGGAAGATTCGCAGCAAAGTCGGTAAATTCTGATCGCTATTCTTAGGTATTTTCCATAATGTAAAAACATATTCCCTAGTAAATGTATGCTGTTATTATATTATGGTAGGGAGGTCACTACCCAGTCCGGTTTCAGCCTTTTTTGAGGCTGAAACCGGTCTGGGTAGTGTATATAAGTTCTTTTCGGTATACACTTTGGTATTAGGTCTAGCTACTCACTGATGAAGCCTCATCCCTACCATAATGTAATAACAGCATACATTTCCTAGGAAACTTGTTTTTACATTATGGAAAATACCTAAGAATAGCGATCAGAATTTACCGACTTTGCTGCGAGTCTTCCGGTATTGCACTACGTGCTAGGGTCACTTGCATTTGCTCACGCCAGTGGTCGCCGATACTTTATAGTTTACTATATTCGGCAAGAAACTCTCTGATTCCAATCTTTGAGTTTCTTATTCGGTTTTAAAACTATGTGGGATTTAATATCCCTTTAATTTAAGTAAACTATATTTGTCCATTTTTAGATGAATGGATTTTCGAAATGTTTTTTTTTATTATTATTATTATTCAGTTCATCAAACAATCATCTTTTCAGTATTATTATTGTTAACATGAGAGTGAAACAACTCAAGCAAAAATATCGCAATAATAATAATAATAATAATAATAATAATAATAAAACATAGAAAGCTTCTATTTATACCGGAATTAAATTATGTGACAACAGAACAGGCCACCTCTTCGTTGCATGGAACCTCTTTTCATTATTACAAAGACCAAAATAAGATGGAACATGCGTTGTATTGTTAAAGGACTGTGCAGGTTTATATGATATTTGAGAGCGGCAGATCTACCAAGATCTGGCAACTCCTTTAATAATATAGCGAAAAAGGAGGTCCATTACTGGGATAATCTGTTAACATCTAGAATTCCGATATCTGCTTCGTAATGACATCTTCGGTGATGGTATACACTTCGAGATTTTGGTGTGGAGTGAGATGTACAACCTTGGCCAACCATTCCCATGCTCTATTCTGGTTATGTATATAATTTCAAGCAATTCATAGTACTGAAGGATTCCTTAGGGAAGCAGTATCTAATGAAAATCATTCAATATATATAAAACTTCAAGTAATATTACCATTTTTTCCCGTATGTATTGAACTGAATGAAGACAATTATAGTCAAAAGTGAAACGTAGCAATGTGTTAAAACAGAATAATACGAAGGAAAACATATACATGTACTGTACATGTTTTCGTTCTACGTGTTCAATGTTTTCATCATGATAAAATGCGGCATTTGTGGCAAGTGTTGTGAAAACTCCAATAAATGTCCACAAATTGTATTTGTCACTTGCGTTACTGAATTATTATTTTGGGGAGGGTAAAATGAAAGATCTGTTGTTAAAAGCGGCACAATTCATGCAAGTTTTCTGTATATTTAAGATTATCAGTACCCAAAAAATTAGAATGCTGTATATACAATGAATTCTTATCGAAATGCTTTTAATACATGCAAATACATTCAACATATTGCTCAACAATGCAGCAACGCATCACTTTATCAGAAATGAGAATTACGTGGCGAACTCGACAGCCAGAAAGCGCATGCGCAATGATATAAATCATTGGAGAAGTTGTTTCTAGTAAACTATATACAGTCATATTAGTGTAATATCCGCTTAAAATATCTTATATACACTGTCGGATCTTTGTTCCTAACTGTTTAAAGTACTGTACGTAAGTATTTTATATATTATTTGATGCATATTTGATGTATTGGAAAGTATAATGAATCCGATTATCTTTCTAAGACTTTTGTAATTCCGGTATGTAGACTACATTTTTGCTAAAAAGAATATTGTTTTCTGAAAAATATCGACAAGCATACTCTCTATGGAAGAGTTACAATAATTAAGTAGGATGACAAATAAGACGTTTATTACATTAACTAATTACATAGATTACAATTACAGTTCGATTACATAATCTAATTCTAATGGAATCAACTGTTAAGCATGGTAGGTAATAATGCTTCAAGTACTGGATGTAATGCGCATGCATTGTACGATTTTGGATAAATCAGATCTGGTATCAGAAATGCGTTTCTTCAGGACTTCTTCCGTGTACATTTTGACTGGAACTTGTGGATTAGCTTTATGAAGTTTGTGTCTTAGTTGTATAACATAATTGAACTTCAAACTTATTAAACCAAGGTGTCATTCTCTTTATCTTTGTTCTTTGGAACAGACTTTCATGTTGGTGTTTCGAAGCTCTAACGACATTTAGGTACTCTTCTTTTTCGGTACCCACTTGTCACTATTTTGTTATAGATTTTGCGATCTCTTTGTCTGCTGTAAGATTCATAGAAATATATAATGAAAGTTTTTCTTTGATTAACTTTCAAAGTTAATCAAATAAAACTTTGATTAACTTTGATGAGACTTTTTTTTAATTAATTTTTTATTTCAATACCTCAGGAAAAGAGATCACTGAACAAATGAGCGCGTCTACATAAAAACAAAAGAGGTTAGAATATTTTTCAACCTCGGCAATAGCCAATCGGCTATTATCGAGATTGAAATCGTCCGCTGCCGACCGCTTTTCAAAGCCAGATATCGCGTTTAAATTTGAAAATTAAAAAAACTAAAAATTTCGCTTTAAACTGTAGAAGTTACTTTAAAGACCGAGTACATTAATATTTAAATATTTTTATATTTTAAATTATTGCAAGAATTATAGTGCATTTGGAAACTAATTTCTTGAGATAATACTTAATAAAAAGAAATACGTTTTGTTACCTTGAATTATGCAGGTGAAAACAAAGAAATAAACTGAAAATAATCTAACAATGAATAAAAAAATACGTGGATGAAGATTTCCAGAGGTTTCCCCTTAGTCTATTCTACATAGTGAATGCGGTGAAAAGAGTTCAGTATGTTCAGTAAGCTCCGTATGTTCTGTGTAAATGTTATGCTTGCGAAAAACCTGTTTTTCCTTATCTAAACCAACTTTCATAAGATGCACTGGCTTGTGTAGAATGTAAAGTAGACAACAAATGTCCACTCCAAAACATTATCTTTTGCATGTTAGCAATAACATGCTTCTTTTGCACTCTTAATCATCACTTAATAATTCCCTTACAGATCCAAGCTTAGACCTTACCATCACAGCAATTGCATATAGCTATAAATTACCGAGCACTAGCTCAAATGGCATAACTTCTTTTTCAAAAACCAGTCAGAGTCAACTGAAGCATACTTCATTTAAAACTTCACTGTTGATGTAATACATTTAACGGGAGCTGTGAAGTTTGCATTGCTTTGACACTGAAAACAGGGTTTAGCAAATGATAGCTAACAGAGTTTGCAGAGGTTTTTGATTCAAAAATAAAAGAAAAGGAAAATATTATTTCTACCACATCCACCTTCGTTCATTAGTGATTACATAGGGAATAACACACACTTCTTCACTAGAACCTAACAGTTTACATAAACTTAAGTGAATTAGCAAACACTCAAATTTCTAAAATGTATAAAATCTAGTTTTGCTTGATATTTTAAATAACCTCGTCTTCACTGTACATAAAGTACAGTGATCACTTGAGATTTTCGCGAAATTAACACGGCTACATTTTTAATTTTAGTTAATCACTTTTTTTTAAATTTACTTCATCGTTGATTGATCAAAACCGAATTTTAGAGTTCAATAAGCTTAAATTAACTCAATGAATAAACAGATTTATTCCATAATTCGTCGGTAGTGGTGCATTCATGATTGGGGGGAAGGAAATCTTCAATTATACCAATATTAATAGTTACTTTTTTAATCAAGAAAGGAATGTTTTAACTAAAGACTAAATTTGAATATGACTTTTCTTCAGCGGACATGCTAAATATTTAAAGATAATGAACCGGAAAAAATTCCTAGCGAAACAAGTAAAACTTGTGTGTGTGTGTGTGCTCGCCCGCACGCAAAGAAAAACTGCTGTTTTCAACTACATATTTTCTCTGAATTCGAACTAAACATTTAGAGCTAGGTAAATAAAAAAATATATATGCAATATACTTTATATAAGCTTGAATTTAAGACAGGTTGCATTTAAACTGAATAAGCCACTTAATTCCGTTCTTATTTTAAGCAAATGTTGTAGCATTGTTCATTAGTGCTGACTGCAGGCTTAAATTTCCATAATTCTGATTCTAGTTCAACATTTATAAATAAAACTGACCAAAGAATTTGACTGTTGGGAGCGAGCAAATCAAGTATTTCTGTCCCAAAATTAAAATAAATATTAAAATATTTAATCCTATATTAGCACAGTCATACAAAATACCAAACTTAAACATAAAAGCTTTGAGTTATTTGTAAAGTAGACAGAAATCAAAATCATCGGATTATTTTGAGAAGGAATATATGAAATAAAGATGAACAAAGTATATCCACTGTTTCTATTAAAGAAACAAAAAATACTGTATTAGGAATCAGAAATAATAAACGTCACAAAAACTAAATATAAAATTATTCCGGATGGCTGGAGTAATTACTTTTAAAAATTATTAAATGAGGTGAAAACGACAGACTCACTCACGACAATAAACAAGATGACCACAGAGCTTGTTTTCGGCCAACCAAACTCCAGTTCGCCGGAAACAGGCTGGGGGTGAGAGTATCCTAGTATGAAGACTTCTTACTGGGTCCTCCCATCTCCACTGAACACACTTTGACCGCTAATTCTTATCTGGGGAATATTTCGAACCAGGCATTGTCCAACATGATGACCATGTAGTCCGATGGATCTACTCTTCCAGGTCACAAACGATCGTACTATGCGAGCATTGTTCGAATAGCATATTCAAGCACTCTCTCTACCGCTCTCGACCTAAATTCTCCTGATTAGAATCCCATCGACATTTATGAGATCACGTGGAATGCAACATCCGCCAGTAACGTCATCGACCAGCCATTAAGAAAAGAAAAAAGAACCATCTCAACGCACTAAGAAATACAAATGCGCAGCACAGACAAAATGAATGTGTCCTCACTAAAAATAGCAAAGAAAAAGATACCTTTAAATACACACTAAAGTAAATAAAACCACTGCATAGAAAGATTTGACATTTCTCAACAAGGGAGAGAGAGAGAGAAGAGCAAAACTCAAATATAGGGGAAAACCTTTACTCCCTCACTAATCTACTCTCCCCACAAAAACTACATCTCGTTCAAATATATACACTGTACCATCAGCAACAGAAATGGAAGCCCACACGTAAATCTGAAAAGAGAAACTTCCCACTCCTCATGTACAGTCACACAAGTATCGTCAAGAAACCAACCCAAATCCTAACTATCCTCTCACTTCCCACAGCCTTCTCCTGTTTAACCTGTGTAATCACTCGACTTTTATGACCTCCCCCCCCCCAGTTAATTCTGTCACGATTTCTCTACATTCAAGAATTCTCCATATTTCCGATTTAGCTAACTAAATTGTAGATCCACATTTAGAAGAAAGATTGATTTATTGGATCGAAATCCCACAATTAACATTGTAAATAAACATCTAGACAGATTACAAGTATAATAAAGCTTGACTGAAAAAAAAATTTGGACGGATTATTTGGGCAGGTATATTAAATAGCTCCCCCTCAGGTAGTCGGGTTGGATGCACAAGAAATCTTATGTCTGCATTATTGCATGAAAACAATGCTAACGCAGTTAAAATTCCGTATTATACTAAAGAATTTTAACTTTTTATTTTTTTTTTTTTTTCGGTTTTGCACCAGAAATGCTTCAGGAACAGGTTGACATTTACCCTCTGAATCCTCTTAGGATTAACTTTTATTTTTTATTATCTGAATTTCGTCATCTCATTTTTGATTGCTAAGCAACATGGCTGATCACCGATGAAATTTGTGCATTCTCCTTTTTTTTCCCTCGTCAGTGCATATATAGCAGATCTATCTTGATCTACTATATACATCGGTAGTTTGGATTCTTACAAAAAATTTGTATATTGTCTTAGTTTGTTGTAAACCCCACTGACAAAGTGTTATAACGTACGATTACCAAAACGACCAATAAACTTTGTATGTACAGAAGATGTAAACCTTCATTACTGCAATAATACGTCATTATAAAAATGATACTACAAATGTACATGTCTATTAATGAGATAAAGAGCCAAAAGGATCCAATAGTTTCTATACGTGTCATAAAATAAAGTATATCATCTAATTTTTCCATACACAAGACAGTAATGCTGAGTCAGTATCTGTACATCTGATTGCTTCGCGTAGACCGAATATTTGGTTCCAGTTGCAATATTAAATTTTTCTGTATAAGTATTTGCTGTTGTATTTCTAGAATTAGTTTTGTTTTAGGAAAAAACTGATAAAAGAATGTTTAATTAAGCAGTTTGTTTACACATATGCTAAATATTTTCCACAAAATAAATTCACTTCTCGCAACTCGAGCATTTGGTTTTTGTTGCATAGGATGAAATGCTCACTGAAACCTTCAACTCTTTCATCCACAACTTTTTTTTTTATTTGATTTGAAAGTGGGAGGAAAGTAGACTGATTTAAAGACATGAATGTATATATATATATTTTATTTTATATATATTTTATTTATTTATTTAACTTGTTAAAATATATACTAGACGATAGGTAACAAGGGCTGTTTACATATTATAAGTGGTATATAAGTATATATATTACAGAGAAAGAAACAAAATTAAACAACATTTTCCTTTCGGGTATACAATAGAGATTGCAATAAATGAATTCAAAATTACAGTTCAGTTTCAGTCTGAGTTATCTTTCAGATGAAGCGTATTGTCGTCGTCAATCCAGAAGAGGGTACCAGTTGGATTCCACTCCTCTATGAATTTCGCAACAGTTCTTGTTTCTTTGAAGTACTCGAGTTCCAGTGAAAGCCTGTTTTTTAGTTTCCGACGGAGGATATACATGAGGGTTTGTGCAGTTTTAGTGATGGATGGGTGCTGGTTATTCCTTGTGTGTTTTAGGTAGAAGCTATAGATGACGGCTTAGCGCAGATGAAGAGGAAATTGCATGTTCTGTGTATGGACATGAAATTTTAAATTCCAGTAGTCTTCTTGGCTGTGTGCGTAGTTACAGGTGATAGAGGCAGTATTCAGGGCGTAGGTGATCATCACTTTGTTTGCGGGACAGGTTAGATGTGTGTGTTCCAAGGTACCTGAAACGTCACAGAATAGACACAGATCCGTTTCTCTTAGCTGAAATTTATAGAACTTAGGAGTTGGCAAGATGTTATGCCATAGTCTCCACTGTATGTCGGAATCTGGTTTGGCACACTTCGATTTATATAGAAGATCCCACTGAAAACTGAGTGGCATATGCAGTCTTGTAGATGAGAGGGTTAAGGATGAATATAAGAAGGGCGAGGTTGGAGACACTGACACGAGGAAGTGGTATATTTTCTTGTAGTTGGAGGGAAGAATTGGAAGTGAGGCTTCATATTGTACAAGATGAAATATCGGCCCCGAGCAGTTTCTAGAAGGAATACGGATTTCCTAAGATGTAGCGATATCTGGATAGGCTTTTATAATGGAAGCTTGCAGCTGTTGATATTGCTTTTCAGTTTTTGGGTTCTTCATTGGTAGGCTTGTGAATGTTTTACACTTTAGAGTCTGGGTTAGGAGGTCCCCTGTGACTCTTATTCCTGCCCAGTTCCATGTAGGGAAAAGAAAGGGCTGGCCCGTTGTGGACTTGTTATGTTTCTGTTCGAAAATAGTGGTTCTGTAAGTACAGCTGACTTAATTGATCGTGTCAGTGTGAGATGAAGTTCTGTGTTTTTCCACCGCTGTAGAGTATCTCTGTAAAAATGTGGTAGTTTAGGAGGATATGGCGCAGGAGTGGCCATTCGGAGGATTGTGAAAAGTGTAAGTCCTCTGGCGGATGATTTCGTGAGGTAATCGACGGTGATTACTTGGTTGCATTGAAGTGTCTTTAGGAGGAGGATTATCCTGAAGGAGCTAATCTTGTTTTCAAGGGAAATCAGGCCTTGACCTCCCTTGCTGAGTGGCTTGCAGAGTTGAGGGTATGTTGTCCAGTGAGTTTTGTTCCAGAGGAAACGTTTGATTTCCTTTTGAATGTGGTAGAGAAATTCTTCAGGAGGTGTGAGTACTTTGAGGGTATGCCATAAGACACTCGCGGCCATCTGGTTAACTATTAGTACTCTTCCTCTAAGTGAAGACATGGATCGAACGCTGTTCCATTTATCTAGCACCTGTTTAAAGCGGTTGTGCAGCTATGTCCAGTTCAATGTGTTATATATTTTGGTGTTGCCAAGGTGCACACCTAAGTATCTTTGTCCTTCGCTTGGCCATTTCTAGCCTTCCATCTGCCTGACCACAATCCCGTGGTGTTTGCAGAATTTAATTTGGCCCCCGAGGCTTGTGCATATAGTCTGTGTGCTTCCTCGGTTACTGTCATTTCTTCTTCATTTCGGGCTATTACAGTGACGTCATCGGCATATGTTGATAGGGTAATTTTTTTATGTGGCTCTAGTATGCTGGTTCGTTTGGAGATGATGGTGTCGTGTACTCTTTTTAAGAAGGGTTCTATGGCCAGTGTGTATAATTGTCCGGAGAGGGGACATCCTTGCTCGATCCCTCGAGAGTATGACAAAGTGCGAGTGAGCCTGTTGTTGATTTTTAAACAGAAGTGTGCATCTCTGTAAAGCATTGCACTGTTTCAATAATGAAAGCACCATAGCCTTTAGGACTTCATAAAGGTACTCGTGCTCTACCTTATCAAAAGCCTTCTCCTGATCAAGGCTGACGAGTGCTAGGTTTACATGTTGGCTGTTTGCAATGTGGATGAGATATCTTATTAAATGGAAGTTATCATGTATTGATCTTCCTAGGGCAGATTATGCTTGATGTTGGCCAATGACTCAGGCAGCGTTGGCTTTATTCGGTTTGCTATAACTTTGGAAATGATTTGGCAATCGGTATTAATTAGGGCGATTGGACGCCAGCTTCGGATATCCGTGTGGTCTCCCTTCATTGGTATCAATCGTGCTACTGAGGTCGTAACGGATTATGGGAGCCCATTGAGGTAGTCTTCTTGCAGTGTTTTGAGTGTTCCGATTTGATTCCAGAAGACTTGGAAAAACTCTGACGTGAGACCAAGGCCAGGAGATTTGTTCTTTGGCAAAGATGTGGTTCAGTTCATCTAACGTGCTTTTGTTTTCTAAGTAGTTCCGATCTGTTGCAGAGATTTTTTTTGATTCTTTCAGTATTTCGTGAATGGCATGATGGGATATTCCTGCAGTGCTGTATGCATTCTTGTAGTATTGTAGGATTTCAGAGGTAATTTTACTTGGATCCTCTGTGATGCTGTTCATCACAGAGGATCCAGTCTGATAGCAGAGATGGAGTTTAGATAGATAGATATTTAAAAATTATTGGCTATTTGTATATAATTTGGTGGAAGGGCACGGAAAGCATAACGTTTTATTGTAAGAAAAATGACATTCAAAATAATTATTATACTAATAAACCTAATTAGTCGTTTTACAAAATTAAGTGCTTATACATGCATGAGCCCAACAAAAATTCGGCGAGAGTTATATTCCCGTATATTTAGAGGTTTTCGATGTCGATTTTTATGTCGCTACAGGCGTTAAAATGTCTTTACCATAAGTTTCCCCCTGCGTGCACATGACAAGGGGTTCGTAACATAACTTTTTTTTTTTTAATAAGTAAGTTTCTGTATAACGCTTGTTAAGACTTTTTACCTGCGTAACATTACGACTATCCAACCTTTATTTCGAAGGGTGGCCAAAAAACATGACTTGGTGAACACATTGTGGTATGGAGTTTGTTGTCATGAGCATCAGTAGATTCTCTCTTTTCCACTGAACATATCTTGACCGTTAATCCTTACCTTGCAATTGCTTCTGATCTGCTACTGCTCGAATAGTGACGATGTGGTCAATGGATCTGAACTCTTCCAGCAAGACAACACACTCTGCCTAGCATCGTGCAAACATTTGTTTTCCCCTGATTGCCTCATTCTCCTTATTTGAATTCAATTGAACATGTGTGAGATCCCGTGGAACGCAGCATCCGCTTGTCAACGCCTATGTCTTCCTCGGTTGCTGACCTCCGGGGTGGTCTAGCCGAGTCGATGCCTAAACGAGTACAAGCCGTTTTCTCAGAAAAAGGAGGCCCAACATACACCTGGGTAATAATCATAGTTTTATGCTTCATCAATTAATGTTATATTACACACAGATTATGGCTCATCTATTTGTTTTCTGTAAAATAAAGACTAGCAAATTGCAATCGTTAGCTGAAAGGCTGTGAATATATAGTAAATGCAAAGATTAATAATATCATGCAAATAAATTAGCATTCTCAAGAATTCTTGGTATAAAAACGAAGTCTTTTTACGATCTTGCTGTAATCGTATGATTCGTAGGAATGATGAAACAGTATTCTGTTGGTTGTGTGGAATTAACACTTATATTTATCGAATTCTAAATATTCCAGTAATGAAAATAAATGTATCCTGAAGGT
This sequence comes from Typopeltis vanoorti, assembly GCF_054136105.1. Taxonomy (NCBI): domain Eukaryota; kingdom Metazoa; phylum Arthropoda; class Arachnida; order Uropygi; family Thelyphonidae; genus Typopeltis; species Typopeltis vanoorti. Next base: position 110,630,154 of record NC_143558.1, read on the forward strand.
GTTAATTCAGGAAACTTGGTTTCTCAATGCAGTTAACAGGAATTTTCCATTTGCGTTTTATTTAAAACACTCACATCATATTATTATGCAGATAATGAAAAATATTAAAAAAAAATTAGTGAATTACTATTAACAAGAAATGCTATATTTAAATTCATTTTAAAATATTTTTTTCAATAAAGTACGTATAAATTTTGATTTTTTTAAAAATTTTAATTTACTTAATTTTTGTAGCCAAATCTTACTGACCATGAACGCTGTATTCATCTTCGTCACAATTTCTTCTCTTTTTGCATCGTGTTGGGCCCAAGGTAAGCGAGCGTTACAAATTCACTAGTAATTAACATAAATGGAAATTTCAATGTTAAGATCGAAACTATTCTTTAAAAAAATGATGCATATTCTTTCCCAAAAGACGGCAATCGGTACTCACTGGAATACTATTCTTACATTCCTCTCGAGACATTCCAATATTGCATTGTCTCGAGAGGGACAATACTGGAAATACCAATCTCAATTGGTATTTGGAGATGAAACAAAATGACAATGAACATCTTCCTGTTTCATCCCTAAATAACTTGATAAGACAAACGTGCATAACTATTTTTTTTCCCAGTGACTATCCCGATTGATGTAAATCATTGCCCCTAACGAAACTCCGTTAGTTTATTATAGTAACCCATTGGTATCTCGAGGCAAAAAAAAGCAAACAAAAAACCGATCGTGTGGAATTCAACTACATACTTTCAATGAAGAGTAATCGAATTTAATGACATCAACTCCTCCTACAATTTCTTTGCTTTTGCTGCCCCATTTCGTTTTGTAAACGAAGATAATCGTTTTGTATCAGCATGCAAGGCACAGCACACAAAAATTTCCTTACAACTTATTGTAAGTCTATGAATGGAAGTTTTGTATTTTCTCACATTTTCCACTGAGATCTAGGAAGAGACTTTATTGCAAACTTCCAAGTAAAAAAAAATAATTAAACATAACTACAAAGTTATGAGCATAATCATGTAATTGAAGTTCGATTAAATTCGTATCCACACTCATTCATGATAAAGAGAGGAAGTCTTGCAAGAAAATAAAGCACGAAAATATTATCGTGATCGTTTTTCTTATGCATATTTGGGATATAATAAAAAATAGTGTCAGTATATAAAGGTAATGACAAATATACGTTTAAATAAAATATCAAAAAATAAAATTCCATGTTATAAAAGGTTAGTTTATGTATTCTAACAAGCGAAGTTTCTTTTTTCTTGTAGAATGCCGGTGTTCTCGTCCTAATGAATATTATGAGTATTGTGGTCGGGCATGTCCTAGGACATGCGAAAACCCCATCACGACAACACTATGCGTGGAACAATGCGTTTCAGGATGTTTCTGCAAAGAAGGATTCGTCCGAGACAAGTATGGCAATTGCATTTCTTCCTGAGAATCCACAATAAACAAATTCAAATTTGATGCTTAAAGAAATCAAATTATGCTGATTTCAAGTGATGTTATTTTATTGAATAAAATTACTTTTATTCAATAAAGTGTTGTTTTATGCTTCGGACTATTTTTTAATTACAATAAATAATTTCAGGAGAATTTTTTCCCTATATTTGAAGATGAACTTATCGAAAGGATTTTGAAGGAAGGCAAAATTAAATACACCAGTGAAATGTATGCGTGACATTTCCTCATTTTATCAAGTGAGGAGACAATTATACAAAATTACCCTCCAAGTCGAAACATTTTTCTCCCTCTCAGCCGCTGAATATCATGACAACAGAACAATTTCAAACAAAAAGCTCCGCTAAACCCACCTCGCTTTCCGACTCGGTATTTCAGATCATTATGCAACTTTTATCTTAAATCAAAATTTTCATAATGAAGATATTTATGTAACCCAAAATTCCGTTAGAATTTCCTGCCATAATGAGGGGCGAGCCGCCCCTGATTATGACAGGAAATATGCACCAGCCGTGTATAGGCACTGTGAAACTGCAGCATCCCCAATTTTTGTCCATATATATAAATATATTTATTAATTAATTTATATTTGCTTGCGATATTTCATTTTATCATCAACAATCCGATACAATTCTCTTATATTATAATATCTTATAAATAATAAATATCCATCTTGTAGCACTTAGGAGGGCGAAGGATGCTAGCAGCACGGTGTTTACCCCAGAGTCATCTTGCTACGCGCGCAAGCATATGCATGTCATAGTGAGATGCGAGCTATTAGCGTAATGTGGCACTGTCCGTCGCGCAGTTCCACTGTTGTTTATATGCAGTTCGCGACAATAGTCGAGTGTTTAGTGCTTATCGTATTTACTCCGTTTCTTTAAATATTTGGATATTACAATTAAATCCTTTAATTGTGATGTCCAAAATATGTAAATACATTCCTTTAATTACAATTTAATTACAATTAAAGGAACGGATTTTATTTTTAAGCACTTTTGAATTATACTAAACTGCATAATTTTATCGATAATAAACAATATTTTTTCATGCTTAATTTTTTTTAATTTTTTTTTTACCATAACTTTGGCAATTTATCCAAACACGTATATATTGTACTTTCAGTGCATATATATATTTTGAAAGTTGCAGCAACCCCACGAATTCAAACCACGAGCCGCCACTGGTCATAATAATGAAAACGATGCGCGCTGCAGTCGCAAGATTTCTTGACTGCTCTGAAGTAAAGAATTCGCGATTTATTTTTTTATGCAACTCCCACCCAAGATTTGTAAATCTATACTGCATTACTGCCGTCTGTTGGCTACGAGTTTTCCTTTTTCATTTCATAGCATCTAATATCTCGTGCAAAACATCTCTATCCAAAATCACTAGGACTTCAAATGGAGCTAAATCATCTAAATGAAGGAACCTGCATCCTTCATTTGTTAGAAAACAATATGAAACAATATTTATCGGGATCCTCTGTATTGCAGTTTAAATGACGAGCTTTTTGGTAACCCAGGGTTCGACACCCGTCGGTGACGTGAGAAACCTTTATCAGATTGTTTCAATCGAATGACGAGTTGGTGATCTCATATGAGAGTGGAGAGTTGTTCATCCCTCAAAACCCCTGAGCACGCGGATCAACAGATGAATACTTAGGGATGCAGTAGAGGAGAGGCATGCTAGCTGCATTAATGTGTGATGATCCCTAAACAGGGTAATACCTGTCCTATGTGACGGTGAGTTCAAGAGAAATATTTAACGAGATAACTATCACCAAGAAAGGCAATGAAATATTAGAAACAATCGTATTTTACCCATTCATGCATACAAAAATTAGCGGCGCCTATCAATCTACAGTGTAGGGTGATAGGAGCCGCTAATTTTTGTATGCAAGAATGGATAAAATACGATGTATATCAATAGGACTGGAATGGGTAAATGAATAAAATACGTTTATCAATGCGACTGGTAAAAGTGCGCATGACAAGTGCCCGCGTAATCTTCACTAAAGTTTCCTGTAAAACTCGAATTTTTTTACGTTTATTATTTTTCTGAAAATGCACACAATTAACGATTATTTTTCATCTTTTTGAACTGCACATCGTAACATTAAAAATATGTAATGATTACAAATCTTGATCGTCATTAATATCTGTAGGCAATCAGGGACTGAAGAGAATACTCGTATTACTGTTAGAAACCATTAGCAAGCACTCGCATGATTAATCTAGTCACATAATATGTCTCATTAAAATCCTTATTCAGGCATTAATATATTTCAACACTTTGGCAAGACAATATTTCTGTCCATTTTCTAGATGAATGGATTTTCGAAATTTTTTTTTTTTTTTATTCCTCAGTATTATTCTTAACGAGTGTGAAAGACTCAAGCATACGTATTTTGAAAAAACAAATGCAAACAATGTCACAATTGCCTCAACACTGTTGCTCAGTGAAAAATATAAAAAAAAATCGGAAAGTTTTTATTTATGCCACAATTCAATCAGTGTAAACAAATTTAACAATTATTTATTAAGTCAATTTTTGTTTAATTAACATTTCTTGTGCATATTACCTTTCCCCTGTTGAAGGATAATAAAAATAAGAAGTGTTGACATCTTTTCGGTGTTATTGTAAATATGTAGCTGGAACCGCCTTTGAAGTGGTTTTTTTTATATTATTATTATTATTACTCATGTCGTGTAACTAAACCTGTAGTTGCATAAACTAATTCGCAAAAACCTTCGCACTCCATACTTAGGAAGTAATATAGTGGATTAATTTTCCATAAACAGAAACATGAATGCTGTGGAAATCTTGCAATTTTTGTTAGCATATCCGGCATTCCTCGTACTGAATTATAATACAGAAACAATGTGGAATGCCTCTGAACTTTTGCGATTCTTATTTCTAATCTGAATACATTTATAGGGGGAACTATTAAAGCAACTATATTGAGAAATAACGGGAACATATTTCATAAGACTCTCTCCAAGAGTTCAAATATATGACACAACACAAGAGGCCGACTCTTCTGTTGTGTCATATATTTGACATTATATGTCAAATATATTATATGTGTCATATAATATATATGACACATATATATATATTATAATATATATTATAATATATATATAATATATGTATTCCATGCAACATTATATGTGTCATATAATGTTGCATGGAACCTCTTTTCGTTATTACAAAGACCAAAATAAGATGGAACATGCATCGTACTGTTAAGGGGGTGTGCTTGTTTATATGAACTTTGTGAGCGACAGATCTACCAAGGTCGGCAACTCCTTTAATATAGTGAAAAATTAAATCCATTACTCGGGAAATCTGTTAACATCTAGAATTCCGATATCTGCTTTCGTAATGACATCTTCGGTGATGGTATACACCTCGAGATTTTGTTGTGGAGTGAGATGTACAACCTTGGCTTACCAATCCAATGCTTCCCTATTTAGGTTAGTTGTATAATTTCAAGCAATTCATAGTACGCAAGGATTCCTTAGGTAACAGTATCTAAAGAAAATCATTCAATATGTATAACCTTAAAGTAATATTCTCATTTTTTTCCATATGTATTGAACTGAATGAAGTCAATTATAGTCAAAAGTGAAACTTAGCAATGTGTTAAAATAGCATAATACGAAAAAAACATATACATGTTTGCGTTGTACATGTTGAATGTTTTCATCATGTTAAAATGCCTGCATTTGTTCTGGGTGTTGTGAAAACTCCAATGAATGTGCACAAATTGTATTTTGACGTGCGTTATTGGATTATTATTTTGGGGAGAGTAAAATCAAAGATCTGTTGTTAAAAGTGGCACAATTAATGTAAGTTTTCTGTATATATTTTTAAGATTATCAGTTCGAAAAAAATTAGGATATATACAATGGAGTTCTTATCGAAATGCTTTTAATGCATGCAAATACATTCAACATATTGCTCAACAATGCAGCAACGCGTCACTTGATCAGTAACGAGAACTACATGGCGAACTCGACAGTCAGAAAGCGCATGCGCAATAATATAAATCATTGGAGAAGTTGTTTCTAGTAAACTATATACGGTCATATTAATGTAATATCAGCTTAAAATATCCCATTATACTTTCCCATACATCAAATAATATATATATTATTTGATGTATGGGAAAGTATAATGAATCCGATTATATTTCTAAGACTTCTGTAATTCCGCTGAATTCCGGTATGTAGACTACATTGTTGCTAAAGAGAACATTGTTTGCCGCAAAATATCGACAAGCATAGTCTCTATGAAAGAGTTACAATAATTAAGACGACAAAAAGGACATTTATTGCATTAACTAATTATATAGATTACAATTACAGTTTAATTACATAATCTAATTGTAATGGATTCAACTGTTAAGCATGGTAGGTAATAATGCTTCAAGTTCAGGATGTAATGCGCATGCTTTGCATGATTTTGGATAAATCAGATCTGGTATCAGAAATGCGTTTCTTCAAGATTGCTTCCGTGTACATTTTGACTGGAACTTGTGGATTAGCTTTATGAAGTTTTCTCTTAGTTGTATAACATAATGGAGGTTCAAACTCATTAAAACAAGGTATCATTCTCTTCGTTCGTTCATAACTTTGTTCTTTGGAACAGACTTTGACTTTCATGTTGATGTTTCGAAGCTCTAACGACTTTTAGGTACTCTTCTTTTTCTGTACCGACTTGTCACTATTATATTATAGATTTTACGATCTCTCTGCTGTAAGGTTCACAGAAATATATAATGAAAGTAAGGTTTTTCTCCTTGGAGACTTCGTTTTTTTTATTTTTTTTTATTGCATAACTTAGGAAAAGTGGTTTACATAAAACTAAACACAGTGAGAGGCATCATCTGTTACCTAGTATGACGGGAATATTTTTCAACCTTGCCAAACGGTTATTGCCGAGGTTGAAATCGTCCGCTGCCGACCGCTTTTCAAAGTCAGATATCGCGTTTAAATTTGAAACTTAAAAATTTTTCTACTAAGTTATTCGAGCACGTTTTTTTTTTTTTTTTTTTTAATATAGATTTCTTCAGAATGTTATATTTCTTAAATTTCAGGGAAATTCTTGTAATTTGTTTATGAAACTCACAGGTGGTTGCTGAATCCGTATAAATCAATATGCAGAACATGAATTTTCTAGGTCAGCAGCAAATTTCTAATGCGCTTTACAAGATAATGAGACATATAAGAGACACTTATAATAATCGTACACCACGACCGTAATTTTTAATTACTGGGCTTCTGTATGCTTACGGTGACCCATAACTGTGTGTGTTATGCATTCTTCAACAACGAATGAGCAGTATGACATGCAAGCAAATTATTTCGTAAAAATTGTTCGTTTCACACGAGTTATAAAACTTCACATTAAATTTTATTAAAATTAACAAAAACTAAATGGAACTTCGAGAAGGAAATTAACTAATTGATAATTAGTTAATTTGCTTCTCAGTAGAGAAAATACGGATTCCTTCATAATGAGGATATACGTAAAACATTTAGCAAGAAATACCTAGTATAAAGAGTCGCATCAGAGTAGCACAAAACATATTCGCTTGAAACTGTAGAAGGTACTTTAACGACCGAGTACATTAATATTTAAAAATTTAGCCAAATCCTCGCCTCACAATGCAAGCGGTTCTTGTCTTTGTCGCTATTGCTTCACTTTCTACTTCCTGTTGGATTGAATCAAGTTTTAGAATTAAAAGAGCTATCACTGTAGAGTGGGACTAGGAAAGTGGTTAGTTACATTTAGGAAATTAGCGTGCAGTTAACACACCATATATCCGAACTAATATATGAAATCCACTGCAGATAAATTTTCTTGTTTACGTACAATGTGCTCCGAATTTTCATTTTTGATCACATGACTTAATGATATCAAGGACGAGGAGGAAACTAAAAGAAAGAGAGTGCAAAATACACATAAGAAAATATCACCTTCTTTAAATTGTTAGGCTTATTAGTTAGAAACTTAAACTTGTTGAAAAGTAGTACAACAGAGCAACAGGTGAACGATTTCGGACTTAACAGAAATAATTAAGCATTTCTATGTAACGAGAACACTTAAATTAATTTTAGGCTGCAGCAAACCAAATATCATTGAACGGCAATACTTATTACAAAAAGCTAAGATTTTCATTTTCCTTGTAGGTGATCGGTGTTTTCGTCCCGGAGATTATTACACTGACTGTGGAACAGCATGTCCGAAGACATGCAATAACTACAATCAATCAACAGCCTGCACTGAGTTGTGCGTTGAGGGATGTTTCTGTGAAAACTGTCTGAAATAAGTCTGAAAACTGAAGAGCAAATGTCGACTGAATGAACCAGCCAATAATAAAAAGCATGACAGGAAAAATAGGCGTATGAGTGTGAACATGAACAAAATGAAGGATAGAGTGCTGTATGGAGACTCGTTAGCACGAGGTGTGTTAGTAGAGGATTTGACAAAATCGTACCAACCTGGTGCTACCATAAAGGATGTAACTGAGTCTATTAGAGAGCAAAAGGAAAGGGTGAAAGAAATGATTGTTGTGGCAGGTACGAATGATTTGAAAGGAGATAAAATGGAAATGATAGAAGACCTGAATGAATTGTTTGAGGTAGCAAAAGAAAAGAGTGAGCGGGTTAGAATGATTAGTCTTTTGCCACGGTATGACAGTGAAATGTTTAAAAGGAGGGCCATAATTGCGAATGACTTTATGCGTGGGTTATGTATGACGGGTGGTGTGGAATTTGTGGATGTGTGGAGTGAGTTCATGGGCGAAAGGATCTATATAAGATGGATGGCTTGCATTTGAATGATTACGGTGTAAGAAGACTTGAGAAAGTGTTGTGGAATGTAGTAGATGTGCAAATTCAGGGAAACTAGATTTATTAAGGAGGGGGTAGATATACAGTCCTTAGGGAGGCAGGTGAATGTATGAATGAATATAATATGCCCGAGCGAATAAGGACAACGAATCAGAGTAAGATAGTTAATATAAGGCATCAAGGTAGGGTTGGGGCTAATGGGGGTCTTAAATTCATGTACACTAATGCTAGGAGTATTAGGAACAAGAAGGAAGTTTTTGGCCATGGTTGGCATTTCCAGACCACAGGTTATTGGTATTAGTGAATCATGGCTGACTGTAGATGATATAGCTAGTGGGATTGAATGTGATGGGTATAGTGTGTTCAGGAATGACAGGGAGAATAAAATGGGGTGAGGAGTATTGTTGATGATAGCAGATGAGCTACAGCCAAGGAGAATAGAAGTTGAATTGCAGGATAGAGAAAAGAGCACATTTGAGGCCATTTGGTGTGAGATTGTGGCTAGCAGAACTAAATATACAATTGGGTGCTGCTATAGACCAGGTGATGGAAAAGATGGTGGTGACAGTATGCACAAGCAAATAGAAGAAATGAGTTGAAGGAGGGTAATTATTATGGGAGATTTCAACTATGGTCGCATTGATTGGAGTGAGGAAAGGACACATGGGAGGAAGGAATTGGATTTTATGCGGTTATTAAGGGATAACTATCTGCGACAGCATGTAATGGAAAATACTAGGGGTCAGAGAGTGCTTGACCTAGTAATTACATCTGAGGATTTAGCTGTAACAAATATGACCACATTGCCACCAATTGGTGAGTGATCATAGGGTCTCGACTTGGGAGGTGGCTAAAGGTGTAGAATTTTCAATTAAGACAGGGTACATGTGGAATTATCGGGCTGGAAAGTATGACAAGCTTAGGAGTTTGATTGGTTCAGGGCCATGGCATGTACAACTGCAAGGACTAGAAGTCGATAGTACATGGGAGGCAGTTAAGAAGTGTTTGCATGAAGCAATGGCAGACTGTATACCTAGAGTCCGAATAATAAATCAAGTAGGGGTTAAATGGATGAATAACACCATTAAATTTGAGCTGCAAAAAAAGAAACAACTATGGAGGGAATTTAAGGAGAAAGGTGACCGGCAATCACATGAACGGTATAAAGCGCAGGCCAGAAGGGTAACGAGTGTGGTAAGAAAAGCAAAAAAGAATTACGAAAGAACACTACAGGCTTAAGAGAATCCTAAACAGTTTTTTAGATATGTAGCAAGTAAAAGGAAAAATGTACATGGCAGAATGATTTTAAAGAATGCCGATGGTAGGGAGGTAACTGAATCAGTTGATACAGTTGAGTTACTGAGTGAGCACCTTGCAAGTATATATCATCCAGGTGGTGACATTGCAGAAACGAATAAACCAGTAGATTATACGGGAATTGTGGTGAATAAAGTGGAGGTGAGTAGTCTATTGCATAACCTCAATGTCAATACATCCGTGGGATTGGATGGTATACCAGCTCGTGTCGTACGAGAAGTAGCTAAAGAATTGTCAGTACCCTTGACCATTTTGTTTAATTTGATTCTAGGGTCTGGGTTAGTCCCGAGGAGGTGGAAAGAGAAGAAAATAGTTCCACTGCATAAAGGTGGTTCCAAGACTGCTGTTGTAAATTACCGACCGATTAGCATATCAGGAATCATTGTCAAGGTCTTAGAGAAATTAGTCAAGGAAAGAATACAGGATTGGATAGATGAAAATGGGATATTGTATGGGGGACAACATGGTTTTGTGAAGGGTAGATCATGCCTCAGTAACTTGCTCACGTTTTATAACACAGTGACGGCTGAACTGGATAAGGGTAATGGGTTTATAGTGATTCTACTGGACCTTGTCAAGGCCTTTGACAGGATACCACATGGAACCCTAATCAGTAAACTGGAGCAGATGGGGATGGATATAGGGTTGGTGAGATGGATAGGAGGGTGGTTGAGGGAGAGATACCAGAGAGTGGTTTATTCAGGAGTGGAGTCTAAAAGACGGCTTGTGACTAGTGGTGTGCCGCAGGGCTCTATTTTTGGACCACTGCTTTTCAATAATTTGTTCATCAATGATATAGGTAAGGATCTGAGTGTAAGTGTTCACTTGTTTGCTGATGATGCAAAATTGGGTAGAGCAATTGTGAGTGCACATGATGTCAAAATTTTACAGGATGATTTGGATAGTTTGGAGGACTGGGCTAGGAAAAATGGATGTCAATTTAATGTGCCAGAGTGTAAGGTTATGCACTTTGGGGTGAAAAGAATAGCAGCAGTATATCGCATTGGTGGAACCGTACTCCAGGAGATTGATGAGGCCAGGGATTTGGGAGTGTTGGTGGATAGAGAATTAAAGTTTAGGGGGCACATCGCAAAAGTGACTAAATCAGCTCATCAAATCACTTGGCTTCTGAAAAATACTTTAACAAGCAGAGACAAACAAGTTATTGTTCCTCTGTATCGAGCCTTGATAAGACCCCAGCTAGACTACTGTGCCCAGATATGGGCGCCAGGGTTTCTTCTTGATGGGGAGGAGGTGGAGAGGATCCAGAGACGAGTGACCAAGATGATAGAAGGTCTGTGGAATGAACCTTATGAGAATAGGTTGAGGATTTGTGGGTTGCAGAGATTGGACGATAGGCGATGGAGGGGTGATATGATTGAGACATTCAAATTACTTAAGGGTTTCTATAAGATTGATCCAGAAGATATTTTTGAAAATATGACTGGTGGCGGGAGGACTAGGGGCCATGCATGGAAGCTCAAGAGTGTGGTTGACAAGGGTGTTAGAGCTAGGTTTTTTACTTGGAGAGTGGTGAATGAGTGGAATAAGCTTCCAGATTCTGTTGTGGGCGCTACGACCGTGAATGAGTTCAAGGCAAGGTATGATAGAAAGTGTGTCAATGTCAAATAGTTGTTCTTGACATGATGTTAGGGCCTCCCTCGATGAGTCTGTCGACTCCTTGGAGTTGCCCGGAACAACAACAACAACAACAATAATAATAATTTGCACCACATTATGTCGGTTTATTTTTCTTCGATTAGAGATAACGCAAAACAACTTGGAATAAAAAAATGTTCAGCTTTTATTAAAAATGATGGCATTATCAATACGTTTTATTAATGTGGTTTAAAATAAATACGATCTCCTGTACGAAGTGTTCCAAGTTGCGGAGAAAAATACTGAATAAATTAAACATAGAAAAGAATTCGTTATCAAGTGGTTTAGAATTCGAATGATAATTTAATTTTAACTTTATAAAACATGTTTATCTAATTTTATAGAACGGCTAATTGCGTTTCACTGAAAAGATGCACTGCAATAAGATTATAACGAATCGATCATGAATCATAACTAAAAATGGTACTGTGTTGTCCTTTAATTATTGTGTATTCTTGTTAAAACCGACCATCATCATCACAGCAACTCAAACGTTTAAGTAAAAATGCATAAATTTTCATTAAAAATTTATTGAGAAATTTATTCAAAAAATCGCTTTAGCACCATTGACAACTGTACTGAATTAGCTACGGTTTATACTAAATCTCATCTATTATCTGCTTTAATAGAAATCAAATTTCAGAATGAGTTCTCTTCTTTTCCTTCAACAGATATTGAACAATCACATGAGTTAGTCATCAAAATGAACGCCTCTTTTCACTGAAATATTATGACATCAATTAGTCAATGAAAAGGTCTGCATATTCACAACAGGACTCGTTTGCTGAAATGCAGCAAATGGACTGTTCAAAACACCTTGAGTAACTTAACTGTGCATGTTTTGAATGCATAAAACGTTATTCAGCGTTGTTTTATCGTTTGGGATCGCACTGCAGTCACCTTCTTCCTGTTTTCGATGCAAAATCTTACAACTGATATCGAGCTCATGATATAAAAATACTGCTTTGTTTCTAACATATCAGAATTTCGAGATTATTTTACTTGTCTCTTCCTAACAATTGAAGCACTTCTGTTTTCAGTGCTTAGAAAGTTTGGTTGCAAATGTTCAAATCTTCAAAACTGAAGTATAAAAATAAATTGAAAAAAAAATGAACTAGATTATCAACGAGTAAATCGATAACTATTTACCAGTAAAATAAACGCATTTCTCTAATGGTCAAACTATATAAACAGAAAAAATCGTGATTTAAAGGCATCTCTGCTAATAATCTATATTTGTCTGTGTCAAATATTCACAAAACTCACTTTTAACAAATTTAAGAAAATTTGATGTCCTTTAAAGAGCTCAAATGCATATGCAGGATCACACGCTGAAAGGTCCAAAGATGTATCAGAAGCATGAGAGAATATTTCGGATGCATTGTAATTTGCGTATTAAATAATGTTTGTTTCCTTTTCGATAAACGGACAACGTTTCACTAATGCTAATGTACAATTTTACTCATTTTCAACTTGTTCTTAAAGCGAATATGTTCTATGTTGTTACTCACTTAACTTAATGGAAAAATATGTTCTTTTTGTCTTTTGTATTTTTTTTTTTTTCACTTGAGAAATGTCCACATGTTTATGAATTTGAGGACAACTTCATATACATATCGCATTACTGATATTGAATAATGTCAATAATGAAAACGTTATGCTTGTATTTTGAACTAAATGTATTACGAATTACTTTTTTTTAAAAGTTTAGTTGCTAACATTTAAAAATTAAGAAAAATTAATTACGCTCCAAGTAAAATGGTCCGATTAAAATTATCTTTCGTTATCTCTTTAACTAATTTTAACTTCATGCAGTTTAGTTGAAGACATTTATCAAGTCTTCGTAACTTATTTCCCATTTCAGCTATCCAGGAAATTAATATATTCATCTGCATTAAACTAAGCGATGCATGTAACCGTATCGTCCTACCAAAACATAGCATTGCTAATGCAGGAAATACTGACAATAGATTTTATTTCAAAGGAGAGGAAAATACACAGCTTTTGCATACAAATACAATGCTATTGTGAAATTACTGTATCAGCTTAACGTCGGACATCATATCGCTTCTACAAAGCGAATGGAAGAAATGGATATTGCTTTAGTCATATTAGCGTTACACGTGTCACTTAACTATTCGAGTTTATTTATTTACTTTATTTTTTTATCAATTTATCTTACTGCACATAGCTGCTCTTTTTAAAGAATTTACTAAGATTCAATTAGCTTGGATCTTTAAGAGAATTTGATTAATATCAATTGGACTACTTTTAGTCATTAAATGATAGGAAATTATAAGAAATGACGCGATAAACGAGTAAGTGGCCTCCCCTATCTTTAGTACACAAGTTCCCGATTGTGTACTCTTGGTCTGGCAAGTCTCAAAACATGAACATTTCATTTCATAAGCTTCAATTACCATGTGATAAAACAGAATGCAAGTATCTTGCAATATTCCTGAGTTCTCATTTAACAACCGTCAATATCATAAACACAGAATAGCTTTTTTTTTTTTCCAATCTTCAATCACAAAGAAAATTTACAACAGTGAATTCTCAAAAACGAACCTTTTGAGATGTCAGGGTACCTGAAGGATGATCTACTATAAATCACCATATGTTCTTAATATTCATTCTCCTTTGTCTCGCGAGAGAATTTGTTTCATTCTCCTTTTCTTTTCTCCTATATCAGTTCCATTTTTATGATCTCTCTCTATTCCCATTTCTTGCATCCATGAACTGTTCCCCCAACTTTCAGTACTCGCGTATCCGTTTTAATATGTTTAGTAACTCCGGAGTATCTCCCCCCTCCCCCTCACTCACACACTTCCTCCTCCTCTCAAGCAAGGCAATTTGGGAGAAGTTATATTCTATTATCAAGCAAGAATAATTATAGAAAAGGAATTTTATTTTTACGTTTTAGTTAAATTAATATCACACACCCATTACTTTCATTACAAAATTCCTATTGTGCCTTTCAAATATTCCTATTTTAATCAGTGATCCGTATTAAAGTATTTAAGAAATACAAACGAGCTATTAATTAAATATTTAAATATTATTAAAATTATTATACTGTGCGTGCTTCAGGATTTTTAATAACCAGCAACTGTACTAAAAAAAAAAAGTACGCGTGTTATTGCCGATCTCATACGGTGGTAGCAGGGATTTTTTTCCCGGAAACTCGGGTTTTTCATCCCGCGTACATTCAAATCGGCCTTCAGAACACACACGCAATTTACAAAAAATACTATTGTTGGTGGTGATGATGGGCGATAGATGGCGTTGATGGTAGTAGTGTCATAGTTGGAGAATTAAGTAGTAGTGGAGAGGATTAGGTGTATTTACCGAAGTAGAGTAGTGTGCCCTCCCACGATGAGTCCTTTGACTCCCTGGAGGTGTCATGTAGTAATAATAGTCATTCGCGTGCGTACAACCTCTACATCTGTCGTAACTTGTGACACAAATACGTTCGAACATGTAAGTACGGATAGTGAAACATCCACTCATGGCCGTTACGATTTAAAATACGAATGCTTCTGCTATTAAGCAGAAAGTTCCAACTGCGTAGTTCGAACTATTCCAATTTAATCTTGTAAAAAATAAATAAATAAATAAAATAAAGTTTAGCGTTCCCACCAATCGGTAGCAACTATCTCGCAGCGGGATTTTTTAGTTACTGAAAAATTAATTATAAAATAGCTTTGTAGTTATCAACAGGAAAAATATAACAGTAAAAAAAAAAATCTAAATTTATAAAAAAACATTAAACTACTTTTTTATCATAATAAAAATATTTAATTACTATTGATAGATCTCTTCTCCAAACGGAAAGTACGAATAACGGTTAGCTGATGACGCTAAAAATGAATCCCAGGGATTTCTTTAGATGCATGGGCCAGTGGAACAAACGATGATTATGGAAAGTTGATATTTGTTCATAAAAATGGTAGAATAACTACTGCAGATATCTACGGATTTCTCAAATTTCTACAGACTTGAATAACTCGAGCATGTATTTCAAAAAAACTGATCTTTTGTTAACGAGAATGCCCTCTCGTTGGTAAATGAACTTCAGTTCGAATGCAGACTTGAAAGCGTAGACCTTATAAAAAGAGGAGGTACCCATCTCGTAACCTCGTAGACATTATGCGCTTGTTTGCAGCCTTAAATGGCCTGGTGGTAATTACAAAATAGACCAGTCAAGGCCTTTGATCATCCCGCTTTGATTTGTTTCGTGTGTTCGCGCTTTCAGAGTTGCAATCTCAAGAATAAATATGTGAACGTTAAATACAACATTCTCAAACAGAATCACTCCCAAGTAGAAAAACAACAACAAAAAAAAAAAGAAAAATAGATCGCTATAACTGTACCGATGATCTGACTTTTATGATCCTCCAATAATCTAGTTTGTGTTGTTTGAAATTACGGCTGAAACAACCAAAGCCATGAAGCCTGTGTACTATGAGCGTTAATGTCGGGTATTCTTTGTGCCGGTTTGGCAAATCTGATTGGTCAAATGAAAACCATCCCATATTAAATCGATAATTCCTTTTCGGCTGAAAAGTCATAATAAAAATTATTCTTCTCGTAGAAGGGGTTAAAGCTCATCTCTTTCAAATGAAAGGATATCGTTAATACCGACTAAACTGTGGATTCTGAAAGGGATGCCTCTCCTTTAACACGCGCACCTATAGCACTTGATAACAAATTTGACAACATGATGCTAATGCTCGAAATACCAGGTAGCTGCACTTTTCTTAAATCCACCATCATCAAAACTGAAGAGTAGTAGTTATAACTAGAGAACTGTCACTCTTGAATTATGGGGGGGGGGGGGTAATACAAAATTATTGTTGCAAACGCCCTCTTGTAGCGATTCTATAAACTAAATGAAAAACATTCGGCTTGCTGCCTCTTGGAGAGTTCTTGTTTACATTAGTGAGATCTTCTGTGACAAAAATACGTAATCAGTGTGATATGAATCACACTGATTCATCGCTCAGTGTCAGAAAATTTTGAAATATGTATAATTTATAATACATTATTTATTAATACATCATTGAATATTTTAAAGAAGAATTTTTTTTTAAACAGAAGCAGATGTTATCACTTCTAGAGGAGGAGTGTATTTCTAAAATATGCTATATAAGAGGTCAAATTTATATAATTGATTAGAAAGTGGGCTTCTTTATAAAAATCATTAGCACCAGAAGTCAACTAACTATGCAAGGTAGAAAAATTTTATAATTTATAAAATTATTCATTTATCCTATGATTATTCACAACTAAAAATGGTACAACTAGAAAATAACTGTTAAAAAATAAATAAAAATATCTTATCTTAAATGAAAACGGGGTCATTATTGTTGATTTAAAATGTGAATTCGAATGGTTCATGTTTTTTTTTTTTTTTGTCGATGTATGAAAAATAGGTTATTCAGTTAAAGAAAGTGATCTCTTAAGTTGAAATGTATTCACATACGTTATTCATTTTTATATAAGCATTAGTATGTCAATATATTAAGTGACTGGAAATCTTTTATTTACATTAAAAGAATTTGTTACTAACTATATAAAAATTTTATGTCCAACAGGTGGTGGGTTTGAATTCCGTAGTGGAAATGGATGCTGTGACTATCTTTAGGTGAATCTTTATTTATATGAAATAGATAGATCGTTAAAATATATAACATTTTTTTATCTAATCGGACTGTTGTTCTCTTAGAAAATAACTTGGGCCTTCTAAATTAAATGTTTAAAATTTAATGAAAAAGGTACACCCACACTCTGCAAGGTTTCTACTAATTCAAAACTCCGGTGCAGGTTTTACAAACATCCATGCTTACAAAAGATTCGAAATGGCAGCCTATCCTGTTGTATTGGAAAGTCATTGTTTACAGCCTCAACCAACCAACCTCGCGGAACATTTGTCCTACCAATTAAATATTGTCCAGGTCAGCAATTATAATTCAACGAAAGAGCCAATAGCAGATGTCTTGTTATCTGATAAAGCGATTACTCTTCGAATACCAAAGAATGAGAGAAAATATTCTAAAGACTTCGGATTTTACTTGAGTTAAGCTATTTGTTTCGTTTCCCGAATTATTGGTGGGTCTTTGATATAAATAAGAAATCTGATCTTAATAAACACTGTAGTCGAAAAAATTGATCGAAAAATCATTCATGAAAGCTGCCAAAAACCGTAATAACCTTCAAATTCTTAAAGACAAGTTTATGACAGGATGGAAATATGATGGCTATTCAAAGTAATATCAAGAAGGAGAAAGAACTTCAACGTACACTTTGAGTAGCATCAATATAATAAAAATACAATTTGTATTTAATAAATAACAGATTTCTTTCCTTTAATTTTAGATTCAGCAAAATATTCATACTATACTCTTGAACCAAGCGAGAGAATTTTTCCCCACTGAAATGTCTGGAGAGGGATGACCACACATTGAATCTGCATAAACAAGCAAGTTGTTGATACAAATGCGCTTTATTAGAGTGAATTTGTGTCAACCACCAGAAAGATTAGGAGAAACAATGATGTCAAAATCGGGTGGAGAATTTTTGTTTTCCATATAATCTGCTATTAAAAAGTACCTTGGATTGAACAGATTACAAAATTTTTAATATTAAACTATATTATCAAAAATAATATGGTTTACATATTGTGATTGTGGTAGTTATTTGTGAAATAACGCATGCTCAGTTTCAGCATTATTGTTATTCGGAACACAAACATAACAAGGAAGGTAAGTATGTTATAATTAACTTTTTATTTTTTTCACTCTATGTATATGAGAGTTGTGATAAAAATCAAAGATGAGATAAGGGAAAGGGAAGCAAAGAGATAATTATGTAATAGTTTTATTTAAAACGAAGATATTAGCAAAGAAATTGATTATGGAGTATTCAAAGAATGTGAGAATAGACCTGAGATAGTACTATTAAAAATCACTTGTTTAATAGTGTAAAATGTGAATCAAATATTTGTAAGGAACGAGAAAAATTTCAGTGTGAGTAGACCAATATTATTTCCAATATCTCGCAGTAACCATCTGTCCTCACACAGAACAAGGGAAGCACTGTTTTAAAAGGTGTTAATATTGCCATCGTATTTACCATAATGTAGATTTACTACTCATAAATGCAGAGGATTCAAATACCTAACATCGAATGGGTTAGGTATTTGCAAACCTTATTCGACACAGTACACTGTGAGGTGTCATATTATATATTTTTAATGTGTTCATTCTACTCCTTGTAGGAATATATATAATTATTAACTTATTTTTCCTACATCTTAGCAAAATCCATCGTAGAACATGGGTGAATACATCTAAGATGTATGTTAGAAATGGGGAAAAAAAAATTTAAACAAAAGAAGGAAGTTGAACAATAATGTTGGAAAAGGCAAATAAAGTATTGGATTTCTGAACGAAATTCAGCTATAGAATACAAGGTATTTTACACCTTACAAAGTCAATAGGACAGAGTCGATTTTTGCGATAATTATCTAGTTGGTTGAAATTTCAAAACGTCTCAATTATTTCCATAATAAAGAATCGTCGCTATTGAGGAATGCTACACATTGGAGTGCATGTTGTCATGATTGCATGAAATGTAATCATGAGAACAGAAATTTCCGCATTTGGTACAAAGCATTCAAGTGTATTGTGTGTGTGTCATTGTCAACAGACGAAATGCATCGCAGTGATAATACTCCCAGCGTTAATTCAACATAACTTCACAAATATGTTTTATAACCGAAAAAAAAATAAATCTCTGGAGGCCTACGATAAGCAGATTGACGGACACTCACTGGGCGATGAAATCTTTTAAGAAAGATCAGTTAGCAAATTGGCTTTTTATGTTATTTTTATTACAATAATTTCAAATTACTCCGGCAAACCGATTGAAATAAAAAAAATAAAATAAACCTAATCAACATGACTGAATTCGTATAAACAAACACATGAAACGAATTATTGTTTTAAAAGTAGTTGCTAAAATTTTAATTAATTACAAACACGGATCGAAGAAACATGGCAACTTCATTATTATTCGTTAGGTGTTTTTTTTTATTTTTATTATTATATTTACATTTAGAAATTCTTTAGTTTTTCGCGCGTTACGTAGAGCTTTGTATATAATAAGAATTTTTTTTTTTTTTTGACGACTGCAACAAGGTGAGACAAAATTAAATTTTTCATGCAGTTCATGGCCGCATATAATGGATGAGGTGCATTCCATTATTAATTAATTATAAATTAAAGCTTAAATAATAATAAAAAAATTATCAGAGACCGCCAATAAGCAGATTTTGGTCGCAAACTGGGCTACAGTTCATTTATCTCCTATATATGGGCTTAATAAAGCGTGTGCAAATTATTTAATATTTTTACGTTACTTCAGTATAAAAGCATTTTAAGGAGAAAAGAATAGTCCTCCAGTGAACAATACTGCACCGAAATGAAAATATAATAAAGTAAAAAAAAAAAAAAGATTCTCCTGCATAATAGACTAGAAGTGTATTAAAAATGAACAGCGATCCTAAAATCGATATTTTGTTCTTTACGTCAGTCTTATATTCATTTAATTCATATACTTTCGAATTCCGTAGAAGTTTTTCCCAAGCTTTCATTACCTGAATATTGTCAAATTTGCATGAGAGTGGGTACCCTATAATTTATTAAAATAACTGCCATACTATAACTTCGTACTGATGAAAAATTAATTACAGAAGAGCCCCTCACTTGCGACAATACGACTGTAAAAAAAGAAACAAAGGTACTTGGTATCCCCTAAATACCTTTCGCATACCCCAGGCGTACGGATAGGACACGCGTTTATCGGTAGTACATTCAAGACCACGCTTCTTTTCCATCTGAAGTCTGTTTCAGCATAAAAAAAGCGTCTACAAGTTTACATACTTTACAACAATGTATGTATATCACGCCGATCCCTCTTGTTGCTACTGTTTCCATCAATAAGTTAACCATTAGTCACCACGGATACGCTTAAAGACCTCGTTTGACATCCAATAATAGCGAAACTCCCAGTACTGCAGCATTGTCCATCTTATGACAATCTCGTTTTGACAAAGAAAATCCTAACAATATTTTTTCACAATTTCTACTCCAATTTTAATTTAATAAGCTAACAGTGAATTCTTCAGTAAGAAAATTTCTGTACACATTTAAATATCTTTACAATTAACTTTTACTACTCAATACACATTTTACCACTTAGTACTAGACAGGCAAAGCCTCCGTACTTCACCACCTATCGACAAAAAAAAAATTTGGAAAAGATCTGGGTTCGAATCTCGTCTGGAATGCGAGGAGCACATCTTTTTTTTTTTTTTTGGTGGTTTTCAAGTGAAGGTGGCTTAATTAGACTCATAAAATTCCCTCCATAAGAAGGTTTCTCATCCCGCAAACCAGACAGAATAGAAGCAGGTTGAAGTCAAGGCATAAAACACTGGAGAACGTAGTCTTAGATACTTCTGCATTAATACGAAGTTGTAAACAACTACTCAAGCTGCGCCCTTGTATTGTACAGAATTAGACCCATTCAAAACAACGGACACAAATTATTAACCGTCATTTATTATTTCTCAAATCTCGTTGCCTGGTAGTTTATGTGCTATCTTTATTATTGCTGTTATTATACTGTGCATTGCTAAGCAAGGGCCTAAGCGTACGCTACTAAACGATTTAAATAAGCAGGAAGGCGATTGCTATTCACTATCTGGAACAAATATAGCTGCAAAATGATTCGGCAGCAAAGCCGCTATATATTAGAGGAGACCAAACATGATAATATCGAATCACGAGTTTTCCCTACCAGCTGACGAATAATACTGCAGCCACTTACTCTGATAGACTGCGATTGGAGGAATTTCGAGCGTGGAAAGTGTCGAGTCATGCATGAACAAGTGACTAGTCCATTTCATATTCACGAGTCTCTCATATGACGCATGCTGCTGTAACTCTTCCTCCCCAACTAATCAAATGTGACATATCCAATAGTTTTACTGCAGATCACAAAAATCTCACCCCCTCCCACACACACACACACAAAGAACAAAAATCTATTCCAAAACGCAACGAATAACATCAATAATACTTGCAAAAAATATTTTCATAGTTACTTAACCCGGTATTAATAGTAATATAAAGTCATGTGTACCACACAGTCATTCAGACTACTTAATATTCCTAAATGGAGGAACCTTACATGGTCTTAACTACTTTTCACCTCACCTATCGAAACTTGTTATATAATAGTCCCTCAGGCATCAGCGTTAGAAAGATGGACAGTTTTTACTATATGTAAATGATATTCAGAGTGTTGGTTTATATTTATTACCGTTTATAAATCACTAAATCGAATATCACAGTAATACACGTTATCAGTTCTTTTGATTTAAAAAAAAAGTATTTGAATGCATGTTAAATAATGCCTTACTTACATAACATGGCGTAGTTCAACCTCGGTTGTATAAATCTACAAGCGTGATGTTACTGAAACAAAGGCCATTTAATATGTTGCAGCTTCTGTGTGAATTATTTCACTGTTACTTAAGGACTCTCTGAATACATGCAATGAATATTAGTAATAATAAACATAAAATATCAAGTTATTCAGAGATTTATCAACATTACAAAAAATACTTTCTTGAAAATCTTTCGTTTCAAATTTCCCCCATCTGGAAAATGATCACTTTCTTAAGTTTAGGAATGTCATTCGTAACTGAGCCATACCCCAATTAATATTTTTTCCAACTTAACAGAATTTCTCAAGTTGTTTTTAAGCACTTAGATTTTCAGAAACTCCGCACGCTAGAATAAAAAAAACTGTAGTAATAAAAGTTTATTAATACAATAAACTGAGGTTATAAAGAAAGGAATTAAAAAGCGAAAATTAAAAAATTTAATCCGGTTTTTTTTGTTATTGATATAATTTAGTGTGATAAACAGCAAATAAGTTCTATTGTAGTTCATATTTACTAGATTTTCTAAATGAATGGCAACCAAGTACTCAACAATAGCGATCAACTCAAGTAGGCATTTTCATTGTCTGCCACTGAGACAAAATATTGGCCATAAAACTGAACATCGGGGACTTCCTATTAGCATGCGTTTGTGTAAGTAAATGAAAACTACTGTAAAGACCTGGTTGTTTATACGTTAAAAGAGTAACAGAAGTTGTGTTCATTCTAAAATGCACTACACTCAAAGTCGAAGAATATATAAAAACATTACTAAAAATAACTTCTTGTATCATACCTCATCTCATCCTAGCCATGAATATTGTTTTAATCTTTGTCACATGTTATTCCCTTTGTTTCCTGCTGGGACCAAGACGAGTCGCTGATCAGTATGTTTCACCTACTGATCAGTGAAGTCCTTTGTTTGCCATGGACGAACTCGCAAAAATTTATAATTAGGCGATAAAATATTTCATATTGTTTTACAAAGCGATATCACCAATATTCTCTGGATTAGTCGAATTGAGAACTGCTGTTCAAGCACCCCAACTCCAAATAGTTGCTCGGTTGTTAAAGTTGAAAGAGGAATCCAAGGACCAACAACATGGGAAAGCTTCTCTGGTTTGTCTGCCAATAGCTGCATGAATTCTGCGGGGTGGATAATACTTTAATTCGAAGTACAATCCTTTCAGCAATATTACTCAGAAATATTACACAGTAGGATAAAGATACGAGCAGTTTCTCAAAAATTACGTACGATAAAGAAATTAAGTAGATACTCTACTAGTTGGGTTGTATAACTATTAGTTGAGCTGTTTCATTAAGACACACTTAACGAAATTATATATCGTGTTAGCTATGGGAGAAAATCACCTCTATACAATCAAAAACTTGGGATGAAAATACGATCTGCGCAGAGGACTTTACTTGATATTCATCCCTTTTGTAGGATTCCTACAATGTATTTTTTTTTTTTTAGTAGAAAAGCTGATACTTAACGAAGTTCATGACTCATTACCTCTACATTCCTTTGCTGATGCTGCCTTATTTCATTTTGTACTCGGTATTAGTACTCTTTCGTGCAAGCAGCGGAACACTAATGTTTTCTTAAAACCTGCATTTCAAGTAATGATAACTGAAAACGTTAAACACGAAAGCATAATATTATGTAACAGAAGCTCGATACGCCAGAACTAGCTAGCTCGGAGAGAAAAAGGGACCGTCGAATATTAAACAGGGGAAGGAGGAGGACTGGTTGACGAAAACCATTTAAACATTAAGAAAAATTTAAGTTTCGAGAGCAATTTGGAATATAATAAAAGTATGTTCTCATATATGATGATAACAACATTTGAAAATGTGGTTTACTAAAATTACAACTGTAAGAGAAGTTGACTCTTTTCTCTCAGAAAGGATTTCCTTGTAGCATGCAACTCCCCTACCTGAAAGGCCATTTGTACCGATTAAGGGACTGCGTACAAAAACGTGATAGCAACAAATAAGACACTCCTACGTTACGATGTAACGTACGAGTGTTAACTCTCACAAAAAGAATCAGGATCATAAACATAACATAAAATCTGAATACAAATTGGTATTTCGGATGTCTGGAGAAATTAATTTTAAAAATCGCATTCTTTCGTATCTAGAAGGAACGAAATAATTTCGAGTATCCATATATACGTGAGGTGTGGAAGAAATGGATATATGAGAATCTTTAAATATTTTTAAGCTTACAAAAATTAGACGATCATTTACCAGAGCAGCAAACGTTCGAGACAGCAATTAATATAATGTGAATGATCCTTGTATACAGCAAAATGCATACTTATGTTTAAGTTGCAAATCACTAGCGAAAAATAAGTACGGGTCGGCTTATAAACCATACTAACCATTTTATTAAGGAAAATGATATTAAATTAAGTTTACTTATCTTACAAATTTTAAAAAACTGACATTCAAATAAAACATATTCAGCACAGATGCTCTCTAAACAGATAACACTTTTCTTTTAAATAAATCTGCTAGAAGACGAATTTTTATCCAAATTAAATAATTTCCATAACAAATCTGAGTGACAAAATCACCAATAAAGAGACTGAAATCATGGGTATGGCAAAGAAACAAAACCATGAATTACGTTCTCAGCAGCGAATCTTCAAAGCAAGTTACACGCCTTTTCGCTTAAGGAATAAATTCCATATGGAATTAGATAACAGAATATGTAAGACTGATTATGATGGAATGCTGAATACATTTTGTTGTAATAACAAAATATAAAAATGCAACAAAAGAGGTCAACCATAAACTGATTTATCAATAGGTTTTTTTCCTGCCCACATACGACACTCATGTGATATAGATTTCAACCTTCGTCATGTGAGATAGAGAAGTATATTGTGTGTGTGTTCTAACAAATTTACACATTTGATTAAAGACCGAAGACAACAAACAGAAAAATTAAATTAGTACTGAATGGATGACATCAATGGCAAAATCATATTTAAAAATTACGATAATAACAGAAAGATGATGTTATCGTTCAAAATGTATGAACACTTATATGGAGTACAGTCTATTAAGGAAGAGGAAAGGGGAAAGGTTGGGGAAAAAAAAAGAAATATCAGGAAAAGACTTGCACAACGACCGGAGATATTGATGGATTAATGCTTCGTATGATCGAAATATAAAAGCTGTTCACGATCTGGAAAATAGACCAATTAGGAAAACGTCTGCTAATATCGAAGTTGTCAGTAAATATATATGGTGTGTTCATCAGCTAATGCCTTTTTGTTCCCATATAGGGAGTAGGTGGGCCGTTTTCGCGCTATCTAACTTTTGGAGACTGAGTGGGCAGTTCAATCTCCACTGGTAGCCAATCAGAGATAGCTGACGCAAGGGTATCACTAATTAATCGGTACGTAGTAACGAAGGTGGCTAACAAATGCCGCCATCTCGCGGTCCCTAACACTATTTGTTTAATGTCTTGATAACACCATATTTTTAATAAATTCATCAAGGTGCACATGAAAAAAATAATGAGTGATATCCATATTTCAATTTGCTTTATGGAACATTGTTGCAACAATTTTCGAACTGATATAAATAAGCGCTGAACAGCCAAGTTAATGGAATTTGGCACTGAGGAAATGGATTATGTTTTGAAATGTTTGCTTCAATTCCATCATTAAAAATTAATGTAAGAAATATATCGAGCATATAAGGAATTCGGGGGGGGAGAGCAGGTTGAAGTTTTAATAAATGCGATTTAAATATTGATTTTTTTTATTATTTTACATGAGAACCATCACTAGAGTCGTTTTAATAATATAATCACGTCACAAACATTGATAAATATCACACTTTTTAATATATTTACCAAAAGTTACCACACCTATTGTGAATACGTGTAGGAGATTAAGAAGAAAGTTAAGGAATTACGTACGAAAGGAGAAAATATTCGTTGAAATCTGTAGATAGGTTTCTTGAATAACTGAAGAACTTTGGAGAAAGCAGTGTTGGAAACTTTGTCCCGTAGAGCAGACAGATATAATGAAAGATGAAACAAAAGCATGCCTAATGTGGTTGTGCACGATCATTTCCTTATTTGCTTTCTTGAACTGGGATTCACAGATGATACGCAAATTAACAACACAATTAAGATGATCGACTGACATCCTTTTTTGTTTTAGCTTGCAGATTTTCATTTCGTATTAAATACGAACTGTTTGTAAATGTAGAAAAATGGTATTAGTAGAATGAAAAATATAATAGATTTGAAATGGCAAATGCAAGTGTTCAACTCTTTACGTGAAGCTGAGTCGTAGTTTAGATGTGTTGGAATGTTTGCAGTTCTACACATATTGTCTAGAGCTGGACGAAAACCATTAGAGAGACTCACAATCTGCAGAATTGTATGAATACATTGTCTTATTCAAGGAAATTAGAAATTTTATAACTCACTGTTTGCATATGCTGGCTCACAAACTGTGTGGAGTGGTGGTACAACCTCTCCCTCTCTCGCACATTGTGGATATTTCATCACTGACTTAGCAAACAGTAACACGTATATTTATATAGTATTAATATATTAAATAATAATTATTTAATTTGATATAATTTATTAAATAATATAGTATTTACCCATGTTCCAAACTGCATTTAAAGTCGCAGATTTACATATAAATATCACTTTCACACAAATTAACTTTATTTATATATATTTGAAAAGTGAACATCATGAAGTTATTTCTATTTCATGAAGTAAAGATATTCGTGATATTGAAGACTGATCATCTATCGCTTCACTCATTTCCGACCGTAGACGACTTTGTAGACATTGCCCACAAAGTCTTCCTAGTGAGATTTTTACACCATTGTTTTCCCAAACACTACCCCTCCCCCCCCTCCAATTTTGTCCTGGCTAGGGAACGGCATATGGCTATAGGCGTATTCATGACTGTAATCCATGTGTGTTCACGAGGCTGGTTTGCCTGTTCTGGGTAGACGAAAAACCCGAGTTTCCTGGTTAACTCCCCCCCCCCCTTTACCTCCATATGAAACAGGCTAACTCACCTTTGGTTAGAAAGCGACCAGATAAATGTTCCTCACGTCACTGAAGGGTATCCATCACAGGTCTTTCCGACCAAGGAAAGACCTGGGTTCAATTCCCGGACTATATAGCGTTTCTTGAATTCTTCGAATCAGATGATACATAAAATAAAATTTTCAATTTATTTTCCCCCTTACACATCACATTCAATGTCTTCTATAAATTTCAGAGAGTAATGTTTGGCTCGTGGAGGCACGCATATACTGGCTAATAATTTACAGGTGTTCTCCTGAACTGTCTGATGAACGCTGATGATACAGGGTTTGTAAACGATGCCTGTCACTGAATTGACATTTCATTATACGGAGTAATTTAGAAACGCGAGGTCGCGAACGCTATAGTACACTATGGAAATACAACAAAACGATGTCATCCCTCTTTTATTGCTTTTCAGGGCAAAGTTTGAAAAGTTTCCATATGAACTCTTCTCATGACAAAATGGTAATATCTTAATATTTATTTCATGTTTTCGCTAAGTGCTGAATGCTAGTATTAGACATTCGAGTCAACTGTTGCTGAAATCTAAGTTTCTCTTCGACCTATATTGGTTTGCAAGTTTTCCTTTGCCAACTCATATTTCGTTCTTTGCATTTCCACATCTAGAAAACGTTCCGCAGTCTCCAAACGCTTTTGAGAATTAGTATTTTATGCATGTGACGCATAACAATGCTTCGCTAGCGTTTTTAAATATAAAAATAATCCGTTAACCACTTTTATTCCCCAAAGGAGTAGACGAGGTCATTTAACCTTAACATTTAAAAGCTGGGAGTAGCCAAACTCCACCCATAGCCAATCGCAAATAGCTGACCAAATACTGTTAATATTTTTAACTACCGTCTAATCGAAGATTGGTATTTAAATCATCAATATTACGGAGGCAACTGCCGCCATCTCGCGGTAAGTAACGCTAATACTACGAGAAAGAGCCAAGAGGCTATTTTTTTCCAAGGCGTAAAATCAAGTTAAGGGGATATATGAAAAAAAAAAGAGGGATTTATTATCCCTTTAACTTAAAGCTAATACTATTTATTATTATCTGAAATAGTGAGTTCTAGTCAATTTTCTGCCAGCCGAAATGGAAGAGTGGTTAGCGTATCCGCTTTTATCCTACTAACCCTTTCGTTTAATCCTACATTTTTCTAGAACAGGGTGGGGGAACCTTTTTCTACCAAGGGCCATTTGGATATTTATAACATTATTCGCTATACATACAAAATTATCAACTTAAAAATTAGCCTGCTATATTTGGTCAAACATTTAATTAACTCCCCTCTAATGTGATGGCTGGAACTGCTTCTCTTTGGTGAGGCGTGTGATGTTAGCTGGCTTTGATGATGTTGCTACTCGCAACAGCTTTTCCAGGCTTGCGTCAGTCAGTCTGGAGCGCAGTCGACTCTTCGCGATGGTGAGTTTTGAAAAGAACTGCTCGCAGCAGTAAGTTGTTCCGAACACAGATGCATATTTCAATGCATGTCTCCTCAAAGTGGGAAATTCATCATTACTTATGTAACGTTTATAGAACTCAAGCAGTGGGAGGCTGTTGTACCTAGCTTTCAGCAAATCATCGCTTTGCAGCTGAATGATTTCGTGTTGTAGTTATGAGGCACATCAGTTGGTTCCACATTGAACGGTGTATCAAAGATGTTCAATTCCATTTGTTTACTTTTCACGTCCTTGAATCTTTCATTAAATGCCTCAATTAGTTTCGTACATTCACCAGCATATTCAAGTGTCGTAGAAGGCTTTTTGTCCTTCCAGAGTGGGGAAATGCACCGTGTTATTCCTTTAGAGTTGCACTTTTCACAGCCTTAATGGTAATGTCCACCATGAACGCTAGATCACACAACCACTTGCTATCATCGAGTTCCCTGACAGGTTTTCTCATCTTCATGAACTGCTTGACTTCCTCCTGCAGTTTGTAAAACCTCATGAGCATGTTCCCGCTCTGGACTAACACTCTGAAACACTTTGTCTGGTGCTAATAACTCCGTAGCAGCTACCATGCACTCTTTCACAAGCTCTCCCTCTACATGAGGCCTCAGCTTCTTTGCGATTAGCTCGCTCACTACATAACTTGTCTGAATAACGTTGTCTCTGTCATAATGAGGCCTAGTGAAAGCAACTTGTTGTGATTCCAAGCTCCACTGAAGAGCATTGATTTTGGCCAGACGCATTTGGCCTTCCAATTCATTGTGATTAGCATGTTTTGAGTTGTAAGGACGCTCCAGGTTGGCTTTTTTCATTACTGCTAACGCATCGAACACAAACTAAGCACACAGGTTTGCCTTTGACTTCAACAAAAAAATAATCATTTGTCCATTTCTCTTGGAAAGATCGACACTCAGCATCAACTTTTCTTTGTAGTCACCATTTATAGGATGTTACACCACTTAAGTTTTAATAACTATCCAGTGTGTGTCGCGAGCGACGTGATTATTTTGCTTTGATCGCTGTTCTAATCCTGCATCTTGGATTTGGAACATATCCAACGTTCGTACCATCGACTCTTGTGGTCTTCTCGTCGGCTGCCGCGGGAGCCGACGGGAAGCATTCGTGTCTGTCCTATCATGTACTCGTATGTGTCCTGTCTATCCCGTAATAGATGTTCTTTGCTTGTCCCTCAAAATATACGTCATTGTTATGATTCACTTAATATAAAGTTATGTTGCTGTGAAAAAAGCTCCTAGATTTATTCAATTTCGAGTCCCGCCTGCGGTTGCCTTGGAAGGGCCAGATCAAATGATTTTTTGGGCCTTATACGGCCCGCAGGTACATTCCCCACCCCTGACTTAGACCATCGGTTCGCAACTGGTGGTACGCGTATCCCCAGAATAAGTGCTGGGCATTTCAGGGCTACACGAAAAAATAATCAGTAATGGCAGAAAAACAAGTAAAGTAAGCAAAATGCAAAACATTAGTTATAGAATAATAAATGTTAAGTTTGAATCATCGCTATTTTAAAAACAAGGGGTACAATTTATAGAAATGGGTTTAAAAGGAGTACACAAGTGGGAAAAGATGAACCACTGACTTAGACTATCTATAACAAATCCGGCATCCAGTGAAGAGATTAGGTATTAGTTAGTATTAGGAACCACATCTTGTGGTTCCTAATACTAACACTATATTTATTGTCTAAGATAGTATATGGATTGTGCGCTCGATTTTCTTGAGTTTACGGAAGAAAAAAAATCCGGGATTCCAGAAGAAAAAAAACCGGTTTGCCAATGCCAGAGATTAACTAATTCGGGAATCGATCGAAGAAAGGATTACCAAATGTCCCTCTAGTAAGCGACTAGATTTCAACCTAGGTCTTAAACGCCACTTCGTCACACAAACTCTAAAGTTAAGAATAAAAAAAAAACAACTGATCCACTGAAGGGAAACTATGAATGTCCAGATTTTCTATCCCCCTTCAATAATAACATCTGTAATGATAGTATGATTATATCAAGATATTTTGCTGTATATGCGGATTACACTATTCAGAGATATGCTAATTATGACTTAGATGTGGCATCAGTAGTATGGGAGGCTTAGTAACAAAATAGGGGTAGAGTAAATGGTGGGGATGTGACGGCGGAAACGTGACGTCACTGCCAGATGTTTCCCCACGGAAATTCCAAACATTTCATACTCATGACGTCACGATTCCTTATAGGGGAGGCACTATGAACCAAATAGGGGTAGAGTAAATGGTAGGGGATGTGATGGTGATAATGTGACATCACTGCCAGATGTTCCTCCAAGGAAATTCCAAACATTCAATACTCATCACGTCACGATTCCTTACAGGGGAGGCACTATGCACCAAATAGTGGTAGGGTAAATGGTGGGGAATGTGACGGCGGTAACGTGACGTCATTGGTCAGACACTATGAACCAAATCAAGATAAGATAAGGATTCGTGCCATGATTGGTCAGACACTTCAAAGAAAATAGGGGTAGGGTAAACGGGGGAGTGAAGTTAGTTCGTGGTTTTGTGTTATCAGATGTAGATAAGTGATGTAATTTGTAAGGTGTAAATTAGTGACATCATTGAGTTGAAGTGGAAAGGGAAGTTATTGTAGTGCAGAGGTGTGACTTCCTGTGTGTCGTGGGTGGCAGATTAGTGTGAGTGCCTTGTTTTTGTTTGTTTTCAGTGGTGGCTTATGGGTAATGGTTTTAGTATGGAATTCTGAGTAATTCTTCGAGTACGGAATCCTGGGTAATGGTTAGAGTATAGAATTTTGTAAAGATTGAGATGTAGATAACATGAATTAGAGAAGTGACATCACATTGTGTGTTCGGTTAGAATGTGGATTTGTGGGTGATGGTCAGAGCATGGAATTCTGGGATGTGGTTGTGTTTGTCATTGGCATCGGATGAGCTTTTTGTTTGCATGTGGCATTATGGGTTATGAAGAGACATTGGACTTCTGGGAGGATATTTGGTCAAGTGTTGGGGTCTTTGGATCAATTGTTGAACAATGGGAAAATATTTGTCAATATACCAGTAGACATTTTCTATTATTAGTTACTGGATATCATTGGTGTCCTCCTCACCCCTTCAAACACACAAACACATTTTTTTCCTTTCGTGTTTACATTTTCTCAAATAATTAACTACTGGATATCGGTAGTATCCCTCAAAAAACGTTTTTTCTTTCATGTTTACATTTTCTAAAATAATTAATTACTGGAATTTCAGTTTTACTGCTTTTTTTTCTTGCACGTTGTTTTGTCAATAGGCTGTAGTCAGACATTTTCTAAAATAATTACTTACAGGCTATCAGTGGTGTTCCCTGCATCCTCTTTCATGTTCACATTTCTAAAACTAATTAAATGTTACCTTTATTACGAGTTCTAAGCAGAATAAATATTCTTAAATATGGAGAACACATCAACGATACCTTAATTGTTCATTTAAATTTACAAATAACACATTTAACTGAAA
Source organism: Typopeltis vanoorti (assembly GCF_054136105.1). Classification (NCBI taxonomy): domain Eukaryota; kingdom Metazoa; phylum Arthropoda; class Arachnida; order Uropygi; family Thelyphonidae; genus Typopeltis; species Typopeltis vanoorti. Next base: position 110,662,015 of record NC_143558.1, read on the forward strand.
TATTATTTACAAGTATATTCATAAAGAAAAATTAGAACATAAATTACCTAGAAATATTTCATTAGATTTCTCTCTCTTGCTATTTATTTTCCTGAAGAAAGAAAAATTCCAAAGGGTTTTGGGTTCGCTCATTTTCTTTTACTTTACGGGATACACAAAACAGTACAGTACAACACAACACACACAATATGATCTGCATCCTGAAAGAATGAATTGCAGTAAATAAAGTGAAAATGCACTCGATTATTGTTCCTATAGGTTTCTGTTCAAAGTGACATAATTGAGTTGAAGTGGAAATAAACGTTGTCATGGGTATTTAAAAATTTTTTTTTTTTATGTTGGGCCCATACACTGGAGGTTGGTTGGTCAACCTATTGTACATTAGTACCATGTATTGGTAGTGGGCTGGGAAAGGAGGAATTTTTTTATATTTGATTTGAATGACTAAATTGTATTCCCTGGGAAACACAGCAGGTGGGAGATTGTTCCACAGTGCAGACGTTGCAAGGATGAAGGAAGAGGAAACGAAATTTGTTCTGTTTGTTTCTAGGTGTACTGTGAAGGGATGTTATACAACAGCTGCTGTACAACAACATGCTGTACGAAATGGTTCTGCACATGTTCCAATGAGTTTAGTACTGAGCGGAGGAAATATTGATGTTATTTCAGATGAGCATTTCCCATGGAAATATTTGTAGAATATACATACTGTAGAGACCATACGTCAGTGTGAAAGTGAGGGGAGAGAGTTTCTAAGGTTGATAAATCTAATTGCTCTCTCTGTATTGAGTAGAGCATTTTGAGAGAGCTTTTGGGGACCCCACCCCATATGTGGGAGCAGTATTCAATAGTTGGTCAGATTTGTGACTTGTATAATGTTAATAGCTGTTCGGGGGTGAAGTAATGTCTTGAGCGAAAGAGAAATCCTAGTTTTTTTTAGGCTGAGGGTGCAGTGTTTGAGATATGTTTGTGCCAGGAGAGGTTTGATGTGAGGGTGATTCCGAGGAGCGAGATCTCAAACTGTCTGGAAATTTGGGTACTATCAAAAAGGATACTGGGAAAAATGGTTCTTTTTTTATGGGAAATAGTACAGAACTGGGTTATGTTGGCGTTGAAATTTATGAGGTTATCCGAACCCCATTGTAGGATGGCTTCAAGATCCGAGTTGAGGGTGGTGGTTGATGTTCTGTAGGTTGAGGTGAGTTGTGTAGGGTAAGGCTTATCAAATTCAAGCAAGGTGTGTAATGTGCTGTCATCTGCATAACTGTGTATTGGGTTGGAGGTCAATTGCAGTACATCATTGATATATAGCACGAAGATGGTTGGTGAGAGAACAGAACCTTGTGGGACCCCAGCATTAATTGGGTGATGAGAGGACAGGGAGCCATCCACCATCACACACGGGTGTATCCAGACAGAAAACTGGCAATTCACCTATAGAAGTCCTGGGTCAGGCCGAATGATGGTAGTTTGCCTAGTAGGCCTTTGTGCCACACCCTGCCAAAGGTTTTGGAGATATCTAGTGCAACCACTTGGATTCGTCAAACCTCTCCATTGCATTTGACCGGAGATGGGTGATGTATGCGAGTAGATCACCTGTTGATCGGTAGTAGCAGAATCCATACTGACGGTCATTTATTTGGTGAGTGTCTTCAAGATAGTGAAGGAGTTGGGAATTGCTAATTTTTTCCATTACCTTTGACAGGACTGAGGTGAGCAAGATAGGGTGGTAATTGAATGGTAGTGACTTGTCACCCTTCTTGGGAATGGGCTGAATATAGGCCAATTTCCAGTTTCTGGGATAGATTCCAGGGGAGTAGGAGAGTATATATAGGTGACATAGGATATGGGTCAGTTCTGGAGCACAAATTTTCAGAACAATTGGTGGAATGCCATCAGGGCCATGAGACATTTTTGTGTCTAATTTGGGCAGTATTTTTCTGATCTCATCCTGGCAAAAGGATATATAGGGGACATTGTATGTTGGGTGTCTGGAATGGTTGGGGAACATTTACCGTCATCAGTTATGCATGCATTTGAAGCAAAGTATGAGGCCAGAAGGTTGGCTTATTCTGTGGGCGATGATGCAATAGAGCTATCCAGGTGTGGAAATAGTGTTGGACAGAAGTTGGCCAATTGCTTTGGCAAGAGACCAAAAGGCTCAGCTGCCGTTTAGACAGGCTGCTTTTTTCCTACTTTTTACTCTTTCGAAACTCTGTTTTGGAAGCATTGATTGTTTTTATGTATCTATTAGTGGCTTTGGTGTAAGCTTTGAAGTCAGATGGGGTTCTTGATTTCAGCCAGTTGTGGTATGTCTGATGTTTCATCTCTACAGCCTTGACACATCTTTTGGAGAACCAGGGCTTCATTAGGGAACGGCAGTTCAGAGTGCTGTGTGGAATGTATGTATCCATGTCAGTGAGGGATTACTTTGGTAATAAGCTCAGTGCATATGTTTGGGTTGGAAGACCAGAAGCAATAGTCCAAACATAGGAATGCAGCATAGAAGTTGCAGAGGCTGTCCGACTTGGCACTGTTATAGTGCGAAACTACTTTTGCATGGTAGTATCTGTGTAAAGGTTGTTGCATGGGGGAGGAGATGAGCACTAGGTTGTGGTCAGAATTGCCCAGGGGGCTCACTACTTTCACTGTGAATTGGTATGGGGTCATTGGTGAAAAAGAGATCTACGGTGTTTGGGGAGTGGTTTGACATCCGGACAAGTTGTATACGGTCATTGGTGATGGCAAATGTTTCAGAATCTCTGCCTGCAAGATCTGTACAACTGGAGGAGGAAAGCCAGCTAACGTTGTGAACGTTAAAATCTCCTAGAAGGATGATTTCGCTGTTGGGAAAGTGGGATTGGAGAAAGTCAACTTTTAGGGAGACGAAATTAAAGAGCTCAGGATGGTTGGTTGCATTGGGGGAGCGATAGAGACAGCAGATGTATTGGACTGAGTGGGGCATGTGTGAAGACTGAATGGTATGTGTGACTTTCCGTGTGTAGAATTCTGGGTGAGGGTTAGAGTTAGAGTATGGAATTCTGAAAAGTGAGATGAGCTTTTTTAGTATTTTTTTGTTCGCGTGTGGTATTATGGTTTTTTCCCTCTCCTGGCATTAATTTCACAGTCGCCATTTTTTTAACTCATTTATTATGTTAGGTATCTTTTCAAACACAACACAAATAAATAATTATTCATTATTTCAACTGAATATTGGGTCTGGTACTATAATTTTCAACTTAATTCCTCTGTTACAACTCCAAAGATTATACTTTAGACTCGTGTATTTTTCTTTTGCTTTAGTGAGTGTTGACTGAAAGGAAATGAGACAAACAAGGATTTGAAGTAAAGTAAAAATCACCACTATCCTCTTCTGTAATTTTCACACTGGAGTGTGACAGATTGCACAAAGATTTGGTAATTTGCACTCGTAATTTTTTTTTCGCATTCATACCTAAACAGAAATTAAGACTTTAAACTTAACAAGTCTCTGAAAGTAGGGTTACCATATTTCTTGAAAACAATATGCTTCATCAATGTCAATCATAAAAAATTGTAAAGAAAAATAAAAAAAAAAAAATATATATATATATATATATATATTTTTTTTTTTAAAATCTCATTGACTATTTTGGTTCCCTTATATGTGCGTCATCACAAGGAGACTAACTAAAAGTAAGGCATATTTCCCTATAGAACTTTCAGGTTTCAAGCTGTGTCCATATTATTACATCAGTTCATTCTTTTGCTAATGAAATAAATGACCATCCTTCAAAATAAACAAATTAACGTTTGTTTGGTTTTGCGCTGGAAAGTCATTGTCATGAAGAGATTTTGACGAGTACAAAAGTTAAAAGAAACCCAACAGTACTTGAATGGCAATGCATCCAGTGGTGAGCTATAAGGGGCTCGCGCGAGTCCTTTGTTAAATTTTGCGAGCCCCTTGTTTTTGTTTACTTTTTATTTTTTCAAACATGTTAAGCGACAAACTCATACGGTAAGCTAACAAAAATTAGTCTATTCGTCAGTGTAAGGATTATTTGGCATTATAGTTTCAACTCCTCTATAAGGAATGCGCTCAAGTTTGAAAATAAAATAAGCGCATGCGCTATCTTTATCCTTCTCCCTTCTGGCAGCCAATCAAATATTTTATAAAAGATTTCATTCTTATTATATTTTGATAGTTAAAAAATGTTTTTCTTAAGTAAGATAAATTAACACAGTTGATTGTGCGCAAATATTTCATGTTTAGATCGTGAAATATTTGTTTAAAAATGATAGCCTTTGTTAAATTAGAGATTGATTGTCCTCTCATGCTTGTTGATTGGAATTTGTACACAAGCTGTATTAATAAAAGTGTTTGTGTGAAATAAGGCTTTTTTTTTTTTTTTTTGCTCAACGATGCGAGCCCTTTGTTAAAATTTCCATAGCTCATCACTGAATACATCAATTACTTTTCCAAATGATTAGGGCAAATTAATGTGTCCGTCAATAAAAAATGAACAACTGTGCAAAGTTTCAATGTTTTTAAAAATGGTCAAAATAGTCAATACAAGAGAAGTTACCATATCTCATCTGATCAGTTGAGAAGTACGATAGATACAACATTCATTCCAAAACTGAATCTTGTCTCTATTATGATTCAAAATTGGTGGACGTTTAAAGTTATATTACCGTTTTCATTGCAGAAGTAAGAAACAAACGTTTGTATTTCTATCAAGCGAAATGAATCCATCATATAAGTGTTCACTTTTACTATTACACCGTCTTCCTGTCAAGAACCCACCAAAACCAAACAAACAAACAAAAGTTTAGCTAATGTAAACTCAATATTACACACGCTGATGGTAAACGTCAATTATGTCACAATATGAAATGGTCCCGATTGGGAATATGAAGTTTCTTGATTTCTTCAAAACGATATTTTTTTTTTAATTGCGAACGCACTATGTATGCTTCGCATTAATGGTTACAAATAATATATTTATGGTTTCTCTCTCACTCACGCATCCACACCTGGCTTCAGTCTCCTTAATATATTTTAAAAGGGAAGTTTAGCAATACAATATTTATTTATTTTTTTTTTTTGGGTCTCAACTATTTACCAAACTGCATCCATGAAATTAAATTACACGTGCCAGTATTTCAATAGATGAAGTAATATTAAACACAAAGGGTGTGGGGATGGACTAAAATAAACATAGCAGTGGAAATAATGCAATAAAACGATGTCGTCAATCTCAGTACAAATATCCTCGGGGACAAAGTTCTAATATATCTATATTAACTCATGACATCACTGTTGTGACAGCGTATCATTTTAAATGACATGCTGTCACTTTTAAATGATATGATGTTATTAAGATAAATGATTCATTTATCCTAAGCAATAAGTAAAATTTGCATATTATATGTCGGTAACCTGAATTATTAACCTGCATTAAATCAAGTACAATATTTTGGTATTCTTCATGAAATACCACGTGAGTTGAAGGACTCCAGAATGAGTTGTTAAAATGATACAAGCAAAGAATGTTAATCTTACAAGTGCTGCTTCTAATGAAAAAACTTTAGTCACTATCCCTTATTATAAAAAACTATTTAAATTAATTTTTCAAAGTTTGAAATTTAATGTTTGTTTTCGTTTTAAGGATGTTTGTAATTAAGACACTGTTTACTTATTTTCATTATTATCGTATATCACAACAAGTTTACTAGCAGTTAGGAAACGTGATGATGTCTGATTAGGATTTAGGATCGGTGATATACGAAGTTTAGCAGTGGTTACGTCATTATCATAAAGAACATTGTCATCATTCTTATTAAATATGACCATATTAACAAAAAATAATTCAGTTATTTTGAAGACATATATTCTTCCCATTTTTGACAAAACTCATCTCTAGATCTGAAATCATCTGAAGACCGGTAATAGCTCATGAATTAAGATCAATACATTTTTATGTTCTTCCCTTCTGAAGACGCCAAGTCCAGTTCTTGACTGGTTCTATACATATCTCTGCATGACTTCCTTGGGTGATTGTTTGTAGTTTGGCAAATGGTCAAAATGTAAGTTAGTGCACGATAATCTCAATAATTCATTTATAAGACGTTTCCCACAAACATTGCCACTGTCTTCTGATACTCATTCGCGACTGAGCGAAAAATCAAAGAAAGAGAAATATATACACAATTAAGTGGATATTGAATCCAACATTATTTCTTAGCCGAATATAGAAACTACAAGAGTTTCATGCCGAATATATATATATAGCGACTATATAAAAGTTTCGGCGGATATACAATCGTAAGCCAAGTGGTTCATAACAGGGCAACTCGTAGTAAAGGTGGATTAAGTTCAGATCACTGTCCTTAGTATTTTCCCGTAATGTAAAACACATCTCCTTGGAGATGTATGATGTTATACATTATGGGTGGGGGGGGGAGACCGGTTTCGACCTTTGAGGTCTCGTCAGTGGGAGCTAGACCAAGAATACTCAGGATTAAGTGGTACAGAATTTATATACTTAATGATACGAGTTGCTAAAAAGGTGTCACATTACAAAAGGCACTAAAGAATTACTAAAAAAAGAGAGCAAAAAGCTTCACTTCGGCTATGCAGAATTATTCAAAATTAAGTTGATATTGAATTCAACATTATTTCTTAGCTGAATATAGAGAAATACATATTAAACTAAACTTAAATTCAATTAAACTAAAGTTACAATTATCCAAGATCACTTTTTTCGGCGAAATTGATACACAAATCTACTCCTGATAGTTTCCAAACACTGTTTTCCAGATAATTAATGACAATGATGGTTGGTCCTAATTAGTGCCTTCATCTTAAAGATGCACGATTTGTTCATTTGAGAATTGGACTAAAAGGGCTGTCTATAACACAGATAATTTCAAAAAATAAGCATACAACACACACTTTGAGATTTTAAGTTATATATCTAGTAATCCAAATCTAAACAACGAAAAACAGCACTGGAAGTTGGAATGACTCTTAGTCTAGTATTCTGCAGAAAATTTACAAAGCTTACTTTTTATATCTCTGGATTCAAAATTAGAATAGCACAACCTTTTGTTCAATAGCACTTACATTCGTTTTAGACTCCAAAATATGATGGATAACACTTTCATTGCAGCATGTTTATCGATATGGAATTTGTGAGGCACAGCTCTAGAACGAATACCATCATACAGCTTCTAATACATTAAAAAATTAGACAGATCAAAAGGAAAATCCTGTTACCCTTCAGAATTCTAGTACGCCGTTTAAAAATGTCTACAGTAATGTAACCTCCCTTCAGAGGGATTTGGTTTTCTTAGGCGGGTGGACCGTCTTGTCCCATCAAATCAATTGTACCGTTTAAGAAACAGCGCTCGCTAAGGTACACCTCTGATCACCTTAAATCTTGCAGAGTCACACTACCAAAACATCTTCATCTGATACCAATCAGTAGGCCACCCTCTCTTCCAAGCTAATAGTTTATAATTCAATCCCATTCCTCCACCTTAGGTAACAGTCGTCCATGGTGTATCCATTTCCCCTTGTCTAACTCATCGGTAACAGTATTATAAAATGCGAACAATTAGCTTAAAGATGACCTTCCCTTAGCAAACTCATGCTGTTCATCGCCAAGTATAGATTCTCTGTCATCTGAATTCTCTATACGAGCTTTTATCAGCTCTTTCAAAGTATTCACCTTCACTCCTGAGATATAATAGGTCGATAGGTGGAGGCATCAATAATTTTCTCTACCTTTTTGCAATGCGATTGTTACCATACATTTTTTCCAGTCTTGTGAGATCTTCCTTGTGCTGAGAAAGAAATAATACAGTCAGTTCAACTGAACTCTTTACCATTCCTGTTAATATTTATTCCTGTAATAGAATTCTTATTCAGTTTACATAATCAATCTAGTACCTTATAAATAAATAGCACTTTATAAATAACTGTTACCTATGTCAAAATTAAAAAGGAATGTATATTAAAAGAACATATGAAAAACAAATATTGTTGAACGCCTCACTAAGTTAAACTGATGCATTTAGCTTGGGTTTTGCACAAATAATATTTAACATAACGAGGGAGTTTGTTAGTGAAATTTCACGGGAAGCAAATAATAGCATTTTAAAGAGGTGCAGGTTAATGAAACTTTGCAGTATATTTTAAAATTGCTATTTCAAAGAATTCAGTTGGAATATAAAACATCTACATGTTCTATTCTCATGGTACGACTTTGACTCATGCAAACGATTACTGCATATTGCTCAAGAGTGTAGCATCACGGCACTAATAAATTAAGTGTCGATTCAATATACAGTAGGCGCATGCGCAATGTTCAAAATCACTGAAGCAGTCGTTTATAGTAAAGTATATATAACCACATTCGATTAATACTTGCATAAAATATTTCCCCCAAAATAATTTTTCCCTTGCTGAATCTCCTTGCTCTTACCTGTTTAAAGTTTTGAGAACGTAAGTATTGATTTTTGATATAATACTTTCTGCAAATTTGAAACAGCAAAATATAATGAATTTCATTATATTTCAAATTTTCATTATACACAGATTATAAAATGACAGCTATCGTTTTACGTCAATTTTTATTTCCATTGGCCTTCAAAAGTATGCTTCAAAAGCATACTTTTGAAGGATTTATGAATTTGGGTCCGAAAATGGGACAATGAGTATGACTACCAGTTTATGCATTCAAATTACTTCGTCAAAATTCTTACTTTCACTACAGGTAATAAATAGTTATTTTCAGCTTTATTAAAATCAACACTAATTAAATTTGTGTGCATCCTTTTATAGTTATCTCCCTGAATTGGAGATAATTCCTATTGAGTGGTGAATGAGTATTAATGCTTGTTGGACGGCATGTTTAAACAAGAGCGCATAAGCATAAATTATTCAGTTTACTGAATTGCGTCACTGATAGTGCAAACCTCATTCTTAGTTTACTTTCAATTTTAGAAATTATTTTAAAGACTAAGCACCTAGATTTGTTATAAAATGTAAATATCTTTATATTGTAGCCAAATTTTCGACTCGCAATGTATGCCATTCTTGTACTTGTTGCTGTTGCTTCGCTTTCTGCTCCCTGCTGGGCTCAAAGTAAGTGATTTTAGAATTCTAAAAAAAAAAAAAAGGAAAAAAAAAGAAACTGGTTAATTAGGCATTGGGATTAACGTGAAGATTAACGAAGTCTATCCTCCTTGAAAGCTAAGATTCATCTCTCGAACGACTTCACCTATGAAAAATCTGTATATAAAATAATTTGATGTAAGCTAGATATTTCCTTTTTAATCCCAGTGCCTGATAAATTATGCATGATTATAAATTCAAATGAATATATTGAGGAAAGAAGGAAGAACATTAATGATTAATTCTGAGTAAGCTACTTGCTATAATACATTCACATATTTTTATTTATTTATATAAAAAAATAAGTATTCAGTGTATCGTACTGATCACGTAGTAGTACAATAAAAGGTGTACTAATAAAAGTACAATAAAAGTTGAGATTTAAGATTTTGTGGGATATATAATTTACTTAATGCATAGATTTCGCTGAATATTTTTTCTTCTCTTTGTAAATGCACCGTGTCCCGCAGTAAATGTAAAACTTGCTTGTTTTTAAATGCTTCTTTTTTCACTTTAATGTTCTATCATAAGTAGAAATTATTTCTATTCAATGTTTTTAAAATGGGGCATTTAATGAAGTTAGTTTTCATAGAAAATTAAATCCGTTAATGACGAAGGAAAAAATATCCACTTCAGTACTTGTTTTAGATTTCTTTCATATCCAATCAAATATCTGTCGTATTACTCAGTGGAATAGTTTTATAATTAATCAGCTAACTTCCGACCGTCAGTTCAAATGATGATCATGCTATTGAGTCACTTTTACCCAAGTGATGAATATCTTATTACATTCCATTACTTCATATAATCTAATGTTAGCAAAGACTCTGCACATTCCTTCTCCATATGAAATTAGAACCCTTGAAGGAACTCGGGATTATGAATTGCATAATGACATTTGCATGTCATTATGCAATTTATAATGAATATTTACTTAACATCTTGAAAAAATGAAAGTAACATAAAAGAGGCATGCGTTTTCATCATATATTTTTATCCATCTTAGCCACGGGTAGAAATCTAATAATTCTAATATACTAATATTAATATAAAGAAATCTTCCTGTTTGGAAGAAGTTTGGCAAATGAATTTTGTAGAAGATAATCCTTTTTAAATTAAATATTTAAAAAATACAAATGATGCCTTAAAGGTATTGTCGAAAATATCACTAACCACGGACTTTTCTCTTTCTTGTAGAATGTCAGTGTCCTCTTCCCGAACAACAGTACAACGAATGTGGTACTGCCTGCCCTTTGACATGCGATAACTACAACGAGACAGAAATAATCTGCGAGCAAATTTGCGTTCCAGGATGTTTTTGCATGAAGGGATTTGTCAGAGACAAGTGTGGGAATTGCATCTGTCCTTCACAATGTCCACAATAAAATTCAGTCAATTAATTATTTTGTTGCATCATAAGAAATAATTATTATTTCAGACTGTGTATTTTAATAGGATTAACTCTTTATATCTGGTGTGAAAACTTTGTAGAATAGTTTTAAATAAAGTATTTCCAGAAAACTTGACATGAATCTATGTTTAGTCATCAGTTAAAAATCCGAAACGGCAACAGAAGTCCAAAGATTATATATATATATATATATATATATATATATATATATATATATATAGAAAGTAAAATTGCTTAAAATTCCTTGGTATCTTTAACAATATATATATATACACACACACACACCTCCCCCATGAAGCCTAGGCTCCCCCCCCCCCCAAGTTGCTGGCTGGTAGGCCAGTTCTCCTTGATTTCTCATGACTCGAATTTTGAAAACTCGAAACGGGTTCCGTCCCCCCTGGCGCCTACGGCACCCAACCCCCCCGAGTTCCGGATGTGTTGGCCGGTTCTCCTTGAATTCTGATGATTCGAATTTTGAAGACTCGAAAGCGGGGGGGTTCCCTCCCCCTCTCCCGGCGCCCAACCCCCCGAGTTCTGGACTGGTAGGCCGGTTCTTCTTGAATTCTGATGACTCGAATTTTGAAGACTCGACAATCAGGGTAGCCCATGAGTTTCAAAACGTTTCAAATTACTTGACAAAAAACGTGACACAAAAACGTTACAAAAAAAGTCTTATCATTTTATATTATAGAGTAGATATATACATACATACACATACAAGTATATTTATTCGATTTCTTTTTGCGGAAGTTTGACTTCCTGAAATAAAGAGTAATATTTTAAAACGGAGAATGTACATGTAGATGTAAGTTGATTGAATTCTAATGTCTATGCTAATGATTAAGCTAATAAAATACTAATAATGAAACATAAATAAATAAATGAAATGCAAAAATTTAAACCGGCTGATTTTATTTATAAGATTCCAAACCAAATGGATAGGAAAATAAATAATACGCACTAAGCATATTGGCCGAATACAAACTACACTATGCCACAAAGTGAAACAGTTCGCGAGAGACAGAAAATGCTTGGTTTTCTCGTCTTCGTGAATGTACGATTTGAAGACGAAATACCAGAACGTACCGTGAGAGAGAAAGAGAAATCGAGAGAATATGGTTTAAAAGAAAAAGGAAACAACCATTTCCCATCGAATTCGCAAAGTAACTAACGCATGCGAGAAGAACAGAAATTCCTGAAAATGAAGTTTTTAGGAATTCTGAACTATTCTAACCTCTAAATACAATTAAAAAAATGCTTTACAATTACAGAAGTGACTCGAGCACGGATTATTCGCAGGCGTTAACAATATTTGAATTAATAATCACTTTCATTCTATGAGATGATTCAGTTAGGAAACTTATTCAAGTATTCGGCAGATCATTTGTTGAATGCTAGCACTCGCTAACATTCATATTGATATCAATAAACAGTTTATGCGCGCGGAGGTGTGGGAAAGGAAATTTCTTTACTATCTCAGACTAAGAAAATACTGAAGAATTTTGCAACGAATTTGTGTTTTAAATATACTTGACATTACCGAACTCGTTTTAGACACATCATTAACAGAGCTATGTGTGAAATATGCTGTGCTTCAGCATATTTCACACATAGCTCTCTTTAGGAGGCATGCATGCATGCCCAATAGTGTAATGGGCATGGTAATTTTCTGGATAATTCCAATTAAGCCATTGAGAGGGTTGAAAACAGAGTTTTTTTTTTTTTTTTTTTTTTAACTTGTCACTGCTTAGCGGCGTATGCTCTAGTGCTACAGAGTATTATTGAAGGTGAAAAGAAATTGCACATGCGTGTAAGTCTATCACAAAGTAAGCGTTATATTTTAGAAATAAGCCATTTCCTCCATAACTATATATAAAAAACACAGTATTATTGTGAAAATTCAATTATTAACACTAATACTGAGTCAACCCTACCATTGGAAAGTGCCGCATTAAAATACTAGAAAAATGCTTATATTAGCGCAAAAACGCCAGAAAATATCAGCTGTGAAAGGTTCGAGTTCTATGACTTGGTCCTAATTTTCTTTTACAGTTCCTTCTATCAGTTACTTCAGACATGTTGGCCGTTATATTTTCTTACTACATTTCAGCACTCCAATATATGCCGAGTAATTTTTGGTGTTATTAACTTTTTTCTATTAATCACACACACGAGAAGTTGCAGAGCCTATAAGTACTGGTTCAATACACTGGCTGGGATTAAGAATGAAGAAATCTATTGGTATTACTTTGAATAGCTTGAGGTTGAATTTCTTCGGATATACTTCAATGTGAAGGTTAATGAGAATAAAGATTGAATACAGAAGAATAGAAGTAGCAGGTTTGGTGAATTAGCAATTGAACTGTAAATGGACATCAGGTAGCTGTTGCTCTTGCTGTTATAGATTTAGCAGAAAATATTGGGCTGAGAGAATGATTGCTCCTAATTCTGATGATCAGCTCCAAAACAATGTGAACCCCAAAAATCTATGAGACTCACTTGGGAGCGTAAGTAGGAGAGTGTTCGTCTGTTAGCTGACCTGCTGACGTCACGAATTTTCAGAGTTTTTGGCGCACGACCTCAAATACGCGTGTATTATTTTCTAGTTCGGCTGACTTTGGATGTGACAGTAAACATAAATGCCCTTTATGATAAAGGAATTAATATTTTGTATAAAGTTCGGAAATTAATGTCATTAAAACAAAAAGACACTCTAGGAAGTGCAGATAATTGAATGTTAAGAAATACATCAATGACAATACAAGAAACATTTTCTCAAGAAGCCAGCTTGGTTGGTAGAGTGGTTAACATACCCACTCTCTAACAGGCTACTGGTTTGATACCCATTGTGGGCATGGATGTCTCATGCCATTGTCTGTAGGCAGATTTATTTCATCTCCCGGTTATTGGAAGCCAGAACAGAAGTGACTTGAACCCTTCCCTAGGGACTAAACATGGAACTTAAAGTTTCATGTTTAGTCCCTAGGGAAGGATTTCGGAACTATGTAAAAAATAATTAAAAAATATATAAAATTGATAAAAAAACAAATAAAAATTCTTAGATTACCTACTGTAACGAAATATACTTGCAACGTTTCATCGATGGGGGTCGTATAAAAAAATAAAAATAAAATACGCAGGACCGATGGAAGTTTTAAGGCAAGAAATCCGAGTCCTTGGATTAAAAAAAAATAATAGAACACTTAATCAGATAATCAAAGTAAAATTTGCATAAATTAAATTAGACATATTTTGATAAATAACAAAAACAGTCAATTTCAGATAAGGCATTACTTATTTCTATGTTTCCATTTCGAAAAGAATAAATCAATTTAAAATATATCAATAAAAGTATATTTCTTCTCCCATTATTTCATAAACGTATCATCATACTGAAGATTTTTACTGAAGTTATTGCACACTTTTCAGAGTAAAAGGACTTCTAAACCAATATTTTTTTCTTAACTTCCAAACCTGAAATTAATTATAAAAGCGTTCATTTTTACTATTGTTTCCTACAACAGTATTTTCAAGTACACCTTTAAACAAAGGAGTTTAACATAAAACTAATTAATCCCCTTGTGTAGATGGCAATAATATTTTACTATGTGACTGGGATAATGTCGGAATATATCGTTTTCTCGAATTTTTCGAAGTCGGAGACGTACAAAACGATATTTTCTCGATTATACATGCACCAAGATGTAAGTGAAAAATCATATTTAAGAAAGTTAAGAGTCTCGCGTCATAGACACTGAAGAGAACAGATTTCAGTCTGTCGAATATATTTTTAAATACAACGTGAGCAATTTAGGAAGTTGGTAATATTTTTATATGTTCAGTGTCAACTACTCAAAAATGAGTGCAATTTTGTAAATGAACTGTGTGATTTGTTTATCGATCAAACCTCAACGATATCACTGAACTAGTATATTAATACATGAATGAGAATATTGTTAAAATAATGTGCAGTAAAATGATGTCATCGGCCACTGTAGTACACCTATGCCATTCGACAAAAAAGTTGAACACTGATCTTAACTCATTTCTGGTTAGTATGACGAAATATTAATAATCTCAATATTCGTATAACGAAAATATCATTTATCAAGACTCACTGCAACCACTAAGCTCCCCCATTCTCATCAACTTATGCTGCTTGCCGGTGTTTCCATGAGTACAGTTTTATACTATTTGAAACGTGAATTTTGTACTAACATTCCGCAGTATCTGAATGTTTTTTAGACTAACAAAAACAATGTTTCGCACAGCTAGTTTGTTACATTTAAAATAGTGAGCAAAAGTTAGTCAAGCGAAATTGCTCAGTGAAAATTTTAGCGAGAATGTGATTTTAATAGACGCCCTAATTAAAGATCGGTTATTTTATTGTGACATTAAACCTTTAATATTATTTTAACAGTTAAAAGTATTAAATAAACATTAATATGCTATAATATATATCTTCAACTTTTGCCGCCATCTTCAAAATGCCACTTTATTATTTTGATAATACCTTCTACTAATTTTCGGTAGACGTAAACGTTACTTGAATTAAAAGTTTCATTAATTACTAATTTCAGAAATTAATTGAAGCTGTATAGATCTTCATGATGTCCACTGCCAAGAACGGTTTCTCCTTTGATTGTCAAATGGAAGCGAACGGAAAT
Source organism: Typopeltis vanoorti (assembly GCF_054136105.1). NCBI lineage: Eukaryota > Metazoa > Arthropoda > Arachnida > Uropygi > Thelyphonidae > Typopeltis > Typopeltis vanoorti. The sequence goes on from NC_143558.1 coordinate 110,677,256, forward strand.
CAACTGTTTAGACAACATGAAAAACAAAACAACAAAAAAAAACAATTTCTGTACAAACAAGTCAAAACCAATTTTTACGAAATTATTTCATTTAACAGTTACTCTTTGCTGCTTTAAAAAACAGTAAAGAGATTTAATGGTCAAATATTTTCTGATTTTAATTAAACGATTCTACAATGTACAGTGCAATAACTAGTGAAAACTGCTGAAAGAAGAACTATTTAAATATTTGTAAGATAAATCAGTCTCTATAAAAGCAAAGTATGTCATCAATAACCTTATCGGATCATTTCGGAAATTAATATGTTCATCTATTTTAGGGTGAAATATAAGAAACGAATGATGTTTGTTGAAACTTGAATACCTACATGTGAAAAAAGTTGATGTTGACACACACACACACACTTCAAATATTAAGTGCAGCTTCCTCGTAAATCACAACTATTTTCTGTTCTCTACTTCGTATATCCTACTCTTAATACGGTGATGTCGAGTTATTCAAAATGTACAAAGTCCATTCTCTCATCTGCTCTTGCTTTTTATTCTCTAAATTTGGATTCGAATGGCATTTTCTACGTCCAAAGGAGTTTGAATAGATTAATTAGAAAAGAAAGTGGGATAGCCTTCGAAGTCGGTTACAAAAGCAGTGCGAAAAAGCTTTCAGCAATAGTTGCATCTCAGAATTTTGATCATGACGAGCTTAATTCCTTTGAATTAAGTTCGTCATGATCAAAATTCTTACTTGGAAGAGAGGAAACGTGCATTAAACGTACAAGTAAAATCTGTTTGTCTAATTATTTCATAGTCCACTTAAAATTCGTTCTTTCCTCTTGTTCGCAAAATATTGTAAGCAGAAACATTATTTAAACGAAACATCACCTGTAAACATAACTTTGTTTCTCCTGCCTTGATGCTAATTATTATTAAGCTTTGATATTGCTGTTTAAAGGATTTTTATATATATATATATATATATATATATTTGTTATATATAACAGTAAGAAGACTTTCCATCTGTTGTATGTTCGAGGTGAAGATTTCGCTTTTTTTCTTTTCTTTTTTTTTTTTTTGACTCGCCACGTTTACCTTCTAATCGATAACTAATTTCCTCCTCCTTATACGTATATTAGGCCTAGTGGCATTACATTCGTATTAGGCATAGTCTATTACGATTTGAAACCGCGATCATCTCGAGGATAAGATGGTTAACCCTTTGACTTCCCATATGTCTTATGTCTGTAGTTTCCGGGTGAGAAAAAAAACAAAACAAAAAAACCTACCTCCATATGAGACTGGCTAATTCACTTTTAGTCGAAAGAGACCAGATAAGGGTTCCTCACGTCTTGGACGGGAATCAAACCAACGTGTTCCAATCAAAGGGCTTCGTCTATACCGACAGATCTATGGAGGCTCCGATAACTAATTTGTCTTCTGCAAAACATGCTTTTAAGGAACATAATCTGGGTTGGGAGGGGACTTCCTTTCTTTATGTACAAATATCAAATAAAAAACCTCCCTAGCTCCATATCGACGATGCAGTTCTGAAAAGTAGAGTTCGAATCCAAACTTGAAGCAAATAATCATTATAAAGGGAATTATAACTGTAGGCAACTTAGCTGGTCTCACTCAGCCCAATTCAACAGGAACAGTACGCTATCGAGATAGAAATAATCGCCTGTGAGAGAACTGATTAGTTTTCTAGGATGCCAAGATATTTTCATTGACAGGCCATGAAGCCTAATACGTAAGAGGAAAATGAATAGAAAATATGGAATGATAACATTCTGTAAGGCATCAAAGTGTTACCGATAAAGAGAATGAAATAAACATCAAAATTAATTGCATTTCGTACATTTGGGATGCGTTTTTTTTTCTTTCTGAAAACATACATAGTTCAGATATTTCATTTGTCCTCTTTTTAACTCCACAGCATATATTAACGGATATATTAAACAGAAACTAAATAAAAACGGGTATTATGACTAATTTACAGTATAGAATCGATACGTAATTTTTTTTGCATCGTCTATCATCAGATATCTGCTACAGAAATCGTGTTTAAAATATATGGCGATATATTTAGATGCGTTATATATTTCACAGAATAATACTGCACTGTTAGTAGTTGAGACTGTATTAGGAAACGCCCATAAATCTATAGATAAATCTATTTCCATGAAAATGCTCTAATAAAGATTCTTATTCAGGCACGAATATATTTCATCACATCACACTAAACTAATTAGTAATGTTGGGCAAGAGAACTCCACTTAATGGCCTTCACTATATCGAATGATTTATGATATTATTTCACCACACCAATACATGAAATCACAAAAGCGTGCAAGGTCTCCAGAATAAATTTGCTGTGAAATAATATTGGCAAAGAATGTCAATAAACTTAGAAGTGATGCCTCTCAGGATAAAAAAAAAAAAAAAGTGATCGAAAGCTCTTAAGAGCCTGCATTTGATTATAACGAAATAAATATTTAATAAGTGAATTTTAAATTACATAAAATTCACTTATAATTGTTTTCCATGCAAGTAAGAATGACTCGAATTAAGACTGCTTTTCATTCTTTGCAGTGCTGTTGGTTGCTATAAAATGAACAAAACAGCACTGCAAGTTGCGAAGCTTACCCTAATGATTGAGTGGAATCTGAGCAGACGTTACAGCAGTCTTATCGTTATAGAGCAATCTCGGTAAACAGCACACACACACCAAGAAACAATACTTAAATGCTGCCGTTTGACAAAACCGATTTGAATATTTAAAAAATTTTGAAAGGGCTTATTCTCACTGAATGAAGACCAAAAAAAAAAAAAGTCTGCTAAAATCTCCCTTTCATATGCAGTTAACTTATATCACTGCATTTCTCTACATTCTTTTCATTTGCCTTTACAGTTTGGGCGGTGCATTCAATTCAAGGACGTTCACACATATCTTTGTGATAAAAAAATTATCATACATGACAGTATGTAAGGCTAGAAGGAAAGGAAGAAGATTACTAAAACTGTATCTAAATATCGGAAGTTGCAATCATCCAAAATCACATTTCTTTGCTGACATTCACTTAAAATTTTATTTTTTTGTTTCCAAATGCTTCTTCCATGCGGCAGTTAGTTTGATATGAATACAATTATGATTGTCCTGCCTTATATCTTGCAAAAGTTTTAGTTAAGACAGTAATGGTTGGTCTATATCATTGCATAACCATTGAAGTCTGTCTATTCTATGGGAGATCACAGTTAAAATGTATCGGTAAACTTCTTTCCAGTCAAAAAAAGAACAAAAGCCTCTTTTTTTTTGACTAAATGTTCAAAGGGTATAAGTGAACCTGCTTTTGAGAATGTTCTCAAAAGCAGGTTCACTTATACCCTTTGAACATTTACAAACTCTTCCAAATATGTTGACATCTGTTTAAAGTTATGAGGGTTTACTGAAAATACACACAATGTGAATTTACACTTGCATATTTTTCTGAAAGCATACGAAGTTCGGACATTTCACGCCATCACTTTTTTTTAACTCATATTTAGGTACAATAATTAGAATTTATGAGATACATCGCGTGATCAAATTTATGATTTAAAAAAAAAAAAACGGTACGCAATTTCTATATCGTATAATATCTGAAGGCCTAGGAGTTTCCCACTATAAAAGTCGTTTTAATGATATAAATTCACGTAAATCATAATACCAGAGAGTAGCACTGGGAGATTGTCTAATAAGTGAGATTTTTTCAAATATTAACATACTGAAAATCATATTGCTTCCAAAACCTGTCTTTAAAGATGCTTTTATCTATTATTATCAAAACCCGTAGCTACGCATTACATTCGTGAAAGGTGTTTTAAGATTAGTAATAGTTTTACTTAGTAAATTGCTAATACACAGATCTTTTCAGAAATGAAAAAGCAGCGTACTTAGAATACATGCAATGTGTTTGCGTGACATTTTTCTCCAGTGCACTTGACATCTGCACAGACGAACTGACGTGTATCGATTGTTTCCGAGGCATAATTTCAGATCTTCCAATAATACTTAATAGGGTTCGAGCGTAAATACCTGTGGGATACTAATTAGACCGATATGGAATAACTTTGGAGTTTCTGAAAACCATTTTATAATCTGTATATCCACAACTGAAGGTGAGGCAAGGCTTTTTCCCTCCTGTAAAATCAGGTTTTTTCATTCCCTTAAGACAAGCAAACTGGTCATAGAAACATATGGAATTTACAAAAATAACACACTGGCTTAATAGCTTTAGTTGCTTCGGCCGTAAATTCAAAACCAGCTGGATTCAGAGTAATAGAACTGAAATCCCAAGAACAGTTCTGCAGCTCACCCCTCCTCCCTCACACCAGGTGCTTTCATACTTTACGGGAATTATAAGAAGTGCTTTGTATAGAAATGACCTGGAAAGATTCCTTATGTTTATCCTAAAATGTAAATATATGACAATGTTAATTTTTTTTGTACCCCCCATGAGGCTTGAAATAGGCAGACCAACTTCTATAAGTCATTCCTATTGTGCTAACATCCAAAAATGGACAATACATTGTTTTTTTGGATATGCATGCCACCCATGAAAGGTTATTATAAACCTATAGTACATTTTGTACCGTGGGTGGGCTAATTTTTTTTTTTTTTAATCATTTTTATTAAGATGAAGTTCATCTGCCACCTACAGACAATTACTCACGTCCACCGCAGGATTCGAATCCGCGTTCGTTGGAGAGCGGGGGCACTAACCTCTCGACCAACCAAGCCGGCAATTCCTTCAATATGGAGAAAAATACACTCCATTGAAGGTCAGTATTAAAGCCGAGCTTCAGATTTCTCGTTTAGTAATGATCTCGTCGGTGATGGGTTAAACCGCCTTAAGATTATTCCTATAGAGGAATAATCCTAAGGCGGTTTTAAATACACTATCTTCGTTTTTATCTTTCGGCTGCTTAATTGAATTCATTATAGGTTCTTGTATAATTTCAAACGAATTAGTAATCCAAAGAAAATGTATATAAAGTTTATATCAAGTTTAAATTAATAATATTCTCTTATTTTATGTACGTGTATTACCTTTTACAAACAACGGTCGATTAAAACTCAGTCTATTAATATATATACACAATTAAAAGAAGATTGTTGAACTTTAGTAGGTTAAAAGACTATTTTAACTTTTACGAGGTTTTACCCTCATTATTTCAAAATAATGAGGACCTGTCACTTAAATTTCGGCGAAGCATGGAGCTTTTTTTTTTTAATCAGGTGCATTTTAATGCAGGTTCACTGTATATTTTATGAATGATATTTCAAAATATTAAGGCAGAATATATTACGATCATCTAATTACTGTGCTCTCATTGAAACGTATTCATGCATGCAAACACTATTTGTCAGAAACTCTTGAACAACATATTGCCCAAGAGTTTCTAACAATAGTTCACCGATATGAGGAGCATGGACGTCGAAAAGCGCATGCGTAATGATATACATCATTGCAGATATCGTTTAAAATGAACTATATATAATCATATTGGTCTAATATCCACTTAAAATATTTGTCCCCATAATCGAAGCGACTTTCTCCTAGCTGGTGTGTAAAATTCTGTACGTAAGTATTGTTTGTTTGGTATTGAATACTTCATAGATAGTAAAAGTAATAACGAAATTGCGCATATTTCACAATGTATGCCTTACTACGATATGCAGCGAAATCTGGGAACTGTGCTTTCTCACTCCCCGCCAATACTCCTATGCATAAATAACTTTCTCTCACTAATATCAAATCCTATAAATAGTTTTGCTGATGACAGTTTGCACTCCACCTTTCTTCATTCGATAAATACTTAAATGGTTCAAGCACGTCTTCTTAAACATCTTTCTTACTATTTTTCTGGAGTGGGAAGTAGATAAATATAAGTGAACACGAACGCTTCTAAAACTAAACTCCATCTTTCATCTCTTAGAAAAAATGTCATTTGCCGTTGCCTCTTATAACATCCATTTTTCCAGTTAGATTCAAAATTTTCTTTTTCGCCCAAGTTAGACTTGTAGCCTTCTTGGACACGAACACCCATTCATAGTCTCTTCTGTTTCCCCCTCCAAAAGTATTATTCCTTTCAAAACACTGTCGTATGTGCAATCGCGGATGCTATAAATCCCAAACCATCCTGCCATCCTTTGTAAACTTCTTAAATACCAAAAATCTCCAAACAATGCTTGATTACATCCAGAAGGAAACAATGTGCTTAAGAGACAACCTCTTTATGATAGACTTTCTCCAAACACTTCTTGAAGTAGAGAAATGCAAGTCGAGTAGAAGTTCTCGACTTCTGCATTATGCCTTTTCTGCTGGTATTTTTATGGGTGCTATTCCACCTAACTGGCGAACAGTCTTTTCTTAACTCCTCTGACATATCAAAGTATGTAGTTGCTGGTCAAAATTCATACAGAACTCACCTTCAACCTGATTGAATAAACTGCGTATCCACCTCTTTTCCTCTTTCAATTCCATCTACTCTACTCTCAATAGAGTAGAGTAGGTGCAAAGTACAAGCAGATTTCTTCTTTCTTATTATTATCTTTAACTCATACTTTCTCCACTGTGAACGCATCACCTTGGTAACAAGATCTACGCAGATTTCTGACGAAAGCTATATTTTAGGCCTTGCAGCCTCTCATAGTTGTGATTGATATAGGAAAGCAGTTTTCATTCTCTTCTACTCGTTTTTAATCTCCCTGAATATTCGCCGTAGTTAGATATATATGTAAATATTAGACACGGTTGGGAACACCGATTGTTATACAGCATGACATCAATATTCATCCTCGGTGATGACCCTTGTTAAATTCTGTTGCTCACCGAATTACAAACTGTTAGGACTAAAAGTGTGCATATATTCTCCTATGGGAATGAAACGTTAATGAACGAAATGATACATTAGATTTTTAAAACTCACCTCCAGTCGAGGCAGAGAGCAAAGACACTATTCACTCAGGCCAAAGCTCTTAAATCACCTCTCTATATATATTGTTTTTCGAGAGAGGTGATTTAAAAGAGCTTTGGCCTGGCTTACTCGCCGCCTGTCGAGGCAGAGAGCAAAGACAGGCGGCGAGTTTTAAAAACGAGACACATGTTATGAAGACTGTTAATTAACGCCATGTATTCAAGCCTTCTCAGGTACATGGTTATTATTTTTTTAAAAAAATAAACTCTGAAAAATACAAGTAAATCTTTTATAAGATCAGTGATTATAGACAAGGCTCATATTTCTATCCTTCGGAATATCATTACTTCAGTTTTCAATCACTCAAGATATCGCGTCTTGATTAATTTCTGCGTAAAACCTTTAACTATAGATACGGCATTATTCTAATCAACCTGTCCCTGTCTCCATACTGATTTTTTTTTTTTTTTTTTTTTTTTTTTTACACAATGCCCTGATTAAGATGCTTTATTAAAATGTGTGTTATGTTTCGGGTTGATTCCATGTAAATTTGAATATAATATACCTTTGTAAATATAACAGCTATCAGCGCACTAGTTTTATATGCATGTTATACTCATCGTGTGTGTTATACATTCTTTTTCAGAAATGTTAAGTATGACAAACTGTATATGCATACAGTTTGTCATACTGTCAAAATTCCTACTTTCGCCCCCAGTTGCGAAACCTCATTTCAATTTAATTACAAGTAACAGCAATTTTAAGATGTGCTCCCTTTCAATCTGCTTCCAGTGTACACAAATGCGTCATCGACAGCACTATCATCGTTTTAAGTTCATTTTCAATTGTAGAAATTACTTTGAAGTAAATAACTTTGAATTAAAATATTTTTATATTGCAGCCAAATCTTCGTCTCGCAATGCTCGTCATTCTCGTCTGTGTTGCTGTTGCTTCGCTTTCCGCTTCCTGCTGGGCTGAACCAAGTAAGTGATTTTAGAAATTCTAAGCAGCACAAAAGTGCTTTGTAGAAATTGGAAACTGCTTAATTATGCATTGAAGGTTAGCGAGTCGTAATTAAAAACGATTTATTCTTTAGAGTCCATGTGGCCCGACATTCTCATTTCGTTTATCTTACGCAGTCTCCTATACATCATTATAAATTAAACTGAAATTATTAATTTTTAAATGTTTTAAAAGCTGTATTAACAAAAATAAAATTTCCATGTACATTAAATGATTTATAAATATCTTCTTTCACATAAAACTTTGAAACAGTTTTGCTTAATATTTATTAATGGCACTTAAAGATTAAGATTATTTATTTTGTGCACAGATTCTCCCTTCTCACCTGCTTTCCCTTATTAAACTTACAGGATATATGACTGATCGTATGATTAATTAGTTTCAAATACTCTCCTAATTATAACCGCACGTTTCTGAAAGTTGTTTTAACACTGGGATCACGCTGAAATCTCCAATATATTTAAAATGAGGCATTTAATAAAATTTAACTCTCAAAACAACCCATATTAAATTTTCAGTAGGAAAAATTATTATTATTATGTGACACCTCCAGGAAGTCGAAAGACTCATCGAGGAAGAGTGCGCCGCCAACAGTATGGAACGATTGAGTCCCTTCCAACTACTAACCGCGCTCAAACTTGCTTAACTTTTTGCGTGAGTCATTAGTAGCAGAGGATCTACCAATCAACCAACCTTTGCTGGCTATATTTTGTCGACATTCATGTTTGGAGATTTTCACAGTTTGTGTATTACTAGGTCAAATTGTTTCACTTTTACGTTCAATTCATCCGCTAATTTTCGGCCTTCAACTGCTGATTAATTTTCTTTACCTAATTCGCTTTACTCACAAATTCATTAAATTCTTTGAACTATGCAAGATATTTTATATCTTCGTTTAGTTTATGAAATCTAATTCGCGCAAAATCCAAAAATCTGCACGTTATTCAGTTTCCACATGAAGACAAAACACTGATGCAATTGATGTGAAAAGTGAAGGCTATTATTTATAATATTGTAAAGTTCCTAAGAAATGTTCATTTCTGTGCTCAAATTCTGTTATAAAATTTTAAACTGCCTTCTACAAAACAGGAATTTCGATCTCCTGTCACCAATGAGAACAAAATTGCATAACTTTTACATGCACTAATGTAGTTAATTCCATGCTGTAATCAGTGTTTCCTTAATGTCTTGAAATAGATACTTTTTGTGCTTTATTCAAACACGAAGAAATCAGTTATCTTAGTCATAGATAGAAATATTAGTATACAAAGAAATATTCGAATTTAGATGAATTTGAACTATGATAATAAAATTTTTACATAAAATAATGATTTTAAAAAGTATTTTTAAAGAATGTCGAACAGTATTATTGATGATATCGACCTAATAAAGGATTTTTCAATTATTTTCTTGTAGTGTGCAAGTGTCCTCAATCTGTTGAACAGTGGGAAGACTGTGGTACAGCTTGCCCTCTGACATGCGATAACTACACCAATCCAGGCCCATGCACAAAGCAATGCGTGCCAGGTTGTTTCTGCAAAAAAGGATTGGTCAGAGACAAGTGTTGGAATTGCATTTGTCCTTATTTTTGTGATAAATAAAAAAAAAAAAAAAATCAAATTTCCCGCATTACGATTTTGTAATATCGACCAATCGGATGTGTGGATATAATGAACAGTTTAAATGTAGTAAAATCAAACATTATGATATTACTGACCATATTTTAAATACATTTAACTCTTCACTAATGTGAAATCTTTGTAAAATATTTTAAAATAAAATATTAGTAGAAAAACCTTCTTGCAAATTAATGTGAAGTAGATTTGAAATCCAAAACTGCACCAAGGAGAAGATCAAAGAAACGTTTAAACACGAAGATATAATAAATATTTACATGCTACATTATTTGATTTCTTTCTCAAGGTTGAAAAATAGATAAGTTTGACGATTATCCTGAACGTCTAAATTACTTTAATTCTGAATTCTACATTTCAGCTCTGAGGAGTAAAATAATAAAAATAAAAAATACATTAAGCATATAGAAAAATTCCATGATGTTTTGATTTTACTTATAAGATTCGAAAATAAATGGGATGGAAAATAATTAACTACTAATCTGTATGAAGATTCTTCATGTATTCGAAGATGATCTATACTACAACGCACAAAGAATAATTGAGAGGATGTATTATAAAAGGAAAGGGTGAGACTAAATCACTGGCCTTCCCTTATATAAGGGAATCCGAATTATTGACGATAAAATTATGGACATAAATTACTGTAAATTATTGTATATGCCATTTCATGACAACGTTACAAGTGGCTGGGAATCGATACGATCATGCACATTTGTAGCCTAGTTCTAGGAAACCATTATGATAATTCACAATGCCAATATGGAAAAGTGGATTAAAGAATGGTCTACGATACAATTAAGCCGATTTCTTTGTCTTACTGTAATGTGACCGACTGCCTATGAAGTCATTGACGAACACATTTTATTTAGTTGTTTGCTAACAGGGTCCATCTTCAAAAGAGCCCAACAGAGATGGAATTTAGTGGAAGATAGGATTATAAGTGAGAGAGGCGAAGGTTCTGCACACCCCCAGAGATCGGGGTGTTGTTGAACCATGTTGACAACATATTCAGTCATACGGACAGAAATTAATTAGAACAGCTATTCACTTTTTGTCTTGTAGACGGAAAAACGTTTGGTCCCGATCTGAACAAGTGTGGCCACACTTCACTTTGACTGTCAGAAATGTAATGGATGATCAAGGTGACATGATTAAAAAAAAAAAAGCTTTATATTCTTGGTCATCCACTACTATACTCCATCACTTACATGCGTATATGTAAAAGGCTGTACACAGAAGACAGAGCCATTTGAGATTTGGCCATATTTTTGGACACTATTCTGGAACTACAGAATCGCATCACACTTGTATATTTCTCTATCGCTAATGCTGAGTGAGAGAGATGCTATTGTCAGTTTATCAACGTCAAATCAGCATTTGCTGTTTATATGAAAAACACATCAAGAATTCTGTTAATCTTTGACAGCATTTTCTTATGTCATGTCAGCCTGGTTGTAAGTAGTTAACGTGACCGCCAACCAACTAAACAGACGGAATCCCACTATGGGCATGAGTCTGTGATTGCTCATAAGTGGGAAATAAATTTTCTCATCTGGTAGAAGGACACTTACGTTTATGGAGACCTAAAGTAGCTCGAAAAACTTTAACTTTATAAATTTTCTTGGGTGGAAGTGACATAAAAACGATAAAAACAAGCCAAGATATTTGCATTTACTTTGTATATAAACAAATTAGAATCGACAAAGTTTTCCATATGCAAATACTCTAAAATTACACTCCGTCTGTTTGGGTTGACGATTATGAAAATTCAATTATTAATAAAGTAAATCCTCATATATATATATATATATATATATATATATATATATATATATATATATATATATATTCTTCGCCCGAGTTAGAATGGCACATGAAAACGCAAAATAATTACCGAATTAAACTTTAAATTCCATCGAGAATTTCAGCTGCATGATGTATTTGAATTATGACCTGACAGTAGTATATTTTTTTTTCATGGCTGATTGTGTCAGCTATCTATAAACAAATTTTAAATTATTCGTTTGAAAAATCTTCATGGTAATAAAATTTTTCTAACCTTAAAGTTTAGCACTCATGTACCAGAGTATTTCCTGATAACCCACTGAACCTACCTGCATCCCCCCCCCCTGTTGTTTTATTCCGTCTACGTTTTTCAATAGCGTCTTCATAAAGTAGACTACTTGGAAAATAGTCTACTTTATGTCCACGAACCACGCAGTTACAGCACCAGCCATAAGATACAGTGCATGGGCTTGCTGAAGGAAACAATGCTAAATTCCGTAGAAACGCTACTAAGAGGGATATGAACATTCTGGACAATGCAGTGTTTCCTACTTTGTAGCGTTTCTACGGAATTTAGCATTGTTTCCTTCAGGACAATACCATCAGGACAATACCATCACACCTCCTAATTTCTAGTTGAGGTTAGGCACCCTGATTCCGGGCATCCGCCACATCCACGTTCGTCCATCTATTCGGTAGAGGCCGTAGCGTGATTCATCGTTCTATAACATAGCTTTTCAGGCTTCCACGTCCCACTGTACACGTCTCGGCATGATGGTTCGGGTAATGTGGGGCTTGCATATTGCGGTCCTACCCTGGAAACCCATGTTGTGAGCCTCGATTGTGAAAATGTGCAGATTCGTGTTCCAGTATATGCCTGGAACTTCACATTCAACGTATCGGCCGCCGAATGGCGATTTTTTTTTTTTTTTTTTTAAATCCTTCTCAATATCCTACAGTGACGTTTGGTGCGTCATCTACTACGGGTAGCACTTGCAGTTGACTCCCTGCGCTTGCATCTCAGTATGGTATTACTGATTATAGACATGGAGTGTTGGCCCGTGGTCAATAATTTGCCGAAAAGATAGGGCTGCAACATGTACACTTATCACAACTTCTTTCAAACTCCCATCTTGCAGACATTTCACCCAGTTACAGTTGCACTGACTTTGAAGTGACAAAGTTTATTATTCTCATCATACACAGAATATTTATAACTATATATTTTAAGCATTGCTATCATATTTTCTGTTCGTTTTTTCATTAATTTTGTTATAGATAATTAATTATAAATTAATTAATATATAGTTAATTTTCTAGTAACCGGTGGCGCCACAGTATTTGGCTACACACATTAAAAAATTGTCAAAACTCACTTAGTTTTCACAGTTCATAAAAATATTTTAAATATCTCAATCTATTTTACTCTATTTGTATATATAAGGAAAATATTTGCATTTATCTATAACAAAATAATTAGTACAAAATAAATGTAAAAACGAACAGAAAATATTATACCCTTATTATACGAACAGAAAATAGTAACCCTTGATATGTATATGTATACATTTTCTGTATATGTGATGACAATAATAAACTTTATCATCGTCAACTTTATAGTCCACCCACTCAAGGTTATTAGAAACTGATGTACGTTCGCACTGTGGATGGGTTAAGCATTTCCCACCTATTTTTACATTTACTTTTTTTAATTCATATAAAAATCCTGCTCTAGAGACCAAACATTTAAGGCACCTCAGGCCTGCAATAAGCGGGGTGGTGGTCTCAACAACGGGTGATGAAATTCATCTACCTGAAGATCAATATCTATGCCATGACGAGATTCCAATCCCCAGCCAGCCAGCCAGCCATATTCCAGAATTATTTAAACTGTGGAAGGTATGTTACAGGTTTTAATGTCTGCACTGCTCCAATATTCCTCCAATTTGTACCAGCTACAGACACGTGATCTGTTACACGATGTACCTTGCCCATGAGGGTGGGGGGTTTGTTGACTTCTTTCCAAGCAGTGCATACGCGAAGAAATACAAGCTAAAGTAATGTTTCAGGCCGTCTATCCAGTCAATTTTAGCCAATGCAAAAACACTGGCTAAAAATAATTTTAGACAGATTTATGCCAACCTGGTTGGCCGAGTGGTTAGCTTATCCGCTCTCAAGCCAAAATGCTGCGGGTTCGAATCCCACCCTGGGCATGAATGTTTGTGAATGTCTGTGGAAATAATAGTGGTGGTGGCGGCAGACGGTAGATGGCGTTGGTGTAGTTGCAGTTAGTTGTGATTGTAGTTGGTGGATTGAGTGTCTGGAGACAGAAATGTACAGTTGGTGTCCTCCCTCGATGAGTCTGTGGACTCTCTGGAGGTGTTACGTAATAATAGTTTCCATTAACTTTGAACTACATTTACACTTCCAAGTACAAGATGTAAATATCATTCGTAAAAACACAACAAAAAAACACGAACTAAAATCATCGTAGTGATTGATTTGCATTATGTTGTTATACCCAAGTTAAATATAAATTATATTAATTTAATTTTAACAATTCAAAATGGGTGTTCTTATAAGTAAATACACACACACACAAAAAAATGAATTGTATTCTTTCCTTAGCTTCAATATGAGCACGAAATGCTTATTTGATATATTCTTTTCCCGTAAAACACCCCCAGCAAACGTGTTACCATTAGTGTATTATCTCAATAATATTAGCACAGAAGCTGAAAGTGATTCCCTTATTTTTTGTGGCTCAGGGGTAGTAGTCATAAAACACGTACCATCGCTTAATTATATTATTAGTAAATTATATTATTAGTATATAACAAATAAGAGCAGTGCATGAATCATGCATTTCATTACATAAATTTGAATTTATCGAAATGCAAATATGCCATTAGAATTTAATTCCTTCTTAATAATTTGATTTTGCGTAAATGATACAACTAAAGAAGCAATTCCATTAGTCCCCTCATTTATTTAATGGTGTGATTAAGATCTTATTCAAAATACCTGTCGTGACCACCATGCCAGTTAACCTTCATGCAAATCAATGCAAGATAACCATATTTTCCAGATTAACAAGTTTTTAAACCTGAAAATTTTTTTCTTCTCTTGTTTATTTAATCTTTTCTTCAATAATTAAATTCCTCAGTCACATATTTCCCGTTTTTGAAACTGTCTTGGTATAATAATGTTTCCTTTACTAGATTTCAGATAGGTTTAAGCTAACGCTATATATGAACGAACGGAGCAAAAGAATAAAATGTGGTTATTTTATTATAAATTGATTTAATTTTATTTACTTCTTTAATTATCTTTAAATTTCTCAATGAAAACGAAGATACATTTAATTTCTTATTGAAACAAATTGAAGAAACGAGAGGAATTTTTAGGTCATACACCTTCAGCAGAGTTATATAGTAGTCAGTCCGACGTAAAAAAAAAAAAAAAAAAAAAAAAAAAAAATGTTGCGTTGCTGGTATGCGAAACAAATGACCAAAGTCTTCGTTTTCACAATACAGTACATGAAGTGTTGAAAAAGGCAAGGTTATCAGGAATCCGAAATATTGCGGTAAAATGATATAAAAAGACATCGACTTGTTACTTGCCAGCTCTCCGTGTAAAGTTGCAACACTACCAATGAAATACCAAATTTGCTTTAGAAAAATTAATAAACGCATTGCATCAAGAAATATAGATTTGACATTAGGTAAATGATATATTTTCCAACACTTTCTCAGCTGACTACATGATAATTTTTACGAGAAAATTCAACATGGCAATAGGACAAATTACGTTACAAGTTAGAGTTCATCGTAACATTTTCGATAACATAACATCCGGAACGAGGAGGAAGGGATGAAAAGTTCTGATAAACACCTAGAACCAAAAATTTATTCTCCGTGTAAAGTTGTAAGTTGTAAGCTGTAAAGTTGTAAGCTCTCCGTGTAAAGTTGCAACACTACCAATGAAATACCAAATTTGCTTTAGAAAAATTAATAAACGCATTGCATCAAGAAATATAGATTTGACATTAGGTAAATGATATATTTTCCAACACTTTCTCAGCTGACTACATGATAATTTTTACGAGAAAATTCAACATGGCAATAGGACAAATTACGTTACAAGTTAGAGTTCATCGTAACATTTTCGATAACATAACATCCGGAACGAGGAGGAAGGGATGAAAAGTTCTGATAAACACCTAGAACCAAAAATTTATTTTGTCTTCTTACCTATCCTAAAAGAAAAAAAAAACCCGAATTATTACGATTTGATGAAACAGGAGTTAAAGGATTTTAAAATATTTTCTTCCTCGTGGTTATATCAGTGGCTTTAGCATTATTATTTTTGTTTTCTAGGTGTTTATAAAAACTTTTCAAGCCGCCGCCCTCGGAATTTGAGTATAATATCATAACTGCCTACTTTTGTTTTTAAACTGTCCTGAGACTGTTGAGACTGTGCGAAAGAAATACCTTGTTATCTACTGACTTTCCATATACACACATTTAATACAACAGTTGACCACTGTAAAACGTTGATCCTAGGTTATTCAAGTAACAATATCTATGACTTCTTACTTACATCCCACCCCACTGAAAGATTGTAAACCCATAGTACATTGCTGGTGTATTGTTAAGGAGTTGGAAATGCTAGAACTAATCCAGATACCTAATTTTTTTTTTCCAAACTACTTTCGGCTTCTGGTAAGTATTCGTACTGCACACCGGACGATGGAGTTCATCTACTACCTGTGTGATTGTTCTAAAGTCCGCTATTCACAAGTAAATACAACAAGGCCCAAAGAAATCAGTATTAACCTCGACAATTTTCAGAAATATTAACTGATTTTTATCTCCAACACTTTGAACCATTCACAACAGCAATCTGTAGAACACTTGGGTTCTTCTTCAGCACAGTTGCTGTGGCGATAGTCCACCTGGAGAGCGCTGGCTTCACCACCCTTCTTTTCTGCCATGCGATCTTATTGCTGGTCTGTAACATTTGGCATAATTTATTGAAATATAGATACGTCAGTGTAGTTTTATTCCAATACAAATGGTCTCTGTTAATCAGATATATGTAAGATCTATTTATGGCACGGTTTATGTATTTAAGCATTTCTTATCCATTTTTTACAATAATATACTTTTTTTTTTTTACAAAAACTTCTCAGCACGCTGGAGTATACAACATCCCTTGCTCTTGTGGTCTAAACTACATAGGTCAGACATCAATAAGTCTGAAATAAGAAAAAGGGAACACGTAGGGGAAGTTAAAAACAGCAGAATAGATAGTTCCGGAATAGCCCTCCACTTCTCCAACACAAGCCACACACCATTGAATGGGACTAAAGTTCCATGCTTACCTAGAATGAAATTTCCGGTGTCGCAATTTCAAAAAAGACACAGTGGTTCTTCGTTCTGAAAGCAGCCTAAACAGAAATCAAGGAATGATCCTGCCTGACGTATGTAAAACCCTAATAAAATCGCTAAGCTTGCCAGAATTTAAATTTGCTGAAACTACAGAGTGCACAGACAACAATAACTAACGAAACACAAGCTCCATGCGTGTGATGTTATGCGTCTTTTTAATTTTTTTATATTTTATACGTTTGTTCTATGTACTAACGACTGATCCAGATACTAACGGCTGGTCCACAGTTTCACAGTTGGTGAAACTGTGCTGGTCCAGAACAGCACAGTTGGTGAAACTTGTTGGCATGCCCCAAAAACCCAGTGTCATCTTATTCTAAAATAAAGTTAGTGGCCAAAACAAATATACTCAACTTCTCAGCACATTTCAGACGAAATCTAAAATAGTCACACTTGCCTTACGTTTCATACGGTTCGCTGTTCCAGTTCCCCTCCTTAACCGATGGCTCATTTGTGTTCTGTGGGTTATATCCTCTTTCTATATCGCATTTATTTGAAACACGAGGAAACAGTTTTCCCTTGATGTTGTCGTCAATACTGAGAATCATTGCATACAGGCAATTATACTACTAAATCCATTCCATTTTTCCGAAATAATCGTAACTATTTGAAGCATATGCGGTCGAGGAATCTAAGCATACAAAACACAAATGAATTAATTTATTAAAATTGAAACATTAAATATTAAAGTTTTTCATAAATGATAAAAAGAGGAATAATTAGAAAAATGGAAGTATATTTGAATAATAAAAATAAATATTTGGAAATATTGGAAAATTAAAAAAAAAAAAACAGTTTTTCAGAACGTCCTAAAAACGGAAGAATGGGGAAGACAACATTGTCCTTCGTTCTCAGAATCAAAATGAAGATGAGACAGGAAGAGAAAATCAAGATATCGGATAGAAATTGTCTAATTCAATCAATAGAAAATCAATGAAAAATAGTACATGCTCTCTCAAGAGTTTAATTTTCCATTTTTGGGTTTCTTTGAAATTACAGAAGTAATTCTGCCCATTTACAATGATATATTTTATTACCTCTTTTTGTAGCTACACATTCGGAGGGTATTTGACGATAAATGGATAACGCTTTATTTGTGGTATGTGTAGTGAAGATGACGCCTTCAATGATAGTGTTTTTCAATTCTCTCTCTTTCTTGAGATTAGAAGTTATAAACAAGAAGAACTTGGCAATTCCTGCAATGCTCCGTAATTCTGTGAACAGAATTAAAACATTTTGAGAGGTTTCTCATCCGGGTTGATAACTACACTTACGAAACACATTATGATGATCTGAAATTTCTGTTATTGTCAATTGATTTATATTTTGCGTAGTTTTAAGGGAATCATTCCCTGTGAGTTGATATTTTTAACAATGTGTAATTGCCTTTCGAAATGTATTTGGCGTATAAATACTGATTCTGGGGAGGGGGGGGATTTTTAAGACTGGATGCATAACTCATTGCTGTGCAATTTTTATAACCCTGTATTGGTAATTAGAAATTCTGTATAATAAAAGGTTCCATCTGTCAGGCTTGTTCCCATACACCTCTTCCTTCAGGTAACCCCAAAAGGAAAAAGTCGGGAGCGCTCAGATCAAGAGAACGTGATGGCCACTCAATTGCAGATCTTCGCGAAATTGTTCGTTAGCCAAAAATGTGCTAAAGGGGTTCCACTGTGGCTCTAACAGGGCGTACAAAATGCTCAGTCATGGCCCGATATCGCTTTCCAGTGACCGTCACTGTATCATCCTCGTCATCTTGAAAGGTCCGATGATTCATTTGTTTTGAATGATAAGGAAGATATATTAGAGATAAGGAATCGTGTCGTGATAGGTGGACACTTTAAACAAGATCAAGATAAGATAAGGAATCGTGACGTGAATGTTTGTTGTTGTCAGATGAATATCAGTGACGTCATAGTTAGTTGTAAATAAGTGACGTTATTGTTTTGAATGGAAAGGAAGATTTATTAGAGATAAGGAATCGTGTCGTGATGGGTGGACATTTTAAACAAGATCAATATAAGATAAGGAATCGTGACGCGAATGTTTGTTGTTGTTATTGAGTTTGGAATTTCGCTGGGGCCCTCGTCTGTCGGGGACATCACGTGGTGGGTTTGGTGATATTTAGAGATAAGAATCGTGATGTTATGTGATTGGATATTCACAGTTTCGAGGTTTTCTGAATAATTAATTATATGCCATGTCACTCAAACATACAGTTTTTTTTTTTCTTCTATAGATGGTTGTACTAATTTTCCAATACATTTTGAGGTATTTCTTTCCTGTTAAACGGTGGGATTCTTAGAGTAAGTCGTGATAGCGGCAGTGTAATAAACTATTCGAGCTTTTCTGAATAATTAATTATATATTTAAAATACCTGTCCTTAAACACACACACACACACACACACATTAGACATAAAAAATCGCTAATGTATCCATGTTGATACTCTAATATATACCCTATGATTATTCTTATGGAAAAAAAACTATTCAGTATTAGAATTACGCTTACCAAAAAACATATGAGCAGTTGTTATGTTTAAGTTAAATACAGAAAATAAATAAATAAACTGAAAAATACATCAAAGGTTCTTCCATGCTTGTGGAATTGCCATCGTATGGTTTTGACAATGTGACTCTCATCTGAAATTTAATTTTTCATTTCGTGTTTCGTTGGGAATTTATTACTGTAGTAAAATTAAGGGTTGCATATTTATATTTTCGAAACCAATACATATAATTCTGAGAATTATTAAAAGCACAGAATCCTTCGTTATGTTTCCAAAAGCATTTAAAATACACGTTATGTTTTCACGTTTTGGGCATCCAATTTCATTTAAATCAAGAACAGGCAACATCGCTAATGTTTTTGCTTTTTGTCTTCCTTTGGCAAGTAATATATGATATTTCCATGTTGATTCTATCATCCAATTTTTTAGTTTGTCCAAAGATAGTGAACCAATTTCCCACTTCAGCTGATGGTTATATTTTACTAACCAAGAATTCTGTTTTTTTTAACTCTTTCAGGTAATTCTTTTCAACTACAAGGTGATTTTGTTAATGCATATCTTACACTAATTCCATCAGAAATACAAATTTCTTTAGGAAATAAATTTGAACTCTTATTCAAAAGAAATTGGCAGTCAATTATAGCAATGATAAGTGAAAATTCGTATTTTTCACCCAATGTCGATTTTTCATTATCGTATTCCTTCATTCTTCTTCTCCTTAGATTACTTCATTTGGTACCACAAATAAATAGTTATTTATTATTATTATTTCACTGATTATTTGCTCTGATCGTATACTTTATGGTAACTTTCGTTTACAAAATTCTAAACAATTAGAACTTTTCACAAAGAAACTTTCAAAGAATTTGTGGCTCACCCATTATTTTTCTATTACCAAACACAAAGCACCACAACACAAAACAGCAGCTGCAGTGGATGAACGATTATCTTAAGTCCAAAGTCACTCGACTCTATGGTGTTTTCTTATAGTACTGTTTACAATTACTATGCCCTACCCTGACCTTTCATTCCAAAATGAACCTTTTGCGCAGATGACTCAACGACATGTTTTCGCTGCTGGTTATACTGTTGGTGTGTTTTTATCTCTTACTTTGTGGGGAAAGGTAACATTTGTATATGTGTTATCTGGAGAGTGCAAACATTTTTCTATACCAAACTTTAAGAGTTAAAGTCACGTTTTGTTGGTTTAATTAGGTGCTTCTCTCTCTCTCTCTCTCTCTGTAAAATAACCTAATTCTAACAGTTCGGGTTTTCGATTATGTGAACGATTTGTTTTCAGATAACTCAAATAATGTCAAGAGGTAGCATTAGACAATTTCTAAAATAATCAATACATGGATATTCGTTTTCAACACTTTTTTTCCCTGTCCTGGCATTAATTTCACAGTTGTGATTTTTTAAAATAATTAAACAGAATTGCATTAAGATATAAAGTTGTGGATTTAAATATCAAGATCTAATCAGAATAACTGAGTAAAAATTCACTGTGGAAAAACACAACAACAAAAACACACATCTTTGTTCATTTAAGTTTACATATGCACATTTTATTTTGCTGAAATACTATTTACAAGTATATTCACTGAGAAAAATTCGAAACATGTAATTACCTAAAAATATTTCACAATATTTAGTTTAGACTCTTAACATTTTCCAAAAGAGTTCAATGAATAAAATTTTTGTTACTCACTGTTTCTTGGTTACATTACATCAAAATAGCTGGTTACGCAAAAGAATTTTTAAATCAGATACCATGGTAACACCACACTTCCATACGTTTGATATTTTGTCAGTCTGGAAATGACACCATGCCTCCCTAAACATTCTGTGTATTCTTTTGTCAACAAATATAAACAAACAGTTTTTGTAAAATGTTCGTAAATGTCCCAAAATAAAGAATCTTTATCGAATTGGATAAAATCTTGAAAGTCTAATTTTACCATTGATGAATTTAAATGATTAGCGATAATTTTTCCCATTATACGAACAGATGGTAATTCAGTTTCCAAAAATAGCAAATGTTTATCAATGTCGTACATTTTTGGTGAAAATCTCTCAGCTTCTTCACAACTAATAGAAAAAACCTTACTTCCATCAGCTCCTGTATCATCAAGTATTAGTTCCCCATCTTGACATTTCAGAATATAACACTCACTGAGGTCCATTTCATAGTCAACTCTTCTTTGCAAGTAGCCGAGGATATCAGACCACTTCCTGCATAATTTTTCCCAAGTGGTCCTGGATAAATACATCACAATGCACGTGTCTTCTAAAATAATAATCAGTTTCCATCCTTTTAGAGCTAGGTGAAGAGTTTTGTCTCATGCTATTTTCCTGAAGAAAGAAAATTTCAATGACTTTTGTGGCTCACCCATTATTTTACTTTACTTTACTTTCCTGGATACCAATCGCCACAACACAATACGATAACTTCGCAGGATGAACGAATTGTCGTAACTGCAAAGACACTTGACTCGTTTATTTTTCCTTATAGTACTGTTTACCTGACCGTTCCTTCCAAAATGAAACTTTTGCGCAGATGATTCATGGACATGTTTCTACATGGTGTTGGATAAACCATGACGACAATGATGGATGTGTGTCACCCTGGGAAAATTCCAAGATATCTTATCTCAAAAACATCACCCACAATTCCATAGCCAAACAAAATATGACAGCAATGTCGTTATGTGTTTGGATATTTGTGGGGAACATATGTCTCTCATTCTGTGATATCACAGAGGGTGACAGATGTCTTCCCTGCAATGCTCCCCCACATAACCCCATCATCCTAGTCTCTCACCATCCCCTCTCCTCCAGAAGATGTCTGCTCAGCCTAGTGGAGATGAGTGAGCTCATCGTTTGTGGATATCTTTTAGTGATGTCACCTCCAATTGATACTGATAACTTTTTTGGGAAAAAAATGTAAAAAACGCGTTTTTTATGGTAACTTTTTTGGGAAAAAAATTTAAAAAACGCGTTTTTTATGGTAACTTTTTTGGAAAAAAAATTTTAAATACGCATTTTTTATGGTACTTTTTTGGAAAAAAAATAAAAAAACGCGTTTTTTTTATTTTTTACTTTTAAATGCTTTTGGAAACATAACGAAAGATTCTGTGCTTTTAATAATTCTCAGAAGTATTTGTCTTGGTTTTCGAAAATATAAATATGCAACCCTTAATTTTATTACAGTAATAAATTCCCAACGAACACCAAATGAAAAATTAAATTTCAGATGAGAGTCACATTGTCAAAACCATACGATGGCAATTCCACAAGCATGGAAGAACCTTTGAGGTATTTTTCAATTTATTTATTTTCTGTATTGTTAGATTCAGTAAATACAATTTGTAAATAATATTTCGTTCAAATAAAATGTGTAGATTTAAATGAACAAATGGGTGTCATAGATGTGTGATACAAATTTAAAAAGGAAGATAGCATTTTTTTTCCTTATAAAATTTCATGCCACAAAGTAACCAGAGAATTTTTTTTTTTGATTCATTGAATTAAAAGTCTTATTTGTTCATGCAAACCCTCAAATATTTCAAGAAACTCCTTTCAAATCTTGGAAGCAAAAGAAATAATCGGGTATTAAATTAATAGCTAGAATTTTAGTGGTGAAGATTTCACCCTAAAAGTCACAATAATATTAGAGTTTGGTTATTTTACAGAGCCATTAGATATTTAAAACCAACGACACGTTACAAAAACCCCTAAAAAGATTGCTGTAGAAAAACTGCGGAGAGTTCAAAACCTTGTTTGTCTCATATCAGTTACTTAAAATTTACTAATGCTAAAGAAAAAATAAATAAAATAAATAAATTCCACTTACAGAAATAGGTTAAAAGCACAAGGAATCGAAGGTAAAATTAATAGTTATATTGGTAATTTCCCAACGGAAACCAAGAGTTCGAACCAAAACACACGATTTCTCACCTACGTACAACAAAAGGCGACCGGATAAGATAGATACCTTAAAGATAAGACTTAATTAGAAATATACAGTGTTGGAAAATAAATTCACATACACTTTATATATTTATTAATTCTGCTCAGTTATTCTGTTAGAATATGACCTTTAAAAGTAAAATACAGAAAATAACCATTCAATTTGAAAAAAAAAAAAAAATAATAATAATAATTTCACTTGTCAGAATTCCATACTCTAACAACAATCGGAATTCGAAACCGGAAATAACACTTAACCTAAACAAAACGGCGCATAGTCTTTCCCACAGCTTGGGCAACAGTGGGAAAGAATTAATACAGACAACCAATTGGATAGTACTCTAAATTAAAATTAAATGTAAGCATTAATTTACTACACCAATGAATTCCGACGGTAACGAAGAATGAATAATTTTAGGATATGTGTCATTCAAACATGTGGATACTAATCCCTTAGTCATATGTAATTATTTGAGAAATATCCAAACTTGAGGAAATGCTACCTTTTGAACAATACCCCAATTTACGGATGTGACTCATGTCATCCCCTTTGAAGAAAACCGCTCGCTGGGGGATATTGCAAATGACGAAACCACAGCATCTACGGTCTGTAATCTAAAGGACGAAGTAACTAGTTCAGGTTACAGTATTTACAGAAATTTCATTCTTTGTGGTTTTTGTGTTTGTGTTGTGGATATAAAATTCAACTATTTTGGAATATTCGTATTTAGAAGAGTCATCTGGAAAGCTGTAAGTACTTTTTTAACTTAAACATAACAACTGCTCGTATGTTTTTGGTAAGCGTAATTCTAATACTGAATAGTTTTTTTTTTCCATAAGAATAATCATAGGGTATATATTAGAGTATCAACATGGATACATTAGTGATTTTTATGTCTAATGTGTATATATGTGTGTGTGTGTTTAAGGACAGGTATTTTAAGTATATAATTAATTATTCAGAAAAGCTCGAATAGCTTATTACACTGCCGCCATCACGACTTACTCTAAGAATCCCACCGTTTAACAGGAAAGAAATACCTCAAAATGTATTGGAAAATTAGTACAACCATCTATAGAAGAAAAAAAAACTGTATGTTTGAGTGACATAGCATATAATTAATTATTCAGAAAACCTCGAAACTTTGAATATCCAATCACATAACGTCACGATTCTTATCTCTAAATATCATCAAACACACCACGTGATGTCCCCGACAGACGAGGGCCCAGCGAAATTCCAAACTCAATAAGAACAACAAACATTCACGTCACGATTCCTTATCTCTAATATATCTCCCTTTTTCATTCAAAACAATAACGTCACTTATTTACAACTGACAATGACGTCACTGATATTCATCTGACAACAACAAACATTCACGTCACGATTCCTTATCTTAACTTGATCTTGATCTGGTTTAAAATGTCCACCAATCACGACACGATTCCTTATACACTAATATATCTCCCTTTTCCATTCAAAGCAACGTCACTTATTTACAACTAACAAATGACGTCACTTATCTACATCTCATAACAACAAACATTCACGTCACGATTCCTTATCTTATCTTGATCTTCATCTGGTCAGAAGTGTCCACCAATCACGACACGAATCCTTATCTCGACCATAACACCATACGCGAACCAAAACACGAGAACTGAAGCCATTGACGCATATACCCCCCAGGGAAATTCATAATATTCCATTCTCTATAACAACAAACATTCACGTCACGATTCCTTATCTTATCTTGATCATCTAGTTCAAACTGTCCCACCAATCACAACACGATTCCTTATCTCTACCATCACCCATAATTCCATACGCGAACCAAAATACAACAACTGAAGCCATCGACACATATGCCCACAGCGAAATTCCTAAACATTCCAAACCCATGAAGCCAAGCCCACATTGACGTCAACCAATCACGTCACGATTCCTTATCTTATCTTGATGTGGTCAGAAGTGACCCCCCCTACTACTCGGCAAGCCTCAAAACATGAACATTTCATTTCATAAGCTTCAATTGCCATGTGATAAAACAGAATGCAAGTATCATGCAATATTCCTGAGTTCTCACTTAACAACCGTCAATATCATAAACACAGAATAGCTTTTTTTTTTTTTTTTTTCCAATCTTCAATCACAAAGAAAATTTACAACAGTGAATTCTCAAAAACGAACCTTTTGAAATGTCAGGGTACCTGAGGGATGATCTACTATAAATCACCATATGTTCTTAATATTCATTCTCTTTTGTCTCGCGAGAGAATTAGTTTCATTCTCCTTTTCTTTTCTCCTATATCAGTTCCATTTTTACGATCTCTCTCTCTCTATTCCCATTTCTTGCATCCATGAACTGTTCCCTTTATATCACAGTACAACACTGTTTCCCCAACTTTCAGTACTCGCGTATCCGTTTTAATATGTTTAGTAACTCCGGCGTATCCCCCCCCCTCACACACACACACACACTTCCTCCTTCTCTCAAACAAGGCAATTTGGGAGAAGTTATATTCTATTATCAAGCAAGAATAATTATAGAAAAGGAATTTTGTTTTTACATTTCAGTTAAATTAATATCACACACCCATTACTTTCATTACAAATATTACTACTGTGCCTTTCAAAGATTCCCAATTTAATCAGTGATCCGTATTAAAGTATTTAAGAAATACAAACGAGCTATTAATTAAACATTTAAATATTATTAAAATTATTATACTGTGCGTGCTTCAGGATTTTTAATAACCAGCAACTGTACTAAAAAAAAGTACGCGTTATTGCCGATCTCATACGGTGGTAGCAGGGATTTTTCTCGGGTTTTTCATCCCGCGTACATAAAAATCGGCCTTCAGAACACACGCCATTTTAAAATATACTATTGTTGGTGGTGATGATGGGCGATAGATGGCAGTAGTGTCATAGTTGGAGAATTAAGTAGTAGTGAAGAGGATGAGGTGTATTTACCGAAGTAGAGTAGTGTGCTCCCCCCCCCCCCACGATGAGTCCTTGGACTCCCTGGAGGTGTCATGTAGTAATAATAGTCATCCGCCTGCGTACAACCTCTACATCCGTCGCAACTTGTGACACAAATACGTTCGAACATGTAAGTACGGATAGTGAAGCATCCACTCATGGCCGTTACGATTTAAAATAGGAATGCTTCTGCTATTTAGCAGAAAGTTCCAACTGCGTAGTTCGAACTATTCCAATTTAATCTTGTAAAAAATAAATAAATAAATAAAGTTTAGCGTTCCCACCAATCGGTAGCAACTATCTCGCAGCGGGATTTTTTAGTTACTGAAAAATTAATTATAGAATAGCTTTGTAGTTATCTACAAGAAAAATATAACAGTAAAAAAAAATCTAAATTTATAAAAAAACATTAACCTACTTTTTATCATAATAAAAATATTTAATTACTGTTGATAGCTCTCTTCTCCAAAAGGAAAGTACGAATACCGGTTAGCTGATGACGCTAAAAATGAATCCCAGGGATTTCTTTAGATACATGGGCCAGTGGAACAAACGATGATTATGGAAAGTTGATATTTGTTCATAAAAATGGTAGAATAACTACTGCAAATATCTACGGATTTCTCAAATTTCTGCAGACTTGAATAACTCGAGCATGTATTCGTATCTCATTCAAAAAAACTGAACTTTTGTTAAAGAGAATGTCCTCTCGTTGGTAAATGAACTTCAGTTCGAATGTAGACTTGAAAGCTTATAAAAACTTTATAAAAAGAGTACCTCCTCTTTTTATAAACCTTATAAAAAGAGGAGGTACCTGTCTGTTAACCTCGTAATCGCGATTCCTCCCACATCTCAGATTTTTTCATCCCGCTAAACAGGAAAACGGACAAGAAGAGCACCCCAATTAGGAGACATTAATTGGGGTGCTTGTTTGCAGCCTTAAATGGCCTGGTGGTAATTGCAAAATAGACCAGTCAAGGGCTTTGATCATCCCTCTTAGATTTGTTTCGTGTGTTCGCGCTTTCAGAATTGCAATCTAAATACAACATTCTCAAACAGAATCACTCCCAAGGAGAGAAACAACAAAACAAAACAAAAAAAAATTAAAAAATGAAGAAAAAAATAGATCGCTATAACTGTACCGATGATCTGCCTTTTATGATCCTCCAATAATCTAGTTTGTGTTGTTTGAAATTACGGCTGAAACAACCAAAGCCATGAAGCCTGTGTACTATGAGTGTTAATGTCGGGTATTCTTTGTGCCGGTTTGGTAAATCTGATTGGTCAAATGAAAACCAACCCATATTAAATCGATAATTCCTTTTCGGCTGAAAAGTCATAATAAAAATTATTGTTCTCGTAGAAGGGATTAAAGCTCATCTCTTTCAAATGAAAGAATATCGTTAATACCGACTAAACTGTGGATTCTGAAAGGGATGCCTCTCCTTTTACACGCGCACCTATAGCACTTGATAACAAATTTGACAGCATGATGCTAATGCTCGAAATACCAGGTGGCTGCACTTTTCTTAAATCCACCATCATCAAAACTGAGGAGTAGTAGTTATAACTAGAGAACTGTCACTCTTGAATTTTTTTTTTGGGGGGGGGGGGTACAAAATTATTGTTGCAAGCGCCCTCTTGTAGCGATTCTATAAACTAAATGAAAATCATTCGGCTTGCTGCCTCTTGGAGAGTTCTTGTTTACATTAGTGAGATCTTCTGTGACAAAAATACGTAATCAGTGTGATATGAATCACACTGATTCATCGCTTAATACGTCATTGAATATTTTAAAGAAGATTTTTTTTTTTAAACAGAAGCAGACGTTATCACTTCTAGAGGAGGAGTGTATTTCTACAATATGCTATATAAGAGGTCAAATTTATATAATTGATCAGAACGTGGGCTTCTTTATAAAAATCATTAGCACCAGAAGTCAACTAACTATGCAAGGTAGAAAAATTTTATAATTTATAAAATTATTAATTTATCCTATGATTATTCACAACGAGAAATGGTACAACTAGAAAATAACTATTAAAAAATAAATATCTTAAATGAAAACGGGTTCATTATTGCTGATTTAAAATACGAATTCGAATAGTTCATGTTTTTCTTTGTCGATGTATGAAAAATAGTTATTCAGTTAAAGAAAGTGATCTCTTAAGTTGAAATGTATTCACATACGTTATTCATTTTTATATAAGCATTAGGATGTCAATATATTAAGTAACTGAAATTTTTTATTTACATTAAAAGAATTTGTTACTAACTATATAAAAAGTTTATGTCCAACAGGTGATGGGTTTGAATTCCGTAGTGGAAATGGATGCTGTGACTATCTTTAGGTGAATCTTTATTTATATGAAATAGATAGATCGTTAAAATATATAACATTTTTATCTAATCGGACTGTTGTTCTCTTAGAAAATAATTTGGGCCTTCTAAATTAAATGTTTAAAATTTAATGAAAAAGGTACATCCACACTCTGCAAGTTTCACCCTAATTCAAAGCTCCGGTGCAGGTTTTACAAACATCCATGCTTACAAAAGATTCGAAATGGCAGCCTATTGTTGTATTGGAAAGTCATTGTTTACAGCCTCAACCAACCAACCTCGCGGAACATTTGTCCTACCAATTAAATACCGTCCAGGTCAGCAATTATAATTCAAAGAAAGAGCCAATAGCAGATGTCTTGTTATCTGAAAGCGATTACTCTTCGAATGCCAAAGAATGAGAGAAAATATTCTAAAGACTTAAGATTTTACTTGAGTAAAGCTATTTGTTCCGTTTCCCAAATTATTGGTAGGTCTTTGGTATAAATAAGAAATCTGATCTTAATAAACACTGCAGCCGACAAAATTGATCGAAAAATCATTCATGAAAGCTGACAAAAACGGTAATAACCTTCAAATTCTTAGGAAAGTTTGACAGAATGGAAATATGATGGATATTCAAAGTAATATCAAGAAGGAGAAAGAACTTCAACGTACACTTTGAGTAGCATCAGTATAATAAGAATACAATTTGTATTTAATAAATAACAGATTTCTTCCCTTTAATTTTAGATTCAGCAAAATATTCATACTGTACTCTTGAACTAAGCGAGAGAATTTTTCTCCACTGAGATGTCTGGAGAGGGATGACCACACATTGAATCTGCATAAACAAGCAAGTTGTTGATACAAATGCACTTTGTTAGAGTGAATTTGTGTCAAGCAACGGTAGAGTAAACGAAAAGAAAGATTAGGAGAAACAAAAGATGTCAAAATCGGGTGGAGAATTTTTGCTTTCCATATAATCTGCTATTAAAAAGTACCTTGGATTGAACAGATTACAAAATCTTTAATATTAAACTATATTATCAAAGATAATATGGTTTACATATTGTGATTGTGGTAGTTATTTGTGAAATAACGCATGCTCAGTTTCGGCATTATTGTTATTCGGAACACAAACATAACAAGGAAGGTAAGTATGTTATAATTACCTTTTTATTTTTTTCACTCTGTATATATGAGAGTTGTGATAAAAATCAAACAGCTAATCAAAGATGAGATAAGAGTTCGGAGAAAGGGAAGCAAAGAGATAATTAGGTATTAGTTTTATTTATAACGAAGATATTAGCAAGGAAATTGATTATGGAGTATTCAAAGAAAGTGAGAATATACCTGAGATAGTGCTATTAAAAATCACTTGTTTAATAGTGTAAAATGTGAATAACATATTTGTAAGGAACGAGAAAAATTTCAGTGCGAGTAGATCAATATTATTTCCAATATCTCGCAGTAACCATCTATCCTCACACAGAACAAGGGCAACACTGTTTTAAAAGGTGTTAATATTGCCATCGTATTTACCATAATGTAGATTTACTATTCATAAATGCAGAGGATTCAAATACCTAACACCGAATGGGTTAGGTATTTGCAAACCTTATTCGACACAGTACACTGTGAGGTGTCATATTATATATTTTTAATGTGTTCATTCTACTCCTTGTAGGAATATATATAATTAGTGACTTATTTTTCCTACAGCTTAGCAAAATCCATCGTAGAACATGGGTGAATACATCTAAGATGTATGTTAGAGATGGGGGAAAAAAAAATTAAACATAAGAAGGAAGTTGAACGGTTGGAAAAAGAAAATAAAGTATTGGATTTCTGCACGAAATTCAGCTATAGAATACAAGGTATTTTACACCTTACGAAGTCAATAGGACAGAGTCAATAGGACAGCAGACGAGATGCATCGCAGTGTTAATACTCCAGGCATTTCGTTAATTCAACATAACTTCACAAATATGTTTTATAACCGAAAAAAAAAAAAAATCTCTGGAGGCCTACGATAAGCAGATTGACGGACGCTCACTGGGCGATGAAATCTTTTAAGAAAGATCAGTTAGCAAATTGGCTTTTTAGGTTATTTTTATTACAATAATTTCAAGTTACTCCGGCAAACCGATTGAAAAAAATAAAATAAAATAAACCGAATTAACATGACTGAATTCGTATAAACAAAAACACGAAACGAATTATTTGTTTTATAAGTAGTTGCTAAAATTTTAATTAATTACAAAGACGGATCGAAGAAACATGTCAACTTAATTATTATTCGTTAGGTGTTTTTTTTTATTTTTATTATTATATTTACATTTTAAAATTCTTTAGTTTTTCGCGCGTTACGTAGAGCTTTGTATATAATAAGAATTTTTTTTTTTTTTTTTTTTTTTTTTTGACGACTGCAACAAGGTGAGACAAAATTAAATTTTTCATGCAGTTCATGGCCGCATATAATAGATGAAGTACATTCCATTATTAATTAATTATAAATTAAAGCTTAAATAATAATAAAAAAATATCGGAGACCGCCAATAAGCAGATTTTGATCGCACACTGGGATACAATTAATATATCTCCTATATATGGGCTTAATAAAGCGTGTGCAAATTATTTAATATTTTGGGGGATTTTTACGTTACTTCGGTATAAAAGCATTTTTAGGAGAAAAGAATAGTCCTCCAGTGAACAATACTGCACCGAAATGAAAATATAATAAAGTAAAAAAAAAAAAGATTTTCCTGCATAATAGACTAGAAGTGTATTAAAAATGAACAGCGATCCTAAAATCGATATTTTGTTCTTTATGTCAGTCTTATATACATTCATTTAATTCATATACTTTAGAATTCAGTAGAAGTTTTTCCCAAGCTTTCATTACATGAATATTGTCAAATTTGCATGAAAGTGGGTACCCAATAATTTATTAAAATAACTGCTGTACTGTAACTTCGTACTGATGAAAAATTAATTACAAAAGAGCCCCTCACTTGCGACAATACGACAGCAAAAAACAGAAACATAAAAAAAAAGGTAATAAATATTTTTAAAAAGGTACTTGGTATCCCCTTAAATACCTTTCGCATAGGACACGCGTTTATCGGTAGTGCATCCAAGACCACGCTTCTTTTCCACCTGAAGTCTGTTTCAGCATAAAAAAAAAAGCGTCTACAGGTATACATACTTTCCAACAATGTGTATGTATATCACGCCGATCCCTCTTGTTGCTACTGTTTCCATCAATAAGTTAACCATTAGTCACCACGGATACGCTTGAAGACCTCGTTTGTCACCCAATAATAGCGAAACTCTCCGTACTGCAGCAGTGTCCATCAATCTCGTTTTGACAAAAAAAATCCTAATAATATTTTTTCACAATTTCTACTCCAATTTTAATTTAATTAAGTTAACAGTGAATTCTTCAGTAAGGAAATTTCTGTACACATTTAAATATCTTTACAATTAACTTTTACTACACAATACACATTTTACCACTTAGAACTAGACAGGCAAAGACTCCGTACTTCACCATCTATCGACAAAAAAAATTTCGAAAAGATCTGGGTTCGAATCTCGTCTGGAATGCGAGGAGCACAACTTTTTTTCTTTTTTTATTGGTGGTTTTCAAGTGAAGGTGGCTTAATTAGACTCATAAAATTCCCTCCATAAGAAGGTTTCTCATCCCGCAAACCAGACAGAATAGAAGCAGGTTGAAGTCAAGGCATAAAACACTGTAGAACGTAGTCTTAGATACTTCTGCATTAATACGAAGTTGTAAACAACTACTCAAGCTGCGCCCTTGTATTGTACAGAATTAGACCCATTCAAAACAACGGACACAAATTATTAACCGTCATTTATTATTTCTCAAATCTCGTTGCCTAGTAGTTTATTTGCTATCTTTATTATTGCTGTTATTATACTGTGCATTGCTAAGCAAGGGCCTAAGCGTACGCTACTAAAGGATTTAAATAAGCAGGAAGGCGATTGCTATTCGCTATCTGGAACAAATATAGCTCCAAAATGATTCGGCAGCAAAGCCGCTATATATTAGAGGAGACCAAACATGATAATATCGAATCACGAGTTTTCCCTCCCAGCTGACCAATAATACTGCAGCCACTTACTCCGATAGAGTGCGATTGGAGGAATTTCGAGCGTGGAAAGTGTCGAGTCATGCATGAACAAGTGAGTAGTTCCGTTGCGTCAGCGTCATATTCATGAGTCTCTCATATCATGCATGCTGCTGTAACTCTTCCTCCCCAACTAATCAAATGTGACATATCCAATAGTTTTACTGCAGATCACAACCTCCCCCACCACACACACACACACAGACACAAAGAACAAAAATCTATTCTAAAACGCAACGAATAACATCAAGAATACTTGCAAAAAATATTTTCATAGTTACTTAACCCGGTATTAATAGTAATAAGTCATGTGTACCACACAGTCATTCAGCCTACTTAATATTCCTAAATGAAGGAACCTTACATGGTCTTAACTACTTTTCACCTTATCTATCGAAACTTGTTATATAAGCAGGCATCAGCGTTAGAAAGATGGACAGTTTTTACTATATGTAAATGATATTCAGAGTGTTGTTTTATATTTACTACCGTTTATAAATCACTAAATCGAATATCACAGCGATACACGTTATCAGTTCTTTTGATTTAAAAAAAAAAATGTATTTGAATGCATGTTAAATAATGCCTTACTTACATAACATGGCGTAGTTCAACCTCGGTTGTATAAATCTACAAGCGTGATGTTACTGAAGCAAAGGCCATTTGGTATGTTGCAGCTCTTGTGTGAATTATGCACTATTACTTAAGGACTCTCTGAATACATGCAATGAATATTAGTAATAATAAGCATAAAATAGCAAGTTATTGAGAGATTTATCAACATTACAAAAATACTTTCTTGAAAATCTTTCGTTTCAAATTTCCCCATCTGGAAAATGATCACTTTCTTAAGTTTGGGAATGTCATTCGTAACTGACCCATACCCCAATTAATATTTTTTCCAACTTAACAGAATTTCTCAAGTTGTTTTTAAGCAGTTAGACTTCCAGAAACTTCGCACGCTAGAATAAAAAAACTGTAGTAATAAACGTTTATTAATACAATAAACTGAGGGTATAAAGAAAGGAATTAAAAAGTGAAAATTAAAAAATTTTAATGCGTTTTTTTTTTTTGTTCTTGATATAATTTAGTGTGATAAACAGCAAATAAGTTCTATTGTAGTTCATATTTACTAGATTTTCTGGATGAATGGCAACCAAGTACTCAACAATAGCGATCAGCTCAAGTAGGCATCGTCTGCCACTTGAGACAAAATATTGGCCATATAACTGAACATCGGGGACTTCCTATTAGCATGCGTTTGTGTAAGTAAATTAAAACTATTGTAAAGACCTGGTTGTTTATACGTTAAACGAGTAACAGGAGTTGTATTCATTCTAAAATGCACTACACTCAAAGTCGAAGAATATATAAAAATATTACTAAAAATAACTTCTTGTATCATACCTTATCTCATCCTGGCCATGAATATTATTTTAATCTTTGTCACATGTTATTCACTTTGTTTCCTGCTGGGACCAAGACGAGTCACTGAAATCCTTTTGTTTGCCATGGACGAACTTCCAAAAATTTACAATTAGGCGATAAAATATTTCATATTCTTTTACAAAGCGATATCATCAATATTCTCTGGATTGGTCGAATTGAGAACTGCTGTTCAAGCACCCCCAACTCCAAATAGTTGCTTAGTTGTTATAGTTGAAAGAGGAAGCCAAGGACCAACAACATGGGAAAGCTTCTCTGGTTCGTTTGCCAATAACTGCATGAATTCTGCGGAGTGGATAATACTTTAATTCGAGGTACAATCCTTTCAGCAATATTACTCAGAAATATTACACATTAGGATAAAGATACGAGCAGTTTCTCAAAAATTACGTAGGATAAAGAAATTAAGTAGATACTCCACTAGTTGGGTTGTATAACTATTAGTTGAGCCGTTTCATTAAGACACACTTAACGAAATTATATATCGTCTTAGCTATGCGAGAAAATCACCTCTATACAATCAAAAACTTGGGATGAAAATACGATCTGCGCAGAGGACTTTACTTGATATTCATCCCTTTTGTAGGATTCCTACAATGTATTTTTTTTTTTTAGTAGAAAAGCCGATACTTAACGAAGTTCATGACTCATTACCTCTACATTCCTTTGCTGATACTACCTTATTTCACTTTGTACTCGGCATTAATACTCTTCCGTGCAAGCAGCGGAACATTAATGCTTTCTTAAAACCTGCAGTTCAAGTAATGATAACTGAAAACTTTAAACATAAAAGCAATGTTTGTAATATTATGTAACAGAAGCTCGATATGTCAGAACTAGCTAGCTCGGAGAGAAAAAGGGACCGTCGAATATTAAACAGGGGAAGGAGGAGGACTGGTTGACGAAAACCATTTAAACATTAAGTAAAGATTTAAGTTTCGAGAGCAATTTGGAATATAATAAAAGTATGTCCTTATATTTGATAATAACAACATTTGAAAATGTGGTTTACTAAAATTACATCTGTAAGAAAAGTTGACTCTTTTCTCTTAGGAAAGATTTCCTTGTAGCATGCCCTTCCCCTTCCTGAAAGGCGCCATTTGCACCGATTAAGAGACTGCGTACTAAAACGTGATGGCCACAATAAGACACTTGTACGTTACGATGTAACGTACAAGTGTACTCTCACAAAAAGAATCAGGATCATAAACATAACATAAAATCTGAATACAAATGGGTATTCCGGATGTCTGGAGAAATTAATTTTAAAGGTCGCATTCTTTCGTATCTAGAAGGAACGAAATGACTTCGAGTATCCATATATACGTGAGGTGTGGAAGAAATGGATATATGAGAATCTTTAAATATTTTTAAGCTTGCAAAAATTAGACGATCATTTACCAGACCAGCAAACGTTCGAAACAGCAATTAATATAATGTGAATGATCCTTATATACAGCAAAATGCATAGCTTATGTTTAAATTACAAATCACTAGCGAGAATCATCTTAC
The DNA here is from genome assembly GCF_054136105.1 of Typopeltis vanoorti. Lineage (NCBI taxonomy): Eukaryota > Metazoa > Arthropoda > Arachnida > Uropygi > Thelyphonidae > Typopeltis > Typopeltis vanoorti. Next base: position 110,713,021 of record NC_143558.1, read on the forward strand.
AAATTTTTACAAACTGACATTCATAAAAGATATTCAGCACAGATTCTCTCTAAACAGATAACAAATAAATAAATCTGCTAAAAGACGAATCTTTATCCAAATTAAATAATTTCCATAACAAATCTCTGAGTGACAATCACGAAAAAAGAGAAGGAAATCGTGGGTATGGCAAAGAAACAAAACCATGAATTACATTCTCAGCAGCGAATCTTCAAAGCAAGTTACACGCCTTTTTACTGAAGGAATAAATTCAATATGGAATTAGATAACAGAAAATATAAGACTAGTTATGATGGAATGTTGAATAAATTTTGTTGTAACAAAATATAAAAATGCAACAAAAGAGGTCAACCGTAAACTGATTTTTCAATATGTTTTTTTCCTGCCTACATACGACACTCATGTGATATAGATTTCAACCTTCGGCATGTGAGATAGAGAAGTATATTGTGTGTGTTCTAACAAATTTACACATTTGATTAAAGACCGAAGACAACAAACAGAAATCCTTAGAAAAAATTAAATTAGTACTGAATAGATGACATCAATGGTAAAATTATATTTAACAATTACGATAATAACAGAAAGATGATGTTATCGATCGATCTAAATGCATGAACACTTATATGGAGTACAGTCTATTAAGAAAGATGGAAGGGGAAAGGTTGGGAAAAAAAGAAATATCAGCAAAAGGCTTGCATAACGACCGGAGATATTGATGAATTAATGCTTCATATGATCGATATATGAAAGCTGTTCACGATCTGGAAGATAGACCAATTAGGAAAATGTCTGCTAATATCGAAGTTGTCAGTAAATATATATGGTGTGTTAATCAGCTAATGCCTTTTTGTTCCCATATAGGGAGCAGTTGGGGCCGTTTTCGCAGTATCTAACTTTTAGAGACTGAGTGGACAGTTCAATCTCCACTGGTAGCAAATCAGAGAGAGCTGGCGCGAGGGTATCACTAATTAATCGGTACGCAGTAACGAAGGTGGCTAACAAGTGCCGCCATCTCGCGGTTCCTAACACTATTTGTTTAATGTCTTAATAACGCCATATTTTTAATAAATTCATCAAGGTACACAGTAAAATGAAAAAATAATGAGATGATATCCATGTTTCAATTTGCTTTATGGAACATTTTTGCAGCGATTTTCGAACTGATATCAATAAGCGCTTAACAGCCAATTAAAATTTAATGGAATTTGACACTGAGGAAATGGATTGTTTTGAAATGTTTGCTTCAATTTCATCATTAGAAATTAATGTAAGAAATATATTGAGCATATAAGGAATTCGCGGGGGGGAAACAGGTTGAAGTTTTAATAAATGCGATTTAAATATTGATTATTTTATTATTATTTTACATGAGAACCATCACTAGAGTCGTTTTAATAATATAATCACGTCACAAACATTGATAAATATCACAACTTTTTAATATATTTACCAAAAGTTACCATACCTATTGTGAATACGTGTAGGAGATTATGAAGAAAGTTAAGAAATTACGTACGAAAGGAGAAAGTATTCGTAGAAATCTGTAGATGGGTTTTTTGAACAGCTGAAGATCTTTGGAGAAAGCAGTGTTGGAAATTTTTTCCCATAGAGCAGACAGATATAATGAAAGATGAAACAAAATCATGCTTGATGTGGTTGTGCGCGATCATTTCTTTATTTGCTTTCTTGAACTCGGATTCATAGATGATACGCAAATTAACAACACAGTTAAGATGATCGACTGACATCTTTCTTCTTTTTTTAGCTTGCAGATTCTTTTCATTTCGTATTAAATACAAACTGTTTGTAAATGTAGGTCAATGGTATTAGTAAAATGAAAAATATAATAGATTTGAAATGGCAAATGCAAGTGTTCAACTCTTTACGTGAAGCTGAGTAGTAGTTTAGATGTGTTGGAATGTTTGCAGTTCTACAGATATTGTTGAAAGCTGGACGAAAACCATTAGAGAGACTCACAATCTCTGCAGAATTGTATAAATACATTGTCTTATTCAAAGAAATTAGACATTTTATAACTCACTGTTTGCATTTGCTGGCTCAAACTGTGTGAAGTGGTGGTACAACCTCTCCCTCTCTCGCACATTGTGGATATTTCATCACTGACTTAGCAAACAGTAACACGTATATTTTATATAGTATTAATATATTAAATAATAATTATTTACTTTGATATAATTTATTAAATAATATAGTATTTACCCATGTTCCAAACTGTATTCAAAGTCGCAGATTTACAGGTTCCGTGTATTACTAATTAAGATGAAGACTTTTGTTTATAACAAATTTGAAAAGTGAACATCATGAAGTGATTTCTAATTCATGAAATAAAGATATTCATGATATTGAAGACTGATCATCTATCCCTTCACTCGTTTCCGACCGTAGACGACTTTGTAGACATTGCCCACAAAGTGTTCCTAGTGAGATTTTTACACCATTGTTGTCCCAAACACTACCCATCCCCCTCAAATTTTATCCTGGCTAGGGAACGGCATATGGCTTAGGCGTATTCATGACTGTAATCCATGTGTGTTCACGAGGCTGGTTTGCCTGTTCTGGATGGACGAAAAACCCGAGTTTCCTGGTTAAAAAAAACAAAAAACCTTTACCTCCATATGAAACAGGTAACTCACCTTTGGTTTGAAAGAGACCAGATAAATGTTCCCACGTCACTGAAGGGTATCGAACCCAGGTTTTTCCGACCAAGGAAAGACCTGGGTTCGATTCCCGGACTATATAGCGTTTCTTGAATTCTTCGAATCAGATGATACATAAAATGAAATTTTCAATTGATTTTTCCCCTTACACATCGCATTCAATGTCATAAATTTCATCGAGTAATGTTTGGCTCGTGGAGGCACGCATATATTGGCTAATAATTTACAGGTGTTCTCCTGAACTGTCTGATGACACAGGGTTTGTAAACCATGCCTGTCACTGAATTGTCATTTCATTATATGAAGTAATTTAGAAACGCGAGGTCGCAAACCCTCTTTTATTGCTTTTCAGGGCAAAGTTTGAAAAGTTTCCATACGAACTCTTATCATGACAAAATGGTAATATCTTAATATTTATTTCATGTGTTTTCGCTACAAGAAAGTAATGCAACCTTCTTCAGTATTATTTGTAATTTTTGTATGCTCACTATTCGAATAAACTTAAAAATATCGCTGCAATAAATCTAGTGTTAGACATTGAAGTCAACTCTTGTTGAAATCTAAGTTTTCTCTTCGACCTATATTGGTTGCTAGTTTCCTTTGCCAACTCATATTTCCTTCTTCGCATTTCCACATCTAGAAAACGTTCCGCAGTCTCCAAACGCTTTTGAGAATTAGTATTTTATGCATGTAACGCATAATAATGCTCCGCTAGCGTTCTTAAATATAAAAAGAATCCGTTAACTACTTTTATTCCCCAAAGGAGTAGACGAGGTCATTTAACCCTAACTTTTAAAAGCTGGGAGTAGCCAAACTCCACCCATAGCCAATTACAAATAGCTGACCGAATACTATTAATATTTTTAATCACCGTCTAATCGAAGATTTTAATTGGCATTTAAATCATCAATATTACGGAGGCAACTGCCGCCATCTCGCGGTAAGTAACGCTAATACTACGATAAAGAGCCAAGAGTATTTTTTCCAGGGGCGTAAATCAAGTTAAGGAGATTATATATATATATATATATATATATATATATATATATATATATATATATATATATATATATATATATATATATATATACACACACACACATATATATATAAAGAGGGATTTATTATCCCCTTAACTTAATGCTAATACTATTATTATCTGAAATAGTGAGTTCTAGTCAACTTTCCACCGGCCGGAATGGAAGAATTAGCGAATCCGCTTTTATCCTACTAACCCTTTCGTTTAACCCTACATTCTTTTAGAACAGGGGTGGGGAACCTTTTTCTACCAAGGGCCATTTGGATATTTATAACATCATTCGCGATACATACAAAATTATCAACTTAAAAATTAGCCTGTTATATTTGGTCAAACATTTAATTAACTCACCTCTAATGTGATGGCTGGAAATGCTTCTCTTTTGTGAGGCGTATGACGTTAGCTGGCTTTGATGATGTTGCTACGCGCAACAGCTTTTCCAGGCTTGCGTCGGTCAGTCTGGAGCGCAGTCGACGCTTTGCGATGGCGAGTTTCGAAAAGAACTGCTCGCAGCAGTAAGTTGTTCCGAACACAGATGCATATTTCAATGCATGTCTCCTCAAAGTGGGAAATTCATCATTACTTATGTAACGTTTATAGAACTCAAGCAGTGGGAGGTTGTACCTAGCTTTCAGCAAGTCATCGCTTTGCAGCTGAATGATTTCGCGTTTTGTAGTTATGAGGCACATCAGTTGGTTCCACATTGAACGGTGTAGCAAAGGTGCTCAATTCCATTTGTTTACTTTTCACGTCCTTGAATCTTTCATTAAATGCCTCAATTAGTTTCGCACATTCACCAGCATATTCAAGTGTCGTAGAAGGCTTTTGTCCTTCCAGAGTGGGGAAATGCACTGTGTTATTCCTTTCGAGTTGCACTCCCCACAGCATTAATTTAGCTCCAAATGAGTTCACGTTTGAAAGCAGGGAGCTGAGAAGCTGGTTGGGCCCTGCAGCTTGACGTTCAGCTCTGAGAAGTACTTGGTAATGTCCACCATGAACGCTAGATCACACAGCCACTTGCTATCATTGAGTTCCCTGACAGTTTTCCCTTCATCTCCATGATCTGCTTGACTTCGTCCCGCAGTTCGTAAAACTTCATGAGAATGTTCCCGCGACTCAGCCACCGCACTTCACAGTGATAAACAAGATGACCGTATTCAGACTCAAGATCATTCAATAACTCCGTAAACTGGCGGCCTCTGCTTTTGATAAAATTTATGAATGACGCTAGTGTTGACATAACACTATTGAGTCGCAATGACTGTGCACAGAGACTTTCTTGGTGTATGATGCAGTGGCATATAATTAAATCTTGGATCAAGACAGACAATTCAGTTCTTTTTTGACAAATGCAATTAACCCTTTTTGCGAGCGGCCCATGGCTGCAGCTCCATCTGTAGTAAGACCACTTAACTACAGATGGAGCTGCAGCCATGGTTGGCTCGCAAAAATGGTTAATGACACGAGAGAGAAACTGCTATCACTTAGCTCAAGTTTTTTCATTGATAAAAGAAGTCTCTCAAACTAAGTGATAGCAGTTTCTCTCTCGTGTCAAACTCTGCAGTTATCCGACGAATGAAAACGGCCAGTTCAGCAGTATTTATTATGTCCGTTGTCTCGTCACAAGCCAGAGAGAATAATTGGAAATCTCCTGCAGAATCCTTCAATGTTTTTTCAATATCTTGTGCTAAGGCGGTAATCCGATCTGAGATGATTCTCCGAGACAAACTAACACTCTGAAACACTTTGTCTGGTGCTAATAACTCCGTAGCAGCTACCATGCACTCTTTCACAAGCTCTCCGTCTACATGAGGCCTCAGCTTCTTTGCGATTAGCTCGCTCACTAAATAACTTGTCTGAATAACGTTGTCTCTGTCACAATGAGGCCTAGTGAAAGCAGCTTGTGGTGATTCCAAACTCCGCTGAAGAGCATTGATTTTGGCCAGACGCATTTGGCCTTCCAATTCATTGTGTTTAGCATGCTTTGAGCTGTAAGGACGCTCCAGATTGACTTTTTTTCATTACTGCTAATGCATCGACACAAACTAGGCGCACAGGTTTGCTTTTGACTTCAACAAAAAATAATCATTTGGCCATTTCTCTTGGAAAGATCGACGCTCAGCATCAACTTTTCTTTTCTTTGTAGTCACCATTTGTAGGATATCACACCACTTAAGTTTCAATAACTATCCAGTGTGTGTCGCGAGCGACGCGATTATTTTGCTTAGATTGCTGTTCTAATCCTGCATCTTGGATTTGGAACATATCCAACGTTCGTACCATCGACTCTCCAGATCTTCTCGTCGGCTGCCGCGGCAGCCAACGTGAATTCGTGTCTGTCCCGTCATGTACTCGTATGTGTCCTGTTTATCCCGTAATAGACGTTCCTTGCTTGCCCCTCAAAATTTACGTCATTATTATGATTCACTTAATATAAAGTTATGTTGCTGAAAAAAAGCTCCTAGATTTATGGAATTTCGAGTCCCGTCTGCACTCGAAATTTAGACCAAATGATTTTTCGGGCATTATAGGATGTTCCGCAGATAGGACCTTCCCCACCCCTGACTTAGACCATCGCTTCCCAACCGGGGTGAGTGCTGGGCCGTTCAGGGATACACGAAAAATAATCAGTAAGGGCAAAAAAGCAAGTAAAGTAAACAAAATGCAAAACATTAGTTATAGAACAATAAATGTTAAGTTTGAATCACTGCTATTTTAAAAACAAGGAGTACAATTCATAGAAATGGTTTAAAAGGGGTACACAAGTGGGAAAAGGTAGAGAACCGCTGACTTACACTACTCATAACAAATCCGGCATCCGTTGAAGAGATTCAGCTAACAAGTGCTGCCATCTTGTGGATCCTAATACTAAAACTATAATTATTGTCTAAGATAGTATATGGCAGTGATGTTCAACCTTTTTTACTGCGCGAGCTACTTTTCTATAATAAGTTATTCGGCGATCTACTCTCTCATATATATATATATATATATATATAAGTTATTCGGCGATGTACTCTCTTATATAAGTTATTCGGCGATTCTTTCTTAATATAACAAAGAAAACAAATATATCGGAATAAAATATTTATTTCTCTATTTTGGAAAACCAAAGTTAGAAAAAACAAGAAAAAGATTGATTACAAACTCTCAAGTTACAGGAAATGCTGGTTGATTAAAAAAAAAAAGTTAATGTTAAATTTGGCATTGTTTGGACCTCGCAATATTTTGATAGTCAAGTTGATATGAAGAAGTGGCCAATCGCAGACAATCATCCAAATGATCATTTGTAATTTGGTTTCTTAATTGATTTTTTTATGACGGTCATATTTGAAAAAGCGGATTCTGACAAGTATGTCGATCCGAAACACGACAGAATTTTTCGCGCAATATCAGTTAATATTGGGAATTTTTCATGTGCACACTTCCAAATGACTTCATTGTTTATTGATTTTAAATGTAAACTATTCTGAATGTTTATTATCTCACGTTCTACTTCAGCTTGGTTTATATCAAACAGCCCACTAATTTTATTTGAGATTTCTGTGATGTTAAAAAGTTTTCTTGAAATGGATTATTGATAAAAGATACAATCATTTCAGTTTTATTAAAATCTTTAAATCTTGAATTTATTTCTTCCTCAACTAATTCTATTTCACGAATAAATTCTTTTAAATCATAGCGAAGCATTTCTTGATTTTGTTCAAAAAATTTTAATAAATATGGGAGATGTCTAAATTCGCGGTCATTTATATTTTTCTTTAATAAAAGTAAGTATTGTTGGAAAGCTTTTATTGAACTTAACATGTCAATTAAATTCTTATCTCTATCTTGTAGCTCTAAATTTAAATTGCATAATTTCGTACAGAAATCAACTAAAAATGCTAAGTGTAACAACCATCTTTTATCACTCAATTGTAAATAAATATCTTCTTTTTCATCAAGAAAAAATTTTATATCGTTAATTAATACAAGAAATCTTTCTAAAAATTGACTTCTGCTGAGCCAGCGAACATTATTGTACAACAGAAGTTCCCTGTCATCATCTGCCTGTAATTTAAATAACCGCAGTTGCAGGGCTTTTCTTCTAACAGCATTTACAATTTTAAATGTAATATCCAAAACATCTTTTACCACACAGTAATTGTTGGTGAATAATACAGTGATATGTTAAAAAAATCTGGATATTTGTCATCGTTTTTATACAATGAAATGAAGCCTGATTTATTACCTATCATTCATATCTCATAGCGCGTGTACTGAAGGGTCGAATTCAATAGCAGATTTTTTTTTTTTTTTTTGCTTGCGCCATACCGTACGTAGAACTACCTCATACGATGATAAATAATAGGAATTTACTAGGATAGTTTAATAAAATATTGGTGATGTTATTGAGTATATTTTATAAACTGCGTTTATACTTAATATCCATAAAGAAATTAAGGAATTTCTTTAAAATGCTCGTGGGAGGAAAAAAATTGCCTGCAAATGTAAATCCACTTTGCGATTGAAATGAAATCAAATAGAAAGAAATCTCCAGGTTACTAATGGGCGTGTTAAACACTACTATGAACACATGTGTACTCAAAAATGATGTCGCTAGTTGTGTTAGCATACAAGCACTAATTTCTTTGGTGGCTTAAAATCTCTGTATATTCTCGAGGAGCAGATGAAAATCGTTATCACGCTATAGGTTTGACATGTCCTAATTTAAATGTTAAATTTCATAAATTTGCTGCCATATAAAAGAAAAGTGAAGCATTACTCCCTCTTTTCGTCCAGTTCCAAATATTACACTGCAGTCAAAATGTACCACTGGTCCCCTTATATGTGCGTCATCACAAGGAGACTGTAACTAAAAGTAAGGCATATCTCCCTATAGAATTTTCAGATTTCAAGATGTGTCCATGTTATTACATCAGTTCATTCTTTTGCTAATGAAATAAATGACCATCCTTCAAAATTAACAAATTAACGTTTGTTTGGTTTTACAGTGGAAAGTTATTGTCATGAAGAGATTTTGACGAGTACAAAAGTTAAAAGAAACCCAGTAGTACTTGAATGGCAATACATCCAATGGTGAGCTATAAGGGGTTCGTGCGAATCCTTTGTTAAATTTTGCGAGCCCCTTTTACTTTTTTATTTTTTCGAAAAATAATTTTTTTTTTAAACTTTAAGCGAGAAACTCATACGGTAACCTAACAAAAATTAGTCAATTCGGCAGTGTATAGATTATTTGGAATTATTGTTTTTTTCAACTCCTCTATAAGGAATGCGCTCAAGATTGAAAAGAAAATAAGCGCATGCGCTACTGGCAGCCAATCAAATATTTTATAAAAGATTTCATTCTTATTATATTTTGATAGTTAAAAACTGTTTTTCTTAATTACTTTTCCAAATGATTAGGGCAAATAAATGTGTCCGTCAATAAAAAATGAACAACTGTGCAAAGTTTCAATGTTTTTAAAAATGACCAAAATAATCAATACAAGACAAGTTACCATATCTCATCTGATCAGTTGAGAAGTACGATAGATACAACATTCATTCCAAAACTGAATCTTGTCTCTATTATGATTCAAAATTGGTGGACGTTTAAAGTTATATTACAGTTTTCATTGCAGTAGTATTAAACCAACGTTTTTATTTCTATCAAGCGAAATGAATCCATCATATAAGTGTTTACTTTTACTATTACACCGTCTTCCTGTCAAGTACCCACCAAAGCCAAACAAATAAACAAAAGTTTAGCTAATGTAAACTCAATATTACACACGCTGATGGTAAACGTCAATTATGTCACAATATGAAATGGTCCCGATTGGGAATATGAAGTTTCTTGATTTCTTCAAAACGATCATTTTTATTTTTTTATAATTGCGAACGCCCTATGTATGCTTCTCATTAATGGTTACAAATAATATATTTATGGTTTCTCTCTCGCTCACGCATCCACACCTGGCTTCATTCTCCTTAATATATTTTACGCACAGCAAGGGAAGTTTAGCAATACAATATTTATTTATTTTTTTGGTCTGAACTATTTACCAAACTGCGTCCATGGAATTAAATTACACGTGACAGTGAACTAGTATTTCAATAGATGAAGTAATATTAAACACAAAGGGTGGGAACTAAAATAAACATCGCACTGGAAATAATGCAATAAAACGATGTCGTCAATCTCACTACAAATATCCTCCGGGGCAAAGGTCTAATATATCTATATTAACTCAAGACATCACTGTTGGGACAGCATATCATTTTAAATGACATGCTGTCACTTTTAAATGATATGATGTTATTAAGATAAATGATTCATTTATCCTAACTAATAAGTAAAATTTGCATATTATATGTCGATAACCTGAATTATTAACCTACATTAAATCAAGTACAATATTTTGGTATTCCGTTCATGAAATACCACGTGAGTTGGAGGACTCCAGAATGAGTTGTTAAAATGATACAAGCAAAGAATGTTAACCTTATAAGTGCTGCTTATTAAGAAAAAACTTTAGTCACTATCCCTTATTATAAAAAAATATTTAAATTAATTTTTCAAAGTTTGAAATTTAATGTTTGTTTTCGTTTTAAGGATGGAAGATGTTTGTAATTAAGACAATGTTTAACTTATTTTCATTATTATCGTATATCAGAACAAGTTAACCAGCAGTTAGGAAACGTGATGATGTCTGATTGGGATTTAGGATCGGGGATATACGAAGTTTAGCAGTGGTTACGTCATTATCATAAAGAACATTGTCATCATTCTTATTAAATATGACCATATTAACGAAAAATAATTCGATTATTTTGAAGAAATATTCTTCCCATTTTTGACAAAACTCATTCTAGAACTGAAATCATCTGAAGACCGGTAATAGCTCATGAATTAAGGCCAATACATTTTTATGTTCTTCCCTTCTGAAGACGCCAAGTCCAGTTCTTGATTGGTTCTATACATATCTCTGCATGACTTCTTTGGTCGGTTGTTTGTAGTTTGGCAAATGGTCAAAATGTAAGTTAGTGCACGATAATCTCAATAATTCATTTATAAGACGTTTCCCACAAACATTGCCACTGTCTTGTGATACTCATTCACGAAAAATCATCAAAGAGAGAGAAATATATACACAATTAAGTGGATATTGAATCCAACATTATTTCTTAGCCGACTATAGAAACTACAAGAGTTTCATTCCGAATATATATATATGTTAAAGATACCAAGCAAATTTAAACCTGGTTTTACTCCATTTCCCAAGTAAGCAAACAGACTAAAAGTCAAGTTTGCGCCTGCAATTGATGCAAGTCTAACTGATCCCACAGGTAGTGCAGGAACAGGGCAACTCGTGGCAAAGGTGGAACAAGCTCCGATCACTAATCTTAATATTTACCTTTAATATATAGCGACTATATAAAAGTTTCGGCGGATATACAAGCGTAAGCCAAATGGTTCATAACAGGGCAACTCGTAGTGTAAAGGTGGATTAAGCTCCGATCACTGTCCTTAGTATTTTCCCGTAATGTAAAACACATCTCCTTGGATATGTATGATGTTATACATTATGGGGGGACGGTTTCGACCTTTGAGGTCTCGTCAGTGGGAACTAGACCAAGAATACTCAGGATAACGCATAACGCATAACGGTTCTGACTTGATGGGTGAAGCATAAATGCTTTTCATATTCCCCTTCATCTGAAAAGGAAAGTTCTTTGGGTGGAAAATTATTGAGCATTAAGCTCGCCCTGAAAGGGCAGCGAGATTAACTGTTTTCAGCCGAGCATAGAATTGACTTGGGTCTCTTGTATTTGTAGAAATCTGCTTCGTTGTAGTCTGATGCTTGTTTGATCAGTGGGTTCGGATGATTAATCGTCTTATTGAAGAACTTTTCAGCTAGGTCATGAAGAATACTCAGGATGAAGTGGTACAGAACTTATATACTTAATGATACGAGTTGCTAAAAAGGTGTCACATTACAAAAGGCACTAAAGAATTACTAAAAAAAGAGAGCAAGAAGCTTCACTTCGGCTATGCAGAATTATTCAAAATTAGGTGGATATTGAATCCAACATTATTTCTTAGCTGAATATAGAGAAATACATATTAAACTAAACTTAAATTAAATTAAACTAAAGTTACAATTATCCAAGATCACTTTTTTCGGCGAAATTGATACACAAATCTATTCCTGATAGTTTCCAAACACTGTTTTCCAGATAACTAATGACAATAATGGTTGGTCCTAATTAGTGCCTTCATCTTAAAGATGCACGATTTGTTCATTTGAGAATTGGACTGAAAGGGCTGTATATAACACAGATAACTTCAAAAAATAAGCATACAACACACACTTTGAGATTTTAAGTTACATACCTAGTAATCCAAATCTAAACAACGAAAAACATCACCGGAAATTGGAATGACTCTTAGTCTAGTATTCTGCAGACAATCTCCAAAGCCTAATTTTCTATCCCTGGATTCAAAATTAGAATAGGACAACCTTTTGTTCAATAACACCTATATTCTTTTTAAACGCCAAAACATGATGAATAACACTTTCATTGCAACATGTTTATTGATATGGAATTTGTGAGGCACAGCTCTAGAACGAATACCGTCATACAGCTTCTAATACATTAAAAAATTCGACAGATCAAAAGGAAAATCACGTCACCCTTCAGAATTCTAGTACGCAGTTTTACAAATGTCTACAGTATTGTAACTGCCCTTCAGTGGGGTTTAGTTTTCTTAGGCGGGTGGACCGTCTTGTCCCATCCACCAATCAATTGCACCGTATAAGAAAGGGCGCTCGCTGAGGTACACCTCTGGTCACATTAAATCTTGCAGAGTCACACTACCAAAACACCTTTATCTGATACCAGTCAGTAGGCCTCCCTCTCTTCCAAGCTAATAGTTTATAATTCAATCCCATTCCTCCACCTTATGCAACAGTCGTCCATGGTGTATCCATTTCCCCTTGTCTAACTCATCGGTAACAGTATTATAAAATGCGAACAATTTGCTTAAAGATGACCTTCCCTTAGCAAACTCATGCTGTTCATCGCCAAGTATAGATTCTCTGTCATCTGAATTCTCTATACGAGCTCTTAACAACTCTTTCAAAGTATTCACCTTCACTCCTGAGATACTAATAGGTCGATAGTTGGAGGCATCAATATTTCTCACTACCTAAGTGCAATGCGATTGTTACCATACATTTTTTACCGTCTTGTGAGATCTTCCCTGTGCTGAAAACGAAATAATATAGTCAGTTCAGCTGAACGCTTTACCATTCCTGTTAATATTTATTCCTGTAATAGAATTCTTATTCAGTTTACGTAATCAATCCAGTACCTTATAAATAAATAGCATTTTATAAATAACTGTTACCTATGTCAAAATTAAAAGGAATGTATATTAAAAGAACATATGAAAAACAAATATTGTTGAACGCCTCACTAAGTTAAACTGATGCATTTAGCTTGGGTTTTGCACAAATAATATTTAACATAACGAGGGAGTTTGTTAGTGAAATTTCACGGGAAGCAAATATTAGCATTTTAAAGAGGTGCAGGTTAATGAAACTTTGCAGTATATTTTAAAATTGCTATTTCAAAGAATTCAGTTGCAATATAAAACATCTACATGTTCTATTCTCATGGAAAGACTTTGACCCATGCAAACGATTACTGCATATTGCTCAAGAGTGTGGCATCACGGCACTAATAAACTAAGTGTGGATTCGATACACAGAAGGCGCATGCGCAATGTTGAAAATCACTGAGGCGGTCGTTTATAGTAAAGTATATATAACCACATTCGATTAATACCTGCATAAAATATTTCCCCCAAAATAATTTTTCCCTTGCTGAATCTCCTTGCTCTTAGCCTGTTTAAAGTTTCGAGAACGTAAGTATTGATTTTTGATATACTTTCTGCAACCTTGAAACAGTAAAATATAATGAATTTCATTATATTTCAAATTTTCATTATACACAGATTATAACATGACAGTTGTCGTTTTACGTCAGTTTTTATTTCCATTGGCCTTAAAAACTATGCTTTTAAAGCATAGTTTTGAAAGATTTATGAATTTGGGTGCGAAATAGTACAATGAGTATGACTACCAGTTTATGCATTCAAATTACTTCGTCAAAATTCTTACTTTCACTACAGGTAATAAATAGTTATTTTCAGCTTTATTAAAATCAACACTAATTAAATTTGTGTGCATCCTTTTATAGTTATCTCCCTGAATTGGAGATAATTCCTATTGAGTGGTAAACGAGTATTAATGCTTGTTGGACGGCATGTTTAAACAAGAGCGCATAAGCATAAATTATTCAGTTTACCGAATTGCGTCATTGATAGTGCAAACCTCATTCTTAGTTTACTTTCAATTTTAGAAATTATTTTAAAGACTAAGCACCTAGATTTCTTATAAAATGTAAATATCTTTATATTGTAGCCAAATTTTCGACTCGCAATGTATGCCATTCTTGTACTTGTTGCTGTTGCTTCGCTTTCTGCTCCCTGCTGGGCTCAAAGTAAGTGATTTTAGAATTCTGTTTATTTATATAAAAAATAAGTATTCAGTGTATCGTGCTGATTACGTAGTATTATAATAAAAGGTGTAATAAAGAAACAGAATTTGCAAATATATATTTTAAGCGATTCATAAATTGTTGTTCTGGATAAATTTAGGAGTTGGTACAGTTAATAAAGCACTTGAGACTGAAGATTTTGTGGGATATATAATTTACTTAATGCATAGATTTCGCTGAATATTTTTCCTTCTCTTTGTAAATGCACCGTGTCCCGCAGTAAATGTAAAACTTGCTTATTTTTAAATGCTTCTTTTTTCACTTTAATGTTCTATCATATGTAGAAATTATTTCTATTGAATGTTTTTAAAATGGGGCATTTAATGAAGTTAGTTTTCATAGAAAATTAAATCCGTTAATTACGAAGGAAAAAAAAATCCACTTCAGTACTTGTTTTAGATTTCTTTCATATCCAATCAAATATCTGCCGTATTACTCAGTGGAATAGTTTTATAATTAATCAGCTAACTTCCGACCGTCAGTTCAAATGATGATCATGCTATTGAGTCACTTTTACCCAAGTGTTGAATATCTTATTACATTCCATTACTTCATATAATCTAATGTTAGCAAAGACTCTGCACATTCCTTCTCCATATGAAATTAGAACCCTTGAAGGAACTCGGGATTATGAATTGCATAATGATATTTGCATGTCATTATGCAATTTATAATGAATATTTACTTAACATCTTGAAAAAATGAAAGTAACATAAAAGAGGCATGCGTTTTCATCATATATTTTTATCCATCTTAGTCACGGGTAGAAATCTAATATTTCTAATATACTAATATTAATATAAAGAAATCTTCCTGTTTGGAAGAAGTTTGGCAAATGAATTTTGTAGAAGATAATCCTTTTTAAATTAAATATTTAAAAAATATAAATGATGCCTTAAAGGTATTGTCGAAAATATCACTAACCACGGACTTTTCTCTTTCTTGTAGAATGTCAGTGTCCTCTTCCCGAACAACAGTACAACGAATGTGGTACTGCCTGCCCTTTGACATGCGATAACTACAACGAGACAGAAATAATCTGCGAGCAAATTTGCGTTCCAGGATGTTTTTGCATGAAGGGATTTGTCAGAGACAAGTGTGGGAATTGCATCTGTCCTTCACAATGTCCACAATAAAATTCAGTCAATTAATTATTTTATTGCATCATAAGAAATAATTCTTATTTCAGACTGTGTATTTTAATAGGATTAACTCTTTATTTCTGGTGTGAAAACTTTGTAGAATAGTTTTAAATAAAGTATTTTCAGAAAACTTTACATGAATCTATGTTTAGTCATCAGTTAAAAATCCGAAACTGCACAGAAGTCCAAAGATTATATATATATATATATATATATACTAGGGGGGGGGGCTCCTCCCCCCCTGACGCCTACGTCCACCCCCAAGTTGCTGGCTGGTAGGCCAGTTCTCCTTGATTTCTGATGATTCGAATTTTGAATACTCGAAAAGGGGGGATCCCCCCGGCGACTACGCACTCAACCCCCCCCCGAGTTCCGGACGTGTAGGCCGGTTCTCCTTTAATTCTGATGACTCGAAAAAAACATCCAGAGTTTTTTTTTATTTTTTTTTACTTGTCACTGCTTTGTGGCGCATGCTCTAGTACTACAGAGTGCAACACGTATCAAATGTTATTGAAGGTAACAAAAAAAAATTGCACATACGTGTAGGTCTATCACAAAGTAAGCGTTATATTTTAGAAATACGCCATTTCCTCCATAAATATATATAAAAAACAAAGTATTATTGTGAAAATGCAATTATTAACACTAATACCATTGAGTCAACCCTACCATTGGAAAGTGCCGCATTAAAATACTAGAAAAATGCTTATATTACCGCAAAAACGCCAGAAAATATCAGCTGTGAAAGGTTCGAGTTCTATGACTTGGTCCTAATTTTCTTTTACAGTTCCTTCTATCAGTTACTTCAGACATGTTGGCCGTTATATTTTCTTACTACATTTCAGCACTCCAATATATGCCGAGTAATTTTTGGTGTTATTAATTTTTTTTTCTATTAATCACACACACACACGAGAAGTTGCAGAGCCTATAAGTACTGGTTCAATACACTGGCTGGGATTAAGAATGAAGAAATCTATTGGTATTACTTTGAATAGCTTGAGGTTGTATTTCTTCGGATATACTTCAATGAGAAGGTTAATGCGGAGAATAAAGATTGAATACAGAAGAATAGAAGTAGCAGGTTTGGTGAATTAGCAATTGAACTGTAAATGGACATCAGGTAGCTGTTGCTCTTGCTGTTATAGATTTAGCAGAAATGTTGGGCTGAGAGAATGATTGCTCCTAGTTCTGATGATCAGCTCCAAAACAATGTGAACCCCAACCATCTATGAGACTCGCTTGGGAGCGTAAGTAGGAGAGTGTTCGTCTGTTAGCTGACCTGCTGACGTCGAATTTTCAGAGTTTTTGGCGCACTACCTCAAATACGCGTGTATTATTTTCTAGTTCGGCTAACTTTGGATGTGACAGTAAACATAAATGTCCTTTATGATAACGGGATTAATATTTTGTATAAAGTTCGAAAATGAATGTCATTAAAAAAAAAAGACACTCTAGGAAGTGCAGATAATTGAATGTTAAGAAATGCATATGACAATACAAGAAACATTTTCTCAAGAAGCCAGCTTGGTTGGTAGAGTGGTTAACATATCCACTTTCTCCAACAGGCTACTGGTTTGATATCCATTGTGGGCATGGATGTCTCATGTGATTGTCTGTAGGCAGAAGATTTATTTCATCTCCCGGATGAGACCACCGACTCGCTTATTGGAAGCCAGAATAGAAGTGGCTTGAACCCTTCCCTAGGGAAGAGTTTCGGAACTATGTAAAAATAATTAAAAAATATATAAAATTGATAAAAAAAAAAAAAAAAAATCCTTAGATTACCTACTGTAACGAAATATACTTGCAACGTTTCATCGATGGGGATCGCATAAAAAAATAAAAATAAAAAACGCAGGACCGATGGAAGTTTTAAGGCAAGAAATCTGAGTCCTTGGATTAAAAAAAATAATAGAACACTTAATCAGATAATCAGAGTAAAATTTGCATAAATTAGACATATTTTGATAAATAACAAAAAATAGTCAATTTCAGATAAGGCATTACTTATTTCTATGTTTCCATTTCGAAGAGAATAAATCAATTTAAAATATATCAATAAAAGTTATTGCACACTTTTCAGAATAAAAGGACTTCTAACCCAATATTTTTTTCTTAACTTCGAAACCTGAAATTCATTACAAAAGCGTTCATTTTTATTATTGCTTCCTACAACAGTATTTTCAAGTTCACCTTTAAACAAAGGAGTTTAACATAAAACTAATTAATCCCCTTGTGTAGATGGCAATAATATTTTACTATGTGACTGGGATAATGATCGGAATATATCGTATCTCGAATTTGTCGAAGTCGGAGACGTACAAAACGATATTTTCCCGATTATACATGCACCAAGATGTAAGTGAAAAATCATATTTAAGAAAGCTAAGAGTCTCGCGCGCATAGACACTGAAGACAACAGATTTCAGTCTGTCGAATATATTTTTAAATACAACGTGAGCAATTTAGGAAGTTGGTAATAATTTTATATGTTCGGTGTCAACTACTTAAAAATGAGTGCAATTTTGTAAATGAACTGTGTGTGATTTGTTTATCTATCAAACCTCAACGATATCACTGAACTAGTATTTTAATACATCAATAAGAATATTGTTAAAATAATGTGCAGTAAAATGATGTCATTGGCCACTGTAGTACACCTATGCCTTTCGACAAAAAAGTTGAACACTGATATGAACTCATCTCTGGTTAGTATGACGAAATATTAATAATCTCAATATTCGTATAACGAAAATATCATTAGACAGTCAAGACTCACCGAAACCAATAAGCTCTCCCATTCTCATCAACTTATGCTGCTTGCCGGTATTTCCATGAGTACAGTTTTATACTATTTGAAACGTAAATTTTGTACTAACATTCCGCAGTATTTGAATGTTTTTGAGGCTAACAAAAACAATGTTTCGCACAGCTAGTTTGTTACATTTAAAATAGTGAGCAAAAGTTAGTCAAGCGAAATTGCTCAGTGAAAATTTTTAGCGAGAATGGGATTTTAATAGACGCCCTAATTAAAGTTCAGTTATTTTATTGTGACATTAAACCTTAAATATTATTTTAACAGTTAAAGTGTTAAATAAACATTAATATGCTATAATATATATCTGCAATCTTTGCCGCCATCTTCAAAATGCCACTTTATTATTTTGGTAAAACCTTCTACTAATTTTTGGTAGACGTAAACGTTACTTGAATTAAAAGTTTCATTAATTACTAATTTCAGAAATTAATTGGAGCTGTATAGATCTTCATGATGTCCACTGCCAAGAATGGTTTCTCCTTTGATTGTCAAATGGAAGCGAACGGAAATCAACTGTTTAGACAACATGAAAAACAAAACAACAAAAAAACGATTTCTGTACAAACAAGTCAAAACCAATTTTTATGAAATTATTGCATTTAACAGCTACTCTTTACTGCTTTAAAAACAGTAAAGAGATTTAATGGTCAAAATTTTTCTGATTTTAATTAAACGATTCTACAATGTATAGTGCAATAACTAGTGCAAACTGCTGAAAGAAGAACTATTTAAATATTTGTAACATAAATCAGTCTCTATAAAGCAAGGTATGTCATCAATAATCTTCTCGGAAATTAATATGATGTTCATCTATTTTTGGGTGAAATATAGGAAACGAATGATGTTTGTTAAAACTTGAATACCGACATGTGAAAAAAGTTGATGTTGACACACACTTCAAATATTAAGTGCAGCTTCCTGGTAAACCACAACTATTTTGTGTTCTCTACTTCGTATATCCTACTCTTAATATAGTAATATTGAGTTATTCAAAATGTACAAAGTCCATTCTCTCATCTGCTCTTGCTTTTTATTCTCTCTAAATTTGTATTCGAATAGCATTTTCTACGCCCAAATCAGTTTGAATAGATTAATTAGAAAAGAAAGTGGGATAGCCTTCGAAGTCGGTTACAAAAGCAGTGCGGAAAAGCTTTCAGCAGTAGCTGCATCTTAGAATTTTGATCATGACGAACTTAATTCAAAGTACTTACTTTGAAGAGAGAAAAGTGCATCCATTAAATGTACAAGAAAAATCTGTTTGTCTCATTACTTCACAGTTCACTTAAAATTCGTTCTTTCCCCTTGTTCGCAAAATATTGTAAGCAGAAACATTATTTAAACGAAACATCACCTGCAAACATAATTGTGTTTCTCCTGCCTTGATGTTAATTATTATTAAGCTTTGCTATTGTTGTTTAAAGGGTTATATATATATATATATATATATATATATATATATATATATATATATATATATATATATATATATATATATATATATATATATATATATTATTTTGACTCGCCACGTTTACCTTCTAATCGATAACTAATTTCCTCCTCCTTATACGTATATTAGGCCTAGTGGCCCGTTATATTCGTATTAGACACAGTCTATTACGATTTGAAACGACGATCACCTCGAGGATAAGATGGTTAACCCTTTGACTTCCGATATGTCTTATGTCTGTAGATTCGTGTGTTCGCGGTTACAAAAATCCCGACTTTCCGGGTGAAAAAAAAAAAAAAAACCCTACCTCCGTATGAGACCGGCTAACTCACTTTTAGTCAAAAGAGACCAGATGAAGATTCCTCACGTCTTGGACGGGAATGAAACCAAGGTTTTCCAACCAAAGGGCTTCGTCTATACCGACTGAGCTACGGAGACTCAGATAACTAATTTGTCTTCTGCAAAACATGCTTTTAAGGAACATAATCTGGGTTGGGAAGGGACTTCCTTTCTTTTTGTACAAATATCAAATAAAAAACCTCCGTAGCTCCATATCGACGATGCAGTTCTGAAAAGTAGAGTTCGAATCCGACCTTGAAGCAAATAATCGTTATAAGGGGATTATAAGTGTAGGCAACTTAGCTGGTCTCACTCAGCCCAATTCAACAGGAACAGTACGCTATCGAGATAGAATTAATCGCCCTGTGAGAGAACTGATTAGTTTTCTAGGGGATGCCAAGATATTTTCATTGACAGGCCATGAAGCCTAATACGTAAGAGGAAAATTAATAGAAAATATGGAATGATAACATTCTGTAAGGCATCAAAGTGTTACCGATAAAGAGAATGAAATAAACATCAAAATTAATTGCATTTCGTACGTTTGGGATGCGTTTTTTTTTTTTTTTCCTGAAAACATACATAGTTCAGATATTTCATTTGTCCTTTTTCTACCTCCACAGCATATATTAAAGGATATATTAAACAGAAACTAAATCGAAACGGGGATTATGACTAATTTACAGTATAGAATCGATACGTAATTTTTTTTGCATCGTCTATCATTTAGATATCTGCTACAGAAATCGTGTTTAAAATATATGGCGATATATTTAGATGCGTTATATATTGCACGGAATAATACTGCGCTGTTGGTGGTTGAGACTGTATTAGGAAACGCGCATTAATCTATACATAAATCTATTTCCATGAAAATGCTCTAATGAAGATTCTTATTCAGGGACGAATATATTTCATCACATCACACTAAACTAATTAGTAATGTTGGGCAAGAGAACCCCACTTAATGGCCTTCACTATATCGAATGATTTATGATATTATTTCACCACACCAATACATGAAATCACAAAAGCGTGCAAGGTCTCCAGAATAAATTTGCTGTGAAATAATATTAGCAAAGAATGTCAATAAACTTAGACGTGATGCCTCTCAGGATAAAAAAAAAAAAAAGTGATCGAAAGCTCTTAAGAGCCTGAATTTGATTATAACGATATTTAATAAGTGAATTTTTAATTACATAAAATTCACTTATAATTGTTTTCCATGCACGGAAGAATGACACGAATTAAGACTGCTTTTATTTCTTTGCAGTGCTGTTGGTTGCTATAAAAGGAACAAAATAGAACTGCAAGTTGCGAAGCTTTCCCTAATGATTGAGTGGAATCTTCGCAACTTGCAGTTCTGTTTTTTTTATGTTGGGCAAGAGAACCCCAGTTAAGAAGTTACAGTAGTCTCATCGTTATAGAGCAATCTCGGTAAACAGCACACACACACACACCAAGAAACAATATTAAATTCTGCCGTTTGAAAAAACCGATTTGAATATTTAAAAAAATTTGAAAGGGCTTATTCTCACTGAATGAAGACCAAAAAAAAAAGTCTGTTAATATCTCCCTTTCATATGCAGTTAACTTATATCATTGCATTTCTCTACATGCTTTTCATTTGCCTTTACAGTTTGGGCGGTGTATTCAATTCAAGGACGTTCACACATATCTTTGTGATAAAAAATTGTCATACATGACAGTATGTAAGGCTAGAAGGAAAGGAAGAAGCTTACTAAAACTGTATCTAAATATCGGAAGTTGCAATCATCCAAAATCACATTTCTTTGCTGACATTCACCTCAAATTTTATTTTTGGTAGTTTCCAAATGCTTCTTCCATGTGGCAGTTAGTTTGATATGAATACAATTATGATTGTCCTGCCTTATATCTTGCAAAAGTTTCAGTTAAGACAGTAATGGTTGGTCTATATCATTGCATAACTATTGAAGTCTGTCTATTCTATGGGAGATCACAGTTAAAATGTGTCAGTAAACTTCTTTCCAGTCAAAAAAAGAACAAAAGCCTATTTTTTTTGACTAAATGTTCAAAGGGTATTTTTTTGACTAAATGTTCAAAGGGTATAAGTGAACCTGCTTTTGAGAATGTTCTCAAAAGCAGGTTCACTTATATTCTTTGAACATTTACGAACTCTTCCAGATATGTTGACATCTGTTTAAAGTTATGAGGGTTTACTGAAAATACACACAATGTGAATTTACACTTGCATATTTTTCTGAAAGCATACGAAGTTCAGACATTTCACGCCATCACTTTTTTGAACTCATATTTAGCTACAATAATTAGAATTTATCAAATACATCGCTTGATCTAATTTACGATTAAAAAAAAACGGTACGCAATTTCTATATCGTATAATATCTGAAGTCATGAGAGTTTCCGACTATAAAAGTTGCGTTTTAATGATATAAATTCACGTAAATCATAAGACCAGAGAGGAGCACTGGAAGACTGTCTAATAAGTGGGATTTCTTCAAATATTAACATACTGAAAATCATATTGCTTCCAAAACCTGTCTTTAAAGATGCTTTTACACATTATCAAAACCTGTAGCTACACATTACATTCGTAAAAGGTGTCTTAAGATCAGTAATAGTTTTACTTAGTAAATTGCTAATACACAGATCTTTTCAGAAATGAAAAATCGGCGTACTTCGAATACTTGCAATGTTTCTGCGTGACATTTTTCTCCAGTGCACTTGACATCTGCACAGACGAACTGACGTGTATCGATTGTTTCTGAGGCATAATTTCAGATCTTCCAATAATACTTAATAGGGTTCGAGCCTAAATACCTGTGGGATACTAATTAGATCGATATGGAATAACTTTGGAGTTTCTGAAACCCAGTTTATAATCTGTATATCCACAACTGAAGGTGAGGCAAGGCTTTTTCTCTCCTGTAAAATCAGGTTTTTCATTCCCTTAAGACAAGCAAATTGGTCATAGAAACATATGCAATTTACATACATAACACACTGTGGCTTCATAGCTTTAGTTGCTTCGGCCGTAAATTCAAAACCAGCTGGATTCAGAGTAATAGAACTGAAATCACAAGAACAGTTCTGCAGCTTCACCCCCCCACACACACCAAGTGCTTTCATACTTTACGGAAATTATAAGAAGTGCTCTGTATAGAAATGACCTAGAAAGATTGCTTACGTTTATCCTAAAATGTAAATATATGACAATGTTAAGTTTTTTATTTATTTATTTATTTTGTACCCCATGAGGCTTGAAATAGGCAGACCAACTTCTATAAGTCATTCCTATTGTGCTAACATCCAAAAATGGACAACACATTTTTATTTGGATATACATGCCACCCATTAAATGTATAGTACATAAGCGTATAGTACATTTTGTACCGTGGGTGGGCTAAGAATTTTTTTTTTTTTTTTTTTGTCATTTTTATCAAGATGAAGTTCATCTGCCACCTAAAGACAATTACTCACGTCCACCGCGGGATTCGAATCCGCGTTGGTTGGAGAGCGGGTATACTAACTTCCCGGCCAATGAAACCGGAAATTCCTTCAATACGGAGAAAAATACACTCAATTGAAGGACAGTGTTAAAGTAATAATATTCTCTTATTTTATGTACGTGTATTACCTTTTACAAACAACGGTCGATTAAAACGCAGTCTATTAATGTATATACACAATTAAAAGAAGATTGTTGAACTTCAGTAGGTTAAAAGACTATTTTAATTTTTACTACGTTTTACCCTCATTATTTCAAAATACTGTTTCAAAATAATGAAGAACTGTCACTTAGATTTCGGAGAAGCATGGAACTTTTTTTAATCAGGTGCATTTTAATGCAGGTTCACTGTATATTTTATGATTGATATTTCAAAATATTAAGGCAGAATATATTACGATTATCTAATTACTGTGCTCTCATTGAAACGTATTCATGCATGCAAACACTATTTGTCAGAAACTCTTGAGCAACATATTGCCCAAGAGTTTCTAACAATAGTTCACCGATATGAGGAACATGGACGTCGAAAAGCGCATGCGTAATGATATACATCATTGCAGATATCGTTTAAAATGAACTATATATAATCATATTGGTCTAATATCCATAAAATATTTGTCTCCATAATCGAAGCGACTTTCTCCTAGCTGGTGTGTAAAATTCTGTACGTAAGTATTGTTTGTTTGGTATTGAATACTTAATAGATAGTAAAAGTAATAACGAAATTGCGCATATTTCACAATGTATGCCTTTCTACGATATGCAGTGAAATCTGGGAACTGTGCTTTCTCACTCACCGCCAATACTCCTATGCATAAATAACTTTCTCTCACTAATATCAAATCCTATATGTAGTTTTGCTGATGACAGTTTGCAATCCACCTTTCTTCATTCGATAAATACTTAAATCGTTCAGGCACGTCTTCTTAAACAGCTTTCTTACTATTTTTCGGGAGTGGGAAGTAGATAAATATAAGTGAAGAAGAACGCTTCTAAAACTAAACTATCTTTCATATCTTAGAAAAAATATCATTTGCCGTTGCTTCTTATAACATCCATTTTTCCAGTTAGGTTCAAAATTTTCTTTTTCGCCCAAGTTAGACTTGCAGCCTTCTTGGACACGAACACCCATTCATAGTCTCTTCTGTTTCCTCCTCCCTCTCCAAAAGTATTATTCCTTTCAAAACACCATGTCTCGTATGTGCAATCGCGGATACTATAAATCCCAAACCATCCTGCCATCCTTTGTAAACTGTTCTTAAAATACCAAAAATCTCCAAACAATGCTCGATTATATCCAAGAGACAACCTCCTTATGATAGACTTCCTCCAAACACTTTTTGAAGAAGAGAAATGCAAGTCGAGTAGAAGTTCTCGACTTCTGCATTATGCCTTTTCTGCTGGTATTTTTATGGGTGCTATTCCACCTAACTGGCGAACAGTCTTTTCTTAACTCCTCTGACATATCAAAGTATGTAGTTGCTGGTCAAAATTCATACAGAACTCACCTTCAACCTGATTGAATAAACTGCGTATCCACCTCTTTTCCTCTTTCAATTCCATCTACTCTACTCTCAATAGAGTAGAGTAGGTGCAAAGTACAAGCAGATTTCTTCTTTCTTATTATTATTATCTTTAACTCGTACTTTCTCCACTGTGAACGCATCACCTTGGAAACGAGATCTACGCAGAGTTCTGACGAAAGATATTTTAGGCCTTGCAGCCTCTCATAGTTGGGACTGATATAGGCAAGCAGTTTTCTTTCTCTTCTACTCGTTTTTAATTCCAGATCTCCCTGAATATTCGCCGTGGTTAGGTATATATGTAAATATTAGACACGGTTGAGAACACCAATTGTTATATAGCATGACATCAATATTCAACCTTGGTGATGACCGTTGTTAAATGCTGTTGCTTACCGAATTACAAACTGTTAGGACTAAACGTGTGCATCTATTCTCCTGTGGGAATGAAACGTTAATGAACGAAATGATACATTCGATTTTTAAAACTCACCTCCTGTCGAGGCAGAGAGCAAAGACACTATTCACTCAAGCCAAAGCTTTTTTAAATCATCTCTCTATATATTGTTTTTCGAGAGAGGTGATTTAAAAGAGCTTTGGCCTGGCTTACTGAGTGAATAAAAACGAGATACATGTTATGAAAACTGTTAATTAACGTCATGTATTCAAGCCTTCTCAGGTACATGGTTATTATTTTTTTTAAAATAAACTCTGAAAAATATAAATATTTTATAAGATCAGTGATTATAGACAAGGTTCATATTTCTATCCTTTGGAATATCATTATTTCAGTTTTCAATCACTCAAGATATCGCGTCTTGATTAATTTCTGCGTAAAAACCTATAATTATACATACGGCATTATTCCAATCAACCTGTCCCTGTCTCCATGCTGATTTTGTTTTTTACACAATGCCCTGATTAAGATGCTTTATTAAAATGTGTGTTATGTTTCGGGTTGATTCCTTGTAAATTTGAATATAATATACCTTTGTAAATATAACAGCTATCAGTACACTAGTTTTATATGCATGTTATACTCATCGTGTGTGTTATACATTCTTTTTCAGAAATGTTAAGTATGACAAAGTGTATATGCATGCCACTATTTTGTCAAATTTCCTACTTTCGCCCCCAGTTGCGAAACCTCATTTCAATTTAATTACAAGTAACAGCAATTTTATTATGTGCTCCCTTTGAATCTGCTTCCAGTGTACACAAATGCGTCATCGACAGCACTAACATCGTTTTAAATTTTATTTTTTCATTTTCAATTGTAGAAATTACTTTTAAGTAAATAACTTTGAATTAAAATATTTTTATATTGCAGCCAAATCTTCGTCTCGCAATGCTTGTCATTCTCGTCTGTGTTGCTGTTGCTTCGCTTTCCGCTTCCTGCTGGGCTGAACCAAGTAAGTATTTTAGAAATTCTAAGCAGCACAAAAGTGCTTTGTAGAAATTGGAAACTGCTTAATTATGCATTGAAGGTTAGCGAGTCGTTATTCAAAATGATTTATTCTTTAGAGCCCACGTGGCCCGACATTCTCATTTCGTTTATCTTACGCAGTCTCCTATACATCATTATAAATTGAACTGAAATTAATAATTTTTAAATGATGTTTTAAAAGCTGTATTAACAAAAATAAAATTTCCATGTACATTAAATGATTTATAAATATCTTCTTTCACATAAAACTTTGAAGCAGTTTTGCTTAATATTTATTAATGGCACGTAAAGATTAAGATTATTTATTTTGTGCACAGATTCTCCCTTCTCACCTGCTTTCCCTTATTAAACTTACAGGATATATGACTGATCGTATGATTAATTAGTTTCGAATACTCTCCTAATTATAACCGCACGTTTTTGAAAGTTGTTTTAACATTGGGATCTTGCTGAAATCTCCAATATATTTTAAATGTATATATTCAAAACAACCCATATTAAATTTTCAGTTTGAAAAATTATTATTATGTATTACTGGGTCAAATTGTTTCACTTTTCCGTTCAATTCATCCGCTAATTTTCGGCCTTCAACTGCTGATTAATTTTCTTTACCTAATTCACTTTACTCACAAATTCTAAATTCTTTGAACTATTCAAGATGTTTTATATCTTCGTTTAGTTTATGAAATCTAATTCGCGCAAAAACCAAAAATCTGCACGTTATTCAGTTTCCACATGAAAACAAAACACTGATGCAATTGATGTGAAAGGTGAAGGCTATTATTTATAATATTGTAAAGTTCCTAAGACATGTTCATTTCTGTGCGCAAATTCTGTTATAAAATTTTAAACTGCCTTCTACAAAACAGGAATTTCGATCTCCTGTCGCCAATGAGAACAAAATTGCATAACTTTTACACGAAGTAATGTAGATAATTCCATGCTGTAATCAGTGTTTCCTTAATGTCTTGAAATAGATACTTTATGTGCTTTATTCAAACACGAAGAAATCAGTTATCTTAGTCATAGATAGAAATATTAGTATACAAAGAAATATTCGAATTTAGATGAATTTGAACTGTAATAATAAAATTTTTATTATTACAGTAAATAAAATAATTATTTACATAAAATAATTATTTTAAAAAGTATTTTTAAAGAATGTTGTCGAACAGTATTATTGATGATATCGACCTAATAAAGGATTTTTCAATTATTTTCTTGTAGTGTGCAAGTGTCCTCAATCGGTTGAACAGTGGGAAGATTGTGGTACAGCTTGCCCTCTGACATGCGATAACTACACCAATCCAGGCCCATGCACAGAGCAATGCGTGCCAGGATGTTTCTGCAAAAAAGGATTGGTCAGAGACAAGTGTGGGAATTGCATTTGTCCTTATTTTTGTGGTAAATAAAAAAAAAAAAAAATCAAATTTCCCGCATTACGATTTTGTAATATCGAACAATCAGATGTGTGGATATAATGAACAGTTTAAATGTAGTAAAATCAATCAAACATTATGATATTACTGACTATATTTTAAATACATTAACTCTTCACTAATGTGAAATCTTTGTAAAATATTTTAAAATAAAATATTAGTAGAAAACCTTCTTGCAAATTAATGTGAAGTAGATTTGAAATCCAAAACTGCACCAAGGAGAAGATCAAAGAAACGTTTAAACACGAAGATATAATAAATATTTACATGCTACATTATTTGATTTCTTTCTCAAGGTTGAAAAATAGATAAGTTTGAAGATTATCCTGAATGTCTAACTTACTTTAATTCTGAATTCTACATTTCAGCTCTGAGGAGTAAAATAATAAAAATAAAAAATACATTAAGCATATAGAAAAATTCCATGATGTTTTGATTTTACTTATAAGATTCGAAAATAAATGGGATGGAAAATAATTAACTACTAATCTGTATGAAGATTCTTCATGTATTCGAAGATGATCTATACTACAACGCACAAAGAATAATTGAGAGGATGTATTATAAAAGGAAAGGGTGAGACTAAATCACTGGCCTTCCCTTATATAAGGGAATCCGAATTATTGACGATAAAATTATGGACATAAATTACTGTAAATTATTGTATATGCCATTTCATGACAATGTTACAAGTGGCTGGGAATCGATACGATCATGCACATTTGTAGCCTAGTTCTAGCAAACCATTATGATAATTCACAATGCCAATATGGAAAAGTGGATTAGAGAATGGTGTACGATACAATTAAGCCGATTTCTTTGTCTTACTGTAATGTGACCGACTGCCTATGAAGTCCATGAAGTCATGAGGGCATACAAATGGTAAAGACAACTCAAAGTCGTTGACTTTGAGTTGTCTTTACTATTTATATGCCCTGAAGAAGCCTAACAGCACAGTTGGTGAAACTTGTTGGCATGCCCCAAAAACCCCGTGTCATCTTATTTTAAAATAAAGTTAGTGGCCAAAAAAATATACTCACAACTTCTCAACACATTTCAGACGAAATCTAAAATAGTCACACTTGCCTTACCTTTCACACGGTTCGCTGTTCCAGTTCCACTCCTTAACCGATGGCTCATTTGTGTTCTGTGGGTTATATCCTCTTTCTATATCGCATTTATTTGAAATACGAGGCAACAGTTTCCCCTTGATGTTGTCGTCAGATACTGAGAACCATTGCATACATGCAATTATACTACTAAACCATTCCATTTTCCCGAAATAATCGTAACTATTTGAAGCATATGAGGTCGAGGAATCTAAGAATACAAAACACAAATGAATTAATTTATTAAAATTGAAACATTAAATATTAAAGTTATTCATAAATGATAGAAAGAGGAATAATTAGAAAAATGGAAGTATATTTGAATAATAAAAATAAATATTTGGAAATATTGGAAAATTAAAAAAAAAAAAAAAACAGCTTTTCAGAACGTCCTAAAAACGGAAGAATGGGGAAGACACCATTGTCCTTCGTTCTCAGAATCAAAATGAAGATGAGACAGGAAGAGGAAATAAAGATATTGGATAGAAATTGTCTAATTCAATCAATAGAAAATCAATGAAAAATAGAACATGCTCTCTCAAGAGTTTAATTTTCCATTTTTGGGTTTCTTTGAAATTACAGAAGTAATTCTGCCAATTTACAATGATATATTTTATTACCTCTTTTTGTAGCTACACATTCGGAGCGTATTTGACTATAAATGGATAACGCTTTATTTGTGGTATGTGTAGTGAAGATAACGCCTTCAATGATAGTTTTTTTCAATTCTCTCTCTTTCTTGAGATTAGAAATTATAAACAAGAAGAACTTGGCAATTCCTGCAATGCTCCGTAATTCTGTGAACAGAATTAAAACATTTTGTGAGGTTTCTCATCCGAGTTGATAACTACACTTACGAAACACATTATGATGATCTAAAATTTCTGTTATTGTCAATTGATTTATATTTTGCGTAGTTTTAAGGGAATCATTCCCTGTGAGTTGATATTTTTAACAATGTGTAATTGCCTTTCGAAATGTATTTGGCCTATAAATACTGATTCTGGGGAGGGGGGGGGGATTTTTAAGACTGGATGCATAACTCATTGCTGTGCAATTTTTATAACCATGTATTGGTAATTAGAAATTCTGTATTAAGTTCCATCTGTTCTTAATAGTTTGATGATTTTGCGAAGATATGACAATTACCGTTACTGACATTACAGAAAAGGGATGGGGTGAGGGCAAATACAGGGGGAGGCCCATAAGTCACGAATGGGTTTAAACATTTAATACCTTTAATTCCTTAATTCTTTTATATTTATTTATTTATTTTGTTATAATGAAACACAGAACCTGGAGATTTTTTCTATTATGAAAACCGCATCAAGTAAATGACTTCAATTTTTGGCTTCACTAAGACGGGCCCTTTCTTCGGCATGTTCTATGACAGCTGTTAATATTTCTGACTGATGCGCCCTAATTTCTGCACGAATTTTCTCTTTCAGCTGTTGGGCTGTCTCAGGCTTATTCCCATACACCTTTTCCTTCAGGTAACCCCAAAAGGAAAAAGTCGGGAGCGCTCAGATCAAGAGAACGTGATGGCCACTCAATTGCAGATCTTCGCGAAATTGTTCGTTAGCCAAAAATGTGCTTAAGGGGGTTCCACTGTGGCTCTAACAGGGCGTACAAAATGTTCATTCATGGCCCGATATCGCTCTCCAGTGACCGTCATTGTATTATCGTCGTCATCTTGAAAGATGTAAGGTCCGATGATTCCCTGTGACGTTACACTGCACTACACTGTGCACTTGAGAGGAGTGCACGTAACCCTCTTGCTGGAAATGTTCAAAGAGCGACGAATCACTGTTTCAAGGAAGTATTAAACTGGCGGCGATATGCTCTTTGCGTTAGAATAATCGAATGCTAATTTTCAAAATAAAATCACACGATTTTGGTTTGGTATTGTGTTGTGAACTTTTCCAAGATTAATTTCCCAAATGTTCCTTAGAATATTTCAAGGAATAAAATGAACAAATTGATAATCAAAAACGTCATTCACGTTTTAAATCCCTTCGTGACTTAAAGGTACCCTGTATAAACAAATTCCTATGTGAGTTAACTAGTACTGATCTTCTTTTTTCTTCAGATTTCCCTTGGGTTATATTTACAAAGCTAATTATGCACCATTTCTAGCGCAAAGAAAATATAATTCAGAAATTTTCTAATAGATTAATCAGAAATAAAACGCTTTACTTCTGAGCTCGTCTTTTGCGCCATTCAAATACATCTTTATTTTGACTTCGTGTTGTCCTGTTGTAAACAGAAGGGAATCAGTTTCAATCAATCCTATAAACATGTGTTAGAATATTAGATCGTATTGCGACATCGCATCTCATGCATTGTTGAATAATATGCATATACTGTATATCAAATGCATATGCATTTTAATCACTGTCGTTTACACTATCTTCTGTACCATGTTGAAGGTGGTTACGACACGATGGACAAAAGTATGAATAAAAATTTTATGTAGAAATAATCAGTCTTTTCGTACTAATTAAAATTCCCAACTATATTTAAATTAAAACAAACCTACAGAACGAGATGTTTCTATGGCATTTATTGCCTTTTAATCAATTACATTATCATTTATATATGGCGATTATCAGTATATAAAATAAAAACGGAGACAAAAGCAATCTATAACAACTTACCCTTCTTGTATCTCTTAACCAAAGAATATCTTTAGAATACAGAATAGCTCATACTTACAGCATTTCTTGATATTCGTTCTAGCCCTCAAAATGTGTTAGAATAACAACTGAAGTCATGACTATTTAAAACGTATGCTAAAATAAGCTTTTAGAAGAATTCGACATTCAGATTACGCATGCATTTTGTAATACTTGCTGGACAGTTATATCAAAGTAAACTCTATGAAATAATTAATCTCTCTGTTTAAAATAATTTGCTCTTAGATGATCCTAGATAATATTTACAAACAGGATTGGAAAGACTAGAAGTTAAACAGTATTACCTAACATACCGCCATTAGAGCGAGATAATCTCGCACTTTTAGACGAGATACTAGCACTGTATCACGATTCTAGCGGTTGGTATGTTAAACCATGAGCTCAGAGGGGACGAATAAAATTATTCGGCTGAAAACTTTTCCATTTGATATCTCTAAAAATCTGCTTCCTTGTCTGTGATCCCATATTATGGACGATAAAAGCCTCTGCAGGTAAAATTTGAGTGTATTATCTCATTGTGAGACGCATGCTAACATTCAGTTGCAGACAACAATTTCCACTGAAACAAGTAACGCTGTCACTAATAACATGAAGATTTTAATCACATTCTAAGTAAACAAAGAAGAATTTGTTTTGCATCGATCTGGAACTGGTTCAAGGGTCAACTCCTTCACAGGTGCTTTCTTGTTACAAAAATCCCCACTCTTCATTACTCTGAAAACTCATCTTTTCCCGCTTAGTAACAAGAACCAGAGGAGATGTGTTTGCATTATGGGAGATACTAAGGAAAGTAATCAGAGCTTACTCCACCTTTACCACGAGTTGCCTCAGACCTGAAAATACTTCAGGAGCAAACTTGACTTACCTGCTTTTTGTTTACTTGAGAAAAAGGATTAAAACCAAGTTTATAAAATTTGGTATCTTTAACGTATAGTATACCCAAGGTAAAAGAACTTTCTACACACACACACATATTATAATTTTGTATAACACGTCATCAGTAGCGGAGTTTGCAGTCAACCTGGAAAATACTACAGGGACAACTCTCGGCAGATAGTTGCACGCCTTAAGTAATTCACACATCGTTCCCCCTCAATGCCAAACGACATTGGGATTGGTGTCTTTGACACTATTCCTGGATCGTACATGATTGAAAAAGGGTTTTTTGGAGCAAAAAATCTCGCTTCCAAATGTTTCACTCTGATGGGCGTGTCTGGAGCTGGAGATTACCCGAGTTCAGGCAGGACTGCATCATTTCAACTGTGAAGTTTAGTGGAGACTCGTGATGATATGGAGGTATTTCATCTGGCTGAGACGGTTCATTGGTGGACGAACCCAAAACCCATGATGTCTGATGGATGTCTGGACATCCTAGAAAACTCAATGCTTCCGACGCTGTGGAAGTACTTCGGCAGTGACCCTTGCATGTTTAAGATAATAAAAACGAAACCTGATATTGCAAAAATCTCAGAAAAAGGCTCAGACAAAGACAAAGGTATTGGTTAATTGATGCTTTAGATTATCGAAATATAAGGACTGTTCAAATTCAAGATCTCTAAAATTAACTGAAAAACGGCTGCTGATCTCAGATTCTTCAGTGAACATTCAGTGGTAAGAGAGTAGACAGAATTTTCACTTATTATATATATTATGTAAAGAGAAGATGTTTTAGAAGGAGCATTTTAGTCAATGATTTTCGAACTATTTTCGAACTGATATCGATAATTCCTAAACACCAAATCTTATTAAATTCTACCGAGAATTTAATAAGATTTGGTACTGAGGAGGTCAACTATAGTATTTTATACTATGCTTGTTTGTTTCAATTCACTCGTTGGGAATTATAAATTGATTGAAACATAGGTCGATGTTTAACAAAAGCGATTTAACTTTTAATACATATGATTGACCTTTTTTTTTACAATATTACCACCAACCACCAACCAAAATTGTTTGAATAGTGTAATTTGTCACAGACATTATGACAGTTGTCAGTTTTTAATATATTAATTGAAAGCTGCATCTCCTAAAAATGGATCAACAACGTGTGTGTATATACAAAAAAGTTAAGGAGAAAGTTCAGGAGTTCGAAAATAGAAAGAAATCGTAGAGATTTATTGATGGGATTCTTGAAGAGTTGAAGATTTTTCAAGAGAGCAGTATGAAAAAGGCTGTTCCAAGAAGAGACAGATTGAATGAAACAAAACGATGCGTGCAATACATGGAAACAAAGCCCGACTGCTGTGAAGAAATAAAAGGACGAATATCACAATACAGAATGCAATTATGAAAAACACTGGCTGCGTGAGTACGATCATTTCCTTGCATGAACTGGAATTGAAAGATAAAACACCAATTCATAACATACACAAAGATAATCGTTTGATATGCTATTTTTGTTGCTAATTCGATCCGTTTCGTACGAGAAAAAAGAAATTGATTCGCAAGCGGAGAACAATGATGTAACTGACTTGAAACTACATAGGTGTGAAAAAAGAAATCGGTAAGTGGCTGATGCGAGTGTTAAATACTCGTATAACTCAAATGTGGAAACGCTTTTGATACGTTATTGGCAGTAGAGGTTAATTTATTTTCACGGTATTGATTACAACACAGAATGATAAGAAATAATATTTATTAACTTATTTGGTGATATTTTGCTGGTATTATATCCAGCATCTTCAGAGCACAAAAACAGTTTGTCACAGTACTCGAAACAAAAGAATTTGGTATAACATTTTTTTTTGTTTGTTTAAAAACAAACAAAAAAATGCAACGGACAACACAAGGAACTAAAGTCCTAATTAGGCGCCATCTATGTTGGAGAGAAAAAACACATATTAATTAGATCTTAAAATGACTGTTTCCCAGATTTCTGGTAAATTTATACAGCCATATTTGTTGAGGTTTGTTGTATGTTTTAAAACTGTTGCTAATTCCAAAAACAATATCTCTGACTGTGAAGTAGTATCTAAGGCAGGTCTGCTACACCTGACTTTCCATAACGATAGTGCTGGATGTATTTTTTATGCTAACCGAGGTGGATGTCAACAGTTATTCTTGTCTGTCCATAGTAAGCCAGGTCACAAGAACAAGGCGCTTCATAAACTCCTGGATGTGATAAAGAAGAGAGTTTGTCCTTAGGTGAACGGATGAGAGTTGCCAGCTTGATATATGGTTTAAATATGGTGCTTAGTTGGTAGATTAAGTATTCTAGGGACAACTAGAGTACTTAATAACTATCTTTTTAGATGTGCCTTGAATGTATGAGATAGTAACAGTTTTGTTGTAGTCTTGTGTGCAAAAGGAAGGGATTTCTGGGAGCATTTAGTATTTTTCTATCCCATTGGGATTATAGCCATTGGATAAGAAAGTGTGATGTAAGTGAATGAGTTCAGTGGAAAGAGCATTATCATTGGAACAAATAGCTCTAGCTCTGAGTTAGTATTTTTAGGATACGATAATGCTGAGCTGTATGATGGTGGACAAATATCTCTCTGTATGTGTGGGTTTTTACATTGAATATACTAAAAATGTATTCAATGTGTCTGGACCATGTAGCCAAATAGCAAACACATCAACATAAGCGTAGCCAAACCACTGATTTAAAAGTGACTGCGTTCATGGCTAGCATTTCCAAGTGTTCTATGTAGAAATTGGCTAAAGGGGAAAGTCCATTGCTGTTCCATCTAGTTGTTTATATATCTTCTTCCCTTTCCACGCAAAATAACCTGCATGTATTGTAAATTTAACCAGTTCAAATATACTGTATCTGGGGGAAATGTGACTTTAGCAAATCAAGGTTTCAATTAACGGTACACTGGCGAAGAGTGAAGTAATATCAAAAAGAATCATTATTAATGATTAGTTTTGATACTTAATTATTACAGACGAGAATACTTAAAGGCATAGGGATAACCGCCTTATCTTCGTATTACGGTTAAGAAATCCAAGGATAATTGGAAGGCTATGGATACTTAAGTGCCTGTTAGAGGCACTGATGGATATTATAGAGTACCTGCTGAAACACACACACAAAAAAAGTTTACCTAATATAAAATTCATATTAGACACACTTGCTGTAGGTGCCAGTATTTCACGATGTGACTAGAACGACAAGGAATATGTGGTTTCACGATTTCTTCAAAACTGGAGGATACATACATAAAAGGAGGATACATCATCCAATCCTCTTCAATTCCGTACTTCGTACGTACAAGCCTTCTCGGACAACGGTGATCTTGTTCCTTTGGACCACAGTTACACCTCTTTGATAAGCAAACGGATTATTTTTCTACTGATTAAACACTCGGGATATCTCACCTTTTGAGAAATCAGTCAGCCCTGCTGTTTTCAAAATCGTGGCTCCAACCAGACGGGCGCCACAAGTATTTTGCATATGTGCTCCGGTATCTGCATAAAGATGTAGAACCTAGTTTTCTGTATGTATTTAAGAATACGGTTTGACATACGTATACACACAATTTACTGGCTTTATTCTCTTGAGTCTATTTTTAAACACATCCTCATAATTTAGGGATATTTCGCGACTATTTATTTATTTTATATGTCTCCTGAACCGATTTACCGAAATGCATCATCATCATCATCATCATCATTCGTATTGCCTTTCATAAACGAAGTTGAAAAGATTCCATATGGACTATTATAACAAAATATTAATCATCATAATATTAAATAAATATTTTTTGTTTTCCTTATATGGAGGTAACGAGAAATAGTACAATATCATTTCTAGATTTTATTTTCTGCTGCAGAGTATTTGGCTATCGACTCATCAGAATAAACTTAAAAATATTGCTACAGCATGCGCTGCTTGGAAAGAAAACAACGGACACCATAGTGTGAAAAACAAACAGCCATGGACCCCCCACCTTAACAAGATATATAACCTCCTTTCACCGCAATGTCTTTAGCAATAGGGGGCATACTTTCCGCAAGAGTACGATAGCTATCAATGGAATTTTTGGACCATTCTTCCTGTAGGCATGTAATGAGGTCCGGGACTGTTGTGGGGCGAATATCCCAATTGAACCTTTTTCAATGTTTATGGCACCCCACAACAGACTTCCGAGGCCAAACCAGGAAAAACAGGACCATACCATTAATGATGACATTAGATATATTGGTAAAACCAAAGCCAGAAAAAAAAATTTTTTTTAATGCAAATATATGTATACAAATGTTGTTATTTTATTTTATTAAAAATAGTTATTATGGAAATTTCGACTTTTATTTTCAATAAACTAAAAAAATGCGTATGAATTTGATTAACTGAAATAGACTTGTTCTTTTGAGACCTCATAATCAGAACCGGCGCTAGGGTCTTTGTCGCCGGTATGCAATTTCTATCTAAGCGCTCCTGTAACGATCCTGGAGTGTGTTGTTCTTTTACGATAATAAAAATTTAAATTATTTGAAATTTCTTAAATAAATTTTGACAGAACAGCCACACGTTGATTCGCTAAATGTAACGAAACAGGGGTGTTGACTAGGCAGGATAATCGTTAAAAACCCGAAGATTCAAAAAATTCTCAAAAGTTAAAGCAAATTTTGATAAAGCCACTTCACTTTAATCGTTGAATATAATGATACAGGGATTTTAGCCTTCTCACCGACCCGAATCGCTAACAAAATTAAAATGAAACTTAACTTTATTGTAATGAGACCATAAGCTTTTTAATAAAGATCATACAAATAGCCAACCAGTTTCGCTAGCTGCTGACTAGCTTTCTCAAGGCTGTAACTGTGCGAATATAAATGCAAAAAATTAAATCATTTAATTTTTTTATTAAATGCTTTTATTAAACTAGCTTTCTCAAGGCTGTAACTGTGCGAATATAAATGCAAAAAATTAAATCATTTAATTTTTTTGCATTTATATTCGCACAGTTACAACCTTGAGAAAGCTAGTCAGCAACTAGCGAAACTGGTTAGCTATTTGTACAAAATTAAAATGAATTTTAATTAAAGTTAAAATTTATTTGAACTAAAGTTTAAAAAATTCTTGCATTTTACAAGCTACTGAATTCTTAGTAACTTGTAAAAAATTTTTAATAATTTTTATAAGTGGAACTATCTTTTAGGAAAATAACACAAACTCAAGATAGATCAGAAAATAAGAAAAGAATTCAGAAATAATTAGAACATTTAATATAAGCATTCAAAAAATAACATCTTTACAGAATAACGGAAAATAAATTAAATTACATAAATATACTTGAATTTTTTTAATGAAAATTTTAGGGTTTTTGATTTCATATTCACAAAATTAGAAATAATGGTCTTAACGTCTAATTCCGCACATATATCATTTTCAATAGCTATTAACGCCAAACTAACAAGCCTTTTTTGTGATATACTTGTTCTTAAGTAGGTTTTAATAAATTTCAACTTGGAAAAGGAACGTTCACCGCTCGCTACATTAACAAGTAAGGTTAATAGTATTCTTAAAGCAATTGAAAAGTTAAGGAAAGATAAATTATTGGACACAATAAAATAAAGAATATCGAAAGGTTTTGAATATTTAAATTATCCTTCCGAAAAATATCCCTGAATGCACATAACTCGTCATATAGTTGTATTGCATTTACGTCTTTATTGTCGCCGTCCTTCAAGAGAATCTCTAAATCGTCACAATTTTTTCGTAAATCTTCGTTATTAATATGTAGTAATCTATACAAGAAATTGGAATGATCATATGTTTTTGGCTGTTCGAAACGCTCTATTAACGAACACATTGCAACGTCTAGAAATGTATAAAACACATTCACTCTAAATTTATCTTCTGGCGATTGTGGCTTTTCGTCATGATGCTCGTAGTCAAATTGCCGTGTCTTCTTTCGTCGCTGAACTTTCGTACCAGTTTTAAATTCTTGTTCTCCATCCACCTCTTCACTCAGTTATTTTGCCGTTTTTAGAACTTCTTAAAATTTGTATCTGATCGATACTCTTGTAAGAATATTTTTAAGTTTGCGATAGATTCTACAGCAAGTGTAATGTTCATATTTTTGTCTTGAAGCATTTTTCTCACAGTAAAATGATGGCTTTTTCTGATGGCTGTTTCAATGTTCATTTTTTTACGAACTTTAAAAGGATTGCCCAAAAAGGAATGAAAAGAAATTGTATATTTTTAAATAATTGCAAAGAAACTAATTTTATCTGCATTCACTTTGGCTGCATCGTTAATGATTAAATTTAGAGTATGAGCAGCATATGGCACATAAAATGCTCGAGGATTTTTGTTCAAAAGCAAATTTTGGAGCCCATATTTTTTCCTTTTCATATTTGCCCCATTGTCATTCCCATTGATGACATGCGAGGGTTCCATTTTTCCAATTGTTCCATTATTGTTGCACATAAACCACGTCCTTCGGAATCTGATATATCTGCAAAACCTAAAACGTTTTTCTGGATCTTGACAATTCCATTGTCACAGGAAACAAAGCGAATAATAATGGTCATTTGTACTGTTTTATATGCATTAGGTGTGCAGTCTAAAATTATGGAATATTTAGATTTTCGAATTGATAATATAATTGTATCCCAGATTGCGTTACTTAAAGTTCCGAATATTTCATTTTGACTGTATTTACTCAAATAGTGTACTCTATTGTTTCGTTGTAGGGCCCTTTCAACATGGTTTTCCATAACAGGATCAAACTTCGCAAACAGTTCGACTAATTTTAAAAAATTGCCATTATTCCTTTCATATAAATTATCAGATGATCCACAAAAAGCTAAATTTTGGCTACCCAAGGAATTTTATAATTTCAATCAAGCATTCTAAAACACTCGTCCACTGTTTCTTTTCCATTTCATACATGCTTTGAGTCTGACAATCAATAGTAGCTTTGTTTTTTAAATTTTTATTAAGTTCCTTCCATTTTAAGAACTTTTCATGCGAGTTTAACTCACATGAAAAGTTCTCATGTCTATGCAGAGTTGTATTTACATTTCTCCAATCGTTATAACCTTCTATAAGAATACTTGATTCAGTAGGTGCGAAAAGTTTGCAACAAAAGCAAAAAACAGAATTTAAAGTTTCGGAATAAATGAGCCATGTTCTTGGCAGGAGCTCCCCGTTTTCCATTTTTCTATTATAATACGTGTCGCCAAATTTACAACCATATGTATCGCTGGAATGTATTGTATTTTTCTTTTGAACAGGCCCATTTCAATTAAAGCAACTCGTAATTCTTCATATTTCCCCATTCACCTGGATCTTCTAAATTTACAGACTAACAATGTGTTAGTTTCGTTGTCAACTACAACTAAATTTTCTCCTAACTGTTTTTCACTTAAATCATGCGCCTTGTTATCTTGTTCAATAGTTGCAATAGTACTTTCATGCAAACTGGATGATGTGCACGGTTTTTCAACTCTGATTTCTGATGTATCGAGTTGGTTACAATCTGCATCAGAATATTTTAATATTTTAACAAATTTATTAAGAGCCCCAGTTTGTTTCTTAATATCTGCTTCTTTCACAGCATGACGCTTACGATTTTGTGCACTGGATAACCTTTTTTTTAAATTTTTGATTCCATTTTTATTTTATACCCACAAGAAATTATTACAAAACACGACACAGAAACGAAATACCATTCTGCACTGCGCTACTGTCAGTAGCCTACTGAGATGTGTACCATATGACTGGTTAACTAGCAACAAATGTTTTGTACGAAAATTCGTTTTTGCACATAAAAACAGTTCACCGTTTCACTTTAGATA
Source organism: Typopeltis vanoorti (assembly GCF_054136105.1). Lineage (NCBI taxonomy): Eukaryota > Metazoa > Arthropoda > Arachnida > Uropygi > Thelyphonidae > Typopeltis > Typopeltis vanoorti. The sequence goes on from NC_143558.1 coordinate 110,753,586, forward strand.
GACTGCAATAGACACAACATTCTGCAGGCAAGCATTTAGCCTGCTCTCGCTGCAAAACAGCCGGCTGATCAAAGAGGTGGTAATATGCAATTTTTTTTTAAATTTTTATTCGGTGTATCTGGCCTTATTTATTTTAATATTGATCTTTCTAAGAATTTTTTGTTTTTATGATAAAAATTTTGTTTCTTATAAATGAACTTATGAACCGTGCCCCGGTGGCGGAAACCCATTCATAGCGCCGCCCACATGCCCCCTTTCCGCCAGCCCTGCTCATAATGATGTTGCACCAAGGGTCTCCAAAAGTATAAATGCGGCCCTGTGTATGCGTATACTATTTCAGTCTTATTGTGCATTGCATGTATTAATTACTTTTGTACTTTTGCAATCCCCTTTAACAATTAAGTTCCTCCTCTGATCCTTTAATTTATATTTTAGTATATTCGGTGTGCCCAAGTTGAGTTGGCTTATTTTTGGTTGCCTCTTGCTTGTAAAGCTGGTTCTTGAAACGTGATTCTACGCCTCCAAATCAAAAAATCAGAATAATAAAAAAATGTGTTGAATGATTTGCAATTCTAATTTATTGCATAAAAATAATTACCAAATATCAATCATCATCTAAGTCCATGTACTTTGTAGATTATATAACTATATATATATAAACACAACATTTGGACAATTTTTAACGTTGTTTAAAATATTAGAATATTCCAAATTTTTTCGATTGGTTTTGAAAAGGCATATGGAAATAGCGTTTATTTCAGTAGCTGCAGGATTGACTCGTGTGTGAGGAATCGTTTGGGCGTGGATTTCAGTCAATCATTTGCTAAACATGAGTTGAACGAGTGACATATCGCAAGCTAAGCAGTTTCGTATGGTGTCTCTGCACAAAGAAGGCCAAACTCAACAGTTTATAGCTAAGAAATTGAAATGTCCTCAACCAAGCGTGAGTAGAGTATTGAGATATTCTAATAACCGGCGTTTTCAAAATAATCGCTGCAATACCGGTCGAAAGGTAATAACTACATCAAGATATGAGAAGATTTTCAGAGGATATTTTTGAGATCAGGACTGGTGGTGGGAGAACTAGGGAACACCTATGGAAGCTGGGAAAGAGTGTAGTTAGCAGGGTTCTAACAGCGAGTTCAAGGCAAGGTATGATAGATACTGTGAGAATGTCAAATAGTTGTGTTGACATGGAGTTCAGGGCCTCCCTCGATGAGTCTAAGTACTCCTTGGAGTAGCCCGAAATAATAATAATAATAATAATATTGAAGAATATCGTGAAGAAAAATCGCTTCCAAAATGTCAGGCAGTTTCACAGATGGAAAGAACTAGGTGTGAATGTGTCTAAATCTACGACATTAAGACGACTTCATTTTCCAATCCAATCTGATTTGATAATCCAATTTCATTTTAAATCACTTATGTCTAAGACGAAACCGCTTATGAGTTCCAAGCAAAAGGTAGCTAGGGTGCAATGGTGTAAGCAAAGACTGATGTGGGATCAAGAGGACTGCAAAAATGCACTTTTTAGCAATGAAAGTATGTTTTGTGTGCCCCATGGTCATCAAGGGATACCTGTTTAGCGTCTTAAGCAAGAAGCATTTGATAAAGAATGCATGAAACGTTCGGTGAAATTTGCAATCTCTGTCATGGTATGACCACAGAGGTTCCAGGAAAGCTGTGTATTGTGTACAAAAGAGTCGATTCCAAAGGGTACAAAGAAATTCGTGAGCACTTAATGTTACCGGCATCGGAAGATTTATGTAGTGATTTCCTTTTTCAGCAAGATTCAATATGTTGTCACCAGTGCTTTTTTTCTGGCGGTATGCAACGGTACGCAGTACCGGCACCTTTTTTCTTAAGTTTTTAACAAACTGCGATTTATTGACAGCAAAATGTATTATAATATTCCGGAAGATGATACAGTGTTCACGAATTGAATTTTCAGTTTTGATTACTCATAAGTTGGTACCCTGCTTTTGTTTCATAGATTGGTACGCAACCGGAAAAAGGAAGTTGTGTTCACTTCCGATTGCTTCCAATATCAGTTTATCAGTTCTATATTCACTCTGCAACAGGCAAGTGTTCACGTGAGTTTTGAATTAATCTAAGTTAAATCAGTGCAATCATTGTTCCACATGAGTAAAATAAGAAGTTACTTTATGCCAATGAGTAAAAAAAAGGAAGGCTGAAGAAGCAGAAATTGTTGAATCTACTTGTGATCCTGTATAACAGAAAACTAGCACCGAAATTTCACTTGAAGAGGATCACGAAATAATTATTTCGTGATCCTCTTCACCAAGTGTATTTTCGGTGAACAGGATCTGATAATTATTGGCCCGAATGTTGGTCACTTTTACAGAAAAATGACTTCTGCGAGAGAAACGAATGGCTGTATGTTAAGTATAAATTTTTGGGCTGTAAAGTGTGTCGTGATGTCGGAAGTCTTGCTGTCGATAAACACATGGGAATGAAAATTTCAGCGGAGTGGACAAATGGTAAAATCAGTCATTTTGGAGAATCTCGGAAACAGCAGTTAATGTCATTAAGAAAAAAGATTTACGATCATAAGGAGAGTGCAACGCACAAAGCGTGCCAAAAAATAAAATCTGAAGCAAAAAACGAAACATTAGAGAAAGTTTTCCTGAATACTATGTTTCACCTTTGGCTGCTCCGAGGTTGTCATCCTGCAATTGATACCAAAAGCAAGAAGTGATCTAGAGACGACGAGGGTATATAGGAGGATATGTTAAAAGCGTGGAAGTTGCTGTAATAACATCTTCATGGTGAGTACCGGCACCTTTTTTCCAGAAAAAAAGCACTGGTTGTCACACTACCAAGACCACTTGAAAATAGAAAAATGCCATAAGAACTGGCAGGCTTAGGAGAGGTAGAGGAACTAGAGACCAAATAATAAACATGAGGTGGATTATGGAAAGAACAGAGAGAAAGGATGTTGGAGAATAATTTCAGAAGTATTCTGTTTTAATCATTATAAGAAAACTTTTGATTGCATGGATCACAACAGACTGTGGATTGTAATGAAATCAATGGGAACGGACATAATATGGGTGACTGAAACAAAATAAAAACAAAAACTGGTAAGATCTTTCTGAGCAATAAACACAAAATGTTATACTTAGGAAATGACAATCAAGGAAAAGAAGGAGTAGCCATAGTACTCAACACAAAATACAAGGCTAATCTTCTTGAATGATAGGCAGTCTCAAGTAGAGTGATGTGGGCAAATAATATCAGAATGGGGAATTGGACAATGAGATTTATTTGTACCTATGGTCCCACAGAAGTAAGGTAAAAGTGGAGGCATTTTTTGATGTTTTAGAAAAAGCAACTGACACAATGAAAAAGGAAAAGTTGGTCCTTGTTGGGGATCTAAATAGCAGAATAGGAAATGATTGTGAGACAAAAATATTTTGGAAAAATTTGGAGAAAAGAGCAAAGCTAATAATAATGGCAAATACCTGTTGAATTTCTGCTCAGGACATGGACTGGTTATTACTAACACCATGTTCTAGCATAAAAATGTGTACAAATTCACATGGAGAGAAGAAGCAAGGAATAAGAAAAGTCTCATTGACTATGTTATTATTGATGGTAATGTTTTCCCACTGGTGCAGGACACCAGAGTGTACAGAGGATTTGAAATTGGAAGTGATCACTATTTAGTCTTGAGCAGGATAAAATTGAATTTCATATTGAAAAGAATAACATGTAAGAAAATTTTAAAGCAAATAAAAGTTGAGTAGCTCTCAGATGTGAACTGTAGACTAAAATACACAAAGATTATTAAAGAAAAAATGAAAGAGTTTGAGAACAGGAACCAATCTTTGGAGATTCAGTGCCAAGTCTTGAAGAAATCCCTGATTGATTCAGCCAGAGAGGCATGTGGTGATGTTGTCTGCAAGGATAGAAAAATCAGAAGACCTCCATGGTCTTCTGATTTTTCATATCCTTGATATGAAAAATCAGTGGCAGTGAAGATACCACAGAGGTCTTCACTGCCTCTTTAACACAGGAAGTGAAGGAAAAGAAGAAAGCATATCAAAAGTTCCTGTCCAATAAGTCAGCTTGCTCTCTTAGAGAACACAGAGACAAATGCAAGAAAGCTAAACCCTGTGTAAAACTAGCTAAACAAAAGTCATGGGAGGACTTTGGCAAGAACATAGAAAATAAATATGAAGAAGGTGGTAAGATATTCTAGAGGTTGTTGACGAAGCTTAGAAACAGAAGGGGGCTGTAAAAGAAGTTAGAGATGATAAAATTACATGAAAAAGGGAGAAAAAAGATATCCTTTAAGTATGGAGTAATTACTTTGAAAAATTGCTAAATGACAAGCAGTGATAGCACTGTGGTAAAAAAAAACTGAACAGGCATACAGTCAGGAATACATATTCAAACTTGAAGAAGAAAAAGCCATCAAAGGCTTGAAATGTGGAAAGACAGCAGGAGTAGATGAAATTCGACCAGAAATGCTTAAGTATGATGGTATAAAAGTCTTACAGTGGCTGCACTGCATAGTTCAGAAGGCCTGGACAGAGGGACGAATTCCTGATGATTGGAATAGAGCTCTAATAGTACCCATATATTAAAAGGGAAATAAAACTGAATGTGAGAATTACAGAGGTATTTCCCTACTGAGTGTTCCTGGCAAGATTTATGCCAGTATACTTGAGAAACAGTTGAGAAGAATTGTGGAAGAAAAGCTTGGTGAAGAACAAGCTGGATTCAGGCCAAACAGGCTGTCAGGATCAGATCTTCACTTTACGACAAATAGTCGAGAAAGCATGGGAATATAACAAAGATCTGTATTTAAGTTTTGTCGATCTGGAAAAGGCATATGACAATGTGCCAAGAGAGAGAAGCTATTCAATGCGCTACAGTTATATGGTATCAATGGGGCACTATATCAAGCAATGCTTAATCTTTATTTGAGTTGCAAGTCAGCAGTTAGAATTGAAGTGCAGGAAGATGTTTTAATGTTAAATCTTGTGTGAGACAAGGATGTACATTATCCCCTCTGTTATTCATTATCTATACGGATCACATTATGAAGGAAAGTGGTATTAAACATGACATCAGAATTAGAGATGTTAATGTCAGCTCATTGCTTTATGCGGACAATGTTATACTTCTAAATAAATCCGCTACAAGTTTGCAAGATTCCCTGACTAAATTAAATAACTGCTGTAACAGATATCGCATGAAAGTCAGCAATAACAAGACAAAGATAATGAAAATAGGCATTGAAAATGTCAACTGCATTGCGAATGGAGAACCTGTGAAACAAGTAAAACATTTAAGATACTTAGGCACAATTTTTAGTGAAGATGGTAAACTAAATATGAAAATAGACAACAGAATCAACAAAACTGGTATGGTCAGAAGCAATTGAATAAATTCGTATGGAATAAAAATTCGTATGAGAAAAAAAGTAGTCGGAACACTAAATTAGTTGTATACAAGACATTGTTCAAACCAGTTTTAACTTATGGATCTGAGAGCTGGTTCAGAAATAAAACACTTGACCAAAGACTACAGATACGAGAGTCCTGAGAAAGATTAGGGGCACAAACAGATGGCATCAATGGCAATAGCATATTAAAAACAAGGATATTAGGAAAGAGCTTGAAATTGTCAGCATCCAGGAATGCGTTAGCAGAGCTAATCTCAGGGTAGGGTCACTTAAACAGAATGGGCGAGGAAAGATTAGCGAAACAAGTGTTCTCTGCCAGGTTGGCAGCAAAAAGACCCAGAGGAAGACCAAGATATAGATGGATTGATACGGTACAAAGTGCCTTAGACGATAGAAATATAAGATCTGATAATGTTGGAGTCTTGACAAGTAACAGAATGATTTGGAGGAAAATTGTAGATAGGAAGTTAGTAATGATATAATTTTTTCATGTAGTACTATCATATCCTGTACACCCCTTGTGGGTACATGGCAGGAATTTGATGATGATGATTATTTTGATTTTTTTTAAAATATTAATTCTTAACCAACTTGTGGTACTGTAAGTTGTACAACTTAAAGTAGCATGGGCAAGCTAAGAACTGGATGATCCATGAACCCACTGCAAATTCCAAACTATAGCGAGGTTTCAAATTTTTCAAACTACTTAATGTCTCCCTTAAGGCAGTCAGTGGTTTTACACCAGACAATAAAATTAATCTATCCACCTAAATTAATTTATGTAATTATGTAAGAAACTATAAGGGAATATATTACAAATTACATGGTTTTTAATAATATTTTGGATATGTAGCTCAGCATGAAATCACTCAAAACATAAGTGAAGTATGTATTTTATTTAGCTTTAAAGTAAGAATTTGTTTGTTACTCCATATGGGGTGTAGTACAGAAATTCTGATAAGAATAATAATTAATAACAATAATTAAAGAATGATTAAAACACAAAAATGGAATATCATTAAAATAAACAGGTATTGCAACAGTACTTAATTTACCAAATTAAAATTTTCCCATTTCTAATGTTCACAATGCAGTAAATTATTCATGGGTATTTAACATAAATAATATAAATTATCTACAATATATTGGATAATTTTTTATAAATCTCTGTTTTATACATAAGTGCACTTTAAGGAAACTTCTACCAGATCCAATGCACTTTTAACAGTATTAAATTACAAGTTTTACCAAAGCAAAATCAAAGGATAAAAAGTCACGGCAATGTTTAATTAATATTTTCTCCAATAGCTTAATTTTCTTCTTCAGTTAATAAAGCTGCTGTTTTGGTCAAAAGTCTGCAACAATTAACAAAAAATCACTTTCAGAAATACTGAAAACAATTAAAAATATGTAATTTTCAAGATACAGTCAACTGACACTACAGTGAACTAGTTGGTGGAAAGTTAGTTGAATAGTGAATTCTTTCACAATAGTATTGATGAACAATGAGGGATTTCATCTCAAACATTTAGCAGTCATTTATAGTAAGGTCACCTTAATAGTATTTACTACAGTGAAAGTTGACTTAATCTTTACAATTATTAAATTTATTGCTGTAATATATTAATGCAGTGTTCATAAATTAAATGCACTTGGCATCCTCTCTTATAGAATGTTTAGTTACAAAATTAATATATGGAAATATACATATCCATAATGTGTATATTCTAGTTTTGAATTAAAGAATTTAAATTTAAATTCTAAAAAATGCATATATTTATTTTAAAAAACTATAACCTTACACTAAACCAATGTTCATTCATGAGCAATGCTAATGGATACACTCACTGTAATAGATTCATTTCAAATGTTGTCTCACAGATAATCTGTTTCTGCCATAAATATGCCATATTTACAGTATTTCCATGAATGCTGTTCCACTGAACTGTCAGCTATAGTTCCTTTCAGCAAAACCTAAACTAACTTGTATTATAAATTTAGTTTAATCCTTTATCCAAGTGTTAGCAACTTCTGCCTCCTACTGACGAGACCTCAATAAAGGTTGAAACCGGTCTGGGTAGTGGCCCTTCCCTTAATGCATAGCATTATACATAGCAGCAAGGAGATGTGCTTTGCATTATGGGAGATACTGAGACAGGAGTGATGAGAGCTTGGTCCACCTTTGCTACGAGTTGCCTCAGTCCTGAAAATACTTCAGGCTCAAACTTTGTTTGCTAATACTTGGATAAAGGATTAAACTAAATTTATTATAGTCTAACCAAGTGGAAAATAAACTTTCAGCATCTAAATTAACTTGAACAGTTAATCCATTTACCGTTTTAGTGCTAACTCACCAAACCTGCTTTCACATTTTCTTCCCATTCCACCTACCTCAATTTCCTAGTCTTCCTCATGAAGTGTTCCACAAGGACCACAACCCTCCAGATATTCAAAAAGAATATTAATAGACCTCTCCCTCAATCCCTGTTTTACAGATGGAATTAATGTTCTATAACTTCTAAAATATCTTGTGTGGGGGATCGATTTAAAACAAAAAAAATGCAAAAAGTGAACAGATGGCATATCAGAGGCAGAATTCTATTAAAAATGTAGATATTAGAGAGAAAGTTGGAAGTATTTGTAATTTCTTGAATCAATAAACAATTTTTTAATTGTTATAATATTATAACATAGCCAGGAAAACACAGATTTTCCTGGCTATGTTATAAAATTACTGGCTGAGTCTAATTATGTTCACTGATTTTAAAAAGTAATCCTTGAGGTTTAAGTGTGGTTTCTCAAAGGCCAGTACCAATCTTCAGGAAAAAGAAATTACCATTCTTTAGCATATGTAAAAATTGAAATATGGTATGTGAGATGCCAACAAAGAACATCAAGTTCTAAATGATAAAAACAATACAGAAATGTATAACAACTGTTTATTCAAGTTTAATAACACACACACACACACACACACACACACACACACACACACACACACACACACACACACACACACACACACACACACAGAAAATACTTGTTAATGCAAGGCTCACCTAACCAATACCACATACCAGTAAAAATATCAGATATTTTTATGTATTAAAAATCTACTTATTTCAATCAGTAAATTACATATATACACGTATGTGCATATGTGATGTACTGCAAAAAAAATATATTCAAAGAATCTGGTCCCAGCTATAACAATTGGGAAATGCTGTTATTCAGTAATGTACTTCACACCTGAAAGATCTTCAACTTTAAACTTCTTTGCTCACCAGTGTGATACCTATTTTTATAATGTAGTAATAACAGTACTTTTTGGTATACACAACACCAGAAAAATAACCTAAATAAACAATTTAATGAGCTACTAATATTTTGCTGGATTTCTAACCATGTCTTCAGAACACAAATTACAACTGTCATAAACACAGCATTTGATTAGATTGTGATAGAAACAATTTAAATAGTAAATAACAAGGAACTAATGTTCTATAAAGATATCCTCTAATGACCAGATAAAAATCAAGTTAATCAAGTGAAGCTAGGCAAAATATGGTCTTAGAATGACCGTTGTCCAGATGTTTGGAATTAATGCAGCCATACTTATTAGGTTGGGTAAGTGTTTCATAACTGTAACTGATTCCAAAATCAGTATAGTAATTTCTACACAGTACAGTTTTTTTTTGGCACTGTGGGAAGGCACTCATGAAGTGAGTGAGTGAGTGTGAGAATGACCAGGTGAGGAATCTAGTCTCTCAATTATATTTAATAAGGTAGTCAATTCAGAAATGAGCACATGGGGGTAATGACCCCACCTTGTAGTGAGTTATGAAACCTAAAAATAGGAGGCCAAGGCCCTATATGGGGCTGTAGCACCAAAGAAGAAGAACAAGTCAATTCAGAAAGTTAAAGTGGGTGAGTGGAGGACTAAAGAGATGCTGCAGTTTCTATTCACTAATGCTAGACGTATCAGGAACAAGAGGGAGGAATTTTTGGCATTGGTTAGTGCAACCTTGTTAAACATTATAGGCATATGAGAGTTGGCTAACAGCAGATGATGTAGTTACAGTCGCTGAATGGGAAGGGTTTAGTATTTTCAGAGAAGATATGATGGGAGAGGAGTATTAATGATGATAGCAGATGAATTGCAACCAAAAAGAATGGAAGACAGGTGAATGGCTGATCATTTGAAGCAATCTGGTGTGAGATTAAGGCCAGTAAGACAAAATATACAGTTGGTTGTTACTATAGGCCAGGGAGTTCCATAGATGAACTGGAAGATATGCATCGCAAAATTAGTACAATGAGCACAGGTCGAGTGATTATTATGGGGACTTCAACTACGGAGATATAGACTGGAAGGTAGAAAGATTACATTGCAGGAAGGTGCTGAGAGATAATTACTTAAGGCAGTATGTGATGGAGGGGACCAGAGATGAGGGAGTATTGGAGCTGGTCATGGGATAAGAAGAGATATCCATAACCAAGGTGATAACATTGCCTCCAAATGGTGAAAGTGACCATGTGGTCTTGACTTGGGAGATTGGAAAACATGAGGCATATTCTATCAAGAAAGGGGATATTGAGCATACCATAATCACCTGCCTTGTGGAACTACAAGACAGGTGATTATGGCATGCTCAGGATGAAGCTTAAATCTGTACCATGGAATAAACACTCAAGAGTAAGAATGGTAGTAGTGCATTGGATATACTTAAGAGTCATCTAGAGGAAGCAATATTAAACTGTATACCTAAGGTAAGGAGGATTAATCAGATAAGAATAATATCATTAAGCATGAGCTGCAGAAGAAGAAAATGCTGTGGAGGGCACGTAAAGTGAAAGGTGACCAGGATGGCAAAATCAGATCATGAGAAGAATCTAGCTGAGCAGTTCAAACGAAATCCCAAAGAGTTCTTTCGTTATGTAGCAAGAAGAGGAAGAATGACTATGGAAGATTAACCTTAATGAGTAATGATGGTCATGAGGAGACAGAAGCAGATAAAATAGTTGGGTTGCTGAGTGACCACTTTGCAAGGGTATATCATCCTAGTGAGGTTACTGCTTTAACCTATGTGACAGACACTAATGTTGGAACAGAAGTGGATGAACTGCAGATTCTTAGGATATTCCAGAATCTTAATGTAAATAGAGCTGTGGGATTAGATGGGATATCAGCTAGGGGTTCTGCGAGAATGTGCAAGGGAAATGGCAATGCCTTTGACTAGGCTCTTTAATTTAACTCTCAGCTCTGGTAGGGTTCCACGGGAGTGGAAAGACAGCAAAATAATTCCTGTGCATAAGGGAGGTTCTTAGACTGCAGTAGCAAATTATAGACCAAGCAGTATTTCAGATGTAATGATAAAAGTACTAGAAAAATTGGCCAAAAACAGAATTCAAGGATGGGTAGATAAAAATATGATACTGTATGAGGATTAGTAAATTACTAAGGCATGACCGATATAGTCAGTCATGCCTTAGTAATTTACTAACTTTTTGTAATAGAGTAATAGCTGAGTTGGATAAAGGAAATGGCTACATGATGATTTTGCTCAATTTTGCAAAGGTATCTGACAGAATACCACATGGAACTCTGTTACACAAACCAGGACAAATAGGGATGGATATGACACTGGTTAAGTGGATAAGAGGGTGGCTGATGGACAGTGGTATATATGGAGGGTCAGAAATGAGGTAAAAACAGGTGACTAGAAGTGTGCTACAAGGTTTAATGCTGGGACCATTCCTGTGCAATTTAATTTGTACATAAATAATATAGGAAATAACCTGAACAGAAAGTCAGAATATTCAGTTGTTTGCTGATGAATGTGAAATTAGGTACAGTAATAGTTAAGGCAATGTGGAGAGCATGGGCAAAAGTTAATGGGTGTTAGTTTAATGTCAAAAAATGTGAAGTTATGCATTTTAGGAAAAACAGATTACAAGCTGTGTATCACATTGATGGCACTATACTTCAGGAAATAGAAAAAGCTAGAGATTTAGGGGGGGGGTAGATGAAGAGTTAAAGTTCAGAGGACATATTGCTAAGGTTGTTAAGGTAGCCCATAAGATTACTTGGCTATTGAAGAACACATTAACAAGTAGAGATAAGAAAGTTGTCATTCCTCTTTATAAGACATTGATATGCCAACATCTGGATTACTGTGCTCAAGTCTGGTTCCCTGGGTTTCTTGGGGATGAAGAAGCGGTGGAGAGGATTCAGAGCCAATGACTAAGATGGTGAGTGGCATGTAAATGACCTATGAGGATAGATTGAGGGTATGTGGATTGCAGAAGTTGGTTGACAGGAGAAAAAGAGGGGATATGATAGAAACATTTAAGTTGTCCTTGGCTAGACTGACCAGAAAAAGGGAATCATCCTTGGAAGTTGAATAAAGGTGTGGTTAGTAAGGGTGTGAGGAATAATTTTTTACTTGGAAAGTTGTGAATGAGTGGAATGGGTTGTCACAGTCAGTTGTGAGTGCTTTGTTAATGGGTTCAAGGAGAGTTACGATAGATCGGGTCTCCCGTGATGAGTCTTTGGACTCCATGGAGGTGCCCATATAATAACAATAATTTAATCCTGTGTGAAGGAATATCTACAGCACAGTTTGCCAAGTCCATGCTTGCCACACAGATGATTGAATATGTGGTTTTAATGTTCTTCTATATAGAACTTCTATAGACTGATAGAACAGTTAACTGATCTATCAGTCTGTCCACAGTAAACTAAGTTGATTAAAGAATTTACACACTTCAGAATGTGCAAGAGGATGAAGATGGTCCTTTGGAGAATGGATGAAGGTTGCCAGCTGAATGGTTACAGTTTTGTTGTTATCTTGCATGTTAGGTATGGGGGGGGTAGGAGAGAAGCATGGTATTTTGTCTATGTTATAGACAAAACGTTTTAATGGCTACAAGCCATTGACTAAAAAGCATTGCAAATATAACAGACTATTTTGTGCAGGTGTGGCTTCTGGTTTCCATTGTGATTCTGATATATACTGGAGAGAGTGCAAGGGGAGTGTTAAAAATTATGAAGACAGCTTGAGAATTTGTAGACTGCAGCCACTAACAAACAGGAGAGGGATGATATGATTGAGACTTACCTTCTAAAAGGGTCATACAAGATTTCAATTGATGGAATTTTTCAATTTATGGAGGGTGGGGAAAGGAAGAGGTCATCCTTGGAAGCTGAGAATAAATGCTGCTAAGAAGGATGAGGGCTAGATTTTTCTCTCATAGGATGGCGCATAATGGGAATGGATTGCCATTGGATGTTATGAGTGCAAGCAGTGTGAATGAATTCAAGAATAAGTATGATAGCTGATGTGTGTAGTATGTGGCCTCCCTCGATGAGTCCCTGACTCCCTGAAGGTCTCTCTTAATAATAATAATAATAACTGAGTTCTGTGGCATGAACTGTGTGATTAGAACAAACAGTCTGGTTTTGGTGAGTGCTTTGAGGATGCCATACTGTTGTGATAGATGATGGTGTGACTGCTTATGTAAGAATCTTCTAGTCATGTGTAGGTTTTTTATAAATAAAAAAGGATAACGCACCATCTAGTAGCCAGGTAACTAGTGTGCCTTGGAAGGGAAGACAGCTGTGTGTTTCTTTTTGTACAGTAGTGTAATTTTACTGTAAATCATCATCATCAAATTCCTGCCATGTACCCTCAAGGGGTGTACAGGATATGATAGTACTACATGAAAAAAAATTACATCATTACTAACTTCCTATCTACGATTTTCCTCCAAATCAGTCTGTTACCTGTCAAGACTCCAATATTATCAGATCTTATATTTCTATCATCTAAGGCACTTTATACCGTATCAATCCACCTATATCTTGGTCTTCCTCTGGGTCGTTTTTTTGCCACCCTGGCAGAGAACACTTGTTTTGCTAATCTTTCCTTGCCCATTCTGTTTAAGTGACCATACCACCTGAGATTAGCTCTGCTGATGCATTCCGGGATGCTGACAATGTCAAGTTCTTTCCTAATCTCCTCGTTTTTAATATAATATTGCCATTGATGCCATCTGTTCATGCCTATAATCGTTCTCAGGACTCTCATATCTGCGGTCTCTAGTCTTTGGTCAAGTGTTTTACTTCTGACCCAGCTCTCAGATCCATAAGTTAAAACTGGTTTGAACACTGTCTTATATACAGCTAATATAGTGTTCTGACTAATTTCTCTCTTATTCCATATGAATTTATTCAATTGACTTCCCACCATACCAGCTTTTCTGATTCTGTTGTCTATTTCTATATTTAATTTACCATCTTCAGTAAAAATAATGCCTAAGTAGCTGAAATGTTTTACTTGTTCCACAGGTTCTCTATTCACAACACAGTTGACATTTTCAATAATTCTGCCTATTTTCATTGTCTTTTGTCTTTTTATTGCTGACCTTCATACCATATCTATTACAACAGCTATTCAATTTAGTCAGAGAATCTTGCAGACTTGTAGAGGATTTATTTAGAAGTACAATATCATCCGCATAAAGCAAAGGGATGACATTAACATCTCCAATTTTGATATCATGTTTAATACCACTTTCTTTCATAATGATCCATATAGATAATGAATAACCGAGGGGACAATGTACATCCCTGTCTCATACCAGATTTAACATTAAACCATCTTCCTGTACTTCCTTCAATTCTAACTGCTGACTCACAACTCAAATAAAGACTAAGTATTGCTTGATATAATGCCCCATTGACACCATATAACTGCAGCGTATTGAATAGCTTCTCTCTTGGCATCTTGTCATATGCCTTTTCCAAATCAACAAAACTTAAATACAGATCTTTGTCATATTCCCATGCTTTCTCGACTATTTGTCGCAAAGTGAAGATCTGATCCTGACAGCCTCTATTTGGCCTGAATCCAACTTGTTCTTCACCAAGCTTTGTTTCCACAATTCTTCTCAACCGTTTCTCAAGTATACTTGCATAGATCTTGCCAGGAACACTCAGTAGGGAAATACCTCTGTAATTCTCGCATTCAGTTTTATTTCCCTTTTTATATATGGGTACTATGAGAGCTCTACTCCAATCATCGGGAATTCGTCCCTCTGTCCAGGCTTTCTGAACAATGCAGTGCAGCCACTGTAAGACTCATACCATCATACTTCAGCATTTCTGGTCGAATATCATCTACTCCTGTTGCCTTTCCACATTTCAAGCCTTTGATGGCTTTTTCTACTTCAAGTATGGATATGTATTCCTGACTGCATGCCTGGTCAGTGTTTTTTACCACTGTGCTGTCATCACTGCTTGTTTCATTTAGCAGTTTTTCAAAGTAATTACTCCATACTTCAAGGATATCTTTTTCTCCCGTTTTCATGTCACCTTTATCATCTCTAACTCCTTTTACAGCACTCTTTCCTCCATTCCTAAGCTTCTTCAGCAACCTCCAGAAAATTTGCCACCTTCTTGATATTTATTTTCTATATTCTTGGCAAAGTCCTCCCATGACTTTTGTTTAGCTAGTTTTACACAGTGTTTAGCATTCTTGCATTTGTCTCTGTATTCTGTAAGAGTAAAAGCTGACTTATTTGCCATGAAATTTTGATATGCTTTCTTCTTTTCCTTTACTGCCTCTTTAGCTTTCTGTGTCCACCAGGGAGTTCGGATTTTTTTATCCTTGCAGACAACCTCACCGCATGCCTCTCTGGCAGAACCAATCAATGTTTTCTTCAGAGTTTGCACTGAATCTCCAAGGTTTGATTCCTGTTCTCAAACTCTTTCTTTTTTTTTCAATAATCTTTGTGTATTTTAGACTACAGTTCACATCTGAGAGCTGCTCAACTTTTATTCACTTTAAAACTTTCTTACATGTTATTCTTTTCAATATGAAATTCAATTTTATCCTGCTCAAGACTAAATAGTGATCACTTCCAATTTCAAATCCTCTGTACACTCTGGTGTCCTGCACCAGTGGGAAAACATTACCATCAATAATAACAAAGTCAATGAGACTTTTCTTATTCCTTGCTTCTTCTCTCCATGTGAATTTGTACACATTTTTATGCTAGAACATGGTGTTAGTAATAACCAGTCCATGTTCTGAGCAGAAATCCAACAGATATTTGCCATTAATATTAGCTTTGCTCTTTTCTCCAAATTTTCCCAAAATATTTTTGTATGTCTCACAATCATTTCCTACTCTGCTATTTAGATCCCCAACAAGGACCAACTTTTCCTTTTTCATTGTGTCAGTTGCTTTTTCTAAAGCCTCAAAAAATTCCTCCACTTCTACCTTAGTAGAACCTTCTGTGGGACCATAGGCACAAATAAGTCTCATTGTCCAGTTCCCCATTCTCATATTTGTCCACATTACTCTACTTGAGACTGACTGCCATTCAAGAAGATTAGCCTCATATTTTGTGTTGAATACTATGGCTACTCCTTCTTTTCCTTGACTGTCATTGCCTGAATATGACGTTTTGTATTTATTGCTCAGAACGATCTCACCAGTTTTGGTCTTTTTTGTTTCAGTCACCCCCTATTATGTCGATCTGGTACTTATCTAATTCCAGCAAAGAAATGGAGCTAGCTCCATTTCTTTGCCATTTAGGCTTCTTACGTTGATAGTACCGATCTTTAACTCTGGTGATGTTGAGTTGGGGTTTGTTTTCAGATTTGTTCCAGTAGTTGACTTTTTGCTGTTCGCCCTGGTTCCCTGGCGAAAACAACGGGGACCGGGGCCTTGTTTAACCGAGCGATGCCCCAGCCGGCATGAAATTTTGTCATGTTGTACCATCATTTTTTTTATTTTGGTTTAACGAATAAGAATACAATTTGGTCGGCTAAATCCCAAATTGCCAGCCCATCCTCGTTCGTTCAGTATCCAAGTAGATACCCAACAGGGTGCACTAAGAGAAGGTGAGGATCGGACATTAGGCCAGAAGCCCTGGTCGGTTCTCCGCATTCCTTTAAAGGCTATGTGGAGGTCTCCTCTCAGTTATATAGCTTTGACCCTTAAGCACCCCTACTGTAAATAAAATGTACATAAAAGATCAACAGAAAATACATGTAATAGCATAGTGAGACTAATGGTTTGTATGTATCAGTATCAAGTGCTTTTTTTCCTAGAGACTCCCTTTCCCCCACTAGCCAATTCCATACAGAAATTGGTTAGTTAGGGGAAAGGAAAGAATCAATTAGACTATTTTCCATTTGGTACATTTTTCTTTTCCATGGCAAAAAAAAAAAGATTTTATGCTGAATTTGAATAATTGACGTATATCAGGGAGAGAGGGATTAACCTCCTAACCAGTCAAAGTGGTGGAAATACTCAGACCACCTTAGGATTTTTAACAGATCAAGACATGAACAGAATCCTGTCTTTTATCATGCAATTACTCTCTTCTGACATTAATACCTTAATGGCAAGACTTTTGTGTCACTTGACTTAAAGTATACTGTTTTACTTGGAATTTCCTTTGGTGTGCATCAATATTTTAACTTTTTGCTATACAATTTATTTATTGTATCTGTTTAAAAAAAAGAAAAAAAAATGTAGGAAAAATAAACAATCTATCCTGAAATGCTGAATGTGTTTTGGAATTTGTAACACTTGCTCCAGCACATGATTATCATTTGTGTTAACAGTTTGTGGTCTTTCCCAAATGCCCTTTGCTTTGCAGAACATCCTGGTATGTCAGAACCTCTCAATTAAGGCAATGATGACACTACTGCTTGGGGTACGCTTATGGAAACGATGAACAAATTGCTCACAAACATGGACTTGGACCATTTGCTCTATGAACTCTGTATGAATGAAAATATGCTCAATTTTTCATTCATACAGAGTTCACATTCTACACATAATGTGTAGAATCTATGCCATTGGCTACAGCTAAATGCAATGGCATAGATTCTACACATGCAGTCGAACAGTATATCTCATAGCATAGTGAAGGGGATGTCGAAGTTCATTACTATGTTTTTCGCACATACTGCAGAATTCATTAAAATAAATATGAACTTTTTTTTTTTTTTTGCTTTCCTTGCAAAATAAATAATCATCACACATCAATTTTTTCTCTTTTTTACGAACAACAGATGATGTTAAATTACATTACTCGCATGCTGATTGTGACATAATACAAAAACCTCAGATGGAAAGAGATTTCTTAGCAAAATATAAATAGCTAACTAATAATACATTGCAACTGTGTGCATTAGTAGCTAAGTAAATAACTATAGGGAGGAGCTAATCCAATGAACCAAAAATGTGTGCCAGGTGATTCATCTAGACATAGCAGGAATACATATGGGTTGATGGAGCAGCAAATCATTTTCTACAGTTTGTTGTATTTGTTATGTGCATTTATTTCTATGTTTTATTTATATTTTGGCTTGTTTTCTAAGAGTTTTTCTTTTATTCACTGATGATCAGCGTACACATTAAACATAGTAATATATATGAATATAGACATATATAAACAATTCTTAATTGTCATCAGAATTTTCCGCCCTTTTGTGAGTCCTACATTCATTACACATATATATTTTTTTCTTTTTGTCGGTGGCTCTTCTGCCTTATCAGTAATAGATCTTGCATATGCTACTATTTTGTTGAAGATCAGTGGATGCAGTTTTATTTCTTATAATACACAAGATTAATTTTATTCAGGAAAGATGAATTTTTACTTATCTCTGTTCTTTGCAAAGGCTGGAATCAAAATGTTCCTATAGCATGAAAAAATGTCCTCAATGGACAACATACTGTAAAAGCAAGATTTCTCTGTATAATACAACAGAGAAATTTACAGTCTTTGTACTATATATTTAGTAACAATTAATGTAATTAGAGACAACTAGAAGATACCGTCATAATGAAAAACAAGTCATCTCTAGTACACATTATGCCCCATGCATGCAAGAAAAACAGTTCGAGTAGTGCCAAACACATTATCTAACTAAATACATTTGTCCTAACATCCTGTTTCAAATTTTCAGTTGCAGAAAATATGTTTTAACACATTTATAATGCAGTCATTGGGTACAAAAAGCAAACTATTTATATATAGCAAATAAAGATGTGTACATACATATACACAGTGTTATACCCTGATAAGCTATCGTTTTCCTGTTTGGTGGCTCGGAAGTTAGTGGGAGGTCGCGTAAAGGGGGGGGGGAGGTGAAGCATCTGTGCTAAGATAAGATGTCAGACAGCAGGCTTTCTTGAATATGGAGAAGGATTCTATGCAGAGCCGAAGGTAAAAATTTCCAGTCCAAACTGAATCAAGCCGTCACTGAGAGGTCCCCTTGAGTTGTTCCTGAAATGCAAAGATTTAAGTCTGTTTTCAGCAGAAATAATGAAGATAGCTTAACCCCTACATTGGTGTATGGACAGCCAATAGACAAGAAGTAACCGGACGTACATGTTGTGCTGAAACACGCAGAAAAAGTTCAGTAAGGTGAAATTACTCTATTTTTGTGTATAAAAATCATTAGAAGAGATAAGATTGTTTGCGAATGTGAAATTAAGGACAGTATTCTAAAGAACTGTGTGGACAGTCTCTAATTAGAAAGTTAATCTCCTTTGAGAGAGTAAGAAAAACTGTTTGGAAGAGACCTTTGTAATTTTATGTGATAGGATTAACTTAATGAGATCAGAATTGTGGATTTTAGTAACTGAGTAACATTAGAATGTTTGTTTATATTATCTTATGAATAGTATTACAGAAAGGAATTTTAGTTTAACTTCATATCATTTGCTATCTATCCCAATATGCAGTTATTGTGTTTCACATGCTTTATGACCTTTAATTAATTTTGGATATGTTAACCTCTTAACTCAAGTTTCATTTAGTATTGAGTCATAATTGAGTGTATGAATTTTGTATTTTGTTTAGATATTCCAATAAACATGTCATATTTACCTAAACCTGAGTCATGCCTGATTACGATTCCAAACTACCACTTATAAAAGTAGAACCTATTTTGGCAGGAAAGAATTAGTAAGAGTATATAATTATAGATTTAGGTCACGACTGCAGTCTGAATCTATCCAGCAGCATTAAAGTAAAGTATTATGTGAGAACAGCTAAGAGTCTAGTATTGTCTCCCTGAGTAGGAACCTTTTCTGCTATAGGATACTGGCTGGCGTAGCATAATAAAAATTTGCCAGTATCCAAAGAGGAAACAGTCCTAGACATAAATAGATGCAAGCATATTAGGTCCGATATCTGAAGAAGAAAAATAGCGATAGAAAGATAGAATAGGAAGATATAAAGCAGTAAAATATAGAGAAAGCAACAACATAACTATAGAGCAGCTGGTAGGACTTTAATTGAATAAGGTTTTGAATAAGAAAGGATTTAATCAACAAACAAACTAATTAAGTATAAAACATATAAATAAAAATATTTAACAATGGCACAGCCAACAGGATCGTGACTTACTAAATTAATTAGGGAATAATGGTAAATCACAGCAGGTTGGTTTTAAATTCCACTCAGAAAAATTTGTCAAAAAGAAAAAAGGTTAAATTTAGATATTGTATCATATTTAAGTAACAGGCATGTCTATCCCAAGTAGTAGTGCAGGGATGAACAATAACAAGTTCTTTCAATATATTAACCTGCAACAAGTGTTTCCTCAATTCTCGGGGGAGGAAACTGATGACGTCATCATCACTTTTTCAATTACATAGAGGAGCTAAGAAGGGCTGGAGGATGGACCGACTTTCAGTAACTGGTTCTACTCCGTAGCAAGCTAACTGGAAAGGCTAAATCCTATCAGTACTCTTCTCCTATTCTAAGAGAAACTCTGGAGTACTCCAAATTTCGTGAGGTACTAATTTCTCAATTTTCCAAATTGGGAAGTTTGGGGCCTAACTTGTGGAAGCTCCAGAAGTGTATTCAAAAGGATAAGGAGAGTGTTTCTGATTTTCAGAATAGGTTGCTAATGGTGGCCAGTACTTTAAGTGTCTCAGGTGAGGACAGACCTCACCTGGACTAGGCTATCTTCCAGCAATTCAGGCAAGGAGTGAGACAGGAGCTAAGAGAAACTGCTTTTAACAAAAAGGTCACTAATTTGGACGAATGTTACAGTGCAGTAAGGAACGGGAGCAGATGCTTGGAGACATCCGTCCTACTTCTGCTGCCGGTCTTATACATTTGGTTGAGCAAGAATGCTGCCCAATAAAGAACCAAGATAAGAAAAGGAAACAAGGGCAATGATGGTGATACAGTGAATAAGTTGACTGAAATCCTTTCTGAGACTTGTAAGATCAGAGCTATAGTCAAGCAGGAAGTGGAGCTCCTTCAGGAACCTGTCATGGAGCGATTAGACGAAGTAATGAGGAGACTGGAAACAATATCTGTGAAGGCCTCAGAACATAAGACCATTGAGACAAATGAAACAAAGAGTTTGATTCGCGAGGAAGTCGAGAGGCTACAGAGGCCCCTCCTTTACCGAATAGATAATGTCATGGAGAAACTCACAGCTCTTACCTCCCAAGATCAGTAGTATTACCATCAGAGCATAGGACAATCAGCAATTTAAGTGATAAAAAGAAGCCTCCCAGGTGTTTCAAGTGTGGAAAGGTTGGTCATCTGGCTCAAAGTTGCTACAGCAGTAGGAGAAGAACCAATGGGGATTATAATGAAGAGCCAAGGTCTTATACATATGCGAACAGAACATGGAAAAAGGGGCAGAAAACGAGAGAATCACCTCATGGAATGATGGTTGAGGGCAGGGTTCATGGTAGACACTGTAAGGCCTTATTGGACACTGGATCCCAGACCTCCATCATTTCTGAGTATTATTTAAAATTAATAGAGTCTCTTTTGGATAATAAGATCACTCACCTCAGAAGACCAATAAATGTGATTGGGATCACCACTTCCACAGCCCGTGCTACAAGGCCGGTTTATTTGAAACTATTCCTACCTGAGTTTAGACTATATGTATGGCATGAGTTCCTGATCTTGTCAAAGACATCTCTGCCACATATCAAACTCATTCTAGGAGATGATTTCTTAAATAGATACAATTTTAGATGTGAAGGAAGCGAATCTCTAGAGAAAGTCAGAATAGAATCTCATTCAAGAAAAAGGGGAGTGCGTACAGAAATGAATCTCAGAAACAACTAAATAGGGATCTGATCAATAAGTCAATCACCAAGCCTGAGAATAACTGTTTAAAAATTAGGAAGCCTCGTGTGTTAGAGAAAGCAGATCTTCAGGTAAACGAAGAACCTTGGATCTCCAGTCAATGGGTCGTCACAGGAGAATTCCGTAGATATTGGGAACATAAATTTGGAAAAAAGTCAACCAGTGGTGATGAATGTAAAAAAACAGGGAGAGAAAGAAAGTCCAGAATGACAAACACACTTTCTGATGGTTTGAGTGAACGTAGATATAGTCAGGGATGCGCATGTATCTTTAGCAATAGAATCATTTCCTAATAAAATAAAAGGAAAAATGAAAAATCCTGATATAAAGAGAGGAAGACTTAAAGGGAAAGGGAAAACTCAAAAATTTTTAAATTTTACTTATAAGGGGGGGACCTTTGTTATACCCTGATAAGTTTGGAATGTCATGATTCTACTTATCATTGTATAACAGAGTATAAACTATATACAATGCATATTGAAAATACTTGTTATCTGGGTAATAGTAATGTGTACTTTAAATACCAAGTGTATTAACAAGAAAAAGAAAGGAAGAAATTGTAAAATATCTAAAGGAAAAGTTATGTACTAGTGTAAAAAGAAAAAAACGTATTTACTTTAATGGAAAGAATATTTAAGAAGATATGCTAACGTTGTATTGATAGTAATGCTGAAATTTTGGTCAAATTGTTTTCCATTTTATAAAACAACAAAAAAAAAGAGAAAACAATCAAGAAAATTTTATGCTTATGTATACTCCAAGAGAAGAAAGGGGGAAAGCAAACTGTTATCCCATACTGTCCTGTGCTAGTGAGAGTGAGTATCTGGAGAATTGGACGCTGTGACATCACAAGCATGTTCATGCCTCGGGTGAACAGCCAAGTTTATGGTAGCGGCCGATAGGAGAGTGGTATAAAAGGGTTGGAATCTCCCCCCCCCCAGGTCTTTTTTGGTCTTCTGGTCTTTGTCCTGTGTTCCTGAGTTGTGCTCCTAAGATCCTCGTGGATGTCCCGGGTTTTTACCTCGTGATAGGCCGCGTATCTAGGTGCAGATTCCCCCGCTAGTATGCGGAAGGGACGGTTGTCGGCGAAGATCCTGATTCCAAACTTCCACCAATTAGTAGCAGGCTATACAGCATGAAGTGCCCAAGAATGTTCATACCTGGAGTACTAAGAAATTAGAGGTCCATAAAGAAGATTGCGTTGGAATATCATCGATCAGAGGGAAAGAAAGCAAAGCATATAGATAAATAAAATTTTGTTCTCTGATTTGTGTGTGAAAGCAGAATCTAAGAATTGTAAAAGAATTAATCAGCGAGAACTCTAAGAATAGTTAAAAATAAGGACTGTAGGAAAGTGATTAATTTGATTTCAAGAAAGTATTAAATGAATAGGCACTGTGTGGTTGAAAATTGTTAAACTTGTCCAAGAATATTATAATAGAAATTTGATCTTAGGAGTGAATGCTTAAAGAAAAAAATTGTTAATTCTGAAATTAGTAGTGTATAAAGGATATTTTGTACGGAATAACTAAGGTTAATTGAATGGTGCCTGTATGATCCTTTGTGACTAAGAGTGTACTATTTTCCCATAGCATGTGTATGAATTAAGAGCTTAATCTCACATAGAATTATTGTAACAAAAAACCCAGAGGCAATTATTATGAGGACTTTAGGAACAAAGGGAAACAAGTGTGTGGAATATTATGAGTAATCTGATGAAATGTGTATTAGATTAATGTCTGCTTATAAAAGGAATTATAAGATTGTGTCAAGAGTGAGGATATAAAATTAGGGATTGTTTAATTAAGGTTCATAGTGTTAAATAGTTGTATCAGGAGAGATATATAAGGCTTATTGAAACTTAGTGTGAATTTCATTTGAGTGACTTAATATTGTTAGACGTGATTTAATTCTTAACCCTTATTGGATGAAAAACTTCTTTGTGTAAATAGTATTGTATGTCTTATGTTAAATAATGTTTGCTATTCTTTAACTAAATCCTGTGTCTGTATGGAATTTAATGCATCACCTGTGAAATAATAGGGATCTAAGCGGGGAACTCATTCAGTGTAAATTTTCGGTCACGATTGCAATTATTTGATACTTTGGCGAAGCTCTCTACCAACCTCTTGATTAATATTTCAATTAATCTAAGGGTCCTAAGTGGTGCAGTAAAAAAAATAAATATTCTTAGGCTTAATGAGAGATTGGTTAGGAAGAATCATCCTAGGTTTTGGCTCGACCCTTGGGCTATTCCTTTGTGAACCAGAGATATCAAATGTCACACGTAAGAGATCCCCCTCCCTTTGAGATATACAAACTAACATATATGAAAATAAGGGGACGTAACAGCAGTATATATAAATATATGTAACTTGAAATCAGTTTGAATTGCATTCGAGATTTTCAATATCATTAAGACAGTTCACAAATGATAATTTTACAAATAAAATTCTATCAAAAAAAGGTGCAACTAACATGCCATAAATTTTGTGAAAAGGCACCCACCAGATGCAGAAGTGGCATACAAACAGTAAAGCAAGTTCCCAGAGGCAGTGTCTGCATGTGCAAACACTTAGAAAACACCTTTATAGTAAATTACTAAGAATTTCAGCAAAGTCAGACCAAATTTGTCTAATCATTTCTAGTCTAAAGGAACAGAACTGATGTTATAGGACTTGACATGCTCTCACTCATATTTTGAAATCAGACTAGATTTAATGTTTCAGTGTTGCACACGAGTGGTTGGTAAGTGGAATGCATTTGCCTGAAAATGTGATGATTGTGAATACTGAATGGGTTGAAACTGAATGGAAACTAAAAGGTATTGTTTGATTATTATTTTTTATTTATTATTTTTTTTTTTTGTGGACCTTTCATGATAAGTCTTTTGACTCCATGGTGGTCTGATGATGACATTAATAATAATAATTAAAACAATAACCGGCTCCTCAGAAATTGTTTTAAATGGTCTACTGTTGAATCGGTGATGATTCAAGTGGTCCATTTTCCCTGGTGTTGCAGAAGAATTTAAGTGTTTCATGAGTGTCTGTGTGAACTTTTCAGCTAGAAGAGGAAATTCTGCATAAGAGGAAAGATTTATCTAATAGTATAACACACGAGGAACATGTTGATATTTTGAATGTTTGAAAATTAATAAGGTTAGAGATAGGGATGGTATCTCTCTTTTGGTATTAAGTAGATCTATATCAAAGTTAATCACTCCATTTTTTTGATCGCCAAAAGAGGGAAAAAATATGTTCTGACTGAAAATTTTTGAATTTTAATCTCACATAATTCATAATTAAAAACTTTATTCACTATATTGATAGATCATTTGTTAAGCAGGTTGCACAATGCATTTCGTTAAGGGAAGTTAATTAAGATAAACTGACTTTTAAGATAATATCGTGTGAAATAAACCACAGTAATGGCTATGATCCGATTTTTTTTGAATTCAGCAAAGCTTTTGATAGCATTCTACCTCAAGAATCTATTAATGTATTGACTGTATGAGCAAATTGTAAAATGTTAATATTTTTAAAAATTCTAGTTATTTTATTATTATTTTTATGTACATGAACATGATGAAATATTTTTTTTTCTATAAGACAATTTAATTTACAAAATGAGATGTAATCTGCATTTGAAATCAACAAATCTATTCTATTCTCAAAGAAAAATATCTATTTTAGTTTTACTAAAACAATGTATAGTCTTTTGAAATTTGACTCACATGTCAAAATCAGGATGAATGTTTTCATTCCCAGAAAGTGGCATATTTGAAGAAGAAAGCTTTTTGTATAAAACTTCAGCACTGCTAATCACTTGCCTTAGCTGACTATCTAGTATTTTACCTAAGATAAAGAAATTACTCAAAATGAACAAATATACAAGACAAGAAAATTACATTACATAACATAACAAATTTTATGAATAAATTTTAAGAAAACACAATCTCCAATGTCACTGATATGGCACATTTAAAGAAATTTATGAATACTGAGTTCAAATTTGTGACCAATCACTCTCTCACAGAAGTTATGTTTCTGCTCTCGTGCTTATATAAATTTATTTATTTTTGACAATATACTACAGAAATGAAAACTATCATTCCTCCACAAGATGCTGGACATTCTATGAATCAGCAACCTATTTTAGGTTGCCATTTTTCAGTTACTTTGCGGTACAACTGAGCACTCTCTAATGATAAAATGATGCATGCATATCCTATACTCTTGCTTTTTGTATTCCATTATGACAAAATCAGTGAGAGTAGACAAAAACAGGCATTTGTAATGACCATCATTTCCCAATAGATTCCATAAGTAAGGCAACAAACATACAAACTCTTTATGATATAAAATGGAATTGATATTATTTAAATAAAACTGACAATAAAATAAAACTACTCTTCTGATTTTTATTTTTTTTACCTGTCAACCAAACATTTTGGCTTGTAAGATATAAGCACATTTTTCAAGTCCTGCGCACGTGCGCACACGCGCACGCACGCACGCACGCACGCACGCACGCACACACACACACACACACACACACACACACACACACACACACACACACACACACACACACACACACACACACACACACACACAGTGAGTGAGAGAGAGAGAATACACCAGATTATTTTAAATATGATGTAATAGAACAGAATAAAGTAATAGAATTTAGGAAAAAAAATTAATAATTTTTTGTATTATTGTATTCTGTATGTATGATAGCAATTTGTGTTGTTGATAAACATTAATTGTTCATATCAAAATAAGATGGAAATGTACAGAAATATAAGGTTGCTGTTAACATATGTTTCATTCTGACTGGTATAAATGGATATCTCAAACTCTAACAAAATGTAACTATCACAGCTAACTGTATTATCATAATTCAGCAACTAATTGCTTATTCATTTGTAGTTTCATTTGCATTTAAGATTCTTCAATTTATTTTGCCATGTTTAGTTCATAGTAGATGCATAAACTTAATTAGTTATCAGGATTATTATCAAAGTTTATAAGCTTATAAATTTTCACTATAGTAAACTCATAGGGACTATAGGAGATGTTTGTTATAGAAGGTAGCATGTTATAGTCAGTCAATCATTTTTTTTTAGCACATTTTACTTCAGTTAAGACTCTTTAGTAGCATGTTATAGTGAGTGAGTTTGTTATGGTGGTGTTCACTATAGTAATGCATATGGAACTGCTGAAAATTAGCAGTGTTCTATTTTCACCATGAAGGTCTTGCAACTGCAAGAGAACTAAGCAAAAATTAATAAAACATACCTTAGTATTACTGTATTATGTATATATATATGCAATAAAACTGAAAATTAATATCATTTGAACACTTTGTTATTTTAAAATATAATTTCCCTATACCTAGTATGTAACAGATTTCAATTATACAGTTGACTCTCACTACAGCATACCTCACTATAACAAAGTGCTGAAAAGTTACAATAGTCCCCACATGAACAATGCTGTGCAAAGAGTAATTATCAATAACCAAATCTGACTATAATTAGTATCTGATAGTGTGTAATTACTATTACTATTATTATTATTATAGTATGAAATGAAAATTTAACTTACTGTAGCATTGGTTAAGTGTCTTTAAGACAAGTAAAGTACCAAATAAATAAGATGCTGACTGATACACGTTCAAGCAGTTATCAAGTTCACCTAAAAATATTCTAAAACAAAAACATAAACACATTAGAAAATATAGTATAGTGGATTATGGATTCAGAATTATTTTTTCTCATATTCTTCCATGTATTTCATTACATTCACCAAATATTTCAGATTTAATGTTGCATTATATTCCTATGACCAACTACTAAAAATATCTGCATATTTACAGTCTATCTGAATTTCACCTTGGATGGGAATATTATCAAGCTGATTCATCTTACAGTAAACTAAATATTTATCAAATGTGTTTCAAATATGAGAGATTTTCTAAAAGTTTTTTTTTTTTTGATTTAATAAATAACTTGTCACAATTTTAAATTAAAGATAATTTAACACTTTAATTTTCATGACACCATGAAATGTCAATGAAAAGAAACCCAGCAAACAAATATTCACACTGAGCATAACTATGATGTATTCTGGATTATTCTGCATTAACTAGACTACTATTAAAAATGATTGTCTAAAAACAAACAAACAAACAAACGGACGGACAGAGAGAGAGAGAATGCAAGGGATCAGCACACTGTTATGATCAGCATTGTTAAATAAAATAAAATCAATCACAGTATTAAGTTGTCATTATATGTACCCATACACAGTACTATAGGTTGATCAACCAACCTCTCATGTACAGGCTCGACATAAAAAATAAAATAATATAAAAAAAATAATAATAATGTAATTGAACATATATACAGGGTGATCAAAATTAAAGTGTCCCTGTTTAAGATCATGTAGAGTGCCATCCAGTGATCCAAATGCTGCAAAACTTTGCGGAAATACATTTTGCATCATGGAAGTGATATCCAAGAAAAAAAAAGTACCAAAATTCAATACCAGGGAATTTGCATATTATACAACTCAACAGGTGCCAGAAGGTGTTTAAAAAGATGAGCATAGGATTTTTCCCTTCACTCTAGTTGTTATGAGCATCCATGGTAATGGCAGTAAACTTGCGCTAAACATGCTTTTCTTATAAAGCTGTACTGCATAAACAATTTCAAGCTGTTGCTGTACTCTGCGAATTTCATCATCTGAACAAATGTCGACGAGGTCCACTATCTCCATGTGCTCTGTGATGAATGATTAGTTGTTTTTAAGAAATGAGATCATTGAGAGTTTTACCTGGTCGAGGTTGCAAACCAATCAGTAAGCAGCAAGTAATGAAGTCACTACTGCTGTTGTGGAGCAGGCCATGAATAACACCATTGGTTCCTGCAGTGCACATGCTGCAGTAAGATACATGTGCATAACATTACATAACAGTGTGGAAAATTCTGCATTTCTACCCATTCAAGATAACCCTGACACAGGAGATGCATCCACAGACCTTTTAAATTGGACTAACATTTGCTTTATCATTACTTGCTCAAGTAGAGTTGGATACTGCATGGCATTGGATGATTTTGTGGAATGATGAGGCTCACTTTCACCTGAACAACCACGGTTGCTGGATATCAGGCTACACAAAATCTGCATGGAATCCAAAAATTTCCTTTGCATTCACCTAAAGTTACTATTTCATGTGGGTTTACAGCTTTGCTTATCTTTGGACCATTCTTCTTTAAGCACATTCACCAGTAGGGTCCTGTGACCTGCTCAATTACTGCCGAGAGGTATCACTATATGATAAACAATTTTGTTGTGTCATAGCTACAGCAGGGCCTGGGCATGGATTCAGTAATTTTTATGCAAGACAGGAACCCTCCACACATTGTCGATCATATAGGAGGTTATTCAAGAACACAGCTACAGCAGTGCCTGGGCATGGATTCAGTAATTTTTATGCAAAACAGGAACCCTCCACACATTGTTGAGAACATTTCGGAGAAGTCAGAGTGATCAGCTGTGCATTTTGTAGTGCATGGCTGCCTGGTTTTTCACCCAGAAACTCGGATTTTTTGTCCCCCTGAACAGGCAAACTGGCCTTGTGAACACACATGGATTATAGTCAGGAATATTTCAGACCCAACCACAGGTCTGATTCGTCAGCTATATGCCAGTACCAAGACTGGATAAAAATGGGGATTGAGATTATGATGTACTTTCTCATAAAAGGGGCCTTATGGTCGTTATATCATCATATGCTAAATAAATAAATAACTACACCATGCAGTGTTCCCCAGTGGTGAATTTTAGAACTACTTTTTTTTTCTTTCTCAGATATCGCTTCTGTATGATGCACAATATATTCCTGTAAAGTTTTGCAGCATTTGGATCATGGGGTGGTGCTCCATGAAGCCTTAAATAGGAGTACTTTAATTTTAATCATCTTGCATGTTGTATATATCTAGAATATTTTCAATAGATATTCATGATTATTTGGTTAATTCCTTGATGTCATTGTTTACTGCACTTTCTGTTGGACTACCTTCTAAATGAAAGTCATCCAGAATTTGAAGGACTACCTTCGAATTCTGGTCATGCCCTAGTAATGAGAGATCACATTTGCGCTGGTATTACTTATGTTGACCTTTGCATTTGCCAGAATTTTAAGTATGTAAACCTAAATCTGTTTATGTATATTATAGAAACCTGTGGATTATCCATAACTATAGAATAACACATATGTCACAGCAAATAACTTTTTTATTATGTAAATATTTCGTCTTATGTATCACAAGACATCATCAGAACAACTAACAAAGGACATCCAACAATAAGAAGTGAATTAAAAAAAGTAGTGTGCATGCTTAAATTGGAATCTCTCTATGTATACAGTCACGTGTTCATGGATTAAACACTGCTGGGCTGAAATTAAAATTACTTAAATTAAAATATGTGGGTCTAAAAAGTTCTCAGCCTCGACCATAGATAGCAACACATTCGGCATGATTTTATTTTTCTAAATTCTAGTAGCAAGGCTTATACGTTGGTCATACATAACTGGTAATTAGTTTACGGAATTAACAAAGCATATAAAGTATATTAATTAAAGATAACTTTAATAACATTATTAAAGTTATCTTTAATTAATATACTTTTATGCGTTGTTAATTCCGTAAACTAATTACCATTTATTTTTCTAAGTTGGTACATCTGTCATAAGCATCCATGTGAAATTGTAAGTCATTCTATCAAGAAGTTTGTCTGAAGCAAAAGTGCTGTCTGTATCCCATGAAATGGATAAAATTGAGTATCGTGCAGTTATAAAATTCATTCTAAAAGAAGGTTTAACGCCAAAACAAATTCATTCAAAGTTCATAAAAGCTTATGGGCACTCTTCTCCTTCGTTTCGACAATTAAGAAATGGAACGGAAAGTTTAAACGTGGCCATACAGCCTTGAAAAGGATGTCCAAAAAGTGTAACAACATCAGAAATCATAAAAAATTTAGTTTAATCCTTTATCCAAGTGTGAGAAAACAAAGTTTGCACCTGAAAGTATCTTCAGGACTGGGGTAAGGTGGTACAACACCGGGCAACTTGTTACAAAGGTGAAGCAAGCTAACAACACTCCTATCTAAGTATCTCCCATAATGCAAAACACATCTCCTTGCGGATATGTCTAATGCTATGCATTAACGAAAGGGCCACTACCCAGCCTAGTTTCGACCTTTAATGAGGTCTCTTCAGTGGGAGCCAGGCCCAAGTGGAGATACCAGGCAGAAGCATTAGCAAGATCATCTCTACCTATAGGAGTTGCCAAACGGTGTGCCACCTTTTTAATAAATTACTCTGGATTTAGAGAAAGATGTTGAAAGTTTATTTTTCACTTGGTTAGACTATAATAAATTTAGTTTAATCCTTTATCCAAGTGTGAGCAAACAAAGCAAAGTTTGCTCCACCTTTGCAATGAGTTGCCCGGTGTTGTACCACCTTACCCCAGCCCTGAAGATACTTTCAGGCGCAAACTTTGTCTAATCAAGTGAAAAATAAACTTTCAACATCAGAAATCATTGATCAAGTGCAAGATATGGTATTGGATGACCTGCGAGTCAAAGTGCGTGAAATTGCTGAGAGAACGTGTAGGATATATTTTGCATGAAGAATTGCAAATGGAAATGCTTTGCACAAGATGGGTGATGCGTTTTGTTACAGCAAATCAAAAATGCACTCACATAAAAATCTCTGAACAGTGCTTGGATTGTTTTAACAAGAATGAAACTGATTTTGTGCATTGATTTATTACTAAGAATGAGACTTGGATTCCCAATTATACACCAGAATCCAAACAGCAGTCAAAACAGTGGACAGATGCCAGTTGTTCAATGCGAAAGAAGACAAAATCATGTCATTGGTGTTTTGGGATGCTAAACAGATTTTGTTTATTAATTATCTTGAAAAGAGTAAAACAATAACCAGGAAATATTATTCTGATCTTTTAACCAGACTAGATGAAAAATTTCACTCTGCAGTTTTACATCATCAGCAAATAACTAGAATAAATAACTATTTCACTCCAAACATTCCCTGCATCATTAATATAGAAATTAAGCAGCATTCACACCATTAGTCATTTACAACTCTCTAATGCCTATCTGTCAGGCAGGTGTAGCAATTTCCTTTATGGAACTGTCACTTAATCACAAAAAAGTTAGTAAATTATTAATCCTCATATTTATAAGTTTAGGGACACAAAAACATACGTGTTGAAGAAACTACTATTAAGAAACTAAATAGTAGTTTCTTTAGTTTTTTTAGTAATAGTAGTAGTAGTTTTTTTAGTAATTTTTACTTTTTATTTACTCTTAATTTTTACTAAACTACTTTAGTAGTTTTTTTAGTAATAATTTAATAAAAATTATTAAGAAACTACTCTTCATAAAGCCATGCTTTCTCACCACAGAGTATCATATTCTTATCTAACTATTCCTGAATTCTGCCCTTATCCACCATCTGTAGACAATTGAAGCCCACTTAATTTTCCATGGGCAGAAAATCAGGTCATTCAATCACACAATAACTGTTTTCAGAGCTACTCTGTCCTTCAAAGTAATTCACAATTGACTCCTTTACAGTCTAAGACAAAAATAACCTCCTTTCATGTTCATTGCCATGGAATACTTTGCTTTATGGCTAATGTAAATTTTATGTTAAATATTAAAGCAAAACAAATTATTTTTTTTTAATTTTTTTTGGGGGAGGGGGAGGATTCTGATACCATCTGCTAGCAAATGTTAGTTCACAAAAATTTTTCAAATTTCATTGTTTGCAATAATGAACTTAAAACATTGCAGCTGTTACTTGCAGCACCAATAAAGTCTGTTTGATACTTGTTATATTTTTATTATGGAACTTTGGATAAGATGTTTTAGAAATTTGTAATGGTGAATCATTTTGTTGTAACCATGTCCACTTAATGAAAAATTACATACTGAATTTGAGTTAATTTGTAAGGAATTTCTAAAATACAGCAATCCCTGGATTAGTGCACCTAATGCGTTCTTTAAAACAGGCGCATTAATCAAAAACGCACTAATCGAATATAATAACTTCTGGGAAAAAGTATAATTCGTTCCTCAATTTTCTTTTTTGAACCTTAATTTTTTTTTATAAAAGAATTGAGGTATGTCTCAGGACCTAGTTAAAGGAAAACCATGAAGCTGAAAGACAATAAAACATATTCAGAATATAAATTTTATTATTCTATTTCTTAACAAAGAATTAAGCTAATGTAGTTTGGTGGGCATTTTGTTTCTTTTTTTCATACAACTGACGGTATGGACCTATTGTCTCTTCTACTCTTCTGGAAATTTTACTGATTCTCTCTTCATCAGGATCAGCCACTAAGCATTGCTGCTTAAAAACTTCGATTGTACGAAAAATATTTTCAAATCGTTACTGTGAAATCTCTTTTGGCTGACTATCAGTGGTTAAATTTTCTTCATATTCTTCGGGATCTTCCCGCTGTGCATCTAAATTTAGCAGGTTGGAATCACTCAATTCTTCAGAATGAGATTTAATTAACTCTTGGACGTTATCATTGAAGGGGAGAAAGAAATGAAGGACGTACGAATTGGTCGCCAACATTCCAAATCACGTGCTTTATAGATAAAATTTCCCAACTGTTATACAAGCAAAATAGTTACCAATTTAAAAACTACAATGATCATAAAAGAGAAGTTAATTTTCCGACGTGTAATAATAAACAACTCATCCCAGAAGATAGATTGATTACCCTATTATCAGAATGGATTCTCATTTTTGTGACATCTGCAGAAGTGTTGAAGCATCTCGAATCTGCAGGCATACTATAGCAGACAACATAAATTTGGGCAGTAAGCCATTAAAAATAACTTTGTAAAATGTTTTAAATTGATAACTAAATTATTTCATTCTGGCAAGTGATTTTTTTAAATAATTAGCCATAAAAATGTATAGATAGAAAATTTTTTAAATCTGTAACATTTATTTTTAAGATGTATATAGGCACACTAATAGGAGTTTAGAGGTGCACTAATCGAATTTGGGTATCGAAAAAAAAAGGATGCACTAATTGAAAACACGCTAATTGGGGGTACATTAATCAAGGGATTACTGTAACAGCAGATGAAACTTATACTATAGCCAAAGAACACATACCTCACTGCAGCATGGTTTTTTTTTATTATTTCAAGTAATCTAGTACTGAAATAGGGCAACTCTTGAATTTTAGAAGACCCAAGATATTTCTCCTGTAAGAAACCATGGAAACTCAAAAGCATCAATAATGGGTAAATCAATGAAAAAGTAAAAATATATAATTATGAAAAGCATAAAGGACACATAGCAGTAAACTTGATCATAAGGAGCATAATGAAATACAGTAATTGCTCAGTTATCATGGTTTCAATTAGCACACTTCTCAAATTAATGTGATGTGCATATTGATACTGTGTCTCAATAAACACAGTCTAACATTCAATTAATGTGGTGTGTGACTAAAGTCGAATTATTTTTTTGAACAATGTACACGAAATTGGTCTGCAAAATGAATGACAATGCATATAATGAGCAAATCAAGGCACACACAAAACTGACAACACCTCTGTTCCAATCATCAATGGGTAAATGCATGCAAATACTACATCATTATTACATCTTACAGCTCAAGGGATTATCACAACTTTTCAGGCATACTATCTACCTATCTACAGAAAACTTTTGCACAAGTAATTACAGCCACAATGGGAGAAAGGCCAATTTCACTGCCAGAATTCTGGAACAATTATACTCTCAGCGATGCCACTGCAAATAATCATGAATCATGACTTCAGCAACATCAAGCAATATGAGGCATTTGGAAACATCTTTTGGCTACAGTTTGTTGGCGTCCCCAAATAAGTATAAAGATACCAAGAAATTATATACTTAGTTTAATCCTTCATCTAAGTCTAAGCAAACAAGTTTGTTCCTGAACTATTTTCAGGACTCTCATATCTGCAGTCTCTAGTCTTTGGTCAAGTGTTTTACTTCTGACCCAGCTCTCAGATCCATAAGTTAAAACTGGTTTGAACACTGTCTTGTATACAGCTA
This sequence comes from Typopeltis vanoorti, assembly GCF_054136105.1. Lineage (NCBI taxonomy): Eukaryota > Metazoa > Arthropoda > Arachnida > Uropygi > Thelyphonidae > Typopeltis > Typopeltis vanoorti. The sequence continues at coordinate 110,788,357 of NC_143558.1, forward strand.
ATTTAGTGTTCCGACTAATTTCTCTCTTATTCCATATGAATTTATTCAATTGACTTCCCACCATACCAGCTTTGCTGATTCTGTTGTCTATTTCTATATTTAATTTACCATCTTCAGTAAAAATCATGCCTAAGTAGCTGATATGTTTTACTTGTTCCACAGGTTCTCCATTCACAACACAGTTGACATTTTCAATAATTCTGCCTATTTTCATTGTCTTTGTCTTTTTATTGCTGACCTTCATACCATATCTATTACAACAGCTATTCAATTTAGTCAGAGAATCTTGCAGACGTAGCGGATTTATTTAGAAGTATAACATCATCCGCATAAAGCAAAGAGCTGACATTAAGCTGATATCAGGTTTAATACCACTTTCCTTCATAATGTGATCCACATAGATAATGAATAACAGAGATGATAATGTACATTCTTGTCTCACACTAGATTTAACACTAAACCATCTTCCTGTAATTCCTTCAATTCTAACTGCTGACTTACAACTCAAATAAAGACTAAGTATTGCTTGATGTAATGCCCCATTGAAACTGTATAACTGTAGCGTATTGAATAGCTACTCTCTCTTGGCACCTTGTCATATGCCTTTTCCAAATCGACAAAACTTAAATACAGATCTTTGTTATATTCCCATGCTTTCTCGACTATTTGTCGCAAAGTGAAGATCTGATCCTGACAGCCTCTATTTGGCCTGAATCCAGCTTGTTCTTCACCAAGCTTTTCTTCCACAATTCTTCTCAACCGTTTCTCAAGTATACTTGCATAGATCTTGCCAGGAACACTCAGTAGGGAAATACCTCTGTAATTCTCACATGCAGTTTTATTTCCCTTTTTATATATGGGTACTATGAGAGCTCTACTCCAATCATCGGGAATTCATCCCTCTGTCCAGGCTTTCTGAACTATGCAGTGCAGCCACTGTAAGACTCTTATACCACCATACTTCAGCATTTCTGGTCGAATATCATCTACTCCTGCTGCCTTTCCACATTTCAAGCCTTTGATGGCTTTTTCTACTTCAAGTATGGATATGTATTCCTGACTGCATGCCTGGTCAATGTTTTTTACCACTATGCTGTCATCACTGCTTGTTTCATTTAGAAGTTTTCCAAAGTAATTACTCCATACTTCAAGGATATCTTTTTCTCACGTTTTCATGTCACCTTTATCATCTCTAACTACTTTTACAGTACTTTTTCCTCCATTCCTAAGCTTCTTCAACAACCTCCAGAATATTTTGTCACCTTCTTGATATTTATTTTCTATGTTCTTGCCAAAGTCCTCCCATGACTTTTGTGTTTAGCTAGTTTTACAATGTGTTTCGCTTTCTTACATTTGTCTCTGTATTCTCTAAGAGCAAAAGCTGTCTTATTTCCCAGGAATTTTTGATATGCTTTCTTCTTTTCCTTCACTGCCTCTTTAACTTCCTGTGTCCACCATGGAGTTCTGATTTTTCTATCCTTGCAGACAACCTTACCACATGCTTCTCTGGCAGAATCAATCAATGTTTTCTTCAGAGTTTGCCACTGAATCTCCAAGGTTTGATTCCTGTTCTCAAACTCTTTCATTTTCTTTTCAATAATCTTTCTGTATTTTAGTCTACAGTTCACATCTGAGAGCTGCTCAACTTTTATTCGCTTTAAAACTTTCTTACATGTTATTCTCTTCAATATGAAATTCAATTTTATCCTGCTCAAGACTAAATAGTGATCACTTCCAATTTCAAATCCTCTGTACACTCTGGTGTCCTGCACCAGGGAGAAAACATCACTATCAATAATAACATAGTCAATGAGACTTTTCTTATTCCTAGCCTCTTCTCTCTATGTGAATTTGTGCACATTTTTATGTTGGAACATGGTGTTAGTAATAACCAGTCCATGTCCTGAGGAGAAATCCAACAGATATTTGCCATTATTATTAGCTTTGCTCTTTTCTCCAAATTTTCCCAAAATATTTTTGTATGTCTCACAATCATTTCCTACTCTGCTATTTAGATCCCCAACAAGGACCAACTTTTCCTTTTTCATTGTGTCAGTTGCTTTTTCTATATAATGTATATAATTTCTTGGTATCTTTAATTTACAGTATAACCAAGTGGAAAAACGTCCAAGAATTATCTCTAATCCAGAGTGTTTGAATAATATGTGACACCTTTTGGCAACTTGCATATGAAAATATGACTTCTGCATTACTTGAACTTTTGTATCACCTCTGGGTCTGGCTCCCACTGATGAGACCTCAATAAAGGTCAAAACCAGTCTGGATAGTGACTCTTCCCATAATGCATAGCATTATACATACCCATAAAGATATGTGCTTTGCATTATGGGATACTAAGGCAAGTGATGTGAAGTCATAAGCTTCTATATACAAGTTGCCCTAGTTCTGAAAATAGTTCAGGTGCAAACTTGTTTGCGTACTTGGATAAAGGATTAAACCAAATATATAATTTCTTGGTATCTTTAATTTATAGCATCACCAAGTGGAAAAACTTGCCCAAATAAGTGGCTAATATTATTAAAGAAATAACAAACAGTGGAAGATAGCCTGGTTTAGATGAAATAGACACTTCATCTCTTCCTCTATAAATGTTTATGTATTACCTGAATTGCACTCGGAAGAAGAGATGGCTACCTTACCTTAAATGGATAGTGTGCATGTGTAGACAGAGAGAGATGCCAAAGATTGTGAAGCAAACAAAAATATGTATAACTGAAAGAGGCAACTTTAAAAGGATTTAATATGATGTTTCATACTTTGGAAATGCTGAAAAACTATTCTAATATTGAATGTAGTATGGAAGTCTGCTAAAACTTGTAGAAAGCTTTTACCTGCTACTGCTAGGTGAAAAAGAAAGAAAAAATTGTTGAAACTACCCTGTGGAAATATTTCTCACACAAAGTTTTCTACTATAATAAATAAATCTGCTAACGCTTTTCAATCCCCAAAAGAAGCAGGAAGCCAAACTCCACAGTTAGCCAATCAAGGACAGCATCCAAGACTATCAGTGATTTCTAAAACTGTATCATTGTCTGAAATACTGTGTTCTATGGTTGACTTTCTTGAGTTATAGGCATGAAAAAAAAAAAAAAAAAAAAAAACAGAATTTCTGGAAGAAAAAAAAACCTTACCTGCCCATGCTAGAGATCGATTAATTCAGGAACTAGACAAAGAAGGCTTGGAAAAAATTCCTCTTATCATTAACTAGAATCTAACTTTAAATGGTCTTTCATTGGTTGGCTTAGTTTTATGGTTGCAAATCCATTTCCACAGAGTAACCAATAAACTTTTAATTGCAATCATTAGAAAATTTAGGAAATATATTTGAATATCGAATATAGTAGATTAGAGTGATTTCACACAACATGGTGTTCTCTCTGAACATATTAACTGTGACAATTCAGGGATTACTATATATTATTACAGTTTTCTTTTATTTAGGTAAAAAATGTTTTCCTCCAAAACAAATAATTGAAAAGTAATTAGGCACATATGAAATATAACCTTCAGCATGAGTTGCTTGGTATTGCATTACTTAAGAGACAAAGTCTATCCAGAAGAGCTTGTATACGAGGGTGGTCTGAAAAGTTCTCGGCCTAACAATCTAAAAACGAATTAATAATTTCAAAATTATTTTTATTTTACAACATAATCTCCCTTGAGACTAAGACATTTATTCCTGCGATACTCCAGTGCCATTATCCCATCCCTGTAGTCATTCTCAGTAAGATCTGCAAAATATCCCTCTACAGCTGCAATCACCTCTTGATTCAAAGAAAAACGCTGACCAACGAGGAAGAGTTTTAGTTTTGGGAAGAGATAGAAGTCTCGGGAATAGGATGGATGTTCTTTTCTCATGAATTTTTTGTCTAGTCTGGTTAAAAGATCGTAATAATATTCCCTGGTTATTGCTTTACCCTTTTCAAGATAATTAATGTAATTAATTAATATGAACTGTTTTGACTACTGTTTGGATTCTGGTGTGTAATGGTGAATCCTAGTCTCATTATAAATCGACATACAAAATCAGTTTTATTCTTGCTAAAATGCTCCAAGCACTGTTCAGAGATTTTCATGCGAGTGCATTTTTGATCTGTTGTGATGAAGAACAGCACCTATCTTGTGCAAAGCTTTTTCATTTGCAATTCTTCATGCAAAATATATCTTACATGTTCTTTTGAAATGCCTATAGTCTCAGCAATTTCATGCTCTTTAACTTACCGGTCATCCAATACCATATCGTGCACTTGATCAATGATTTCTGGTGTTGTTACACTTTTTTGGACATTCTTCACGTGGATCATCTTCAAGGCTAGTATGGCCACATTTAAACTCAAGCCCATTCTTAATTGTCAAAAACGAAGGAGAAGAGTGCCCATAAACTTTTATGAACTTCAAATGAATTTCTTTTGCCATTAACCTTCTTTTAGAAAGAATTCTATAATTACACAATACTCAATTTTATCCATTTCAAAGACAACACTTTTGCTTCAGACACTGTATAAAACAAACTACTTGATAGAATGAATTGCAACTTCACATGTGTGCTTATGACAGATGTACTACCTTAGAAAAAGACAAGCATGCCAATAGTGTTGCCATCTATGGTCAAGGCTGAGAAATTTTCAGACCACCCACGTGCATCCAGAAAACATACAAAGCCTACAAATACATTTTTAAATATACCAACTATAATGTTAAAGATACCAAGCAATTTTATAAACTTGGTTTTAATCCTACTTCCCAAGTAAGCAAACAAGCAAGTCAGTCAAATTTGCGCCTGAAGTATTTTCAGGTCAGAGGCAACTCATGGTAAAGGTGGAGTAAGGTCTGATCACTTTCCTTAATATCTTCCATAATGCAAAGCACATCTCCTTGCAGATATGTATGATGCCATGCAATAATGAAAGGGCAGTCCTGATGAAAGATGATTTTTTATACATCATACATATCCGCAAGGAGACGTGCTTTGCATTATGGGAGATACTAAGGAAAGTGATAAGTCAATGACATTATAAAAAGGAGGTACTTTTAAGCACAAACAGCTATAAAAATTAATATTTATTTTGAAGAGTAACATGTAAATTTTTCAAGAAATAATACCAATACCAAGTTCTTTCCAAACATCCTCATTTTTACCATGATACTGCCATAGATGCAATCTGTTCACTTCCTCTAATCATTTTCAGGACTCTTGCATCTGTAGTCTCCAGTCTGATTAACTCTTTCATTTCTAACCATGATCTCACATCATAAGTTAAAACTGGTTGGAAAAGTGTCTTATATATACAGTAGTTAGTTTAGTGTTTGACTAATTTTTTGCATATTCCATATAAATTTATTCAGATGACTCTCAAATCATACCAGTTTTGCTAATTTTGTTTTCCATATTTAATCTGCTCTTCATTAAAAATTGTACCCAAATTATCTGAAATGTTTTACTTTTTTTACAGTTAAGACAAGAACATAAATTTCTATTGTCAAATATTGGAAATATCGATGGGTGTTTCATCATGAACTTTAATATGATCAGCAATAAAACAGTGGAGTCTAAAGGTAGTAAGAGTGTGCTAGTTTGAAGTACAGGTCATGAATGAATCTGAAGAACTATTTTCAACAGATGAAGAAAATTAACATTAAAATTGATGTTAACAATTATTATTTGTTTTTTAAGACTTATGTCTATTGTAATATTTTAAATAAATTTATGTAACAAAAAATTAATCTGATTTGTTTATAAACACTGTCTATTTTCTTATATAACGATGTATTGTAACTACCTAAATGTTCATCCATGAAATTAAGCTTCCCTTTTTATACTCGCAGTATAAGATGACTCAGGATTTCGAGGAGTTTTCTGAAGTATTTGAGAATAGTCTTATACGCCGACATATACAGTATATTTCCACAATATGACAAAAATGAATTAAGAAGAAGGACTATGATGGAATGTGCAAAACTCTAAAAGAGCTACATACATACCTGATTACACCTTGCTTAAGAAAATTTGGTTAAATGGATATTCCAGAAAGTTGGATTTATGACTTAACCTATAGAAATGCATTTTTGAAAATTATGGAGACAAGTAACGTGTTTGAATAAAAACTTTAGTTTAATATAACTAAAACTGTTCTGGATCTGGCTGCATGGGTGACAAATGCTAAACACATTCCTTAGCCACCTGAACAAACAACACGAACACATACAATTTACCATCGAAATCAAAAATCGAAACTCGCTCCAGTTCCTAGACACACTAGTCACGTCTTCCTTCAGGCAGTCCATCCTTAACGGTCTACCGAAAACTGATACACACTGGCCAATACATACATGCTAATTCATACCACCACCCATCACAAAAATATGGAGTCATTAACACCCTTAAAAACAGAGCTACAACAATTTGCTCTAACCAGCAAGTCCTTAAACAAGAACTAAAAATCATCAGCGACACATTCATAAATAATGGCTATAACAAAAATACCATTACTAAAATACTACATAAAACAGCAACAAAAACGAATCTAGATTACAGTAAAACCATAGCCATACCATACATTAAAGGGTCATCAAAAAAAAATCAACAGAATCCTACAATATTATAACCTCAATGCCACCTTTAAACCACCCGCTAAACTTAAAACCACATTCAGCTCCTCTAAGGATCCTCTCCTCCCATTGGCACATCCTAGAGTCTACTGCATCCGCTGCACCTGTAACTTACCATACATTGGTGAAACAGGATGGACAATCCCTATACACAAGAAAGAACACATTAGACACATTAAATATAACCATTATGGTGAAGCAGGCCTCTCAGATCATGTGCTCAACACCTTACACCAAGTCAACTGGAAAAACACCCACTCTTTACACTACACAAAAACCTGGTATGAAAGGAAATTTAAGGAAGTCTGCAAAATCCTGATAAACCATCCAAATATCAACTGCAAAGATGGCATGAATATTCCAAGGATCTGAATGGCACACATTCAGCCCACCTAATATATAAGATCCAGCATAAGTCAGGACTCTAGCCAATCTTCAGCTAGTATTAGAAACCATTCCATACCAACTTGCTGGAAGGTACATGTATAATCATGATGTTAATATATGTATATAGATAGATAGACTTGTTGTTGCACCCAGTGTATGTCTACAACCAACAGATAACACTAATAATACGACTCTAGTGTTGATGTATAATTTTTTTTTTCTTTCATCAGAGGTCAGGCCAATAACTGTTGTGGCGGTTGGTCAGTAACTTTAACAAACCAGTTTGATTATAGTGTAGCTTGTTTTCTGTGTATAGTTATATGCTCCAGAAGATGACCTTGGCATAAAGGTCAAAACGTCGAATGTAGATTTTAGTTATATTAAACTAAAGTTTTTATTCAAACACAGTAGTTGTCTCCATAATTTTCAAAAATGCATTCAGATCGCCGTGTAAGTTTAAAAGAAAGTAACCTATAGAAAATTCATGCTTATACTCGGAATACTATGAAAGTTACTAAGGTATGGCATATCTTCACAAAACCATCATGTTATGCTCCATGTAGTATCATCTTCGATATAGAAGATGATACCTTAAATCATTATTGTGCTTCCTCTTTTGCAGGTCCCCTTGGAAATAAAAAGACTGTCTAGAATTGAAGAGAAATTTTATTGGCAACCATGAGATATGATGTCAAGAATTAAGTAAAATCTCATACTTGTGAGCTAAGGAATTCATTTTGAGAAAGGCACTTTTCTTTCTGTGAAGTTCCCAATTAGGCCATTCTAGCACATTATTGCTGATTTTACTGGTACCCTTAATACAACTGAATACAATAAGCACCCCGTGTCTCGCCAGCATAGCGCAGTCGATTGCCGACAAACCCACACATCACCAGGTGGTGTCTGTGAGTAAGCTACTATAAACTAATGCTCCAGCATTTTATCGCTATTGCAAGAGTTTCCCATTCAAATTAAACATCAAACAGAAAACTCCAGCACAACCTTTAAGTACTTTTAATGTATTAAACCAGTTATATTTTGATCTAAAAATTAACCATGTGCAAGCGCCTGCTATGCCTACTGTTGAAGCAAAGATGGCAGCAACAAAAGCCAACAATGAACAAGCACCCTGTGCCTAGCTAGCGTAGCGCCGTCGATTGCCAACAAACCCACAAAGTGCCGCAGCTGCAAAATTGATATCAGCGATAAAAAAAGGGTATAATGTGTGAATTCTGTTGCCACTGGATACATGTTTCCTGTGCAAAAATTTCTGTTCACTGTGTCTTCCATCTGTAAAACAGCTCCTGAACTTAGACAAACGAATTGAAAACCTCATGCAGCACATTAGTGCTATGAATGAAATTCTTCCATCAAAAATACAAGCACTAGAAACCAAGCTCGAAACAACTGACGATGAGCAACGCAATGCAAGTTCACCCTTCACCGTGAATGAACTTTGTGAAATAATTGCATCAACAGTGCATGACTTGATGGAGGCCAAAAACAAAACATTCAATGCCGTCATTTTGAATTTTCCAAAAGAAAATGGAAAAGCACTGAAAGAAGACATTATCAAATTAGCAGAAGAATGCAATATTGATATTATCAGGTGCTATCTTTTTGGACCCATAAACAAAAGAAAGGATGAAACAAACTTTCCATGGCTCGTTAAAGTGACTTGCGACACACTGACACTCGTTGCCAGCTTTCTGTCTGGACGCACACTATGTGTGATGGTGGATGGCTCCTTATCCTCTCACCATTCAACTAATGGTGGGGTTCCTCAAGGTTCTGTCATCTAACCAACCCTTTTCCTACTATATATCAATGACCTACTTCAGCTTATCCCCAACCCAATACACAGTTTTGCAGACAACAGCACATTGCCATTCCTCCCTTTCTTTTGATAAACCTTACTCCACATAACTCACCTCAACCTACAGAACAGCAACCACCACTGGCCTCAATTCAGACCTCCAAGCCATCCTCCAATGGAGTTCAGATAATCTAGTCAATTTCAATGCAAATAAAATCCAGTGCAGTCTCATTTCTCATAAAAAAACACCATTTTTTCCCAGTGTTATTTTTGACAACACCGAAATTTCCAGACAATCTGAGATTTCTCTTCTAGGAATTACCCTGACATCAAGCTTCTCCTGGCATAAAAAATAACAACCACTGCAGCCTCAGCTTCTAAAAAACTAGGATTTCTCTTTCGCTCAAGATGTTACTTCACCCCTGCACAGCTGTTAACCTTATACAAATCACAAATCCACACAACTATTGAATACTACTCACACATATGGGGTGGGGGCCCCCAAAAGCTCGACTCAATACAGCAGTGAGCAATCAGACTTATTAATGACCCATCTCTTACCAACTCACTCCCCCCACTTTTGCACAGACGATCGGTCTCTGCACTACATGTTTTCTACAAATATTTCCATGGAAAACGTTCATCGAAAATAGCATCAATAACTCCCCCCACTCAGTACTAAGTTCATTGGAACATGTGCAGCTGCTGCTCAACATCCCAACACAGTGCACCTTGAAACCCACAGAACAAGTTTCTTCTCCTCCTCCTTCATCCCTGCAACTGCTATACTATGGAACACTTCCCCTTGATGTGTTCCCTAAGGAATACAATATACAGTGATTCAAATCCAATGTGAACAAGCACCTTCTCTCCCAGCTCATACACGGTACTAATGTATTATAGGTTGATCTATCAACCTCTCGTGTATGGGCTCAACATAAAAAAAAAAAAAAAAACCGAAGAAGGAGGTCACAGATATATTTTTGTTGTCGTAGATATGTTATCTTGTTTTTCTGAAGCATTTTCAAGAAACTAATTCTCTTGCTTTCTACCTGACCAGAAGGCAGGAACTTTGGCTTGAAATTTTGTTGATAACATTATTTTTAGGTATGTTGCCCTAACTGATAGAGGAATATCTTAGCTTCACATCTCAATTGCTTCTACAAGTTTGTAAAGTTTTGAATATCAAGGAAATATTCACAACTCCATATCAGCCTTAATGCAATGAGCGCTGCAAAAGAAAGAAAGAACGAATTATTGAAACTAGTTCTCTTGAGCCTTTCTGATGCTAAGGAAAAATGATTGGGACTTAAACCTTCCTACAGCCTTATTCTCTCTTAGATCTGCTGTACACAGGAGTAACAATATTCGTTTTATTTGGTTTTGATTCCCCTTTTTCCGTTCTGATGTAATGTGTGTTAATCCTAATGAAGACACTGATGAATTTTTAGGGATATAGTACAGATGTTTAATTTAATGCACCTTAAACAATGATAAGAAAAGCAAGGGAAGCTTCTTCATCTGAAAGGAGTAGATTAGCTTTAAACAACTTCAGAAAGGAATTAAACTTAAGAATATGAGATTTGGTCTTAGTACAAGACTTCAAAGATAAAAGGAAAAAACAAGGCAGCTTAGTTGTTAAAGTCTCAGAACCACAGAGTTGTAGAGAGAGGGACAGAGAGAGAGACTGGCTATCTCCTGTAACTTATAAACTTGATGATATAAAACACCCTAATAAATTCATTACTACACATTCAGATAGGATTAAAAAAATATTATCATCAAAATGGTACTACAATAATATCTGGAATCTCACTTAGTAGACTGTTAGGTAACTTACAGCCAAAGCAAAAAGTGAGTTGTTTGCCTTCCAATTATAAAAACATTAAGAAAACTCCAAATCTTTCCTCTAGGAATAAAATCATGATTGAATGTGCTTAATCAGAATGCTTGTGGAATGTGACATTATCAGATCAAGATTTTGATACATTTTATCAAAGGGCTCAGTAGTTGATATCTGAAATTAGGGAACTGCAGTCATCCACATGAGCAAGTGGAATCACTTGATAAAAATGTTGATTATTTAGAAAGTGAAAGTACATCTTAATTATCTCTGAATTCTCAACTCAGAGATAGACAAGCCTTTAGTAAGCACTCTTTAAGACCAGATATTAAAAGGGAAAAATTATCACTTTATTTTTTATTTTAATGTTGCAACAGTTTAAGCACGTAGTAAACGAACATGTTTTACTCGATATTATTATGTTTTGTTAATGAATTTACTCTAAAATAATTTTGCATGTTTAATTAATATATTTATTTATTTACTTATTTATTTTTCTATATGGGGCATATTTATATTGAATTATCTTTACATGATATTTGTTTATGAAAGATTATCGTTAGTTTAAACTAATTCACCAGTGACTTCAACCACAAGACACAGGTTTAATGGTCTCACTAGTCCATTACTAATAGTGAAATAAAAGATGTATAAAAATATAATTAAGTTAATCTACCTGACAACATGGAAACCAGTCCAGTCCATCCAAAAGAAAGGTAATAAAAGTCAAATGAAGAACTGCCATCCAATTGCTCTCACTTCTGTTCTCTCAAAAATTATGGAGAAGATCATCAAAACTCTTATACCAATTAATCAGTGATTACAGTATGGATTCTGCTGCTGTAATCTACAGCTGATCTTCTTGCTTTCACCACCCACCTATGGACTCAAGTCATGGAAAAATTTGGAGAAACTCATGCAGTTGCCCTTGACATTTCAAAGGCGTATGATCAGGTTTGCCACAGGGGCCTATTCACCAAACTGCCATCCTGTGGTCTGCCTTCTCCACTCTGCAACTAGATCTCACCAACTTTCTCACTGACCACTCACTATGTGTCATGATGGATGGTTTACTCTCTTCAGATTTCCACACCAAAGCACAGTTCTGTTCTTTCACCCACTCTCTTGTATATAAACAACCTGCTCTCACAGTCTTCAAATCCCATCCATAGCTTTGCTGATGACAGTATGCTTCATTCCTCCTTTTCATTTGCCAAAACCTGTTAGTGCTCAAGTATTAGAATCCTCAAGATCTACTATGACCATGGACTTGAACTCAGATCTCCTAGCTATATCCCAGCAGGGCAAGGACAACCTTGTAAATTTCAATGCCACCAAAACTCAGTTTGTCTGATCTCTCGCAAGAAAGAGCTCGCATTTCTCCACCTTACCTTCAGTAATACTGAGATATCCAAACATGAACAGATTTCTCTTTTTGGACTGACTTACACCACCGATCTTTCCTGGCACAACTATAGCTTCTGCATCTGCAAAAAAACTTGGTGTACTTTTTGCAAGACACTACTTCACACCTGCTAACTCTATAAAAGCCCAAATTCGCCCAGCAATGGAATATTGCTCCCATAATTGGGGTGGTGTGCCAAAATCCTGTCTAAAATTATTAGATTCTATCCAGAAGAGGGCAATCCAGCTAATTAATGATCCCTCTTTCAGATCCACTTCCATCCCTCTCTTATATGTGTTCAGTTTCTGCCTTATACCTCTTCTACAGAAACTTTCATGGACAGTGCTCTGCTGAACAGGCCACTATTATTCCCCCACTCTCCTCCAAAATCATTAAAACAAGAGCCACTGCTAACCAACATCCTTTTACAGTCCATCTTAAAACTCACTGAACCAACTTCACTGCCTCGTCTTTTAGAATAGTCTCTCTCTCTCTCTGTCTTCCCCAAAGATTACAACTCTCAGCTGTGCTATAGGGCTTGTGGCCTTTCTTGTGTAGACCAGATAAAAAAAAAAAAAAGTTCATTCTTTTAGCTAATTAATCTTAATCAGCTAATTAAGTGTTTTGAATAACTTTTCTTTTATTTCATATATTTTTATTAATCTAACTTCCTACCATACCAGCTTCACTAATTCTGTTGTGTCTACTTCCATATTTAATTTACCATCTTCACTAAAAATTGTGCCAAAGTAGCTGAAATGTTTTACTAGTTCTATAGGTTCTTCATTCAGAATACAGTTCATATTTTCAATGTTGCTTCCTATTTTCATTGTACTTGTTTTTTTATTGTTGATTTTCATATCAAATTTATCAACAGTTATTGAATTCAATCATTGAATTGCAGACTTGTACTGGTCTGCAATTCAATGAAGAAAACATTGATTGATTCAGCCAGAGAGAAATATGGTCAGGTTGTCTGCAAGGATAGAAAAATCACAACTCTATTTTGGACACAGGAAGATAAAGAGGTAGTGAAGGAAAAGAAGAAAGCATATCGAATGTTCCTGGAAAATAGTCAGCTTGTACTCTTACAGAATTACAGACAAATGTGAAAAAAAAAGCACTGTGTAAAACCAGCTAAACAAGTCATCAGAAGACTTTGGTAAGAACATAGAGAATAAATCTCAGGAAGTTGACAAAATATTCTGGAGGCTATTGAAAAAGCTTTGAAAAAGAGGAAAGAGAGTACCATAAAAAAAATCAGAGATAATAAAGATATCATGGAAACTGTAGATAAAGATATTCTTGATGTATGGAGTAATTACTTCAAAAGAATGAAAAATGAAACAAGCATTGACAGCATGGTGGAAAAAAATATTCAACAGACACGCAATCAGGCATACATATCAATACTTCAAGTAGAAAAAGCCAGCAAAAACTTAAAATGTGGAAAGGCAGTTAAAGTAGATGATATCAGAAATGCTCAAATATGGAAGTATAAAAGTTTTTGAGTGGCTGCACTGCATAATTTACAAAGACCTGGTCAGAAGGTTAAATTCCAAATGACTAGAGTAGAGATCTCATAGTATTCATCTTTAAAAAGGAAATACAGCTGAATGTGAAAATTATAGAGACATTTTTCTACTAAGTGTTTCTGGTAAGATTTATGTAGTATAAGAAATGACTAAGAAGGATTGTGGAAGGGAAGCTTGGTGAAGACAAATTGGATTCAGACTAAACAGAGGTTGTCAAGATCAGAATTTCATTTGAAGACAAACAGTTCAGACATCATGGGAATATAACAAGGATCTGTATTTATGTTTTGTAGATCTGTACAAAGCATATGACAAGGTACCAAGTGGAAAGTTATATAGCTCCTTCTATTCAGCTATAAGTCAACAGTTAGAATAAAAGGAGGTATAAGAAAATGGTTTGATGTTAAATCAGGTGTGAGACAAGGAACGTTATCTCTTCTGCAATTTATCATCTATATGGATCGCATTATATCAGAAAATTTAAACATAAGAAAGATAATATAGATGCAGCTGTGGGCAAGTAAGCTTTATTTTTGTATTGCTTTCAAATTAAGTTGCTTGCAATCAGATTTTTTTCTTATACAGCACAGAGGCATCTTTTTTACAATATGAAAAATACAGAACTGTTTGTTTTCAATTATTTAGTAATAAACTCCATAATTGATTTCTGTTCTTCATTTTTCTAAAAAATATTAAAATAAAAAATGAATTAAAGTTAATTAAATATAAAAAATATAAAAGTCCAGTATTTAAAACAAAAAAAGATCCTCATATACATTAACTCTGCAGGCATAATGGCCCTTCTTTATATAGAAAAATGTACCTTTAGTAATGCTTCCACTTCACTTAAGATGGCAATCACAAAACAGCCAATCATTTTTTCGGCTTCTATAGTCAAATCTCCCATTAATTTTAAAGATGATGCTATAAGCACTGATAATGACGACTCCAGAGGTGACAGGATCTGAAATTTTAATGATTTATAGTTATATCAAACACACTGCTCTATTTACAGCTTAAATGCTGTATATGTCTTACCGTATAAAACGACTCTCAAACACTACAGAAAACCCCTTGAAATCATGGGTCATTTTATACAGCAGGTATAAAAAGGAAAGCTTAATTTCTTGGATGAACATTTAGGTAGTTAATACATTGTTATATAAGAAAATAGGCAGTGTTTCTAAAACAAATGGGATTAATTTTTTGTTACATAAATTTATTTAAAATATTGTAATAGACGTAAGTCTTAAAAAAGAAATAATTGTTAACCTCAATTTTCATGTTCATTTTCTTCATCATCTGTTGAAAATAGTTCTTCAGATTCATTTATGACCTGTACTTCGAACTAGCACACTCTTACTACCTTTAGCCTCCACTATTTTATTGCTTATCATATCAAAGCTCATAGGAGTTTCATCCATATTTCCAATATTTGACAATAGAAATTTATGTTCTTGTGAATAATAAATTTATGGAAACTGGTAAGTTTGTGGTCAAGATCTGCTGGTAGTCTTTGAGCAATTTTTGTTTTTTGTCATATTACCAGATTTTGTATGTTCATAAAATGATTACACCATCACTGAAGTAGCTTGAAATTCTATACTTTCATCCAGATTCATTATTGACCATTTTAGTGCATATGCTCTAATCATATTTCTTGTAACAAGATAACCATTCTGTCTTTGTTCAAATACCCATTCTGCAACATGATTTCCAGCTGCGGCCATCGGGTGATCCCAGTTTTCATTGCACATTTTTTCTTTGACCATTTTTTTAAAAATATCTTCTTTCTTCCTCCATTCTCTTACCATCTTCTCGGTTATGTCAAACTTTCTTGCAACAGCACAGTTATTATTTTGCTTTGCCATTTCAATTACCCTTATTTTAAATTGAGCTTCATACTTTCTTTGTTTTGTTGCTAGTTCTATGATTTTAAATGATAACAATTTTAATAATCCTAAAATTTTTTAAAAAAGTGCAAAATTAATAATTAAAATTCAGGCTAATCACTTTTAATTAGGGTAATTTGCTTAAATAATAAATCTATGCTATGAAAAAAAAATAACGGATATACATAGATATAAAAATAATGGATATAACAATAATACCTAACGTTACATTAACACGTTCGCTGCCAACTATGAGTATACTTGTAGTTGGTAAACCAGCTATGAGTATACTCGTATGACGTTTACCGCCGGCAACGAGATTACTGTACTGACCTCGAAGAAGTGAAAATACTTGGCTTGTGGCACTAGCATCAAAACTGTGTATTCTCATAGATGGTATATGCTCTGCACAAACCAACTATGAATATACTTGTATGACGCTTACCACCGGCAACGAGATTACCGTACTGACCTTGAAAAAGTAAAATTGCTTGGCGTATACAGGAAGAGCCTATGCCGAAGTAGCGTGGCAGCGAACGTGTTAATACAAGGAAGAAGAAATTGGGGGTCATCTTATACTACTGACATAAGCTTAAAACCTAAAAATAGCTTAAAATTTAGGCCTTGTCTTATACGCTGACATATACGGTAATTGTTACAGTATTTAATTATTAATATTTCACAATAATATAACTGATTTTTTGTTTTGTTTATAAGGGTCCATCAATATATTATATTAATACTCTTGGTGAAGAAAAGTTGGTAAGGGAATGGATTTTTGTTATTTTTATCATAGTAGTCATGTTTACTTTCTAATACAATCTATGAAATGAGTAATTGCTTTCCTCTGCATGGAGACAGTAACTAGTCTCACTCATATGTATCAAAAAATGATACTCAGGAAATTTTTATTAGTCACTGATAATACATATAATAATAATAAACTGACTAGTTTCACAACACCTATATAATCTGGTGGTGTGGCTTCTTCAGGCTTTTTAATGGGAGACATGAAGAAAGTTGATGATGTTAAAACATAAATTATTACAACAGAAACAGTCTAGTATAGATTAATATAACTACAGTAAAATGTGTTAGCTATTTCTTTGTAGAATCTTTAAGTAATTATCAATTTTGATATGTTTAAAACTCATCGGTGATTTCCTGACATCATTAAGAATTAACCATTGGTTGAGTGAGGAATATGGATGAGTCACAGCCATATATTCATTAACCTATCAAGGAAAAAAAAAGAAAAGGTTTCTTTTATATATTGCATGATGGCTATCTCAGTCAAGCATGTGATTTGCAGCTGAAGTATCGAGAACTAGTCCACACTTTTATTCTCTTTTGTGATCTATATCAGCAACATGTGATTCCCCCCCCCCCCCCTCTCAATCCAGAACTCAAGCTTGTCTGGTCTACACAGGCCAGACAGCAGAAACACGATATCCAATACACACCTGGATGCTTTTAGAAAGGAAAACTGTCCTTCAGAGATCTGAGGAGGTCTATGAATATTTTGAACTGGCTTGAAAGTCACTCAAATATTCATGATTTCTGAGCAATGTAGCAATCTTGATGGATAGATTACCAATATGTGGGAAGGAAATCAAATTCCTGCAGTGGATATTCTGATTTTGGTGAGGAGGGCTGACTGAAATTTATATCTTATTGACTGTGTTTTGAGCATAATATTTAATAAAGCTACTCAAATGTTGTGATCTTTGAGCAGGGAAACAATCTTGATGAACAGACTAATAATATATGGAATGAAAATCAAATCCCAGCATTGGATATTCGAATTTTTGAGAAGAAGAGGTGTCGGAAAATAATATCTTACTGTGTTTTTGGAGTATCCATTAAGAACAACAACTGGAGAAGGGCTTGAAGTTCTGTTTTAAGTTTGTCTTCATTATTTAGAATAAAGACAACTGAGTTATTAAGGTATATTAGAACACAGAAACTAAGTAAATAATTAATTTATTAACTTATTGCTGATATTTCGCTGGGTGTTATAACCAGCATCTTCAGAGGATAAAAACACTGTTTGTCACAATACATGAGACTATAACAACATGGTGTACTTAAACAAAATTGTAGCAGCAACACAAAGACTAGAGTCCTGATTTTGGTGCCCTCTATCTGAGGGAAAAAAAAAAAAAAAAAGCGCTATCTTCGGCAAGTTAATACAGCCATATTTGTTGAGATTTGGAGTGTGTTTTAGGGCTTCTGTCGCCTCTAAGAACAATCTCTCTGATTTATATGGGTTTCTGTGTAGTACTTTTGTGTTTTTCCAGTTGATCCTGTGTGCAGGGGTATCCAGAGCATGGTCTACTAGGCCCGACTTCCCATAATGATAATTCCGGACGTATCTTTTATGTTCGCTGATGCGGATGTTCACAGTTCTTCTTGTTCGACCGTAGTAGGCTTGATTACATGAGCAGGGTACTTGGTAGACTCCTGGATGTGATAAAGGAGGAATGCTGTCCTTGGGTGAGCGGATGAGGGTAGCTAATTTGTTACATGGTCTGAATGTAGTGCGTAGTTTATGTTTATTGAGAATTCTTGAGATCTTTTCGGATGTGCCTTTAATGTAAGGGATGGTGACCGTTTTGTTGTAGTTCTCTGTGGTGGATGGTGGGAGGGGTTTCTTAAGAGTGTTGAGTATTTTGTTTATTTTATGTGGATTGTAGCCGTTGGCCAAGAAGGTGCGGCGTAAGTGAGTCAGTTCAGCAGTAAGAGCCTTGTCATTGGAACAGATTGCTCTCGCTCTATGGGTTAGCGTTTTTAATATGCCATATTGTTGAGAAGGATGATGGTGTGATTGTTTGTGTAAGTATCTACCTGTATGTGTGGGTTTTCTAAAAACTGAAAATGATAAGGAACCATCTGGAAGACATGTGATAAGCTATCCAGGAAGGGCAGACAGTTGTTGGCTTCCAGTTCCATAGTAAAGTGGATTTTTGGATGTTGGCTATTTAAATGTGCTAAGAATGTTTTTAATGTCTCTGGGCCATGTGGCCAAATAGCAAGCACATCGTCAACATAGCGTAGCCAAAGTGTTGGTTTGAGAGTGGCTGTATTGATTGCTTGTTTTTCCAGGTGTTCTATGTAAAAGTTGGTTGGGAGGGGGAAGGGGGGAGCCCATGGATGTCCCATCTATTTGTTTGTATATTTTCCCTTTCCATGTGAAATATTCTGCATGTATTGTGAATTTGAATAGTTCAAATATATCAGGGGGGGGTAGTGTGACTTCAGTAGATTGAGGGTTTCTATTAGTGGTACATTTGTGAATAGTGAAGTGATGTCAAAGCTTACTATTAAGTCTGAGCTTTATAGGGTAAGGTGTTGTAAGATGCTTTTCAGGTGTGCTGAATTTTTGACAAAGGAGGGGGAATTGATTGTGAGAGTGGCTAGTAGCTTCGCTAAATGTCTAGCCAGTTTGTATGTGGGACTATTTATACTGTCCACAATTGGGCGTAGGGGTGTGCCTTGCTTGAGAATTTTTGGTGCTCAATAGATCCTCGGTGTTTTAACATGGAAGGACTTGAGTTTGTTAACTGTGTCTTTGGGCCAGGAAGTGACTTTTTTCGTTAATTTTCGTGCCTTATTCTTTTGTGTGTTGGTGGGATTGCGATTTATAATTTTGTATGTTGACTGATCTTGTAATAGTGTGTGCATTTTTTTCATATTCAGTTGTGTCCATCGCCATGGTGGCATTTCCTTTGTCTGCTTTTGTTATGGTAATCTGGCTGTTGTTGTGTAGATCTTTTATAGCAATGAATTCCTTATGTGGGATATTATTTTGGGGAGGCTTGGACTTGATTAGGATGTTGGCCACATCTAAATGTATGTTGTTAGCTACTGTTAGAGGCAGGTCGTATATTCCTCGTTCGATGGACGCCATTATTTCGGCTTTTGGAAATTACTTGGGAGTTATGGCAAAATTGTGCCCTCGACTTAAAGCACTCGTGGCTTCTTTGCTTAAGGTGAGTGACGATAGATTCACGACGACGAGGTCTTGTTGTAATTGCGGTCGTTGTATGGTGTTCCGTTGTTGGAAATTTTCAAACTTATTTTGGTGCCGGTTTTTGACTCTGTCGAATTCTTTTTTTGCCATTGCGTCGGTGATGTTATCTAGGATCTGCCAAAGTTCCGTATTTAGAATATTATGCAGTGATTCTCATAATGCGTTAATGGTTGAATTTGATTTTGCTAATTCATTTTAAGACAGCTAATTCATTGCTAAGATATTTAGCGAAGCTACTAGCCACTCTCACAAACAATTCTCCGTCCTTTGTCAAAAATTCAGCACACTTAAAAAGCATCTTACAACACCTTACCCTAAGAAGCTCAGACTTAATAGTAAGCTTTGACATCACTTCACTATTCACAAATGTACCACTAATAGAAACCCTCAATCTACTGAAGTCACACTCCCCCCCCCCCGATATATTTGAACTATTCAAATTCACAATAAATGCAGGATATTTCACATGGAAAGGGAAATATACAAAGAAATAGATGGGACAGCCATGGGCTCCCCCCTCCCCCCCAGCCAACTTTTACATAGAACACCTGGAAAAACAAGCAATCAATACAGCCACTCTCAAACCAACACTTTGGCTACGCTATGTTGACGATGTGCTTGCTATTTGGCCACATGGCCAAGAGACATTGAAAAAATTCTTAGCACATTTAAATAGCCAACATCCAAAAATCCACTTTACTATGGAACTGGAAGCCAACAACTGTCTGCCCTTCCTGGATACACTTATCACACGTCTTCCAGATGGTTCCTTATCATTTTCAGTTTTTAGAAAACCCACACATACAGGTAGATACTTACACAAACAATCACACCATCATCCTTCTCAACAATATGGCATATTAAAAACGCTAACCCATAGAGCGAGAGCAATCTATTCCAATGACAAGGCTCTTACTGTTGAACTGACTCACTTACGCCACACCTTCTTGGCCAACGGCTACAATCCACATAAAATAAACAAAATACTAAACACTCTTAAGAAACCCCTCCCACCATCCACCACAGAGAACTACAACAAAACAGTCACCATCCCTTACATTAAAGGCACATCCGAAAAGATCTCAAGAATTCTCAATAAACATAAACTACGCACTACATTCAGACCATGTAGCAAATTAGCTACCCTCATCCGCTCACCCAAGAACAG
Source organism: Typopeltis vanoorti (assembly GCF_054136105.1). NCBI lineage: Eukaryota > Metazoa > Arthropoda > Arachnida > Uropygi > Thelyphonidae > Typopeltis > Typopeltis vanoorti. The sequence continues at coordinate 110,809,066 of NC_143558.1, forward strand.
CATTCCTTCTTTATCACATCCAGGAGTCTACCAAGTACCCTGCTCATGTAATCAAGCCTACTACGGTCAAACAGGAAGAACTGTGAACATCCGCATCAGCGAACATAAAAGATACGTCCGGAATTATCATTATGGGAAGTTGGGCCTAGCAGACCATGCTCTGGATATCCCTGCACACAGGATCAACTGGAAAAACACAAAAGTACTACACAGAAACCCGTATAAATCAGAGAGATTGTTCTTAGAGGCGACAGAAGCCCTAAAACACACTCCAAATCTCAACAAATATGGCTGTATTAACTTGCCGAAGATCTGGGAGACAGACATATTAAGAAAAAACTAGCACGTTTCTAGGACTCTAGTAATATATGATAGCTTTTTTTTTTTTTCAGATAGAGGGCGCCAAAATCAGGACTCTAGTCTTTGTGTTGTTGCTACAATTTTGTTTAAGTACACCATGTTGTTATAGTCTCTCGTATTGTGACAAACAGTGTTTTTGTGCTCTGAAGATGCTGGTTATAACACCAGCGAAATATCAGCAATAAGTTAATAAATTAATTATTTACTTAGTTTCTGTGTTCTAATATACCGTTAAAATAATAAACAATGTTCGACGAACAGATAAGTCTGTCCACACGTTTGAGTTATTAAGGGTGTGCACTATGCCTAGTTCTTTGGAAGGATAGTCAAAAGACCAGGGATTAATCCTAAATTATATCTGGAAATCACTAATCAGATTTCTTGACATATCAGAATTTAACTGAAACAATTACTTTACAGACTGTACAGCAAGGTAGCTGATTTAACTGTATCTCTCTCTTAATGATTTATTTTTCTTTTAACATCAGCTTTTTTCATAATTTTTCTCATTAAAAAATCCTTGGTTATAGGTGTTGCAAAACTGCTTGGTTTTATTATTTTTCCAGTGTATTATCAACATGCAATAAAATTTTTCCTAGCACATAAAAAGCTATGTTTTTTAGTTGTAAAGTTATAATAAAAAATCAAGGCATGTTATTAGATAAATGCTGTTTTATTGTAAATTTTCAAGTCTAGGTCAAATCTCACCAGCTCAAAGTTTTGCAACCCTGTAGTATGTGAATTCCTCCCCTTTGGAGAGAGAAATCCATTTCTGATTGATAGTTTAAAGATCAGTGGTTAGCAAATTATTATTCTAAAACAATGGACAGTCGCAGAAAAAAAATTGAATATAAGTTTTGATCAAGAAATAAAAATTATATATATGAATAAAATCAAAAGAGACAATGGCCTTCTAGTTTACCATAATGAAGGTGAAAATGGACTTAATGGAGTCGGCAACTTAATTAAGAGCAAACGGAAAAAACATATCGCAGAATTTAAAAGTTATACAAGCAGAAATGCCTCCTTAAAGTTAGAATTAGGAAAAAACATTAATATATTAATACAGGTTTATGCTCCCAACACAAGCTATGATCAGGAAAAAATAGAGGAGTTCTATGATGAACTTGCACCCCACAACTCCCAGGTCATTATAATGGGATACTTTAATGCCCAGGTAGGCACTAAGCAACAAAAGGCAAAAGATTTAATTGTTAGAGACCATGGCAGCCAGAAAAGGAATGACAGAGGAAGGCGACTCCTACAATCCACCTTTAACCACCAGTTGAAACTGGAAGTTCCTTTTCTAGGAAAAGGGAAAAAAAGAAGATGGACATGGATTTCACTGGATGGAAAAAACAAGAAATGAAATAGACTATATATTATTAAAAGATTCACTATATAATTTTGAAGTTCTTAACAATTTCAATTTTAATTCAGATCATAGATTAATAAGAACCTTCTGGTTCAAAAAAAAAAAAAAAACCAGGAATAATTAGTTCAGAAACAGACAACCAGGAGTTCAAGATCTACAAAGAAACCAGAAGAAATTTAGAGACAATTTAAGGCAAATATTAACAAGTCAGAAATCAACCAGGTTAAATAATCCTCAAGAGCTTTGCGATAACATAGATGGAAGCAATGAAGCAAGCATACAATCACTAATTAGAAACAAGAGAAATATTTTCTCTTGTTGCTAATTAGTGTTGCTCAAGATCGAAACCGGTCTAGGTAGTGGCCCTTCCCTTAATGCATGGCATTATACATGTCTGCAAGGAGATGTGCTTTGCATTAAGGGAGATACTAAGACAAGGAGTGATGAGAGCTTGGTCCACCTTTACCACGAGTTGCCTCAGTCCTGAAGTTACTTCAGGTGCAAACTTTGTTTGCTTACACTTGGATAAAGGATTAAACTAAATTTATAACAAGAGAAATAAAGAGTCAAAAATAACTGACAACACCAAAAACTTAATAAAATAAAGAGAACTGCTAAAGAGAAAAGGTTCCAATTATATATTTGGTTTAATCCTTTATCCAAATGTAAGCAAGCAAAGTTTGCACCTGAGGTATTTTCAGGACTGGGGCAACTTGAGGTAAAGGTGGTATAACTTCGTAATCTTTTTTACGATTCTATTCGTAGTATGCGCATGGGATGTATTGCTGGAGGGGCTCAAAAGAAATTTTCATTTTGCGGTTCTCATTACTTGCCTTAGTATCACCCATAATGAAAAGCACATCTCCTTGCAGACATGTATAATGCTATGCATTATACATGTCTGCAAGGGAAGGGCTACTACCCAGGGCTCAAAAGAAATTTTCGTTTTGCGGTTCTCATTACTTGCCTTAGTATCACCCATAATGAAAAGCACATCTCCTTGCAGACATGTATAATGCTATGCATTAAGGGAAGGGCTACTACCCAGTCAAGTTTTGACCTTTATTGAGGTCTCATCAATGGGAGCCAGATCCAGAGGCAGTGATACTAAGGTGGAAGTAATGGAGAAGTCATATTTACCTATACCAGTTGCCAAAAGGTGTCACACTTTATTATTAAAATTCTCTGGATTAGAGATAAGTTGGTGGACGTTTTTCCAGAAAAGTTGGAAAAACTTTATTTTCCAATAAAGTTTTTCCAACTTTATTGGAAAAGTTTTTCCAATAAAGTTGACCTTTATTGAGGTCTCATCAATGGGAGCCAGATCCAGAGGTGGTGATACTAAGGTGGAAGTAATGGAGAAGTCATATTTACCTATACCAGTTGCCAAAAGGTGTCACAACTTATTATTAAAATTCTCTGGATTAGAGATAAGTTGATGGAAGTTTTTACAGTTGGCTATGCTACCAATTATATATTTGGTTTAATCCTTTATCCAAGTGTAAGCAAACAAAGTTTGCGCCTGAAGTATTTTGAACTGGGGCAACTCGTGGTAAAGGTGATATAAGTTCTCATTGCTTTCCTTAGTATCTCCCATAATGCAAAGCACATCTCCTTGCAGACATGTATAATGCTATGCATTAAGGGAAGGGCCGCTACCCAGACCGGTTTCAATTTTTATTGAGATCTCATCAGTGGGAGCCAGGCTCATTATATTTGCATTACATTTGCTAAAAACCATACAAAGTTTATATAAAGATACAAAAATACAGTTAGGTAATAAATTACACAGAAGAGATTGAAATTAATCAAGGTATTAGACAGGGATGTAGCTTATCTCTAACTCTATTCAATATATATATTTATCAGTTTATTAAAATGTGGAAAACAACAATAAAACAAGGTATCTAGTTAACCAGTAGAACTATTGTCAATACAGTGCTGTATGTAGAAGATCAGATTACAAGACAATGAAGATGACTTTCAAAAATCATTTCATGAATTAAACAAAATAAGCTAACAATACTATTTAAAAATTTCACAAAATAAAACAAAAGTCATGACTTTAAACAAAAGTCATGGCCTTTAATCTAGCATGAAGTCATGGCCTTCATGCTGGATTAAAAATAGTCATAGAAAATAAAATAATAGAACAGGTAACACAGTTTAATTATTTAGGCTGCATAATAACATATATATAAGATTCAAGATATAAATGAAAAAATGAAATTTCAGAAAATCTATGGAACAGTTAAAAGGACACTGAATAAATAAACAAGATGAGAAACTCAACTAAAATTTTATAAAGTAATGGCCACTCCCATTCTATTATATGCCTCAGAAACATGAACTGTTACTAAGAAAGATGAAAGTAAAATACAAGCTGTAGAAATGAGATTTTTAAGAGCAATTAAAGGATGCATAAAATTAGACCACAAAAAATGAAGGCATCAGAAAAGAGCTAGATATTTGTAATGGAAACAAACCTGTCAAGGAATATATTTAGGATGGAAAGATATCGTCTACTAAAGGGACAGGGGGGGGGGGAAGACCATCTGCAAGATGAAAAGACCAATGCAAGCCAGATTCTTGAAGAGAAGATGATGTTACGCCTCCAAAACATTGTTGAAACTATTCTGCATAATGTTTTGATTTTGATGGATGACTGGTTTTAGTGTTATGTTGTATTGAGCTAGTGATTCACAAATTCTATGACTTTTTTTTTTGTTGGTCTCTTTTGAAAAGAAACTTCGAGAAGATCAAGCTGGATTCACACAAGTACAGGTTGTAAAGATCAGATTTTCACTTTATGACAAATGGTTGATAAATCATTGGAATCTGACAGTGATCAGTATTTGTACATCTGGAAAAGGTATAAGACAGTGTGCCAAGAGAAAAGCTTTCAAAACAGCCATTTATACGGGGGTAAATGGAACATTATACAAAGCAATACATAGTCCATATTTAAGTTAAGTCAACACTCAGAATTGAAGGAAATACATGAAGATGGTTTAATGTAAAATCAGTGTAAGACAAGAATGCACATCATCTCCACTCTTATTCATCATCTATGTGGATTGCTTTATAAAAGAGAGTAACTGCAAACTTAGTATTAGAATCAGAGATATAAAACTTAGCTCTTTGCTTCATGCAGATGATGTTGTACTCCTAAACACATCGAGTGCAACTTTCTGAGATTTTCTAACTAAATTAAATTATAGCTGTAACAAATTTGACATAAATATCAGCAATAAAAACATCAAACTATGAAAACATAGAAGGAACATAGAAAACTACAGTTTCATGTGCAGTGCTGTAATAACCTACAGAACAAGAGAAATATTTCAGCTATTTAGGCACAGTTTTCAGTGAAGACAGCAAATTAACTTTGACAGTGGACAGCAGCGTAAGCAAAGCTGGTGCAGTGTGGAGTCATTTGAATCAAGTTATATGGAATAAGAGAGAAATTAGCCAAAACACTAAACTGTTAATATATTACAGTGTTCAAATTAGTTATAAGCTCTGGATCTGAGAGTTGGTTAGAAATAAAGCACATGATCAAAAATTACAGACCACAGATATGAGAATTTGGAGAAAAATTAGGGGCATGAACAGATGGCATCAATGGTATTATCATATTAAAAATGAAGACATTAGAAGAGAGGTTAGCAAAACAGGTGTTTTTATGCCAATATGGTAGGAAAAGCACTCAGAAGAAAACCAAGGTCTAGGTGGATTATTCAGTCAGAAGTACCTTAGAAGAACTAAATATTAGATAAGACAATAGTCAAAATTAGTAGAGTCTATGCTACTAATGGCTCACGCAAAAAGTTAAGCAAGTTTGAGCGAGGTTAATAGTTGGAAGGGTTCAATTGTTCGATGCTGTTGGCACACTCTCCCTCGATGAGTCTTTGGACTCCCTGGAGGTGTCACATAATAATAATAATAATGCATTTTTCTCTGTATATTTTATCAAAAACTTTCTCATAATCTATAAAGGCCAGATGGGTTGCTAAATTAAATTCTTATCTTTTTTCAATAATTTGTTTTAACACATGAATATTGTCTGTACATGACTTTCCATGTCTGAAACCATTTTGTTCTTTTCAGATTAGACTGTAATACTTCCAAGTCAGGATTTTACTGTAAATTTTGTGAAGTGTATATTTAATAAACTTATTCCTCTGTAATTTCCATAATCATCTCCATTCTTAAATATAGATATAATCTTAGCTTTTGACTAATCTGATGGAACCTCACAATTCCTCCAGCAGTTATTGATTAATTTTAAGAATCTGAGATGTAAATATTCTCCACCATATTTCCAAAGTCTGTATTTATGACATCTAATCTGGTTGATTTTTAATTTTTTGATACCTTTATTGCTTATTTTAGTTCTAATCTAACTGGTTCTATATCAGCACTGATTTCTTCATTATTATTTTCTGTTATTAAATTTGGATCATATAATATATTCTTATAATGTTCTATCCATTGTTTCTCTTGTATTATGTTGACTTATGCTATATCTCTTTCTTCATTGTTAAGTTTCCTTAATATTCTGCGGATTATGTCTTGTCTTCCATGTATGTTGTCTTCCATTTTATTAATAAATCTTTATCAAGAATCTTGGTGAGCTTTCTGTAAAGGAGATATAGCTAAAACTATGGTTTTAGCTATATCTCCTTTTTTTTTTTTTTAATGTTTCTGTTTTAGAAACTAATAAGTAACAATTTGAAAAAAATTTCATTTCCACTGTAAAGATGTACATCTCTCACATGTGGAGCTAGTTCCTAATTAGTAATGATGTAACCAATTATAGATCTTGTTCCTCTGCCATTCCAAGTATATTTATTTATGTTATTTTTTTGAAAAACAAAACTATTAATTATTTTAAAATTATTAAAAATACAGAAGTCTAATAGTTCTTGACCATTTTTATTCACCTAAATTTATCCATATTTTCCTAAGACATGGGATTGGATTATTTCCAATTTTAGCATTAAAATCTCCTGCTATTAATATATAGCCATTTTTATATGTAATATAATATATTTATATTACATATAAATATATGTAATATAAATATAAATATGTAATAAATTTATATTACATATTTATATTAGCCATGTAATATATTTATAGCCATAAATATATTACATTTATTTAACTGCTTTTGTAGTTCCTCAAACTTGTTCAGAGTCCTCTTTTCTACCTTTATAAGGGGCATATACTCCTATGATATTTAAATAGCTTCTATTCGTTTTTAACTGTTATAATTTGATAATTTACAAAACTGTACTCTTGTATTCTATTTTTCCATTTATTATTGATTCAAAAGGCCACTCCAATAGAAGCTCTGATATGTTGGTCAACTCCACTATATAACATAGTAAAACCATTTATATCTTTTGTTCCCTTTATTTTTATTTTAATCACAACTATATTAATATTTTAGTTGTTTTGCTAATTATGATTCCTTTGATTCTGAATTGTTTACTTTTATTTTTTATTGGTTGTTTTCCACTGTTTCTGTCTGATGAATTTTCCAGTTGATGCCTGAATTGTGGAAATTTTTTACTTGATAAGGTAATCAATTCTATGCAAACCTTCAATCTTGGAGGACTAGGGTATCTCTTTTATTCTACCTACCTCTTGACCTGTCCGGCTAGGGATGCCTTACCAGCAGCTTAGCTATCACTGGCATAGCTCTTGAGGTCACTGGTGTACATAAGCCTCCATAAAGGTCAAGATGCCATTAAGGAGGTCTAATATACAGCAGTCAATAAAAAATTCTTATGACTACACACAAAATCCTCAGAATAAAATCTGCAACAATGTCTATATGAACAATACTTTTATCAGTAACACTTTCATAACAACACAGATGCATATACTACAATACTATATTAGAGTCCATCACTACTCTTTACACCACTAAGATACAACTCATATGGTACAGTTTGTGAAAGAGCAATCTAACACAATCACTGTCTAACAATCTAAAATACCTAAACTGCTACAGAACACACCAAAATACACTGTAGCATACACAGTACAGCAGAAGCAGAGCATAAATTACATAAAACAGATAAATTATAATGAACAAAGATAGCATTCTGTCCATTAAAAAGTACTGAACAATATAAAGAGGATGTGTTTATCTCACTTTCTTCATCAGTGGTGTTATACAACTTTAACATTTTTTATCTCCAATTATATATATATATATATATATATATACAGGGTGGTTCAAAATTCCATGTACAAACTTTGAGGGGAGGTAGAGAACATCAAAATCAACTATATTCACATAGGAAAGCATGATGGGAAATGCCACAGGAAGGTACTAACAGGGACACAAAGATACAGAAATAACACAAGGCAGTAAGTAGCGTAAAAAACTTTATTAGGCGTAACTGAACAGTTCAATAGTATTTGGATACATAATACGGTTTCACATCAGGTGCTCAAACTTACAAAAATTAGCAGTGATGCATGCCTGATACTGAAGACGCATTGATTACTGTATATTTTCGAAAATACCTAGAGTTCCCCAGATATTAGCAGCGGTGATGGCGATTCTTGCCACGAGGTCCATGTCAGAGGCAACAGGCATTTTATACATGGCTTTAAGGGTCCCCCACAGAAAGAAATCAATGCTCAATAAATCAGGTGAGTGTGGGGGCTATGCAACAGGTCCACCACGCCCAATCCATCGAGCCCCAAAGGACCTGTCCAAATACTGATGCACAGAAATGGCAAAACGGGCTGGAGCCCTGCTGTGTTGGAACCAGATCTGCCAACGCACAGTCATTGAAACGTTGTTCAGTAAATCTGGCAGGACTTCTTCCAGAAAGGTCCGATACTTCTGGGAGTCTAGTTGGGGTGGTAACAAGTATGGGCCGACTAAACAGTCAGTGATGATACCTGAATGTAATGGCGAAGCATTGTTGTGCAGCATGTGATTGCACAGTGTGTGGATTCTCATGGGCCAACACATGAGCATTGTGGTGATTGAAGACTCCTTCGCAGGTAAATGAAGTTTAATCCGTGAACAAAACACAAGTTGGAAAATCCAGGTCTATGGCACTTTTCTGCAGAAACCACTGCACAAATTCCAAACGTCAAGGATAATCTTCACCATTAGTAACTGGACCCATTGCCGATGAAATGGAATTAAGGACTTAGAGTGGAAAACAGTGGTACAATACACTGGATCAAGATACTTCTATAGCAGAGGCCATGGCACTGTGCTTGTCTCTGGATTATTGTCGATCGCATGCAACACCTCCTCTTTCATGGCAGGATTTCACATCGATCATGGCTGCCCACTATCATCCCTGAATGTTCCATAGTCACACAAATTCTGATGTAAATGCACAAACATTTGGTGATATGGTACACGTCTGTTTGGGTACCTTTCGTGATACATTCGTACAGCGGCTCATCCATTACAGTCAGCTAACCCATAAACAAGGTGCATGTCTGCCATCTCAGTATTCATAAAACAATGCATGTTCTTTGTACGACGCCGAAAGCTTGAATGAGGAAGCCTCAATTGCTCACCTGGAGCACTAGTGAAAAGCGCCACCTATCACTTTCGGGTGGCGTTTACAGTCATGGTTTTCTATGTGAATATGGTTGATTTTGATTTCTCTACCTCCCCTCAAAGTTTGTACATGGAATTTTGAACCACACTGTGTATATATATATATATATATATATATATATATATATATATATATATATAGTTTTATGAAAAAATTGAATGACTAGAACCGAGATTTAATTAAAAAGGTTTTAATATAAACACACTACTAGTTTCGGCCTGTAACAGCCTTCTTCAGGTGACATTATAAAAAAAAAAAACACTAAACATTGAGGGTTAAAAGACTATGAACAACATAGACAGTCTTTATACATAATTAGCATGAAAACGTTGTAGTTGTATTTGAAGCTGTTCTTTCATTTGTTGCATTGTTGGGAGAGTGCGTGCTTGCTGCATCATGTGAACGCCAGTACATGATTACAGCTGAATGACTATCTAGGAGGTTGTAGCTTAAGTTGTTATTTAGATGAACAGGATTGAAGATGATTTCTCTCGATTCCACAATTTTTCTCTCTATTTCATCACTGCAACGGAAGATGTTTGTAGATTTTTCCCAGCAGACTTTGTAACTTTAGGATTAGCCGAGAAAAGGATATGACTTGATAATGCACTTGCTCGCTGTCTCTTGTAAGTAATGTCTCTCATGTGTTCTTCCATACGCATTTCGACAGATTTGTCTGTCTGCCCAAAATAAGGAATATCGCAGTCACATAATATTTTATATACGCCAGGGTATTTGAGTTGATAACCAAAGTCACAAAGTCTGCTGGAAAAATCTACAAACATCTTCCGTTGCAGTGACGAAATAGAGAGAAAAATTGTGGAATCGAGAGAAATCATCTTCAATCCTGTTCATCTAAATAACAACTTAAGCTACAACCTCCCAGATAGTCATTCAGCTGTAATCGTGTACTGGCGTTCACGTGATGCAGCAAGCACGCACTCTCCCAACAATGCAACAAATGAAAGAACAGCTTCAAATACAACTACAACGTTTTCATGCTAATTATGTATAAAGACTGTCTATGTTGTTCATAGTCTTTTAACCCTCAATGCTTAGTGTTTTTTCTTTTATAATGTCACCTGAAGAAGGCTGTTACAGGCCGAAACTAGTAGTGTGTTTATATTAAAACCTTTTTAATTAAATCTCGGTTCTAGTCATTTAATTTTTTCATAAAACTATGTATGTTAACCGAGTCAATGATCATTCTGTCATATATATATATATATATCATTGTCATTTACAACACATATGAACATGATATAAGCTATACATCAGCTTCAAACGATACGTATACAATCAAGACTAACTACCTGTATCACTAATACTATTGTGGTTTTTCTTGTTGTTACATTTTATTATCTAATTTAGCACTATTGAACATATAGTTAGTTAGTCAACTGGATTATCAATTTGAATTAAAACAAGCATCAATTGCAATGGGAAAAAAGCATTTTTCATGTCTATTAATGGAAATATGCTTCCCCCCCGATATACATGTTTAGCTTGTATTTTGGTATGTCAGTAATATTTAGGATTGAATACATTGGAGGGGAAGACTGATATAGATTTAGCTTGTATGTAGATGATGTAGAAAGTATACTACAGGTCATTAATGGCTAACCAGTATGTTTTATTCTGTTTGATATATGTCTTGGAAGTAATGGTTACAGTGAATAAGAATGCTTTTGACAGATATTTCCTAACAAAATGTGATTCTTTCTCAATGCAAGAATCCTTTTTCAAATTCTCTTCTCATCACCACAACAAACAACATGAGTATATATGTTAAGCTTGAACTGAGAACATTAACAAGCCAACCACACATGGAGCAATGAATAACAGTACAACTATAGTAACTATACAGCATATGGTCACCTTGATGTGCATTCCCATCAATGAGTTAGTTTGGGGCCAAGAATTCTTTTTTCTCCACTTTCCCCATCACAAATCTAAAACTGACCTCAAACACATATGGTTGAAACATTAATGAAAAAAACAAAAATACGAAGTGGGTATCAATTCATGCATAACACCAGCATATCTTTACTAAATAAATAAATAAATCCTAAATAAATCCAGCTGCAAATTTAGCATTAAAATCCACAATATAAAGACAAAGACTATGAAAAGAGGCAGGAACATTGAAAATTTTAAGATGAAAATAATTTTCAATTATTTGGGCACAATTTTTAGTGAAGACTTAAAAATCAAATTAAATACCATTATCCTGAACAACAGAATAAGCAAAGCTGGTATGGTATTATTATGGACAACTCCATGGAGTCCTAAGACTCATTAAGAAAGGCACTAAACATCCTGTCAAGCACTATCCAACATTCATGTCATATCATCATACTTTGCTTTGAACTTATTCACAGTCATGGCACCTACAATAGACTCTGGCAACCTATTCTACTCATTTACCACTTTTCGAGCAAAAAATCTAGTCGTCCTGACACTCCTGCTAATTACACTCTTGCTCAGTTTCCAGGGATGGCCTCCCTTGTTCTCCCACCACCTGAAAAATTTCCTCTGTATTAATCCTGTAAAAACATTCAGTAATTTGTATATCTCAATCATATCACCGCTTTTCCACCTATCAACCAATTCCTGTAACCCCTAATCTCCAACCTGTCCTCACCTTCCTGTCTCTGCTCATCAGGGCATTCTTCAGTATCCAAGTAATCTGATGAGCTGCTTTAGCGTGGAGTACAGTTCTATCAGTGGTACACATCTTGTAATCTTTTCATCCCAAAATGCATAACCTTACACTCTGCCACATTAAACTAATATCCATTCTTCTTTGCCCAAACGGCCAATCCATCCAAATCATCTTGCAAAATTTTAACATAATCTTTATTAATTATTGCTCTACCTAGTTCTGCATCATTGACAAACAACTGAATAGTTACTCTCAGATCCTTTCTTATTATTGTTAATGTTCAAATTAAATAGTAGCGGCCCAAGAATAGAACCCTGTGGCATGCCACAAGTCACGGGCCTTATACTGGAATCCACTAATGAATAAACTACTATCTGATATCTCTTCATCAACCATCCTCTTATTGAGTTCAGCATCTACTGCAATTTATTAATTAGAATTCCATACAGTATCCTGTCAAAAGCCTTTGCAAAGTCCAGCAGTATCACTGTAAACCTACTGCAAGTTACTGAGGCACAACCTACCCTTCAAACCTTCCATTACCTTGAAGACAACTCTTGATATGCTGACTGGTCAATAATTTTACTATATCAGTCTTGGATCCCCCTTTATGCAATGGAACTATTTTCCCATCTTTCTACCCCTTGGGACTAACCCAGAGCTGAAAACTTAGATTAAACCAACATGGTCAAAGGCAATGCCAATTTCTAGCATCTTCTCGTAAAACTTGAGTTGGTATACCATCTAATCCCATAGCTGTATTTACACCAAGGTTCTGTAATATGATGTAAATCCTCCAAATTCATTTACTTGGCTTCCATATAAGTCTTTGCCTCTCTTGCTATTGTAATATCTCCACTTGGACAATATACTCTTGCAAAGTGTTCACTTAGTAATTCTAGTATTTTGCCTGATTCAGTTAAATCTCTACCACTGGCATTTATTCAAATAATTCTGCTGTAAACACTCTTTCTTTTATGTGCAACATACTAAAAGAGCTCTTTGGGATTATTATCTTTGGCCTAGTCTGCTAATTTCCTTTCATTCTACTCTGCTATTGCCTTTCTTACCACATTGGTTACCCTTTTGGCCTATGTTTTGTAGCTCCAGCATATTGTCATTCATCCATTTAATGCTCACTTGATTATTCTCCTGAATCTAAGTATGCAGTATGCTATTACTCCCCTCAAACATTCTTTTACCACTTCCCATGCCCTATCAAATCCCTTGCTGTTTCATATGCCATGGCAGCGATGCAAGCAATCTCCTAAGTTTGTCATACTTAACAGATCTGTATATATATTCCATATATACCCCCTTTTAATGGAATAAATTTATACTGAATAAGATAGAATTAAAACACTTAAGTACCTGTATTCAAGACAACATCAGTGCCATAAGGAGGGCATGGTGAAAGAGGCATCCGACGATGGCGCAAAATAAAAAAAAATAAAAATAAATAAATATATATAAAAGTCCGCTATTTTATATTGTATTTTTAAATTTTGGCAATATGCCGCTTTAGACACAAATTCTGCAATACACTGCAACTCATTTTGATGGGGTTAATAGTAAGTATTTAACATATTGCATTTAGTAAAATTTAACTTGTTACATTTAAATTTTTCAAAATTTTTGTCATTTTTGGGTTGGGGGGCGCAAGGTAGAAACTTGCCAGAGGCACTTCGTACCCTCGTTACTGTACTGGAGAACATTCAAACTAGTTTCAGCTTATGGATCTGAGAACTGGGTTAGTAATAAAACAGTTAAAGAGTGACGACTACAAGTGTGAAAATTCTGAGAAAAATTAGTGGAGTAAGGAAATGGCAGCAATTGCAGAATCATATTAAATACGAAAATATTAGAAAGGACTTGACATTGTTAGTATTCAGGAATGTATGAGAAGTGCTAATCTTAGGTGGTATGGTCACAATGGGAGAGGAAAGATTGGTAAATCAAGTATTTGATGCCAGAATGGCAAAAATAAGACCTGGAGGAAAAACAAGCTCTAGGTAGATTGATGTTTGTTGCAGCAAGATGTTCCTTAGAACAGCGCTTCCTAAACTGTGGGCCACTGCCCCCCTTGGGGGCCGTTAGTTTTGCTGAGGGGGACCGTGAAATAATGAAAACAAATTTAAAATATTTTAGGACTAAGTGTGACATGTCAAATGTGTATGTAAGATGCTAAAAACGTAATATTTGCATTTGATTTTTGCAATATTCGCTGTGTATGTTTTATATTGAATATAAATACAATAACTACTATAATAATATATGACTGTATTATGATTTTTTTTTTTCGATGGGGGCCATGAAATATTTAAATTTTTCAAAGGGGCCTTTACATCCATAAGTTTAGGAAGCACTGCCTTAGAAGACCAAATAAAAGGTCAGATAGTATTGGAGTATATATATATATATATATTAGATATCTATTATTTGTTCCAACAAATAATAGATTAATTTGAAGGAAATCAATACGAAGGTAGTAATAATGTAGATAGACTTAAGTCTATCTATCATCCTAGACAGACTTAAGCCTTCTTATGTCTTTTCTCCTTAAGTCCTTCAATCTTGCATGATCACATATAATTATTATTATTTTTTATTCTGCTAGTTTCCTAAGTGCTGCGCCATACATCCTCAAATGCCATACATAACAAGATGAATACATATTAAAGCAGAATAAATCATCAAATATAAACCATTAATCAAATTGCTGTTAAAAGTTCTAATCGATAAAATGCTGACATATTATATGTCAGCATATTTTACTTGCTGATCTGTGCGATGTGATATCCTGTCATGACGGATATCACGTAGCACAGATCAACAATGAATTTCAGATTTTATGAAAGTGAACCAAAGCTGGTTTAGGATGAAGCCTTAGTTTTTTTGCAGTGAAGTGGAGAATATACCATCTTCAAAGCTTCTATAAACTTATATATACAGTTTGCATTGTGTTGTTTCAGGAAATTGACAACATAAGAGTAGATAATAACTAAATTATTTTAATTATTACCTCCACAAGAAGCAATAATAATTATGATTTAGTTATTATATACTCTATATTGTCAACTTCCTGAAACAACATTATTGTTTAATGCAAATACAAAGAGCTTATTAGCACTTAATATATTTAAGTAACATTATCGTTATTATTATTTTGGGCAACTCCAAGGAGTCAACAGACTCAGGCAGCTTATTCCACTCATTTACCATTCACAAAGTAAAAAACCTAGCTCTAACACCCCTGTTAACCACATTCTTGCCCGGCTTCCATGTATGGCCCCTAGTCCTCCCACCACCAGTCCTATTCTCAAAAATATCTTCTGGATTAATTTTATAGAACCCTTTCAGTAATTTGAATGTCTCAATCATATTACCACTTTTTCACCTATCAACCAAGTTTTGCAACCTACAAATCTTCAATCCGTTCTCATAAGGTTCATTCCACAGACCTGTCACCATCTTGGTCACTCGTCTCTGGATCCTCTCCACCTCCTCCCCATCAAGAAGAAACCCTGGCGCCCATATCTGGGCACAGTAGTCTAGTTGGGGTCTTATCAAGGCTCGATACAGAGGAACAATAACTTGTTTGTCTCTGCTTGTTAAAGTATTTTTCAGACGCCAAGTGATTTGATGAACTGATTTAGTCACTTTTGCAATGTGCCCCCCTAAACTTCAATTCCCTATCCACCAATACCCCCAAATCCCTGGCCTCATCAATCTCCTGGAGTACAGTTCCACCAATGTGATATACTGCTGCTAATCTTTTCACTCCAAAATGCATAAAAATAAAATACACTTTGCCACATTAAATTGACATCCATTTTCCCTAGCCCAGTCCTCCAAACTATCCAAATCATCCTGCAAAATTTTGACATCATGTGCATTCACTATTGCTCTACCCAACTTTGCATCATCAGCAAACAAGTGAACACTTCCTCTCAGATCCTTTCCTATATTGTTAATGAACAAATTGAAAAGTAGTGGTCCAAGAACAGAACCCTGTGGCACACCACTAGTCCCAAGCCATCTTTTGGACTCCACTCCTGAATAAACCACTCTCTGGTATCTCTCCATTAACCATCCTCCTATCCATCTTACCAACGCTATATCCATCCCCATCTGCTCCAGTTTACTGATTAGAGTTCCATGTGGTATCCTGTCAAAGGCCTTGGCAAGGTCCAGTAGAATCACTGAAACCCATTACCCTTATCCAGTTCAGTCATCACTGTGTTATAATGAGAATCATAATGCATGAGAATCAACATATAAGCCTAAATACCAAGATATGTATAATAGCTATTAAATTCAACATACAGCATTTTTCTCAATGCCTAGATCAAATGATGTTTTCCGTTTATAGTATGAGGCGAAACCTGATTTGTGTGATCAATATCCTTGATATATTCTTTGAATTGTATTTCTCATAACCAGCCTGTCAGTCTAACATGACAATATGACACATGAGCATAAAATTTTATAATATTCCAAGCTTCTTCAGAAGTTTAGTCGATCTTAGCATTAAGAATATTTTTCATGGGTATAAAAGTTACTTTTTAGGACATGTTTCATCACTCTAGCCATTTCACGAGGTTTGTTTGAAAACTTTGATAAAAAAATAAGTTAAAGACATTATTCTGGAAAAAAATCATCTTTATTTCTCAACATAGCCTCCATCAAGGTCTATACATTTGGTCCAGCAAGTTTCCAATTTTTTCATCCCATCTAAAAAGTAGGATTTGGCAAATTGTGCAAAATAGTCACTGACAGCCTTGATGACAATGCCTCGTTCAAAGAAAGTTTTTTCCCACCAAGCCAAATTTTTAAGTTTGGGAACAAGAAGTAGTCACACAGGACCAAGTCCAAAAAATATGAACCTCAATTCGTGCAATTTTGCCATTGTGATGGCTGATGATTGAGACAGTGCATTGTCTTGATGAAAGAACACTTTTTGTGCGCCAATCTTGGCTGTTTTTTCTTCAGTTCTTCTTTTAAACAGTCCAACAATTATGCATAATAGACTCCTCTTATTGTCTTACCCTTTTTCCAAATAGTCTATCATGATAATTCCTTGGGATTCCCAAAAAACAGTGGCCATCACCTTTCCAGCTGACAAAACAGTCTTCGCTTTTTGGTGCTCTTTCACTGGGCATTGTCCACTGTTTTGACTGCTGCTTGGACTCAGGTGTGTTGTGGTAAATCCAAGTTTTGTCTACAGTCATGAATTGAAGCAAAAAATCCTGCGAATTGTGATTAAGCATCACCAAACTGCATTCAAATGTCTTTTCACATGTGTTTTTGATTGACAGTCAACAATGGTGGCACCCATCACGCGCACAGTTTTTTCATGTGCAATTTTTTGTGCAGGATATTATACACCCATTCAGTTGAAATGCCTACAATCTCAGCAATCTCACACATTTTCACTGGGTGGTCTTCCATAATGATACCATGGATTGTGTCAATCATTTCCTTTGTAGTGACCTCAGTCGGGTGTCTGAAGCGTGCTTCATCTTTGATGGACTTACAACCACATTTAAACTCATTTATCCAAAAATAAATAGTCTTTAATGGTGGTGCAGAGTCCCCACGAACTGCATTTAACTCGGCTTTGATCTGCATGGCCGTCCACTTCTTCAAATAAAAGTGTTTTATCACTGCATGAAACTCATTTTTCTCCATTTTCATGAAAAATGTGAATACGGTTATTTTAAATGTTTGCCAAATGAGAACTACGCATCGCACATGGCTAAAATTTTGCAAGGGGTCATGAAAAAGATGATACTTGCCGATACTGGGATGAATGAACAAATTGTATCACAGTCTATTGGAAATTTACCAAACTTATCAAACAATCCTCGCATGTGTTGTATTTTTGGGAGTGACTGCAGAGTTGGAGTTATTTCCTGATGGATATCTTTATTAAATTGTTATTAATAAAAAAAAACTTACATACTTATTAAGAAACTATAAATAATTTTTTTTTTCAAAACAAAAAAATACCTCTTTGAAACTTGCAGGTGATTCTAACTTCTTATTTGTTAGCCACTTCAAAAATTTCATTGTAATATCTGAGAGCTTATTAGCACTGCAGGTATCACCTGTGCTTGCATATACAGCTAGACAGTAGTCAGTAAACTGGTATATGATTTTTAGTACAAGTGAGATCAAATTACAGGACACAACTAAAAGGAAAAAAATGCAATTAATTATAATATAATAAAGACAATCCAGCTTATTTTAAATTCATATTTCATTAAAGTTTCATTCATCTGTGGAATAAGATGCTTTCTTTCTTCATATTAGCAGAAAACCAAAGAGAATCATCATAATCAAATTCTTGATATGTACCTTAAGAGGAGTACATGATACTATGATGGTACATGAAAAGTTTACATTATTATTACTGCTAACTTTCTACTGACAATTTCCCTCCAAACTACATCAATCCCATGTAGATCTTGGTCAAACTCTGGATCCTTTTCCTGTTGTCACAGTTTTTCTAACCTTTTCTTTCTCATTCTGTTTAAGTGACTATACTACCTGAGATTAGCTCCACTCATACTATTCCTAAATAATAACAATGTTAAGTTCTTTCTTAATATCTTCATTTTTAAAGTGATTCTGATATTGATGTTATCTGTTCACTCTTCCCTAATTTTTCTCAGAATTTTCATATCTGTGGTGTCTAGTCTTGATCAGCCGCTTTATTTGTAACCTAGTTCTCAGATTCACAGGTTAAAATTGGTTTGAACACTGTCCTGTATACTGTTAGCAGTTTAGTGTTTGAAGCAACTTCATTCCTATTCCAGGCAAATTTATTCAGTTAATTTCTATCATATCAGATTTGCTAATTGTTTATTTCCATATTTAGTTTGTCATCTTCACTAAAAATTGTGACTAAACAGTTGAAATATTTTGCTTGTTCTAAAGGTTCTCCATTTAGGATGCAGTCGATATTAATTTTCAACATTACTGCTGATGTCTTTTTATTTTCGTACCAAATTTATTACAGCAGTAATTCAATTTATTTAAGGAATCATGCAGACAGCACAAACATATCTGAATAAAATAAAAAGTACAGATCAACATCTCTGCTATTCATAATGTGATCCATCGATACAAAATTAATAACGGAAAAAACTCACGTACAAAGATTATTTAATAGTATAATAGTACAGACATCTTCAGTACATTAAGCTCAAATTAAACAATAACTGACAATTCCAAAAAGTGCCACCTAAGTAGCTGGTGTAAGATAACTAAAAAGGTCAATAACTTTCCTAAAAAATAAAAAAAATAATAATAAAAAAAATCAATACAATAAAAAGTTAGGAAAGATTAGCTGATTTGTAAAGTACTCTCTCCCATAAAGGCGGCAGCATCATCATGTTGAACAAACAAGTAATTCAAAAAGACAGAATACAAGGAGACTACAACAATCATTTAGCCCATAACAACACATGCTGTATTCTTGAAGGATCACATTGAATAGATAATTATTTTTCATACTTACTCAAGATGAGAATCTCCCAGGCTTTTTGAATAAACAACAATCGGTCCAATTTAAATTCACATGGGATGCATTGCTGATGTATTTGCCATCAGCCCTCCTTCTGAAACTGCTTTTATGGAAAAGGGGATACAGTGATTGGTCTCAATACCATGTTGTGAATGACCCAACTTTTGAAGTTTAAGGTAATGCAATGTAATACTATTACAATGTAATCCTTTTTTTTAACTACAGAATGGCCTGTCTGTCCATGGTATTTTGATTACACTCACAATGAATCTGGTAAAGAGAAGCTAGCGAGAGAGGCAAACATTATCTTTTGTTGCTAGAAAGAGATTAGAAATTGTGTTAATTATGACAGAAATTGAATCTATTTTGAAAGAGGATGTTTATATTCCTCTCATATTAGACACTGGAAAATATAAAATATACTTCCTTATAAATTATTTTAGTCAGTTTTGACATTGTCTCTATGCTCCCTAGTATCCTGGTGACAGACACTAATTGCCTTCTATATAAAGATCTTCCTCCTGATGTTGTGAAGATATCTGAATCTTCAATACAATTGGGATATTTTAGTTGGAAAATATAATCTACAAACAGACTGAGGATATAGCTATAGCAATTCTCTATCTCTACTCTTGAATAATTATTATTTAAACCATTCAAAGGATACTTTGTTTTCTACCATACATCCTCAATCATCCTTCTGGGTCTGCTATGTTTATGTATTTGCCATCAGCCCTCCTTCTGAAAATGAACTAACCACTTTCATACATCAAATCAACAGTGTCTACATCCATGTATATAGTTCACTATGGTAAAAGAGAGTGGTGGGAGTTCACTCCTCTGGAACATCCTACTCAATCATGCACAATCATTTTGTTTTGGTTTAAGCCAATGCAGAATAAAATTTGGTGGTTAAATCCCAAATTACCATCCCATCCTCATTTGTATGCATGTAGATACATATTAATGGGGAACACCATGAGAAGGTAAAGATTGGACATTATGTCAGAAGCTCTGGTTGGTTCTTTGACCTTAATTAAAATACTATGTGGAGGTTTCCTCCCAGTTATCTAGCTTTGATTCTTAAGCAACCCCTATCACATTAAAAATGAAGATATTAGGAAGAAACTGGACATTGTTGGCATTCAAGAATGTGCGAGTAGAGCTAATCTCAGATAGTATGTTCACTTAAACAGAATGGGAGGGAAAATGTTGGCAAAACAGGTATTTAATACCAGGATGGTAGGAAGGAGTCTCAGAGGACGACCAACATGTAAGGTGGACTGATGCAGTTAGAAATTGCCTTAAATGCAAACTTTTCATGTATTACTATGATAGTATTCTGTACATGCCTTCAGGGCATACATCAGGAAATTAATTATGACAATGATGTACATCTTCATTCAGAAAATGAACTAACCACCTTCACACATCAAATCAACAGTGTCTACATCTACATCCATTTTAGTTGGGTGATGAATGTCATCACCCAGTGTGAGACCACTACCTTATTGGAGGCCTGAAAGAGTTCCATGTTTGGTCTCTAGAGGAGGGTTTCCGGACTATGTAAAAAATAAAAATTAAAATTAAAAAAATACCGAAAATTGATAAAAAATAGAAAAAAGAAAATATCCCAGTCTGCCCACAGTACAAAATGTATGATAGGTTTGCAAATAACCTTTTTCTTATGTGGGAGCAACATATAAAAATAAATAAATAAATAAAATAAAAAATCCTATTTATCTGTACAGTTCAGATACCTTTTAGCAGATATATACATCAAAGTTCAGGACATGAAGTTTTCCACAAAGTCAAGCCTTAATTAACAGACCACACATTTGCCAAGCTTTAATTAACAGAACACATTCCTTCAAGGAGCTTCTCAAAATCAATGCATTAATGGAATTTAATGGCTACAACCCTTGTCACATTCAACAAATAATAGACCTTTACAATTCAGCACCAAAGAATACTGCAATAAAACACAGACTCCAATCCTATTTTGAGCATTTATGACCTATTGGCAAAATCTTCAACAAGTTTCACCTGATACTCACATATCAGTTTGGCCGCTAGAGGGCTACATGGTGTGTAGCTCCCGAAAACCAAGTATAATTTTGAGTGAAAATTGGAATATTAGTTTAAATCTTAACGTAGTATTGTTTATTTTTGGTAGCTTGTTGTGTCTGTGTGAGTTTGGTGTGAATTCCGTTTTATTTAACTTAGTACTTTAACGATACGTTTCACAGAATAGACATGGCGCCAATGCGACGTAAGATAATGGCGTCCAAAAATACGCGGCTCTATTCAAAAACTGTAATGTGAGGGAGTTTGTCCAAAGTGATGTGTGTGGGATGTATGCTTTCCTGAAGGAGGCTGGAGTTTGGATGGAAAGTGATAGTGGTGGGAGAATGTGCAGAAAGTGTAAGCAAAGTGAGGAATTGAAGTATGTGTCAGGTCGTGAGATAGTTATGGTTGAAGAAAGCCAGAATGTGAGTTAAAATATTGGCTTGATAGGGAATTGCGATGTAGTACAAGATAGCAATGAGAGCGGTGATCAAAGAGAGAGTGAAAGCAACTATACAGAGAGAGAAAATGGTTTAAATGATGAAAAAAATGAGGAATTATTTGTAGGGAGTGAGAGTGCTAGGTTGAATTTGCATTTGAATGGATTTGGTGTGCGGAGACTGGAAAAAGTGTTGCTGAATGAAGTGAAAATGGATGTGCAGAACCAGGGAAACTAGAACTACCAAGGAGGGATGGATATGCAGACATCACTGAGAAAGTTGAGTGTAAGAATGTATATAATGTAACCGAGCCAGTACTAAGGACAAGAAATCGGAATGGGATAGTTAGAATAACGCATCAAGATAGGGGTGGGACAAAATGACCTCTGCAATTCATGTATACTAATGCCAGGAGTATTAGGAACAAGAAGGAAGAATTTTTGGCCTTGATTGGCTCTTCCTGTCACAGGTTATTGGCATTAGTGAAACATGGCTGATGGAAGATGATATAGTTAGTGGGATAGAATGTGTAGGTTATAATGTGTTTAGGAGGGACAGAGAGAGAATAAAATGGGAGGAGAAGTGTTATTGATGATAGCTGATGAACTGCAGCCAACGAGAACTGAAGTTGTACTGCAGGATAGTGAAATGAGCTCATTTGAGGCTATTTGGTGTGAGATTGAGACTGCCAGAACAAAATATACAGTTGGGTGCTGCTATAGACCAGGTGATGGAATAGATGGTGGAGATAGTATGCATAAACAAATTGATGAAATGAGTGGAAGGAGGGTAATTATTATGGGGGATTTCAACTATGGTAACATTGATTGGAAGGAGGAGAGAACACATTTGAGGAAGGAAATGGATTTTATTCAATTATTAAGGGATAACTATCTGAGACAGCATGTAATTGAAAATACTAGGGGTTTGAGAGTGCTTGACCTGGTAATAGCATCTGAGAATTTGACTGTAATGAATATGACCATGTTGCCACCTATTGGTAAGAGTGATCATAAGGTCTCGACCTGGAAGGTGGTTAAAGGTGTGGAATTTTCGATTAAGACAGGGTATATGTGGAATTAACATGCTGGCAAGTTTGACAAGCTTAGGAGATTGCTTGGATCAGTGCCATGGCATGTAAAACTGCAAGGGCTGGATGTCAACATGGGAAGTGGTCAAGGAGCATTTACAGGAGGTTATGGCTTATTGTATACCTAGGGTCCGAATAGTAAAACAAGAAAGGGTTAAATGGATGAATAACACAATTAAGCTTGAGCTGCAAAAAAAGAAACAACTGTGAAGAAAATTTAAAGAGAAAGGTGACCTGCAGGCACACGAATGGTATAAAGCGCAGGCCAGATGGGTAACGAGTGTGGTAAAAAAAGCAAAAGTGGATTATGAAAGGAAACTAGCTATGCAAGCTAAAAAGAATCCCAAACAATTCTTTCAATATGCTGCAAGCAAAAAAAAAAAAAAAAAAACTGTACACGGCAGAATGATTTTAAGGAATGTCGAGGGTAAGGAGGTCACTGAATCAGTCGATATAGTAGAATTACTGAGCGAGCACTTTGCAAGAGTATATCATCCAGGTGGTGACATTGAAAAAATGAAGGAACCATTAATTTATAAGGGAATTGTAATGAATGAAATGGAGGTGAATAGTCTATTACAAAACCTTAATGCGAATACATCTGTGGGATTGGATGGTATACCGGCACGGGTCTTACGTTAAGCGGCTAAAGAATTATCAGTGCCCTTGACGATGTTGTTTAATCTGAGTCTCAGGTCTGGTTTAGTCCCGAAGGTGTGGAAAGAGAGGAAAATAGTTCAACTGCATAAAGGAGGATCCAAGACTACTGTTGCAAATTACCGACTGATCAGCATATCAGGAGTCGTTGTCAAGGTCTTGGAGAAAGTAGTCAAGGGAAAAATACAGGAATGGATTGATGAAAATGAGATACTATACAGGGGACAGCATGGCTTTGTGAAGGGTAGATCATGCCTCAGTAACTTGCTCAAGTTTTATAACACAGTGACAGCTGAACTGGATAAGGGTAACGGGTTTAAAGTGATACTGCTGGACCTGGCTAAGGCATTTGACAGGATACTACATGGACTTCTAATCCGTAAACTGCAACATATGGGAATGGATATAGGGTTGGTGAGATAGATAGGTAGGTGGTTGATGGAGATATATCAGAGAGTAGTTTATTCAGGAGTAGAGTCCAAAAGACGGCCTGTGACTGGTGATGTGCCGCAGGGTTCTGCTTTTGGACTGCTGTTTAATTTGTTCATTAACGATATAGGAAAGGATCTAAGATGAACAGTTCATTTGTTCGCTGATGTTGCAAAGTTGGGTAGGGCAATAGTGAATGCAGAAGATGTCAAAATCTTGCAGGACGACTTGGATAGATTGGGGTTCTGGGCTAAGGAGAATGGATCTCAATTTAATGTGACAAAATGTAAGGTTATGCATTTTGGGGTGAAAAGATTAGCAGCAGTATACCACATTGGTGGAACTGTATTCCAGAAGATTGATGAGGCCAGGGACTTGGAAGTGTTGGTGGATAGGGAGATGAAGTTTAGGGGGGGGGGGCACATTGCAAAAGTCGCTAAATCAGCTCATCAACTCACTTGGTTGTTGAAAAATACTTTGACGAGCAGAGACAAGCAAGTTATTGTACCTCTGTACTGAGCCTTGATAAGACCTCATCTCGACTACTGTGCCCAGATTTGGTCACCTAGGTTTCTTCTTGATGGGGAGGAGGTGGAGAGGATCCAGAGGCGAGTGAACAAGATGATAGCAGGTCTATGGAATGAATCATATGAGAACAGGTTGAAGATTTGTGAGTTGCAGAAATTGGTTGATAGGCAGAAAAGGGGAGATATGATTGAGACATTCAAATTGCTAAAGGGTTTTTATAGAATTAATTCAGAGGATATTTTTGAGAACAGGACTGGACAAGAGTGTGGTTAGCAAGGGTGTTAGAGCTGGGTTCTTTACTTTTAGATTGGTAAATGAGTGGAATAAGCTGCCAGAGTCTGTTGTGAGTGCTATGGCAGTGAGTGAGTTCAAGGCAAGGTATGATAGATACTGTGAGAATGTCATATAGTTGTGTGGACATGATGTTTAGGGCCTCCCTTGATGAGTCTAAGGAGTCCCTGGTTAATCCTGGTCAAAGGAATGACCAGTTGAGCTATACACTCTTTTAGCACACATGCTGATATTCCATCAGTCCCTATTGCTGAATTCTTATTCAGTTTGTGCAAAAGCTCTAATACCTCGGCCTCACACACACACACACACACACACACACACACACACACACACCTGTGTGAGGCCGAGGTATTAGATGTTTCTTCACTAGATGAAGAAACACACCTGTGTTTCTTCATCTAGTGAAGAGGTAACAGTGAGCTCAATGTTGCATTCACCAGGTTGATAGCTTTTAAAAATTGGCACTCATTAACTGAACAACCTCTTCTGCATCTGTAACCCTCACGCCATCCGGATTTAGAAGAGTTATTCTTTCATATTCATTCTTTCTTTTACTTGTGGCATCTCGATAGAATTCTTGTGGGTTATCTTTAGCACGCAGAGCCAATTTCTTTTCAGAATCAGACTTTGCTTTCCGTACAACAGTTGTGACTATTCTAGCCTGCTACTTATAACGTTCATAACGGACGTCAACCTTATGCAAATGGTATTCCTTCCACATCATCCTTTTCTTATGAATCTCTTGCTTAATAAGATTACACATCCATTTGACTCCTACTCTATTTATTCTTCAAACTACTGAAACACATTCTGATATTGCATCATTTAAGTATTGTTTAAATGCTTCCCATGCACTGTTGATATTCTTTCCATCCAACAACCGATCCCATTCCACTGAACTCGGTATACTCCTCAGTTTGTCATAGTTTCCTGCTTTGTAGTTCAGCATGTAACCTTTTCTGAATGGAACATTCATAAACTTAGTCACTTCCCAAGTGAGTACTGGATGATCACTGTCATCAATCGGAGGCAGAATAGTTACATCTTTAACTGAAACGCCCTCTGACACTATAATCAGATCTAACACTCTTTGACCTCAAGTTCCTTCTGTCACTTGCTGCTTGAGGAAGTTGTCACACAACAGCTCAATAAATGCATTTTCATTATTCCCAACATATTCTACTGCTACTCAATCAATATTTGGATAATTAAAATCTCCCATTATGATTACTCTTTTCACGTTCACCTTTTCTATTTGGTGATGCATTTCTTCATCACCAGCTACTGATCCACCAGGTCTGTAACAAAACCCCGCTATGTAATTTGTCTTGTTAGATTCCAACTCACACCGGATGGCTTCAAACTCACTGACACATAAAATATTGTTAGTAGTATTACTACATTCATAAGTCTCAATTCTAACTGGATTTAAATCATCCAATATCATTAGCAGCATGCCTCCTCCTCTCCTATCTGCTCTATCCTTCCTAAAAATACTGTACCCATGACACTCGATACCAGTTGGTGGGTCTGATTCTAATAGCCAGGTCTCAGTAATTCCTACAATCTGAGGTCGCAACATATTGACTAGGCAACAAACTCTACCCTTTGTTTCTGATACTCCTAGCATTCGTGTATGGACATAATAATCTACCTGTATGTTCTTTTGTATACTTTTGTTTGCAGTCTGCCTGACACAGTTGGACATCTTGCAGATCTCTATTCTTCTCTAATGCCCACATGTAGATATCTTTGCACACATATAATGGGTCCGAACCGGACGAACACAAACCCTAAATCATTCTCGCCTCATCAACATTTCCATGACAAAGCCCATTCCTGTCTTTAACACAGTTATATACCATTGCCGCTCTTACACTCACATTCACACCATTCCTCCCTTTATAATTTAGTTTCCCTGACTTTCTGTGTTAGGTCTCATACCAGTTATTAGTTTTTCCAGACTCCTTATACCAAACGCATTCAGGTGTAGGCCATCCCTCTTATACAAATCCGATCTTCCCTCAAACTCACTCCACACATCCAAAAACTCACATCCATTCCTTCTACATAGCCTATGCATCGAATCCTTTGCCATCATGCCCTTCTTTTACATCAATAAATTTTTATAATTATTGATTTAATTAAATAATTACATCAAACTTCTTTTAGTATTTTTGATGTAATTATTTATTGATGTAACTATTTTACATCAATTTTAATGATCTTTAATTCTTGGGAGTGGAGGGGGAGTATTCAGAATTAATACAGTTTTAGCACAATTTCATATATAAAAAAAAATTGACTGGCATAATTTATTAAAAATCAACTAATTAATTAATTCCAAAATCCTAAATTAAATTATTTCAGTTTAAAAGCAAAAAAACCATAAAACTAACAAGTAAAATAATATTAAATTACTCACACTTACCTTTTAAAAATGTGTTTTTCTGTTTAAATTTGTTTCACTATAAATTTACAATTTACACTTCACTCAGTGACTCATTAGACACAGAGGGCATATGAACTGGTCTCGCTGTTCACAAATCAGGAACACGTGTTTTATTGCTGCAATGAAACGTGTTCTATGGATACCGCCATGGGCCGAAACACGCCAATTCATAATAAAATTTTAAGACAGACAAAAGTTACATATAAGGTTATAAGACATAAGATTACAGATCTCAATCACTTTTACAATTATAATTTGTGGAATTTTTTACTCGGGCCCGTTCCCCCCCCCCCCCCTGCAGACACCCATGATTGTATGATTGCATTTTTATCGACGTATGAAAGTTTGAGAGTGCATAGCGCAGCGCTCATCTTAATTGGTCCAATGCAATTAATTGCAGGATAACTTTGAATACTTCTGCATAGAGTGGGGGAACAATCTCTTTTAAGATTTATTAGAAAACAACAATGAAGGAGAATGCTATAGTTGGTTGGTATATTTGAAATACTCAAAGATGAAAATATGTGAACCATCATTTATAAGACATAATTAACATTTGTGATATGCGTGTCCTGTAAGTTGCTGGGTAGAGCAAATAGCACAATCCTATAAAGTCTAGACATGAATAAGTGAATTTATGATGGCATAATTAAAAAAAAAACTTATGAGACAGAGAATGGCAGGAATAAATATCATTTGATGGAGCAGCAAATCTTGTAAAATTTGTTGCCCATGTTATGTGTATTTCTCTGGTTTGTGTATATTTTGATCCGTTTTCCAAGAAATTTCTTTTGTTTACTGAGACTCAGTATACATAACATCCGATCATTATCAGAATTATCCACACTTTCGAGAATCCTACACTCATCAGTTTTTTTTTTTTTAGTGTCAGCGGTTCTTCTGTCTTATCAATCTCACATATGCTGTTTTGTTGTAGATCAACAATGTCATATAATACACAGAATATTCATTTTTATTCAAGAATAGATTTTTTTACTGTCTGTTGTTTCTGAAGACTAGAATAAAAAAAGTCGCTATACTGTTAAAAAACTTCGCAACCTCAACAGATGCTATACTGCATAGCAAGAGAAACATTTAGTTTTTTCCTCCTAACATCCACTTTCAAATTTTCAGTTCCAGAAAATATGTGTAACAGCTGTTTTAATAAAGCCATCAGATATAGTAATTGCTCAACTCATGACAAGTGACAACATTCAAATGGATTGGTTGACACAATAACCAATCACAGCCGCTAAGTGCTGGGTAAGCTCGCCTAGCCCTGCCTTCTCAGTGGTTTAAAAAATATTAGAAAGCTAAGAATTTGACCTGCTGCGCCCTCTTTACATCTTTTCAAAGGGTGCAAAGGCATATGCATTTTAAAAGCACACCAGGGCTATTAACACAAATGTGACACAATGTTTACACAGTGAAAAGTGCCTTCTTCATGAAGCAATAATGCTTTATTACCCCCATGAAAAGGACAATGAAGTATTAGTACAGTATATTGTGTTCAATTTTAGGACGCAGTCTGCAAACAATTGGAGGAGTCTTTAACGGGAATAAATGCAAAAATATAATTTGGGTGATACTGATATTTCGTGGATGAGCACCACACACCTAGCTGGGAATATTCACCACTGGTAAGCAACCTCGTTACACATACACTAATTCCAAATGTACCTTTTCAAAACATTAACAAAAATGTGTTTACTTATAGTAGCCTTTTACATACATAGTTCAGTCAATTGTGCAAAACCTTAGTTATGTCTTGAACATAGGTTACGATCGTTGCTTGGACGATGTGGTGATTCTTGCTCCGAAGCTTGTCGGCAAGGTCAGGGTGAGTCTTCCATCGAAAACTGCTGCTGTGATCTCCCATTGGTAACTGGAAAGGAACTGCTGATGTCTCCATTATATCCACAAGTAGTCGCACTCTCCTAGCACATCCATGCATTCAAATAGGAGCTCCATTAATGGTGGAACTCCGTCCTCCGAGAAAGGAAAAAGCACCAAAAGTTTCCAAGAGGCAACAAGCAAAAGGTCCTAAAAATCTGTCTCAGATCTTTCATATATCTTCTCTAATCCTTTGTTACTAAGCTATAGTTACATTACATCTTGGTTATTTTGGATAGACTGGCTATTTTGCATTGATTAGAATTGAAGAACATCAAAACTATATTAGATTTTTGGAATCCAACAAGTCTGGTCTTGCTATGTATGCTATTGATACTAGACCCAGAGTTCTTTGGAACCAAACTAAACTTCTTCATTCCAGCAAGTTCAAATTCACTAGTTTTTACCTAGAAATATATGAAACTCTACGAAATCACCTGAACCGATACGACTGCATGCCAATATTCAAGTTTTGGGAAATGATCACTATTAACTATTCATGAGTTTTTATTTATTTATTTATTTTAATCTATGCAACTTTTTACAATTGTTCCTTTGAACTCTAACAGTGTAATATCGTACTTCCACTGCGAACCGAGACATGAGCTAATATGTGCATGAATTATGACTCATTATTACAATTCATCTTTTGAATGCAGTTAATGGTCTGTTCCCTGAAGTCCGCATGTAATGTTGGATGAAATATATTGGAGTTTTTAAATAAAATTCTATATAATTTTTTACTACATGTGTAAGCTATAGTTAATAACTATATTTATTTAGCTATTACATTATTATGCAAATATTACACCTTGGTCAACAAATCATCATCATGAGCACAAAAAAATACATGAGTGCATGAGTGCACTAGCAGGAAATCTAGTTCCAGTTGGTGTACCCATGTGCATACTGTATTGTTTTGCATCCATGAAGATGCCTTGGTGTTCAATGCAAAATATTGTATAATAATTAAATAGCTAAATAAATTTGGTTGGTTAATCATTATCCATAAATGTGTGTTTTCTCTTCTAAATATTATGTAAGCATTCTAGTTCTTAACATGTGTTGATAAAACCTGAAATGATTTCAATTTTGGCTCTTATACATAAGATAGCACTCTTCTAAACTTCTTATACTGCTTAACTTTATGATAAGAATTTTGCTATATACCAAATTTGTTAGTCTTAACTTTCACAATTATGGTAAAATCTGAAAAAGGAAAGAGTTGGTAAAAAGAAGCTGCACACCATCTTTGTTATTGAATAATTTTGTTATTGTAAAACAGTTGACTCTCACTATACCAAATACCACTATAGCAAACTCATTTATTATAACAAATGAAAAGTCCCAATAAAAGCCCTATATAGGTACAATACTATGCTCAAAGAAATTCACTATTGCATAAGTATCCACTATAACAAACTATTCTTGTAGTCCCTATGAGTTTGCTACAGTGAGAGGTGACTGTAATAATAACCATAATAATAAAGTACATTAGAGTAGAATTTCTCTATCTAATAATAATTCCTAATTAGTAAGTGGTGAAATGACCAAATATGTATAACTTCATCTTATAACATATAGAAATGTAAACATTTAGTTGGTACTTCTCCACCCTAGGAGTAAGATGCAGAAGAGAATAGAGGACAAATAACTATAACTTAGAAATTTGATATAGAGCTTCCTATCATCGTTTAAATTAAAAAAAAATGGCTTTTCTAAATCTCTGGAAACCTAATCTAAATGGTAATTTTTACACGCAAAAGGTTGTGCAGCCAAAAGCACATCAGTGTTGTGTGTGGTGGGTAAGAAGAAAAAGCAGGAATCTCTTGACATGTTTTTTGAACAGATGAGGTCATATTAGTGAAAACAGAGTGCCGATGTCTATTTCAAAGAACAAAGATTTCATGAAGAGAAGAAAGGCATTAATTTGGTAAATTTTAAGCTGGATAGTAAATAGATGTTGAATGCTCAGTTCAGCATGTATATACTCTCTCATAGAGTCAATTTTCTATTTTAAGTAAACTTTACTGCTGATTTATAAGTTTTTAAAGGACTGACAAAGTGCATATCCCTAGAATCTGGTCATCACTAATACATATACATACACACATGCATATATATCAACATCAGTTTCCTGATATGTACCCTAAAGAGGTGTGTTCAAGCTACTATAACAGCATTAAATGATTAAATTACATTATTATATAATCTCCTATCTCCATAATTTTCCTCTAAATTAGTCTATTACTAATAGAAAGGGGAATAGTAAATCCCTTTATGTTTTTATAGTGGGGTACTATAAAAACATAAAGGTTCATGCCGAAAAAACTATCGGCGAGCCCAAGTGTAAATGATCACTTGGGTAGTACAACACCAGGGCAACTCCATGCAAAGGTGGAGCAAGCTCCGTCACTAACTTTAATATTCTCTCATAATGTAAAACCCAGCTCCTAAGAGATTTATATATATTGTTTTACATTATGAGAAGAGGTCACTACCCAGACCGGTTTCAACCTTTTTTGAGGTCTCATCAGTGAGTAGGTAGACCTGGAATATCAAGGTTTTAACTGAACACGAACTTACATACCTCTACTATCGAATTGCCGAAGTGGTGTACTCCTATATTTATTGTTAATTACTAATTTAATAAGCCAGTAAAATAGCCTTTTGGCTTATTAAATTAGTACTTTGCATGGAGTTGCCCTGGTGTTGTACTACCCAAGTGATCATTTACACTTGGGCTCACCGATAGTTTTTTTGGCATGAAACTCTATGGATTTCGATCCAAGTTTCATACCCGGCTATAAAAACATAAAGGGACTTACTATCTCCCTTTTTATTAACATATTCGCTGGTAAAATAGCCTTTCAGCTTATTAAATTAGTAATTAGTCTATTACTTTTAAGTGCTCCAATACTGTCATATCTAACATTTCTAGCCCCTAAGGCATTTCAGACTGAATCAATCCTCCTTGACATTGGTCTTCCCCTTTGGCTCTTTCCTTCCATCTTAGCCTCAAATGCTGTTCTGCTAACCTTTCCTCACTCATTTTATTTAAGTGGCCATATCACCTTAAGTTAGCTCTACTTACATTCTTGAATAATAACAATGTCAAGTTCCTTTCTAATATCTGATTCTGCCACTGATGCCATCTATTCGCCCTCTTAATTTTTCTCAGAACCCTCATATCTGTGGTCTCTTCTAGACTTTGATCAAGTGCTTTTTTTTTCTAACCCAACTCTGAGAATCATAACTTAAAATTGAATATTGTCTTGTATACTACTAGTTTGGTGCTTTGGTTAATTTCTCTCTTATTCCATATAAATTTATTTAGCTGGCTACCCACCATACCAGCTTTGCTTATTCTGTTATCTATTTCCAGATTTAACTCACAATATTTACTAAAAACTATGCCTAAAAGCTGAAATATTTTATGTATTGGATAGATTTTGCATCATTTAGGATGCAACTAAAGTTTTCTATGTTCCTGCCTATTTCATAGTTTTGGTCTTTTTATTACTGATTTTCATGCCAAATTTTTTATAGCTGCTATACAATTTAGTTTGCAAATCCAGAAGAATTGCAATAAATGTGTTAAGAGTACAACATCATCTGCATAAAGCAAACAGCTAAGCTTAATATCTCCAATTCTAATATCAAGCCTAATGACACTTTCTTTCATAATGTGATCCATATAGGTAATGAATACAATGGAGATGTGCATCATTTTTTCTTATCCCTGATTTTACATCAAACCATCTTCCTGTATTTCCTTCAATTCTAACTGCTGACTTACAACTTAAATATAGACTATATACTGTCCTGTATAATGTTCCATTTACCCCATATAATTGTAGTATTTTGAAAAGCTTTTCTCTGGGCACCTTGTCATATGCCTTTTCCAGATTTAAAAACTTAAGTACAGATCCTTGTCATATTCCCATGATTTCTCAACGATTTGCCATAAAGTTAAAATCTGATCTTGACAACTTTTATTGGTCTGGATCCAGCTTGTGTTCTTTTCCAAGTTTCTCTTCCAGAATCTTTCTCATCTCCTTTTCAAGTATGCTTGTGGAAATCTTATCTGAACACTTGGTAGAGAAATTCTTCTGAAATTCTCACATTCAGCTTTATTCCCATTTTTAGAGATGGAAACTTTCAGAGCTCTACTTCAATCATCCAGAATTTGACTTTCCAGATAACCTACACTGCATTATTCAGGCCTCTGAATAATAGTGTAGCCACTACAAAACTTTTATGCTTCCATACTTAGACATTTCTGGCTGAATATCATCAGCTCCAGCTGCCTTTCTGCATTTCAAGTTTTTGATGGCTTTTTCTATCTCAACTATTGATATGTAATCCTCTTGAAAATGTTCTAGTGAGTTCTATCACTACTTGTTTCATTTAAGTCTTTCAAAGTAATTACTCCAGACATCTAAGAAATCCTTATCTGCCGTTTTCATGTCATATTATGTCATATATGATTCCTTTTAAAGTACTTTTTTCTCCATTTCTAAGCTTTTTCAATAGCCTCCAAAACATTTTGACACCTTTCTAATATTTATTTTCTGTATTCTTACCAGCCTACCAATGACTTTTGTTTAGCTACTTTTACACATAGCTTAGCCCTCTTACATTTTTTTGCGTATTCTTTTAGGGCTTCTGCCAACTTATTTGCTAGGAACTTTTGGTATGCTTTCTTCTTTTCCAGAATTGCTGCTTTAACTTCTTGTGTCCACCATGGGGTTCTTATTTTTCTATCCTTCCACACAACTTCACCACATACCTCCCTAGCTGAATCAATCAATGTCTTCTTCAGAGTTTGCCACTAAGACCTCATTTCTAGTTTTCAAACAGCTTCAAATTTGCTTCAATAATGTTTGTATAGTCGAGTTTACAGTTTACCTATAACTTTAATCATTTTTAAAACTTTCTTATATGCTGTTCTTTTTCAACGTAACATCATTATTATCCTGCTTAGCACTTAGTGATGGTCACTCCTAATTTCAAATCCTCTGCACACTTTTATATCTTGAATCAGCATAAAAATAACACTATCAACAATGACATAGTCAAAGTTTTTCTTATTTCTTGTATCTTCTCTCCACATGAACTTGTTGTCTCCACTATGTTGGAACATGGTGTTAGTAATGACTAGTCCGTGTCCTGAGCTGAAATCCAAAAAATATCATTATTATTAGCTTTGTCCTTATCTCCAGATTTTCTCAAAATGTTCCTTATACCCAAAAGGATTCATTTGCTACTCTGCTATTTAGATCTCTAACAAGGACAACTTTTTCCATTTCTTTGTTTTAGCTGCCTGTTCTAATGACTCAAAAAATTTTTCCACTTCTTCCTTAGAAGAAACTTCTGTGGGACTGTAGGCATAAATAAGTTTCATTGTCCATTTCTCCATTTTGAAGTACGCCCACATCACTCTACTTGAAACTGCCTTCCAATCAAGAAGTTTGTCATCATCATGTTCTGTGTTGAATGCTATTGCTACTCCTTTCTTTCTTTGAAGGAGTAGCGATAGCATTCAACACCAAACATGATGATAAACTTCTTCATTATACATATACAGTCATCCCTTGACGTATGTCCATTCGAGTTACGTCCTTTCGAAGATACGTCCGTGATTCATAAGGAAATAAATAACATTTTCGGCTATACTTTCGAACAAGATGCAAGCGAGCTTAAGGTAAAGCATGCACAGTGGCAACAGCATTTTCAGCGGCAACCTCCCTCGGCAGTCGGCACATATCTTCAACCGTTCCTCTGTTGATTTTGTGTTTGAGAAATGGATTATTTGTGTATTTATCATTAAATATTTCGCGATATTTTGTGCAACATCTCCCCTACACGCCCAATTAAAAAGCTTAGTGAAGAATCACAAAAAAAGGGGCGAGCAATTGATCTTGAAACAAAGTTGCAATTTATAAAGCAACATGAAGCTGGTAAGCCCGTCAATGAGATCACACATGACTTCGGATGGTCTCATTCTACAGTGATGACCATTTTGAAAAATAAGGATAAAATCGTCGAGGCTGGGAAAGGATCTGCTTTCATTAAATTGACAAGAGTGATGAAGCAAAGACAAGGTTCTATCGGTGATATGGAGAGGTTACTTGCATCATGCATAAAGGACCTGAACCAAAAGCAATTACCCCTCAGCACTGTGACCATAACCGCTAAGGCACTAAGTCTCTTCAACATATTGAAGGAGAAAGCAGGGCCCAATTATCATTGCGAATTCAATGCTTGTTCAGGTTGGTTCATGAGATTTAAGCAGCATTTTGCACTCATAATGTGAAAATGTCTGGGAATCTGCAAGTGTTTAGAAGGCTGCCAAGGAGTTTGTGGAAAAATTGGATAAAATTGTTTGCCCCAGCAAATATTTAATATGGATGAGACATCCTTGTTTGGGAAAAAAATGCCCGAGCGGACATTCATCCACAATAAGCTACAATCTATACCTAATTTTAAAGCTCTTAATACCTGTATTACGATTCTATTATGGGTAATGTGGCTGGATATAAACTGAACCCATTTGTGATATGACACAGTGAGAATCCAAGAATCTTCAAAAACATTAGGAAGCATACTCCCAGTTCATTATCGGAGCAATAAGAAGTCATGGATAACTCAAAAATTGTTTGAGGATGCCTTAATCAACTGTTGTGCATGTGAAATGGAAAGTTATTGTGTGAAAGAAAATGTAGAATTTAAAATTTTATTAATTCTAGATAATGCTCCAGGTCATCCATCTTATACGTCTTAAAGCAGTGATCTTCACCAACTTCAAGGGCTTGTTTCTCTCTCCAAACACTACTTCATTGATCCACCCGATGGATCAGGGAGTTCTTTCAATGTTTAAGGCTTATTATCTATGGAGAACTTTTTCACCAGCCATTTCTACTACTGAAGGAAATGACCAGACTCTCATGTAATTCTGGATTCTGGAACACATTCAATATTTATCATGCTATTAAATATATTGCTGTGGCTTGGGACGAAGTGACCTCTCAATGTATGAGTGGCATATGGAAAAAGACATCAAAAAGGTTTGTGCATGATTTTGGAAGTTTATAATAGTGGGCCCAGCAAATAATCTGAATCTCAGAGTGAATGATGATGACATAATTCACTCAGAGAAGGTCCCCCCCCGAAGGGTTGACCAACAAAGGATTGGTCAAACTGGAGGAACAACTTGAAGAGGAAAAAACGAAAAATGGAAGAGGGGAAAAGAGAAACAGGAAGTAGTTAAACAATGTACAGTGAAGGGTCTTGCAGAAATGTTCTTTGAAGTTAGCAATGTTCTCAAAATGGCTGAAGACATGGACCCCAATGTTGAATGCTACTTAATAATATAAACTAAAGTACATGATGCATTTGCTTGCTATGAACAAATTTATGATGAAAAGAAGAAGAGGAATAAGCAAAGCACATTGGACATTTTCATCAAAAAAAAAACAAAGGCCACACCAGAAGAGCAACAGCCTGGTCTTTCGCACAGGGAAGGTAATGATGTGATTGTGGAGGAAGATTTGGATGATTATTCTCCTGTTTTATAGTGGCAGTAACACACAGCACAGTTTTATAATAAGATTCAAAAATTAAAATGGCAGTACACTTATTAGGGTTAAGTCCCTAACCCCTATAACTCTATTGATTTAATGTATCAACTTACGTCTGATTTGATTTGGGTTCTGCCGGATGGAACGGAACCTGTACGTAAGTCGATGGATGACTGCATATTAAATATATATCTGAGTCATAAAATCTCACAAGATCTATAGCACATCAGTGCCAAGTGTGGTTAAGAGGGTAACAAAAAGAAAAAAATGTTCACGTTTTTTAAACAGTTGAAGGCTGTAGTTTTTGAGGAAGACAGAGTAATGGAGGTTGTTCCAGAGGACAGAGACAGACAGGAAGAACACAAGAAGTTAATCTGATAAGCTTGAAGGTGGATAGTAAATGGATGCTCACAAGAGGCTGCTCGTGTTCTTACAGTTTTTGAAGAAAGTGGAGGAATGATAGTGGTCAATTCAGCAGAACCCTGACCATGAAAGTACCTGCAGAAGAGACATTAGACAGAAACTGTTTGTCTGTGAGAAAGGGACTGGAATGATTATGTGAAAGCGGGATCATTAATTAATTTGACAGCATTCTGAATAGCATCAAATGTGCAACCACCACCCCGAATGCATAAGCAGTATTCATGTTTGGACAGATAAAGGATTGATGTTAATAGTTATATATATATACATGAAAAGTAGTGCCTTGTGAGGAAAAGCACAGTCTTTTGGCAGCTTCACAAAGCAGAAGTGTTATCAAAAAATAAACTGAAGTGACATGATTTCTTTATTGTGGAAAATTTTACAGGTGGTGTTTTAGTAGTGTTGAAGTTAACAAGATTATCCTCACCTCATTGAAGAATAGTGAGGAAATTAACATTTAAAGCATTTATTATGGAGAATCATGAGGCTTCTAATAACTAGGCTCTACACATTTTGTCGAACAAGAAGAGTGAAGTGTATTGTCATCAGCATAACTATGGATAGAATTTGAAGTCTGTGAGAGCAGGTCATTTAGGTATGGGAGGAAGATATCAGGTGAAAGTATATAGCCGTAGGATTACCTGCATTGGTGGGGAAATCAAATATAAGGACCATCCACCCATAGTTGAAGGCAGGCCATAGCGTGGTAGTTTGTTGAGCAGATCTCTGTGCCAGGCCTGATCCAATTTCTTAGAAATGTTAAGAGCAATCATGTAAGTTTGTCCAAACCTTTCCATGGCTTGAATCCAGAGGTGGGTGATGAATGCTGTGGATCAAGAGTAGTAGAATCCATACTGTTAGCCACAAATTATCTGGTGGGCCTTTAGGTAGTCAGAAGTTAGCTCTTATGATCTCCACAGAAAGAAACTGGAATAATCCTGAATAACTTGGATATGAACAAGTCATCTGGTCATGATGTCCAGCACTGAAAACTTGTTTGTCAGAATTAATACTTATTCTATATCTCTTCAATTTTTTTACTCAACTGGCATCTACCCTACATGAAAACAAATCAACATTCATCCTGTAGGGTAGATGTCAAGTAGGAAAAACTGAAGAGGAGATATAGAATTAGGTGTTAATTCTGGCAAACAAATTTTAAGCTCTGGACATCATGACCAGATGACCTGTTGATATCCTAGTCATTCAGGATTATTCTAGTTTCTTTCTGGCAGAAAACTAGAGGTGACATGGAGTGACTAGTTCTTAGTGGGGGAGGGATTTAGTCATGATCAGTCATCAACACAGAAAAAACTGAAAGATAAGAATGATGCCAGTAGATCAGTCTTGACATGGATGATATTATAATAGTACCATCTGGAGGTGAGAGGGGGAAGGAAGTGTGAGTGGGCAGAAGTTGTGTCCAATAGCTTTGGCTAAGAACCAGAATGCTTAACTGCCATTAGAAGAGGAAAGTTTGTAGTATTTGACCTTTTCAAAAGTGCATTTATATTTAATGATTTTTTTAATTTAATTTAATTTTTATTTATTTTTAGTTGTTGCAAGCTGCAATGTTAGCTGAGTGTGATGCTGAAGTTTTGGTCTCAAGCCATGCTGAATATTTTTCATGGACCTTGAAACACTTGTCAGAGAACCAATGCCTGCCCTGGATATCAGTCTGGAAATCTGGGTGAAGTGAGGAATGAAGGCCTTTTTTCTGTTATTTGGTGTGAGCAGGTGTTTGAATCAGGAGACCTAAAGCAGTAGTCAGACTAAGGAAAGGAGAGTAGATGTCTGATTTTGCATCCTTGTAGTGATAAGGGACATGAGATTGAGAATGGCTAAGTGTGGGTTATTCTAAAATACAAGAAATTTTTATCAGCTTGTGGTCTGAGTTACCAAGTGGAGAAATGACAACCATGGTGTACTTGGGAGGGAAGTTTGTGAGAAAAAGCTCAAGGGCAAGATGGTGGAATTGTTTGTTTAGAAAACAGACTATCTGTTAGGTGAATGCTAATGGCAAATACCTTAGCATCACTGGAACAGGAGAGGGGAAGCCACTTTGAGTTTTGAATGTTGAGGTTTCCAATGAAGATAACCTCACTATGTGGATATTTCAACTGCAGAAAATAGAGCTTTTAGAGACAGGTTGCCAAACTGGTTGGCCAAGTGGTTAGTGTACCTGATCTCCAACCAACAGACTGTGGGTTCAAATCCCACCATGGGTATGATGCTTGTGATTGTCTTTAGGTGGAAGATGAATTTCATCACTTGTGTGAAACCACTGCCCTGCCTGAAGTGGTTTGAAAAAGTTTCATGTTTGGTCTTTATACAGGATTTCCAGACTATGCGAAAAATTAAATTAAAAATACAAATATATATATATATATAATTAATAAAAAAAATCCTTAGCCCATCCATGGTACAAAAAATTCTTTAAGTTTGCAAATAACATTGGGTGGGTGGGAGCAACATTAAAAAAGTAATAGAAGCAGCCAGAGTGGTTATCTTAATTTTTTGAATGATAGAAAACATGGATTGGTAAGAAAATTTTGAACCAAAGCAAATCAAACAGGAATAGCAGATTCAAGGTTCTGAATTCCCTGACATGGGATGTCAGTTCTCTTATGAATGTAAAGTACCAACTGTGATAGCTAGGTTTTGAATTGTATAGGTAAGGGTAATGCACATTAACTGCTGTTAATGCTACTATATGTTCATAAAATGGATATGGAAACTTTTTTTTTTTGTGAGGATTATTAATGTTTGTGTATTTTTTTATTTTATTTGGATTTTTTTATTTTATTTGGATTTTTTTGTTATGATTTTTGCAACTTTTTTTGTGATCTGTAGTATAACTGTAATTCAGTTATACCACAATTAGAGAGTTAAAGAGTCATGAAAATGAGAGATAAAAGACTACCCACACAGAAGGAACCCAGTCTCCTCATTGTGTGTGGCTTTAATAGTTCCCCTGCACTCCATGACATCTGCACTTCCTGTAAGGCATGAACTGGAGGCTTAATATATGATGATTGGGAAGCCTCCAGATTTGTTACTATCAAGTTCCGTCTTATATATTAGCTACTGGCTGGACTACAGAAATGTTTTACTACTGCACCCTTGAAGGGAGGGAGGGAGGGGAAATCCTACAGGGTGAGTGAGATGCCTTTGAGGGAATGGAAACTGGAGTCCTTGTTCTGGCAACCAAACATGGCTGCAAGCCAGTTAGGCCCTAATAAGCAAGGCAGTGGTCTTTTACCAAGGGGACATCTAATCCCTAGAAGTCTAGTTGGCATTTCCTGTAACTAGCAAAGGTATACTTTTGCAGCAGCAATACTTGACAGATACTAGGCCCCATTGTAGAAAACATTACACATTGTGAAGATAGCGTTGCCTTGAATGTGAGAGGCTATATGTTCCGCATGAACAGTCCTTCATTAGTCCCAAACATTCACCTGATCATTCAACTAAATCAGCCATGCAAGACTAGTATTGCACAATAATTTCTCCTATGTTGCTTATGCCAATACATTCTCTCTCTCTTCTAAAAAAGGTTCCAACAGGACTCTAAGCAATTTTCAGATTTTAGGTCAAGTCACGTGCTTTTTTTTTTTTTCATTAGCAGTAACTCTTTCAAATTTATTATTGTCTTCATTCATTTTCAACACAGTGGCATTATTATTATATTGCATATATGTCTATATTCATGTGATCTAGAATGTGTTAATTAACACAAATATAGTAAGCTGCTGTTTCAGAATTATGGCCAAAGCAACCAAGGCTAGAGGCTAACAAATTGTGTCTATAAACTGGATGTGCTATTCTGGCTGGTCTGTCTGCCTGTTTTGAGGGATGAAATCTCAAGTTTCAAAGTGGAAAAAATCTGACCACCATATGAGACTGGCTAACAGAGTAATAAGCAGTTACTTACTATTGTAACTCAGTGAAGAGGCTATAATACAAGAGCCAAAATGTTGATTTGTCAATTAACTTTTAATAGTATTAAGTTATAGAGCAAAGAGCATAGTGAAATTTCCTAATTCTCCATGGAGACAACTCTAAATTTTCCACTATTTCAAAATAGTGGCTATGATTTTTTGAAATGCCAGAAATTCATATAACCATCTGCAAAGCAGAGAAAATCAAAATCTCATAAAAAAAAAAGAATGCTTTTCTTAGTGGTTTATATAACAAGTGCACTAGGCAACTTACAGAACATTTCAGCTGAGGATTGGACTCGTATATGATTCAGCAATCTTTCAAAAAAATAAATATATCAAAATATACAAACATAAAAAAAGCATTAATTTTATGCTATTTAGCCTATTTTTGTTTAGGAGTTCCCCTTTTTATAATGTCATTGGCTTTTTACTCAGTTTTAGGGCATTACTGAAGTTTTACATAGATAGATAAATATATGAAGAATATAAGAGGGAAAATTCAGACATACCTTTGTAGGATTTGCTGGCTGTGTTCTTATTCAGTGGCATCCCGGTGAGTGGCAATATACATTCATCTGATGTTAAAGGAAGGAAGTATGACTGAAAGGAAGTGTGTTTTAGAAAAGGTGGGAGTAAAGTAATGTGTGTGAGAATTATTGGTGAAGCAAGGAGCATGTGAATCTTTTTGGAAAACCCAGGTTTTTTTTTTTTTACATAGATATATTATTAAGGGTGGGTAGTGAATATTTTGGAGGGTGGGGGTGAAAATAAAAACAATTTTTTGGAGAAGGGGAAGGATATGATGGGATAAGATCAGGGGTGGGAGTAACAGGGTTTGAGCCGTTTTGAGTCTTGGGGGAAGTGGAGGCTATGTCATGTCGGCTTGGTGTTTCCTGATTCTCCATTGAGACAACTCTAAATTTTCCACTATTTCAAAATACTGGTTATGATTTTTTGAAATGCCAGAAATTCATATAACCATCTGGAATGCTTCTGCATAGCATAGAAAATTAAAATCTGATAAAGGAAGCATGCTTTTCTTAGTGGTTTATTATAACAAGTGCACTAGGCAACTTACAGAAACACCAAGTCGACATGACATAGCTCCACCTCCCCCATGAACTCCGAAGACAATGCACTGTCGAAACGACTCACACCCCGTTACTCCCATCCCTGATCTTATCCCATCATATCCTTCCCCTTCTCCTAAAAATTATTTATATTTTCACCCCACTTCCCAAATTATTTTCTGGCCATCTTTAATAATAATAATATATATATATATATATATATATATATATATAAAAACCTAGGTTTTCCAAAAAAAGATTCACATACCCCTTGCTTCATCAATAATTCTGCCACATTGCTCTATTCTCCACCTTTTCCAAAACACCTTCCTTTCAATCATACTTCCTTTAACAGCAGATGAATGTACAATATATCGCCACACGCTGGGATGATGCTGAATAAGAAGACAGTCAGCAACATCCTACAAAGATATGTCTGAATTTTCCCTCTTATATTCTTCATATATCTATCTATTATGCAAAACTTCAGTAATGCCCTAAAGCTGAGTAAAAAGCCAATGAAATTATAAGAAGGGGCACTCCTAAACAAAAATAAAGTAAATACCCATAA
Organism: Typopeltis vanoorti; assembly: GCF_054136105.1. Classification (NCBI taxonomy): domain Eukaryota; kingdom Metazoa; phylum Arthropoda; class Arachnida; order Uropygi; family Thelyphonidae; genus Typopeltis; species Typopeltis vanoorti. The sequence goes on from NC_143558.1 coordinate 110,852,051, forward strand.
AATTAATATTTACTTAGAGGAGTAATATTGGAATTTTCACAGAAATAAAACCTATAAAAAAAGCATTTTGACAGAAAAAATATGTTTTGAATCAAAATATTTTTTCTTCTTCTCCTGAAAAAAGAAGAAAAAACTATTTTGACATAAATTTACATTGTAATTGTTCAATGAAGACTGAATAAGTATAAACTGTAAGTATTTTAATTTCTTAATTATTACTCAACTGAGCTACACAGGCTTATACTTAAGAGCCTGTGTAGCTGAGTTGAAATGGTGTTTGCACTCCTCAGTGCTAAACCACCCGAAGAAAGAGCGTCGCAAGTTCGATTCTATTCACTGACTAGAAGAACTTTTGCTGGCCTGGTTGGCTGAATGGTTAGCGTATCCACTCTCCAGCCAAACAGCTATGGGTTTGAATCCTGCCGTGGTCATGGATGTTGGTGATTGTCTGCAAAAATACTAGTGGTGGTGAGGGGTGGTAGATGGCGTTGTTGTAGATGGTGGTTGTGGCTCGTTGTAGTTGGTGGAGACAGAGAGTTATAGAGTGGGTATCCCTCCCTCGATGAATCTTGGACTCCCTGAAGGTGTAATGTAATAATAATTATTATAAACTGTAAGTATTAGTAATCTAATCAAGATGAAATCAAGAAGCCACTGAAGAATAAAATATCAGATATTCATACCAGTTTCCATAGTGATACAAGTGAAGTTCATAAGGGAAGAGCAAAAATTATCATCTGCTATGCCACATGCTAATGCATCAGCACCAACCATGAGCAGGTTCTGAAATAACAGATATAACATAAAATGTTGACAAACTACAGTATTTTCTTTTATTAATAACATTTTTCCCATTCCTTACTTATTAGTCTAGATAAAATGTGACGATTTTTTTTTTTTTAATATTTACTGTGCAGGCTTATTATACAGTTTGTTTATACACACACATATATATATATAAACAGTCCAACTTGCTTATAACAAGCACCATGGGACTAATAAAATTTCCTCATTATAACCATTACTTACTATGAAGAATTAAATCTACCTCCTATTTTTAAAATTCTTCAATTAATGCTTCATCCATACCTAACTTGCAATTTCTAAATTTTGTTTCAATTACTGTTTTCTAGTGACAATATGTAAATATCTTTATTCTTCCACAATATTGATACTGTGGAAGAAGACAAAGAAAATGTTTTACACACGTCAACATTTTTTGCACTATTTGGCATTCACCAAATAGTGCATATTACAAAAGAAAAGAGTGGAAATGAAAAAGAACAAAGTATACTGTCATAGTGAAAGAGTTCAGGGAAAATATTGTTTTACCACATCTCAAGTGAAATATTGGATAGTTAAAACTAAGAACTTTAATGTTAAAAGATCATAAGATTTAATGATTACAAATACAAAGAGCCAACAAGTTTCACTAGCCACTGTCTAGCATTTTCAAGGCTGTACTGGTGGAGACTTTTCATGTAACTTTTCATGAGTTTTCATGTAACTTGATGCATTTGAAAACAAATGCATCAAGTTACATGAAAACATACACTTTAGTAACTGCTAGGCCGTTACATTTGATAATTCATGTTTGATGGCATGCATGCATTCGAATGCTTCAGTCAGAATCCGGTACGTGACCACGTGTTGTGTGGTTTTTCGCATATTGTAGTTCTGTTGAGCTGAGAGAATTGATGAGATGTTTCCATATGTCTTTAAGAATAGCACCTTGATTTCTATTTAAATTATTGCCTGTGCGTAGCACCACTGCTGCTTCTTTGAAAGTTCTGTGTCTGTAGTCATTCTCGATGTAAGGCATAGAACTGTTTTTCCAATCTATAACGTGATTTGATGTTGAGAAATTATGAGTTAAATCAGATGTGATTATTCTATTGTGATTGACATCCCCACATGTTCCTTCTGACTTATTTCAAATCTTCTAGAGGTCTGTCCAATGTAAGAAAGGCCGCACATGCATGGAATTTCATATACTCCAGGAAATTTGAAGAAAGGTACCTCATCTCTGGGTGATCTTAAGACTTGTCTAATCGTGTGAGTTGGTTTAAAAACTACTCTGATGTTATGAGCTTTTAACATTCTCGCCAATTTTGTGGATACTGAATTAATATATGGAATGACAGCTGCGGACACATATTGTGACTCCGTTCCAGGTTATTGGGGGTTGTCTTTAAAAAGCAATTTGTTTAAAATGTTAGACGGCTATCCATTCAGAGACAGAATGTTAGCTATTTGTGACAGTTCTCTCTGTACATCTACTTCTTTCGAAATAGACCTTAAGGCTCTATTACAGAGAATATGAACGATGCTGTGTTTTTGTGATCTATGATGGTTAGACGAATAATCTACATATCTACCTGTATCTGTGGGTTTCTTGTAAATGGACAGTTGGACACTGTTATCTTCTCTCCTCACCAGTATGTCAAGAAAGGGTAGTTCTTTGTTCTTCTCCAGTCCCATAGTGAATTTGATCTTATTATGTAGTGAGTTGATTTTATTAAGAAACATGAAAAGGTTTTCCATGGTATCCTTCCAGATGATGAACACGTCATCGACATATCTCCACCAAATCGACGGTTTAGGTGAAATGGTGGAAAAAATATCCTTTTCAAGTTTTTCCATAAATAGGTCTGCGCATGATGGTGAGAGGGGGCTATCCATGGCTAGACCTTCCGATTATTTATACTATGTTATTTACTTTGAAGAAATTTGATTTTAGGCAATGATGAAACAACTCGGTGATGTCCTGAGGGAAGAGATCTTTTAGAATGTTGACCACCTCTACGACCGGTACATTAGTGAATAAGGACACTACATCTAGACTAGCCATAATGTCCATTTGTGATATTTGGATACTTTTGATTTTTTCCATAAAGTGTTGAGAGTTTTTAATGTAGGTCTCTGTTTGTCTAATTTTTCCTTTCATTAAATTTGCCAGATGCTTTGTTAGTAAGTACGTAGGTGAGGATCTTCCATCAACTATTGGACGAAGTGATACATTTTCTTTATGAATCTTCAGTGCCCCATAAAGGCATGGAGTAATAGGGTATAAGGATTTAAGTTGTTTATTTAGTTCATGCGACCAACCGGTCATATTGCGGATAAGAGCGTTAGTCTCCAGATGATTACTCATGATGGGATTTTTTATCTAAGACTTGGTAAGTGAAACTGTCTGCTTGTAACAAGTTAATCTTATTAAAGTAATCTTTCGAGTTGAGGATGGCTGTTGAATTTCCTTTGTCCACCTTGGTTATTATAATGTCTTTGTTGTTACGTAAATTGTGGATTGCTTTCTTACCATATGGAGTAGTATTAGGTATTGGAGGTTTTGCTGAGGCAAGAATGATCTACTATTGAATCTGATAGCATTTGCTGTAGCCTCTGGAAGATGATAAAGACTTTTTTCTATCCCACATATGAAATCCATTTTAGGAATAAAATTCGGGGTGATAGCAAAGTTGAAACCCTTTTTAAGGATTTCTGATTTATGATTAGAAAGCCTGCAATCTGATAAGTTGAAAATCACTTTGTTGTTAGGGAGACCATGGTGCGACTGGAATTTGTTCTTATACAATACCTCAAATTTTTTTAATTTGTGTGATTTTACTTGCTCTAAAAGCTTTTTCGTAGCGATGATGTAATAAGTGGTCAACGTTATTCCAAGTCGTGTAGTTTAAACTGTCAGATATTTCATCAAACTGTTCTATGCACTTCGTGTCAATAATTGACACGAAGTGCAGAGAACAGTTTGATGAAATATGTATGAGCTTAACATTATGTTAAGCTCATACCTGTTATGTTGTATCCTTTCTCTGATTAACGCTAATGAAGTCTTGTAGTATATTCTTTTGGCTGTTGCAGATTGGATATGTCCTTTTACTACTAAGAACTTCGAGATGACAGAAAAATCTCTACATCTCTTCAGAAATATAAGGTGATTTAGTAACTTAGCTTTTTTTTTTGCATTTGTCCTTTTCTAAGCACTGAACTTTATGTTTCATCTGTGAAGTTAAACAGTTCATATTTGATCTAATGTGTTAAAACTAAAAACTTTAATTGTTAAAAGACCATAAGATTTAATGATTACAAATACAAAGAGCCAACAAGTTTCACTAGCCACTGTCTAGCATTTTCAAGGCTGTACTGGTGTGAAAACAAATGCATCAAGTTACATGAAACATACACTTTAGTAACTGCTAGGCCATTACATTTGATAATTCATGTTTGATGCCGTGCATGCATTCGAATGCTTCAGTTAGAATCCAGTATACATGACCACATGTTGTGTAGTTTTTCGCATATTGTAGTTCTGTTGAGCTGAGAGAATTGATGAGATGTTTCCATATGTCTTTAAGAATAGCACCTTGATTTCTATTTAAATTATTGCCTGTGCGTAACACCACTGTTGCTTCTTTGAAAGTTCTGTGTCTGTAGTCATTCTCGATGTAAGGCATAGAACTGTTTTTCCAATCTATAACGTGATTTGATGTTGAGAAATTATGAGTTAAATCAGATGTGATGATTCTATTTGTGATTGACATCCCCCACATATTCCTTCTATCTTATTTCAAAACTTCTAGAGGTCTGTCCAATGTAAGAAAGGCCACACGTGCATGGAATTTCATATACTCCACGAAATTTGAAGAAAGGTACCTCATCTTTGGGTGATCTTGAAGATTTCAAGTAGAAAGTGGGTACGCATTCAAATTTTCCAATCACAAGCAGAGCGACGTGGTAACACTCAACAGGATAAAAAGGAAAAGGCTATGCTAAGCAAATTGTGTTTGAAGAAAGCTCTTTTCATGAAGGAATAAAGTTGCAAGCTTGGATGTTTTATAATGTCTCAAAGAGACTTTTGAGATGTTAATTGAAGCAAATAAAGATGGAAACTTTTCTTTCAAAGAGTTTTGGAAGAAATTCAACATTTTAGATGCATTTCAGGTAATGTAGAACACCTAGCATAAAGTTTCCGAAAAACTATGAAAGGAGTTTGGCATAAACTTTATGCTCAGTTTAATGATAATTTTGAAGGCTTTGAAGACCCAACAAAGATTTTGAATTCTGAAATAAGTGATTTTAGGTATGGCTAACCAGTTGCAAATGGAAGTTTCAGAAGGTGACGTTAATGAGATGCATCAATCTCACATTATGGAACTCTCACCCAATGATCTCCTTGAATTAGAGGAACAAAAAAGAAATGAAGAAGAAGATAATAACAATTATGAAGCTCCGACTTGGGTTTTTCACTTTAAAAGGCCTAGAAGAAGCATTTAAACTTCTCGAAAAAGCTCAAGCAATCTTTGAATCACAAAATTCAGACTTTGGATGATATAGTAAATTTTTCAGCAAAATGAATAATGCTTCTGCTTGCTATGGAGCTATTTTATACAAAAAGAAGTGAAAGTCAATGAAGCAGATGACGTTCGAGGCCTTCTTTGAAAAAAAGATGCTGAAGCTTCCTAATATATCTCCTACTACCTCGATGGCTGCTGATTCACCCAGTGATATAGAAATCAGCTAATTTTTTTTCAAAGAATCTTTAATTTAAAATTTTTCTTATGTCATTTTTTAAATATGTAAATTTCTGGCCAGTAAAGTCTTTCCTTATCATTTAATATTCATTTTATATTTTAAATATTCCTTCTTACGAATATAACTCTCGCTTATAGCATTATTTCTAAGGCAAATAAACTCCTGCTTTACGAATTCCTGATTTACATACAGTCACCAGGAACCAATTAATTCGTAAAGGCGGGAACTACCTGTATAATATATAATATATATAATACATAATATGTTTGTGGAAAGCAGTAACAGACTGCATACTCAGAGTTAGGAGGATAAATCAGGTAGGAGTTAGATGAAGAGCAGCTTAATAGCAGGAGTTGCAGAAAATGAAAACACCGTGGAGAAAATATAAAGGCAACAAGAAGCACAAAGCAGAGGCAAGAAGAGTGACCTGTATGGTAAGAATGGCCGAAGCTAATTATGAAGCCAAAGGAAATCTCAAAGAATTCTTTCAACATGTGGCAAGTAAAAGGAAGAATAAATGTAGAATGATGACTTTAACGAGTGCTGATGGTAGAAAGGTAACAGAAACAAAAATAGTAAGAGTTAATAAGTGATCATTTTGGAAGGGTGTACTGTGCAGGTGGAGATACTGCAGTACCAAATGCGACATTGACTGATGGGAAAAGAGAGGTAGATGGATTGCAGGTAGTGCTTACAACATTGCAGAACCTTTACGCTAAAACAATCAGAAGATTATATAGTATATCAGCCTGTGTATTATGAGAATGTGCAAAGGAATTAGCATCTTATCTGACCAAGCGGTTTAAATTAAGCTGCCTCAGTTCTGGAAAGGTGCCAAGGGAGTGGGAAAATGACAGACTTCCATTCATAAAGGATGCTCCAAGATAGATGTAGCATATTATAGACCAACCAATCTCAGTAGTGATGGGTAATTGGAAAAGTTGGTAAAAGACAGAATTCAGGCCTGGATGTATTGGAATATGATAATTTATAGGGAGAAATAAGGTTTTGTGAAGGGTAGGTCTTGCCTTAGTAATGTGCTCACTTTTTATAATAAAGTGACAACAGAGTTGGAATAAAGTAATGCGTACCCAGTGATACTGTTGGATATTTGCAAAGGCACTGAAAAATAAATACGTACGTAACTATTGCATAAACTAGAAAATGAGGATGGATATGAAGTTGATGATGTAGATAGGAGATATCAAAGAGTTGCATATGGTATATCAGTGATTTAGGAAATGACTGAAGAAAAATATTCATGCAACAGTTTTTCTGATATTTATGCTGCATTGATTGTTAAATACAGTATTCTCTATTAAGTTAAATATAGTTTTATGATATCAAAATGGATGATATTATGGATCCATCTATATTTTATAGGCAAACGTAGAAAGCAAGTGAAGTTTCAAAATTTTTCCAACAAGCTTACATGAACAAGACCTGAATCAGTTGCCTTGGCTGCACTATTTAAACAACACAAATAAGTGGTATTCACCATTTATTAATGAATTAAGTAAGTTTCACCAGCCTGAAATACCAGGCTTCAAACTGACCAAGTTCGAAAGAATTGCTGGTAGAAGTGATGACAACAATGCATTCGACGATGTAACTAAGCTATGTCAGAAAGTTCAATTCATCATAAGTGATCTTGAGGTGGGTGAATAATAAAATATTAAACTACAGAGCTGAAAATTTATGTCATACATAGATACTGTAATAGACAATATTACAGATGCATATATATTTTATAGCAAAACACGGAAACAAACAAAAGTAAATAACGTAGAAAAATTTTCTTACTTTTGGAAATTTACTAGAAAGTTTATGAGAAGGCTATGTAAATCTGGTAAATTTTTCGAAGTTTTAAGTTTCTTTCTACATTTGGCTATAAAATATGGATAGATCCGTAATATTAATCTTCCATTACAGTATATTACTTATTTCAAATTGAAGCATTTCAGCTCTATATTTTAAAAATTTGACAGTTATTATATTTCGGGGAAGCAAAATTTTATTTTCCTTTTTTTATCAAAGAAAAGCCTAAAGTCTTCCATTTTGGCAATATAACATAAAAACAAATAGATGTTAAAGATAAATGCTTTTTGTAGCAGAATACATACATATCAAGTGAATAAATTCATATGGAATAAGAGAGAAATTAGTCGGAACACTAAATTAGCTGTATACAAGATAGTGTTCAAACCAGTTTTAACTTATGGATCTGAGAGCTGGGTCAGAAGTAAAACACTTGACCAAAGACTAGAGACCGCAGATATGAGAGTCCTGAGAAAGATTAAAAGCGTGAACAGATGGCATCAATGGCAATATCATATTAAAAACGATGATATTAGGAAAGAACCTGACATTGTCAACATCCAGGAATGTGTTAGCAGAGCTAATCTCAGGTGGTATGGTCACTTAAACAGAATGGGCGAACAAAGATTAGCAAAACAAGTGTTCTCTGCCAGATTGGCAGCAAAACAACCTAGAGGAAGACCAAGATATAGGTGGATTGATACGGTACAAAGTGCTTTAGACGATAGAAATATAAGATCTGATAATGTTGGAGTCTTGACACATAACAGACTGATTTGGAGGAAAATTATAGATAGGAAGTTAGTAATGGTGTAATTTTTTTCATGTAGTACTATCATATCCTGTACATCCCTTGAGGGTACATGGCAGGAATTTGATGATGATGTAACTGTCATTCATTTGGATGATATACTTATTTCTTGCGATCATGAATAGTTTTTTTAAGCAGAAAATTGGTTAATGTTGTCTGTTGGTTTTTTTTTCTTTTTTTCTTCATATATTTCGCAATAACATCTGACTTCTCAAATTTGCTTTTTGACTTTGGCAAAGCAATCAGTGTCTTGACCCGTATTTTCGAGTAGCTGAAGTCCTTGATTTAGTTCAGAAAATACTTCAGCTAATCCTTTTACAGTAAATTTTTTTAATGATTCCTCTTCTTCATCTTCCTCATTATTCCTTTCTAAACTAAATACACTACTTCTACAACTTTTCGTTTTGGAAAATCAAGTCTTGATCAGTCAGTTCACCTTCTTCATGATCTGCTATTTCTTCTATATTGGTAATATTGATTTCTAGATCCAGCGTTCTTGCAATTTCAAAGATTTCTTCACCAATTTGTTCTAACATACTATGCTCATTGTACTCTTCAATTGTCCAATTGTCTCCTGCGGTAGTAATTCCAAATTCTCGCAATAAGATTTTGGGAATTCCTGTTTGGGAATTTGCGTCCCCGACTTTTTTTCATCTGTCATATGCTTTAATGACCTTTATTTTAACATCTAAACTTAAAGTTTTCCTTGCCCTCTTTTTCATGTTGGAATTTTCATCAGTAGTATTACTTCTCTTACTGGAAATGATAGGGTTATGATAAGATACAAAAATTGCGATGAGAGAAACGAACACTTCGACTGCTGATTAGCAACTAATGTGTCAAAGGCTGTGATAAGTTAGAAATGGGCGAATCATAACAGCAGCTATTACGTACTGGTGATAGGCTTTGCTTGTCAACTAATGGCAACGCTGCAATGCATATGCAAAAGCAATGTGATATATGTATGTATATGCTGGTGGCAAAGTGAAATTAGAGAATTTTTAATAATAATTTCTGGCTATCATAAGCACAAATCGTCATAAGTCAAGGACGACCTGTCTATGTATGCATATATATATATATATATATATATATATATATATTCATTTATTTGCTTGTGGATTTGGTGAAATTTTATTACGCATTTTTTAATCTTTCTTCATTCTGCCATTTGACTGAAGTGCTAATTAGATTTGGCCAAAGCATAATAAATTAAATTATAAGCATTGCAAATTAATGACAACACAGAATGATAAGTAAAAATAATATTTATTAACTTATATTGCTGATTCACTGGTATTATATCCATCATCTTCAGAGTATAAAAACAGTTTGCCACAGTACACGAAACAACAAGAACATGGTATAACAGTGGGATTAGTTTAAAAAAATAAATTGTAAAGTCCTAATTAGGCACCATCTATGTTGGAAAAAGAGAGTAAACAAATATTAATTAGATCTTAAAATGACTGTCTCCCAGATTTTTGGTAAATTTATACCTGTTGAGGTTTGGAATACGTTTTAAAGATTCTGTTGATTCAAAAAACAATCTCACTCTGCAGTCATTTCATAGCACTTGAAGCTGGAGGATTTTAAATTTTTTCTCATGCAGGTTTTTAACTTAGATGAATTCTTTATTGGCCATTGTATCAGAGATGCTGTCATGGATATCCCACAGTTCTGAGTTTAAAACCTCACAGAATATTTCACATAGTGCATTGATAGCTGCATTTATTTTTGAGAGCTCCATAAATAAATGCAGCCATCAACGCTCAACACAACAAACTGGGGAATATCCTTGACAGCATCTCGGATGCAACAGCTAATAAAGAATTCACCAAAGTTAAAAACTGGCACCAGAAAAATTTGAAATCCACCAGCATCATAGTACTATGAGACGATTGCAATTACAAGATCGCATTGTTGTGAATTTATCTCAATAGCCCTAACAGATGAAACTGTTAATGCATTGAGGACATAATTTTGCCGTTACTCACAGGCAAGTTCCAAAAGCCAAAATGCCATTGAACAAGGAAGTATAACCTGCCTCCAGCAACAGGCAATAACATTCGTTTGAATGTGGCCAACATCCTAATTCATTCCAAACATCCCTAAAAAGGAAATCAGTGCTTTAAAAGTTACTGTATAGTTATTAACATCATATTATATTATACTAGGGGGGGGGGGGGCTACGTCCCCTGGCACCCAATCCCCCGAGTTCCGGACTAGTAGGCCGGTTCTCCTTGAAGTCTGATGACTTGAATTTTGAAGACTCTACACTCAAAGTAGCCCCTGAGTGTCGTCTTCAAAAGGGGGGCTCTGCCCCAATAGCGCTTATAGCACCCAATCCTCCGAGTTCCGGATTGGTAGGCCGGTTCCCCATGAATTCTGATGACTCGAAAGGGGGTTCTTCCCCCAGCTGAGTTCCGGACTGTTAGGCTGGTTCTCCTTGAATTCTGATGACCCGAAAGGGGTTCCTACCCCCTGGTGCCTGCGCTGCCCAGATCAGTGGTTTGATATTTAGCCACATGGTCCAGACATATTGGATACATTTTTGGTGCATTTAAATAGCCAACACCCTAAAATCCACTTCCTGGATACACTAATCACATGGCTTCCAGACGCTTCCTTATCTTTTTTTTTTTTTTTTTTGTTTATTGAAAACCCACACATACAGGAAGATATTTGCACAAACAGTCATACCATCATCCAGCTCAACAGTATGGTATCCTAAAAACACTAACCCACAGAGCTAGAGCTATTTGTTCCAAGGACAATGCTCTTACTGCTGAACTCACTCACTCACGTCACACCTTCTTAGCCAATGGCTATAATCTCCATAGGACAGAAAAAATAATAAATGCTCCCCAGAAATCCCCTCCACTGCCTATCACACACTGCAGCAAAACTGTTGTCATTCCATACATTCAAGGGACATCTGAAAGGATATGAAGAAGGCTCAATAAATATCAGCTATGCACAGTATTTAAACCTTATGTCAAATTGGCTACTCTCATCCATTCACCAAAGGACAAACTCTTTATCACATCCAAGTTTATGAAGTGTCCTGTTCTTGTGATTGGGTGTACTATGGACAGATAGGAAGAACTGTTGACATCTACCTTCATGAACATAAACAATACATCTGGCACCATTATGATAAGGCATGGTTTAGTGAACCATGCCTTGGATGTCACTTCACATATGTGTTTGGAATAAACAGAAGCTTTACAACATATTCCAAACCTCGACCAGTATGGCTATATAAATTTATCAAAAATCTGAAAGACAGTCATTTTAAGATCTAATTAATAATTGCTTTCTCTCTTTTTCCAAAATAGATGCTTCCTAATTAACTTTAGTTCCTTATATTGTCCATTACATTATTTTTTAAACTAGTCCCACTGTTATACCATTTTGCTGATGTTTTGTGCACTGTGACAAACTGTCTTTGTGCTCTGAGAATGCTGGATATAATACCAGCAAAATATCAGCAAATAAGTTAATAAATATTATTTTCTTATTCTATGTCAAAATAAATACCGTGAAAATAAATAACATGTACTGTGAACAGAAAAGTCTTTCCACACAATTGCAAATTAAATTTTATAAATGTTGGAAGTTTTTTTTCACTTGGTTATACTATAAATTACATATTTAGTTTAATCCATTATCCAAGTGTAAGCAAACAAATATTATTTGCCTGAAGTATCCTGAAGATACTTCAGGCAAATAATGTTTGCCTAAAGTATCTTCAGGACTGGGGCAACTCATGGCAACGGTGGACTGAGTTCTGATCATGGCAATGGTGGACTGAGTTGACTGTTAAAAAAATTCGTAGGGAATCAAAAGGTGAAGGCAAGCCAAAATTTAAATCTCCTAAAAAAAAGCGCCAGAGTAAAGAAAACCATCGAAACCGTTGCCTTGAATGATTTTGATGTAGACGTTATAAGAAGAACTATTCACGAATTTTACGTGGTCGAGAAAAGAGTGCCAACTGTTCCAAAATTGATTCCTGTGCTTAAAGAAAAAATTAATTTTCCTTGGAAAAGAGAAACTTTAAGGAAAATACTTCATGAAATCGGATTTTGTTTTAAAAAGTCCCAGAATAACAGGAAACTTATCATGGAGCGAAGTGACATTGTTTTATCTAGAATGCAGTATTTGAGAGCAATAAGACGTTTCAGGGAGGAGAAAAGACCATTGTGTATCTAGATGAAACTTGGATTGATAGTAATTTAACTTTGGAAAATGTTGGCAGTCTAAAGAAGAATGTGGAGTGCTACAAACCGGAAATGCCTCGTGGCGCATAATAATTTTGTGTGCAGGTGGAGAAATGGGATTTTTACCGAATTCAAACTCACTATACAAAGCCAATTATCATAGGCAAATGAATTCTACGCTCTTCGAAAAGTGGGCAGAAGAAAAACTGATTCCAAACCTTCCTAAAAATTCTGTTGTTATAATTGATGACGCTTCATATCACTCTATTCGATTAAGCAAAGTTCCAAATTGGTATAATAAGAAGCAAGTTCTTATGGATTGGCTCTCTGCAAATAACATTTCTCATTCCCCAGATATGCAAAAACTTGAATTGCTTAATTTGGTCAAAAGAAACTCGCCCACAATGAAACTATTTAAATTTGACACGATGCTCAAAGAGCATCGATTTCTAGCTTTGAGGCTACCATCATATCATTGTGATATTAATTCTATTGAGTATGTTTGGGCAGAAGTGAAAAGTTTCATTCGCCATTGCAACGTAACTGGAGATATTGACATGTCGAAACTTTTAAGCTTTCAGAACAGGCGATTGAAAGTATTACAGTTCACAACTGGTGAAAATATTGCTTTCATGTCACCTCATTGGAAAATATGTATTGGGACAGAGACGGAATTATCGAAGAATTATGCGAACCTTTGGTGATCAGTTTAAGTGAAAGTGATGGCGATTCGGACACCAATTCAGATGACAATGAAGATTAAAAAGATTTGATAATGGTATTTTTTTCCAACCTTTTTTTTTTTGCATGGGTTTGTTAAAAGAGTCACAACAAGTCATAAATAGTTAATTGGTTTAGGACATTAAAGTGCCTCAGTTCTCTCAATTGTATATTTATAATATCTAAGTTCATTTGAAAAAATTTCTGTTTTTATGTATGATTATTTTTATTTTATAGAAAACTTTCTTAAAAATAAACTTAGTTAAATTTTTGTTTTATTCTATACCTTTTTTAATTTTGTTAATACTCTACGTACATTTTTCCAACTGTTATACAAGCAAAATAGTTACACTTTAAAAACAACAATGTTTGTAAAAGAAAAGCTAAATTTTCCGACCTGTAATAATAAACAAACACATCCCAGAAGACAGATTGATTACCCTATTATCGGAATGGATTCTCCTTTTTCTGACATGCGCAGAAGTGTCGAGGGACCTCTAATCAGCGGGTGAACTATAAGAGAACTGAGGTCTTTGCTTGTGAGATAGAGAAAAAAAAAAAGAAAAAAAAAACTATTTTGGATGCATTAAATTTGACCAGGTTGTTATTGCTCCAGTGAAGAATGGTGTGGAGATCAGTACTAAGAGCATGTATTATACATTATCTTAAAATATGAGATATTTCGTCACTACAAGGTTTATCATATAAGTGGAAAGTACTATCATTAGCAAAACTTGAGCAGAGTTTGAGGTCAGTGATAGAAAGTAGTTTATATATATATATATATATATATATATATATATATATATATATATATATATATGAAGTCAGTAGGTGAAATAACAGAGCCCCAAGGAACACCATTATTAATAGGAAAAGGAAAGAAGGAACACCTGCCATTATATATAGTAAAGGATGAGAAAAAACTCATGATCCAACTGAAAGGAAAGAAGGCAAACCATACAATGGCAATTTTCCATTAATATCACTGATCTTTACTGTTAAGTTAAACATTGTTAAAGGTAAGAGAACTAAGGTCTTTGCTTGTGAGAAATGAATAAAAGATAAAATTGTGTTTTGGATGCATTAAAAGTCCTTCTCCCTATACCTACTAGGTTGTTATTGTCCCACTGAACAATGGTATGAAAATCAGTATTAAGGGCACTTATTATAAATGATCTCTTGAAGCTTGAAATATTTCACTACAAAGTTTGTATTGATGAAGTACACCTTCTACCATTGATAGACCATCTATCATTAGATATAGTACGCAATCAGAGAGAGAGAAAATTGGTGATCCAACTGCAAAGGAAGAAAGGAAGGAAGAGAGACCATACAATGGCAAATTGTTAAGATGGTGAATAATTTGAAGGAAGACACTTATCTTTAAAAAAAAACTGATGTATATGCTTATTCCATGCTGCAGGATGGATAAAGATGATGGCAGATGATAAAGAACAGCTGTTAGTTCAGGAATACATCTCTTAAGCACAAATGGTGAGATTCCATCAGACTGAGAAACCTTTTTGGTATTTAGGTGTTTTAAGAATCTTCTGATGTCTTCGGATGGAAGGTGATAAGAGGAATCAAATGCAATGATCCAGGTAAAGAAGATGATTTGCCTTGTCATATATTCTGGAGTGGATGAGAACAATGTCCAAAGATCAGCTTTAGGTGATGCTACAATACATCTGGGTGATAAAGAAGCATAAGCACAAATTGTGCCCAATAGCTTTGGCAAAGAACTAGATGGCACAACTACCACTGGCACAGGTAGTGATTTTTTACATTTAGCCCTTTTAAAGTAAGACTTGAGGTTAAAGATGGAATAGCAATTGTTGTGGACTTTAATGTAGGCTTCAAAAATGAAGCTGGAGTTTTTGCCTTGAGCCAATTATGATAAGCTGTTTTAAGCTGTTATGATAAACTATTCTTGGACTGACACTTTTTTTCTTTTTTTTTTGGGGAAAACTTTGGAATGGATATAGGATGGGAATTTTGAACAGAGTGCAAAATGAAGGCCTTCAATCCAACATAGATAACTTCTGAAATAAGATCACAACAAGTATCTGGATTTTGAGAATGGAAACAGTAGTCTGACCATGGAAAGGAGGAGAAAATTCTTGAAGATTATCAAAAGTTCGTGGCAAGTAAGTTAACTTGTGCTTTTAGAGAATACAGACAAAAATGTAAGAAAGCAAATCAGCTAAACAAAAGTCAGGAAAACTAAACAAATATCACGGAAAATAATATCAGGAAGGCAGTAACATATTCTGGAGGCTATTGAAAAAAGCTTAGAAATGGAGGAAAAATTGCTGTAAAAGGAATCAGAGATGATAAAGCTGGCATGAAAACTGAAGATAAAGATAATCCAGATATATCAGGTACCAGCATTGAAATACTGTTAAATGAAAGAGGAAGTAGCAGCACAGTGGTAGGAAACATTCAAGAGTAGATATAAATACTTGAGACAGAAAAGCCATCAAAACATTGAAATGTGCAGAGGCAGAAACAGATGATATTTGACCAGATCTCAAATATGAAGGTATAAACGTTTTTTAGCCACTATAAAACGTTTAAATGTTCTTCAAAAAAAAACGTACTTCAGGAGATCTGATCAGTGGGTCAAATTCCAGAAGACTGGAGTACAGCGCATATGGTACAGAACTACATGGGTAATCTGAAAAGTTCTTGGCCTAACAATGAAAAAATGAATTTATAATTTCAAAATTATTTTTATTTTTCATCATAATCTCCCTTAAGACACATTTATTCCAGGTATGCCCCAGCGCCATTATCCCATCCCTGCAGTGGTTCTCAGTAAGATCTGTAAAATACCCCTCTGCAGGTGCAATCACCTCTTGATTTGAAGAAAAACACTGACCAGTGAGGAAGAGTTTTAGTTTAGGAAAGAGGTAGAAGTCAGAGGGAGCCAAATCTTTGGAATAGGATGGATGTTCCAACAATTCATAGTGCAGATCCCTTAATTTTCCCATTGCCAAAACACCTTTGTGGGCAGGTGATGATTATTTCTTCTGCGAACCGGATCTTTTCTCACAAATTTTTTCATCTAGTCTGGTTAAAAGATCAGAATAATATTCCTCGGTTATTGTTTCACCCTTTTCAAAATAATTAATGAACAAAATGCCTGTAGCATCCCAAAACACTGATACCATGACCTTTTCTGCTGACGGACCCGAATTTGTCTTCTTTGGCACTGAACAACCGGCTTCTGTCCACTGTTTTGATTCTGGTGTGTAATGGTGAATCCAAGTCTCATCCATAGTAATATAGTGACACACAAAATCAGTTTTATTCTTGTTAAAATGATCCAAGCACTATTCAGACATTTTCATGCGAGTGTGTCTTTGATCTGCTGTGAGCAAGCATGCCACCCATTTTTTGCAAAGCTTTTTCATTTGCAATTCTTTATGCAATATATATCTTATGCATTCTTTTGAAATGCCTATAGTCTCATCAATTTCATGCTCTTTGACTCGCAGGTCATCCAATACCATATGATCCAATACCAGAAATCATATTATCTGCACTGTTAGATTCGAAAATTTTAACTTGCTTAACTTGAACAGGATGTAAAAATAAAAGTTACAACAGATTCCTTTAATCTTTGTACATCACCCACAAAATTTGAGCTTTGTAACATTTCTCAGTCACACTCATGACTTCGAAGTGAGTTTTTAATTCCAACCACTGGCTGAGAAGTCTGTCACTGAAGGTTCAATGGAGGGCCATGTTGTTTCACAATTGCTTACAATTCTCAGAGGAGCATCATTTTCGTTGATAGTTTGATACAGCTCTTTGTATTGTCTTGAAGAAGAGTGTCAAAACCACTTATACATTTCGGCAACTAAAAATTCTAATTTTATTGGGAAAGATTCTGCACAAGTGTGAGATATTGCGAGTTGAAATGAATGTCATACACACCTAATTAAAATTAAGGAAAGAATATACGCCTTCAGCTGTTCATAAATGCCATTATTGACACCAACCATAACACTGGAGTTGTCTGTACCAATTGCAATGAGATTTTTAATGGCCAGTTTCAAGAGCTTCGTCAAGAGCTCTTTTTTCAGTGCAGCCACAATACCACTAGTATCACACTTTTCTAGAATCACCATGCTCAGAAATGTATGCATAATTTTGTTGAATTTCTTGCTATAATAAATGATGGCCATTCCTAAAATCTTATTCACTGTGATATCATTCGATTTGTCTATTAGCATGTTGAAATTTTCATCTCCAATGTCCCAATTAGATCTTCTTCAAAATGCTCAGTTAGAATATTCTTTACAATTGCAGATCCCTTAGTTTTGTTGCATTTTTACTTCGGCATAATTTGATTGTCTGGGATGATATTTTTGCAAAGAACTACTAGATGATCGCAACAGTTGAGTGATGTGTTGTCAACATTATTGGGTGACAACAACATCATCATCAAATTCCTGCCATGTACCCTCAAGGGGTGTACAGGATATAATAGTACTACATGAAAAAAATTACATCATTATTAATTTCCTATCTACAATTTTCCTCCAAATCAATCTGTTACTTGTCAAGACTCCAACATTATCAGACTATATTTCTATAGTCTAAGGCACTTTGTACCGTATCAATCCACCTATATCTTGGTCTTCCTGTGGGTCATTTTGCTGCCAACCTGGCAGAGAACACTTGTTTTCCTAATCTTTCCTCTCCCATTCTGTTTAAGTGACCATATCACATGAGATTAGCTCTGCTAACACATTCCTGGATGTTGAAAACGTCAAGTTCTTTCCTAATATCCTCGTTTTTAATATAATATTGCCATTGATGCCATCTGTTCACGCTTCTAATCTTTCTCAGGACTCTCATATCTGCAGTCTCTGGTCTTTGGTCAAGTGTTTTACTTCTGACCCAGCTCTCAGATCCATAAGTTAAAACTGGTTTGAACACTGTCTTGTATACAGCTAATTTAGTGTTCTGACTAATTTCTCTCTTATTCCATATGAATTTATTCAACTGATTTCCCACCATACCAGCTTTGCTGATTCTGTTGTCTATTTCTATATTTAATTTACCATCTTCAGTAAAAATTGTGCCTAAATAGCTGAAATGTTTTACTTGTTCCACAGGTTCTCCATTCACAACACAGTTGACATTTTCAATGATTCTACCTATTTTCATTATCTTCGTCTTTTTATTGCTGACCTTCATACCATATCTATTACAACAGCTATTCAATTTAGTCAGAGAATCTTGCAGACTTGTAGCAAATTTATTTAGAAGTATAACATCGTCTGCATAAAGCAAACAGCTGACATTAACATCTCCAATTTTGATATCATGTTTAATACCATTTTCCTTCATAATGTGATCCATATAGATAATGAATAACAGAGGGGATAATGTACATCCTTGTCTCACACCAGATTTAACATTAAACCATCTTCCTGTACTTCCTTCAATTCTAACTGCTGACTTACAACTCAAATAAAGACTAAGTATTGCTTGATATAATGCCCCATTGACACCATATAACTGCAGCGTATTGAATAGTTTCTCTCTTGGCACCTTGTCATATGCCTTTTCCAAATCGACAAAACTTAAATACAGATCTTTGTTATATTCCCATGCTTTCTCGACTATTTGTCGCAAAGTGAATCTGATCCTGACAGCCTCTATTTGGCCTGTCAAATAGAGTGAAGAACCAGCTTGTTCTTCACCAAGCTTTTCTTCCACAATTCTTCTCAACCGTTTCTCAAGTATACTTGCATAGATCTTGCCAGGAACACTCAGTAGGGAAATATCTCTGTAATTCTCACATGCAGTTTTATTTCCCTTTTTATATATGGGTACTATGAGAGCTCTACTCCAATCATCGGGAATTCGTCCCTCTGTCCAGGCTTTCTGAACTATGCAGTGCAGCCACTGTAAGACTCTTATACCACCATACTTCAGCATTTCTGATCGAATATCATCTACTCCTGCTGCCTTTCCACATTTCAAGCCTTTGATGGCTCTTTCTACTTCAAGTATGGTTATGTATTCCTGACTGCATGCCTGGTCAGTGTTTTTTACCACTGTGCTGTCATCACTGCTTGTTTCATTTAGCAGTTTTTCAAAGTAATTACTCCATACTTCAAGGATATCTTTTTCTCCCGTTTTCATGTCACCTTTATCATCTCTAACTCCTTTTACAGCACTCTTTCCTCCATTCCTAAGCTTCTTCAACAACCTCCAGAATATTTTGCCACCTTCTTTATATTTATTTTCTATATTCTTGCCAAAGTCCTCCCATGACATTTGTTTAGCTAGTTTTACACAGTGTTTAGAATTCTTGCATTTGTCACTATATTCTCTAAGAGCACAAGCTGACAGGAACTTTTGATATACTTTCTTCTTTTCCTTCACTGCCTCTTTAACTTCCTGTGTCCACCAGGGAGTTCTGATTTTTTTATCCTTACAGACAACCTCACCACATGACTCTCTGGCAGAATCAATCAATGTTTTCTTCAGAGTTTGCCACTGAATCTCCAAGGTTTGATTCCTGTTCTCAAACTCTTTCCTTTTTTTTTTTTCAATAATCTTTGTGAATTTTAGTCTACAGTTCACATCTGAGAGCTGCTCAACTTTTATTCGCTTTTAAACTTTCTTACATGTTATTCTTTTCAATATGAAATTCAATTTTATCTTGCTCAAGACTAAATAGTGATCACTTCCAATTTCAAATCCTCTGTACACTCTGGTGTCCTGCACCAGGGAGAAAACATCACTATCAACAATAACATAGTCAATGAGACTTTTCTTATTCCTAGCCTCTTCTCCCCATGTGAATTTGTGCACATTTTTATGTTGGAACATGGTGTTAGTAATAACAGTCCATGTCCTGAGCAGAAATCCAACAGATATTTGCCATTATTATTAGCTTTGCTCTTTTCTCCAAATTTTCCCAAAATATTTTTGTATGTCTCACAGTCATTTCTTACTCTGCTATTTAGATCCCCAACAAGGACCAACTTTTCCTTTTTCATTGTGTCAGTTGCTTATTCTGAAGCTTCAAAAAATTCCTCCACTTCTACCTTAGTAGAACCTTCTGTGGGACTATAGGCACAAATAAGTCTCATTGTCCAGTTCCCCATTCTCATATTTGCCCACATTACTCTACTTGAGACTGATTGCCATTCAGGAAGATTAGCCTCGTATTTTGTGTTGAATACTATGGCTACTCCTTCTTTTCCTTGATTGTCATTGCCTGAATATAACATTTTGTATTTATTGCTCAGAAAGATCTCACCAGTTTTGGTCTTTTTTGTTTCAGTCACCCCTATTATGTCGATCTGGTACTTATCTAATTCCTCGGCTAGCTCCATTTCTTTGCCATTCAGGCTTCTTACGTTGATAGTACCGATCTTTAACTCTGGTGATGTTGAGTTGGGGTTTGTTTTCAGATTTGTTCCAGTAGCTGACTTTTCGCTGTTTGCCCTGGTTCCCCGGCGAAAAAAACAGGGGCCTTGTTTAACCGGGCGACGTGCCAGCCGGCATGAAATTTTGTCACGTTGTACTATCATTTTTTATTTTGGTTTAACCAATAAGAATACAATTTGGTCGGCTAAATCCCAAATTGCCAGCCCATCCTTGTTCGTTCAGTATCCAAGTAGATACCCAACAGGGTGCACCACGAGAAGGTGAGGATTGGACATTAGGTCAGAAGCCCTGGTCGGTTCTCCACATTCCTTTAAAGGCTATGTGGAGGTCTCCTCTCAGTTATACAGCTTTGACCCTTAAGCACTCCGAGTGCTTAAGGGTCAACCACAACACGAGTAGATGATATTCAACCACAGCACATCACTCAATAATGCTAAACTACAAAAGAAATATTTTATCATTATTTAGAAATAATGCTAAACTACTTTCAAAGTTCACGGTCTCATCAGACTTTTTCACAAGCATATTTTTAATAGGAACAGCAGCAAGATGTTTCTTAGTTTCGCTATGCTTTACAAGCTGACAATATTTAGCAGCTATATCACATGTGCAAAACTTAGTTTCCTTTTGTAGCGTCACCAGGAACTTCATACAACCACTTACTAAATATTCCTATTTGAAACCACTCCCTCCAAAATTTTTGCTTGTATGCTTTATTTTTCTCTTTGCTCATTTTTAAAAAAGGGTATACAACTCTTTACTGCAACAAATTACGATCAGTCTTTGAAAACTTCCCACTCACTATTGTAACTACCAACCAGAACACTGTGCAAAGACTAATTTGTAGCTGTGTTATCAACTTTAAGGCAACAAAATGGCAGCCACATGACTGACTGACATCATGCATTTGAAATGTGTACGATGCTCGTACCAAATGTATAATACAATTCCTTATCAAATGCGAACATCTGGAAAACTTTTAAAACAACTTCTTTAACAGTAAGCTATAAAAACAACTAAAAAGAGCTGAAACTAGTTCCGAAGGAGCTAGATTTGGAGCTAGGTGATAGATTAAAATTTTTGGAGCTAGGAAAGAAAAAAAGAGCTAGATCTAGCTCCAAAAGAGCTAAATTGGCAACACTGCCCACATACAATAAGGGACATAACATTGAACGTAGAAATTACAGAGGAATTTCCTCACTGAGTGTTTCTATAAGATTTATGCAAGTACACTTGAGAAGAAGCTAAGAATAGTTGTGAAGGGAAGATTAAAGAACAACCATCAGGATTCAGCCCAAGTAGGAGTATATTTTCACTTTAAGACAAACAGTTGAGAAATCATTGAAATATAACAAGGATCTGTTTTTAAGTATTGTAGATCTGAAGAAGGCATATCATTACATGGAGCCAGGAGAAAAGCTGGTCAAAATGTTACAATAGGAAACTATTGTAACATTTTGTAAATAGTGTAACATTTATTGTAACATGGTGTAAATAGGAAACTGTCTCACAATAGTCTATATGGGAGGTGTAAATCAGCAGTTAGAATTTGAAGAAGATACAGGAAGATGGTTTGATGTTAAATCAGGTGTGTGACAAGGGTGCACATTATCTCCGCTGTTATTCATCTATACAGATCACATAATGAAGGAAATCAGAATTAAACCTAGTACCAAAATGGAGATGTCAATTTCAGTTCTCTGCCTTATGTAGATGATATTATACTCCTATAAAAATCCAGTACAAGTATGCAGGATTCCCTAACTAAACTGAATAACTGCAATACTAAATTTGGTATGAAAATCAGCAAAAATCAGCCTTATGTAGATGATGTTATACTCCTATAAAAATCCAGTACAAGTCTGCAGGATTCCCTAACTAAACTGACTGATTTAATAAATTTGGTATGAAATCAGCAATAAAAAGGCAAAGAATGAAAATAAGTAGAAACAGTAAAGACATTAACTGCATCTTGAATGAAGAATCTATAGAATAAGTAAAACATTTCAGCTATTTAGGCATAATTTTTAGTAAAGATGGTAAATTATTATTATTATTATTGTTCCGGGAAACTCCAAGGAGTTGACAGACTCATCGAGGGAGGCCCTAACATCATGTCAAGAACAACTATTCAACATTCACACAGTATCTATCATATCTTGCCTTGAACTCATTCACGGTCGTAGCACCGGCAACAGACTCTGGAAGCTTATTCCACTCATTTACCACTCTCCAAGTAAAGAACCTAGCTCTAACACCCTTGTCAACCACGCTCTTGCCCAGCTTCCATGCATGGCCCCTAGTCCTCCCACCACCAGTCATATTTTCAAAAATATCTTCTGGATCGATCTTATAAAAACCCTTCAGTAATTTGAATGTCTCAATCATATCACCCCTCCTTCGCCTATCGTCCAATTTCTGCAACCCACAAATCTTCAACCTATTCTCATAAGGTTCATTCCACAGACCTGCTATCATCTTGGTCACTCGTCTCTGGACCCTCTCCACTTTCTCCCCATCACGAAGAAACCCTGGTGCCCATAGCTGGGCACAGAAGTCCAGATGGGGTCTTATCAAGGCTCGATACAGAGGAACAACAACTTGTTCGTCTCTGCATGTTAAAGTATTTTTCAGAAGCCAAGTGATTTGGTGAGCTGTTTTAGTTACTTTTGCAATGTGCCCCCTAAACTTCAACTCCCTATCCACCAACACTCCCAAATCCCTAGCCTCATCAATCTCCTGGAGTATGGTTCCACCAATGCAATATACTGCTGCTATTCTTTTCACCCCAAAGTGCATAACCTTACACTTTGCCACATTAAATTGACATCCATTTTTCCTAGCTCAGTCCTCCAAACTATCCAAATCATCCTGTAAAATTTTGACATCCTGTGTACTCATAATTGCTCTACCCAACTTTGCATCATCAGCAAACAAGTGTACACTTCCTCTCAGATCCTTTCCAATAACATTGATGAACAAATTGAAAAGCAGTGGTCCAAGAACAGAGCCCTGTGGCACTCCACTAGTCACAAGACGTCTTTTAGACTCCACTCCCGAATAAACCACTCTTTGATATCTCTCCTTCAACCACCCTCTTATCCATCTCACCAACCCTATATCTATACTCATCTGCTCCAGTTTACTGATTAGGGTTCCATGTCGTATCCTATCAAAGGACTTGGCAAGGTCCAGTAGTATCATTGTAAACCCATTACCCCTATCCAGTTCAGCCGTCACTGTGTTATAAAACGTGAGCAAGTTACTGAGGCATGATCTACCCTTCACAAAACCATGTTGTCCCCCATACAATATCCCATTTTCATCTATCCAATCCTGTATTCTTTTCTTGACTAATTTCTCTAAGACCTTGACAATGATTCCTGATATGATAATCCGTCGGTAATTTACAACAGCAGTCTTGGAACCACCTTTATGCAGTGGAACTATTTTCCCCTCTTTCCACCCGCTCAGGACTAACCCAGACCCGAGACTCAAATTAAACAAAATGGTCAAGGGTACTGACAATTCTTTAGCTGCTTCTCGTACAACACGAGCTGGTATACCATCCAATCCCACAGATGTATTGACATTGAGGTTATGCAATAGACTACTCACCTCCACTTCATTAACCACAATTCCCGTATAATCTACTGGTTTATTCGTTTCTGCAATGTCACCACCTGGATGATATACTTTTGCGAAGTGCTCACTCAGTAACTCAACTATCTCAACTGATTCAGTTACCTCCCTACCATCGGCATTCTTTAAAATCAATCTGCCATGTACATTTTTCCTTTTACTTGCTACATATCTAAAAAACTGTTTAGGATTCTCTTTAGCCTGCATTGCCAATGTTTTTCGTAATCCTTTTTTGCTTTTCTTACCACACTCGTCACCCTTCTGGCATGCACTTTATACCGTTCTTTTTTTGCAACTCAAGCTTAATGGTGTTATTCATCCATTTAACCCCTACTTGATTTATTATTCGGACTCTAGGTATACAGTCAGCCATTGCTTCATGCAAGCACTTCTTAACTACCTCCCATGCACTATCAACTTCTAGTCCTTGCAGTTGTACATGCCATGGCACTGAACCAATCAAACTCCTAAGCTTGTCATACTTTCCAGCCCGATAATTCCACATGTACCCTGTCTTAATTGAAAATTCTACACCTTTAGCCACCTCCCAAGTTAAGACACTATGATCACTCTCACCGATTGGTGGCAATGTGGTCATATTTGTTACAGCCAAATCCTCAGATGTAATTACTAGGTCAAGCACTCTCTGACCCCTAGTATTTTCCATTACATGCTGTCGCAGATAGTTATCCCTTAATAACAGCATAAAATCCAGTTCCTTCCTCCCGTGTGTCCTCTCCTCACTCCAATCAATGCGACCATAGTTGAAATCTCCCATAATAATCACCCTCCTTCCACCCATTTCTTCTATTTGCTTGTGCATACTGTCACCACCATCTTTTCCATCACCTGGTCTATAGCAGCACCCAATTGTATATTTAGTTCTGCTAGCCACAATCTCACACCAAATGGCCTCAAATGTGCTCTTTTCTCTATCCTGCAATTCAACTTCTATTCTCCTTGGCTGGAGCTCATCAGCTATCATCAACAATACTCCTCCCCCCATTTTATTCTCTCTGTCATTCCTGAACACACTATACCCATCACATTCAATCCCACTAGTTATATCATCTACAGTCAGCCATGTTTCACTAATACCTATAACCTGTGGTCTGGAAGTGCAAACTATGGCCAAAAACTCTTCCTTCTTGTTCCTAATACTCCTAGTATTAGTGTACATGAATTTAAGACCCCCATTAGCCCCAACCCTACCTTGATGCCTTATATTAACTATCCCACTCAGATTTGTTGTCCTTATTTGCTCTGGCATATTATATTCATTCTTACATTCAACTGCCTCCATAAGGACTGTATCTCTACTCCCCCCCCCCCCTTAACAAATCTAGTTTCCCTGAATTTGCATATCCACTACATTCAGCAACACTTTCTCAAGTCTTCTTACACCGTAACCATTCAAATGCAAGCCATCCATCTTATATAGATCCTTTCGCCCATCAAACTCACTCCACACCACTCGTCATACATAACCCACGCATAAAGTCATTCGCAATTATAGCCCTCCTTTTAAACATTTCACTGTCATACCGTGGCAAAAGACTAATCATTCTAACTCTCTCACTCTTTTCTTTTGCTACCTCAAACAATTCATTCAGGTCTTCTATCATTTCCATTTTATCTGCTTTCAAATCATTCGTACCTGCCACAACAATCATTTCTTTCACCCTTTCCTTTTGCTCTCTAATAGACTCAGTTACGTCCTTTATGGTCGCACCAAGTTGGTACGATTTTGTCAAATCCTCTACTAACACACCTCGTACTAACGAGTCTCCATACAGCACTCTATCCTTCATTTTGTTCATGTTCACATTCATACGTCTATTTTTCCTGTCATACCTTTTATTATTGGTTGGTTCATTCAGTCTACTTTTGTTCATGCACTCTAGCTGCTGTTTTGCTCTTTCTATCGCACTATTCAACAACGCGATCTCACTCAATGCATCTATCTCATCTTTTTTGTTCTCTGAGAAACCATTTATACTATCCTTTACACTTTCTACATTCACACTCTCACAATTTTCATGTACAACCTTGCCGTTTCTTGTCATATCGCTATTTCCTTCATTCTGAATGCTGACAAAAATATCACACTCACGATCCGAAATACGCTTCAATTCCTCATTCTACCTACATTTTCTACACACATTCAATCCTTTATTATCATCTAACCACACTCCGACCGCACTCCACAAAGCGTACATTTCACAGCTAGTACACTGACTCATTTCTTTTATGCTACCGTTCTTTGATAACGATGGCGAACCTTCGTTACTGGCCGCCATTTTCCTTCGCACAGGTGCCATACTTATTAACAACGTGTTTTGTCAAATTATACGTTATAACACACCAAAAATAGACGCACTAGAATACGCAAGGCAAACAAAACAAAACTACACAATATTAAGTAATTTGTATCGATAACTGAAAATGATACTTATCTTATCTGGAGCTTGCACGAACACTACACATTACGAATTCATCTAGCGGCGACTTTGTTTGATATATTACAAAGAATAAATATACCTAATATTTTACTACATGCAATATTGAATACATATAAAGATAATGAAATAAAAATAAAAATAAATGAAAAATTAAATATGGAAATGGACAACAGAATTAGTAAAGCTATGGTTGTAGCTAAATAAATTTATAGCAAATAAGAGAGAACTTAGTCAAAACACTAAAATAACTGTATACAAGATGATGTTCAAAACAATTTTAATGGAAAAGTCATTAAAAATACATATCAGGACCATTCAGGAATATTTGAGTGAATGGGAAAGTGGTATTAAATCAAATTTGATTATGTTGATCTTAGCTCTTTATTTTATACGGATGATGTTATACTTCTGAATAAATCCAGTACAAGTAGTGCAAGATTCCCTGACTAAATTGAATAACTGTTATAATAAATTTGGTATGAAAATCAGCAATAAAAAGACAAAGACATTGAAAATAAGCAGAAATATTGAAAACATCAACTCTATCCTGAATGGTGAATCTATAGATCAAGTAAAACATTTCAGCTATTTAGGCACAATTTTTAGTGAAGATAAAAATTAAATAAGAAATAGACAACAGAATTAGTAAATCTGATATGGTAGGAAGTCAGCTGAATTATTTATAAGGAATAAGAAAGAAATTAGTCAAAACACTAAATCAGCTGTATACAAGACAGTGTTCAAACCAATTTTAAACTTATGGATCTGAAAGGTGGGTTAGAAATAAAACACTTGATCAAAGACATGAGACCACAGATATGAGTTCTGAGAAAGTTAATGGAGTGAAAACATGGCATCAATGGCAATATCACATTAAAAATGAGGATATTAGGAAAGAATTTGCCATTGTTAGCATACAGGAATGTGTTAGTAGATCTACTTTCAAGTGGTATAGTCACTTAAACAGAATGGGAGAGGGAAGATTAGCAAATAAGTGGTCTTCCTCTTGGTCTTTTCCCTGCCAACCTGGCAGGAAAAAGCCCAAGATATAGATGATTGATATAAAAAGTGCCTTAGAAGATAGAAATATAAGATGTGATAATATTGTCAGGTAACAGATTAATTTGGAGGAAAATTGTTAATCAGAAGTTAGTAATGGTGTAATTTTTTCATGTAGTAATATCGTAATTATCCAGTACACCCCCCCCCCCCGAGGGTACATATCAAGAATTTGATAATGATGATGATGAATTTATAATTTCATCTATCTCCATACAGGAATAAAAGGAAGTACTTGCTATCCATACTCTGCAGATCATATATACTTGATGTAAATATAATGGCATGATCACTGTGTAACATCTGACCAGAATCAGATTCTTCTTTCATTGTTGAACAAGAATATGAGAAACAGAAAATGAACATAAAACATTTACCAAGAGTCTAACTTCAAGTGGAAAACTGTTACATGCAACTTCTGACATGATCTTTCTAACTTTATATGCACATCACACTATTAACAAATATGTTTAAGGTTTTTATGCTTGTGAAGGGGAAATCAAAGACAGGAAATTAATCCAACAGTCCAAGACTAACTCAGTACTGAGGGAGGGATGGTGAAAACAGTGGTTGAAACATATACCGATAATCATTACTCAAATTTGTTTTAATCTTCTTCACTACCTCTTTATGATGCCCATTAGCAGAAATTGGTTCTTCAATCATGTATAAAAAAACTCCTGTGGTCTAAAACCAAAATTTGGAGATTTTTCAAAATAAAGAATTAAGATGAATGGTGTCATCTTAATCGAGCGAAGTTAACATCCACAAGTAAAGTTAACTGAGTGAAGTTAACATCCACAAAGTGCATGATTTCATCAAAGAAACCCGAAATCGTCAGTGAGATTGATTGAAGATGAACTGAGAATTTCAAAATCAACTGTGCACAACATTTTGACTGAGAGTTTGGGCCTTCGTATGAATTTGTGATTTTTTCCCCACAAGTTGACCGACGGTCAAAAAATGTATCAAATTGAACACTACAAGGACATCATTAAAACCGTCATAAGGACTCAAACTTCCTAAACAATCGTTACTGGCGATGAAAAGTGGTGTTTTGAGTAGGAGCCCGAAACTAAGCGCCAGAGTGCTGAAGAGGGGCATATAAAAAAAGTCGCTTGGAGAAGTCAAAAGTAAAGACAATGCTGGTTTGTTTCTATGATTCCAAAGGCATTATCTACAAAGAATTCATTCCGCCTGGCCAAACAGTCAGTGGTGAGTTTTATCTCGAAGTTTTGAAGTGACTGATGGCGAGAATTCGTTGCATATGGCATGAATATCGTGATGAAGGCAGCTGGTCACTTTTGCACGATAATGCACCATCTCATCGTTCAAACATTGTGAGACAGTTTTTGAGCAAAAACCAAGTTTGTGTGTTGGATCACTCGCCGTATTCACCTGATTTAGCACCTTGTGACTTCTTTCTCTTCCCCCAACTTCATTTACCGATGAAAGGAAAGAGATAGCGAAACACAAATGGAAAGCAACTCATTGATTATACAATATATAATAATTTAAAAATAATGAATACATTTTACAAACATAAAAATATACATAAATATACATGGTGTACAAGAGGACAAAAATTAATAATACTCTATAGCAAATGAAAAAGCACAAACCTCTTCCTAGACGTTAAAGTTAGAAGAGGGCTAGAAATTGACACGAATCGCTATTTGGGGGAAGGCAAAACTAAGATTTTCACCAAACTGGCTACAAAAAAATAAACTAAAGAAACAAAATCTAATTACAAAGTAAGACTACTAAATGATTAAAGTATAACAAATTTTATACCAACAGAGGATTAATAACTACTTAGAAAAAATACAAGAAAATGAAGACAGTGAGAAAGAATGGAATAATATAAAAGAAATTATCACATCAGCAGCATATGAAAGTCTAGGAACACACAAAAAATATCATAAAAATAAAAAATGACATATATGGGACAATGAAATAAAAGCAATAACTGAAAATAAAAAGCTGGCTTTTAAAAGATGGTTAAGTAGCAAAAAACAAGAAAATGAAATTGAATATAAAAAAAAGATGAGCAATAGCCAAAAGAGAAACCAGAAAGAGACACAGAGAAAGCTGGGAAAAATTTGCATCATATCTAGAAAATGACATATACAAAATAAGACCCAGTGTGTACAAAATAGTAAAACACGTGAATGCAAATATAAAAGAAACTGCAAATATAAACTGTGAAATTTATATTTGCAGTTTGCATTTTTGTTTGAAATTTATATTTGATGTAAAAGAATTCTTGGATTACTTTACAGATATTTGGACAGATAATACTGGCATCAGAAATATTTACACCAGAAACTTACAAAATACCTTAAATGATATTATTATTATTATTTAGGCCTCCATGGAGTCAAAAGACTCATCATGGGAGGTCCTTCCTAAGAAACATGAAGTCAATCAAGACTCATCGAGGGGAAGTCCCCCCCCCAAGAAACACAAAGTCTATCATACCACTCCTTAACCGTTCTCGCTCTTACCACTCCATCAGGCAATGCATTCCACGGTTCAACCACTCTCCATGCAAAGAAACCACTCCTCACCCTCTTGCTCACAGTTTCCTTTTGTAACTTCCAGGGATGGCCTCTTGTCATCACTCCTTCCCGCTGTTCAACCAAGCGAAAGAACTCCCCAGTGTCAACCCTGTAACCACCTCTCAACAGTTTAAAAGTCTCAATCACATCACCTCTCCTTCTCCTATCCACCAAACTCTGCAGTCCACATTCCCTCAGCCAATCCTCATAACCAAAATTGTACAGTCCTGAAACCATCTTTGTCATCCGTCTTTGTACCCTTTTCCACAGTTAATTTATCCCCTTCAAATCCTGGGGACCAAATCTGAGAACAATAGTCTAAGTGTGGTCTGATCAGAGACTTATACAACGGAATGATAACCCTTTTATCTCTGCAGGTCAGTGTCCTTCTCATAATTGCAGCAATCCTCTGTGTTACCTTCACCACCTTTGCAATATGTGCCCTAAATTTCAGGTTTCTATCAATCATCAACCCCAGATCTCGTCTCCCCTACTTCCTCCAGTATAACTCCTCCCATAGAGTATGCAGCATCCTATCGATGTTTCCCAAACCTCAAGACCTTATATTTTGCTGCACTAAACCAACACCCCCATTCATTTGCCCATCTATCTAGCTTATTCAAATCCTCTTGCAGGGCTGCCGCATCTGCACTATTACTAATAATCCTTCCCAGCTTCGCATCATCCGCAAACAACTGAATATCCCCTTACAATGTCATTGATATAAAGGTTAAACAATATAGGTCCTAGTACTGAGCCCTGTGGGACCCCACTTGTAACCCTCTGCCTCTTTGAAACTGCTCCACCATACACAACTCTCTGATATCTATCAGACAGCCAATCCTGAATCCAGTTGATCAATCTGACATTCAGACCCATGTGCTGCAACTTAAATATCCGCTTATCGTGTGGCACCCTGTCAAATGCCTTCGCTAAGTCTAAGAAAATTGCAGTATATGCCTTTCCCTCATCTAATGTTCTTGTAACTTTATTATAAAAGGCTAGCATATTGCTAAAACAAGAGCGCCCTTTCACAAATCCATGTCGACTCTCACAGATAACATTACCCTCATCTGTCCAATGCTGTATACGGTCCCTCACTACTTTCTCCAAGATCTTAACAACTACTGATGACACACAAACTGGCCTATAATTAGACACTTCCAGTCTGTTACCACCCTTATGCAATGGCACTATCTTACCTTCCTTCCATTCCCTGGGCACTTTTCCCGCAGCCAGACTTTCATTGAAAAGCCAGGTAAAAGGCATTGTCAGTTCCCTAGCACATAACAATGAAAGAATTGAAGGACAACCTAAATAAAATAAAAAATGGCAAACAGCAGGAGAAGATGGGATAAACTCCGAACTGTATAAATTTGCTGGAAAAAAAATCCACAAATCCATGTCGACTCTCACAGATAACATTACCCTCATCTGTCCAATGCTGTATACGGTCCCTCACTACTTTCTCCAAGATCTTAACAACTACTGATGACACACAAACTGGCCTATAATTAGACACTTCCAGTCTGTTACCACCCTTATGCAATGGCACTATCTTACCTTCCTTCCATTCCCTGGGCACTTTTCCCGCAGCCAGACTTTCATTGAAAAGCCAGGTAAAAGGCATTGTCAGTTCCCTAGCACATAACAATGAAAGAATTGAAGGACAACCTAAATAAAATAAAAAATGGCAAACAGCAGGAGAAGATGGGATAAACTCCGAACTGTATAAATTTGCTGGAAAAAAATTTCATCAAAGATTACTAAAACTTTTAAATAAAATATATACAAATGGAAAAATACCAATAGAATGGAATACAAGCATAGTAATACCTATATTTAAAAAAGGGGATAAAACAAAACCTGCTAACTACAGAGGCATTAGTTTATTGAATACATGCTACAAAATATATAGCATAATACTTAATGAAAAATATACAGTGAAAAAATATTATTAGAATGTCAAAATGGATTAAAAAAGGATGCTCTACAATGGATTAAGCTTTCTTTTTAAAACTACTTATAGAAAAAAGAAGAGAATTTAATTTGGAAACACATCTTCTGTTTAGATTATGAAAAAGCATTTGACAAAGTGAAAAGATATATACTGTTTGATATATTACAAAGAATAAATATACCTAATATTTTACTACATGCAATATTGAATACATATAAAGATAATGAAATAAAAATAAAAATAAATGAAAAGTTGTCTGAAAAACAATCTATAAACCAAAGCGTAAGACAGGGATGCCCTCTGTCTCCAACACTTTTCAATATTTACATTAATGAAATATTAATACAGTGGAACACCTTAAACAATCAGGGTATAGAAATTTCCCGGAATAGCAAAATAAATATGCTATTATTTGCAGATGATCAGGTAATAATATCAGATAAGGAAGACAATTTACAAAGAGCAATATATGATTTAAACATTATAGCAGAACAGTTTGGAATGAAAATTTCCATAGATAAAACTAAAACAATGGCATTTTGTAGACAAACTCCAGTTAGAAGCAAAATAGTTATTAATAATAAAATAATAGAACAGATAAATACTTTCAGTTATCTTGGATGTGAAATATCATATGAAGGAGAAAAAGACATAAAATTAAAAACTTCAAAATGTTTACTGATTATAGGCCTGATAAATAGAACACTCAACCCAAATATAGTACAAAAAGAAACACACTTGAAAATATACAATACTTTAGCAGTGCTGACATTATTATATGGCAGTGAAATTTGGTCAATAAACAAACAAGATAAACAAAGAATAAAAACAAGTGAAATGAGATTTATGAGAACTGCAAAATATACATTATTAGATCAAAAAAAAGGAACAAAGACATATTAAAAGAACTAAAAACAAAATCAATAGAAGAAAAACTAAACAATTATAAACAAAAATGGATTGAACATGTAAACTGAATGGCCAACACCTGATACCCAAATCAAATACTAAAATATAAGCCAATTGGAAAGAGAAGGCAGGGTAGACCTCAAAAAAGTATATTGGATGGATAATGAGACTGGAATAGACCAATATGGTCCATATTCGTAATCAGTGTTATGATATGATGATGATGATGAGGAGGAAAGAGATACGACACCATTGAAAACGTTCAAGCGGCAGTAACCACGACCCTCAACAGTATCCTAAAAACTGATATAAAAAACTCATTTTGCGAATTAATTGACCATGCCAAATGCTGTATTGAAGCTGAGGGAGAGTATATTGATTGAAATAAATGATTTGAATAATTATAATTGGCCTGTGTTTTATTTTCTATCAAAAGCTCGGTTTCTTTTTGGACAGAGGGTGTAGTACAAATACTATTCTAGAGGAAATTCAATAGTAAGACTCCACTGTAACCAACTATTCCTTTAGTCCCTAAGACTTCATTATAGTAAACAGCTGAGCTACATATAAACATGAAATCAAACTTATTACAACTGAAATTAAAAGTTTATTAGGATACCAGATTTTTAAATATAGCAATATCTCGATTATCTGATTCTCAAATACAAAATCTATAGTTAACTGTTCCTTGGATAGGTTAGCATATCATCTAATTATTACTGAAACAGCATTATCTAGCAGCATATTTGGTTAATTAGCCAGCAAATCCATTTCTGAATATAACCAGATAACTGAAAGATTACTGTAGTTTTAGATTTAAAATTATGTAAGGACCTTAACAATATCTAAAGCCAGTTCTTTTTTGGTTTGAGAATATATCTGCTGATACACTTTGAATGACTCTTCCTTTATTTCTTCACTACTTGTATTTAGTGTGGGAATGAACAGTCTCGCTGCCCAACTGAAAAGATCTGAAAGAAGTTTCTTTGCACTGCAAATGGAGGGATCAAGCTATAAATAAAAAATGGACAGTATTAGTAATATTATCCATTATCTATCTGTATATATTATTATTATAAAAACTTTATTATGATGACCTGAAAATTATGTGACATTTTCTTAAAAGCATAATAATAATAAAGCATACAGCAAGTGACAAGATATCCAGCTATTCAATAGCATTTTATACTGAATTGTTATTGCTTCATGGCTTATGCTACAAATCATTTGTCACACATCAGATGAGCCAGCTACTTGAAGTTTGAGTGATCACTTAACAGAAATGAACAATTTGTAGATGGTGCTGGATATTGATAAGTGGCTTCTTCTGCAAACAAACAGGATAATACATCAATTACTGTGTACTTATAGTACATTTATGAGACATTAATATGTCTCATAAATATTGACATATTAATTTACATTAATATGAGATGTATTTGTAATCAGTAGTGATAATCAGATAATGAGATCCAAACAATTAAAATGAACTACTGCATTAGTTATTTATAATTAACTAATACAACTAATGTTAATATAAAATAACATAATTTAATTTCTTATCAAGTATAATATATACTGTATTAGTTAAGTATTCTAATCTGGTATTTAAGCTTAGCTTATGTGCTGGTTTAAATTCATTATAATGTTTGATGGAATGAGTGTGGCACAGAGGAACAATAAAATATGTTTATTAGATTCTTAGTTTATTAGAAAAGTGTTGTTTTGAGTTCACAAAAGAACTCAAAACAACAAGTGGAAGAAAATAGACTAAAAGCACAAAGTCCTATGATAGGTACCCTATATGGGTGCTGTTGGGCAGAAGGCCTGAACATGAAAGATTAGGTTAGGTTAGTAATGGGTGGGAAGTTTAACACATCCATATGTATTAAGATTAGGCTGGTTTAACAGATCTCACAAACAAACAAACAAAAAAAAAAAAAAAAAAAAAAATCAGAACTTCAAAACTAGTACATATAAAAAAGTGAGCCTGTCAACTTTGTGACACAGAGGAAACAAACTGGACTCTTTTTTTTTTAATGTATTAGTTTTGAAGTTCTGATAACATCTGCTGTATGTAATTTTTTTTCCTAATCTTTTTATAAACGTCTTTTATTCCTGTTGATGTAAGCTGACGAGTTACAAAACTTGTCAGATTATAGCATTTATTTCAATAAACCTGTTTCATGTTTAGAAATATGTGGTCTGAATAAATGAAGAATTAAATAATGTTTTTAATCCTTTCCCAGTGCTGTTTTACTCCATTTAGTCTCCAACACTGGTTAAAATTATAATGAAAATATTTTATTTTTGGACTGAGTGTTTATTTCAAATAGCAATATGTACTAACATCCAAATACTGGTTATTTGGTTAAATGGTTAAAACAATTAATGCTATAAGGCTGGTATATATTATGTTTTGGATGAAAAACCTTGCCTTCTCCCTATGATATTAACCCAATTTTACTCAAAATGCTGTAAAGTTCCTCACACACCAGATGGAATTCACGCCACTTTTTCACATTAGGGACAAATGGTGTAATGCTCTTACAAATAGTACTGGATAAACTACTGAACAACTATTGGGTTGGCAAATAAGTTTGTTCGGTTTATGCGTTAGTACAAGTTTACACTGCTTCGCATGTCACCATTGTTGCACTACCGCACAATGCTATTGCCAGTTGAAAGGCGACATTTCACATAACCTTTCAGTGAATTTTTGTTTGGCCTACTTCAGTTGCATATGTGTAACATATTTTTAGAAATGGAAGGAAATAATGTACATTACTGGCATATTTTGCTTTTTTATTTCAAAAAGCAAACAAGCTGTGGAGGCCCATAAAAATATGCAGCATATATGGGGATGGTGCCTTAACAGAACGTATATGCCAAAAGTGGTTTGCCAAATTCCATTCTGGAGATTTCAACCTTAGTGATGTGCCTTTCGCCAGTTGCCTGACCGAGGTTGATTCAAGTGTTATGAAGGATATCGTCGACAAAAATCCATCACAAATAGTGCAATACTGAACATATCCTATGCAAGCGATGAAAACCATTTGCACAAGCTGGGATATGTTTAAAAACTCAATGTTTGGGTGCCACATAAATTGACTTGAAGCCAATATGACTGCTCGCATATCCATCTGTGATTCGCTGCAACATCACCAAGAAAATGACCCATTTTTGAAGTGGATGATTACGGGAGATGAAAAATGGGTCGTGTACAATAACGTGGTACATAAAAGATCATGGGAGCAAGAGCAAACTGCAGCAATCAGCCTTGAAAGGAGGACCGCACCCAAAGAAGATCATGCTCTCTGTGTGGTGGGATTATAAATGTCCACTATGAGGTGTTACCGTCAGGCAGAACAATTTATTCAACTCTCTATTACTCACAGTTAATGCGACTGGCCCGTGCAATTAGCACAACACGTCCTGAATTGGCAAATCGGAAAGGAGTTGTCTTTCATCACGACAATGCCAGACCCACACATCGTTAACAACGCAGAGTAAATTGTTACATCTTGGCTGGGATGTTTTGCCGCATTCTCCGTATTCACCAGACCTGGCACCTTCCGATTACCACTTATTCCGATCATTGCAGAATTCTCTGAATGGGAAAACCTTCTCTAATGAGGAGGCTGTCAAAAGACACCTGGATCAGTTTTTCGCCAGTAAACCTCAGGAGTTTTATGAACATGGCATAATGAAGTTGGTGGACAGACGACAAGAGGTCATTGATAAAGAACTTCAATATATAACTGACTCGTATGTATTATATATATTAAATAAAATGTTTTTCATTCCACTATGAAAAACCTAACGAACTTATTTGCCAACCCAATAATTTTTAATTTACTGTATATGTAATTGTCCCTTTGAATATATTTAGAAAGAGGCTTATTCTATAATTAATCACACCAAACAATCTAGACATTAGTTGCACTATAACATACAGCTTAAGGATAAGCACAGTAGGGTTGTGTTTATATTTTTCCAGCTATCCTGACCACTCTCATGTGCAGAAATGTTTTAAATGAGGTAGACAGTGATGGAAAATATTCAAGAGAAATGTATTTGGGGTGTGTGTGTGTGTGTGTATATATATATATATATATATATATATATATCAAGAGTTGAGGTTAAAAAGCACCAGAAATCTAAAACATGGAGCAGATGATATCCGACCAGTTAACTAAAACGAATAACTGCTATGATAAATATGATATAAAATTGGCAATAAAAAGATAAAAACTGTGAAAACAGGCAGAAACATGAAAAACATCAACTATATAAATCTCAATGGATAATGTATAAATCAAGTAAAATATTTAAGCTATTCAGGCACAGGTTTTAGTAAAAATGGTAAATTAAATATGGAAATAGATAACAGCATAAGCAAGGCTGGTGTAGAGGGAACTCAGTTGAATAAATTAGTAAAAGCTCTAAAACTAGCAGTATACAGCTGTTTGCAAGCAAATTTTAACTTATGGATCAGAGAGCTAGGCTAGAAATAAAACAGTCAATATGAAAGTTCTAAGAAAAACTAGAGGAGTGAGCATCAACAGTAGAATCCTATTAAAAAAGGAACCTGGCACCATTAGTTCAGGTATGTGTGACCAAAAATAAGTGGCACAATCACTTAAACAGAATGGGGCAGGAAAGATTAGTAAAATAAGTATTTGATACTAGGATGCAAGAAAAAACTCAGAGGAAACCCAAGATTTGCATGGATTGATGCAGTTGCATAGCCCTTTAGAAGACCAAAATGTAAGATCTAACAATGTTGAAAAGATGATAAATACACATTAATTCAGAAGTAAATTTTTAACAGAAAGCTATTAATAATATAAACAAAATTATGCAGTACTATAACAGTATCCAGAGCTTGGTAGTTTTTTTAAACTTTAACATCAGTTTTTTTTCAATGAAGTCCTTTGGTTGGAAAGATCTAGGTTCAAATCGCATCTATGATACCAAAAGCCTTTACAGCTTTTCCATTAAAGGTGAGTTGGCTGATTGCATAAAGAGGTGGAGAGTTTTTTTCCTTCAAGGAAATTAGATTTTTCATCCCTCAAAACAGGCAAACCAACACTATGAACACACATATCTGGAGGCATAAAAATACTGCCCTTAAGGGATGCAGAAGGAATGGCATACTGGCTGCAGTAAAATGCCGTGATCCCAAATCAGGAGGCTCTACCCATTCTAGGAAATGGAAGCGGTGAAATGGAATAATAATATCCTCTACACCCTATGAGGATACATATCAAGAACTGATGATGCTGATATTATATCCTTAACACATCAACATCTACTGTGAGAACATTATGAACAGAATTGCTATGTGGCAGTAATGAGACCAGTAGCCATCCAACAATGATTAAACATGTCATGCACCTTACACAATAAAGTAAGCTATCTAGCTTCCTATTATCATTATGATCCTCCATTAATTTATATATCCAATAGTTTTTAGGTAAGTCCCACATTATATATCAGGAATGACTACATGATCTGAAAGTTGAACATTTAGGCTGAATGAAAAGCAAGGGATTGGAGTACTTTGCAAAACTGACTACAGGCAATCCAACTATCTGTTCTATATCTTTTTTATACTGTTCGGTATTATTTTTAATTGGCAAGTAGGTTTCAGGCAACATGTGACAAACTTCTCCAATCATCAGAGATTACTTTTATAGTTACAATATGTACACATAGTGGATATCTTAAGAAAGATTATCATTCATTTAGGATGTATTCCTTTAATTTCAATACTAAATAAATAAATAAATAAAAGCAAAGTTATTTGAAGTAATATCATATTGATTAATCACAGAGTGACATAACAGGGTATAGCTGTATTTAAGTTAAAATTGGCTAATATTATGTAGTCAGTTACATCAAGTGAAAGAAGATAATAGTACTGTAAAATATCGCGAAAAAATATTTTTTTTAGAGAATTTTCGCTAAATATTTTACGATATTTTTTGTCTGAAATTATAAGAAAAAAAAAAAGTACTTAGTTGTAATAATATAAAAATGTAAAAGTATAAATTGCTGTTAATATGCACCTGCACTTTAGACTTCTCGTAGACAGGCTTATATGTTGGTTATGCATTATTGAATCACTTAAGGAATTGAACAACATAGATATGAATATAAATTAAATTACACTTTAATAAATATTTCCGATATTTCGGCAATGTCATGTTGCCATCTTCAAAAGGAACTTACAAAAAAAGGCACGTGCATGTAGGCACTGGAACACAATAACTGAGAATGAAC
Organism: Typopeltis vanoorti; assembly: GCF_054136105.1. Lineage (NCBI taxonomy): Eukaryota > Metazoa > Arthropoda > Arachnida > Uropygi > Thelyphonidae > Typopeltis > Typopeltis vanoorti. The sequence continues at coordinate 110,891,482 of NC_143558.1, forward strand.
AGATGAAGCTATTGTTCTCCTAAAAGTCCTGATGGTGCCCTCTAGCAGGCTAAGTAGGTGTTCTTGGCCGTTTGGCTGAAGGTTTGCTGATGTAAGCCTCCCAAATTTGGGGCATTTGCATACAACCAAATTTGTTGAGGTTTGGAGAGTTTCTTAAGGCTGAGGCTGATTCCATAAATAGTCTTTCGAATTTGTATTTGCTACAGTGTATTACTGTAGCTTTCTTTCACCGTATTCTGTGGCGTGTATCCAGAGCATGGTCTGCAAGACCAGAATGGCTGTATTTGTGAAAACGGATGTAGTCCTTGTGTTCAGAAATTCTGATATTTGCTGTCCTGCCTGTTTGGCCAAAGTAAGACAGTTTACAGCTGCAAGGGACCTGGTATACACCAGGTAGGTCTAGGGGAAGTGATTGGTCTTTAGTGGAGCAGATAAGTGATGCCAATTTTCTGTATGGCCTGTAAAAGGAGGTCAGGTCATGTTTTTTTAAGATTTTGGTAATTTTTTCCGAGGTGCTTCGGATGTAGGGAATGGTGATGGATTTAGAGTAATCCTTGTTGTGGAGGGGGGGGGGGGACTGTGGTTTGTAGGTTTTAATATTTTTTGGATTTTTTTTTGGGGGGGGTAGCCATTGGCTGAGAAAGTGTTGAGGATGTGATTTAGTTCAGTGTTTAGGGCCATGTCGTTAGAACAGATTAGTTTAGCCCTGTTTTATAGTGTTTTCACCACTGCATATTGTTGTGGGAAGATGGGATTGTTGGTGAATGTACCTGCCTGTATGGGTGGGTTTTCTATAAACTGAGAAAACCAAGGTTCCATCAGGCTGGCAGGCGACTAGTGTGTCTAGGAAAGGGAGGCTGTTGTTTTCTTCTTTTTCCAGGGTGAACTTGATTATGGGGTGTTGGTTGTTTAAATGTGTTAAGAAGGAGAGGAGTGTTTAGCCATGTGGCCAAATAGCGATCACATCAACAACATAGCAAAGCCATATGGTTGGTTTTTGTGGGGCAGAGGCTAAAGCTTTTTCTTCAAAGAACTCCATAAAGAAATTGGCCAAGGGTGGGAAGAGTGATGAACCCATGGCTGTTCCCTCTATTTGTTTGGAAAATTTTCCCTGCCAAACGAAATAGCCTGAGTTCATTGTTGAACTGAAATAGGGCTGAGATATCAGGAGAAAATTTAGCTTGGGTTAGCTCTAAAGTTTCCTTCAGTGGGACATTTGTGAATAAGGAGGAGACGTCGAAGCTGACCATTATGTCAGTATGTTGGAGTATAAGGTTTTCTATGCTGGTTTTGAAGTGAGCTGAGTTTTTTGTGTGATGGTGGGTTGCCAGTATAATGTGTGAGCTCTTTGGTCAAATGTTTAGCTAATTTGTATGTGGGGGAATCAATGCCATCCACTATGGGATGTAATGGCACATTTTCTTTATGTATTTTTGGGAGTCCGTAAATATGGGGGGGGGGGTATAGAGTTAAACAGCTTTAATCGGTTGGTAACATCTACAGGCCAAGAAGTGACTTTCTTAAGAAGCCGCTGAAGTTTTCTAATTTGTGAGTTGGTGGGATTGTATTCGATATGGAGGTAAGTAGCCCCATCTAATAGAGGAGCATTAAGCTTACTTTTGTAGTCCTTTTAGTTAAATACTACAGTTGCATTTCCCTTATCTGCTTTGGTGATAACCAATTCTTTATTATTCCTCATTTCCTGAAGAGCTTTATATTCCTTGTTGGATATGCTGGTTTTTGGTGGTCTTGCTTTGGAGAGGACACAAGCTACATCCAGTCTTACACTGTTGGCGATTTGATGCGGAAGGTGGCGGATTCCGCGTTTGATCTGGATCATAATATCCACACTAGGTATTTTTCTGGGAGCAATGGTGAAGTTGTGGCCACCTGAAAGCAAGTTGAGTGCTTCAGGGTGACTGAAGACAGGTTGATTACGGTGTTGGTAGGAAGTTTTGGATTGACAGTAGAGTTCTTAATTTTTCAAATTCTTTGTCTGCAGTGCTACACGAGACGTCATGTAAAATTGACGAAAACTTGTGATTTAAAGTGCATGAAAGCTCTTCTTCGAAGGCACGAATAGCTTTGTTAATGTCCAGTAAGAGAAACCATGGCGGTGATTTGTTCGCAAAGCAACGCGTAGCTGGCACGGTTATATATACAGAGAGTTTTTTGCGAAACAAAACGGTGCTTGAATTTTACACAGTTCGGGATTACCTGATTATCCCGGCAGCGTTTTAGGAAAGTTAGACGATTTAATTTTCTATACAACTTCAACTTCATTTTACCTATTGGCGAGCCTTCCGTGCGATAGATTCTCTGTGGATGATGTTAATTCTCGTAGTCAGGCTTATACGTTGGTTATGCATTATTAAATCACTTAAGGAATTGAACAACGTAGATACGAATATAAATTAAATTACACTTTAATAAATATTTCCGATATTCGCTTGGCAGGGAAAATTCTACAAAGAAATAGAGGGGACAGCCATGGGTTCACTACTCTTCCCACCCTTGGCCAATTTCTTTATGGAGACCTTTGAAGAAAAAGCCTGAGCCTCTGCCCCACAAAAACCAACCATATGGCTTCGCTACATTGATGACGTGTTCGCTATTTGGCCACATGGCTCTGAAACACTCCTCTCCTTCTTAACACACTTAAACAACCAACATCCCCAGAATCAAGTTCACCCTGGAAAAAGAAGAAAACAACAGCCTCCCTTTCCTAGACACACTAGTCACCTGCCAGCCTGATGGAACCTTGGTTTTTCTCAGTTTACAGAAAACCCACCCATACAGGCAGATACATTCACCAACAATTCCAACCCCCCCCCCCTCACAACAATATGGAGCGGTGAAAACACTATAAAACAGGGCTAAGCTAATCTGTTCTAACGACATGGCCCTAAACACTGAACTAAATCACATCCTCAACACTTTCTCAGCCAATGGCTACCCCCCCCCCAAAAAAAATCCAAAAAATATTAAAACCTACAAACCACAGTCCCCCCCCCCCCCTCCACAACAAGGATTACTCTAAATCCATCACCATTCCCTACATCCGAAGCACCTCGGAAAAAATTACCAAAATCTTAAAAAAACATGAGACCTCCTTTTACAGGCCATACAGAAAATTGGCATCACTTATCTGCTCCACTAAAGACCAATCACTTCCCCTTGCAGCTGTAAACTGTCTTACTTTGGCCAAACAGGCAGGACAGCAAATATCAGAATTTCTGAACACAAGGACTACATCCGTTTTCACAAATACAGCCATTCTGGTCTTGCAGACCATGCTCTGGATACACGCCACAGAATACGGTGAAAGAAAGCTACAGTAATACACTGTAGCAAATACAAATTCGAAAGACTATTTATGGAATCAGCCTCAGCCTTAAGAAACTCTCCAAACCTCAACAAATTTGGTTGTATGCAAATGCCCCAAATTTGGGAGGCTTACATCAGCAGACCTTCAGCCAAACGGCCAAGAACACCTACTTAGCCAGCTAGAGGGCACCATCAGGACTTTTAGTCCTGATGGTGCCCTTTAGGTAAAGTTTAAACAGGTAAAGTTTAGCAAGTAGCAATTTTTTGCAATTTGAAATTGAATTTATATGAATTGTGATACTACTGACATAAGAATGGATGACAAGGAGTTTTTTAGGACTGTAAATCCTCACCTTGTAATTCCATTGTTCTCTGGGGATGAAAATGATGACATTCATTCCTATTTTGGTTTTGTAGAGGAATTAAGAAAAATTTGGAGGTGGACGTACTTTCAGTTACTGATTCTCCTAAGAAACAAACTGGTTGGTAAAGCAAAGATCTTTTTAAATGTTTCCCCTATTCTCAGAGACACATTAGAGTATTCGAAGTTTAAGGATACTTTAATATCCCAGTATTCCAAATTGAGGAACGTAATCCCCTATCTTTGGAAGTTACAGAAATGTGGGCAAGGAAACAAAGAAAGTGTTACAGACTTCTATAATAGGTTGCTAACTCTTGCAAGTAGTCTGAGTGTTTCTGAGGAGGATAAGCCACATTTAGATTGGGCAATCTTTCATCAATTTCAATTAGGATTAAGGGAAGAACTAAAAGAAACAACATATAAAAGGAAAATAAAGAACTTGGAAGAGTGTTACCTTGCAGTCAGAGACAGAGAGGAGAGGTTTGGTGATATACATCCCGCCTCAATCCCCAAACAAGTACACTCAATTAAACAAGTAGGTGATTCCACCTATAACTCAAAAAAGGTTCTTGATATGCTGAAAGAAAAGTCCCCAAGAGAAGTGGAAGGAAAGGACATAGACCTAAAGAATAAGGCTCATATTAATGTTGTGGATGAAGAGAAATTAACCACCAAACCTAAGTTAACCGATTCCTTTGAAATGGAGTCAGTAGGATTGTTAATTAAGCATGAAATAGAGAGGTTACATCAGCCAGTAATTGAGCGACTAGATGCCATCATCAAGGAATTAGGCGAGCTCAAAATGATGCCCCCCCCCCAAATTTATTCCATGTCAGGAAAGGGGGGGATAGTGCAAGAGAAAGGCAGAAGAAAGCCACCTAAATGTTGCAACTGTAACAAGGTAGAACATTTGGCTAATACCTGCTTTATGAGGAGAAATTCACCCCCCTAAAGGAATGAGACATGAATCAAATGTCATGCTTAATAAGAAAAGTTCTCAAGATGATCAGAGAAAACCAAAGAATTACATCAGAAAGAGACCTGATAGTTCTCTGACAGTTATTCAAGGGTTGGTAGGAGGGATACCTTGTAATATCCTACTGGATACTGGGTCCCACGTCTCAGCTATAACTGGGTTGTTCTTCAAGAGAGTAAGAGTACCCATATCACAAATGACATGATAGAGCTGAAAAAGTCAATCAAGCTAACAGGCATCTCAAAAACTGATATATGTACTTAGAGAAAGATAAAAGTAGGCATTAAGCTACCAGAGTTTAATTTGAATGTTTCCCAAGAATTGTTTATTCTTCCAAAATCCTCTTGTCCGAGTGTTCAAATTATTTTGGGATTAAATTTTCTGCAGAAGTGAAACTTTTTCTGTGATTTCCGTAAAAGGAATGTTTCCCTAATGGGAGTTGAACGCGCAAATGGTGGCAGTAATCCTAGGTCTCAGGCAGAAAAGGTTGACAAAGGAATCAAGCCAATAAATAAAGGCAGGGATATTATGAATTGACAAAGAAAGAAAGATAAAGACAAGTGCCAACTTGACCCAAATGACTCTTCTGGTATTCCCGTAGTGAGCTGAAGTCTCGAAAAGGGAATAGTTACTGAATCATATGCCATTTCCAGTGTCGCACTGGCTGACCCTGTTAAAAGGGAAGACAGTAACATAGGCAAGCTAAGCAGTGTTGAGACTATAGGAAGAGTCATATATATAAACCTCCTCATCGCCAACCTGGGGTAAACCCCGTATTATAGAGGCACAGAAAGGAGATCCTGAGTTGAGGAATATATATGAAAAAATTAAGAGAAGTGATCATATTCCCAAGAACTGAGTATTCCTCAAGACACTTCACCTAGATGAAGACGAACTTCTCTTGTCAAGGAAGAGAGTCTTGGGAAAATTTGCAGAAAGGGTTCTTGTTCTGAGAGTTATGATTCCATGGACAATTTACAAGTTCCATGATTCAAATGGCCATAAGGGATTTGATGAAACGTGGCACCAGATTAGTGAAAACTACACATGTGGCAATTTTGTGGCAACTTGTCGTATGTGTCAACCTAAGTTTGAAAATTGAAATTTTAGGGACCAATCAAGGTCATCTCCACAGAATGAGGGAAGCAAAGAACAAAAAAAATAAACCTTTGAGTTTACATGGTATATTCCGGTAATTGGACCACATTTTTTTAATAAGCTATATAAAACACAATGGATTAATAAAAGACCCGACAAGTTTCGTAAGTTGTTTGACTTACATCTTCAGGGGTAACAGGTAACTTAAAGTTTAAAACACAAAGAAAAGAGAAATTATTAGTAATAGTTCATGCTATACAGTTGTAGCCGTCTGACTAGTAATAAAATTAAAAATCAGTCCACGCGGTTAGCCTAGTGGCTTTGCAATCAAATGCCTGGGGAAGGAGTGCCCTAGGTTTGATTCCTGTCAACGATGTGAGGAGCTCAAGGATCTTCTTCACCCATAGCCAAGTTAGCTGGTCTTGGGCATGGATAGCAGGGTTTTTTCCGGCAGTTTATCTGGTGTTTTTCATCCTACAAGCAGGCAAATCGGTCTGAGGACACACACATGGATTACAGTCAGGAATACTGACCCAACCATAGGTCCGATTCATCAGCCTATGCCGGTTTCAGAGCCCGGAAAAAATTTGGGGAGACTAGATGGTACCGTGAACGCCCGTAAAAAGGGGGAATGCTGTATCATCACACGGAATTTATTTATTTATTAAAAATCAGAATGCAGATTCAAAGCAGTGCTGAAATTTAAACAATGCTGGATGATGCCACGTTCTGTTGTTCACATTCATAATGTCCGAGGTCTGACTGAGATATATTTTTTATTAAAGCTGACTAAACTTGGTGGAGAATTGATCCTTCATTTTTATTGCATTGTGTTGGTATTTTAAGCATGTTTGCAGCTTCTTTAAATTTCCTTATGTAACAGTTTTTTCCTATGTACGACATGTCTGTTTTCTGCCAGAGTACATTGTGGCTGGTGGAAGTGGTATGGAAAGCTAAACCTGGTTTGTGTTCTCTTCTGTTTTGCACATCCTTTTGGTGTTCATTCATGCGAATTTCCCCAGATGTTCCTGTCTGTTCTACGTAACAGATGCCGCAAGAACAATAAATTTTGTAAACACCTAGTTCTTTTTAAAGAATGATGAGGAGGTTTCGGGGGATGTAGAAATCTCAAAATTTTTTCCAGCGGCAGAAAGACTACTTTGATGTTATATTTGTTAAGTAATTTAGCCATCTTGTCTGTAACGTTTTTGATATATGGAAGCATGATAGCATTTTTGAAATCTTGTTTCTGAGAGGTGTGTGGAGGATTTTTTTGATAGTCTTGGTTTCATAACCATTCTTTTGAAAGATCTGTGTTATCATCATCAAATTCCTGCCATATACCCTCAAGGGGTGTACAGGATATGATAGTACTACATGAAAAAAATTACATCATTACTAACTTCCTATCTACAATTTTCCTCCAAATCAGTGCGTTACTTGTCAAGGCTTCAACATTATCAGATCTTATATTTCTATCATCTAAGGCACTTTGTACCGTATCAATCCACCTATATCTTGGTCTTCCTGTGGGTCGTTTTTCGTGCCAACCTGGCAGAGAACACTTGTTTTGCTAATCTTTCTTCGCCCATCTGTGTTAGATATTCTAATTCTTCATTTCTCTGTTTTTCTGTGTTGGATGTTATATGCTCTATCCCTTAGGGTTTTTATTAGACATATTTTTTTACGAAGGGTAGTGGTGTGAGGCCGCATTAAGAAATCTACCTGTGTTGGTGGGTTTTCTATATATTGAGAAAGAAAGTTTATTATCCTTTTCATTGACTTCTACTAGAATGTCTAGAAAAGGCAGTTTCCTAAGTTCTTCTTGTTCTAAAGTAAATTTTATATTATTATTCAAATTATTTAGATAATCTTTGAAAGCAATGAGTTCATCTGTTGTTCCTGGCCATATGATGAATATTCGTCTACATAGCATAGCCCTATTTTTGGTTTTTTATGATGATTGTTTAAAGCATTATTTTCAAAGTTTTCCATAAATAGGTTAGCTAAAGCCAGAGAGAGGGAAGCCCATAGCTAATCCTTCTTTTTGTTCCGAAAATTTGTCTTGATACATGAAAAAAGTATTATTTATACAATATTTATAATGATCTACAATGTCCGGAGGAAAACGGTATTCCAGGAGATTCACAGTTTCGTTTCTTGGAACATTTGTAAATAGGCTGATAACATCCAAATTTGCTAAGATGTCTGAAGGTCCAACATAAATATCTTTTACTTTTTCAATAAAATGTGTACTGTTCTTGATGAAAGAAGATGTTTTTCCTGTATGAAGTAAAATCATGTTAGTGGGATGTTTTGCTAAATTAGAGGTCGGAGAGTCTCTACAATCTATTATTGGTCTTAAGGGAATACTTATCTTATAAATTTTTGGAACACCATAAATTCTTGGAACTAATGGGTGTTTTGAATGTAGAGTTCTTTTGAGTTCTTCAGTCAAATTAGGTATCTTTTTTGATTAGATCATTGGTTTTAATGTGAGCGTGCCAAGTGGGATCTCTGTCTAAATTTTATAGGTATTAGAATCTTCAAGAAGAGTTTACATTTTATTATTATAATCTTCAGAGTTCAAAACTACTGTTTTGAAAACTCTGAAAGTTGCATTCCCTTTATCTGCTTTAATTATAATGATATTTTTGTCTGGATTTTAATTCTTTGAGGAAAGTGTATTCCATGTAAGGAAGATTCCTTTGAGGTAATTTACTTTGCAATAGTAATGCTGTCATTTGTATGCGGATGAGATCTGATGTATTATCAGGTAAATTTCTTATTACTTTTTCTATTTGAGCCATTATGTCAATTTCATGGATGAAACGTGGCGTTAAGGCAAAGTTAAAAAACTTTTTAGGAGTAGATTATTTTCTTCTCTTAAAAGGACTCTTGACGAAATGTTGATAACTACTTTGGCATAATCTAGGTGTTTTCTTTGTTTTTGTTTTTTGTGAAGAAGTAAGTTGAATTTTCTGATTAAAGTGTGCTTCTTCCGATCAGAGATTTGCCGTAGCCTTGTAGCCTGGCTAACTCACTATGTAGAGAAAATGTAGCCCAGCTTATTTGTGCTAATTCAGATCTAGTGGCTGCAATCCTTTCTCACAGAATAGCTAGTTCCATTCTTTGGTAAATTTATTTTTTTAGAGGAAAGGGTGGCCTTTGTAAAATATCGCAAGAAAATATTTTTTTAGAGAATTTTCGTTAAATATTTTACAATATTTTTTGTCTGAAATTATAAGAAAAAAAATGTACTTAGTTGTAATAATATAAAAATGTAAAAGTATAAATATCTGTTAAAATGCACCTGCACTATAGACTTGTTGTTAAGAGATTAATAAGAAATAAGCCAGATTAGCGCCGAATGCCACCAAAATCGTAAGGTCAAGCGGCCAGCGATGACATCAATTCGTTCATTGCTTCTAGCTAATCCTGGAATACTCTGAATTTAGAACAAAGGAACTGAGAATAGAATAAAAGGCAATACATCACGTGGTTTGGGGCTTTTTGGTCCTTGGCTCTTCACCTACTACTGTTCTATGGGGTTCTTTCCCGAAATCCAAGAGATTGGTTTTCCTGCCATCGTTGCCTGATGTTCACCGCTGCCAGTTCGCTCTAGGCTCCAGATAGCTACGGCAGAACCCCAGCATGACTGGATGAAGGACGTTCCAGTTCCAATGTGTATAATGGAATGTATGTCGAACTTTCCTCTTGAGATTGTTAACAAGTAAGCCATAATTTTGTTGTAGTACGTTATATGTATGTAACTCGAAATCGTGAAGGATTGAGAGAGGTTACTTGTTAACTATCGGGAAAAGTGAACATGAAGTAAAGGAAAATTATGTATTGTTGAGTATGTCTAATTCACAGGTTGATTGTGATAGTGTCTGAATTAGTGTCATTTAAGTTTTGAATATATTGAAAGAAAGTTGACTGTAATACCTCCTGGAATACTTATGCATACTTGTAAGCCAAGTTGTGTCATAGAGGACACTTTTATTTCAAGGAAAAATAGGTTTTTCTGATAGTGAAAGCATTACAGTTTCTGTTGCTCAGATAGCAAGTAAATTTGTCCATTAGTGTTTTTGATTAAGTTAATCTTAAATTAACTTTTATGTGCTCTGTATCACATCTTTTAGTTTTATAATAAATATGTTTTTGTTTTGTAACTATCTGGTTCTCATTCCATAGCCAATGCACTATTCTGAAAATATTAACGAGCCTGCAGGAATAGAATATAGTAACGAGCCACGACTTGAATATAAAGAATTTGTATGGAAGTGTTAAATTAATTTTGTCATCTTCTCACCCTGACTTTCAAACATAAAAAGGTCAATTAAGTGGTGCAGTCGTTAAGATAAATAAATTTCTTAATTGACATTGTGCGATTGCTCGGGGACTGGTACATTAGATAGACTTACAACACGAGGTCTAACAGTAGAAAAGGGGAGGGGCAAGAAATAATGTTAGGTAAGGAAGTAGATAGACAGATAAAAGAATAGATAAAAGGAAAAGTAAAACAAAGTAAACATTTTGCAAAGGAGCAATTGACAAGGATTTAATAATAAAATTAATATAATAGATAAAGTAAAAAAATAAAGAAAAGATAAAAATTTACAGTACTAATAGATTAAAAAAAAATATATGTGTGTGTGTGTGTATATATATATATATATATATATATATATATAGAGAGAGAGAGAGAGAGAGAGAGAGAGACATACCTTTGTACTTAAAAGAATAGTAAGCCTACAATATAATACAAAAGCTGATGTGAGAAACTGATGAGAGTGCCTTTCAGCTTTTAACGAACTGACATGCTTTTCCAAGTGAACCTTTCAAATAAAATAATAATAAATTAATTAAATAAATAAAAAATAAGCTGACAATATATATTAATGCAAAAATGAAAAGCGTTACTATGAAAACAAGCAGTTGGAAACACGCATATTCACAAGCACTTTTATGGTTGTGAGAAATGGGTAATGGTCAAAGACTGTGAGACGTGCTGACATTTGAAAGAATATACTATAGAAAGATTCTACACATTGGATGGGTGTAAAAAAGCCAAATGAGAACTGTTTAGAGAAGTAAACTGCAAATACAGAATCTAATGTTGAATATAATTCAAAGGAAGCTTAGCTTTGGAAAGGGGAGGGGGATATATTTGGAGGATATATAACAGCAGCAAAATCAAAACAACAAATGGTCAGAAGGGATGGCTGAGATAAGAGTGGGTAGATGATGTGAAGGAGTGGTGGGAAAAGAGTTTGCAGAATTCGCATCATCTGGCAATGAATAGAGAGGAATGGCAAACAATGTGCACTGATGGTGATGATCATGATGAAGTAGTTAATATACAGAATGAACTAGCATTTAAATTTTTCAGAATACACATACAGCTCTACATTATTTCTGAGTTATGAAATTATAGTTTGTTACATTGTATTTCAGGTTTAACAGATAAAAGAAAGACAAAATAAAATACAAAGACAATGAAAATTTAAATTTTCATGCTCTCTCTCTTATAATGCAACAACAATCTAACATAATACAACATATTCAATCTTATAAATATTGTATTTTTTACTAACTTACAAGTGAAATTCTGAATAAACCATAATTACTTGTATAGATATGTACAAAAATAAAATGAAACTAGAAGGTAAAATGCTTTTATTGATGTATCCAAGAACTTCTTTTAGCATATATTAATACTTTTTTTTTTAAACATGTTCTACAAATAGTAATATTAAAGTACATTAACGAGGGCTACCACCTGATTCAATAGCAGAATGAATGTAAAATACACGAAATGCAACCTCTTCGAAGTAAAGTAGTTTGCACTTTCAAAACTACTTCTCATCTTTAATTTCAATCACAAACAAATATGCAGGAAAATAATCTGAGGCAATCAGAAAGCTTTTTCACAATGGATTTTTGAAGTAACACCATCCATTATCACAGCTACTGAATTCTAGAGTATATGTACTCATTACACTTTGCTGGTAATAACAATCCAACTGAAACCAAAAGTGAAATAAACCTCTAGCCAGAAAACATATTTATTACTTTACACCATTTCAAATTATTCTGTGATTAAAAATAGTCTGGCTGAAACCAAAATGATGGCTTAACAAATTTTTAGGAATACAAACATCCCATTTCAGTAAAATCTATCTATCTAGCAGAAGAAAAACATGTGAATGAATGCTAGTATTTTATCCTAGAAGAACATGGCATATATATGGACAGACAGAAAGATGAATAAATCTAAACAGGGATTATGCATTTTGAAAAAAATATCAAAAACACTTGTCTCTAGCACAGGATCTGAAATTTTAACATGGATTACTGCTTCCACTTACTCTTCCAGTCTGTTTATGGAGGGAATTCAAGATAAAGGTGACATAAAAACTGAAAAATAAAGATATTCTGATGCTCAGAGTAATTAGCTTGAAAGAATGCTAATAAAGCAAATGTACTGATACTCTCATAGTACCCATACAAATTCAAATTCTGTAAAATATTGAAAAGAAATCAGGAGTATATATTGATACCTGAAGTAAAAAAAAAACTATCAGAAAGCTGAAATGTGGAAAGGCAGCTTGAGCAGATAATACAGACAAATACTCAAATAGAAAGGTATAAAGGTTTTCCAGTGGCTCCAATGAATAATTCAGGCAGTCAAATTCTGGATTACTAAAGGTAGAACTCTCATAGTATCCATGAATAAAAATGGAAATAAGACTGAATGTTCTGGTAAAATGCATGCAATCATCTTTGAGAACATCTAAGAAAAATTGTGAAAGAGAAGAATAAGCTTGCTTCAGCACAGATAATAAATAATCTCTTAATAAATCATGGAACTCTACAAAACATATTTTTGTAGATCCGGAAAAGAATCAAAACATGGTAATGGTACAATATACATAACCTGTAGATGTAAATCAGTAGTTACAAATGAAAGAAGTACAGAAAGATAGTTTGATGTAAAAGAAGAGTGCATGCCATTTCCACTTTAATTCAGCATTTTTCTTTCACGTGGAAAAAAAAAAAGTCGCATTAATTCTGTTATCAGAATTGGAGATATTAAATCTTTCCTTTAGGGTTACACGGTGATCAGCATTCATTTTAAAAATTTTATGGAATTTACAACCGTGTTAAAAAAACTTTTTTTTTTTTTCACAAAATTCACAAAGAAAACAAACACCCCGTTAAGACCTACCGTTGAAGGAATTGATAGCCCGATGTATCACTTAGCCAAAAAATTAGCAGCAACACTCAAGGAGTTGGTAGGTCATTCCCCTTCCTATATCAAAAACACACAACACTTCATAAACATCATCAAAGACATTACATTAGAAAAATATGATTTATTAGTCAGTTTTGACGTCTCTGCCCTCTTTACGAATGTCCCAATCAATGACACAATCCTTCTCCTACAGAACAAATTCCCTCCAGATATCACGGCGCTTTTTGTGCATGTATTACGGTCAGGTTATTTTGTATGGCAAAACGCCTTCTACTTACAAAAAAGAAGGCACAGCCACGGGCTCGCCATTATCCCCTCCTATTGCTAACTTTTACATGGAACATTTTGAGCAACTTGCCCTAGATTCCTCCCCTCTAAAACCCAAAGTCTGGCTTAGATACGTTGACGATGTTTTCACAATCTGGTCCCATGGCCGCCAGACATTAGACACATTCCTTAGCCACCTAAACAAACAACACAAACGCATACAATTCACAATTGAAATTGAAAAACACAACACACTTCCATTTCTAGATACACTTGTCACACGTCTTCCCTCGGGCAATCTTTCCTTCACTGTTTACCGAAAACCGACACATATGGGACAATATATACACATAAACTCCTACCACCACCCAACACAAAAACTAGGTGTAATCAACACGCTAAAAAACAGAGCTCAGACGATTTGTTCCAGTGAACAGGCACTGAAAGATGAATTTAAAATTATCAGTAATAACTTACAAAAAAATGGATACAGCCTAAACACTATAAACAAAATTCTCTACAAAACCACAATAAAAAACAAAGACAAACCAGACTACAGTAAAACTATAACCATTCCCTACATTAAAGGAATATCAGACACAATAAACATACAAAAGTACAACCTCAAAGCCACCTTTAAACCTCCTGCAAAATTAAAAAGCTTACTCAACTCATCCAAAGACCCACTCCCTCCACTAGCTATACTCACCCTGGAGTTTACCGGATTTATTGTATTTGCAACATACCATATATAGGAGAAACAGGACACACTATTCCTATTAGACAAAAAGAACATAAACGACACATTAAATATAATAATTATGGTGAAGCTGGCCTTTCTGATCATGCCCTGAATATCTTACACAGAATTGACTGGAAAACCACCAGCTGTCTACATCACACTAGAACTTGGTATGAATGGAAATTCAAGGAAGCCTGTGAGATTATCAGCAACCACCCCAATCTGAACAACAATGATGGTTTAAAAATCCCAAACATATGGAAGGTATATATTCGACCTTCCTCACCAAGAACAACTATAAACAGGACTGTAGAAAATCCAGTATTGTAAATCAAAAATAAGAATTGTAATACTAAAAACAGAACACCAATTGTTTCTGAAAGAAAACTATCTAAAAGAATGTTTATTCCTGTCATTGTAAAAATAGAATTTAGCATGATGTAAAAATTTATTTTTTATTTTATTTTAATTAATTTATTTATTTATTATTATTTTTTTTCCCACCAGAGGTCACGCCAGTAGAATAACATGTGATCAAATCATTGTTTCTCTAGCTTACAGTTAATGATGTAAATCAGCTTGTCCTGTATATTTATGTATGCTCCAGATGATGATCTTGATGTGGAGATATTAAACTTAGCTCTTTACTTTATGCAGATGTTATATTCCTAAATAAATCTGGCATATTATTTAAAACTCTCTAATTAATTACTCATATATATGGCACCAAAAAAAGAACAAGAAATGTACTACTAAAAAAAAGTGCCGCAGGCAAGAATAAGAAGGTTATCCTCACTAACGAGGTTATTAGAGATATGGAGGAGGTTAATGAAAATGATTTACCCTCCAAAATAGCAAAATTGAAGCAGATCATCAGAGACACGACATTGGAATTGCAAAAAGTCGAGAGGCAAATCAGCACACGGAGAAAAAGAAAGTTATGCAGGAAAATAAGGTAAGTGACATTGTTTGTAAAAAGAAAGAAGTTATTTGGTATGGTGACTCTATAATAAAACATGCTATTGATGAGAGAGTTATAACTTCGAGTTTTCCTGGAGCGAAAATTAAGAATATAAAGGAAGCAATTCAAAAACAGAGAAGAAAAAGTAAACGAAATCGTAACTGTACAAGGTACTAACGACTTAACTAGTGATAAGTTCAGTATTAGAGAGGACATGAAAGGGTTGTTGGAAGAGGCGAAAGTGAAGAGTGAGAAAATGAAAATCATAAGTCTTTTACCTCGACATGGTAAAAATGAATTAAGAAGAAGGGCTATGATGGCAAATGATTCGATGCATAGACTGTGTAGAAGGAATGGATGCGAGTTTTTGGATGTGTGGAGTGAGTTTGAGGGAAGATTGGATTTGTATCCAATATTCTTCTCTAAATGTGACATCTTTGCACACGTTTGATGAATCCAAAATGGACAAACACAAAGACGAAATCATTCTCTCCATCAAACGTGTGCAAAGATGTCACACTAGAGAAGAATAGAGATCTGCAAGTTGTCCAACTGTGTCATGCAGACTGCAGACAAGAGTATGCAAAAAGAACATGCAAGTAGATTATTATGTCTATACACGAATGCTAGGAGAATCAGAACAAAGGGGTAGAGATTGTTGCCTTAGTCAATATGTTAGGACCTCAGACAGTAGGCATTAGTGAGACCTGGAGATCAGAACCAGACATACTAACTGGTATTGAGTGTAACGGGTACACTATTTTTAGGAAGGATAGAGAGGAGGGGGGGGCATGCTGCTAATGATATCGGATGAAGTGAATCCAGTTAGAGTTGAGACCTATGATTGTAGTACTTCTACTAACAGTATTTTATGTGCCAATGAGTTTGAAGCCATCTGGTGTGAGGTGGAATCCAACAAAATCAATTACATAGTGGGGTGTTGTTACAGACCTGGTGGATTGGTTGCTAGTGATGAAGAAATGCATTGCCAAATAGAAAAGATGAGAACCAAAAGAGTAATCATAACTTTAATTATCCAAATATTGATTGGGTGGCAGTAGAATCTGACGAGAAGAATGAAACTGTGTTTGTTGGGCTGTTGCAGGACAACTTCCTGAAGCAACATGTGACAGTAGTATCTCAAGGTCAAAGAGTGTTGGATTTGATTATACCGTCAGAGGGAGTTTCAGTTAAAGACTAACTATTCTGTCTTTGATTGGTGACAGTGACCATGCAGTACTCACTTGGGCAGTAACTAAGTTTAGGAATGTAACATTCAGAAAAGGTTACATGCTGAACTACAAAGCAAGAAATTATAACCAACTGAGGAGTGCACTGAGTTCAGTGAAATGGGATCGGTTGCTGAATGAGAAGAATATCGACAGTGCATGGGAAGCATTTAAACAATAATTAAATGATGCAATATCAGAATATGTCCTGAGAGTTTGAAGAATAAATAGGGTAGGAGTCAAATAGATGTGTAATCGTATAAAGCAAGAGATTTGTAAGAAAAGGATGATGTGGAAGAAATACAGCTTGCATAAGGATGATGCCCGTTATGAAAGTTATAAGCAGCAGGCTAGAATAGTCACAACTGTTGTATGGAAAGCAAAATCTGAGTACGAAAAGAAACTAGCTCTGCATGCTAAAGACAACCCACAAAAATTCTATTGATATGCTGCAAGTAAAAGAAAGAATGAACAAGAAAGAATAACTCTTCTAATTGCAAATGGCATGAGGATTAGAGACGCAGAAGTTGTTCAACTAATGAGTCCCCATTTTGTTAAAAGCTATTAACCTGGTGTACATGATATTGAGCTCACTACTACCTCTTCACTGGATGAAGAAACTCAGGTTTATGAGGATGAGGTATTAGAGCTGTTGCACAATCTGAATAAATATTCAGATTGTGCAACAGCTAATCCTATCAATCCCTATGACTTGCAATAGGGATTGATAGGATATCAGCATGTGTGCTAAAAGAGTGTTCAGCTGAAATGGCCATTCCTTTGACCAGGATGTTTAATATGAGTCTCAGAGCAGGAAAGATTCTGTAAGAATTGAAAAAATGTATGGTAATTCCATTGCACAAGGGTGATGCCAAGATGGATGTATCCAACTATCGACCAATTAGTATCTCAGGGAAGATGAAGATTTTGGAAAAATTGGTTAGAGTTCACATTCAGAAATGGGCTGACAGTGAATCTCTACTTTGCAATGAGCAACCTAAGGGAAGGTCATGTTTTAGCAACTTGCTCACATTCTATAGCAATGTTACCACTGAACTAGGAAAGGGGAGTGGATACACATGACACTTTTGGATTTCACTAAGGTTTTTGACAGAATACAGCACGACAGACTGTTGCATAAATTGGAGAATATGAGTTTGGGTTATACGAGGGTAGTTTGAAAAGTTCTTGGCCTAACAATGAAAAAACGAATTCATAATTTCAAAATTATTTTTATTTTTCAACATAATCTCCCTTAAGACTAATACATTACTTCCTGCGATGCTCTGGTGCCAGTATCCCATCCTTGCAGTGGTTCTCAATAAGATCTGCAAAACACCCCTCTGCAGCTGCAATCACCTCTTGATTTGAAGAAAAATGCTGACCAGAAATGAAGAGTTTTAATTTTGGGAAGAAATAGAAATCAGAGGGAGCGAAATCTGGGGAATAGGGTGGATGTTCCAACAATTCATAGTGCAGATCCTTTTGTGGGCAGGTGCATTGTCCTGATGAAAGATGATTTTCTTCTTCTGCAAACCGGGTCTTTTCTCACAAATTTTTTCGTCTAGTCTGGTTAAAAGATCGGAATAATATTCCCCAGTTATTGTTTTACCCTTTTCAAGATAATTAATAAACAAAATGCCTTTAGCATCCCAAAACACTGATACCATGATCTTTCCTGCTGATGGTACCGACTCTGTCTTCTTTGGCGCTGAATAACAGGCTTCTGTCCACTGTTTTGACTGCTGTTTGGATTCTGGGTGTAATGGTGAATCCAAGTTTCATCCATAGTAATAAATCGACTCCCAAAATCAGTTCTATTCTTTTAAAATACTCCAAGCACTGTTCAGAGATTTTCAAGCGAGTGCATTTTTGATCTGCTGTGAGCAAGCGCAGCACCCATCTTGCGCAAAGCTTTTTTATTTGCAATTCTTCATGCAAAATATATCCTACACGTTCTTTTGAAATGCCTATAGTCTCAGCAATTCACGCACTTTGACTTGCCAGTCATCCAATACCATATCGTGCACTTGATCAATGATTTCTAGTATTGTTACACTTTTTGGATGTTCTTCACATGGATCATGTTATCTTCAAGGCTGTATGGCCACATTTAAACTCGGCAGCCGATTTCTTAATTGTCGAAAACGAAGGAGAAGAGTGCTCATAAACATTTTATGAACTTCGAATGAATTTCTTTTGCCATTAAATCTTCTTTTACAAAGAATTTTATAACTGCACGATACTCAATTTTATCCATTTCAAGGGATATAGACAACAATTTTCCTTCAGACAGTTATATGAAACAAACTACTTGATAGAATGGCTTGCAATTTCACATAGATGCTTATGACAGATGTACCAACTTGAAAAAAAAAATTGTGCTAATAGTGTTGCCATCTATAGTCAAGGCCGAGTACTTTTCAGACCACCCTTGATCAGTGCTTGGTCCACTGTTATTCAATCTATACATTAATGATAGTGGGAAGGATTTGAAAAACGATATACAGCTATTTGATGACAAGGCAAAGATATGAGGTACTTGCAGAATGATTTGAATAGGCTGGGACTGTGAGCATGGGAAAATGGATGTCAGTTTAATGTCAGTAAATGTAAAGTCATTCACTTCGGCATGATTAGATATCCAATGTCATATTAAGAAACAGATGAGGCTAGGGATCCTGGAGTGTTAGTAGATAAGAAGTTGAAGGGTCCAGGTAGCAAAGATTGCAAATACAACTCAAAAAATAATTGCACACTGAAACAAACATTCGTATGTGAAGATAAGGATGTCATTTTGCCTCTTTACAAGGCCTCAATAAGACCTCATTTGGACTATTCTACACAGGTCTGGTCTCCTGGCTTCCATTGTGATTCTGATCCAGTGGAGAGTATTAAAAATGATATCAGGATTGTGGAATACTGATTACAAAGACAGATTGAGAATTTGTAGACTGCAGACACTAGCAAACAGGAGAAAGAGAGGGTGATATGATTGAGACTTACACACTTCTGAAAGGTCATACAGGATTTCAATTGAGGGAATTTTTCAATTTATAGAAGGTGGGGAAAGGACAAGACGGCATCGTTGGAAGCTAAGAATGAATGCCGCTAAGAAGGGTGTGAGGGCTAGATTTTTCTCTCACAGGGTGGAATGGTTGGAATGGATTGCCATTGGATGCTGTGAGTACAAAAAGTGTGAATGATTTCAAGAATAAGTATGATAGTTGGTGAGTGCAGTATGTGGTCTTCCTCGGTGAGTCCCTGACTCCCTTCAGGTCTCTCTTAATAATAATAATAATAATAATAATAATATTTTGCTCAATATGTCATGAGCTTCTTTCAGGGAGAAAACAGAAAAGCTGAACAAAATTTAAATTTATATTCATGCTGTAGGACTCAATCTTGTATTCAGATGTGAGGAAAAGGTGAGTTAGATTGTCTCATATGAAAGTAGGGGTTTTTTTCACCCAGAAACTCAGGTTTTTCATCCCCCAGAATAGGCAAACTGGAGCTGTGAACAAATGCATCTACAGATATAGAACACTTTGGTAGGCATAGGGCTAACCACCTAATATGAATTGCGGTTGTGAGGTCAAATAATTGGAAGATTGTGGGCATTTAAATGCCTGTTAGCACCACTGGAAGAAGAAGATATAGGAATAATAAATTATATTTAGTTTTCTCTTACATATGAAGCCATTATTCAAAAAATATAGTCGCAATATCGTATATTATAACTATTGGACCGAAAGACTAATAGAAATTAGACTCAAAACATTAAGAGGTCAAATAAGAATAATCGGGGAATATGAACCAGAAGCAGGGAAAAGAAGACAGTAAATCCTTCAACATAAAACAGATTATATGAAAATACAAATTATATGGGATTATATGGGAAATACAAATCAAACATAGGGAGATTTGGTGAAGATACATATAGTCAAAATGAACACAAACTGAAAGATTTTTTTATTTATAATAATATGAGAATAATGAACTTGTACTTAAACATAAAGAAATACATAAATATGCATGGTCAGCCAGAGGATAAGTCAGTTACTGATTACATTATCACAAATTTTAAATTAGTCAAGTTAATCCTAGATATTCCAAGACGATAGAGTATATCAAGTCTTTGTTTTAAACTCTGACCATTTTATGATATTAGCAAAAATTCAATTTACACCAAAATGGATAAAAATAAAGTTGAAAATAGTTATCAACTGAGTTACAAAATTTCCTTCATTACAAGATCCCAATATAAGGCGACAACAGCAGAAATGCACTGATTATAATCATAGAAGAGTAATGGGAAAATCTGAAACAAATTCTGACAAAATCAAAAACAGAGAGCTTAGGAATAAAGAGTAAATGGAATAGAAAAGGAAGACTATGAAACTGTGACAAAGAAATATAAAAGATAATAGTAATGGCTCTATTCCAAGACGGTAGAAGCAAAAACAGAGTAAAAAGAAGCAGTGTAATTTGCCAAATGAGAAGTAAAGAAAAAAAAATAGAGAAAGAGAGAGAGAGAGAGAAGGAACAATTTTGTAACTGAACTAGAAAGGATATAACTAAGCCACAACTAAAAACCTATAAAATAATAAAATATATGAAGAAAGAAATAAAAGAAAAAGATAAAATTACAAACAATAAATTTAGAAAAATGGGCCAACTTATTTTCAAAATCTCTACACTGATGATAATAAAGAAGTAAAATTTTATACAACAAAGAATGAGTGAAGAGAAAATATTATGATGTCAGAACTACAAAATGCAATAAATAAGATGAAAAATAGGAAGACACTGGGAGAAAACAATATAAACATGGAACTGTTAAATGCAGGTGAAAATATTAATGAAAGATTTCAGAAATTCTTTACATGATCTGTATTTCTGGAAAATTCCAAACTTGGAAATTTTCCAGAAAAAGCACTGATTATCTTGATTCATAAAAAAGGAAATAAAGATGACTGCAATAACTATAGGGAAATTAGTCTGCTACACGCAGAAATATTAAAAGAGAAACTAAATGGTATTGTAGAGAACAAACTACTAGAAAAACAGAATGGATTCCAAAAGGTCGGATCTTGTATAAACTCCATTTTCATTCTAAAAATAACAATTGAAAAGAGAAGAGAATTTCAAAAAGAAACATGTGGCCTTTTTAATATGAAAAAGCATTTGATAAAATTAAGACAAAAGTTATTTAAAATATTAACTAATCTAAATATACCAAACTAGTTCTTACAGTCTATTCAAGAAATGTACACAGGAAATAAAACAGCAGTCAAATTAGAACAAATATCAGAATAGAAAGATATATCAAGAGGAGTATGGCAAAGATGTACCCTATCATCTCTCTGCTTTTTAATATATATATATATATATATATATATATATATATATATGTAGAAAGTATACCAGGTTTAAAAATTGCTTGGTATTTTTAACACACACATATATATATATATAAATTATAATCTGAAATGGCATAACCCATTTGGTATACAAAAAAAAAAAAAACTCACAAATAAAGATAGATACACTGTTATTTGCAGATGATCGAATTGTATTAGCTACATCAAAAGATGATCTACAGAGATCCGTAAAATGATTAAATGAAATTTCACAACAATATAATATGAGAAATATCAAAAGTAAAGACAAAAATAATGTCTTTCAAATTCCCAATAAGATGTAAAATAGTGATAGATAATAAAATATTAAAACAAGTAAATATTTCAAATAGCTGGGATGTGACTTTTATGAAGATGAAAAAGATACAGACATTAAAATATCAAATTTTTGTTAAAGTAAGCAGCATAATAAATAATATATTTAAGCCATCCCGAATAAAAAAAAAAACACCGTAATCAGACTAATATAATGTTTTGTCAAAACCAACCATATTAAATGGAGGTGAAACATAGACTATAAAAAAGAAGAATGAAAGTCTAACAGACAAGCTTAGGTGTTGAAGGTTATTCATAACATTTAGATCTCAAGTCCTAATCTGGCAACCTCTAATGCTGTATAAAAAAAAAAAAAAAAAAAAAAAAAAAAGTACTACAGATAAGTGGGGGTTGCTATTAAGTTAACAGTTATCCAAATTTTTGGTAAATTAATGCAACCATATGTGTTCAGGTTAAGAGAATTCTTCATAGTCATGGACGACTCAAAAAATAATCTTTTCACTCTCTAACAACTTCTAAATAGCACATCAGTTTTCTTCCATCTAATCCTATGTGAAGGGGCATCCAAAGCATAGTATGCCAGTTGTGGCTTGGCATAATAATGGAAGCAAATGTATTTTTTTATGTTCTTCCAGGCAGATGTTAATAGATATTCTTGTCTGCCCATAGCAGGCCAAGTCACAGTCACAAGGAATTTCATACACTCCAGGATATGCTAGAGGGTGAAATTTACCCTTAGGAGAGCAGATCAGGGTTGCTAATTTAACAAGGTTTGAATGTGATTGAAGGTCATGTTTTATTAGTACTTTTCTGATGTACCTCTAACATGGGAACAGCAATGGTAATGCTTTGTTCCCATGTATTGGAGGAGGGAGACGTAATGGGCTATGTAGTATTTTATCTATTTTGTAGGAACTGTAGCCACTGGCCAAGAAAGTATGGTGCAGATATTTGAGTTCTGTGGACAGAGCTGTATCATTAGAACAAATGCTCTGTGTGTAAGTGTTTCTAAAACATCATACTGTTGGGCTGGATGATGATGATGTGATTGTTTATGTAGATATCTTCCTTTGTGGGTGCTGGCTTTCTGTAAATGGAAAAAGACAGTGATCCATCTGAAAGGCAGGTGACTCATGTGTCAAGAAAAGGTAAAGCGTTATTAAATTATTTTTCTACTGTGAAGTGAATTTTGAACTTTTCACTGTTTAAGTAGGTGACAAAAGCATCCAAGCTGTCTTTGTTCATGGTGCCAAATGGCAAACACATCATCAAGAAAAAGTAACCACACTAGGGGCTTGCATGTAGCTGTGGTAAGTATTTTGTTTTCATAAAGGTTTGCTAAAGGGGCAAACCCATAGCAGTACCATTAATCTGTTGGTAGATTTTTCTCCATCGTGCAAAGTAACCTGAATACATAGTAAATTTAAAAAATTCAAATATATCAAGGAGAAATTTAGACTTTATCACATCAAGAGTGTCTATTAGGGGTACATTGATAAATAAAGAAGTGACATCGAAAGTAACCATAATGTCTGAATTTTTAAGGAGGTGATTTTTAACTAATGATTTGAAATGGAATGAATTTTTTCAAAGTAGAGGAGTTGCCAATGGGGGGGGGGGGGGACTCTTGGCTAACTGTTGGGCAAGTTTATAAGTAGAATTAACTGTCTATGCTATTGACTATAGAGCATAGGGGATATTAGATTTGTGAATTTTTGGTAATCCATAAATGCAGAGTAGTTTAACATGAACAAGTTTTATTTTTTTGATGATTTCTTTGGGCCAGAAGTCACTTTTTTTCAATTTGCATGCTTTTTTTTGCTTTGAGACATAGTGGGATCTTGATCTATAATTTGGTAAGTAGAACTGTCACATAAGAGATACTGCATTTTTTTTTTTGTTACAATCCTCTTCATCCATGATAACTATGCATTACTGTTATCATCTTTAGTAATACAATATTTTTATTCCTATACAACTTTTTTTAAAGCAGCTATTTCATTCTGTGGTATATTACTTTTTGTAGTTTAGCATTGTTTAGGATGCTTGGCATGTCTAAATGCACATTATTGGCCATTGCAGGTGGAAGATTGTAGATGTTCCATTCTACATCCATCATGATTTCTAGTTTTGGAATTTGTTTAGGTGTAATGGCAAAGTTATGGCCTAGATTGAGAGAATTCTTAGCTTCTTCAGTAAGCACTTGCACTGATAAATTTAAGAAAACATGATATCAGTGAAGTTGTGGTCTGAACATAATATTGTTGATACTGCTGTAGGATTTCAAATTTCTTCAGGTGCATGATTTTAATTTTTGTGAATTAATTCTTTTTTTGTTTTAACTTCGGATGAATAACTAATTACTAATTAGTTGAATTACTAATTAGGATGAATAACTAATTAATAACATTAATTAGTTATTCATAGAGAAATGATTGTGCTGTTCAACTTATTAAACTCTATGCGAGTAGTGGCAATTTCCCATAGAAGTGTTAAACTCGGCCATCGGTAAATATAAAAGTTAAACTTGGCAAAGGCAAGTTAAACTTGGCAAAGGCAAGTTAAACTTGCCTTTGCCAAGTTTAACTTTTCTTTAAATCTGAGAAAATCTGGAATATTATCACTGTCACAGCATTGTTTGAGGAAGGCTAACTTGTTCAACTTTCTGGCCAATTTCATGTTAAACCATCTCATATTTATGGTTTACTCAGAGAGTAGTGAATGAGTGGAATAAGCTGCCAGAGTTTGTTGTGGGTTTCATGACTGTAAATGAGTTCAAAGCAAAGTATGATAGATACTGTGCAAACGCTGAATAATTGTTCTTGACATGATGTTTAGGGCCTCCCTCGATGAGTCTAAGAACTCCTTGGAGTTCTTAGACTCATCGAGGGAGACCTGTAATAATAATAATAATTACCAAAAATCTGCAAATCTAATATCTCCATACATCCTATAGTCCAGTGCTTCCCAAACTTCTGGATGTCAGGGCCCCCTTTGAAAAAATTAAAATATATCACAGCTTCTCCCGAAAAAAAATCGTAATATAGACATATTATTATATTTATATTCGATACAAAACACACACAACGAATATTGCAAAAATCAAATGCAAATATTACATTTTTAGCATGTTACATAAACATTTGACATGCACATTATCTCATATTTTTATATAGATTTATTGTTATTGTACATTTGCAGTATAAGCACATGAAACGTAAAACGATTAGCAATAAAGAAAGAATTAAAAACATAAAAGAAGTTTAATAACAATTTAACGTGATGGATGTATTTCAATACTGCTACACCAATATCAGGTGAAATATGTGAAACTGCAATTTTTAGATTTCTGCTTTCAAATGAAAGTTATATGAATAAGCATATATTTACTAATATTCATTAAGCGGTGAAATACGCAGGAAGCAAAATTTGTGAACCTGCACCATTGTGTGATTTTTTTCCATTAAAATTTTAAAATATCAAAAAAGAAATAATAAATAATAAAAATTAAATATGTTTCTTTTAAGATAAAAAGAATCTACTTAGTCTTAAAAGATTTAAAATTTTTATTATTTCACGGTGCCCCTCAACAAAAGGCCCCCAAGAGGGCCTCGGCCCACAGTTGGGGAAGCGCTGCTATAGTCAATAGTATAGATCATCATAAGCTTGCCCAACAGTTAATCAAGTCTCATGCCTGCCCTTACTGGCAATTCCTCTACTTTTGTAAAAACTTCAACCCATTTCAACTCATTAGTTAAAAATCATATCCTTAAAAATTCAGAGATAATGGTTAGTTTTGATGTCACCTCTTTATTTACCAGTGTACTGCTAAATAAAGAAGTGACATCAAAACTAACTATTATGTCTGAATTTTTTAGGATATGATTTGATACTCTTGATTTGATAACATCTAAATTACCCCTTGATATTTTTGAATTATTCAAATTTACTATGTATTAGCAAGTTACTTTATATGGGGAGGAAAATTCTACAAACATATTAATGGTACTGCTATGTCCCCTCCCCCAGCAAACTTTTACATGAAAGACTTTGAAAGCAAAATACTTACGACAGCTACACACACCTCTCAAGTGTGATTACACTTTGTTGATGATGTGTTTGCCATTTGGCGCCATGGACAAGAACCCTAGATGCCTTTGTCATCTTCTTAAACAACAAACAACCCAAAAATCACTTTACAATAGAAAAAGAATCTAATAACTCTTTGCCTTTTCTTAACACATTAGTCAACCATCTTTCAGATGAATCACTATCTTTTTCCATTTACAAAAAGCAACACTCATTCTCTCTCCCTCACACACACACACACACACACACACACACACACACACACACACACACACACACACACACACACACACACACACACACACAGAGGAATATATCTACATGGGTGGTCTGAAAAATTCTCAGCCTCGACCATAGATGGTAACATTATCATCACGATTTTTTTTTCTAAGTTGGTACATCTGTTATAAGCATCCATGTGAACTTGCAAGTCATTCTATCAAGTAGTTTGTCTGAAGGAAAAGTGTCTGTATCCCTTGAAATGGATAAAATTGAGTATCGTGCGGTTATAAAATTCTCAGTAAAAAAGAAGGTTTAATGCCAAAAGATATTCATTCGAAGTTCATAGAAGTTTATGGGCACTTTTCTCCTTCGTTAAGGGAAGGGCCACTACCCAGACCAGTTTAGACCTTTATTGAGGTGTCCCTTCCCTTAATGCATAGCATTATACATGTCCGCAAGGGGATGTGCTTTGCATTATGGGAGATACTAAGAATAGGAGTGATGAGAGCTTGGTCCACCTTTACCACGAGTTGCCTCAGTCCTAAAGATACTTCAGGTGCAAACTTTGTTTGCTTACACTTGGATAAAGGATTAAACTAAATTTATTATAGTCTAACCAAGTGGGAAAAAATTTCCATCTTTCTCTAAATGCAGAGTAATTTAATAATAAGGTGAGACACCTTTTGGTAACTCATATAGGTAACTCATTTTGGTAACTCATATTCTGTGATTAGCAACTAATGGAAAGCTTACAGATTTCAATTTCAAACAGCTTTAAAACATTGCTTCTGCTTTAATATCACTACCTCTGGGTCTGGCTCCCACTGATGAGACCTCAATAAAGGTGGAAACAGGTCTAGATAGTGGCCCTTCCCTTAATGCATAGCATTATACATTTCTGCAAGGAGATGTGCTTTGCATTATGGGAGATACTAAGACAAGGAGTGATGAGAGATTGGTCCACCTTTATTACGAGTTGACTCAGTCCTGAAGCTACTTCAGGTGCAAACTTTGTTTGCTTACACTTGGATAAAGGATTAAACTAAATTTATTATATGCTGCTGAGTTTAAACGTGGCCATACTAGCCTTGAAGATAAGATGATCCATGTGAAGGATGTTCAAAAAGATCATTGATCAAGTGCATGATATGGTATTGGATGCCCAGCGAGTCAAAGTGAGTGAAATTTCTGAGACTATAGGCATTTCCAAAGAACGTGCAGGATATATTTTGCATGAAGAATTGCAAATGAAAAAAAGCTTTGAGCAAGATGGGTTCTGCGCTTGCTCACAGCAGATCAAAAAACGCACTTGCATGAAAATCTCTGAACAGTACTGGAGCATTTTAACAAGAATAAAACTGATTTTGTGAGTCAATTTATTACTATGGATGAGACTTGGATTCACCATTACACACCAGAATCCAAACAGCAGTCAAAACAGTGGACAGAACCAGTTGTTCAGTGCCAAAGAAGACAAATTCGGGCCCATCAGCAGGAAAGGTCATGGCATTCGTGTTTTGGGATGCTAAAGGCATTTTGTTTATTAATTATCTTGAAAAGGGTAAAACAATCACCAGGGAATATTATTCTGATCTTTTAACCAGACTAGACAAAAAAATTCATGAGAAAAGACCCGGTTTGCAGAAGAAAAAAATCATCTTTCATCAGGACAATGCACCTCCCCACAAAGGTGTTTTGGCAATGGCAAAATTAAGGGATCTGCACTATGAATTGTTGGAACATCCATCTTATTCCAAAGATTTGGCTCCCTCTGACTTCTATCTCTTCCCAACTAAAACTCTTCCTTGCTGGTCAGTGTTTTTCTTTGAATCAAGAGGTGATTGCATCTGTAGAGGGGTATTTTGCAGATATTACTGAGAACTACTATAGGGATGGGATAATGGTGCTGGAACATCGCTGGAATAAATGTATTAGTCTTAAGGAAGATTATGTTGAAAAATAAAAATAATTTTGAAATTATCAATTAGTTTTTTCATTGTTAGGCCTGGAACTTTTCAGAACACCCTCATACATTATGGAACTGATTGCTGCAGTCAGGACTCTAAAGCAGTTCATTATAGCAAGTCAATTCATTATAACAATTTTCTATAGCATCTATCAACTACAGTAGTTAGACACTCAGATTACCACAGAAACAAATGACAGAGACCATATTTCTATGCTAGGATAGGCAATGTATTCAAGTGTTCTGTGATTAGCAACTAATGGAAAGCTTACAGATTTCAATTTCAAACAGCTTTATTCTGAGATACATGTTAAAAATTGCACAAAAAAAAAAATCAAAATAAATACATATATACAATACATGCAATAAATATATATAAATATATACAATAAAAAAAAAATATATATTTTTACCTTAATATTTTCAAGAATCTTCCATATCTCATGAACAGAATCCAAGTGAGATTCCAACAAAAGTGTTTGACAAGCAGCTTCATCTGTGATAGTTTCAAGGTAGCGAACCGCGAGCAATGGCTTTGATTCTTCCTGTTCAAATTTTACTCTTTTCTTGGACTGATAATTGAAATGTGCCTAGAAATGTTCTTATACTTCACATAAAAATGTTATGAAAATTCATTGAAACTAACTTATAGTAAAATAATCAGCAATTACTTCAATATAAAAAAGTAATCAACAAGTTCAATTCAATGTAGCGTACACAAGTCCTAGACTATATTTACATTGTATCTGGTGAGATTTTCTTGAAATTTTACATTTTTTTCAATTAAAGGCCTGGTTTTCTGAGTTGTTAGCATATCTTCTCTCCAGCCTGTGGGTTCAAATTCCACTGTGGGAATGGATGTTTGTGATTGTCTGTGAAAATACTAGTGGTGGTGATGGGCAGTAGATGGCGTTGGTGTAGTTGTGGTTCGTTGTTGTAGTTGGTGGATTCAGTGGTAGAGACAGAGAGTTGTAGAATAGGTGCCATCCCTCGATGAGTCTTTGGACTCCCTGGAGGTGGCAAGTAATAATAATAATAAAAACATAAAGTAAAAATGTTTAACTGATGCCAAAACTATGATGGCAATAAGTTATACACATATAAACAATGCAGGATAACCTTGTAGAATTTATTTATAAATAAATTTAAAATAAATTCTGACATGTTCTGCCATTAATTGGCTGACATCATCATCAGGAATAAAACAATAGTAGCATACAACAAGATATGAAAACTTTTAACAGCTGTTGTTTTTTAAAAAACATAACTGTTAACAAAGTAGCTAGTTGTGTGTCATTTAGCACATGATGTGCAGTGTGTACATTGTGTAATGCTGTAGATGGTTACTGGCATAACAGAAGTCTTGTAAGTTACACAAATGACTTAAATATAATGAATTATACGCTCTGGTTTTTGATTAAAGTGCCTTGTAAATATCCAAGTGAAAATATTGTCTTCAGGTAAGGCATTAAGGCAGAAAGTCGATTTCGTATTGTCCAAAGGAAATATATGCAGTGAAACCGCTTTTTTTTTTCTTGCCTTTAAAAATATCTGATATCACCTGTATGTTCTTTCTTACGGATTTCAAAACTTCTTCCAGTGTAACCAATGTAAACCTTGCTTGCATGCATGAACACGAAATTTTACATACCTCAGGACATTTTTCAAACAGAATGCTATCTTTTGGTGAATGTAGGAAGTTTTGTCAGATGACTAGTTTGAATGGCATTCTAACTTTCACTTTTTTTAAAAAAAATTGTATTATTTTTCCTTGAAAACCTACCTACACAGAGTAAAGGAATGTTATATTTGTAATTAATTTATGCAGTCACGCAAGTTTATTTTTCACAGAATAATAATATGTTTAGTA
Organism: Typopeltis vanoorti; assembly: GCF_054136105.1. NCBI lineage: Eukaryota > Metazoa > Arthropoda > Arachnida > Uropygi > Thelyphonidae > Typopeltis > Typopeltis vanoorti. The sequence continues at coordinate 110,921,550 of NC_143558.1, forward strand.
ACCATTTGGAATAATCATTCAGAAAGAAGTTGTTTACTCTTTCTTTTTTTGTTTCAGTATTATTAAATATGCTTAAATTACAGCACAGTTTTTTAAAGTTGTGACAGTTGGAAGAGAGCAGCTAGCTGGTGTTGTGAACATTGAAGTCTCTGATCTGTCAGAAATTAGAACTATATCAAAATATTCATAACACCAGAGAAATGTACCTGGAAGAAAAATGTGTTATGCTAGGGGGGGGTAAAAAAAAAGTGTAAAAAAAAGTGTAAAAAAATAAAAAGCAAAACAGCTGGATACTTGCAGATAAAAATGATGAAAAACACTGTTGAATAATTCATCAGTAAACTTTACTACAAATGCATTGTCAGAAATAATAATCCAAAAAGAACTTCCCATTATATGTAACAATTTGAAAATGCAGGAATTTGAAACTTCACTGAAAATCCATAAGAATGAGAAAGCACCTAGATTGGATTGAACAATGGTGGCTTTGGAAATTAAATACTTAAAAACAAGTATTTAAACTATTAAATACTTGTAAATACAGCTCTAGCTACATCCAGCAGTCCATCACAATGGAGAAAAGGCCTAATAATACCCAAAAAGGCAATCTAAACAATCTAGAAAATTAGAAAAGAATCATGCTACTCCTACCATACTATAAAACTATAACAGAATGCATCTAAACTGAACTGGTTCAATATATAACACTCAAAAATCAAGCAGATTTCTTGAAAAACAGAAGCACTACTGAACATATCCACAGCCTTAGAAGGCTGCTAAGAGAAAGAGATAAAAACCATTCTTTAATCCTCAACTTCTTCATCGATTTCTCAAAGCCCTATTAATCAAGAGACAAAGGATGTTCAAAATTCTCAGTTATTATGGCATACCCCTGAAAATAATCAAAGCAATACGTAGAACCATACCAGAGTACTGACTAATGGAGAGATGACAGAGCTTTCCTATTTTCTCTGAAGTTCTTCAGGACTCTTCGGCACAATAAATATCTTTTTATTATTACCTTAGACTACATTTTCATACTCAAAAGAAATGGATATAGAATAACTCTTGAGGATTTGGCAGGACAAACTCATATAAATAGTCTCTGTTTTGCAGATGATTATTGCTAACTGACTAACATTCATAATGCCCAAAATGTGGTGATCAACAGCTGTAAAACTAAAGTTCTAAAAGGAAAAACAGAAGCTAAATGATCACACTCTTGAAGAAATAAAAGATTATCAATACCTTGAGTTTTTTAATTAATACTCTGACACAGTGAAAAGAAAGCAGAAAGCTGTTCATTTCCATAAAAGCTAACTAATATCTGGAAACCCATTCTCATCACCACAAATACCAAAATTTGTATGTACAATATCAGTCAAGCCATATTTACATACAGCTCCCAGAAATGGAACATCGCTACTCAACATGCAGTTAGTGTCATAAAGAGCTTTGGGACATGCCTTTGATCAGTATTAGGATATGTTGCGACGTTTTCTTATAATATTTACTTTTTCTTTACTTAATTAGTCATCTACCCTTTTTCTACCCTTTCTTAACTAATCCAACATCCTATCTTTCTTAAATTCAAAACTCGTCTAACACTGTACCTTACTTATACACATTTATCCCTTATAATTTAAACTCTACAATCAAATATTCTCTCCTTCAGTGCTTTGCAGTCCTATTGGCCTCTCTATGTCCTAAACAAACAATCTGAAGAAGTTCACCTTATAAGTATTAACACATTTATATTTATGCTGTGCCAGCTAATACCTAGGTAGAAAGGATTCTTGTTCAGGGTGATTCCTTTAGAGAGTTAATGATTATTTCATCAAGCATAAATTTATCCCCCCCTCGCTTGTCCTTTTCTTTCTTACAGTCGCAGCTTACTTATTGCATTAGTATTCATGGGTTTATCCTGCTTGGTTCATTGTTATTTTTATGAGCGGTAGTTTTGAATTCATATAATATAGGCAGATCAGGCAAGTACATGAATGAAATAATTTAATTAGCTTTAAGGTGATACACTATAATACATTTCAAAACAGGATAATATGGTTGCACTCAACTCAGATCAAAAGCTCTAATTAACTTGTACTTATCACACATACTAAATCTTAATAACCTTAAATACAATCATAAAATACAATTCATAGATTATCATTAAGCCATTCGGATACACGTGGCTATCAGTGAACACATCAGCACAATTACTCTTAGTTTAACAAGATCTTGTATCTATTCGGCCTCTTGGGCAAACAATTCTTAACACTGTCTCGGACACGTATCTAGTTGTAGGCTACTCTTACAGTTCTTTAAGTTCAGTCCAATTTAAACGTTCACACAGGAAATTCACTCTCTTCTTACAACTGGAATTAGTATTTCAAAAATCTACATTACCATTTCTGTCCTTGAACTCTTAAAACTTGTTCCCGCCTTGTCTAATCATCAAGGCCTTCAAATGTAATCGCTTTGGAGGATATCTTCCGTAGATCTGTGCGAGTAGAATCTCCGTGGGAAACATGGGAGGTGGCACGGTAACGTCGCCTTGAATGGACGGCTCTATTTAGTCCCTCCGTTGTACGACAACATCACAGCTATCCTAGAACACGGACATAGCTTGGCCCAATATGAACGCTACGATGGACGAACTAAGTGCCTTCTGCAACTGGCCAGGGACTTCCCTCCTACGACAAGCAGGACCACTCCGAGAGATCAGGAATCCAGAAAAAAAAAAAATTATAAGAGGGCTTGAATCTTCATGCAAGGCCTTTTTGTTCAATTTTCTCCTCTCATTAAATCTCGATATTTGCGATACGCGCCAACTCGGTCACGTGTGTCCACGTCAATCTCATTAGCTCCCTCTATTAATTTTTCGCATGTGTGTCTGCCTCCTATTTCTGGAAGACGCTTAGGTTTCCCTTTCCAATACTTTCATAATGCAGGACGGTAAAAGCGACCTTTGAAACCTGACTCACAGGCTTTACTATTTCAGTGCAAGAGGCTGGTTAACGGATTTTGCCAGCTTACATGGATTTCTATTATCAAGCCCACACTTAATACAGATTATATTTAAGCACTTTATACAATTTTATACAATTCCTTAAACTTTATCTTGACTTGTGTTCACAAACAATTTATTTTTTTCCATTGCCAACGCTCCATGTTCTCTGCCTGTGTAGAATTAATGTTGTGACCTGAATATTTTAATATAAACCTTTTTAATGCTTATTCAGGACACAACAGATACACATGGCAAGATCACCTTCCTAATTCTGTGATATTCTTGAAGAAAGCCAACAAGGATCCCTAATAGAAACAATTCAGAAAAGTTGGCTGAATTGGTTGGGATATCCACTTAGTCATCTCATCCACACTCTCCTATGTTCAGTGCTCTTGCTCTTTACAGACCAACTAATGGTGGATACAGAGGAAGAACACCGAGAAAACAATTTTTGAAATGCATAAATAAAATTCTTTTTGAAAATCAGACTTGTGAGCCATCTGACATTTATTATTATTCATGGCACCTTCAAGGAGTCTGAAGACTCATCGCGGGAGGACACCTACTATACAACCGTCTCCACCACTACACCGAACCTCTACTACCAATCATCTCCATCAACCCGCCCATCACCACCACAACTAATATTTTTTGTTTGTAAATTGCGTGTGTCCTGAAGGGTTGATTTGTCTATATGCGGGATGAAAAACCCTGCTACCTCCGTATGAGATCAGCTAACTCACCTTCGAGTGAAAAAGTCCACATAAAGATTGCTCCCATCACGACGAGAATCGAACTTGGGCCTATTCCAATCGAAGAGAGCAATGTACTGTCATTCTTCCAATTGCATTACAGAGGCACTTAACATGTTGGCACATAACAGAGCAACTTGGCTCACCTTGATTTCAAAAACTTTATCTCCATAAGTTGTTAAATGCATATTTATATATATATTCCCTATTCATATTTGAAATAGCAATAATAATTTATTCATTTTTTAACTGCACACCTGAAAATGGGCTTGAAAAAAAAAAAAAAAAAAAGACAGAAAACGTTTGCTCCCATTAAATTTTTTTTTTTCAAATCCAACTAAATTTATATCTTAATTACTTATAGTTATGTCTTGTTGAATCCATTTTTTGTTAGTTACTGCCAAAAACTATGTAAAAAGTAAAGTCATTTAATAAATTATTAGTTTCATACTTTCTTCAGATTGGGACAGAAAAAAAAAAAAAAAAAAGAGGTATCAAGGAGATTTCTGAATTAACAACTATCACTGTTTTTTATTTATTTAGCATGAGACAGATGTGTAACATAGGAACAAGATATCAGATGTGCAGTTTATTGTTACAAGATATTACACAGCTTGTCTCATAGCCTAATTCATTAATAAGGAGATCTTTTATGCATGCTGCTCAGCATACATAAAAGCACAATGTATCATTTTGCTCCTCCTTAAATTTGAGTACATAATTATTAAATTCTATGTGCAACATTTTAGTGAGCTGCCAAAAACCAGATGTTTTTTTGTTTGTGGTATGAAAAGCTAGTTAAGATTTATTCAACCATTGTTTCTTCACATCTCATGTGTTCTTTCTGAGGGATTTCTCCAGACTGACTTTGCTGTCTGACATAACAAACACTGCAATTACAAAGGATTTAGTACAAGAGGGATTGAAAAGTTCTGACAAACACCTAGAATAAAAATTATATTAAAGCAACTGATATAACCACAAGAAAGAACATATCTTAAAATCCTTTAACCCCCAGGTTTCATCAAATTGTAATGACTTGTTCTTTTCTTCTAGGATATATATATGAATACGTGTCAGATGTTTCGAAGAAATTCAAAGACACAGACGTGAGAGATGTCATCAAGTTTTTCGTGCTACAAGGAAAGTCCGCAACTGAGATTCACCAAACTTTGCATGAGACTTTAGGAGACTGTGCCCCAGCATATCCAACAGGTGCCAGACAAGTGGCCAAGTTTAAAACTAGGCATCCTGAGACAACAGATGTCCCCAGGTCTAGAAGACCTTCCACAGTGATGCCACCTGGAAACATCAATACAGCGCATACCATGATCCTTGATGATAGGTGAATACCAGCCAAAAACATTGTGAAGACTAAGGATATCCTGGGAATGAGTTGGGGTCATTGTTCATCAAAAGCTGGACGTGTAGAAGTTTTCAGCAAAGTGGGTCCCCAAATTTTTGAATGCCAACAAAAAGAGAGAACATGAGCTGTCATCACAAAGGAATTTGGGGTCATTTTGAGAAATCAGATGTTTTTTTTTTCTTTTCTTTGGCATGTATTATGACTGTTGATGAAACATAATTTTATCACCATCACACAAAGACCAAACAACAGTCAATGGAAACACAAAGGTTCTCCATGGCCAAAGAAATTCGGAATCCAAGTCAGCAGGGAAGGTTCTTGCCATTGTCTTTTGGTATATGGATGGTGTAATCCTTACCAAGTACCTCAAAAAAGGTGAAATTGTTACAGCAACAGTTTATTCAACAGCTCTGAAGGAAAAACACTGCAGGGAAACTGAGAAGAGGCATGTTGCTTTTGCAGGGCAATGCACGTGCTTACACTGCTCATAAAGCCAACAGAGAATACATAACTGAGGCTTCAATGTCTGCCTCGCTCACCTTATTCACTAGACCTAGCCTGAACTGACTATTTCCTATTCACAAATTTAAAGAAACACTTGCACAAAATTTACAACAGGTGATGAAATCATATCTGCAGCCGAGGACTGGTTTATTTCAACAAGGGAAAGGCTTTTTTTCTCAGAGGATTGCAAATGATACACTTGATATCATAACAAGTGTATAACACTTTGTGGGGAATATGTAGAATAATGCATAAGTTACATAGTCCTGCCTCAATTCCTTCTTGGTGATTATCACAACTTTTCAGCTCATACTCTGGTCTCTTTATAGATCAATGAGGTTGTTTTGGTGATCTTAATATCATGGATACTTTTTGTAGTGGTCAAAAGACAACTTTTAATTATACTGTTATAGGATTTTTGCTATTTTGTATATAACATTTTTGATGTAAGGAAATCTCACCTTTGTAGTCCTGGTTGTTGTACTGTAACACGAGATGGATGGTTCATTCACAATGCTATTGAGTTTTGATGTTGTAACCATTTTTTAGAAGAACGTCTTTAATATAAATGATTTCTTTGTTTATTTATTATTTTATCATCATTAGATATTGTAATAGGAGTTTTGATGATGCCTCTCTTCTGTATTGAGTGGTAGTGGGAACTAGCATATACCTGTATTAAACTTCTTTCTGTATATTTCAAAAGTAAGATTGGTATGATCTTCAACTGGAATGAGAACATGCAGGAACAAAATGAATCTAGATCTACCTTTTTTCTACTTCTAATGTGAATTGGAGTTTGTAGTTTAAACTGTAAAGGAATTCAATAACATTAAGGATGGTTTCTTCTAAGCCTGGCCAAATGATGAAAACATCCTTTCTCTCCATGTATAATTAGCTAAGTGTGGAGAAATTGCTGTATCCATGGGCAAACCTTCAGACCATTCAAAACAGGGGTCCTAAAATTTGAAGAAAATATTATATCTATATTTTACCTTACATATTTGTATTTTCCATGGTACTCACCTCAGAGGATGGGATTCTTCTTTCAGGAAATATTTCATCTTTTAACCAGTTTATCACAAATTCTAAGATATTTGATAGATATCCATGATTGCAAAGACAGAGCAGCACATTACGATACTCTGATTTAGGACAGTTTTCAGAAAGTTTTTTTAAATGCGATAAACAGTGACCTGAAAGTGTTGGAACACTTGTTGAAGGCAGAAAGCTCAGTAAATACATAACTGATTCCCAAATTTCAGTACCCTATACAGCAAAAAATTAGAGAGATAAATAAAAACACAATTACAAAAAAATGCTACATTATTGTTTACAATTATTTACAATAAATGCTATAAATGAAATGAAAGTGAACATATATGAAATGCTTACCAATAAAGATAAAATTGAATAATTCACATATCTGATTCATATATCAGATATTTTAATCTTTGTGTTAGATTTTACTGTCTTAATTAAACATATTTATCTTCCTTTTTTATTTATTTGTTTATTTATTTATTTTTTTTTTTTTTTACCAAACCATTTAATTTTACTCTGAAATGCATTTAGTATGCACAATAAACAAAAGGCATACAAATCTTTTACCTATGAACAATCTCATTTATTGTTCTTATTAGTTGGGCTCCTTGGACTGATCAAAGGAGGTCCTTTAACCTGCACAACTGCTGCAATACCTCTCCAAGAACTTAAGGAGGCACTCACTACTTCCACCAGCAGTCCATGCCACTCACCACATAACATGAGAAAACAGTCAAAACTTGAGAAAACAGACTCAAGAAAAATATAGGTCTCACTGCTCTCTCTCTCTCACACACACACACACACACACAAGCGTGTTGAACCACACTCTTACTTAGTATGGTTAGTGTAAATTAAACATGTATAAACAGAGTAAGCCCTCTGTTTATACATGTTTAATTTACATGAATTCAGTTATGTGTCCTGATATTTAGTCATTTTATTTGCATGCACAACTCAAAGTTAAACACTAAGAAATATTTGAGAAAAATATGGTAAAAGACTTGGAGCAAGTCAAGGCAATGACTCATCCTTCATATAGCCACATGATTTACCTATTGTTCCAACTCTTTGTTGTAGGTTTTTCATGTTGAACTGATACCAAACTTAGCATCTATGCTCTTTGTTTACTATGATTTTAATTTGTTAGTGCAGTATTTCATAGGAATTTTATTAATAAATGTCTATAACTGACCATATTTAATTCCAAAAATTACTATTATTATATTAATAATTAACAGAATATTAGTGTAAATTAATAGTGCTGTGCTGATCGTAACTTTGCTTGTAAGAGTTTCGGTCATCAGTGCTCAATTAACCTAATGATACTGTAATATTTTTTTTCAGTATAAAGCGAATTTAATGAATTAATAATGGCCTCTAAGCAACCAGAGAACACTATCAGCAGTGCAGAAAAACATACCAGAAAGTCGATGTTTCATAACAATGGAACAAAAACTAGATGTGATAAAGCAGCCAGTTGACTGTCACTCTGTAGATGATGGTGGTTCTTCTCTTGTGGAGGATCCCCAATCCTGGGATACAGCGAATTTTTGGCCTCGTTCTGAATGCATTCAAAATATATATATATATATATATATATATATATATATATTTTTTTTTTTTTTTAAATTCACTTTCAACATCTCATTCACGGTCAAGTTATCAAATGATCACACATGGTAGCTGCCATAAATTCATTAGAGAAATTTTATTCAGATCCAGAAATTTTATTTGAAATAAAACTTCTGGATCTGAAATCCTTAGCTCAAACACTATAGTATCCTCTTTTAAAGAATCACTGAAACAGTTATTATTATTATTATTTCAGGCGACTCCAGGAGTCCTTAGACTCATCGAGGGAGGCCCTAAACATCATGTCCACACAACTATGCGATTACATTCTCACAGTAGCTATCATACCTTGCCTTGAACTCGTTCACCATCATAGCACCCACAACAGACTCTGGCAGCTTATTCCATTCATTTACCACTCTAAAAGTAAAGAACCCAGCTCTAACACCCCTGATAACCACACTCTTGCCCAGCTTCCATAGGTGTCCCCTAGTTCTCCCACCACCAGTCCTGATTTCAAAAATATCCTCTGAATTAATCCTATATAATCCCTTTAGCAATTTGAATGTCTCAATCATATCTCCCCTTTTCCGCCTATCAACTAGTTTGTGCAACCCACACATCTTCAACCTGTTCTCATATGGTTCATTCCATAGACCTGTTATCATCTTAGTCACTCGCCTCTGGATCCTCTTCACCTCCTCCTCATCAAGAAGGAACCGAGGTGACCAAATCTGGGCACAATAGTCGAGATGAGGTCTTATCAAGGCTCGGTACAGAGGTACAATAACTTGCTTGTTTCTGCTCATCAAGGTATTTTTCAACAACCAAGTGAGTTGATGAGCTGATTTAGCTACTTTTGCAATGTGCCCCCTAAACTTCATCTCCCTATCCACCAACACTCCTAAGTCCCTGGCCTCATCAATCTCTTGGAGTACAGTTCCACCAATGTGGTATACTGCTGCTAATCTTTTCACCCCAAAATGCATAACCTTACATTTTATCACATTAAATTGACATCCATTCTCCTTAGCCCAGAACTCCAATCTATCTAAGTCATCCTGCAAGACTTTGACATCTTCTGCATTCACTATTGCTCTACTCAACTTTGCATCATCAGCGAACAAATGAATTGTTCCACTTAGATCCTTCCCTATATCATTAATGAACAGATTAAACAGCAGTGGTCCAAGAAAAGAACCCTGCAGCACACCACTAGTCACAGGCTGTCTTTTGGACTCTACTCCTGAATAAACTACTCTTTGATATCTCTCCATCAACCAACCACCTATCCATCTCACCAACCCTATATCCATTCCCATATGTTGTAGTTTACTGATTAGTATTCCATGTGGTATCCTGTCAAACTCCTTTGCCAGGTCCAGCAGTATCATTGTAAACCCATTTCCCTTATCCAGTTCAGCCATCACCTTGTTATAAAACTTGAGCAAATTACTGAAGCATGATCTACCCTTCACAAAGCCATGCTGTCCCCTGTACAGTATCTCATTTTCATCAATCCATTCCTGTATTTTCCCTTTGACTACTTTCTCCAAGACCTTGACAACGACTCCTGATATGCTGATCAGTCAGTAATTTGCAACCGTAGTCTTGGATCCTCCTTTATGCAGTGAATCTATTTTCCCCTCTTTCCACACCTTCAGGCCTAAACCAGACCTGAGACTCAGATTAAACAACATGGTCAAGGGCACTGATAATTCCTTAGCCGCTTCACGCAAGACCCGTGCCGGTATACCATCCAATCCCACAGATGTGTTCACATTAAGGTTCTGTAATAGACTAGTCACCTCCACTTCATTCATCACTATTCCCGTATAAACTAATGGTTCCTTCATTTTTTCAATGTCACCACCTGGATGATATGCTTTTGCAAAGTGCACGCTCAGTAACTCCACTATATCGACTGATTCAGTGACCTCCTTACCATCGTCATTCCTTAAAATCATTTGGCCGTGTACAGTTGCAATTTTAATTGCTGGTTTTCTCTAAAAGTCATAACGTAAGCCAATCATCTTCATGTTCTTCCTTTTGTCTCCTATTAAAGTTCCGAATTTTATTTTTCTTTCTACATGAAAGACTGTTCATTTTTTTCATAGCAATTAAAAATGCAACTTGTTGTATACCCACCCCCTAATATCTATTCTGTTGTCACTGTCATAGCATAATAACTGATAAGTTTTAAATGTTTTTCTTTCTACTTTCTACTTTCAAGTTCCAAAAATCAAATTTTTCTCATAGCAATATTACAGGATTTTTTACATTCCACAACACATGCTCCACAACCCAACACACTTCTGCTTTTCATTTCAGTCATGAAGCGAAAAAAATGATCTGCCATTACGTGTTACAATTAGAGTGATTTACTTGAATATAATTCCTTCTTATCATGGAATTAAATAAATTTTGAATCCAATTAATGCATTCATTTAGCTCAATATTAAACCTGCATGTATATACAGTACACACAACATATGTAATAGACAATCTATTCTTAAATAAAAATTAACTGTACTTTTCTTACAATATAATATCGCCAACAAAATAAAGTGATAATTATGAACACAAAATTTAAAACTGGCAGAATCTACTTAAATACTGCAATACATCTATATATCTTATTCTTCAAACACTTTTACTTCTTAAATAGGTGCACAGTTGTCATATACTATTGTCCGAAGCTTATTTTTACCACATGAATGTATGAAAATTGTACCTAACACAGATTCTTTTATCTTGAAATTATCTTGCAAAGACAAGTCAAAGGCCAAATCAAGTGAACTGAGTGCATCATGAAAAAGTAAGTCTGGCTCTACATTGAGTGCAATCCACATTCACAAAAACATTTTCATGAATTTTATTATTTGTTTTCCCTGTTAAATTACTGTTCATGGATAATTTATATAAATTCACCTTCATTAGGAACAATAAATGAAAGAAAACACAAACGGAGCTGTCATGAGCTGTGTGATAGCGTACATTTTAAAGAGACAAATGAAATCCTATTTCTGTATATTTACGTATAATGTACAGTGAGAATAAAATAATGTATTACTTTGTTTTGTCAGCATCACATTTTTTTTTTAAACTATCTATAAGAATATTTATATAAAATAGACAGACATCTTGGGTGAGTAAGCTTTTTTTTTTTCTGGTAGTAGATTTAAGTTGTGTTTCTGGAGCCCTGCCAAGATTTAAAAAATTTTTTAAAAATTCTGTACCTAACATTAATTATATTAATAGAAATTATTATTACTATTTAATTGTATGTATGATTAATTAAATACAGGTATCCCTAGATTAAAGCAGTTAATTAATCTCTCGATGTTACCAAGTATATCAAAATCGCATTAATCAAATCTAATAATCAATGGTAAAAATTACAATTCGTCCATGATCGATTACTGTATTAATAATTCATTTCATATGGTACTCTTTTAGGAAAGATAAAAAATGAATGCAAAGTAAATGTTTAATAAATACTTGTACTTACATTATTTATTGCAATTTTTTTTATCAAAAGAAGTTATCAAGAGTCATTTGAACAGTTTTAGTTTTTTCCTTATCAGCATAAATTCTATGATAACAAGTAAATGACTCTCCAGACCTCGGCAAACACGCAATGAAACATAAAGAAAAAAACACTGCAAATATAATACATGATGGAACAAATTAAGTTAATATTGAATCCAACATTATTTCATAGCTGAATATAGAGACTACAAGAGTTTCGTGCTGAATATATAAAAACTAAAAGTTTCGGCGGGTGCAAGCATAAGCAACCTTATGGGCAACTCATAGTAAAGATGGAGAAAGCTCCAGATCACTTTCCTTAGTATTTTCCATAATGTAAAGCATATCTCCTAGAGGAGATGTATGATAAAAATAAGCCTTTGGCTCTCTATTTCAGTAATACATGATGGTTTATTTATTTTCAGTTACAATCTAGAAATTATTGAACAAAGAATGATAAAAAAAACAAACTAAACCATACTATACTGACATCGGAAGTCGCAGCATCTCTTAGATGCAATTTACTGTCAAATACCACAAACCTTTACATAACACGTGTTAAACCAAACTGATGGTAAAAAACAGTGCGGAATATCACTCGTAACATATGAATACACAACTACTCATGATCTCCAAGCTATACACTGAATTGTGTAAGAATATTTATATTAAACATTTTGCATGTATCTGTCAAATCAGCTGCGAACTCCACAGCATTAAAGGCACGTTAATCAAAACTCTTGCTGCGTATATCAAGGGATTTCCACAATTAATTTTGCCGTGTTAATCAAATTCCGCGTTAAGCAACACCACATTAAGCAAGAGATACCTATAGTTCAATTTGTTAAGCATCATTTATAGATTCTCTGCAGTACCAAATTCATCATTCCCCTACTTTTTGTATGAAATGTTTCATGTATGTGAAGGTTGCAGGAAAGCATATATCATGTAAGCATGTAATACTAAATCTATACCCATAATCAAACTATCTTCTGCCTCTGAATTTTCTCCAATTTCATCATCTCCATGAAAACCAAATGACCATAATATCCAGGTATGGTCTAATTGTGGACATAATAAATGAGGAAGAATGATCTTATTTCTGGAAGTTAGTGTTCTCTTCAACATCACAGCAATTTCCATTGATAACCACACCATTTCAGCAACATGATTCTGAAGATTCAACTCTTCAATAATTCCTAAATCTCTAGCTTCATCAACTATTTCCAGTGAATTCCAATTTATACTAGTGAGCCTGTGTTATACAAAATTATAACTTTGCACTTGGCAAAACTTGATCATTACTCTCTATTCATCTGGCCAGATGGTTCAAGTCATCTGCAGAAATGTATAAAGGCATCCCTTATCGCCCTCTGAACTTAGGATCATCTCCAAAAAAACTGGGTATTACATTCAGATCATTCCCAATATCATTAATATATAAACTGGCCAGCAGCAAATCAAAGATAGAGCTCTGTTGTGAGTCACAAGTAAAATGTCATGCTCTTATATTCTGCTCCTCTATATAATTTTTGATACCTATTAATAGTCACAAAGTTTTTTTGATGTTAATATTAATAAAGCACTACTATTTACATAAAACAGTTTCACTGTGGGAGGGTTCATATTCTCAAAGATGTTCTGTAAGATATGAATCTGAGGATGGTGAGTTACACTCCCATATATACTGAGGTGACTGGATTTTTTTTTAACAGAAACTTTGATTTTTGACCCCTACAAAGAGATAACTAATCAGAAGAACACTTCATGAGGTTTTTTTTTTACCAAAGCATAAAAAAAAAAAAATCTGCAGGTTCCTTCTTAACTACCATCCACTATATTAACTACTGATGTGCTATCAGTTTTGCAACCTCTTATATGTGTGTGGGGTTGATATAAAAAAGAATCATGTTACTAAATTAGTATAGTCAACAGTAGACAGATTAATCCCTTAACCAAAGGGCATCATTGAGAAAGAAAATGAACATGAAAGAAAAATTGATATTATTTTTAAAATCCCATTTTTCCTTGTGTGTCAGGCTGAATGGCCTGCCATGGCAGTCAATCAACTGCATGTGTTCTTCTGGCCGGTTTGCTTATTATGCAGGATGAAAAACTAGTTTCTGTGAGAAAAAAACTCTTAAAAAATGAGTTAGCTAGTCTAAAAAAAAAGTTTTTTAGACTAGCTAACTCATCTTCAGCTGAAAATCCCTGAAAATGAAAAGGTTCTTTACATCAGAGATAGGATTCTAACCCAGATCTTTTCAACCAAAGGAAATTGTAAAAACTGATTAAGCTATGGAGATTCTATTTTCAGAATTGGCATACCAAAATAAATGCATTCAAAATAACTTGTTAACAAACCATCAAAAATTTCCAATTTCCAACTGTATGCCAATGGTTTCTAATATAATTAGCTCCTACTTTACTAATGTCTAAAGCACTCCTAGTTGCATCACTCCATCTATATATATATTCTAGTCATCCTATGGGTTTTCCCTGTCATTTTTAATTCAACATTTATTTTACTAATCTTTCATCTCCCATTCAATTTAGGCCACCATACCATTTTAGATTAGCTCTGCTCAGACCTTCTTAAATATTCATTTACAATTCAGCAGTTAACTCACCAAACTTACTATTCTTATTCCTGTTTCATTCATTCTACTTCTGGAACAGTCCTCCTTACAAAGGAGTTTCCCCAAGAACTAATTCCAGCTATTTAAAAGTAATATTAAGATTATTCCTGCAATCGTATGTGGAATGACATACATGAAATTAAAATAAAAGTATATGGCTTTATCAAGATCATTATAATATCTTGATAAGTATCCTCAAAGAGTATATATATATATACAGGATTCTAGATCAAGAGTACAGAACTTAAATAGAGATCCCTATTACACCACAGTATCATGATTTCTCAACTATTTGTTAGAAGATAAAAATTTCGTATTGGTAACTCTGTAACTCCTTTGGCTTAAACCTAGCTTGTTCTTCTCCAATTTTGAATTTGCCTATTTTTACTCACACTTTTGTCAATTATGCTTGTATAGATCTTTCTGGAAACATTAAGTAAGGAAATATCGCTATAAATTCTCCCATTCTGATTTACTTCCCTTTTTATAAATTTACATGATAGGAGTACTACTCCAAGCATCTAGGATACCGATTAAACCCGCTGAATTTCAGAGTAGTCATCATATCACCCTATTTCGAACTGAATCATCTACTTCAGCCGTCTTTCCACATTTTAGGCCACTGAGTATTTTCTACCACTGTTCTATTATTTCTTATTTCATCTAATAGTTTTCCTTTAATTACTTCAGACATCCCAGAATCTTCTTCAATTTTTATCACACTTTTTTGATCTTTACACTTTTTATATTTTTTATAATATTGAGAAAATTTTATGTCAGTTTCATAATCAGCATGCCCGATTTAGTAAAACACAGATTATTTCAAATGTATTACAGTCAACTTTCACTACAGTAAATTTAGGAGGATAGTTTATTATAGAGAATTTCTTTTAACGTACCTAAAGGGAGAGGGGGGAGTGGGCTTTGGTTAAGACTTTATTCAGTAGTTTATTACAGTAACAAAGTTTATTATAAAAGTGTTTACTAGAGTAAAAGTTATTTATTTTATTTAGCATATGATAAAAGTCAACTTCATTCACAAAGTAAAAAATGTGTTGTCTAGTGCAAAATTTAGTTCTTTTTTTTAATATTTAAATATTTGTATTTCTTTAACTCTAACATCAAGCCTCTCTCGGAATAAACACATCACAACCAGTGCATCCTCAGCTTCAAATAAACTAGGATTTCTCTTTTGGTCAGGATGTTATTTCTTGTATTACTTCTCATATACACTTATATAAAGCTATACTAATGTATAACTTTATCAACATAATCTTAGAGTGTTTGTTATTTAGAACATCTACTATAAACAGTCAAATTTTATTTCTAGAGTCACTCCAGAAGTGAATTTTTATGATGTATAAAATTTTAAATATTTTTCTCCATTTTTCCAAAATAATCATGATTAAAGTATTTTTATGGGTAAGCATATTTGACCAACACAAAGTGGTCAATCTCATAAAGAAAATGTAACTGATTTTATTTATTTAAGTGATAATATTAAACAAACTAAAAATACCTTGAAACACTGAATTAATAAGCCCACATTTGCAGCAGCTACTGCAGCAAGCTTCTTCAGTTTCTTCTTGTTTTCAGGCTGAACAGTAAATAAATTATATTCTTGTTAAAAAACAAGGTAACTTTAAGGAAGAAGTTACATGAAAAAATAAATGAATACTACACTGTAATAATAATGGCATAAAATGCTTAAAAAATGTAAATTCTTAAATAATAAACTCATTCACTGTTATGTTTTATGCATGATATTGTTGTTCTTTGTACTTTTAAAAATGCTTTTTGTATGATATGACAGCATCACAGAAATTTGGAATGTAAGCTTCTGTGGTTGGTAACAATTATTTAAGAAATACCATGGTATGTCCACTGTAAATAAATTTATTTAAATCAAGTAATTTTTCTGCTGCTGCATCAGGAATTTGTCTGGTATATACTCCACCTCTGGCATGGTTGATCTATTGATTATTATATTCAACATCATCTTGGCTGAAATGCTTAAAAGAAAACAGATGTACATGTAATTCATGTGATTTACTCTTATTGCATCTCTGTATCTTATAACAACTAAGAAAACAAATTAGCAACAGCCAAAATGATTCATTCTCTTACTCACTGCAACAAAAACCATGATATAACAATGAATTATGCATGATCTGCTCTCATTAACTCCCACAAGACAATATCAGACATAGAAATTAATTAATAACTGACAAGTAAGCCCCTAAGCTTTATATAACAACCCCTTAATTTTTAGTTTGCAAATGTGGTTAAATATTATTATTAGCAGGGAATGCTAAAAACACCTTTGAAGACTAGGAAGTTTATTTTGGAATTTTTACTGGGATCAGATAGAGTTAAGTAAAAGAGAGACTGTTTAAATAAAAGGATAAAAGTTAATTTTAGGATTTTATTTTATCTTATTTTTTTACTGAAGAAGAATAAAAAAAAAAATTTTATGAACCATTTTCAAAGTTCTATTTTCGTCATTTGTTCCTTCGTGTTGATGTTTTCTTTTTGACTGTTTTTCTTTTTAAGGCCAGTAACAATAATATTACAATCACTGTAAAATTCTGAAAACTCCATTTCAGAGGAGGCTATAAACTGCAAATCCTATATAGGTGATATCACACTCTGTTTGACAATGAAAATTGTAAACATCATTATATTAGCTTAGCATGCTACAACAGTTCAGTAACATGTATAGCAGTCTTATTGCCTTATTTGCTTTTGAGCAGACATGATCCATAGAAGTCATGAATTTAATCCAAAGGCACAAAAAGAAATAACACACAAATAAAAAAAAATATTTGATTCCAAAAATTTTTAATGGCCTACCTCTCTTCATATGGAAAAAACCAATACAAACACATACAGAAAGTTGATCAGAGAGAGTACTTAAATTTTAATAAGGATATTGAAAGTTTGTTTAGAATAATGTACAAAATGAGAAATTAACCAATGCAAAAATAATCAATTAATTAATGTTCTGTACTGTTCTTATTCTACATATATCTTTTATACCCTATACAGTAATCCATCGATTAATGCACCCCCGATTAGTGCGTCATTTTTTTCGATATACCTAAATTCGATTAGTGTGTCTATATACATCTTAAAAATAAATGTTACAGATTTTAAAAATTTTCTATCCATACATTTTTATGGCTAACTATTTTAAAAAATCATCTGCCAGAATGAAATAATTTAGTTACAATTTAAAACATTTTACAAAGTTATTTTTAATGGCATACTACACTACTTCCATGTAAACTATGTTCAAAATTTTTACTGCCAAAATTTATGCCGTCTGCTATAGTATGCCCACAGATTCGAGACCCTTCAGTGCATGTCACAAAAAGAAGAACCCGTTCCGATAATAGGGTAATCAATCCATCTTCTGGAATGAGTTGCTTATTATTACACGTTTGAAAATTAACTTCTCTTTTATAATCATTGTAGTTTTTAAATTGGTAACCATTTTGCTTGTATAACAGTTAGGAAATTTTATCTATAAAGCATGTGATTTCGCGTGTTGGCGACCAATTCGTATGTCCTTCATTTCTTTCTCCCCTTCAATGATAACGTCAAAAAATTAATTAAATCTCATTCTGAAGAATTGAGTGATTCCGACCTGCTAAATTTAGATGCACAGCGGGAAGATCCCGAAGAATATGAAGAAAATTTAACCACTGATAGTCAGCCAAAAGAGATTTCACAGAAACAATTTGAAAATATTTTTCGTACAATTGAAAGTTTTAAGCAGCAATGCTTGGAGGCTGACCCTGATGAAGAGAGAAGCAGTAAAATTTGCAGAAGCGTAGAAGAGGCAATAGGGCCATACCATCAGTTGTACGAAAAAAAGAAACAAAATGCCTGCCAAACTATGTTAGCTCAATTCTTTGTTAAGAAGTAGAATAATAAAATTTATATTCTGAATATGTTTTATTGTCTTTCAGTTTCATCGTTTTCCTTTAACTAGGCCCTGAGATATTCCTTAATTCTTTGATAAAAAAAATTAAGGTTCAAAAAAGAAATTTCAGGAACGAATTATACTTTTTTCCCATTGGTTATTATATTCCATTGGTGAGTTTTCGATTAATGTGCCTGTTTTAAAGAACGCATTAGGCATACTAATCGAGAGATTGCTGTATATATTGTTCTTGACTGTCAATATTTTTATGTACTGTACTATTATGTTCTGTATATTGATTTGTGTAAGTGTTATACACTATAAAACCTGGATGAGTTATGCTCTTAGGTTATACATATGATGTCACTGTCATATAATTTTGGGAAAAAAAATTAAAATATAATGCAGAATTTGTCATTTGTATTAATTATTAAATTGTTTACTTAAATAAAATAAAATATTGAAGAATGCTGTACTGTACTGATGTTAAATTGTACTTGACAAGAAATTACATTCTTGTTTAATATTTTACTAAAGTGAAAATCAATAGACTGATTGGACCAGTGGTCCTTTCTCCCTTTGCTGGCTTTGTAATGGGAGTGCAGGATTATGGAAGGTTATTGAGCACTCGGCTTGCTCACTGTGGACTGCTGACAACTAGTAAGCTTTTAAAAAAAAAAATAATAAAAATAAAAACCACTTGTTCATTTTTTTTTTTTTTTTGACATTTGTCCTGATATATGTGTTTATTTTTATCTATCACTAGATAGTAGACCGTAACAGACTTGGGGTATTATTGAGCCCTTGATTCACCCATTTTGGGCATTTGGCAGTGGGTTTAAAATTGACCGCTTGGCAGACTAATGGGTTATGGTGGATGGCAGTATTTATAAAGAATTTTGCAGCCCTTTTGCATAGGAGAGTTTTGATCTCAAAGATACTGACTTCTCGGTGTAGCTACTTCTTCAAAGAAGGCTATTCATAAACATTTGTTTTGGATTATCTGTAGTTTGCTAACATTTCAATCTGACATATGACTCTGCATGGGTGAGCCATACATCAGGACTGGCCTGATCAGTATCTTGTATAGGAGCAGTTTAAGTTCCCAGCTTAGCCAGTCATAATGATTCAGTAATGAGTATAGCAGCCTTATTGCTCTATTTGCTTTTGAGCAGACATGATCTGTATGAGTTGTTAAATGAAGTCCTTTATCTAGTTGAATCCCTAAGTATTTGGCTACTGGTTGCCATGAAATGGGGTGCCAAACATGACAACTTCACCCTCTGGGGACATTCATCTTCTTGTGAATAGCATTGCAATGCTTGCTTGCATTAACATCGATTTAATATTGTTTTGAATCATTGTTCTAAATTCTGAGACTGCATTTTGTAGTTTTTCAGTTGCTAATCTAGTTTGCAGTATCATCTGCATATAGGGTCACTGCTGATGGCAACTGTGCCTGGGATGTCAGCCACATAGATAATAAAGAGTGGAGATGATAGCAGGGAACCCTGGGGGGACACCTACTGTGATTCTACATTCAGATGACCTAATTCCCTGTAGCTTCACTCAAAGTTTGCGATCACTGAAGTGTGATTTGGTAATCTGGCCAGTCCTAGTGGGAATTTGGCTGCATGAGTTTGAAAATATGCTAACTGTACCATATATTGTTGAATGCATTGACAATATCAAATGATTTGTAATTTGGTGGAATGATTCTCCTGGAATCAAAATTGCTCATTGGGGAAGTGATTCAATTCTTCAGTAACTTTCTGTGATCATCAGTCCTTATCTATTCACTGCTGAACAATAATCTCCATATTTCCCCACAATTCTTTGTCTCTGGTCCATAAGTACCAGCCGTTTCCCATTGAATAATGTAGTTCATCTTTCTGCTTTGCTGATGGTCTACCAGGCTTTCTTGAACCTTCTCATGCTTGTCATTCATACAAATTTTTGTCCAGTGGTTGTCTCCCTGTCTTGTGATATGTCCTGCCCTTCTCTATTTTTGTATTTCATTAATGATGTCTTTTAATCCTGTCTTTTTTTTTTCTGATATCTATGTTTTTTTACATTATCCATTCTTTTTATATCTAACATTGATCTTTCCATGTTTCTCTGTGCAGCTCCTAATTTCTTTTCCAGTCTTTTTGTGATGCTCCAAGTTTCTGCTCCATATGTCATAGCTGGTATGATGCATTGTTCATATGCTTTTCTTTTCAGACAGATAGGTAAGTTTTCTTAAAAAATTTTATTGTATTTTCCAAATTGTCTCCAACATTAGTTTATTCTTTATTTTATTTGATGTTCCCAATTTCTATGTTAATTATTTGACCTACATATTTGAATTTAGTTACATTTTCTATTTCTCTGTCATTTATTTCTATCTTTTGGTTGTAGTTTGTATTTTTGTTGTACATTATTTTAGTTTTATCAATATTTAGGTTAAGACCAGGCTTGTTGCTTTCAGTATTAATTCTTTAATAATTTCTTTTAGCTCTTCAAGGTTTTTAGAAAACAGTACAATGTCATCTGCAAATCTTAAATTGCTTACATATTGACCATTTATTCTGAAACCTTTGTTTTTCCAATTTAGATATTTAAATATTTCCTGTAGACAATTATTGAATATTACTGGTGACATTCTAGTCTTGTCTTATTCTTCTGTCTATTTTAATTTTTGCTTTTAAATTATTTCATTGTATATTACTTGTTGCATTCTGGTATACTCAAGTTTGAGTATACCAGTTTGAGTTTGAGTGTGTTTAAGACACAGTATGATGAGCTGTGTGTGTGTGTGATAAAAGGTCCTCCCAGATGAGTCTTTGACTCCATGAGGTCTTGGGGTAATAATAATAATATGTAATGGTTTATTAGTTATACGTATGGTTTTTCAATACCTTAGTTATTAATGCCTCTATAATTGCTGTTCTTTCTATTGTATGAAATGCTTTTTCATAATTGATAAATGCCATACAAAGTGGTATATTGTATTCATTTGTTTTTTTTCTATTATCTGGTTAATAGTTTTGGGGTGGTCATTAGTTGAATATCCACTTCTGAATCATGCTTGGTCTTTTGTTTGTGAGAACTCTAGTTTGTTTTTCATCCTACTGGTCAGTGTTCTGGTGAATAATTTATACATACATGAAAGCAGGATGATTGGTCTGTAGTAATTTAGATCTGTATGATCTCCTTTCTTGTATATTAAGCCTGTTTGTGCATTGTTCCAGTCATCTGGGATTTTAGGTAATGCTTCATGCAGTTATTAAAAAGCATTTGAACCTTCTTTAGTAATTCTCTTCCTCCATGTCTTATCATATCTGCTGTAATTTTATCTGGTCATGGGCTTTTATTATTTGACATTTCTTTTAAGGCTTTTTCTATTTCTTCCATTAATATTGCTGGTATTTCCACATCGTAGTGGATTTCAATGTCCTGATTGGACTGTTTATAGCTAAATAAATTACTGTAGAATTCTTCGATTCTTTCTATTATTTTTTGTATTTTCTGGATCAATTTACCGTTCTTGTTTTTAATATTGATTATTTGTGCTTTTACTTCATGTAATATTTTCATAGTAGTTTTGATGCTTTTACTTTTATCAATGTGTCTTTATGTTATATTCTCTTATTTCTTTTCTTATTCTCTTTTGGATGGTTTTGTTTAGTTTCACCTTTCCTATTTAATTTAAGTTTTGCTTCAAGTTTCTTTCTTTTCTTTTTTTTGATTAGGTTCAGAGTTTCTTTTGTAAGTTTCTGCTTTTTTTTTTCTTTAGTCCTTTTAATCTTTAAGCTGTTTATAATTATATCTATAAATATTTTTCTTCTTTTGTTTCCAATATCCTTTTATTTATTTCTGTTTGATATATTTTTCTATTTTGTTTACACATTTCATTTGTTATGAAGTCATTCTGTTGTCTTTTGTATAAGTTTTTTTCTTTCTACTCTTGTATTTATACTTATTCTTCCTCTTAGCATTCTATGACCACTTCCTGTGTTGAATTTATTTAAGACATCCACATCTTTGATTATATGCATTCTGTTGGTTTGGATGTAATCTATTTCATTTTTTTTTTATTATATCATTTGGTCCTTTCCATGTCCATCTTTGTTGAAGTCTTTTCTTAAAGAAGGTGTTTGCTATTTTTAGCTGATTTTTGGTTGCAAATTCAATTAATCTTTCTCTGTGTTCATTCCTGTCTACTAGTCCAAATTTCTTGTTGGAAGTTCTTGTGTATTTGATTTTATTCCCATTTTTCAGCTTAAGTCACCTATGATTAAGGTATAATGAGTTTTTTCTTTGTTCATGAGGTCTTACAGTTTTTATAAAATGTTTCTATTTCAATGTCTTCATGGCTTGTTGTTGGTGCATATATTTGAATGACTTTAATTTTATATCTTGAGGTTATTTTCAGAATCAGCTGAGCCATCCTATTTGATATTCCTTGTATACTTATTATCTGTTATATACTTTATTTGTGAATTAGAAAGCCAATTCCATTTCTATTGCTTTCTGTGTTTCCATAGGTCTAGAGTATATGCCCATTGTTTATAATAAATTTAGTTTAATCCTTTATCCAAGTGTAAGCAAACAAGGCTTGCAGCTGAAAATATCTTCAGGACTGGGATTGTTCTGAAGAATCCCAGTTTGCTTACACTTGGATAAAGGATTAAACTAAATTTATTATAGTCTAACCAAGTGAAAAATAAACTTCCAAATGCCCACTGTTTCTTGTGCATGTTTCCCTCCTTCCTTCCTTCCTTCTTACTTTACTGAGTCCAATAATGTCCCATTTTATTATTATTATTATTCAGGCCTCCATTGAGTCAAAAGACTCATCGTGGGAGGTCCTTCTTAAGAAACATGAAGTCTATCAAGACTCATCGAGGGGAGGCCCCCCCCACCTAAGAAACACAGTCTATCATACCACGCCTTGAACTCATTGACAGTTCTCGCTCTCACCACTCCATCACGCAATGCAGTCCATGGCTCAACCACCCTCCATGCAAAGAACCACTCCTCACCCTCTTGCTCACAGTTTCCTTTCGTAACTTCCAGGGATGGCCTCTTGTCATCACTCCTTCCCGCTGTTCAACCAAGCGAAAAAACTCCCCAGTGTCAACCCTGTAACCACCTCTCAACAATTTAAAAATCTCAATCATATCCCCTCTCCTCCTTCTACCCACCAAACTCTGCAGTCCACATTCTCTCAGCCGATCCTCATAACTATCATTGTACAGTCCTGAAACCATCTTTGTTATCTGCCTTTGTACCCTTTCCACAGTTAATTTATCCCCTTCAAATACCGGGGGACCAAATCTGAGAACAATAGTCCAAGTGTGGTCTGATCAGGGTCTTATACAACGGAATGATAACTGTTTTATCTCTGCAGGTCAGTGTCCTTCTCATTACTGCAGCAATCCCCTGTGTTACCTTCACCACCTTTGCAATATGTCCCCTAAATTTCAGGTTTCTATCAATCATCAACCCCAGATCTCTTGTCTCCCCTAATTCCTCCCACAGAGTCTGCAGTGTCCTACTGATGTTTTCCAAACCTCAAGACCTTATATTTTGCTGCATTAAACCGACACCCCAATTCATTTGCCCATCTATCAAGCTTATTCAAATCCTCTTGCAGGGCTGCCGCATCTGCACTATTACTAATAATCCTTCCCAGCTTTGCATCATCTGCAAACAACTGAATATCCCCTTGCAATCCACTGACAATGTCATTGATATAAAGGTTAAACAATATAGGTCCCAGTACTGAGCCCTGTGGGACCACACATGTAACCCTCTGCTTCCTTGAAACTGTCCCACCATACACAACTCTCTGATACCTATCGGACAGCCAATCCTGAATCCAGTTGACCAATCTGACATCCAGACCCATGTGCTGTGACTTAAATATCAGCTTATCATGTGGCACCCTGTCAAATGCCTTTGCTAAGTCTAAGAAAATGGCAGTATATGCCTTTCCCCTCATCTAATGCTCTTGTAACTTTATCATAAAAGGCTAGCATATTGCTAAAACAAGAGCACCCCTTCACAAATCCATGTTGACTCTCACAGATAACATTACCCTCATCTGCCCAATGCTGTATACAGTCCTTCGCTACTTTCTCCAAGATCTTACTAACTACTGATGACACACAAACTGGCCTATAATTAGACACTTCCAGTCTGCTTTGGCCTTATGCAATGGGACTATCTTACCTTCCTTCCTTCCTTCCATTCCATGGGCACCTTTCCTGCAGCCAGACTTTCATTGAAAAGCCAGGTCAAAGGCACTGTCAGTTCCCTAGCACATTCTCTCAAAACTCATGGTGAAATACCATCCAGTCCCACAGCTTTACTGACATCCAGAGTACTCAGTATTTGAAACACACTCTTCTCCTGTCCCTCTAAACCTCGAACCTGCCCTATCCCTCTAGCATTAAAACTGACTCCTCCAGGATGAAATACCCCAATAAAGTGTTCATTGAACAATTCTACTATGTTCTCTGCATCAGTCACTCTATTACCATTTTTATCCCACAATATCATTCTTTCACAGTCATTTCTCTTCCTACTGGCCACACATCTAAAAAATTCCCTAGGATTTTCTTTGGATCTTAGGGCTAATCTCCTCTCATATTCCAGTTTCGTCTTCCTTACCATACTAGTCACTCTTCTGCCTGTGTCTTATACTCTTCATGCATCTTCTCTTCACCTGTCTCCTTATATCTCCTCCACAGCCCCTTTTTCGCATGCAATTCCTGTTTAATATTGTTTGTCATCCATTTTTTTCCAAATTCCTCTTGTTCACTCATGGTATAAAACTTATTATTATTATTATTAAACAAGACCTCATGGAGTCAAACACTCATCTAGGAGGTCCTTTTATCTCACACACATCTCATCATACCGTGTCTTGAACACATTCAAACTCCTTGCAGACACCACACTCTCAGGCAAGGCATTCCAATCACTCACAACTCTGCACGAAAAAAACCTGCCTCTCACTCCCCTACTCACACCCTCTTTATACAGTTTCCAGGGATGACCTCTGGTTCTCCCCTGATCTCCCACTATTCTCTGTAGAACTTCTCCACCATTGATCCTATAACAACCCCTTACCAACTTGTAGGTCTCTATCATATCTCCCCTCTTCCTTCTCTCTACTAGACTCTGCAAATTACATCTTTTCAATCTTTCCTCATACTCGACATTACAGAGGTCAGAAACTACCTTAGTCGCCTTTGGACCCTTTCCAACATCTCTTCATCCTTCTGAAAACCAGGTGACCAAATCTGGGCACAATAGTCCATGTGTGGCCTAATCAAAGCCTTATACAATGGAACAAGAATCTCCCTACTTCTACACGTCAGTGTCCTCCGCATCATTCCCAGAAGTCTTTGTGTTGTCTTCACAATTTTGGCGATGTGTCCCCTAAATTTTAGATCCTTATCCACTATCACCCCCAGATCTCTTATTTCCTCTACTTCCAACAATATATTCTCACCAAGCATAAATTCTGCATCCCATCTTTGTTTTCCAAATTTTAAAACCTTACATTTTGCAACATTGAACTCACATCCCCATTTGCTTGCCCAATCACTCAATTTATTCAAGTCATCTTGCAAGGCCACAACATCTTCACTACTCTTTATGGTTCGTCCCAACTTTGCATCATCTGCAAACAACTGAATATCTCCATCCAAATCTTCGCCAATATCATTAATATACAAATTAAATAGTAATGGCCCTAAAACAGATCCCTGAGGCACTCCACTAGTGACCTGGATATTGCACCCCTATACACAACTTGTTGATACCTATCAGATAGCCAGTCTCCAATCCAATGCACTAATCTAATATCCAACCCCATCTGCTCTAGTTTGACTGTCAACTTATCATGAGGTACTCTATCAAAAGCTTTTGCGAAATCCAAGTATATTACTGTGTATCCTTCTCCTCTGTCCAAGGAAGCAGTCACTTTATTGTAATAAGTAAGTAGATTACTAAAACATGACCTCCCTTTAGCAAATCCATGCTGTCCATCAAAGATTATACCATTGTTGTCAACCCAACTCTGGATCCTAGTTCTCACAAGCTTCTCCAACAACTTAACCACAACACCTGACACACAGATAGGCTGTGTGTCAGGTGTTGTGATTAACTTACCATTGCTGCTAACAAATATTCTTTCATAATTTCCCACGCACTAATGATATCCCAGCCTTCCAATTCCTCCTTCCATGAAACTTCCCCAAGTTGACGTTTTAGACTATTATAATCACCTGCCTTATAATTCCACATATGTTCCTGTCTCTTTGATACTCCTGCATGTCTATTCATTTTCCAAGTCAAAACCATATGGTCACTCTTGCCAACTGGTGGGATAGATGTCATCTCAGTTATTATCAACTCCACTGATGCTATAACCAAATCCAAAACTCTTGAAGCTCTTGTTCCCTCTATTACATGTTGCCTAAGACATTTGTTCCTCAAGAATTCTAGAAATTCCATTCCTTTATTGCTACATGCATCTTCCTCTCCCCAGTTTATACTATGTAGTTAAAATCTCCCATAACAATCATTCTTCTTGCACTTGCCAAACTCAACTGTCTAAAACATTTCCTGGTCCCCACCATCTGTACTCCTGGGTCTGTAGCAACACCCCACTAAATATCCTGTCTTTCCCACCTCTACCTCAAACAATATGCTTTCAAAATCATTAGTGTCACTGCCTTCCAAAGTCTCCACTCTTAGAGGACATAGGTCGTCACTTATCATACGCAGTACTCTACTACCATGCTTTCCCTTCCTTTCCTGCCAAAAAATGCTGTACCCGCTTCTGTCAACCACATCTCAGTGATCCCAATAATTTTTGGCCAGGCTGATGCTATCTGCTCCACCAATTCCTCTCCCTTATTCCGGATGATACTCCAGGCATTGGTATATAGCATATAAATGCCGTTGTTTCTATACCCAGCATTATCTCCTCTAGACTCCACTGGGCTCAGTGTTAGCTGATGTTGTCCCCCCTTCTCCCAAGTACCCATTCCCACAAGAGGCAACCCCTGCTACCATCCTCCATGGGACACACTGACTTTTTCAGAACAGCAATCTCTCCAGATGTCTACGTCCTTTCTCATTCAAATGTAAGCGGTCTCTTGCATACAATTCCTCTCTGTCCTCAAACACACTCCAAGCATCCACATATTTTAGTCCTCTCTTGTCACATATTCTAGCTATTATATCATTCAATATTACTGCTCTTCTGCTCAGTTCATCATTATCATACCTGGGCAACACACACACTATCTTTCCTCTCTGTGTCTTCTTTCGTACCACCTCAAGCAAGAATCTCATATCTCTTGCTGCCCTATTTACACCACCACTCAAGTCATTTGTTCCCACCATCACAATCATCTCATCTACCCTTTCACCTCTCTTAATTGCCAAAGCCACCCTTTCTATCGTTCCTCCTGGCAAACACTCCTCACACATCCTATCTTGAACACCACGGATCATGGAGTTTGGACTACACTGCTTCTCTAGGCTGTCTTTAACTTTGTCTATGTCAGAATAAGCCACACCACGTTCACCATAGATTGGCAGAAGGGATTTACAGTCTGTGTGCAGAGCTTGCTTTGGTCATTTTCCAGAGCATCTGATTCTCTGTGTTTAAAGACTGAAGTTTTGTCTCCCTGTGTTGATTTCAATAGTTTTTAAATGCATGATGAACTTTTTTGTAGCCCTATTGAGCACTTGTCAGTGTTCTTAGGCAAGTGTTCTGTGGTATTAGAATCTCTATCTCTCTCTCTGTGAAACAAATCATTGATTTTTTCCTTTGAGCTGATGATTAGAAATGGGCCAACAGATACCAAAGTTGAATGAATGCAGAAGTCATATATGTGTGGGATAGTGACTGATGATTTTTTGCATTATTTTTTTATTGTATCCATTTTGTATGGCTGTATTTTTGATTATTTCCAATTCTTGGTTTAAATCAACCTTCAGAAGAGCAGAATCTGTGTGCTCTGGTTACTAATGATTTAATAATGCCAAATATTTGAAATGGATGGTGAGCAGAAGAACTGTGAATGTAGCATCCTGAAAAAAAAGTCGGCTTACGATAGACAGAAGTGGAGATGGAACCATCTTCTTTTCTTTGGATTTGTACATCCAGGAAGGAGATACCCTGTGGACATTATTTTTCGAGCGTGAATTTCATGCACCGATGAAGAAGGTTGATTTTATCTAGGAACAAGTGTAGTTCTTATTCCGAATGATCCCAGACAGCAAAGACATTAACAACGTATTGTAGCCAGATTTTTGGTTTAGGATTAAACATGAACATTTTTTCTTCCAGGTGTTCTAGAAAGAGGTTGCTAAGTTTGTGATAAGATGATAAGGGAGACCCCTCTGCTCTTCCTTCCTCTTGATTGTAAATTTTCTCCTTCCAAGTGAAGTATCCAGAAGTAATAACAAATTTGAATAATTCAACAATGTCAGATGGGAATTTTCTGAGTTAACAAGTGTATCGTTTCCATCTAACCTTCTCCGTCCTCTCATAGGCCACTCAGCATCATCGATTAAAAATTCCACACAGTTTCATGCAAAAATAAAAGCCATTCAACTGCTTGAAACTGATATGCTAATTAGCTTCGACATTGTCTCTATCTTCATAAGGAAACGATAGACTTGCTAACTCAGAAATTTCCCATGTGACATTGCCGAATTACTCAAATTTATTATTACTTCTGGATACTTCACCTGGAAGGAGATCATTTACAAGCAAGAGGAAGGAATAGCAGTGGGGTCTCCCTTATCACCAAACTTAGCCAACCTCTTTCTAGAACACCTGGAAGAAAAAATTTTCACATTTAATCATAAACCAAAAATCTGGCTACAATATGTTGATGTCTTTGCTGTCTGGGGTCGTTCGGGTCATTCTGAACAAGAACTACACTTGTTCCTAGATAAAAATCAACCTTCTTCATCCATGCATCAAATTGACACTTGAAAAAGAATCTCCACAGGGTATCTCCTTCCTGGATGTACAAATTCAAAGAAAAGATGATGGTTCCATCTCCACTTCTGTCTATCGTAAGCCGACTTTTTCAGGACACTACATTCACAATTCTTCTGCTCATCATCGATCTCAAAAATTTGGCATCATTAAATCATTAGTAACCAGAGCACATGGATTCTGCTCCTTCGAAGGTTCTTTAAACCAAGAATTGGAAATAATCAAAAATTCTGCCATACAAAATGGATACAATCCAAAAACAATGCAAAAAATCATCAGTCACTTCCCTGCACATCAACCTAGACAAGAACAAACCCGTAGGATTCCCATACCGTATGTCAAAGGCATCTCCAAACATCTTTCAAAAATTATGAAGAAAATTTATATAAATTGGCTGCTACCTACAAACCAATCAGCTAAATCCATAATTGGTTATCTTCTCCTAAAGACAACCTCTCGCCTCTTATGCTACCTAGTGTGTACGAGGTCTTGTGCTCCTGTAAATTGTCCTACTATGCACAGATAGGTAGATCCATTAACAAATGCATTTCAGAACATCAAGACCATATCCTTCTCGTCCAACTGCAGAAATTTGGCCTCGCACAACACAGAATTGAAAATCCAAATCATAGGTAGGATCCATTGGAAGAAAATTAAACTTCTACAAAGATCTTCATATAAACATGGACGTTTATATAAAGAAATGCTGAAGCCCTACATTACAGACCTAATTTGAACCATAATGACGTTCTTACTATTCCTAAAGTCGTCTGAGAAATTGTCATCCTAAATTGTGTAAAATAATTTTATATGTTATCTCATTTTAATGTAATCTTTTTTTTTTTTTTTTCAGTTATATATTTTAATTTAATTCTATAACACATTACTGCATGCATAGAGGAATTCCATTGTAAGCATGTGCCCTAACTGCATGTAATTCCTAGTATTGTTTGAATTAACTGTACTGAAGACATCCTATGATACTTAGGACGAAATACTTATTAAAAATCTTATTACTGTGATTATATGTGTATGTTTAGTTTGTTTTGATTGGTTTCCCTATTTATAATTGTAAAATTATAAATAAATGATGATAATCATCATAAAAATTTATTTAGCAGATTTCCTACCATACCAGCTTTACTAATTATTTTATCTCTTTCAAAATTTAATTTGCCATCTTCACTAAAAATTGTACTTAAATAGCTGAAATGTTTTACTTGTTATATAGTTTCTCCATTCAGGAAACAGCTGATTTTCAATGTTTCAGCCTATTTGCATTGTCTTTGTCTTTTTATTGTGGACTTTCATGCCAAATTTATTACAACCAGTTCTTCAGCTTAGTCAAGAATCTTGCAGACTGGCACTGAATTCATCATCAAATTCCTGACATATACCCTCAGGAGGGAGGGGAGGTATAGTACTACATGACAAGTCACATCATTACTAACTTCCCATCAACAATTTTCCTCCAGATTAGCCTATTATCTGTCAACATTCAAAGTTATCAGATCTTATATTTCTGTTTTCTAAGGCACTCTATACTGTATCAATCCACCTACATCTTGGTCTTCCTCTGCATCTTTTTCCTGCCATCCTGCCAAAGAACACTTGCTTAGCTAATCTTTCCTCTTCGGTTCTGTTTAAATGGCCATACCACCTAAGATTAGATCTGTTAACAATGTCAAGTGCTTTCCTAATAGCTTGTTTTTAATATGATACTACATTGATACCATCTGTTTAGTCTTTCTCTTCTTTCTCAGGACTCTCTTAGATCTGTGACAAAGTTGTTCAGCTGTTCTGTTATTTGGTTGACTTACTACCATAGCAGCTTTAATTCTGCTGCCTATTTCCAAATTTAATTTCCATCTTCACTAAAAATTGTGCCTAAATATTTGAAATATTTTTCCTGTTCTAGGTTTTCCATTCAGGATGCAGTTGATGTTTTCAATGTTTCTGCCTATTTTCCTTTTCTTTGTCTTTTAATGCTGATTTTCATACCAAATTTATTACAGCAGTTATTCAATTTGGTCAGGGAATTCTGCAGACTTGTGCTAGATTTCTTTAGGAGTATAACATAGTAAAATTCGGACTTGTGATGAGTGGTAAAGCTGGTGAAAGTCTTGATCATTACGCAGAATGAATGCTCGCTTATACGTATACTTTTAGAACACATTCATACGCATTTCACTGATGTAACTCTAGTGATGTTATTTATTTCTGAAAAACTTGACACAAACTTGCTTTACAAGATTCTTGAAACTACAAAAACATTATAATTTGCCTTCAAACACTAATGTTGTACTTATTCTTTCACTTCGGGCACATTTAAAAAAAATGGATACCACACACAGCGGAAACTTTGCTAATCAAGTCCTAAGCGTCGTCTGCTTCTGTCACGACTGCAGCGCCTCCTCGCCAAAGTACACAGTTTTAAAGAGAATTCGCAAGTCTTTGTGACAAAAATCTTTACAGCTCCCTTTGGGGGAAGCACATCCGTCACAGGAGTGTCGATGTTGCATCTAAAAAAAAAAACTCAGGCGAGTAATTGACTCTAAAATACAAGAAATGAGGTGAGAGCTTTATGGTGCGATGCAGCTCCCACACACACAAAAAAAAAACTATATAATTATCATTAACTAAACATCAAGAAAATATATAATCATTATTAAGAAACAAGCCAATAGCATTAATTAATTATATCAGTTTTTAATCTGGAAAGGGCATCAGCGTTACCGTGACGACTACCCTTTCTATATGTAACAGTCAGATTATAACGTTGTAGGGCTAAAGCCCATCGGGACAACTTGGCACCATGAGGGGCACTTTTAGTTAGATAGGTCAGAGGGTTATGATCTGAAATTACCTGTATTTCAGCACCAAATACCCATGTGTCAAACTTTTTCAATGCCTCCAAGACGCAAAAAGCTTCCCTTTCAATGGTTGACCATTTCATTTGACAGGAATTTAGTTTCTTACTGAAGAAAGCAATGGGCAATTCTTTTCCTTGTTCGTTGTTTTGAGCTAAACATGCGCCAATTGCTGTTGCTGATGCATCCGTATACAACTGGAACGGCTTGTCGAGATCTGGAGTATGCAAAGAAGGCATTTTTATAAGCTCTTCCTTGAGTTTCGTAAAAGCTTCATCAGCATCAGTAGTCCAAGGAATGTTGTTTGGGACACTTTTCTTAGTCAGATTTGTCAGTGGTAATACAATTTGGGAGAATTGTGGTATGTAGTCACGGTAGTAGCTAGCCAGTCCAAGTAGACTTCTTACTTCCTTCTTTGTTGCTGGTGTCGCTAAACCTTTTATAACCTCGACCTTCTCTGGGTCTGGAGAATGTTGACCGGATCCAATCAAATGACCTAGGAACTTCACTTGATTTTTCCCGAATTCGCATTTTTCTAGGTTTACTGTTAAACCCACCTCTCTTAATGTTTTGAAGACTTCATCTATGTGGGTGAGATGTTCAGACCATGTTTTAGAAAATATAGCCAAATCGTCGATATAAGATCGGCAGTATGCCTTATGAGGAGCTAGTGCTTTATCTAATGATTTCTGGAATGTGCTTCCAGCGTTCTTCATTCCAAACGGTAAGACATTCCATTGATAGTGACCAGAATGCGTCACGAATGCGGTGAAGGGCTTTGCTTCCTTTTCCATAGGGATTTGCCAATATCCCTTGGTGAGGTCAACTACAGTGATAAATCTTGCTTGTCCTACCTCAAATAATAAATCTCTAGCTATTTTCATTGGATAAGCATCTGGAATAGTAAAACTATTCAGCAATCTAAAGTCAATGCATAGTCTGACACTTCCATTTTTCTTAGCCACACAAACAACGGGATGAGCCCATTCACTGACACTTGGCTCAATGAGACCCATATCTAACAGTTCTTTGACTTGTCGATCTACTTCCTTTTGTAGAGTGATTGGCACCCTATAGGGTTTGAGTCTCTTAGGGGAACAGTTCTCTGTAACTTTGATGGAGTGTCCATCAACTTTGGCATGACCAGGTTTGGAACTAAAAACATCTGCATATTTCCGGAGGATGTCAAAAAGTTCTTGTTTTTGTTCTTCCGTCAAGAGAGCTTCCATATCCTCAAGGTGTTTCCTAATATCTTCAACTGATTTATTCATCTTGTCAGCAGGTGCATAGTGGAGTGTTCCGAAATCTTCATCTAGTTCGAAAACTAGACCGACATGATTAATTCTTTGAATATATGGTCGAAGCTTATTTATGTGGAGCTCCCTGATACTTCCATCCTTCATCTCAACCTTCGCAGAATGTGGTCTAGTAAGTTGGACGACTGTAGCAGGTCCTGTCCAAGTATTTAGAAGCTTATGAGAGGATGAAGGTAACAATACTAAAACCTTTTCACCAACCATGAAGGATTTTTCTTTGGAACGAAGATTATATCTGGAGGAGTATTGTTCTTGAGACCCTTTGGCATTCTCGGATGCAATTTCATGAGCTTTTCTTAGATTTTCAAGAAGCTCTTGTAAATAATTTTCAACCGAGCGAGAGGCAGCAGTTGGGATGACTCGTCCACCAGTCCAAATTTCTTTTAACAAAGATAAGGGGCCTGGAGGTAATCTTCCATATACCAACTGGAAAGGTGATAACCCAGTAGTGCTATGTGGTACTTCTCGGTATGCGAATAGAAGATAGGGAAGATGTAAATCCCAGTTTCTTCCATGTTCCTGTATATTCTTATTCATCATCTCTTTTAAAGTTCTGTTCCAACGTTCAACAGCGCCCATACTCTCAGGATGTCCTGGAGTGGAAAAACGTGGAGCTATGCCTAGCAGATCTTCAAAAGCTTGAGTGAGTTTAGATGTGAAATTCGTACCTTGGTCGGTACAGACCATTTTAGGAAATCCAGTCTGAGTAAATATCCTCATTAGAACGTTACATGTAGTTTTAGCACTTATTTCCTTGACAGGTATGGCTTCGGCCCATCTAGTGCATAAATCAACAGCACATATTATGAATCGATGTCCTCTTCCCGATGGGGGTTCTAACGGTCCGATACAATCCACGCTCCATACCTCAAACGGAGCTTCTGGTCTGACGATAGGTCGTATGGGGATTCTATCTCTATATGTAGCAGTCCTTCTCATTTGACATTCCTTGCAGCTTTCGCAATATTTTTTCACGTCTTGTTTAATGGTAGGCCAAAAGAATGAGTACTTGATTCGCTGACGGGTTTTCTTTTCGCCGAGATGGCCAGCAAGAGGGATTTCATGTGCCATCTTTAAGACATTCTCTCGTTTCACACGCGGTAGCACTACTTGTCTAATATTCTCGCCACAAATATGTTCATTATGAAGCAGAACCCCATTGTCAAACGCATAGGAATTTTTCTGTCTTTTTGCCCATTCAAAACACCTTCGAAGCGTCTCATCATCCTTTTGAAGTTTGCCGAATTCGAATTTTGTTTTTTCTGGTATACACTCATTTTCTTCACCTGGTGGGGACTCTATCGTACTTACTGCCAATGCTGTACTGGTTATTTTCGAAGGCATGTCTTCATCTTCATCATCTTCTGACCGTTTATCGCTTAAATCTTTTGATTTCAGAACCGGTGTCTCCCAATGATGACTACTCTCATGTAGCTCGACGCTTTCGACCAGCATTTCATAGGCAGAGGAGCTCAGTAGCAGATCGGTAACCAGTTTTCTTGAGACAGCACATGTGACTGGAACATTACCATGTAAATTATCATCAATTTTCATTTCAAAAATCCTTAAGGGTGTTATTTCATTTTCTCCGAAAGCAGAAGATATTTCTATCTTACTTTCTCCATCATGGGGCGTATCTGCCACTAAATCTTCGCGCACTACCGATATTTGCGCTCCCGTATCTATTATTCCATTTAAAACCCTACTTCCACATTTGATTTTGACCACCTTCAAATCATCTACATTTCGATCAATGTCCACTGATTTGGATACTGGAATGGAAATTTTGGCAGTCAACACACCTGATTTATCGTCATTCCCAGTGGTAGACGTTTGAACTAGGTTACTGTGTGCTGTAGTAGGAGTACCTTTTGATTGACTATTTTTCATACAAAACTTGGCAATATGACCTTCCCTTCTACAAGTAAAACAAGTTGGTTTGTAGTGAGGCTTGTATGAATCATCATTTCGCCACGGCTGGTACCATCTCGGTGGACTTTGAGAGGGAGATAACTTATTTTTGAATGTTCGCTCAGCAGGTGGAGTATAAGGTCTAAACTTTTCAGTAACCTTGTCCTTCGGAATAGCTCCGATGGGCTTCCTTGATGTACTACGAACACTGTCGTATTCGTCCAATCTGTCAGCTAACTTGGTTGGAGAAACGAATTTTGTCCAGTCGTCTAAGAGATGTTCTCTCACTTCATGTGGTACTTTCTTCTTCAGTTGATCCGTAATAATTAGATCTTTTAACCCTTCAAAATCCTTGATATCAAGGCCACCAATCCACTCTTCGAAATAATTAGTTATTTCATAACAGAAATCCCTCCAAGATTTTTCAGCAACCTTTTGGTGCATCACAAACTTTTTTCTGAAACTTTCAGGATTCAGTCTAAATCTCTTTAGTAGAATTGTTTTAATATATTCATAATCTTCGCAATTTTCTTCTGACTCTCTACCAATTAATTGGACAATCTCAAATGGTAACAAAGTCAAGAGACATGATATCCAGTCTTTAACATCTATTTTTGTTCTCTTAGCTTGTCTTTCAAACAGGGATAGGTATATCACAATGTCATCCTCTTGTAATCTAAACCTAGGCATTAGCTTAATTAGTTCAAGACAATATGGTTTATTGTCACTGGATACTGGAGTTGAGGTTGGTTGAACACGCGCTTCAATTTCCAGTTTCTTCAACTCGAACTCCATTTGTTCTCTTTTCTGTTGGGCCCCCAATTCATCTTTCCGGCATTGGGCTTCTAGTTCTTCCTTCCGCCGTTGAGCTTCTAATTCTTTCTTCATCAGTTCTTCCTCGAGTCTGGTACTAATAATCGTCTCCAACATCCCTTTAACAAATTCTTCTTCATAAAATTTACTTCCCGTAATAATCATTTTAAGATCTATCACTTTCATTTCAACAGTTGGCTTCTCTCCCAATTCTTCAGCCAATTTACGTAAATCTTCCTTTCTACCTTTGGTTAAATAAGTCATGGTGCTAAACAATAACTCTCTTTACTGATAAAAAAAAATCACCCTAAAAAAAAGAATCAATTGCACTTTTTTTTTTCTTTTTTTTTTTTTTAAAAGCCCAAAAAGAGATGTATACATTTGGCGATTATGGGACTCATAATTAAATTCAACATATCATTTGTAAACATAGATAAATCTTACAATATTATCAGATAAAAACTTCAACTACACAATTTACTACACTTTCAAATACACAAATATATATATATATATATATATGTGGATATATAAAAACAAAACAAAAAAATAGTTCCGATTTTACACCTCTACTATATAATAACTGAAATCTCGAAACAGAACTATCAAAACAGTATGCAAAAATTAACTATGATAACACTGTCGTGTTCTTTCTCTGGCGAGAAATCACAAGTTCTGACTGTTCCAAGATGGAACTAACATGCAAAACAGGACAAATCGGTAACTGCAGAACAAAATAAATTTAAAATGAAAAAAAAAACAACTATTCTGAACTATCTGGGACGAAAATATAGCTTGAACACTGGCGTGTTTTTCATTTATCCAAACTGTTGTACTACTGTTCCAGGATGGAACAAAATTTGAATACTGACGTATTCTTTCTCTGGCGAGAAATCAAAACTACTACTGTTCCAGGATGGAACAAACTACGAACACTATTTTTTTTTTTTTTTTTTTGTTTTGTATTAGAACAGACTTTCGCCCAAATAATCAAAATAGAACTCTAAAACATGGGAGCATGCATTTACATAACGAATTGCTCTCACCTTGTAGGTCCTATCGACTGCGCCAGTAAAATTCGGACTTGTGATGAGTGGTAAAGCTGGTGAAAGTCTTGATCATTACGCAGAATGAATGCTCGCTTATACGTATACTTTTAGAACACATTCATACGCATTTCACTGATGTAACTCTAGTGATGTTATTTATTTCTGAAAAACTTGACACAAACTTGCTTTACAAGATTCTTGAAACTACAAAAACATTATAATTTGCCTTCAAACACTAATGTTGTACTTATTCTTTCACTTCGGGCACATTTAAAAAAAATGGATACCACACACAGCGGAAACTTTGCTAATCAAGTCCTAAGCGTCGTCTGCTTCTGTCACGACTGCAGCGCCTCCTCGCCAAAGTACACAGTTTTAAAGAGAATTCGCAAGTCTTTGTGACAAAAATCTTTACAAACATCATCTGCATAAAGAGCTGAGACCAATGTCTCCAATCTTAATATCAGGTTTGATACTGCTTTCCTTCATAATGTGATCCATATAGATAATAAATAACAGTGGAGATAATGTAAAACCTGGTTGCACACCTGATTAACATCAAACCATCTTCCTGTATCTCCTTCAATTCTAACTGCTGATTTACAACTCAAGACTATGTATTACCTGATATAATGTCCCATTTACACTATATAACTGGAGTGGTTTGAACAGCTTTCATTTTGGCATCTTGTCATATGCCTTTTCTAAATCTACAAAACTTAAATGCAGACCCTTGTTATATTCCCATGATTTCTCAACTGTTTGTCTTAAAGTGAAAATCTGATCACAACAACCTCTGTTTGGTCTGAATCCAACTTGTTCTTCTCCTCCACAATTTTTCTTGGCCATTTCTCAGGAATACTTCCATAAATCTTAACAGGAACACGCAGTATAGAAATTCCTCTGTAATTCTCACATTCAGCTTTCCCTTTTTTATGGATAGGTAATATGAGCACACTAATCCAACCATCTGGAATTCGACTCTCAGACTTATCCTTCTGAATTATGAAGTGTAGCCAGTGTAAAATTTTATACCTTCATATTTTAGCATTTCTGGATGACTATCATTTACTGTAGCTGCCTTTCCACACATCAGGTTCGTGAGAGCTTTTTCTACTTCAAGTACAGATATATATTGCAGATGGCATTCCTGTTGAGAGTTTTCTACCACCCACCATGCTGTCACTGCTTGTTTCATTTAGCAATCTTTCAAAGTAATTACTCCATGCATCAAGAATATCTTTATCCTCAGTTTTCATGTTCCCTTTATTATCTCTTATTCCTTTTATAGTACTTTTTCTTCCATTTCCGAGCTTTTTCAATAGTGTCCAGAATATTTTACCACCTTCCTGATGTTTATGTTCAATGTTCTTACCGAAGTCTTCCCATGACTTTTGTTTAGCTAATTTACACAATGCTTTGCTTTCTTACATTTTTCTCTGTATTCACTTTTGATATGCTTTCTTCTTTTCGTTGACTGCCTCTTTAACTTCCTGGGCCTACCACAGAGTTCTGATTTTTCTATCCTTGCAAGTTACCTCACCACATGCCTCTCTAGCTGAATCAATCAAGGTTTTCTTTAGGGCTTGCCACTAACTCTCAAAGGTTTGGTTCTTGTTTTCAAATTCTTTCAGTTTTTCTTGAACAATGTTCGTGTATTTGAGTCTACGGTTCACATGTGATAGCAGTTCAACTTTGATTTGTTTCAAAACTTTCTTAGTAGTAAACAAGTGTGTTGTCAAATTATTAAACACTCTGGATCAGAAAGTGTTGTAGGAAGTTTTTTTCACTTGGTTACAAAGTAAATTATACTTGACAAGAAATTATATTGTCATGAAAATACTTCAAGTGCAAACTTTGCTTGCTAACACCTGGGTAAAGGATTAAACAAGCATGTAATTTTTAAGGGGATACAAATCCCTTGTTGTTCAACTGCCAGTAAGCAAAACTCTAAGATCGAGAACTACGAATCTATGAGTTTCATATATACCGAAAAACTATTGGCAAATCCAAGTGTAAATGACCACTTGGTAGTACAACACCAAGGCAACTCGAAGCAAAGGTGGAGCAAGCTCCCTCACTATCCTTGATATTTTCTCATAATGTAAAAACACAGCCCCTAGGGGATGTAATACTCTAATTACATTATGAAGAAAGGTCACTATCCAGACCTGGAAGATAACAAGGTTTAAGTGAAAAGAACTTACATACCTTATTTAAGTTAAGGGATATTATATCCCATATTGTTTCTTAGCCGAATAAGAAACTATATAAAGTTCGGTGATTCCAAGCGTAAGCAAATACCTGGATAGTGCAGCAACTGACCCTTGAAGGTGGTGCAAGCTGAAGCAACTCAAACAAAGGGTGGAGCAAGCTCTGATCACTATTCTTGATATTTACCCATAATGTGAACTTATGGGTAAATATCAAGAATAGTGATCAGAGCTTGCTCCACCCTTTCTATGAGTTGCCTGCACTATCCAGGTATGCAGCTTGCACCACCTTCAAGGGTCAGTTGCTGCACTATCCAGGTATTTGCTTACGCTTGGAATCTCTGAACTTTATATAGTTTCTATATTCAGCATGAAACTCTTTGAGTTTCTTATTCGGCTAAGAAACAATATGGGATATAATATCCCTTAACTTAAATAAGTTCATATCGCCGAATTGAAGCCTTTGGCTCTTCATTATAATTAGTAATTACATACCTTTACTATACGAATGCCATAAAGGTGTGTTTGTATATTATAACATAAATTGAAAGCCAAACGGCTATTTTTCTGGCATCCTTAATAATAATTAAGGGGAT
Source organism: Typopeltis vanoorti (assembly GCF_054136105.1). Taxonomy (NCBI): domain Eukaryota; kingdom Metazoa; phylum Arthropoda; class Arachnida; order Uropygi; family Thelyphonidae; genus Typopeltis; species Typopeltis vanoorti. Next base: position 110,961,690 of record NC_143558.1, read on the forward strand.
ACAAATCCCTTGTTGTTCAACTGCCAGTAAGCAAAACTCTAAGATCGAGAACTACGAATCTATGAGTTTCATATATACCGAAAAACTATCGGCAAATCCAAGTGTAAAATGACCACTTGGTAGTACAACACCAAAGCAACTCGAAGCAAAGGTGGAGCAAGCTCCTCACTATCCTTGATATTTTCTCATAATGTAAAAACACATTATGAGAAAAATTATGAAAAAAAGGTTGAAACCGGTCTGGGTAGTGACCTCTCCTCGTAATGTAATTAGAGTATTACATCCCCTAGGGGCTGTGTTTTTACATTATGAGAAAATATCAAGGATAGTGAGGGAGCCTGCTCCACCTTTGCTTCAAGTTGCCTTGGTGTTGTACTACCAAGTGGTCATTTACACTTGGATTCACTGATAGTTTTTCGGTATATATATATGAAACTCATAGATTCGTAGTTCTCGATCTTAGAGTTTTGCTTACTGGCAGTTGAACAACAATGGATTTGTATCCCCTTAATTATTATTAAGGATGCCAGAAAAATAGCCGTTTGGCTTTCAATTTATGTTAAGCATGTAATTTATTGTCAAGTATAATTTATTTTGTAACCATGTGAAAAATCTTTCTACAACTATCCCTGATCTAGAGTATACTGAAGAATATACAATTCATGCTGAAGGGGAAAAAGAAATACAGGATGTACGAATTGGTCACCAACACGTGAAATCACGTGCTTTATATGTAAAATTTTCCAATTGTTATACAAGCAAATTAGTTACCACTTTAAAAACTATAACCTTCACATAAAATAAAAGTTAATTTTCCAAACATGTAATAATAAACAACTCATCCCACAAGACTGATTGACTACCCTATTACAGGAATGGATTCTCCTTCTTTTGACATGGGCAGAAGTGTCGAAGGGTCTCGCATCTATGGGCGTATAGTACATCTTTTTAATATTTGTATATAGAAAATATATGATTCTGCATTAACTCAACCTTGATATCTTCGTGGGACTGGATCCCAGACCTATAAAGTACTCCATCACTCTACTTTCCTGCTACTTTTGCTGATCTACTATCATTAATCAAATCTTTCCCACAACCCTGTCCTTCTTGAAAACAAATCTCCCTTACATTCTACTAACTCTGTAACAATACTTTCTCTTTTAACCAAGTCTCATTAATACATATAATTTTCAGCAAATTCGAGCTAACCAATGAAAAAAAACTCTTCATCTCTGTTCTTGAAACTTCTGGCATTAGTATACTTGCATTGCACAATATCCTCTTGGACTCATAGTTACTACTGTATCTTTTAATGAGCATCTCATTCAAGACATGAGACCAGAGAAATTGCATTCAACAATTCATGTCTTTCTCGATCTTACACTCGCTCACCTCAAGAGAGCCAGCACACATGTTCACTCGTATCTTCCTAATAAGTTCAGTATCCCTGATATTGCATATCCAGTCTCTCACTGAATCTAAATGAATTCACTAAACCATACATCATTTAGTTATTTCAGTAATGAATATATCATATGCACCATTTTAGCAAATAATTTCATTGTTGATTTCAAGCTTTGTTTTAATTTTCATAAAATTTTATTACAATGAATCTAATTTGTGCAAACACATTATATTCACTATAATAAACCAAACTGATGTAGTCCATTTAGTCCTGAGCAAGATAAAACTGAATTACATATTGAACAGCATGTAAAAAAGTTTTAAAATGAATCAAAACTGAGCAGCTTTCAGATGTGAACTGTAGACTAAAACACATAAACATCATTCAAGAAAAAATGAAAGAGTTTCAAAATAAAGACCGAATCTTGGAAATTAATTGGTAAACCAAGAAGAAAACATTGATTGATTCAACCATAGAGGTGTAATGAGGTTATCTACACAGATAGAAAAATCAGAACTCCATGGTAGACTCAGAAAGTTAAAGAGAGAGTCAAGGAAAAGAAAGCATATTGAAAGTTCCCAGCCAATAAGTCAGCTTGTGTTCTTAGAGAACAGAGAGACAAATGTAAGAAAGCAAAGCACTGTATAAAACTAGCTAAACATAACCAATGGGAAGACTTTGGTAAGAACATAGAAAATAAATATCAAGAAGGTGGCAAGATATTCTAAAGGTTGTTGAAAAAGCTAAGAAATGGAGGAAAAAGTGCTGCAATAGGAATTAGAGATGATAAAGGTGTGACATGAAAACTGGAGATAAAGATATCCTTGATGCATGGAGTAATTACTTTGAAAAATTGCTAAATGAAACAAGTACTAACAGCACGCATGCAGTCAGGAATACATATAAATACTTTTAGTAGTAAAAGGCCATCAAAAACCTGACTTTTCACATGAAATGTGAAAGTCAGCTGGAAATGATATTCAGGCAGAAATGATCAAATATACAGGTATACAAGTTTTTGAGTGGCTGCACTGCACAATTCAAAAAGGCCTGGACAGAAGGTCAAATTCCAGATGATTGGAGTAGAGCTCTCATAGTGTCCTTCTGTAAAAGGGAAATAACGCTGAATGTGAAAATTATAGAGGTATTTCCCTACTGAGTGTTCCTGGTAAGATTTAGGCAAGTATACATGAGAAATGGCTAAGAAGGATTATGGGAGGGAAGCTTGATAAAGAACAAGCTGGATTCAGGCCAAATAGAGCTTGTCAGGATCATAACCTCTATTTGTTTTAAAATTTTCATTTTAAAACAAATAGTTGCAAACTCTTGGGAATATAATAAGGATATGTATTTAACTTTTGTAAATCTAAAAATGGCTTATGACAAGGTGCCAGGAGGAAAGCTCTTCAAAATGTTACAGTTATATGGTGTAAATGGGACATTATATTGAGCAATACAGTCTCTTTTTGAGTTGTAAGTCAGCAGTTAGAATTGAAAGTGGTACAGGAAGACGGTTATATGTTAAATCAGGTGTGGAGCAAGGGTACACATTATCTCAACTGTTATTCATTATCTATATGGATCACATTATGAAGGAATGAGATATTAAACCTGGAATCAAAATTGGTGATTTAATCTCAGCTCTTTACTTTATGCACATGTTATACTTCAAAATAAATCCAGCATAATTTGCAAGATTCCCTAACCAAATGGAATAATTGTTGCAATAAATTTGGTAAGAAAATTAAGCGCCTCCGTAGCGCAATTGGAAGAACGACTGTACGCTGCGCCCTTCAATTGGAAAAGGCCTAAGTTTGATTCTCGTCGTGACGGGAGGAATCTTTATCTGGACGATTTCAGTCGAAGGTGAGTTAGCCGATCTCATACGGAGGTAGCAGGGTTTTTTTCTCGGAAACTCGGGTTTTTCATCCCGCATACAGACAAATCGGCCCTTCAGAACACACGCAATTTACAGACATAGAATACCAGTTATGGTGGTGGTGGGCGGTAGATGGTGTTGATTCGTAGTAGAGGTTCGGTGTAGTGGTTGAGACAGTTGTAGGTATCCTCCTGCGATGGGTCTTCGGACTGCTTGGAGGTATCAGGAATAATAATAATAATAATAATAAAATCAGCAATAAAAAGACAAAGGCAATGAAAACATGCAGAAACACTGAAAACATCAACTGTATCTTGAATGGATTACCTACAGAACTATTTAGCTATTTAGGCACAACTGTTAGTGAAGATGGCAAATAAAATATGAAAAGAGAAAACAGAATTAGCACAGCTTATTCTGTATGGTAGGAAGCCAAATGAATAAATTTATATGGAATAGGAGAAAAATCAGTAATGACACTAAATTAAATGCATACATAAGAGTGTTCAAACCAGTTTTAATTTATGGATCTGAAAACTGGATTAGAAATAAAACACTTGATCAAATTATGAAGACTACAGATATGAGAGGTTGGAGAAAGATTAGAGAAGTGAACAGATCCATTAATGGCAGTGTCATGTTAAAAATAAAGAAATTAGGAGAGAACCTGACATGGTTAGCATTCAGGAAAGTGTTAACAGAGCTAATTTTGGATGGTACAGTCATTTAAACAGTTGTTGGAGTCTTGAAAGGTAACAGATTAATTTGGAGGAAAACTGTTGATTGGAAGTTAGTAATGATGTAATTCTTTCATGTAGTATTATCATAATATCCTGTGCAGGTACATACATACATCCGGGTATGTATCAGGAATTTGATGATGATGATGATAAAGCAATACTTTACATTAAGAAACGAGGTTCATGCACTATACGTCAACAAAAAAAGTTAATTAATTAAAAAAAAGAAAGAAAATGCATAAACTCACCTTACTTAATTGCACAGTAAACTGTGTCCACAATATGCAAACTATATCAATAAGACCTGCAGTTAAGTGCAAATTTTCCAGGAGTGATGAATCTGCTACGCTATCACCCATACTGGATAATGATGATGATGTGGTAGTCTCATTTTCTTTATTCTCCTTATCATAATTAATATCAATATTTGATGAATTCAGATCTTCTTTATGTTTATGTTTCCATTGAAGATAAAATGTTTTGCAGATAAGTATCATCAAGTCCACTAAAATGAAATCAACTAAAATATACACACTGAATATTTGTGGATGTAGGATTTTAATTCTATAAGTTAAAACATTAAATTTTGACATTTTGATGAAGAGCAATAAATTGGTAGCATAAATAGTGTTGCTTTTTTTTTTTTTGCATTTACAAATGCAAATAATGGAAAATCATAAACCATAATCATATATTTAGCTCTGAATTCATGTTGTTCTAAATAGTGCGCCAAATTATGCTAACCTACCACCAAGTTGCACATCTCTCTCTCTCTCTCTCTCCCTCTCTCTCTCTCTGAATGTAGGAAAATGAATGAAAATATGCAATACGTAAATTTTGTGGTCAAAAAAGAAGGAAGTTAGTGGCTTTCTCAGAAGTTATTTCAATCTTATTTGCTGAATGATGAGCGTTAACAGCACACATTTTACAGTGAAATGATAGCAATACCATTTGGAGAATATGTCTGTACATAATACTGCACAGAAATTAAATCCACAGCTGCTTACCAACCTTTCTAACTAACTCAAATTCTCTCAAAGAACAACATCAGCACTATTAGTAATAATCCTCCCAAGCTTCACATCATCTGTAAACAACAGAATATCTCCCTGTAATCCATAGACAAAATGACAATAATGGTCCAAGTACTGAACTCTGTGAAGCTCAGCTTGTAAACTTCCTACTCCTTGATACAGCTCCACCATATACAATTCTTTGATATCTATCAGACAGTCAATTTCCAACCCAATTTACTAACTTAATGTCTAATCCCATTTGTTACAACTTATCATGCGAGACTCTGTCAAATGCCTTGGCAAAATCCAGAAACATGGCGCCTTTCCTTTATCAACGATTAACAATTACTTCATCATAAAAGGCAAGCAGATTACTGAAATAAGAGCAACCCTTAGTGCTCACCTTCACACAAACACACACACACGCATATATATATATATATATATATATATGTGTGTGTGTAGAAAGTATTTTTACCTTGGGTATAAATATGTTAAAGATACCAAGCAATTTTAAACTTGGTTTTACTCCATTTCCCAAGTAAGCAAACAGACTAAAAGTCAAGTTTGCGCCTGCAAGTGATGCAAGTCTAACTGATCCCACAGGTAATGCAAGACCAGGGCAACTCGTGGCAAAGGTGGAACAAGCTCCGATCACTAATCTTAATATTTACCCTTAATGCCAAAACACATCTCCAAGAAGGAGATGTATGATGTTTTGTATTAAAGGCAAGGGGCCACTACCCTGACCGGTTTCGACCTTTATTGAGGTCTCGTCAGTGGGAGCTAGGCTAGAAATACCAAGATTTAGTAATACAGAGCTTGTAAGTATTTCACCAAAACAAGTTACCATAAGGTGTTTTAACCTTATTAAATAAAAATCTCTGGAGGATATATAAATGTAGAAAGTATTTTTACCTTGGGTATAAATATGTTAAAGATACCAAGCAATTTTAAACATGGTTTTACTCCATTTCCCAAGTAAGCAAACAGACTAAAAGTCAAGTTTGCGCCTGCAATTGATGCAAGTCTAACTGATCCCACAGGTAGTGCAAGACGAGGGCAACTCGTGGCAAAGGTGGAAGGTAAAAATACTTTCTACATTTATATCTCCTCCAGAGATTTTTATTTAATAAGGTTAAAACACCTTATGGTAACTTGTTTTGGTGAAATACTTACAAGCTCTGTATTACTAAATCTTGGTATTTCTAGCCTAGCTCCCACTGACGAGACCTCAATAAAGGTCGAAACCGGTCTGGGTAGTGGCCCCTTGCCTTTAATACAAAACATCATACATCCCCTTCTTGGAGATGTGTTTTGGCATTAAGGGTAAATATTAAGATTAGTGATCGGAGCTTGTTCCACCTTTGCCACGAGTTGCCCTGGTCTTGCACTACCTGTGGGATCAGTTAGACTTGCATCAATTGCAGGCGCAAACTTGACTTTTAGTCTGTTTGCTTACTTGGGAAATGGAGTAAAACCAAGTTTAAAATTGCTTGGTATCTTTAACATATAATTACTCTAATGTGTCCAGTTTTGTATACAATCACTCACTAATTTCTCTATCTTTCTGATCCATGGTTTGGTGTCTCCATTCTTATGCAATGGGACTATCTTATCCTCCTTCCACACTTTGGATACATTTCAAAGTAGCCACATACGAAAGATATGTCTTCACGGACAATTCATCGCGAGAAAAAAACATCATGGGGGTGGGGGGAATCATTGGAGGGGAATTCATTGGGAGGAAATTCATTGTGGGGAAATTGCAGGAAAATTCGTCCTGAAAAAAAATTTGCTAGAAAATTCAAATGATATCGCATTGATACCGATATATGAAAGTAAATGAAGTGCAAGATAAATTTCGCAAAACATAGTTTTTTTATATAGTTTTATGTATTTCATGTATTTATTTTATATTTTATGTATTTAATGCATTTTGTATTATGCATTTAATTTTATGTATCATCACAAGATTTACATAATCATGATAGGATTTACATAATTTTATAATAATTTTCTTTAACATAATTACACAAGAGTGCACCTATCTTCTTAAATTAGTTCTATAAATGATAACAGCATATAACATATCTTTCATATGCAGGAAAAGGGGAGTCATTTTCAAAATAACATGCATATTCAATAACTGAAACATGTCACCTTCTGAATTAGTTCAGATAAAAAATATATCCCACCTGAATGAGTGTCTAAATGCACAGAACAGAAAAATAGTGAACGGTTAGAAGAATAAATATTCTTAAATATTTTATTCTCCCTAATAATTATTCTAATTCCATCTGCAGAGCTGTAGCAAGAAAGAATATTAATAACTTTATACAGAATAAAAAAAATTCAGAAAGCTAAATATAATCGAAATATTAAATAATGTATAAAATATTGTATAATGTATAAAATATAAAATATTCCAATCAAGGAAAAGAAGGAGTAGCCATAGTATTCAACACAAAATACGAGGCTAATCTTCTTGAATGGCAGTTAGTCTCAAGTAGAGTAATGTGGGCAAATATGAGAATGGGGAACTGGACAATGAGACTTATTTGTGCCTATGGTCCCACAGAAGGTTCTACTAAGGTAGAAGTGGAGGAATTTTTTGAGGCTTTAGAAAAAGCAACATACACAATGAAAAATGAAAAGTTGGTCCTTGTTGGAGATCTAAATAGCAGAGTAGGAAATGATTGTGAGACATACAAAAATATTTTGGGAAAATTTGGAGAAAAGAGCAAAGCTAATAATAATGGCAAATATCTGTTGGATTTCTGCTCAGGACATGGACTGGTTATTACTAACACCATGTTCCAACATAAAAATGTGCACAAATTCACATGGAGAGAAGAGGCTAGGAATAAGAAAAGTCTCATTGACTATGTTATTGTTGATAGTGATGTTTTCTCCCTGGTGCAGGACACCAGAGAGTACAGAGGATTTGAAATTGGAAGTGATCACTATTTAGTCTTGAGCAGGATAAAATTGAATTTCATATTGAAAAGAATAACATATAAGAAAGTTTTAAAGCGAATAAAAGTTGAGCTGCTCTCAGATGTGAACTGTAGACTAAAATACACTAAGATTACTGAAGAAAAAATGAAAGAGTTTGAGAACAGGAATCAAACCAGGGATTCAGTGGCAAACTCTGAAGAAAACATTGATTGATTCTGCCAGAGAGGCATGTGGTAAGGTTGTTTGTAAGGATAAAAAAATCAGAACTCCCTGGTGGACACAGGAGGTTTAAGAGGCAGTGAAGGAAAAGAAGAAAGCATATCAAAAGTTCCTGTATAAGTCAGCTTGTGCTCTTAGAGAATATAGAGACAAATGCAAGAATGCTAAACAATGTGTAAAACTAGCTAAACAAAAGTCATGGGAGGACTTTGGCAAGAATATAGAAAATAAATATCAAGAAGGTGGCAAAATATTCCGGAGTTTGTTGAAGAAGCTTAGGAATGGAGGAAAGAGTGCTGTAAAAGGAGTTAGAGATCATAAAGGTGACATGAAAACGGGAGAAAAAGATATCCTTGAAGTATGGGGTAATTACTTTGAAAAACTGCTAAATGAAACAAGTAGTGATGACAGCACAGTGATAAAAAAACACTGACCAAGCTTGCAGTCAGGATTACATATCCATACTTGAAGTAGAAAAAGCCATCAAAGGCTTGAAATGTGGAAAGGCAGCAGGAGTAGATGATATTCAACCAGAAATGCTGAAGAATGGGGGTATAAAAGTCCTACTGTGGCTGCACTGCATAGTTCAGAAGGCCTGGACAGAGGGACGAATTTCCGATGATTGGAATAGAGATCCTATAGTACCCATATATAAAAAGGGAAATAAAACTGAATGTGAGAATTACAGAGGTATTTCTCTACCGAGTGTTCCTAATAAGATTTATGCTAGTATACTTGAGAAATGGTTGAGAAGAATTGTGGAAGAAAAGCTTGGTCAAGAACAAGCTGGATACAGGCCAAATAGAGGCTGTCAGGATCAGATCTTCACTTTGCGACAAATAGTCGAGAAAGCATGGGAATATAACAAAGATCTGTATTTAAGTTTTGTCGATTTGGAAAAGGCATACGACAAGGTGCCAAGAGAGAAGCTATTCAATACGCTGAGTTATATGGTGTCGATGGAGCATTATATCACGCAATACTTAGTCTTTTATTTGAGTTGTAAGTCAGCAGTTAGAATTGAAGGTAGTACAGGAAGATGGTTTAATGTTAAATCTGGTGTGAGACAGGGATGTACATTATCCCCTCTGTTATTCATTACCTATATGGATCACATTATGAAGGAAAGTGGTATTAAACATGACATCAAAATTGGAGATGTTAATGTCAGCTCTTTGCTTTATGTGGATGATGTTATACTTCTAAATAAATCTGCTACAAGTCTGCAAGATTCTGTGTCTACATTGAATAGCTGTTGTAATAGATATGGTATGAAGGTCAGCAATAAAAAGACAAAGACAATGAAAATAGGCAGAATAATTGAAAATGTCAACTGTGTTGCGAATGGAGAATCTGTGGAACAAGTGAAACATTTCAGCTACTTAGGCACAATTTTTACTGAAGATGGTAAATTAAATATAGAAATAGACAAAAGAATCAGCAAAGCTGGTATGGAGGGAAGTTAATTGAATAAATTCATATAGAATAAGAGAGAAATTAGTCAAAACACTAAATTAGCTGTATACAAGACTGTGTTCAAACCAGTTTTAACTTATGGATCTGAGAGGTGGGTGATAAGTAAAACACTTGACCAAAGACTAGAGACTGCAGATATATCACTGTACTGAGAAAGATTAGAGGCTTGAACAGATGGCATCAATGGCAATATCATATTAAAAACGAGGATATTAGGAAAGAACTTGACATTATCAGCATCCAGAAATGCATTAGCAGAGCTAATCTCAGGTGGTATGGTCACTTAAACAGAATGGGCAAGGAAAGATTAGCAAAACAAGTGTTGTCTGCCAGGAAGGCAGCAAAACGACCCAGAGGAAGACCAAGATATAGGCGGATTGATACGGTACAAAGTGCCTTAGACGAGAGAAAGATAAGATCTGATAATGTTGGAGTCTTGACAAGTAACAGATTGATTTGTAGGAAAATTGTAGATAGGAAGTTAGTAATGATGTAATTTTTTTCATGTAGTACTATCATATCCTGTACAACCCCCTTGAGGGTACATGGCAGGAATTTGATGATGATGGCAAATAACAGACTGACTCAGAGAAATGTCAAGAAGAAGTTAGTGACAATAAAAGTTTATGATGTAGTACCATCACCATATCCTGTACACCTGTCAAGAGGGTATTCAAGAATTTCGTGATGAATATGATGGTGAGTTATTTTCCTAACTCAGGAGTCATATATTGCTTCCTTCAAACATCCTTTGACTGCTTTCTATACAGTTTCTCATGCAGCATGCCAATCTGTCTTCTCGGTTTATTATAGTCATCATCATGTTTTTCAAGGATTTAGGCCTAGAGTGGCTTGTTCTGGCCTTAAAAATCATTGTTGAATCTCTTTAGAGAATGTCCTGGTTTCCTTTTGACCAATGGATTGTAATTTAATACTTGTTTTGGTAATCTGCCTGTTCTCATTCTTTCATTGTGTTCCGTTGTTGCGTCCCAATTTATGATTATTATTCTATCTAGTGAAATTCTGCTTATCTATATTCAACTTTTATCTATGTATACGAGATATCACCACATAATACAAATATTTAAGCTTTTACTCCCCTTAGTGTCCCGAATATTTATATTATACTGCACATTTCAGGACATTTAGTTGAAGATATATAATTCAAAAACAAGGATCAAAATACAAAAATATATCTGAGCATGAAACTATTAAACAGTCGTGACCCTCTATCTCGTAACTTAACACATTAATTTCCCGTGTGATTAGGTTCGTACGTTTTTCAAGTGGTGCATTGGGCAGCAATTTCAGACAACTGTTTTATCAAACTCATTAGCATGGTACAATTCAATTTCTAATATAATTCAATTCAATATTAAGAAAATATTTACAAAATAACATTAGCTAATCACAAGTATTTGGCTAAGATCTTATACAGGTATTACGATCATGCTGCCATAACAAATTCAACACATACAATCATATGTATAATCCCAGAATCTAATTAACACTTTAGTTAACCCTATATTAGTCTGAAGATATGCTATATGCTGTAGCACATGGACATACGTGATCAACTCACTCTATTTAATTATCTAAAACTATGTAGATTAAATTATCCTTTCACTGTGTTAACACATTGTTAACTTTGACATTTAAAACTTTCCTATAAGTTACAATACACATGCATAAATCTCAGGACACATAATTACTTATATAGTATTAATATTAACAAGCATACTTTCATTATAATCAGTCATGTACTAAAGCCCTAGTATAAATTTCCTTAGTCTCTTCAACAGTTCAGTAATAGAATAATGATTAAAATTACAGACATTTTCAGTTAACACGAGATTATTTTTTTACAGTACCTTTTTCTCTTGAGTTTTCTATATTGGCCTCTATCTTTTTCCGATTGAACTATCCTGGTATGATCTCTCCTATAATCGGTCACTCCTAAGTTCTTTTGGCATTAAACTGTGCTTATGCAATCTTTACTTTTCGTACTTGAATTAAGAAGACACTTTAGAATTATCTATACCATGGCTGTGAAACTCACCACGTGGACACTGACTTCTTTACAGATTTCCTTTTCTCGTAGTTGTCACTGGACGATGAAACACATAGATAATACCTTCTTTCCTTTGGCTAAATGGCATTCTTCGTTTCTTACCATAGGAAATACGGAATCGAAATCCTGCTGACTACTTGTTCCCTTGTTGTGTCGGACGGAGATACAACTCCAACCCCGCCACTCGGGAAAACCGCGTGAAAACCTATACAAAGGAGCTCGTGAAGAAACTATCCGGGAAAAAGCCTTGTGGGTGGGGTTTCTAACCTTTTATACCTTGACCCCTACCGGCACCTTCTTTAATTTCTTTTCTCCATCCCTTACTGGATTCGACTTCACCGACCAATTAGGGTGGCATTTTCTGCCAAACATCCTGCGGTCGGCAAGCATGTGACTGACACGTGACGATGTCTCAATCCAGGAATTGACCCTGAGCGATAGTCTATTGTTTTCTCTTACTAGCCTCTAAATTAACCCCCCTTCCAAAATTTTCTAAGAATTTACTTAATATTTTAATCTCTAGCCTCTCACATACAATTTCTTATGACTAATCTTTTCTGTCTTACTTAGCTAATTTTTTTTTTTTATCACAACTGTAATATATTCCTTCTTTTATCATTTAGTTCAACAAACACTTTTTGTTATATATTTTACTTGGATGCAAGAATATTTTTCTTTCTTTAAGTAATTTATGTATTAGCTCTTATATAGGGGTTTTATTTAATTTTCTCTTCATGTTACACCATGATAACTGGGAATTCTACATTCTTAAGGTATCAGGGTGTAACACCATCCATTTATGTTTATTTTTTTTATTTTTTCTATTACTGATTCCTGATTTAATTCTTTCATAATTTCTTCATTTCTTTTGTGATCAAACAGAATATACTTTTACAGTTTTTCTCATAAACATCATGTCAACTGTTATTAATCTTTGTCTTTTTGTTTTATTGTCCAGATTTCACTTTATTACAGTCACCTGCATTATAATTCCGTATATGTTTCTTCTTAATCAGAAGTCTCACATGCAAGAATGTGATCTCACATGCAAGAATATCCATCTCCCAGGTAAGAATGCATAATGACTCTTACCACTGGAGGCATAATAGTCGAATCATTTATGGACAATTCTCAGATGCTCTTACAAGGTCCAATGTTCTTGTGCCATTGAATGCCGTTTAAAGTGGCTGTAATTATTATCATCATCTTGGGCATCTCGATGGAGTCAGAAGACTCATCGCAGGAGACCCACACTAACCTTCACATACGAAATATTCATCATACATCTCCTTAAACTCATTTACTGTCAGAACACCCAAACTACTTCTGACAATCCATCCATTAACTCACTTTCCAAGCAAAAATCTAGTCTGCATATCCTTACTGACCACATTAAGTTATCCATGAGCAATTCTATATATAAATTCTTTTCTCCTTAACTCGGATGTTTTCTCCTTCCTCCCATCTATATCCCTATAATGAGATTATACTAACTTAAAACTGAATTTAATATAAAAATACATCACTGTCATAGCACTGATAGCGGTTGAAAACTTTACTGGTCATGGACACTCATCAACAAATGGAACAATTCTAATGGAACTGAAAGTGATCACCGTTAATATGCTAAAGTATCAACAGGAGAGATGCAAAATTAGAAATTAAATTAAAAAAACCAAGAAGTTATATTCTTGTTAATCCTTTATCCAAAAAAAAGCAAAGTTTGTACATGAAGTATCTTCACAACTAGTCTCAATAAAGGTCGAATCTGTCTGGGTAGTGGCCCTTGCCAAAGGATGTTTGTAATGCATAGCATTATATGCATCCTAAAGAATGTGTGCTTTGCATCATGAAATACTAAGGCAATTAATACAAAGTCACAGGCCTCTATATATAAGTAGACTAATGATAAAGATACTTCACATGCAAACCTGCCTCAATCTTTGTCACTTGCCTCTAGATCCTCTCCGTCACTTCTTCATCTCTACAGAATCTGGGTATCCAGATCTGTGTAGTAGTCCAGATATGGCCTTATTAAAGCCTTATATAGGGGAACAATAACCTAGAGCTAGCTCATCTTCCTTTCCCTCTTTTACCTTGCGGTGTCGAGGGTTTATTAATAATCAGACCTCAAACCGTTCACAGGATAAGGTGGTCAGCCATATGCCCCAGTGTATCTTATGTCTGTAGTGTTGAGTTCTCATGGCCGGTTTGCCTGCTGTGCGGGATGAAAAACCCCAGGATAAACTGGGGAAAAAAACCCCTACTGTCCACACCCAAGACCAGCTAAACTTGGCTATGGCTGAGGAAGATCCCTTAAGCTCCTCACGTCACTGACAGAAATCAAACTTAGGACCCCCCCCCCCTCTCCAGGCATATGGTTGTGAAGTGCACAGCCACTAGGCTAACCGCATGGACTAGAGCTATTTCAGACATAATTTTGTTTTATCATTCTGCCATTAGAATGGTACATCTGAAATGACGACCTCAACATTTTAAGTGATCCTAAATACTAAATATCGTTAAATTTCATCAAGCCAGGGGTGCATTATTGTTATTATTTCATATTATTTTGCTAATGAAAACAGCAACAAGATTTTGATATGTAATTATAATGAAAACAGAAATACATATTCAGACTGGTTGGCTGAGTGGTTAGCATATCTGCTCTCCAGCCAAAAGGCTGCGGGTTCAAATTCCACTGTGGGCATGGATGTTTGTGATTGTCTCTGAAAATATCAGTGGTGATAGTGGGCAGTAGATGGCATTGGTATAGTTGGTGGAGACAGAGTGTTGTGGAGCAGGTGCCTTCCCTGATGCCAAAGGATGTGATATGCTACACCTCCAGGAAGTCCTTGGACTCCCTGGAGGTGTAGCATAATAATAATAATATTATTATAATTTCAAATTGTTTTGCATAATAATTATAACAGGTGTGAGGAGTGTTATAATTTTGAACCCAAGAATGCTTTTACAATGATAACATATCCTGTTCTCTAAGTAATTTATATCAAGCCTAGTGACACATTCATAATGCTCTAACATATGTATGCTTACAATTTTTGAAAAGCAATACAATTTTAAATTGTTCAGAGTAAAATTTTCAACTGTTAATATTTCCATTCTCTTTATGATAATTATGAATTTTACAACAACATTACATGATTCAAAATAATATGGAGAAGAGGAATTTTTGGGAAATGCAATAAATGTGTCAAAATTATAATGCATGTTATTAAACTCAGATGTAATTTTGGCCAGACATAAATTTGTTTACTACTACAGACAATGCAGATTAAACCAAAATTTCAATTAGTTGACAGATTTTAACAGCACCCAACTATGAGAAAATGTATCATTTTATCATGGTTTCTACCTTGTCTTTTCTACGGTAAAACTGGCGACATTTTCCATTAAACATCTAAAAACACAAGTGGCTGCTGTTTAACATTTAAACAAAATGCCACTTTAAACATACCAGACTAACTTCTCATCCTTCTCTTTCAATTATGTTTATATTTGTTTTTGGAGCAGCCTTCTTCATACTATTTGCCCCTATGATGACCTCTAGTTTTTAAAAAACACATCAAGGTTTATTCTTTCTCCTTGACCACATGCAGCACTACTGTGCTATTAGTTTTCCAGATTCTCATGTATAGAGACTGATCTAAAAATGTATTAAATTCCACCAATAGTATGGAATTATTAATATCAGCTGGAATTGTTCTGCCAAATTCTATGCACTGAATAAATAAATGAACAAGGTGAACAAAATGATGAACTAATCCCAAATTTTAATAAATTCCATCCAGATATAGCAGAATTAGTGTTATATCTGGATAGAATTTAATAAAATTTGGGATTAGTTCACCATTTTGTTCACCTTGATTTGAATTAATTCATAATTTTGTGCAATACATAATTTCAACCAATTTTAGCCTTTGCGTCCCAGAAAGCTATCTCATTAAAACAAAAACTAGAAAGGTTGAAAAATTTTGTAAGATACCAAATACAAGTACAATGCATTCACAGCCTGAGTTACAGGTGACTTTGAGAAAACACCTAAAAACATTATTCATCTGCTAAAAGTTAAAAACTTCTGAGGCTCAATCTTTGTAAATTATAAATAACAGTATATTATAAGCATAGGAGAAATATTTTCTATTTCTCTTTAGAGCTATATTTAAATATTTCATGATGTTTCAACAAAACATCTATGGGGGTGCTTAAGGGTCAAAGCTGTATAACTGAGAGGAGATCTCCACATAGCCTTTAAAGGAATGCGGAGAACCGACCAGGGCTTCAGACCTAATGTCCAATCCTCACCATCTCGTGGTGCACCCTGTTGGGTATCTACTTGGATACTGAAC
This sequence comes from Typopeltis vanoorti, assembly GCF_054136105.1. Lineage (NCBI taxonomy): Eukaryota > Metazoa > Arthropoda > Arachnida > Uropygi > Thelyphonidae > Typopeltis > Typopeltis vanoorti. The sequence continues at coordinate 110,977,830 of NC_143558.1, forward strand.
GGACGAGGATGGGCTGGCAATTTGAGATTTAGCCGACCAAATTGTATTCTTATTGGTTAAACCAAAATATAGAATGATGGTACAACATGACAAAATTTCATGCCGGCTGGGGCATCGCCCGGTTAAACAAGGCCCCCGTTGTTTTCGCCAGGGAACCAGGGCGAACAGCGAAAAGTCAGCTACCGGAACAAATCTGAAAATAAACCCCAACTCAACATCACCAGAGTTAAAGATCGGTACTATCAACGTAAGAAGCCTGAATGGCAAAGAAATGGAGCTAGCTGAGGAATTAGATAAGTACTAGATCGACATAATAGGGGTGACTGAAACAAAAAAGACCAAAACTGGTGAGATCTTTCTGAGCAATAAATACAAAATGTTATATTCAGGCAATGACAATCAAGGAAAAGAAGGAGTAGCCATAGTATTCAACACAAAATACGAGGCTAATCTTCTTGAATGGCAGTTAGTCTCAAGTAGAGTAATGTGGGCAAATATGAGAATGGGGAACTGGACAATGAGACTTATTTGTGCCTATGGTCCCACAGAAGGTTCTACTAAGGTAGAAGTGGAGGAATTTTTTGACGCTTTAGAAAAAGCAACTGACACAATGAAAAAGGAAAAGTTGGTCCTTGTTGGGGATCTAAATAGCAGAGTAGGAAATGATTGTGAGACATACAAAAATATTTTGGGAAAATTTGGAGAAAAGAGCAAAGCTAATAATAATGGCAAATATCTGTTGGATTTCTGCTCAGGACATGGACTGGTTATTACTAACACCATGTTCCAACATAAAAATGTGCACAAATTCACATGGAGAGAAGAGGCTAGGAATAAGAAAAGCCTCATTGACTATGTTATTATTGATAGTGATGTTTTCTCCCTGGTGCAGGACACCAGAGTGTACAGAGGATTTGAAATTGGAAGTGATCACTATTTAGTCTTGAGCAGGATAAAATTGAATTTCATATTGAAAAGAATAACATGTAAGAAAGTTTTAAAGCGAATAAAAGTTGAGCTGCTCTCAGATGTGAGCTGTAGACTAAAATACACAAAGATTATTGAAGGAAAAATGAAAGAGTTTGAGAACAGGAATCAAACTTTGGAGATTCATTGGCAAACTCTGAAGGAAACATTGATTGATTCTGCCAGAGAGGCATGTGGTGAGGTTGTTTGTAAGGATAAAAAAACCAGAACTCCCTGGTGGACACAGGAGGTTTAAGAGGCAGTGAAGGAAAAGAAGAAAGCATACCAAAAGTTCCTGTCAAATAAGTCAGCTTGTGCTCTTAGAGTATATAGAGACAAATGCAAGAATGCTAAACACTGTGTAAAACTAGCTAAACAAAAGTCATGGGAGGACTTTGGCAAGAATATAGAAAATAAATATCAAGAAGGTGGCAAAAAAGTCTGGAGGTTGTTGAAGAAGCTTAGGAATGGAGGAAAGAGTGCTGTAAAAGGAATTAGAGATGATAAAGGTGACATGAAAACGGGAGAAAAAGATATCCTTGAAGTATGGAGTAATTACTTTGAAAAACTGCTAAATGAAACAAGCAGTGATGACAGCACAGTGGTAAAAAACACTGACCAGACATGCCGTCAGGAATACATATCCATACTTGAAGTAGGAAAAGCCATCAAAGGCTTGAAATGTGGAAAGGCAGCAGGAGTAGATGATATTCGACCAGAAATGCTGAAGTATGGGGGTATAAGAGTCTTACAGTGGCTGCACTGCATAGTTCAGAAAGCCTGGACAAAGGGACGAATTCCCGATGATTGGAGTAGAGCTCTCATAGTACCCATATATAAAAAGGGAAATAAAACTGCATGTGAGAATTACAGAGGTATTTCCCTACTGAGTGTTCCTGGCAAGATCTATGCAAGTATACTTGAGAAACGGTTGAGAAGAATTGTGGAAGAAAAGCTTGGTGAAGAACAAGCTGGATTCAGGCCAAATAGAGGCTCTCAGGATCAGATCTTCACTTTACGACAAATAGTCGAGAAAGCATGGGAATATAACAAAGATCTGTATTTAAGTTTTGTCGATCTGGAAAAGGCATATGACAAGGTGCCAAGAGAGAAGCTATTCAATACGCTGCAGTTATATGGTGTCAATGGGGCATTATATCAAGCAATACTTAGTCTTTATTTGAGTTGTGAGTCAGCAGTTAGAATTGAAGGAAGCACAGGAAGATGGTTTAATGTTAAATCTGGTGTGAGACAAGGATGTACATTATCCCCTCTGTTATTCATTATCTATATGGATCGCATTATGAAGGAAAGTGGTATTAAACATGATATCGAAATTGGAGATGTTAATGTCAGCTCTTTGCTTTATGCGGATGATGTTATACTTCTAAATAAATCTGCTACAAGTCTGCAAGATTCTCTGACTAAATTGAATAGCTCTTGTAATAGATATGGCATGAAGGTCAGCAATAAAAAGACAAAGACAATGAAAATAGGCAGAATAATTGAAAATGTCAAGTGTGTTGTGAATGGAGAATCTGTGGAACAAGTGAAACATTTCAGCTATTTAGGCACAATTTTTACTGAAGATGGTAAATTAAATATAGAAATAGACAACAGAATCAGCAAAGCTGGTATGGTGGGAAGTCAATTGAATAAATTCATATGGAATAAGAGAGAAATTAGTCGCAACACTAAATTAGCTGTATACAAGACAGTGTTCAAACCAGTTTTAACTTATGGATCTGAGAGCTGGGTCAGAAGTAAAACACTTGACCAAAGACTAGAGACTTCAGATATGAGAGTCCTGAGAAAGATTATAGGCGTGAAAAGATGGCATCAATGGCAGTATCATATTAAAAATGAGGATATTAGGAAAGAACTTGACATTGTCAGCATCTAGGAATGCTTTAGCAGAGCTAATCTCAGGTAGTATGGTCACTTAAACAGAATGGGCGAGGAAAGATTAGCAAAACAAGTGTTCTCTGCCAGGTTGGCAGGAAAACGACCGAGAGGAAGACCAAGATATAGGTGGATTGATACGGTACAAAGTGCTTTAGACGATAGAAATATAAGAACTGATAATATTGGAGTGTTGACAAGTAACAGACTGATTTGGAGGAAAATTGTAGATAGGAAATTAATAATGATGTAATTTTTTCATGTAGTACTATCATATCCTGTACACCCCTTGAGGGTACATGGCAGGAATTTAATGATGATGATGATCTACGTAAAGCTGTGGACAGGAAAGACCATTCTTAAGACATACTTAATGCAATTAATATGGTATTTTTTGCAGCATCTAAAATATAATAAGCTCAGGATTATCACATTCTAAATGTGGGATGTGTATTTTCCTGGTTTTCTATCCTAGGTTTTTGACATTACATATAGATATATTCAATCATTTCCAAACAAGAGAAGGTAATTACCTGCATCGTTAAAGGACATATGCTTAGTCACATACTGAAAAAAAACCCTTGATGCTGCCCGATTTGTCTCTATTAATGATATACATCTTTCAACTTTAACATGATTTTGTACATTAGATGCCACAAAACTGTTATGAAGAAGATCCACAATACGACGAACCATAGGTTGGGAATCAATTTCCAACTGAGCAAGTAAATCATTAAGAGGTACTACATCCCAATACTACTGAAAAGACAAATATATAATTATATAATGGCAATACTAAAATTGATAATATTTATTAGCCTATCTACACACAAAGTAATGACAGGCAGAAACACTGATGTATCAATATAACTGAAACACTTTGAATGGTTATTAGTAGTGATTTCCTAAAAATACACAAGCAGTGTCTGGATGGTCAGGTTTGAATCTTGCCATTGATTGTCCTTGGGTGTGAGAAAAGATGAGCTTCATTGCCTGGTTGTTGGCAATGGCAATGAATTGTTGGCCTGCTAATCGGCTTACTGAGAGACTGAAGTAGCTTAAAAAAGTTCCATTTTTCATGTCTGGTATAGGTTTCCAGATTATGTAAAAACATATACAAAATATGTTAAAAAAAATTAATAAAAATATATAAAAAAAATCTAGTTCATCCATGGTACTAATACATTATAAGTTCCCAACCTTTAATGGGTGAGAGTTACAAAAAACTGTGAAAATCTTTTTCTTAGATTTATTCAATTCTCCACTCTTGTAAAACATACTCATCACTGAAAATTAGATACAGTTCTCAATGTATGTTGTCTGTGTCCAATTTGGGTAACATATCTGCAAATACAGGAAAATCTCGCTTACTAAAAAAGGTGTCACATCACAAAAGGCACCAAGAATTACTGAAATAAAGAGCCAAAAGGCTTCACTTCAGCAATGCAAAATTATTCAAATTAAGTGAACATTGAATCCAATATTATTTCAAAGCCAAATAGAGAAACTACAAGAGTTTCATGCCAAATATAGATAGAAACTATAAAAGTTTCAATAAAAGCTGCTAACCCCCAAGTCTTGAAGGGAAAAGATAAATATAGCTGCCAGTCTTTTTGGATATCACAAGAAAGACTGGGCAACAAGAAAACCCTTTTTCTGGATTGGTTCCATTGATGCTTTGTCCCTGAAGTCAGGAAGTACGTTGCCAGTAAGCGACTGCCTTTTAAAGTTCTTTTGATATTAAACAATGCCCCTGGCTATCCAGAACCCCATGAGTTCAACACTGAGGGTGTTAAAGTAGTCTACTTGCCCCCAAACACATCTCTAATTCAGTCTCTAGACCAGGGGGATCATAAGGACCTTCAACGCTCATTACATACGGTACTCTATGGAAAGGATTATTAATGCTGCGGAAGAGAAATCACAATGTATTTCTGTAAAGTTACGAGTGTGCCTCCCCTTTCCACCTCTGAAACCGCAAGACCAACCCATCCTCTTCCTTGTCAGCCTACTCAATGTGAAGATGACGAAGATGAAGGCCTTTATGATGATCCAGATAAACTTATCTGTTGTGTATGTGAGTGGGCATTTTTTTGTGAAAATTTAATAACTGTATGGAATGTTTTTGTGCCATCATCATGTAGAATATCATGTGGAAGTTGTATGGAAGTGGATAGCCTATCTTTACATAGGCAAAAGGCGAGCAATATTTAATATAAAATTAATAATGTGTTCAATTTCTTACTGTTTTATAACTTTGCTTTCAAAGTGTACTGTGCATTGCCGTACAATATGCCTTTCTCTCTTTCGTAATTGGAGAAACTGCATATCATCCTATCATCAAAGGTAAGTGTTTTTGTTGTTTTTTTAAATGTAACAACGTTTCCAATACTGTATTGTGAATATCACTGTAATACTGTATATCATAAAAATTTATAAGATTCATTCATTATGTATAGGCTAGGCTACCGTGAAGCAATTCTATAGATTACGCAATTCTATACAATTCTAGGCTATCATAAAAATTTATAAGATTCATTCATTAGTGTATAGGCTAGGCTACTTGAAGCAATTCTATAGATTATACTAGGCTACCACAAAGCAATCATATCGCTGCTTCTTCATTATCAATGCATGATTCATTATACCTGTAAATAAATATGAATTTCTTTTTCATGTCATCTTTTCATTTTTGATGTCTAGTGTTAGTAATATGTATAACATCTACAGTGTTTTGTATCATATAAGACAATATTGATGTAGGTACTGACAGACAGACAATTCATCTTGTATACAGACAACTTATGGCAGGGTTACCCATACCCCAAGGGGGTACAGGAAGCTTGTCCAGGGGGGTACGGTGAATAGCAGGTAAATAAGTATATTATGCTATTAATATATTCCAAAAATAGTTATGTTATCAACATTTCTGGGCTATTCCATGTTGGTACTGTCTATCAGCCACACCAGCAACATTTCGGGTCTCTTTTCAGACATGGACACAGTGAGGTTGCATAGACTTTTTTCTCACTGCAGGGTCTGATAACTCAAAATACCCAGTTAAGATTCAAGATAGCTAGTGAAATTGCCAGATCAGCGCTCCCTCGAGGCTCGCCTCCGCAGCATCTGCACCTCCTGCGCATGTGCATGACGTACTGTATGGTACACACTCCAACTACTTCATTTCGACATGCTCACAGTACACAAGTTTTAGTGATAAACATAGGTTAGCTAAATTACTTTTGCTGACTAAATTTTAATCTAATTGTAAGTAGCTTATAGTTTATTTTTAGCCTATTCTAAAAATGAAAGGATAGATCAAGATTTAAATACATTAAAATATTATTTATTTTTTAGCTTATTTTTAAAATGAAAGGTTAGATCAGGATTTATATACAAAAAATATTATTTTTGCAGACCCAAGGAATGTTATCAAGATTCATGTGTGCAATATGGTTTTACTTTTGTGCTTGACAAAGAAGGTGTGCAAAAGCTGCAGTGCTTCATTTGCTCCAAGATATTCAGCAATGGCAGTATGAAGCCATCAAAATTGAGAGAGCATCTTCAGAATGTTCATCCCGAACATTCGAATGAGTCAGAGTCCTCATTTAGAATAAAACGAGCACAATTTAGTAAGAATATCATACTTTATGACCATGGATTTATTACCCCAAAGAAGCCAGCACTGGAGGCCAGTTATCACGTTGCATTGAGGGTTGCCAAAGAAAAGAAACCACATACAATTGCTGAGACATTAGTGAAGCCATGTGCTATGGACATGGTTGAGTTGATGTGTGGTAAAGAAGCAACAGAGAAAATTGCACAAATACCATTATTAAATAATACAATTTGTGATCGGATTTGAGAAATGTCAGAAGACATACGTGTACAGGTAGTGGAGGAAATCAAGAAAAGTACGGCAAGAATTAGTTTACAGTTGGATGAATCAACTGATGTCTATAACTATGCACAGCTTCTTGTTTTTAATAGATATATATATATACATCAGAATGAAATAAAAGAGGAATTTATTTTTTGGAAACCCTTGAAAGAAACAACAAAGGCAGCGGACATTATTAATTTGGTGAATGATTTTTTGATTCAAATGGCCTTTCATGGGAATTAGTAGAATCTATTTGTACCGACGGTTCTCCTGCTATGTTGGGGAAAAAATCAGGTTTCACTGCTTTAGTTAAGGAAATCAACCCAAATATTTTTACAAGCCATTGCATCCCTCACCAGTATGCTTTAGCATCTAAAATACTTCCACATAATTTGAAAGTCATTTTGGATGTTGTTGTTCAAGTTGTGAATTTGATCAAAGCAAAAGCATTGAATCACCATGTGTTTAAATCTTTGTGTGAAGAGGTTGGAACAGATCATATCGTACTCCTGCTTCATTCAGAAGTACGATGGTTATCCAGAGGAAATGTTTTAGGAAGGGTTTTTGAACTTAGAAATTTAATTAAATTTTTTTTTAGTTGAAAAAGAATCTGCTTTTGCTTCATATTTCAAAGATCTAAACTTTGAGATTTCTCTGGTTTATCTTTCTGATGTATTTGGAATTCTTAATTCTGTGAACATTTCACTGCAAGGTACAGATGTCATTTTTGCGGAGGCTGAAGAAAAGATACAATCGTTTCAAGAAAAATTGACTCTCTGGGGAAGAAGGGTGGAGTTAGGTAACTTTACCAATTTCAAATCTCTTGATGAAATCACTTCAGATACAGCATATGAACTAAAACAGAAAGTTCATGATAGCATTATATTGCATTTAAAAACTTTGAAAGAGGCACTTGCAAGAATAATTCCTCCTGACCAAATGAATGAATTCTGGATACGTAACCCTTTTCATATTGATTTAGAAAAAAATCAGTGACAACGACCCAGTGAAAGACGAGCTAATTGATCTCCACAATAACAAGAAACTCCGAATTGAATTCCAATCAATGAAGTTACAAAATTTTTGGTGTACACTTGGAGCAGCATATCCCGTTACCACTAAATGTTCTTACATGGCTATAATTCCATTTATAACAACGTATCTATGTGAATCAGGATTCTCAGTTGTTTTCCATCAAGTCCAAAACAAGAAACAAACTGGAGCCTGAACATGATATGCAGGTATCTATTTCAAAAACGGTACCAAGAATAAAACTGTTGGTGGATAGGAAATAGAATCAAAGGGTCTCACTAGTCGATTTTACTGCAATTTAATAAAGATTTTACAATTTTATGATAATGTAATTGATTTATTTACCGAATAAAGCTTTTATGAAAACTTAATTACTGTTTATTTCTTATATTCTTTGAATCTGTATGGTAGACTTAAGAATTTATTTCTTATTATAATGAATGGGGGGGGGGTACCGGATAATTTACTAAAAGGCAAGGTAAGGGGACCAAAAATATTGGGAACTCCTAACTTATGGTATCAATAAATATAGCACAGTACTGTAAATGTATTTTCTCTTCTTTATAATTTTCATAATAACATTTCATTTTCTCTAGCTTACTTTATTGTAAGAATACATTATATAATACATATAACATACAAAATATGTGTTAATCGACTGTTTATATAATCAGTAAAGCTTCCAATCAACAGTAGACTATTAGTAGTTTTTGGGGAGTCAAACGTCATATGCTGATTTTTGACTGCATGGGGGTTGGTGCCCCTTACTCCTGATTGTTCAAGGGTCAACTGTATACCTCATGAGATCAGTCTTTTGACTCCATGGAGGTCTGGTATTAACACGTTCGCTGCCAACTACGAGTATACTCGTAGTTCGTATATGAGCTTCACAAGCCAACTACGAGTATACTCGTATGTCGATTTACCGACCTCCTATGCCAAACACGAGTTATCCCTTTGTATAATTACCTTAATTTGGACCCTTGGATTCTGAATAATGCGGAGAGCATGTCTGGGGGCTTGGTAGAAGAGAAATAATTTCAACTAAAATATAGTATATTGTGTATGTGCCTCAGATGCCAACTACGAGTATACTCGTAGTTCGTATATGAGCTTCACAAGCCAACTGCGAGTATACTCGTATGTTGATTACCAACCTCGTATGCCAAGCGTGAGTTAATCCCTCGTATAACACGTAATTTGTATATCAATTTAAACTAGTAAAATCAATAAAAATAAAAACCAATCAATGAAATAAAAAAGCACTCAGTAAAATAAAAAAAAAAACAATTTATTCAAATTAAGAATGGTACATTTTAAAACACTTTTCCACGCACAATGATGGTTTTTCCTGGCAAACAGGACAATAATAACGTGTTTCGCGTCTACATTTGTTTCTTGTACAGACACGGCATGGCTTTGTCGGTTGATTCTTTTTTTCTGTTGGTGGTAAAATTTCCAAATAATGAAAATTCCCATTCCTCCTGATATTCTCTGATGCTGTAAGTTCATCCATCCCAACAAAAATTGAGATAAATTTATCTCTAAATTTTAATGCAGACATTGCATTTCCAGTAATCATGTTATAAAATTTATGCGCATTTTGAATGTATACCTCAAAAATGCGTATTGCCAATTTCTTTGGCCATCTAATTGTCTTTCGTAAGGTGGAATAGTATGAAAGCATTTGATCAGAAAGATCGGTGCCTGACATACCCAAATTATAATCCCTAACGATATTAGGTTTTAACTGAAATTTACCATTCCGATTTTGCGTTTCAACCATTTCAAATTTGTGCATATTTGAAATGGAAAGGACTTCCCTCTTATCCTTCCATTTACTGACTATAACAGGACCTCTTCTTTGCCAGACAAATTCCCCTTTCATTAGTTTCTTTTGAATAACATCTGGTGGATTGTTTTTCCTATTATTTCTCAGAGTTCCACACACATACGTTTTTCTGTTGGTAAGCGATTCTGTTAGAGCTACAGAATTATAAAAATTGTCCATATGCAATACATAACCCCTGTCTAAATATTCTTCCATCAAGTGGAATACAACATCATATGCGTGACCCATTTTCGCTAAAGACGATTCAGATTTTCCTGTATAAATTTTTATTTTTATCACCAATCCATTTGATTCGCACAGTTCATAGAATTTCACGCCATATTTATGTTTTTTGTTTTTTATGTATTGCCGAAATGCCAGTCTACCGCGCCACAACACCATTGACTCATCAATACATAAGTTTCTGTCTGGTGTGTAGCAATTTCGCATTACACTATTAAAATGATCTAGGACTGGTCTTAATTTGTGCAATTTATCATTAGATGCTTGGGAATTATCTGCGAAATGCAAATGACGCAATAAAATTTGAAATCAATTTTGGCTCATTTTAGAGCGCCAAAATGGCAAATTGTAAAGTTGATTTGTACTCCAATAATGCTCAATAGACGGTAAATTACAAGGACCCATATGAAGTAAAAGTCCAAGAAATAATTTCATTTCAGGTATGTCTGTTGCTTTCCAGTTAGAAATTCTTCGACTTTTTTTGAACTGCGCTCGGCTTTCCTCAATATTTTGTAAAGCATATAAATTGGTTTGTTCTACTAAAATTGTGAGAAATTCTTCAGAAAAGAAAAGTTCAACTAACCTTTTGATACTGAAATTTCTAGTGTCAATTTTAAAACCTGCAGTTTCAACAAAGTTAAATTGTGGGGGCTCCTCTTCTGAATTTTCCCAATAAGTTGATGTTGATGCATTTGGCTGGTTGCTATCTTCATCTTCAAAAGTTTCTTCATCATCGGAGTCACCGCTAGAGTCGTCTGTAGGATCATCTTCGGAATCTGAACCAAATATTTCATGAAATTCATCATCGCTCATATTAGCATAAGCTTCCACTTCTATATCAGTAAGTTTTATTTTACTGGTCATGGCGAAATTGAAGGTTCTTAGAGACTAGAAACTAAAACTGAACTAGATGCAATAAACACCGTCATCAGCGCATGTAATATATAGCTGGAAGTGATACGAGATTACTCGTAGTTGGCGTATGAAACAAAATTCTGTCTGATAAGCCGGCTACGAGATTACTCGTAGTGACCTTGAAGATGGGAGTGATACGAGATTACTCGTAGTTGGCGTATGAAACAAAATTCTGTCTGATAAGCCGGCTACGAGATTACTCGTAGTGACCTTGAAGATGGGAGTGATACGAGATTACGCGTAGTTGGCGTATGAAACAAAATTCTGTCTGATAAGCCGGCTACGAGATTACTCGTAGTGACCTTGAAGACGCGAAAAGCGCTTGGCGTGCGGGAACAAACTATGACTGAGTAGCGTGGCAGCGAACGTGTTAATAATAATCATATGTCAATGTTCATGGAAATAACTATGAGAGACTTTGTGAGATGTAGTGTGTGTGTGGGGGGGGCACAATGAAATGATTTGTGGTTGATGAGTGAAAATAGTGAGAAAGTGTGTGGGAAATGTTAAGAGAGCGAATGTCAGGAGTGTATGCATCAAAAGGGAAATAGCAGTGTGGTGAATGTTGTGAAAAATAGGTTCAAAAATGTGAGTGTTAGTAGATAACATTGAGAGGAATACAGAAATAAGTGGAGTTAATTAAGCATGAATTATGTGAATCTTGCTATTTTTCTCGTCTGTAAAGAAAGATGGGAAAAATAGCAAGGTGACTTCAATAAGTGAAATAACATGTTTATGCATAATCTTTCAAAAGCACAAGCTTGTGCTAGAATGTTTACAGAGGCTTAGGTAAGCAGTATTTTGCAAAGAAGAGCAAAAACACAAACAGAAAGGCAAGGAGAGTATTAATATATGGAAAAAAGGCAGGTTAAGGAGACAATGCTGTAGGCAATTCCATTATTAGGAGTGTACTTGATGAATACCTGAATAATTTAATCATGCTTTTCTGGTGTGAAGATTAAAGATACACACAGTTGACTCTCATAGTCAACTCATAGGACCATGGGAATAGTTTTTATAGTGGACGATTTGCTACAGTTAATTTTTTTTAGCACAGCATTGTACTTATGGGAGATTGGTTGGAACATTTAGTAGTGTTCGCTATGGTGGAGTTGGCTGTATTAGTGACATGTAAGTTTTCAAAAGAAAGGGAATGTAAAAGAGTTAATAATTTTGGCCAGACAAATGGGTTAAAAGGAGAAATGTAAAGAATGCATGAGGATATAAAGAGTTACTGGATAAAGCAAAAAGAGAAGAGTGAGGGAATCAAGTTTGTAAGTCTCTTGTCAAGTGATAGGAGTGAATTGAGAAAAAGGGTCATATCAGCAAATGAGTCAATACATAGGTTATGTAGTGAATTTGATAGACTTCAATCAATTTGGACGGCACAGAAAAAAAAAGTTTTGTTCGGTGAGAGAATGGATGTATATAATCACGAAAGTTAAAACTATTCGTCAGATACATGGATACATACATAATAATAAATCTAATATAGTGATATGAAAAGTCAAACCTTAATGAAACGTATTGCTTTAATCTTGATCAGCAAGTCACAAAAGCTTATTCTGACTTTCTCAGATGTGTCGTGAAATAAACTTTTCAAACTAGGTAGCAATAATTTTAAAGTAGGATAACACATAGGGTTTCCCAGCAAATAACCAAGGCCCTAAAAGTACAAAAAACAGTTAAACACTAATAATAATATGTTAAAAACTATAAGAAGTCATATATTAAACATTTATCATTAAATGTAATGCTTGAATGAAACTGTTCTATTTCTTTATGTAAATGTGATTTATAATATTTCTATATATAAATTCCATGCTTTTATGAATTTAAATTAGTTAAAATTTTCTAAAATGCTGATACCGTCCTAATCATTTATACTACTACTCTTGGTGAAACAAAACTGTAATTTGCCTAATTTTAATTAGTAAACTGATTGTATAAGCACTGTAAAGTATAATTAAGGGGGATTTCCAGTTTAGTACAATATCACATACCTTTATTACAGAAATTCTAACAGCAGCGGAAGAAGAATCATATGCCAGTTCTTCAGTTAAAATTTGCAGCAATTTTCTTGAAGTCTGTTGCACAACAATACTGATATTATTACATAACTTCTAATATGATGGAATTGTTAATTTCATGAAGTATATGCAATCATAATACAAACAAGGACTAAAATAAGGAATAAAGCAAATCTAACTAACAGTATAATAGCAATAAGCAGTATTAATCAGTTAAATCTGAACAAGCTAAGGCACAAACATAAGCAATTTCCTTATAGAATAAGTAAAAATAACAGAGAAAAAGTAGTTACAAGTCATTCTTTATATAAATAATTTAATTAAACAATTACTGAAATCTTGATATTATATTTTATTTAATTATTCTGAATTATCATTACCTGTAAAGAAATGGTTTCCCAATAAGTATGAAGTGCTCTACAAACTCCAAAAGCAGCTACACTACGAACATTTGGATAAGAATCTAAAAGAAGATCCTATTTATAAAAATTTTTTAAATCAGCAAACATATTGTAAAAAATATTTTATATCAGCTTTATAATTTTATGTTGAGTAAAATTTATATTTTAATAAATTTTACTAAAATGTATTTAAAATAAGTGAATAATTTCATCAGAAAAACTTTTAAAATAAGTGCATCAAAATCATAATAAAATTTTTAGTAATAATTTGTAAGATATGAATAAAGCCACAAATCAAAAAAAAAAAAAAAAAAAAATTCATGTAGTACTATCATATCCTGTACACTCCTTGAGGGTACATGGCATGAATTTGATGATGATGATGAATAATAAAGCCATAGGCCTTGCAGGCCTGCCAGCCCAAGGTTGATCTTCAATGTCACCATGGCATCCACTTTAAATTCGTTGCACCAAAAACATACCTGCTTCTTTGTACACAGCAACCAATTCACGATAAATGTTACTTGGTGAAGTCCCCTTTTACTAGCAAAAAAAAAAAAAAAAAGGAATAACTTCATGGACACCTGGTTTGGACAGCTACTCACATGGTAGCTGTCATATTGCAACTGGAATCAGCTGTGAAATGACAGTAGCCCCATACTGCAATGGCAATTTTTTGACAGGTTAATAATAGGTCTGTCTGTCCACTGCTTTATCTCATTCTCTTTCACCATTATTAAGGGAAAAAATGTATTACCTTACTTTTTGGAAACCCCTTGTACCTTAATAATTCGTAATCCCATAGGTCATGTTGCATTTTCAGTTTACTGGAAACCAACTTTTACTGGCAGATGAATTCACTCATCCTCCCACCATCATTCATCACTGAAAATGAGTATTATAAAGTCTTGTACATAGAGCTCATATGATCTGCTCTTCTGATTCCCTTTGGTTAGATGAACTGAATAAAATTAAAGGCAATCTGATACGTAATGGATACAACAAAACTACCATTTAAAAATTATTAATAATTATTGTCCTTCTACCAGATTACAATTTGATGAAAAGAATTTCAATACCCTAATTTAAAGGAACCTTGGAACATATAGCAAGGATTCTTCATAAATTCGATGTATACACTTCCTTCAAACAAACTTGGAAACTGTCTTCCTTCCTACCTACCATCTACAAAGGATAAATTACCACCTTTACCATGAGTTGCCCCAGTCCTGAAAATACTTCAATAAAGAATTAAACCAAATATATAATTGGTAGCATAGCCAAGTGAAAAAACTTCCATCAACTATTTCTTATGGCAACTTGTATATAGTGATATGACTTCTGCATTACTTCCACCTTAGTATCACCACCTCTGGGTCTGGCTCCTGCTGACAAGACCTCAATAAAGGTTGAAACTGGTCTGGGTAGTGATCCTTCTCTTAATGCATAGCAGTATACATGTCCATGCATTATGGGATACTAAGGCAAGTGATCAGAACTTATACCACCTTTACCACGAGTTGCCCAGTCCTGAAAATACTTCAGGTGCAAACTTTGTTTGCTTATACCTGGATAAAGGATTAAACCAAATATATAACTGATAAATTACCACCTCTTTCCTTACCAGGTGTCTATCAAGTACCCTGCTCATGTCATCTATGATATTATGGACAGACTGCCCATTCTTTCTTGATTAGAATTGAAGACCATCAAGCCTATATTATATTTCTGGAGTCCAACAGGTCTGGTCTTGCTTCTCACAGTACTGACACTAGACACAGAACTCTTTGGAACCAGACAAAACTTCATTAAAACAAGTTCACATTTGATTATCTTTTTCTTGAAATGCTACAAAATCGACCAAACCTGAACCAATCAGATTGCATGCCAATATCCAAGTTTTGGGAAGTGATCACTATTAACTGTTCATAAGGTTTTTTTTTTTTTGATTACTAATTATTTTAAAATAATTTCAATAACTCTATTTAAATTCCATAATTGTTCTTTTGAACTTTAATACTGTAATATCGTATACTTCAGCTACGACTGAGACACGAGATAACATATGCAGGATTTATGACTCGTTATTGTGATTCGTGTTTTGAATGTAGTTAATGGTCTTTCTCCCTGACAATGTCCATGTAATGTTGGATGAAAATATTGAAATTTTTGAATAAAATTCTACATAATTTTTGTTACATGTATGTAAGCCATGAAAATTATTTTAACAAAATGTAACATTTACTCACAAGCAATGTCACAATCTAAATCAGAAAATACAGCTACTAGGAGCAATCCTGTGAGAAGTACTGCAAAAATTTATTTTCATTTGCAGACACTATGGTGTCTGTTGACTTCTGTTCAAGTAGTGTATATATAGCAGTAATTTCATGATGATTTCCCCCCTCCCAAAAAAAAAACATATCATAAGGAACATGAAACCTGTCAGAGCTAATAAACATGCTTTTTTAATAACAGTTTTTTATCTTTATATTTGAGTTAATTCCGGCACACTTTTGACATGCATATAAAAGTAGCCGTGTATTTTTTTATGTTCTTGAAGATAAATGTTGGCACATTTTCTAGTCTGTCCATAATAGCCCAACAAGCTTATGCAATGAATTTTGTATACACGTGGAACTGACATTTAGGGGAGCTGATAAGAACAGCAAAGCTTGATACGGGGTTTGAAAACCTTTATTGAGGTACTTTAATTCCACTTCACTGGTTGTATCTTTTCATGTATAGAAAATTCTACCCATTTCAAGTTTTCAATCTAAAATTTAATTCAAAACAATTCTGATATCATGGTCAGTGTTGACATCACTTCTCTCTTCACCAAAATCTCCCTTTACTGATACCATTCCACTTCTAAAAGCATATTTAGAAGACATCACAGATCTCTACTTTTTAACCAGCTGGGCTGGTTACTTTACTTGGAAACAAAATATACAAATAAGTAGAGAATACTGCTACAGTTTCTCTCCATTTCAACTTCACTTACCAATTTCTATATGAAGCATGAAAAAGGTAAAGTTAGGGTATCAGAGATCAGATCCTTTGCCACATGGAAATCATCTAAAAATACAAAGAATTTAGACTTCATATGGCAATGTGTTTCATTGACTACTCCAAAGCTTTTGACTGTATTCAGCAGGTGAAACTGGAAAGTAATGAAAATAATGGATTTTCTTAAACACATTATCAGATAGATAGCTAACCTGCACAGTGAGCAAGAAGCCACAGCAAGAACAAGTGTTGGATTAATTGATTGGCTTTAGGTTGGAAAGGGAATTAGGCAAGAATACCTACTTTCTTCTCACCTGTTTAATATCTATGCTGAGGACACCATGCTTGTAGCACTGGATGAGCTTAACACATAGGAATTTGAATAAGTGGTAGATTGATCAGTAATCTGAGGTAATATGATACAGTACTCCTTTGTCATGACAAGCAAGAATTAGGACAAATCCTTAATAAAGTTATAGAGGAGTAAAAATGGAGGACTTCAACTCAATCCTGGCAAAACAAAAATTATGGTTCTCAAAAGAAATACATACATACAGGGACGCTCCCGAGCAACAAGAGTAACTTAATGGAGAAAGAACTGAAGAAGTCTGCAGATCTGAGTACCTGGGATCCATTATTAATGTGAAGTATTGTTGTTTGGAAGACATAAGAAGATTAGGAATGGCAAAAACAACAGCCAGAGACTTGTTTAAAATCTGGAAGGATGGATTATTTCAGAAACAAAGTTGAGGATTCTGGATGTGAGACTTGGAACCTAAAGAAGCCTGAGAGGAAAAGGATAGCTGCTTGTGAGATGTGGTGTTACAGAAAGTCGTTGAGAATATCACATACTGAAAGGTGGAAAACGTGCTAGGATTGGTGGAACTTTAAGGTTCCTTAAATATACTGATAGAAGAAAGTTGAAATACTTCGAACACATTGAAAGGATGGAAGGAGGACGTCTCAAAATAGTAACAGAAGGTAAAGTTCCTGGAAAATGAGGAAAGGGGATAGAAATGGATGGATGGTATGTATGGAGCGACTGATCTTCAGAGTTGAAGTTTCCAGAAAAAGCATACAACTGAAGATCAGTCACTCCCTCACTGTGGCACATCACCAAGCAACATGGTTACTATATCATCTGATGATTTCCAATGAATAGATGGATGGCTGAGAAATATTAATGTGATCTCAATTTGGACTCATGGCTCCAGCACATTATTAGTAACATTCCTGTGCCACCTCAACAGTCAGTATCTAGAATCAATTTACTATAGAAAAAATAACAATAGCCATTCGTTTTTTACACACTTTAATAACACATCTTCCTAATGGCACCCTTTCTTTCACACGCAGAAAAACATAATGATATAGGCAGAAGCATTCACTAAAATTCCCATCATTTCCTCCAACAATTTGGTATTAGAAAAACGTTAGAAATTAGGTTCTTTACCAATCCCTCGCAGCTGAACTTAACCATATCATCTGCCAGACCTTCTTATATAATGACGCTAATTCCATCAAAATTAACATAAATAATGACCCATCCCAAGCACCCTACATCCCCTTCAATATAAAAATTATAGCGCAATGCTATTGCTACTCATTATTTCCAGGACACCTTAGAACAGCTAACACAAATTTCTGTACAGCTTTCAAACTTCATATCAAGTGTGCTATTCTTAACACTGTCTAGGGATCAATTCCTCTCACCCCAGTTCAAAGTGTATACAAAGTTAAAAGTTCCTTGCATGTTACAGTTTTATAGAATAGTGCCAATGACATCTCTGTGTGACAATGACAAAACTTTGCATTCATTAAACTGCTATTTAATTCATTCCTATGAATTAAATAATAGTTTTATTCCATCCAACTCTCAATATAAACTTTAACCAGCACTCAAGTTTTCTACTTTTTTAGCAAGTAATTTTGTTTAGTGAATGACCATAACCCTGTAAAAACAGATAAAATACTATGTGCTCTCTCCACTCTCTTGACATACAGAATCACATGAAAATTATACTTGTCCCCAATATCCAGGGGAAGATTTAACAAAGCAGTTAAAGTGCTCAACAAATATAATCTTTCCAACCCTTTTAAATTACTCATTAAACTAATAACTTTATCCATTATCCACTGTATATGATCTTTTAACACAAAAGTGTATGAAGTATCTGATGTCTTGAACTTAGCTCTCACTATAGACAAACGGAAAGATCTGTTAACATCTGCTTGAAAAACATAAGACATGCATAATGCTACGTTATGGCTAGTCAGAACTAGCCAAGATGAATGGATTTTAATGGTATAGATGAAAACACTGATTGATAAGAAAATAACTATTTATTGACTTAATTGCTAATATTTTGCTGGTATTCTATTCAGCATCTTCAGAGCACACAAACAAAGTTTGTTACAGTAGCAAGACAACCACAATCCAGAGTAACAGAGGGACTGGTATGAGCAATTGTAGTGTGCAACACAAAAAGACTAAAGTCCTAAGTAGTTTGGAAAAAAAAAAAAAAAAAAAATGAGAGAGAGAAAGCAGGTATTAATTTGGTCTTAGGATGACTGTCTCTCAAATCTTTGGTAAATTTATACAGCCATACTTGTTGAGGTTTGGAGTATGTTTCAAGGCTTCTGTTGATTTCAAGAACAAGCTCTCTGACTTGTAAAAGTTTCTGTGCAGCACTTTCGTTTTTTTCCAACTGATCCTGTGTGCAGGGGTATCCAAAGCATGGTCTGCTAGACCCGACTTGCCATAGCGAAAGTGCAGGATATATTTTTTGTGTTCACTGAATGGCAGATGTCTACAGTTCTTCGTGTCTGTCCACAGTATGCTCCATGACATGAACAAGGCACTTCATACACTCCTGGATACAATAAAGGAGTAAAATAAATAAAGTAAAATAAAAATAACCAGACAGGAAGAATACTTTAGAGATTTATATAATAAAAACAGCTTTCAGGATATCATTATTCCTGCCACTGAAATGGAAGAGGAAACAAATATCTTTACCAAAAAAAAAAAAATAGCACACAGCATAGATGAACTTAAAACTAGGAAAGCACTGGTATTGATCAAATACACACAGAATTCTTAAACGCGGGAAACAAACAACTTTTGGAATCATTAAAAACATTATTTGTAAGAATCTACAAAAATGAAACAATACCTACTGATTGGACCAAATCAGCTATAACTCCTATATACAAAAAAAGAGACAAAACAGAATGCAATAATTACAGAGGCATTAGCCTCCTCAGTATTCCAAATAAGGTTTTTACTCAAGTATTCCAAAAACAAATTAAGCCATATATAGAACTAGCATATGACGAAGCACAATTGACTAATTTTTCACCTTAAGACAGCTATTAGAAAAGACACTAGGGTACAACCTAAGTTGTACCCTAGTGTCTTTCATGGAATTTCATAGACTTTCGTCAGGCATTTGATTCAATCCATAGAAGAGAACTATGACAAACCATGGATGAATGTGGAATCCCCAACAAAACTATTAGAATAATAAATAATCTGTATGAGAAATCTGAAAGTGCAGTATGAGTGGAGGACACCTTAACCACCTGGTTCCACGCAGAGAGTGGAATAAGAAGGAATGCAATCTGTCACTAGACCTATTCAATCTTACACTGGAAGATGCAACCAGTAAGGCCTTAAACAAAGAAGACTCTGGAATCAAAATATATGGGAAAAATATAATAAATTTAAAATTTGCAGACGACATTCCATACTTGCAAGCACAGAAGATGATCTACAATGAATTTCTGATAAAATAAAGGAAGAGTGTACAAAATTTGGATTAAAATTAAATACAGACAAAACAAAAATTATGCAAATAGGAAAAAGAAATGCCAATTTAAAAATTGAAATTGATTGTAAGAATCTAGAGCAGATAGAAAACTTCACCTACATCAGAAGAGTAATTGAGTACAATGGTAAAATTACAAAAGGTATAAACAGACGAATCGGTCAAGCATCCCAAACTTTTGGACGACTAAATAAAATATGAAAGTCAAGCGACATCAAACAAGTAATGAAAGTAAGAATCTATGAGACAATGGTCTTCCCAATAATACTTCTCTATGGAAGTGAATGCTGAAATCACAAAAAAAGCTGAAGAGAAAAAAAATTATTCACTACTGAAATGGGTTGGCTAAGAAGATTACTTGGAGTATCTCTGTTGGATAGACTAATAAACGAAGACACAAGGAAACGACTAAAATGAGAAATAACAATAACAGACAAAATCCAAGAAAGAAGAGTGTAATGATTTGGCCATGTGACCAGAATGGAAACAGAAAGGTTACCAACTAAAGCCCTGTATGCAACGATAGAAGGTAAAAAAATCCAAAGGGCAGCCCAGAATTAGATGGATATACAAAATAAAAGAGGACCTGGAGATCACACAAGCAAGAGTCCAGACAATTCTGTCCAATTTGGACAGAATTGTCTGGACTCTCTAGGGACAGTCAGAAGTGGAAACGGTTCATTCGGCCTCATCATCATCCACATAGATGATGGAAGTGAGAGAAGAACTTATACACCACCATCTGTCAAAACTTGGAGTCAGTAATACCCTCAAAAACAGAGCTATAACAATTTGATCTAATGAACAAGCTCTTAAACAAGAATTTCAAATTATTAGCAATAAATTTATAAATAATGGCTATAAGCAAAAATACTATCCATAAAGTTCTTGATAAAACTTCAAAAAATAAATGTAATATAGATTGCAGTAAAACCATAGCTATCCCAAAGCTATGGCTATATCATAGCTATATAAACATACGAGATGGTCTGAAAAGTTCTCGGCCTCGACTACAGATGGCAATACCATCGGCAAGATTTTTTTTTCTAAGTGGTACATCTGTCATAAGTATGAAACGTCAAGCCAGTCTATCAAGTAGTTTGGAAGTTTTCCCCACTTGGTTAGACTATAAATTATATATTTAGTTTAATCCTTTATCCAAGTGTAAGAAAACAAACTTTGCACACCTGGATAAAGGATTAAATTAAATATATAATTTATATCAAGTAATTTGTTTTATACAGCAGTCTGAAGTAAAAGTGTTGTCTATATCCCTTGCAATGGATAAAATTGAGAATCATGCAGTTATAAAATTCTTTGTAAAAGAAGGTTTAAGCCAAAAGAAATTCATCCAACGTTCATAAAAGTTTATGGACACTCTTCTCCTTTGTTTTCCACAATTAAGAAATGGACTGCCGAGTTTAAACGTGGCCGTACCAGCCTTGAAGATGATCCACGTGAAGGAAATACAAAAAGTGTAAACAACACCAGAAATCACTAATTAAGTGCACGATATGGTATTGGATGACCAGCGAGTCAAAGTGCATGAAATTGCTGAGACTACAGGCATTTCAAAAGAATATCTAGGATATATTTTGAATGAAGAATTAGAAATGAAAAAGCTTTGCACAAGATGGGGATATTGTGCTTGTTCACAAGAGATCAAAAACGCACTCACATGAAAATCTATGAACAGTGCTTGGAGCATTTTAACAAGAATAAAACTGATTTTGTGCATTGAGTTATTACTATGGATGAGACTTGGATTCACCATTACACACCAGAATCCAACAGCAGTCAAAACAGCAGACAGATGCTGGTTGTTCAGCACCAAAGAAGACAAAGCTCGTTCCATCAGCAGGAAAAAGTCATGGCATCGGTGTTTTGGGGTGCATTTTGCTTATTAATTATCTTGAAAAGAGTAAAACAATAACCAGGAAATATTATTCTGATCTTTTAACCAGACTAGACAAAAAAAAATCGTGAGAAAAGACCCAGTTTGCACAAAAAAAAAATCATCTTTCATCAGGGCAATGCACCTGTCCACAAAGGTGCTTTGGCAATGGCAAAATTAAGGGATCTGCACTATGAATTGTTGGAACATCCACCCTATTCCCCAGATTTGGCTCCCTCTGACTTCTATCTCTTCCCAAAACTAATACTCTTCCTCACTGGTCAGTGTTTTTCTTCAAATCAAGAGATGATTGCAGCTGTAGAGGGGTATTTTGCAGATCTTACTGAGAACCACCACAGGGACCGGATAATGGTGCTGGAGCATCTCTGGAATAAATGTATTAGTCTTAATGGAGATTATGTTGAAAAATAAAAATAATTTTGAAATTATAAATGTTTTTTCATTGTTAGGCCGAGAAATTTTCAGACCACCCTTATAGTTATATCAGAAAAAAAAAAAAAAAAATAGAATTCTACACTATTATAATCTTAATGCCACTTTTAAACTACCTATAAAATTAAAAAACATATTCAACTCCTCTAAGGATTGCCTACTCCTATCCGAGAAATTTTCAGACCACCCTTTTTTATATCAGAAAATAATCTTAATGCCACTTTTAAACTACCTATAAAATTAAAAAACATATTCAACTCCTCTAAGGATTGCCTACTCCTATCGGCTCACCCTGGAGTTTATTGTATATATTGCACTTGTAACTAACCTTATATTATTAAGGCGGGATGTACAATCCCTATCCATAAATTCGCCCGTAATAATAATAATAATAATAATAAAGGACACAAAAAATGATACATTAAATTTAACAATTTTGGTGAAGCAGGCCACTCCGATCACGCTCTTAACAGCAAGATTGGAAAAGTATCTGTTCTTTACATCATACACAAACCTGGTATGAATGCAAATTTAAAGAAGTCTGTGAAATTTTGATTAACCATTCTAATCTTAACAATAATGGTGGCATAAAAATCCCAAGAATTTGGATGGCACACATTCAGCTCACTTAATTCAAGTAATCAAGCAAAGCATGACTTTAGGACTTTAAGCAATTATTTCCACCTTCATCTATACTGTTTTAATTTATATGTATACTTATATGAGTAACTTTGTATGAACATGTTACTTTCTAGCTTAATTTATTTTTGTAACCAAATAGATAATATAAAAACAGGACCCTAGCATTGATGTGGTCAAGTTTTTTTTCAGAGGTCAGGCCAGTAGTTTTAACGGTTGACCGTTAAACGTAACTTTAGTGCACCATGTATATTGTAGTGCAACTTGTTTCTTTGTATATATGTGTATACTCCAAATTATAACCTTAATGTGAAGGTCAAAACATCAAGTGATTATTTTGGTTTATATTAAACTGAATTTAATCTAACATGGTAGTTATTTTCATAATTTTTATAATGAATTCTGTTCACTGTGTAACCATGAAGGAAAGAACTCTTTCTAGAATCAGTAACAGATTTAAAACATCAGCTGAATCTTAATAAATATGTAGTGTTAAACTTTCCAAGATTTGGGAAACTTTAATTTTTAGGCCTTCTGCCCAACATCTAAGGCTAGCCAACAGCACTCGTAGAGGATGCCCCTCATAACTTTAGCCTCCATATAGTATAATTTCATTTCTTCCATTTATTGTTGTTTGTGTGTCTTTGTTTGTGTTATTACAATTTTAACATTGTATTCCTGAAGATGTCACATCTTCAGGATTACAATGTTAAAATTGTAATCACAGAGATGACAAATGATTAAACTTGTTATTTAATTCTTTTTCTTTGTGCTGTAGTTATTCATTAAATGTATTATGAGACTAACTTTTTCTTTTTCATTGTGTCAGTTACTTTCTCTAATGCCTCAAAAAATTCCTCCACTTCCTCCTTAGTAGAACCTTCTGTGGGGCTACAAGCACAAATAAGTCCCATTATCTGGTTCCCCATTCTGATATTTGTCCACATCACTTGTTAGTATCAGTTACTTTTTCTAATGCCTCAAAAAATCCATCTACTTCTTCCTTAGTAGAAGTAGAGGAATAGAACCTTTTGTGGGACCATAAGCACAAATAAGTCTCACTGTCCAGTTTCCCATTCTGATATCTGTCCACATCACTTAATATTGATTACCATTCAAGAAGATTATCCTTGTATTTATTGTTGAATACTATAGCTACTCCTTTTCCCTGATTGTTATTGCTTGAATATAGCGTGTATTTGTTGCTTAAAATGATCTCGCATGTTTCTGTCGTCTTTGTTTCAGCCATACCTATTATGTCGATCTGGTACTTATCCAATTCTCTGCTAGTTCTAATTCTTTTCTATTGATGCTCATGTTGATAGTACCAATCTTGACCTATGTTGATGTTGAGTTGGTATGTCTTCCAGTATTTGTTCCAGTAGCTAACTTTTTGTTGTTTGGCCTGGTTCCCCAACAAAAAAACAAGTGCCTTGTTAATCTGGGAATGCCCCTACCCAGCATGAAATTCTGCCACGTTGTACCATTATTTTGCATTATGGTTTAAACCAATAACAATAAAATTTGGTTGTCTAAATCCCAAATTGACAGCCCATCCTCATTCATTCATTCAGTATCCAGGTACCTAACAGGCATGAGAGAGTAAGGAATTGGATATTGTGTTAGAAGCTCTGGTGATTTCCCTGCATCCAACAACAACAAACCACAACAAAATGCCCCTACCCAGCATGAAATTCTGCCACATTGTATCATTATTTTGCATTATGGTTTAAACCAATAACAATAAAATTTGGTTGTCTAAATCCCAAATTGACAGCCCATCCTCATTCATTCATTCATTCAGTATCCAGGTACCTAACAGGCATGAGAGAGTAAGGAATTGGATATTGTGTTAGAAGCTCTGGTGAGTTCCCTGCATCCCTTAAAAGGGTATGTGGCAGTCTCCTTCAGTTATACAGCTTTGATCCTTTAGCACCCCACATACACATCCTTTTGCTTCTTATATACTGAAGAATAACTTGCATTACTGGATTGACTTAGTATCTTTGAAAACTACTCCTTACTGACTTACACAATTTTAGCAAGTATCAAAAGAATCAACCTAATGTTCAAAACCCTCTTAAGAAACATCACTACAGCAAACTCAATGAGGCTAAAGAAATAATTTATAATAGAGAGAGGTTTGTTATAAAATTTCATTTTGAATACCACTCTCTTTGACGTATTTTTTGATAGTTTTTTTTTTTTTTTGTTGTTGTTTGTTTTTGTAATGGCTTGCATTAATGGATTGACTTAGTATCTTTGAAAACTACTCCTTACTGACTTGCACAAATCTAGCAAGGATCAAAAGAATCAACCTAACATTCAAAACTCTCTTAAGAAACATCACTACAGCAAACTCAATGAGGCTAAAGAAATAATTTATAATAGAGGGAGGTTTATTATAAAATTTCATTTCAAATACCACTCTCTTTGACATATTTTTTGATAATTTTTTTTTGTTGTTGTTTGTTTCTGTATTAATAATGAATCAATACTCTAAATCCATACCATCCTCCAATACAAAGAAGACAACTTAGCCAATTTTAATATCAAGATCAGACTACAAGGATAATGCAACTTCAGTTTCCTATTTCATGGTGTTTTTTTTCTACTGAACCACTGCTAATATGGCACAAATTTCACATCTGTTTTCCCACATTTTGAGTAGAGAACCAAAAAATCACTCAAAAAAAATCTTTCTTTATGTTTAGAAAAGGACAATTTGACTCACTGGCAACCCATTTCTTATCACTTCACTTTCTGGCACAGAAATGGTCACTTTTTCTGTAAGTGCCTCCATGGGTGATGGGTCAACCAAACTTAGCATCCACAATTCTTCCACTTTCTCACAAATCTATAAAAGAACAAGTAGCAACTGATGACTTCCACAAACGATCCATCTGTAAACTTCCTAAATAGACTTATCTTGTTTTTTTTTCTCTCTCTAGCTTCATTCTTTAAAACAGCCTTCCTGCTCTAGTTTTTTCCTATCTTCTAAAAGAATGTCAGCAACTTTCTTCTCTCCTAATCACCAGGACAATATTGATATACTATTGATTTTGAAATTTTTATTATATGGATTAAATAAACCAATAAATAAATATTACCACATAACACTATAACACACTTAAATAAAACAAGAACATTATTATTATTTATTTATTGGCACTTTTGGTCTTCTGTTCAGAGATTAGTTTAGCGAAAAAGCTAGGACCTTTGTATTATCTCAAGTTTTAAGTAGTGATGCAAATATACAGAAACAATACAGAGTTGCATATGAGTCATAATACAAGCCTAATAAACTGCAGGATTGCTTTCAAGATATCTTGCATCTTAGATGTAGTAAAAGGGATTTAAAAGTTCTTTTTCGATCAGAACACACTACTATTTCATAAGATTTAACTTTTATTTTTGTTTTTCATTTGTATTTTATGTACTATAAGTTTTTAACCCAATGTCAGAAAATGTTGGACAGTTATGAAATTAAAGCTGAATATATTTTTAGAGTGTATGAAATATGCTCAGATGAGCTGTCAATTAATTTTGAAATCTCTGTTATTAAATGCATCAACTAAATGAAAGAAAAAAAATGCAAATAAAGAAGTTAGACTCTTAATATTTTTACTTACTCTTACTATTAAACTCTACTACTGACAAGAATGGTCAAACTGACTGTTGTATTTATTTTACAAAAATAACTGTCAAACTTACCTTTCAGTTCAAACCTTGTGAAATGCAGTAATTTGATAACTTCTGTTTTCTATGTTTGCATCATTAGAACAATAACTTTGTTGGCATTGCAGTTTCAAATAGAGTAAGGAAATCTTACTATAAGATTTTGAAACATTTTGAAAGCCAAAGACACTTGAGTGTCTGCCAATTCAAATAGAAATGGGTCCCTCATAAAGCTTTTTGTGAGTTACGAACCATGTTGCAATAGCATCTAAAATTTAGGGCAGTTTGAAGATTATATAGAAAAATTAATACTGTCTAAATTTATCACCAGAGTACTCTAGAGAGTCAAAAACTCATTGAGGGAGGCCCCTATCACCCACACTAGCTGCATACCTGCTCTTAAATTCATTCACATTACCTGCACTCGTGACCTCCAAAGGAAATCCATTCTAATTAGGCTCCACTCTATAAGAGTAAGATCCACCTCTCACCATTTCTTGACTGAATTTATTCTCAACTTTAGTAGATGTCCTCTCATCTTCTTCTTCTCTTCCGTCTAAGACGGGTTGAGTCTTCTCTTGAGCAGGATCTTCCAGTCTTCTCTATTCCTTGCTGTTCAAAAAAGTTCCTTATATGTTCTGTATCCCGAGATGTTCTTCATTAATTTCAGCCAGGTAATTCTTGGTCTTCCAGGTCTTCTTTTTTCAGTTGGAAAAGTATTGATTAGGACGTTAGGAAGTCAGTCTGCATCCATGCGTACAGTGTGTCCAAACCATCTCAGTTGTTGTTTTCTAATTTTTTCTATTATTGTCTTTTTATACAATAGTTCTTGTCTGACTGTGATGTTTGTTTTCTTTTCTATCCAACTTGTTCTATTTATTTTTCTTAAGCATTTCATTTCAAATGCCAGCAGTTTTTTCTCCTCTCTTTTTTTAACTGTCCACGCTTCTGCTCCATAGATGACTGTTGGTATAATTATTGCTTCATATAATTTGATTTTGGCTTGTTTTCCAAATTTTCTGTAATTTTCCAATGGTGGTCCATCCTATCGCTATTCTGTGTTTGATTGTTTTGAGTTCATCTATTGTTTCTTTCTGTTAGTTTTGATCCAAGGTATATGAAGTTGTCTACTTGTTCTATTTGTTCTCCGTTTAGGGTGGCTGAGTTTCATCACTTTTGTCTTTTGTATATTTATTGTCATGTCATATGTTTTATAGGTTTCGTTTAGCTTGTTGATCGACTTTTGTAGTTCATTTGGGGTTCTTGCAAGAAGGACGAGATCATCTGCATATTTGATATTATTTATGTTTAAACCGTTGACATTGATTCCAAGCTCATTGTCAATTGCTTTCTTTACAACTTCTTCTAGATATATGTTGAATAGGCATTGGGATAATGGGCATCCTTGCATTACTCCTTTTTGGATCTCTATGGGTTCTGTTGTGAGTGTGTCCTTTTTAATTATTGCATTTGTCTTAGAGTAATATTTTATCAGAAATTGCATTATATATTTGCCTATTGCTTTTTCTAGTAGAATTTTAAGAAGGATTTCTCTGTTGATGTTATCGAAAGCTTGTTTAAAGTCCACAAAACAACAATATAGTTCTTTATGGTCTTCCCAGCTGAGCTCTGCTAGTTGGTGCAATGTGAAAATTTGGTCTATTGTTGAATAGTTTCCTCGGAAACCAGCTTGTTCTATGACTATCATTTCTTCATAGGTGTTTTTTAATCTATTTTGTATAATTCTTATGAATATTTTATAGGTGTGAGGGAGTAAATTGATTGGTCTATAATTTCTGCAGTCTCTTTTGTCTCCTTTCTTGTATATTAGGATGATCTTTCCAGTTCTCCAGTCATCTGGGATCTCTCCTGTTTGTAGTATTTTATTGAACAGGGTTGTTAAATATTCTATTGATATGCTGCCTCCATATGACCACAGTTCAGTAGGGATAGTATCAATGCCTGGTGCTTTATTGTTTTTCATCTGTTTTATTGCGTATCTAACTTCTTCTCGTAAAATTTTTGGTATCATTATTTTCTTCTATTGTTGGCATTGTAGTTTTGTTTCCTTGGTGGAAGATAATCTTAAAATGGTTTGACCAGATTTTTCTTATATATTCAATATTCCTGGTTTCAGTCATCTTGTTGTTTATCATTGTTGCTGAGATTCCTTTGTAATTTCTCTTACAGTATCATGGAAGACTTTTAGGTTGTTTTGTTGGTATGCTTCTTGGCATTTCTTAGCTTTTTCTACTAACCATTTTTCTTTCGCTTTTTTGCATAGGTTATCGACTTTATTTTTTAGTGCTCTGTATTTTTCTCTATTCTCTTCATTGTTTTGTTGGTTTACAAGTATCTTGGCCTCTCTTTTCTCTTCTATGGTAGCTATGATTTCTTGGGTTATCCACTGTTTGTTTATTTTGGGTTTGGAACCTAGAGTGTCTTTTGCAATTGATAACACTGTTTCTTTTCCTTCTTCCCAGTATTTTCCGCTGTTCTGTAAGATGGAGGGTTTTAATTTCAAGCACATCTGTTCTAAAAATCGACTTCTGCTTGAGCTATCTTTTAGTTTTGATAGGTTGATGTTTTCTTCTTTTCTGATATTATTTTTCCTGTTGAATTTTATCTTCACTTTGGCAGTTAATATTTCATGGTCAGTGTCAAAATCAAAACTTCTTAATGTTCGTACATTATTTACTGATCTTTTCCATTGTTTGTTTATGATGATATAGTCTATGCAGTTCTTTATATTACCATGTATAATATAATATTACCATGTAAATATACATGGGGATGTCCATGTATATTTATTATTAGGGCATTGATAGAACAATGTATTTGTAATCATTAGATCGTTTGCTTTACAGAAGTGGAGTAATTGTTCTCCTCTGTCGTTAAGCTCTCCATATCCAAATTTCCCCATCACATCTTTTTTGTCTGCTGTGAACTGTCCTATTTTAGCATTAAAATCTCCCATCACTATCATGAGTTCTCTATTTTTGGGATTATCTATTTCCTGTTGTAGTTCTTCATAGAAATTTTCTATTTCTTCCTCTGAATGGTTACTGTCTGGTGCATGTATTTGGATTATTTTAATTGTTTGACCTTTTTCTTTTGCTTGAAGTTTGGCTGTTATTATTCTAGGAGACACTGGGTTAATTTCAATTACTGAGTGTGTAAGTTTCTTTTCAATTAGTAATGCAACTCCTTCTCTGTGCATGTTATCTTTTCTTCCCGAGAAGTACAGTCTTCCTTCTGGTAAATCCATGGTAAGTCCTCTCATCATCCTCCATAAAATTAAAAATTCCATTCTACTTGTATACTATTCACCCTTTCAAAGGTTTGTAGGTCATTATTGTATCACCTCTTTCCTGTTCACCAGTATCTACAGTCCTCATGCAACTTCTCAATCTGTCATCATAATCTACATTCCACAATTCCAATATTAACATTCTCCTTTTCACCCTCCAAGCTATGTACATCATCTCAGAAACCAGGAGACCAAAGTTGCACACAACAGTCCAGATGAAGCCATACCAAAATATTAAAACATGTCAATGCTCATTTCAGCATTGCAATTCTCCGAGTTATATTTGCAATCTATGCTATATGGTCCTCGAACTTAACTTTCTATCTACTAAAACTCCAAGATCCCTAGCCAGATCAATCTCTTCTAGCATAATCACACCAATATAATATAATACCACTGGATATAACACATTACACTAAAGTGCATAACTTCACATTTACTAACATTGAAAATTGGCTGTCAATTCAATGTTACAATTACTAACATTGAATTGCAGTAATTTATGCATGGCTAAAATTCCAGCTCATTGAAATCATATTTAGCAAGTGCTGCATGCCATTCACAATATTGATTACCCTGCCTATCTTTGCATCATCAGCAAGCAGCTGTATGTCACCTGTCAAATCCTTCCCAAATGTCATTGACGTAAGATTGAATGACAATGAACCAAGGACTGATCCCTGTTGTACACATTGGTCACCTTAAATCTTACATTCTCAACCCCATCCTCCATACACCACTTTAGATACTGGTCATCCAGCCATCCTCTTATCCATTTCTTTTAGTGTTACAAAGTGATCAGCATTCATTTTTGAAATTATGGATTCTACAACCGTGTTAAAATAACTCTTTTTATTATCCTGACATTTCGATCTTCATATCAAGATCATCATCTACTTGTAATGTAGCCCAGCTTGTCTTGTATATTTGTGTATGTTTGAGATTGAAAAACGTAATACACTGTAATACAGATTCACTTGTCACACGTCTTCCTTCGGACAATCTTTCCTTCACTTTTTATCAGAAACCGACACATACTGGCCAATATATACACATAAACTCCTACCACCACCCAACACAAAAACTAGGTATCATCAACATTCTAAAAAACAGGGCTCTGAAGATCTGCTCAGTGAACAGGCACTGAAAGACGAACTTAAAGTGATCAGCAATACTTTCCAAAAAAATGGGTACAGCCAAAACACTATTAACAGAATTCTCTACAAGACATCAATAAAAAACAAAGACAAACCAGACTACAATAAAACTATAACCATTCCCTACATTAAAGGGACATCAGACAAAATAAACAGAGTACTACAAAAATACAACCTCAAAGCCACCTTTAAACCTCCTGCAAAATTAAAAAGCTTACTCAACTCATCCAAAGACCCACTCCTTCCGCTGGCCCAAACTGGAGTATGCCGCATTTACTGCACCTGCAACATACCATACATAGGAGAAACAGGATGCCCAATTCCCATCAGACAAAAAGAACATAAACGACACATCAAATATAATAATTATGGTGAAGCTGGCCTTTCTGATCATGCCCTTAACATCTAGCATAGAATTGACTGAAAAAGCACTAGTTGTCTACATCACACCAAAACATGGTATGAACGCAAATTTAAGAAAGCCTGTGAGATCATTATCAACCACCCCAATCTGAACAATAATGGTCTAAAAATCCCATACATATGGAAGGCATATATTCGTCCCACAAATCCTTCCTCTCTAAGAACAATTATAAACAGGACTAGGAAATTCAGGATCTGAAATCAAAAATAACAATTGTAATACTAAAAAATAGGACATCACTGTTAAGGAAAAAATCTGTAAGAAAGAATGTTTATTCTTGTTGTAATTTATAAATAATATATTTTTTTTAATCAAAAATAACAATTGTAATAATAAAAAATAGGACATCACTGTTACTGGAAGGAAAACTATATACGAAATAATGTTTATTCATGTAATCATAAATTAAATCTAGTTTGATGTAAATTTTTTTTTTTTCCACTAGAGGTCATGCCAGTACAATAACATGTGATCAATTCATTGTTTCTGTAGCTTACGGTTTGTAATGTAACACAGCTTGTCTTGTATCTTTGTGTATGCTCCAGATGATGATCTTGATATGAAGATCAAAACGTTGGGATAATAAAAAGAGTTATTTTAACACGGTTATAGAATCTATAATTTCAAAAATGAATCCAAGAAAATTAATCCTCTTATCCAAGTTAATAGTTTATAATCCAATCCCCATATCTCCAACTTATGCTACAGTCTTCCATGTGAAGCCTCAGTAAAGTCCACAAGTCAGTTTGATTATTGCTTATGTAAATTAGGTGATTATCTATTTTACTGTGTCATTTCTTAAAAATATTCATGGTTATAACTCTTAGTAAAGGAATATTGTGAGTAGACATATAAATACAAAATTAAAGACGGAAAATCTCATGTAAAAAGATTTTTTTAATAGTATAATTTTCGCTTGTGTGTCACAGGCATCTTCGGTACATGTTAAGCTGAAATTAAACAAAAACTGACAATTCCAAAAAGCGCCACCTAAGGAGCTAGTGTAAGATAACTAAAAAGGTCAATAAAATTTCCTAACAAAAAAAAAAAAAAAAAAACCTATATATCCAATAAAAAGTTAGGAAAGATTAGCTGATTTGTAAAGTACTATCTCCCATAAAGGGGATAGACATAACCCATCAGATCTGTTTAAGTTAAGAGAGTGGAGTAAAGTTTCACATGTTTCTTTATAAAGCAATTCTACGAGGCACCGACTTTTGTGAAGGACTATTGCGGACAAACAGGAAGATCTGCCTCTATTCGACTAGAAGAACACCAGTCTTATATTCAGTACCGTAAACCTGAACAGTCTGGGCATGCAGAACATGCCATCTTAACCAGACATAGAGTCCTTCACAAAAGCTGGTTCCTCATAAAACGGTGTTACATCCTTACTTTTCCTTTTATTTCTCTTCTATATCTTATGCTGCTAGTCTTTATCTTTAATTTCTTCTAATATATTACTTTGTTCTTACTTATTTATCTCCATTTGTCTAAATCCTTGATATAACGTTCCTTCTCCCCTTTTTCTCTACTATATACCCTTAATAAAATTAATTTTTTTATTAATATTATCACAGCTATCTTAATTCTCTCACACATGCAAATAAAACGTTTATTTTCTACCAAGTATTCTTTCCATTAGTTCCAGTCTCATTGGCCTCGTTATATCTTATGTTTTATCTAATCACACAACAATCTAATAGAGTTCACCCGATAAGTATTAACAAAATTTATTTTTTTCACTGCGCCAGCTAATACCTTGGATAGACAGGATTCTTACCCAGGGCGACCCTCTCAGAGTGATATGAAAATTAGATCGAGTTTAATCTTGTCCCTCCGTTATCTTATTTCTTCCTCACAGTCGTGGCTCACTTTAGATGTTTATACACAAGGGTTTAACCCGCTTAGTTCGTTAGCATTTTATGAGCAGTTGTTTTGAATTCATAAGACAAAAGCAGATCAGGCAGGTACTTGAATGAAACATTTTAATAAGCTTGAGGAATTATGCAAATATACATTATAGACATATTATTAGGAATGCTCTAAAGGTAAATCAAAGGCTCAAATTTTAATACACTAGACACACATACAAACTGGCATTGACCACTATTACAAGCATCTTCAGCATAAATTCATAGGCTATTATCATACCATCCTAATACACGTGGTCATAAATTAACACAATAACACACTCCATACATTAAGTTTAGCTCGTTCATTGATATACTCGGCCTCGTAGGGCAAACAAATCTTAACACAATCTTGGCCCGTACTAAGTCTTAGGTTATTCTTACAGTTCCTTAATTTTAGTCGATTACAAAATATTCTCTTAGGGGATCACACTCTTCTATAGCTGGAAATAGGAATTCAAAGGTCTACCTTACCGTCTCTGATCTTGATTTCTTTGACCTTCTTCCTGCCTTGTCTGGTCATCAAGGCCTTCTGTTTTAGTTTCCTATGAGGAAAAATGGGAGGTGGCACGGTAACGTCGCCTTGAACGGACGGCATCCATTTGGTTCCTCTGTCGTACGACAACGCACAGCTATCCTGGTCCAAGGATATAGCTTGGCCCGTTCCTAACGCTGCGACAGATGAACCAAATGCCTTCCACGACTAGCCAGGAACTTCTCCGATGGCAAACTCGACCACTGTCTGCAAGATCTGGAACCAGGAATCCAAGAAAAAAAGGTCCGGAATGGTGCTTGCATGGCCCTTTTGTTTAATTTTCTCCTCTCGGTATTTCTCGATCTTCGCGATGCACGCCAACATGGTCACATGTGTTCACGTCAATCTCCTTAGCTCCCTCTATTTAGTCGCACGTGTACCTGATTTCTCTTCCTGGAAGGCGCTTTGGTTTTTCTTCCAGTACTTCTTTCCCTCCCTTCTTATAATACAGGATGGCAAAGGTGACCCTTGAACCCTGACTCACAGGCTTAGCTATTTTAGTACAAGAGACTGGGTTCTTAAGTGGATTTGCCAGCTTACATTGATCTCTGCATCTGGCCCACACATAATACAGATTATTTATAAAAGCTCTTTATACAATTTTATACTATTCCTAAATTTTAAATTGATTTGCATTTACAAACAGCTTACACTTATTCTGTTGCCAACGTTCCATATTCTCTGCCTAAGTTGTATTAAAGTTGTGACCTGAATATTTTATAATAAACATTTCTTAGCCTTTTCAGGACACAACAACGGCTTTATAAAGAAACGTGAAACTTGACTCCACTCTCCTAATTTAAACAGATCTGATGGGTTCCATCTATCCCCTTTACGGGAGATAGTACTTTACAAATCAGCTAATCTTTCCTAACTTTTTATTGTATATATAGTTTTTTTTTTTTTTTTTTGTTGTTGTTGTTAGGAAATTTTATTGACCTTTTCAGTTATCTTACGCTAGCTACTTAGGTGGCGCTTTTGGGATTGTCAATTATTGTTTAATTTCAGCTTAATATGTACTGAAGATGCCTGGTGACACACAGGCAAAAATTATACTACTAAAAAAAATCTTTTTACGTGAGATTTTCTGTCATTAATTTTGTATTTATTCATGGTTATAGTACTGCTGCTGATTTTTGTGTTTGTATTTTATTTGGTGTATTTCATAATTTTTTTAAAAAAATATTACAATATTAAGTTGCATAAATATTGCAGTAAAATGGTGCCAAAAATACACAAGAATAGAACAGTAAACAAAACAGAACACACTAACATCATAGATGAAGCTGAAAACACGAAAGCTTGCCCCACTGAAGAGAATCATTAGGATATTGAAGATGAATTGACATCCAAAATCTCAAGAATTAAAACATATCTAAACAGACAACAAATGAACTGAAAAAAATTGAGAGGTGTTTAGCGAAACATAGGAAAGATAGAGAAAGTCAAGCAGTAAAAGGAGAAACATCATTGCACTGAAGCAGGTGTAAGATATTAAGTAATGACAATCAGGTCTCTAAAGTGATGGTGATGACCATGTCATTTCTAGGAGCAATAATCAAAAATATAACAAATAAAATTGAAAAACAGAAAACTAAAAGAAATCATAGTACTTGTAAGTCCAAATGATTTGCCATTATAGCAAAGGCTATTAGTAATGACATGTCATCACCGGTATATTTTATGAGAGAATCACCATACCAAATATCATTCTTCTTATAGTCAACTTTACAGATGCTGAACTGATTGTCATTACTTAATATCTTACAGTGCAGTGTTGAAACAATGACCTGAGAGGTGAGAAATATTTTATGAGGGAGAATGTCAAATAGTTGCTGGAAGAAGCAAAAAAAGAAGAGTGACAGGATAAAGTTTGTGAGTCTGTTGCCATACTTTTGAAAGGAATGGTAAGATCCTTCATGTAAGAGAAACTGAATTATGTAACTCTGTTAATGAAATGAATGCACATTAACATGGAGGTGATTAAGAGCAAAGAATGACTGTGTTCTCATCATGTTCAAACACATTAAGTATGCACAGGACTATCTATGTAAGTGAAGCATTATATGAACAGGAATCTGAAAGTTGTCCAACTGGGAGTACACAAAAAAGTTGGAGGTTGTGTTTGTACAAATGCCATGAGCATCAAGAACAAATGAGCGGAATTTGTGGATGAATACATTCTAGCATCATACTGTAGTCATTTGTGAGACCTAACTCTTAAGAAAAGGATCTGAAAGGAATACCATGCATATAAGCATGATGGCAGTTATGAAAATTATAAGGTGCAGGCCTATCATTATCTCTAGACTGGTGAAAATTTAAAAGTTCGTTATTGTTCATATATAGAAATGGATTGATCACTATCCTATACTTTACAAAAAAAAAACAAGAAGAATGCGGGTTTACTAAGAGAAGGTCAGGTTGGAGCACTTTATAACATTATTTTATTGAGTTAGACAAGAGGAATAGATATGCCATGATAATAAAGAAACCAAAGTCAGTATTAAAATTAAAGATGATTCTTATTATAAACCTACTACATTTTCAGGAAATTAAAAATTCATACAGGAATTAGTTATTGAATCTATGATGTGGATAAGTAGAAACTGTTTCAATTTTCCGTTTCTTCATGTGTAATTCTTTAAATGAAAGTACTGTGTACAAAGAATAGAAAGCTTTATCAGATTTTGTTGGTGAAAGTGCCACTACAGAGAGGCTTAGATATATGTACTTATGAATAATACATCCTAATATAAAGTAATACAGTACACACACACACACATGCATACTATATATATATATATATATATATATATATATATATATATATATATATATATATATATATATATATGTGTGTGTGTGTGTGTGTGAATTGGGATGCAGAAAGGCGAAAGAATTAATTGTTTTGGCTGGAACCAATGACCTAAAAGGTGAGAAATATTGTATGAAGGAGGATGTCAAAGAGTTGCTGGAAAAAGCAAAAAAAGAAAAGTGACAGAGTGAAATTTGTGAGTTTGTTGCCATGCTATTATAGAGATCAACTGAAAAGGAAAGTGGTAATAGTTAATGAATATGCAGGTTGAGCAGAAGGAAAGAGTTTGTGGACCTATGGCCTGAGTTTCATGGATGGAAATATTTGTGCAATGCCGATGGACTGCACTTAAATAGAACTAGAGTTAGGCACTCATGAAACGTATGAGTGTGTGAATGAAACAAAAATGTGGGATCTAGACTCTCAGGCAACAATATCAAATAGGGTAGTCAATTCAGAATATAAAAGTGGTTGGGGTGCTAAGAGGATACTACTACAGTTTCCATATATTAATGTCAGAAGCATCAGGAATGAGAGAGAAGAGTTTTTAGCATTGGTTAGTGCAACCGTTGCTAAACATTATAGGCATCAGTGAGACTTGGCTAACAGCAGGTGACATAGTTACTGAGATAAAATGTGATGGAATTAGTGGTTTCAGGAAGAAAAAAGTAGACAAGATATGGGATGGTGTACTGCTGATGACAGTAGATGATTGCAGCCAACAAGATGAGGAACCAGCAGGGGTAGATGGCAGCTCTTTTGAGTTAATCTAGTGTGAGATTGAGGCCAACAGGACGAAATATAAAATTGGTTGCTGCTATAGGCCAGGGATGATGTGGAAGTTGGGTAATTATTATGGGGGACTTCAACTTCAGAGACACAGATTGGAAGGAGGAAAGATTACACGGCAGGAAGGAAATGGAATTTATACATTTACTGAAATATAATTAACTGAAGCAGAATGTGATGGAGGATTTGGGATAGGAGAGTGTTGGATCTTGTTATAGGATCAGAAGAAATGTCCATAACTAAGGTGGTTACAATTCTTCTAATTGGGGAAGATGATCATATGGTCTTTACTTGGGAAGTAGCAAAACGTGGAAATTCCAGTTACAAAGGGATAAGTGGAACTATAAGGCAGGTTGATTATGATATTTTAGGCAGTAGCTTGAAGCAGTACCATGGCAAAAGATTTGCAAGAAAAGGATGTTCACAGTGCATGGGGAATAGTCAAGAGATATCTGAAGGAAGCAATATCACCCTATATACCCAACATCAGGAAGTACAGGTAGGAGTTAGATGGATGAGCAGTATGATAAAGCATGAGCTGCAAAAAAAGAAGATGTTGTAGAGAGAATCAGGGAAGAAAGGAAACCAGCATGGTAGGAAGGAAAACTCAAATTATGAGAAGAAATTAGCTGAAGAGGCAAAAGGAAATCTCAAAGAGTTTTTTGTTATGTAGCATGTAGGAGGAAGAATAATCATGGAAGGATAACTTTAATGAGTGCAGATGATAGGCAGATGAAATGGTTGAGCAATTGAATGATCATTTTGCAAGAGGTATGGCACAAAATCTGCAAAGGTCACACGGTGCCATACTGAGGTTACAACTATACATAAGCAGTTAAAGCAAATTGTAAACAATATGCCTATACAAAAATTAGATTCCACAAAGCAGCATCTACAGATAAACAGAACTGCTGCAGAGGGCACAGCAACACACAGATTAAAGGTCACAGTAGTACAGAAATTGTCATCAATACAAGTTAATAAACAAAATGCATGTACAAAACAGCAAGCCAAGCAATATACAGCAATACATAATTAGTCGAAAAACTGGTAAATAATATGTATGCGCAAAAGTTAAGTTAAACAGTGCAGCATCTACATATAAACAAAATTATTGCAGCATTTACAGCATAAATACATAACAATACAAGTTAATAAACAAAATGCATGTACAAAACCAAGTCAAGGAATGAAGTATCTACATATAGATAAGATTACAATAATATATAAAAAGTCAAAGAGGAATTATTATACAATATGCATGTATAAAAATTAAGTTTGGTGATGTTGTATTTACATATTAACATAATTACAACAAGGTTAAGCAAATATACAAGATCAGAGGCTACAGAAATACATGATTGGTCAAAAATTAAACTAATGAATAATATATACATTATTACTCAACCTCTGCAAAAATATATCCCCATATATAACATATTTTGCAATTTATTTACATACAAAAGTGAAGTGAAGCAATACAGTATTTACATATAAACAAAATTACAGTCAAATGTGCTTATATAAATTAATTTTTTGTAAAAAATTAAAAACATCATGCAATCTTCCTGAGTCTGTCAGCATCTGCCTGAGTGTATATGGCCTGGCCAGATAGGCAAAACTTTCATTCCTCTCTCGTGCAAAGCATGACACTCCACCAGAATATGACAAATAGTGAGGCGTATATTGCATTTTTCACACATATAGGAGGTCATCAGCCCTCAGTAAATAAGAATGTGTAAGATAACTGTGACCAATGCAGAGACTAGCAAGAACAACTTCCTCTCTTCTCTTTGTATGTTGACTAGAATGCCAATGTTTAATTTCAGGTTTATTGTCATATAATTTGTTTGTAAATGCTTTCTGCCATTGAACAATTAGCTTTGATCTTATAATCTGTCTGTAGTCTGTATATGGTACTGTCAAACAGTATGTGGAGAAAATATGAGCTGATTTAGCAGCTACATCTGTAGCCTCATTTCCCTTAATTCCAATGTGGCTGGGAATCCAGCAGAACTGAGCTGAACATCAAAATTAAGGATTTTCATTTTATGAAAAAAGTGTAACACCTCATAAAGTACTGGATGTGGATTATACATGGGAGAGGAGAAAGCCTATAAAGAAATCGACGAGTCTATATAAATTATACACTTTTGGTAGCAGTTTAGCATGATAGACAAACAATGTGTTTTATATCTGCCTTTCATTTTCTGGATTTTATCCCATACAATTTTTGGACTGGTCATTTGATTGATTGACGTAAATTGGATCCATGATTGTTTTTGACTCTGATGTCTCACATAGCGTGCTCTGGCTTGAGCATGTTTAAAAGCTATAAAGTTTGATGTGGCGAGATATCAACGAAATATATCGCATGCTCTGTGTTGGTCTTTTTTGGCTGTCTGACATGCTGGGTTCCACCAGGGCTTTGGAGAGAGTGGAAACCGAGATGATGTTTTCAGGATGGAAGCTGTTGCTGCCCGGACAATGCACTCTGTTACATACTTTACTGCTTCACTGATAGATGTTTGACTGATGGTATCAGAATTAAATTTCGCAAGATGAGAAAAAGTGTTCCAGTCAGTCAGTCTGGTCCATTTTCCATATAGGTATCAGTGTGGATGAACATGGCTCCCGTGAAGATATTGTGCAAAGAACAGGAAAGTGATCACTTCCATATACATTCTCTTCAACATCCCACGTGAGCAGTGGAAGAATGGAAGGGGAGCAGATTGTAAGATCAATTGCAGAATATGAACGGATAAGCATATGGGAGAAAGTATTGAGTTTACTATTTAAAAGGGAGAGGTTATTATTATCAAGGATTCTTTCAATGATTTGACCTCATCTATTAGTGTTGGCACTACCCCACAGAGTATTGTGACCATTAGAGTCACCCATCAAAAGTATGGGTTCAGGCAGTTGCGAGATAAGGTTATCAAAATAGTGGTAAATAAATTGAACATACTGTAATAAGAAAAATCCCACAGAAAAGCGAATCGCTACTGCTTCCAAAGCAGTATTAAGTTGGACATGATGGAATGATGGAAAGTAAAATGACTGCACACTAGGATAGCTACTCCTCCATGAGCAGGACCACCTCCAGTTCTGTCCTTGTGTACAACAGTGAGATTCCTAAAGGTAGGGTTCTGATTGGGTCTTAAGTATGTTTCTTGTAGACAGAAACAGAAAGGTTTGTGTTTCTGCAACAAAATCTTGATATCATCGATATTCTGGTGAAATCCACGACAGTTCCATTGTAAAAATTTTCCTATTGTTTTGATTTTATAGACTTGTCTGGTTTTTGGGAGGTTGAGGGCTTAACTTTGTCATATTTATCGATTGTTTTGTGGAAGTATGGACAGCCAGTATCCATCTCTTCCTCTGGTAAAGTATTCAATACATCTGATGTGTTAGGATCAGTTGGTAAATATAGTTTACTTTCAGTGGGTACAAATGTATCCATTTTTTCGGTGGGAGTGTCTGCTCGTTTGCCATAGTTTTTTTGACAGGTGGATTTTCATCAAGTGAGACCATTTTTGGAACTGTCTCTGGAGTAAGGCCATAGGTCTTATTGATGTGCTCAACAGAGAAGTACTCATGATCA
This sequence comes from Typopeltis vanoorti, assembly GCF_054136105.1. Classification (NCBI taxonomy): domain Eukaryota; kingdom Metazoa; phylum Arthropoda; class Arachnida; order Uropygi; family Thelyphonidae; genus Typopeltis; species Typopeltis vanoorti. Next base: position 111,019,089 of record NC_143558.1, read on the forward strand.
TAAGGTGCAAGTATACTGAAATTATCGGATTGCGGAACAGATATACAAGTTTGAGTTGTTGTTGGTACTTTCTTAATTGTTACCTTTGCAGCATAAGAGGATCTCAGAGCAGGTGTGATAGTGGCTAGCTTTCTTTTCGTATCCTGATATGTTATGTTTAGCTCTGTTTTCATTCTTTGTATTTCTTTTTCATCTTTCTATTTCTGACATGCAGGAGAGTAAGCTGGATGATCTCACTGACAGTTGACACATTTAGCTTTTTTGCATAGCAGGATTTGTTGTCATGTTCTTTACTACCAACATCGGGCACAGGTAGTAGAACCACAACAGACAGTTTGGGCATGTCCATATCTCTGACATTTAAAGCATCTCAGTGGGTTAGGGATGTACATTCTAACAGGACAGCTGAGCACTACTTTTACAGATGTTGGAGGTTTAGGTGTATCAAAAGTAAGGGTGATGTTCTTGGTTGGAACCAGGTGACCATCCCTAGGTATCAGGATGCACCTCACACCCGTCACTCCTTTTTCTTTAAGTTCTGAATATATCTCCTGATCAGGAACATCAAGGAGATCCCATTCTTATATTAATCCTCTACAGGAATTGAGTGTTTTATGGGTGTTACTGTAATTTCTATTCCACCTATTGTTGGTGCGCTCAGTAATTTCTCGAAATGCTGCTGACATAATGTTTCAACAAGGACATCTGCAGAATGTAATTTGTTAACAGTTGTAGGAGGTCCTGCCAGTCCTTCTAAACCCTTTTGAATAAAGAAGGGTGACATTTTCCCTATTGGTTTTTTCACCTGTAGCATGAATGGTTAAAAATGTTGGAACATTTATACTAGTATCGTATACCTTTTGTTTCTTACTTCTGCTTCCATATGCTGTATCTGCAGTATCAGTACTTGGTTGGGACTTTGTTAGGGTCACTGAAACATTTGAGGATGAAGGATTCGTGCTCAAGGAGTTTTTGGTTCAGCACCAGAGCTCCCCGCCCACTGCCTGCCAAGCAATGACTGCGCTCAGGAGTGGAACACAAGAGCTACCCTGGACACTATACTGGCAATACAGCAAGCCTAGGATCCTGACCCCAGATCATGGGGTGAGAGACTTACTGCAACACCACTGACCCTTGCAGGCAAGCCCTGGCTGGACCATCTAGGGGACTGGTCTTGCCGAAACAGGAGCCAAAGTAGTGCAAGACTACCAGGATCCCCTTTTCCGGATGTCCACGGGTCGCACTGCACAGCAAACACAGGGCGCTGAGTCCCAGTCATGGTGTCTGGAAAAAAAGAATAGTGAAAAAGACTCAGGAGAAGCAGAGCAAAGAAATACAGGAAGAAAAGCAAAGAAAAAGAGGAAGAATGAAAGGGCCAGTACCATCACTGGGAAGTCCCCTCCATCACGAACAGGTGTCCCACATGGAGGGGTTTGCAAAGGGTATATCATCCAAGTGAAGATATTGTTATGGCAGAGGTGACAGGAACTGATTTGAGAAGAGAGGTTGATGAACATTGCAGAATCTGAATACAAATACAGCTGTGGGATTGTATGAGATATCAGCTCACATTTTAAAGGCATTACCAATTACCCCTAGGGGAACTGGTGATGCCTTTGGCTAGGCTGTTTAATTTAAGTCTCAGTTCTGGCAAAATTCCAAGTGAGTGGAAGGATGGCTAAATAATTTCTCTGCATAAAGTAGGATCTAAGTCTGTGGTAGCAAATTACAGACCAATCAGTATTTATTTCAGGAGTGGTAGTAAAAGTACTGGAAAAGTTGATCAAAAAGAATATTCAGGAATGAGTGGATAAGAATATGATGCTATATGAGGAGCAGCATGGCTTGTGAAAGGTAGGTCATGTCTTAGCAATCTATTAACTGTTTTTCCAATCGGGTGACAAGTGAGGTGGATAAAAGGAATGGCTACACAATGATATTGCTGAATTTTGCAAAACCAATTGACAGGATATTGCATAGAACTCTATTATGCAAACTGCAACAAATGGGGATGGATATGAAACCAATGATATGAATAAAAGAATGGGTGGTGCACAGATCCAAAAAGTAATATATGGAGTAGCAGAATCTAGGAGAAGGCAGGTGACTAGTAGTGCTGAAGGACTCTGTGCTTAGACCACTGCTGTTTAATTTCTATATAAATGATATAGGAATAATTTGAAGGGAGATATTCAGTTGTTTGCTGACGATGCAAAGTTGGATAGGATAACAGTTAATCAAGGTGATGAGAGCGCTTGCAGGATGATTTGAATAGATTGACACTATGGGAGAAACATAATGGATGTCAATTTAATGTGGAAAAGGGTAAAGTTATGTATTTTGGGATAAACAGATGACAAGCTGTTGCCCACATTGAGGGAAGTGTACTCCTGGAAATTGATGAAGCTAGAAATTTAGGAGTGGTGGTAGACAGAGTGACAGTTTAGATGACATATTGCTAAGGTTGTTAAGGTAGCTCATAAGATTACTTGGCTATTATAGAACACACTATAACACGCAGAGATAAGGGCATTATCATTCATTTTTATAAAGCCTTGATATGACCACATCTGCATTACTGTGCTTAGGTCTTTGGATCCTCTCCACCACTAGGAAGTGGTGGAGAGGATCCAAAGGTGAGTAATCAAGTTAGTAAGTGATCTGTGGAATGTTCCCTATGAGGACAGATTGAGGGTTTGTAATTTGTAAAAGTTGGTTAATAGGCAAAAAAAAAAAAAAAAAAAAGTAGATGTGATAGAAACATTAAAATTATTTAAAGGATTTTAGAGGATTGATGCAGAGGAAATGTTTCAGAACTTGGCTAGAGGGAGTAGAACAAGATGTCATCCCTGGTGAAAGTTGGGTAAGAGTGTAGTTAGCAAGGGCATGAGGACTAAATTTTTCACTTGGAGATTAGTGAATGAATGGAATGGGTTGCCTGAGCCAGTTGAAAGTGCTTTGTTTGTTAATGGTTTAAAGGAGAAGTATGATAGATATTGTGATGATAGTTTGGGCCTCCCATGACGAGTTTTAGACCTCCATGGAGATTCCTGTGCAATAATAATAATATATTTATTTTGTTTTCATTGCAATCTTGTTCCTGTTTTGATTGAGTATAATCAAATATGTTACTGATTATGTAATTCTTAAAAAAAGAGATGTGTGTATGATTAAACCCAATCCTCAAGTATATCCTAGTGCTTGCATAATTATATTCTATGATAATTGTATGTTGTATATATATATATATATATTTACATATTTTTGTTAATAAAAATCTTCGGTTATTCAAATATCTAAAGGCCAATATGTTAATGAAATAAGTTGAATAAGGGAATTAATTTAATAAGTTGCTATACATAATAAAAGAAACGAATCTTACATATGCAGCACACTCATGTTATCCTATACTCCTGAGGATCAGGAAATGATGATGAGAGAAGTAGTTTGGAATTACCAAACCCTATTAAAATACTGTGTTAACTCAGTTTCAGGACACAGATGTTTTCTGCAAGAATTTTCTAGTTTTATTTACAAATAGCATGCAATTCACATAAACAGATATGTCACATATTCCACAGTTCACTTATTATCTTTATGTGATCTCAAGCATAAAATTAAATGTAGTTTAATCTTTATATGATGGGAGCAAAAAATGGAGCAGAGTGAAGAAGACTACAAAAATAAAACTTCTGAAAAAAAATTCAGTTAAATTACACAACATATTAGATAGTAATGTTATCTTTATACAGTCAACTTACACTACTACATAAATATTGTCAGCCCTCACTATGGAATGACACTAGCTAGTAAACATTTCACTGTAAAAAACTATTCTTTTGGTCTCTGCCGAAATGGAAGGAATGAAACAAATTCCTTTACAGTGGAATGTTTAGTAGCTAACATCTGCAACAGTAAGGGCTGACAATATTTTCAGTTTATTGAGGTAAGTCTTCACACAACAGTAAATTACGACATGCAACATTTTTTGCTTTCTAAAAAAGAACTCCATTATATGCAATTATAACAAAATAACCAACCAATCATTGCACTTACATTCATGAACATAACCTGTTTTTGAAACAGCTCATCATTTTTTGATTTTGTCATTTCTAAACTGACTAGGGGAAATACCTCAAAAAACAGAACACTCATGTTGAAGCGAACATATCCATTTGCAACCTGAAAATTTTAGTTAAAAAGAATACTTAAACCAGGAAGGAATCTATAAAGAAAAGAAAATAGTGTATATTTCCACTAAAAACACAGTATAATTTTATGGAATCCACAAAAAAAAATTTTTTTTTCAAAAATATATATATTAGTGAAAAATAAAAATTCATTGCTCACTGTATCGAGCCATCTAGATCTTAAGTCTTCCTCTGGGTCTTTTTCCTACAATCCTGGTAAAAACATTTCTTCAACTAACTTTTCCTCTCCCATTCTGTTTAAGTGACCATTACACCTGAGTTTAGCATTACTAACACACATATCAACTAAGTTGTACTCTGCCTAATTCAGTTTCCCCCCAGAAACATGGAATGTCATAGATAGGATACATTTGAGGTGGTCTCAGGAATAGACAAAGACTGCAAACAGATTGTCAGAAAAATTCAATCATTTATACAACAGAGTTCACAAAAATAGAACCTTTCAGAATCCTAATAAGTTTGTATTAAATGATTTAAACTATAATTTTACTAATATAAAAGCTTCAGTTTTGAACAAAGAATTTAATGCCATCGTTCCAAGAGACATCCCAAAAGTAGATATTATGACCAGTGTTGAAAAAGCTACTAAATTTCTATCATCTCATGAAGAGGTATTATCCACAAGATTATTTAGAGCTTCAGTTTTATTAAACAGTCATATGCCAAAAAATAATTTCATAGCTTTAGAGAAAGTAGCTTGGAAAAGTTTACATAACAATAATGAAATTGTTATTCTGAAGGCAGATAAAGGGAATTCAACAATCATTTTAATTAGTGCAGACTGTGACATCTGATCCTGACAATAATATTCAACAAATGGTTGCAGGAGAGGATATTCCACATGTATATAATCCATCCATAAGATGGGCAATAAGAAAAACCCTAAAAATTATTACAAATCAGTATCATGCGTTTGGTCAGTAGGATATTTGGTTAGTAGAATCATGAGGGACAGAATCAAATTTAAGACATCCTCAGTAATATCAGAGAAACAATCTGGTTTTACAGCAGGAAGATCTTGCATGGAAAACATATTTTCTTTATGACAGATATCACAAAAGATGATTGCTAAGAATAAAGAACTCCATTTGATTGTTCTAGATCTGGAGAAAGCTTATGATAATGTCCTGAAGAAGACAATGTGGCAGGTATTGAAGAGAATAGGAATGGACAAAGGAACAGCAGAGATGGTGCAGGGAATTTACCAGGTAGGGATCTAGACGTGGCCTTGGAGAACTGGAATGGGTAAATGCTGTGGAATGGGTGTACCCATAAGAAAACAAGTCCTACATTCTCTTATTTTTGCAGATGATTACACAGGACAAAGATGATTAGAATACTATATGAGAAAAGTATTGGATATGTATAAACATCAAGACTCGAAAGTTAATATGTTAAAAATCAAGATATCAAGGTAATGGAGTTGATAGTGCAACAGATCTTGAATTAGAGATGAGGAAACCATAAAATCAGTATATGCCTTTAAATATAAATATAAGAAATAAATTATTATGACCACTTTCCTGCTTAATTGCTTCAATATGTCTCATGTTAACAAAGTTATTAACAGTTATAGAGTTCCTGTCACCTACCTGCTAAGAAGCTGTCATTCATACCATCACTTCTGTTTCTCAAAAACTGCCACATAACTTAGAGTGCATGACTTTTTGCTGCCCACTCAACAAATTTTCTTCCTTTCTAGACTATGTTAAGGATAGCCTACTGGCCTCGATATAGCCCTGATCTCAACCCTACTAAAACATTTGTGGCATTGGAACATCGAGTGAGGTGCAGGGGTGTCCATCCCATAACAGTTAAGGACCTCATTACATGCCTAGAGGAAGAATGATCCAAAATTCCCACTGATTACTATCATATGCTTTGAATACATGTAGGGACTGCTGCCATTGCAGCAAAAGGAGGTCCTACATCTTATTAAGGAGGACACCATGGCTACTTGTTCCTTACACTATGGTGTTTGTTGACTTCTTTCCAAGCAGTGTATGTATATATAAAGTTGTTTAAAAACTGTTATTAGGAGCTATAAGATGTTTAGAACTGCCAATGTCATTTTTGTACAGCTTACATGCTTCATGGTTGAATTTTTTTGTCATTTATGCATGTTTAATTTGAATTTCATAAAGATGCCCTTAATACATTGATGAACATTTCATGGAAATAAAATTCTCACATAATTTACTTCATTGTCAATTATTGTGTTTAATTTAATATCTGCTCACATTTCTATTCTTCAAATAAATTTATTCGGAATAAGAGAGAATTACAAAACACTGACCTAGCAGTATAATAAGATGGTCTTCAAGCATCTTAAATTAAGGGTTTAAGAGAGTTAGAACAAAACAACTGATTTGAGATTAGAGATGTCAGATATGAAAGATTTTAAAATTAGAGGAGCAATCAGATAGCATCAATGACAGAATCATATTAAAGATGGAGAAAAGAATTGAACATTATCCATTCAAGAATGTGTGTGAACAGAGCTAATCTATGATGACATGTTCATTAAACAGAATGGGAGATGAGGTGTTTGATGCCAGGATGATAGAAAAAGGCAAATTCAGGTAGGTTTGTATGGTTATGAGTGCCTCAGAAGACTGAAATATAAGATCTGAATACTGTAGAACAGATAAATTATAGATTAATTTGGAATAAAATTTGATACAAAGTTAGTAATAATGTAAGCTTAATTATGTAGTAGTATGAATAGTATCTTGCACGTCTCCTTGAGAGTACAGTTCAAAAAGTGATGATCACAGTAAAATTCTCAATTTGTGAAAAAAATGCATCTGTTACTTCCATACAATAAAAATAAAAGCTTTATTAATTTTTTCATTGTATTTATAAAGACAGCAGTTTAATCAAATGAAACATAAATCATCCATTACCTTTAATGATCTCCAGATTATAGGATCATACATTCTGAAGAGCATTCCCCTCACCTCACTTCTTTTATGGGTGTGAAAGGGCAGTAGCATCTGAAAGTATTTTGTGCAACTGAAAACATATTTGCAAAACAGAAAACTTAAGTGTGCCTAATTAATGAGAACCTAAAAGGTTACAGGTTTAACTCAGCAATGAAATTTATTCTTTATTTTAATAAAGGATAAAATTATCCATTATTATTTTAAACCAAGAAGGCAAAATAATATTTATCTTTGAATACTTTAAGACATTCCAAAAGTAATTAATATGAAAATACAAACCTTCTACTTGAATGGTCTTGGTATTATATTACTTAAAAGACAAGAGAAACTTACCATATAAATCATAAATTTGCTATTAACTAGAAACTGAGAATTTCTTATTGAAAAGAAGGGAATATGCCTTCCCCATTTCTCTTTCCAGATAAGTTTTTTTAAGTAAAGTAATACACCAAAAAAAATCACGCTGAATGTCAAATTTAGTTTCTTAGCAAAAACATTAGTTTACCTGCTTAATGAGAAATATGGATCCTTTTTCCACATAAATATCAGGCAACATCCTTCCTAATATCTGACTTTTTCTAATTCTGAGATAAAATATGAAACTTGATTAGGCTAGAAATTGTCAATAGTTGAAGAGGTTCAATGCTCCAACATCATTACAGGCCGCAACAAACATGCTGAGATCACAGAAACAGTTATAGTGAATTTCCTTTAGCACACCATTGTACCATGGGTCTTTAATTTGAGACTTTCAGTAATTTGTTATAGCAAGCAAGCTTGTTATAGTGGTGTTTGCTATATTGTATATATGCAGTTTCCAACTATATAAAAGTTGAATCCCTGCCTATCTAACATCTAAAAAAGTCTGAAAAACAATCACTGAAATATTATTAACAATCATTTCATTGGTGTCCTTTTTAACCTAATTATCATTAAACAACAAATTACATGATAACCACAGTAATTAACTTTAATGAAATGAAAGTACAGTTAAGTTAATTACTTAATTACTATCCATATTTATATATTTAGGGACACAAAAACACACGTGTTGAAAAGATTATTTTACTAATTATTAATAAAATAACACTTGACGTTTCGACCTCTGTATCGAGGTCATCATCAGAAGGATACATGTATATGGAACCAAGCTACATGCTCTAGCCCTGTATACCGGTAAACTAAATCTATGTAGTTAATAAATCCTTTTCCTAGCCCTCTAGCGATAAAATAAAAAATAAATAAAATAAAATAAAATAATAAATAAATTAATTAATTAATAAAATAAAAAATACAACTACAATAAACTACTAAAGTCCTCATGTATTCATATTCTTCTGGATTTGTACAGTTCTGATTGTTATAATATGATTTCCTTCAGTTGCTCTTGAATGTTACAAACACTTCACCAGGGTGTCTTCTTGTAGTGGGATTTTTCTTTGGCTTGTATAGGTTGTTATACAGGTTGTAGATGGGTCCTCCACATTCTTGGAATGGTTAGGCCATCATTTTTGTTGAGATTTGGGTTATGTTTGAGCATTTCACATGACTCTTTAAATTTCCTCTCAAACCAAGTTTTGGTGTGGTGTAGGGACTTGGTATTTTTCCAATCAATTCTGTGATATGTTAGGAGTGTGTGGTCAGAAAGGCCGTTTTTTCCAAAATAGAGGTATTTAATGTGTTGTTTGTGATTGTCTTGCTTAATTGGGATAGTTTGCCCTGTTTCCCCTATGTATGGTATGTTACATGTGCATTGTATATTGTATACCCCTGGATGGGCTAGGTGTGGAAGAGGATCTTTAGAAGAACTGAGTAGGTGTCTTAACTTATTTGGGGGTTTAAAGGTGGTTTTAATGTTGTATTTGTGTAGTGTTCTGTCTATTTTTTCAGAAATGCCTCTAACATAAGGAATGGCAATAGCATTCCTGAAATCTTTTTTGTTCTTACTGGTATCTTTGTGGAGGATCATGTGAATAGTTTTTTTACTGTATCCATTTTTTATAAATGTTTGGTTGATGATCTTGTATTCCTGGTTTAGAGCTTGTTCATTAGAACAAACAGTTTGGGCTCTGTGTTTAAGGGTGCTTATGACACCTAGTTTTTGGGTTGGGTCGTGGTAAGAATTTTTGTGTATGTAGGTTTGCGGTAGACTGAGAAGGAGAGACATCTGATGAGTGTGTCTAGGAACAGAAGAGAGTTGTTTTTTTTCCATTTCAATGGTGAATTGGATATGTTTATGTTGTTTGTTTAGGTGGCTAAGGAATGTATTTAGTGCTTCGCGGCCATGGGGCCAAATGGCGAAAATATCATCAACGTATCTAAGCCAAATTTTGGGCTTTAGACATGCTGTCTCTAGAGCATGTTGCTCAAGGTCTTCCATATAAAAGTTAGCTATTGGGGGAAAAGTGGTGAGCCCATGGCTGTACCTTTTTTTTAAAGGTGAAAATTGTTTTGCCACACGAAATATCCGGAGAGGAGTACGTGGGCTGTGATGTCATGTGGAAATATGGTCTAAGAGCAAGATAGTGTTATTGATTGGGACATTGGTGAAAAGCTGATATAGTCAGCTTATATGTCAAAGCTGACTAATAAAACTAATAAATAAGTCATTGAGTGTAATGTTTTAATTTTATTTATGAAATGTTGTGTATTTTTTTATGTAGGAAGGGGACTGACCTACCAATTCTTTGAGTGTGGCCACTAATTTTTTGGCTAAGTGATAATTTGGGCTGTCAATTCCTTCAACAATCAGACGTAATGGTGTGTCTGCTTTGTTACTATGGTTATCATGTAATTTGTTTATATTTATGCCACAGGTACCTTTAAAGATTAAAAATTATCATTATGATGTCATAGTTTGACTGATTATGTAAATATTGAATCTCTAACATCAGAAAAGCCTGAAAAAGATATTCTTCTGATGTCCATTACAGTTGACTTTTGCTATAGGAAACTCATAGAGTATTTTATTATAGTGAACAGACTGCGACAGTAAATTCTGTATAGCAGAGTATTGTGTCTGGTAAGGGATTTTTGGTTTGCTATAATGGTGTTTATGTGGCACCTATCAATGAAAGGCTTCTATAAACTTATAGTACATTCGTACTGTGGGTGAATTAAGGATATTTTTTCTATTTTTATTGATTTTATACATTTTTTGTATTTTTTTAAATTTATCTGTTACCTTGTCCAGAAATCCAGTTCTAGATACAAAACATGGAACTTTTTCAAGCCACTTCAAGCCTTCATGAAGCAGAGCAGTGGGAGATGAAATCCATTCTCTCATGTAAAGACGTTCACAAACATTCATGCCTACACTGAGATTCAAACCTAGTCTGTTGGTTGGAGAGGCACTTTGCTGGCCATCCAAGCCAGCAAAAATGCCTTTTTTGGGATTTATCTCAATTATTTCCTTGCTTTTTTTTTTTTTTTTTTTGCACTGGTGTACTTTCTGGAATGCAAAAGAAAAGTATCTATATCCTAAAGAAAAGTATATAGAAAACTATCCCCCCCCCACTAGTATATAATACTAGTGGGGGGAGGATACTGATTTGGTATACTGAATCAAATTTTTTTAGTTTTACTGATTATCAGAGCATCGAACTGCTATTTAACATTGGAAATAGCAATTGTTCCAATCTATTATTTGCTGTTTTATTTCAACATCAATCTCTTATCAAGAAAAGGCTAAAAGTTAACTGCTGTTCTGATATCAGTTATTTTCAATTTTACAAATTATTTGAACACTGAACCATTACTCAACATTAAGAAATCTGAAAAACATTTGGAGTTTTACTGATTATTTGAACACTAATTTATCTTCCATCTCAACAGCTTATTATTGCAAAGTAACCTCTTCCCGCCTCTCTCTCACATGTTTACATGTGTGTGTGTGTGTGTGTGTGTGTGTGTGTGAGAGAGAGAGAGAGAGAGGAGAGAAAAGAGGTTATATGTTTACAGATGTAAACATTTTTGAGAGAAATGCAAACATCATATATACAATATAATGTCTTAATGGATTGGTTTTTATTTGGCAATACAAATTAGTCCTTGCCACAATGATATAATTTCATCTGAAATACTCCCTTTTTGCATCATCTGTCCCCTCAATTCTCATGCAATGCAATGCAGGAAAATATGATCCCAAAACAGTTTTAGAGTCTTCGCAATCTTTTTTGAATAGTATCTCTCATAACCATCATGCAGGTGGGATTCGATCACTTGCAGAATGAAAACCATCAATCCCAATGAGAAAAATTAATTTGTGGGAAAAAGCAGAACAGGTTTGTTGAATAGAGTGTTGTCAAACATATGATATGCATAATTACACAAGTAATGATGTACATGCTGAAGTACTATCATCCTACCTGATTTTAACTATCATGTTGCCTGATTCAATAGTGCTGAGTAGCATGGACTTTCTTCCTTAATTGTCATAATCCCATTCTGAGAACTCTTATAAGGTTTTGTCCAGTGAAAATTAAGATGATGATGATGCAAGGTGATATGGTTCAGATAAATATGCTTTCATAGAACCATCAATAGCACCTGTCAACTATTTGTCATACAAAGAAGCATAAAATTTATGGGCAGTCTGTACTTCAGGTAAATCAATCACCAGCTACACACTCCATGAATGAATACTGAGTCAACTCTCACTATTCATGAAGAGAACACATAGTCCTAACTAGAAATTTTCAGTAATCTGTTATAAGAAATGCACAACTATAGTAGTATTTGCAATAGTGAAATTATTAACCTGTCAGAAAGTTATGGTAGTTAATAGTAAGAAATAAGCAGCATAAACTCCAATGTAAGGTTGAAAATGCCCACAAGACATGGATTTAAGATTCCTATTACATTTATACACTGTAAGTCTATATACACAAAGTAAACATAAATTGATTTAAAATATCAATATTCCATGTTCTAATGGCACTTACTTTTTTCAAAACAGAAGAAAATGGATGAGAACACTCAACATGGATAGCATAAAAGACAATTTCTTCAATGCAACAAGTTTCTATCTTCTGGTTAAAATAAATAAATAAATAAAGGTTAATAATAAATGAAATAAAATGTTTAATAAAGAATATATGTTACTAATCATAACTATAAAATGAAAGGCAGAATTTTGATCCATTTTAACTATTTCTAGAATTCACATTACAATATTTTGAATCCTACATGTATGAGAATTTTAATAACATAGGTCACACATGCATAACATTAAATGAATAGCTGAGCAGTTTAGCCAAGGTGATAATATCTCTATTTGCTAACAGGCTGTAAAATTCAATTCTATTGTAGTGTGAATTGTTTGTAAATGTCTTCAAGGCTAAGGTGTTTTTCAATGTCAAGTATATGATCTGCTTACTGGAGGCTTAAAGTGGTTTGAAAAGTTCTTTGATCACTAGACCTGTGTTTCTGAATCATCTAACCTTCAGACTACTTGTGGTACTGAATGTGCCTTACAATCTTTTGCGATTTAAAAAAAAAAAACATACAGATCCATTAATAAAACTGTTGCTAGACTTCAAAAGTTCTTATTTTTATGTTATTCAAACAACTTTGGTTTCATTTCATGAAACAGACATAGGAATTTTAGAACTAATTCATTTCTTAATTTGAGTTCATTTCTCAGAAAGTCAAGTAATCACATGTACTAATAGCATTACATAATGCCATCTGAAATGTTATGTCACACAATACTCAAAAAATACTCTGGCTATACTCTAGATAATTTTATTGTTCTAATTTTTTTATTAAAATGGTCATCAAATTTTATCTTAGATACCAAATTTCAATGAACTTAATCTAGCCAGAGAGTAATTATTATTATTGCTTAAAAACTGTTTGGTCAATAAAAATGATCCAGCTATATATATGTTATATATTGTTTATCAGGTCTTGAACGAAAGGCTAATGTACTACAACTTACATATATAACTAAATTTACACAGCAGCAGGCTCTTATAACTCTACATACATATGCTGGTCAAGTAGTTGGCATATCAGCTCTCCAACCAGAAAGCTATGGGTTTGAATACTGCTGTGGCATGAACATTAGAAAATGCCTTTAGGTGAGAGCTGAATTTCATTTGCAACTACCACCCAACATATTGGAGGACTAAAGTAGATTGAAACAGTTCAATGTTTAGTCTCCAGAGCAGGGTTTTCAAATTAGGAAAAAATGTAAAGTGGCTTTCTTCCAGTATTTTGTGGTGGGTATCTATTGCATGGCCTGCAAGACCTGAGTGGCTGTATTGGTGAACCTGGATGTAGTCTTTGTTAGATATCCTGATATTAACTGATGTAGGACAGTTTACAACTGCAAGGGACCTGGCATACTCCAGGTAGGTCTAGGGGAGGTAGCTGGTCTTTGGTGGAGTGGATAAGGGATGCCAATTTCTTATGTGGTTTGTAACAGGTAGTCAGGTCATGTTTTTAAGGATTTTTGTGACCTTTTTTTAGACGTGTCCCAGATATAAGGAATGGTGATAGATTTAGTATAAGTATTTTTCACCAATACAGCCACTCAGCTCTTGCAGACCATGCACTAGATACCCACCACAGAATACGCTGGAAGAAAGCCACTTTACTACACCGTACCAAATAGAAATATGAAAAATTGTTCCTGAAATCAGCCTCAGCTCTAAAAAACTGCCCAAATCTCAACAAATTTGGGCAAGAGACTGCCCCAAATTTGGGAAGCATGCATTCTAAGAACATCAGCCAAGACAACCCAATTTAGTCTGAGAGGGGGCATCTTTAGGAATCTGGGACTTTAGGAATGCCAGTTGCCTTCTTCAACCTCATTTGCTCGTTGTTAGTGCCTGCGTGCATATATCATAGTTTAATGTTCCCAGAAGATGGCAATGTAACATTGCCAAAATATCGGAAGGTACTAATAAAAGATTTTTAATTAATATTTTAGTATATGTTGTCATTTCCTTAAAAATGTAACGTCGTGTGTAACCAACGCATAAGTCTATCTATGAGAATTAGCTCACTCATAGGCACACTAATGTATGCCTATGAGCCATAGCTATAGAATAATAATTATGCAACAGTAAATAACTTTTTGTTTATGTAAATATTTTGTCCTTATGTATCATAAGACACTATTGGTACAACTAGTAAACAACAAAAGGAATTGAATTCAAAAAAACAACAGTGTGCATGTTTAAATCGAAATCCCTCTACGTATACCATCACGTGTTCATGGATTAAAACTATTGGGCTGAAATTAAAATTAATTAAAATATAATTCTTGTAGAAAGGCTTATATGATGTTGCCGAAATATCAGAAAGTATATATTAAAGTTGATTTAATTTATATTTCTAGTGTACGCTGTCAATTATAAACATTATAACACATCTCGTTGTGGATAACACATATCCGCAAGGAGATGTGTTTTGCATTATGGGAGATACTGAGATAGAAGTGTTGGTATCTTGCTCCACCTTTGCAAGGAGTTGCCCGGTGTTGTACCACTTTACCTCAGTCCTGGAGATACTTTCAGGCACAAATTTTTAGTGTCTGATTGAGACATTCAAAGGGTTTTTACAAGATTAATTCAAAGGAAATTTTTCAGAACAGGTCTGGTGATGGGAGAACAAGGGGCCATCCATGGAAACTGAGCAAGAGTGTAGTTAGTAAGGGTGTTAGAACTAGGTTTTTTACTTGGAGAATGGCGAATGAGTGGAATAAACTGCCAGAGTTTGTTGTGGAAGCCATGGTTGTAAATGAGTTCAAAGAAGTATGATAGATACTGTGCGAATTCCGAATAGTTGTTCTTGATATGATGTTTAGGGCCTCCCTCGTCTAAGAACTCCTTGGAGTTGCGCATAATAATAATAATAATAATACTTGAGCATTTCTGGTTGACTATCATCTACTCCCACTGCTTTTTCGGGCTTTTGATAGCATTTTTTACTTCAAGTATGGATATGTATTCCTTCCTGATAACATGTCTGTTGAATGTTTTTTTACTACTGTGCTGTCATCACTGCTTGTTTCATTTAGCAATTTTTCAAAGTAATTGCTCCATACATCAAGGATATCTTTTTCACTGGTTTTCATGTCACCTTTATCATCTCTAATTATTTTTACAGCACTCTTTCCTCCAGGACAGTAGTGAGACCAGCTATAATGCATACTATGAAAACCACGGCCTTGAGGGAAAATAACATCAGCAGGATGGAGGTAGCAGAGATGAGAATGCTTAGGTGGATGTGCGGTGTGACCAGAAAGGATCGTTTGAGAAATGACTATGTAAGAGGAACAGTGAAATTTATGAGCTTAGGAGCAAAGATATAGGAGGCAAGATTGAGATGGTCTGGTCATGTGATGAGGAGGGAGGATGAGTATGTGGGAAGAAAGGTCATGCAGATGGATGTGCAGGGGAGGAGGAGGAGGAAGTGCAGGTGACCAAGACGAGATGGAGGGAGCTGGTGGAGGAGGACTTGAGGATGAAGAACTTGGATGGGTTACAGCCCAAGACAGGAGGATGTGGAGGAGACTCACTGAGAACAGCGACCCTACTTAAGTGGGACAAGCTGTAGAAGAAGAAGAAGTGGATAAGATTATGGTCAGAGAAAAACATGTACAGCATATTTAGAGGAAAAAATTGGTTAAGAAAAGATGTAGTGTGTTGGAAGAATTATGAGAATTATCTACTATTCTGGTTGACAGGTGAAGAAAGTGTGTTACATCATTACTAATAGCAAATAATTTGGCTTCCTTTCCAGATTATTCTGTGAGGTCAGAAAAGGGGATCCAGTCTAAGTTATGAACATTAAAGTCTCCAAGGATGATGCTATAAATTGAAGCAAAGAACTCTTAAGCCAGAACAGACTGTACAGTAAGGATTCCAGGTTTAATAGTCTTTAGCAAACTGAAGTCAAGGAAGATACCAGGTGGGGCTTACGAAATAGAGGATTGGATTTTGATGCCTAAAGATCCGGAGCATCAGTACAAATAATAATAATGGTAAACATCATTGTTTGTACTGATGCTCCGGATGCTGGTGAAATGGATGTGTAAGTCTTTTTTTTTTTTTTTTTAACTGAATAAAACTTTGATGTTATTTTGATTTTTTGGGCATATTTTTTTCCATTACTTTTCAACATCTATGTCAATGATCTCCCATCTTTCCAGGAACTAGAAATATTATCTATGCTGAAAAACCTGACCCAGTATTGAATGAAAGCTATCACTTAATTACAGGATGCCTGAAATCAGCATCACTAAAAGACCAGTATACTTTTTCTGGTATTGCACCCCCTTAAATTCAAAGATCTTACATTCTCAGTTGATGAAAGAAGTAGACAAATGAATGATGAACTCCACCCACTATTTGGCCAAACCACAGCATATCCCAAAGACTAAGATCCTGACATAGCTTCCAAGCAACTGTTGAACCACCTAAAAACCCTCCAGAGACAAGACTTCAAACAATGTCTTGCACTATACCCTGAGAATAATACTGGTATTCTAACAGCTGAATATCTTCCACGTGGTGCCCACTTAGACTAGAATACTTGGAAAAGCCTCAACAGATCTTCGAGCAACAGGACACTGCAAACAAAACCTCATCAAATGGAAAATCCTCACCACACCAGATAACTGTGAGTGTGAGACAATCCAGTTCATGGAACACATTCTTTCTTGTCCCCTTCTTCAATCACCTTGCACAAAAGAGGACCTTATATCCTGCACAGAAAGAGCAGTTTATTGCACAAGATACTGGAGGAACATCTGACCACATTTATTGTATATAACTTATGTACAGTTTCCTTTTTCTTCAAATTTTACTTATTATTCCCTGTATAATTCATCTATCAAATTTAACCTGTTCTCATTTGTAAAGTATCCTAATTCGTTGTAAATAATGTTGTACCACTTACTTACTACTGTACCACTTGTGTTTGAATACAAAATAAAAATAAAATAAAATAAACACTGAGTCAAAATAAGTGAAAAAGTATGTAGTTGGGAAAGTTGAAATAAGTGGTGCTTGAAGAAGTTGCAATTAATGTTTCTGTTAGGAAAAGAAGGTGGGGTTTTACAAACTGGAAATGGATATTATTGAGATTGGAATGGAACTGAGACTGTACAAAAATCTTACAAATCCACTTTGTAAAAGTGGATTTGTAAGATTTTTTTGCTCATTGTTGACTACATGGGCTGAGCAACATTCCCTATGCAGTGCGAGTTTTGGTTTTCATGACAGCTGTTAAATGTAGTATACTTGATTTTTGCACCAGCATTCCTTGTTTATAGTCAATAGTCCACACTTCGTTGTCATTTTGACATTTTTCCTCCAGTTGACTTTGTTCCTGTTGAGCGAAGGTAAAATCCAGATGAACTTGTAAATTTACTATTTGCAGCAGTTGTGAATTCATATCTATTTATGAGCTTGACACAGATCATGTTAACCAGCTGGGGGAAGTTCATTTTATCTTTACACGTGCATGTGGGGCCAAAGCATCAGTACCTGACAATTTCTGTGGAGGGCTGAACTTGCAGGTGTTGGCAAAAGTTATGATTATCACATCTGTTTCTGGAAAGCTGAGGATGACAGTACTATATATTTATTCCAACAGTCATGTGCTCCTGTAATCTGATAAGATTACAGTGTGAACTGGTGATGTCATCAGTATTTACATCATGCTTGTGCTGATCATAAACCACTTTGAGCTCATGATCGTGAATCACTGAGCTTTCTTTCCACTGAAACAATTTTTCCAAAGAAAGTCTACTCACGGCACTGTTCAAGATTGTTGTCAATATGCTTTAAAAAAGCATATGTGGGCTCCATAACATTTTTTCCAGCCATGACTTGCTGAAAAAGTTTCCCCCTACATGTCTGTTTCCTTTTACTACATTACACAAACTTGTTACTTTAAAATGAATTATCATCATATTCATTAATTAGAATTTGTACTGATGACTCATTCATTCCTTTGATATATGCTATATTAGCATATGACCATCTTTCTTCATGATGTTTTATAATTTCAAGTTTTTGTTCTAATGTTAACCAGTTACATTTGTTAGGTTCACAAGCTTCGGTGCATCTCCTCTTCTACTCATAATTGTATATAAAAGAGTACTCATATGTAATAAAAAATAAATAAATAAAATAAATTGTAGAGTGACCATGACTTTGCTGTACTAAAAAGCATGCATTATTAGAGATGTTACTATGATATAGTAAATCATTATGGCACTGTTTTAGTATTCTTGGAATGTCAGTAATGCAGTACAACCATATTACTGTTAATTTTTTTTTTTAAATTGTTAAAAACTATTACTATAAAACATGCTATAGCAAAACCCATGCAATTCAAAATCACGATATGCAAGGTATTGCTGTACTTGGATGTGCAGGTCTGCTAGACCCAAATGAGCAATTTTCTATTCTTTTTTCCAATACCCAAACACACACAAAAAATCTGAAACAAAGCATACAGGTCCATACTTTCACCAGATTCATAATTATGCTCATTAACATTCATATCACTATCATATCTGCACACCTCAGCTAAACTTACACATTCTCAGCATTCCTCACAAGATGATTTAGTTTCCTTGGCCTGTTGCATTAGATCTCACTTAAAGAACTAATTTCTATAGGCACCCAATACTAAATTCATTTAAGTGCAGGCCATCCCTCTTACACAAGTCTTTTCTACCATCGGGCTCACTCCATACACACAAAAACTCACACCCATTTCTTTTACATAGTCTGTGCATTGAATCATTTGCTACCAAAGAGCTTCTTCTTAACTCATTACTATTGTATCTCAGTAATAAATTAATCATTTTCACTTCTCCCTTTTCTTTTTTGCTTCTTCCATCAATTCTTTCTCATACTATGTTCTCATACTATGTTCGAACAAGCACTACCATCGCTTTTATTTTTTTGTTTCTCTACTGCATTCATCAAAAATTTTATTTTAGCTATTGGGAAGCTAATGCAGTAGCTCTCATCAAGTTCAAATTTAATTATCGAATCCCTGTGCTACATTACTTTTTTTTTTCTTATATTCTGACTGATCTTGTGATGATCTGATCAGAAAACAGTCAGTCAGCTCTCAGGAAGTCTGATGTCACATACATACTGTTCACAGAAAAGTGAAGCACTGTTTATTTTATTTTTGCTCATTATTGAAATAGGATAACATCACACAGAACAACAACTGGACTCGATAATGAAATGCACTAAATGGAATAATAATGATCAACTACATGCTATAATAAATTTAGTTTAATCCTTTATCCAAGTGTAAGCATAAAAGCTGTGCACCTGAAAATATCTTCAGGATTGAGGTAAGGTGGTACAACACTTTGGCAACTCGCAGCAAAGGTGGACCAAGCTCTCATCACCTCTTGTCTCAGTATCTCCCATAATGCAAAGCACATCTCCTTGCGGACATGTATAATGCTATGCATTAAGGCAAGGGCCACTACTCAGACTGGTTTCGACCTTTATTGAGATCTCGTCAGTGGGAGGCAGACCCAGAAGTTGTCATACCCAAGCAGAAGCAATAGGAGAGGTCATTTTACCTATATTGGTACACCTGTTGGCAACTCGTATAGGTAAATGACCTCTCCTATTGCTTCTGCCTGAGTATCACCATTTCTGGGTCAGCCTCCAACTGAAGAGACCTCAATAAAGGTCGAAACCGGTCTGTGTAGTGGCCGTCCTTAATGCATAGCATTATACATGTCCGCAAGGAGATGTGCTTTGCATTATGGGAGATACTGAGACAAGGGGCGATGAAAGCTTGGTCCACCTTTGCTGCGAGTTGCCAAAGTGTTGTACCACCTTACCTCAGTCCTGAAGATATTTTTAGGTGCAAACTTTGTTTGCTTACACTTGGATAAAGGATTAAACTAAACTTATTGTCTAACCAAGTACAAAATAAACTTCCAACATCTTTCTCTTAATCCAGAGTAATTTAATAATAAGGTGGTACACCTGTTGGTAACTTGTATAGGTAAATATGACCTCTTCTATTGCTTCTGCCTGGGTATTACCACTTCTGGGTCTGCCTCCCACTGACGAGACCTCAATAAAGGGCGAAACCAGTCTGTGTAGTGGCCGTCCTTAATGCATAGCATTATACATGTCCGCAAGGAGATGTGCTTTGCATTATGGGAGATACTGAGACAAGGGGCGATGAGAGCTTAGTCCACCTTTGCTGCGAGTTGCCAAAGTGTTGTACCACCTTACCTCAGTCCTGAAGATATTTTTAGGCGCAAACATTGTTTGCTTACATTTGGATAAAGGATTAAACTAAACTTATTGTCTAACCAAGTACAAAATAAACTTCCAACATCTTTCTCTTAATCCAGAGTAATTTAATAATAAGGTAACTTGTATAGGTACACCTGTTTACCTATACAAGTACATATTTACCTATACAAGTTACCAACAGGTGTGGTACACCTGTTGTTAACTTGTATAGGTAAATATGACCTCTTCTATTGCTTCTGCCTGGGTATTACCACTTCTGGGTCTGCCTCCCACTGACGAGAACTCAATAAAGGTCGAAACCAGTCTGGGTAGTGGCCCTTACCTTAATGCATAGCATTATACATGTCAGCAAGGAGATGTGATTTGCATTATGGGAGATATTGAGACAATGAGTGATGAGAGCTTGGTCCACCTTTGCTTCAGGAGTGAGGTAAGGTGTTGTACCACCTTACCTCACTCCTGAAGATATTTTCAGGTGCAAACTTTGTTTGCTTACACTTGGATAAAGGATTAAACTAAATTTATTATAGTCTAAACCAAGTGCAAAATAAACTTCCAACTGCAAATAAATTAAACTAATTTCATTTAATTTATTTTTAATTAAATATATATATATATATATATATATATATATTAAAGAAACCAAGCAATTTTATAAACTTGGTTTTAATCCTTTTTCCCAAGTAAGCAAACAAGCAGGTAAGTCAAGTTTGTGCCTGAAGTATTTTCAGGTCTGAGGCAACTCATGGTAAAAGTGGAATTAGCTATGATCACTTTGTTTAATATCTCCATTAATGCAAAGCACACCTCCTTGTGCTTTGCATTATGGGAGATACTGATATACTTGGAAAAAGATATACTTGATATACTTGGGAAAAAGGATTAAAACCAAGTTTATAAAATTGGTTGGTATCTTTAACGTATAGCATACCCAAAGTAAAAAGTTTTCTACATCTTTCTCTCATCCTGAGATTTTTATTTAATAAGGTGGCACCTTGTGGCAACTTATAGGTAAAATTAATAAGTTCTACATTACTTCAACCTTGGCATTTCAGGGTCGGTAGTGGCCATTCCCTTAATGCATAGCATCATACATGTCCACAAGGAGATGTGCTTTGCATTATGGGAGATACTAAGGAAAGTGATCAAAGCTTACTCTACCTTTACCACGAGTTGTCTCAAACCTCAAAATACTTCAGGCACAAACTTGACTTCCCTGCTTGTTTGCTAACTTGGGAAAAAGGATTAAAACCAAGTTTATAAAATTGCTTGGTATCTTTAACGTATAGTATACCCAAGGTAAAAAACTTTCTATATATATTTTTTTTTTTTTTAACCACATTTCATCACCGTTGTGAAAGAAATTTTTTTTAAAATTTATTCTTTACATATATACAATATATATATTTTAACCACATTTCATCACTGTTGTGAAAGAAAATTTTTTTTTTAAATTTATTCTTTACATAATCCAGAAATCCTGTTCCAGAGACTAAACCTGGAACTTTTTGTAAACCACTTCAGGCTTGCAATAAACAGGGTAGTGATCTCACACTGGACAATGAACTTCTTCTCCCACTGCCTGTTGGTTGGAGAGTAGATATGCTAACCACTCAGCCAATCAGGATCACTATTATTATAATATCTAATGATATCATTACATATTACTCAGCAAATGCGCCATAATTAAGTTACAGAGCTGATATAGTAACAATGTTACCTTTTTTTTATCAGGATTCCCCTGAAGCCATGCTCTTAGATAAATCTTCCCAAGATTTCTCGCTTCTTCCCTGTGAAATCATATGCATATAATTACCATTTTATTCATATCATAAAATAAATACAGAAAAAATAATGAATTAGTTTCAGAAATTCCAAATATTGTGACATCTAAGTTTCACAATTGGAATAAAAAATAAGCATAAGGGATTACTGACTTATTTTGAAGAAATATTTTAGTTAGCTTTTACAACACTACCGCTGAATATTCAAATAGCAATTACTGGTACTCTGTCAATATGAAATGTAAACAAACATGAAACGAAAACAATGGGTCCTATATAGAATGCAATGCAATTCTTAAAACAATTCTAATGAGATTTATTATCTCATCCTAGCCTATTTTGCTTTATGTATTGGACTCAAAACCTATTATGGCAAAGTATTATGACTTCTTAGCATCTTAACATACAGTAATGACAGGACAGTTAATTATCTCGTTATGCCTGGCAATACATTTGTTCTCTAGCTGGTTTGTCTGTTTTGAAGAAAGGTGAAGTCCTGATACTTCCACATGAAATCATTTTATTGACCTTCAGTTAAAAAGTTTTCTAAATTTTCCTTACATCCTATATGAGATTTAAACTGAGGTCTGCCCAACCAAACGATATCACTACTGATAATACTGCAAAGACGCTGAGAGTTATTATATAAATGAAATAAATGGTAGTAAAAACTGTAGCTATGTACTGAATGAAAAGTTATTGAAAAAGGCAACTGGACAGCCACCGAGCATTAATGAAAAGTTTTGTTTAAATTCTGTACAGAGAATTAACAATGCTGAAAACAGCTTTCATTATTAATTAAATCCCAACTTGAAAATGTTTAACGTTTTTAAGAAATAAGATGATTTGACAGTATAAGAGAAAATAGTTCATAATAATCATTCATCAATTTCCTCATATGGAACAGATCAGGGGTAGGCAAACTTTTTAGATGGTCCCTCACAATTTAAAAATTTTTCGAGAGCCATAAATATATTTTTACAAATAATGAAAATTTAAAGTAATATTATAGTAAATTTATAGTAATATATAACAAGTTATAATATATAATATATAAAAAGTTCCCCTCCCTGACATCCCGCATCTTAGTACCATGAAGTTCTGTGAAACCTATAAAACAAATGAAATCACCATTATGTGAAAAAAATCCTTTAAAAATTTTATAAATGAAACTATGATAGTTTTATTTTCATTTTTGCTTCAGAGCCACATGTACGTACCCAAAGAGTCGCATGTGGCTCGCGAGCCACAGTTTGCCGACCCTTAGAATAGATGATATTCGACCAGAAATGCCAAATTATGGAGGTAAAGTTTTGCAGTGGCTACACACACCGCATAATTCAGAGAGCCTGCTCAGAAGGTTGATTGCCATATGACTGTAGCAGAGCTCTCATATTGCTCAACTTGTAAAAAAGAGAATAAAGCTGAATGTGAGAATTACAGAAGAATTTCTCCACTAAGCATTGCAGGTAAGATTAATGGAAAATTTTGTTTAAATTCTGTACAGAGAATTAACAATGCTGAAAATAGCTTTCATTATTAATTAAATCCCCAACTTGAAACTGTTTATGCATTATCTTATTTCTTATTTCAAGAAATCCATCCATTCAGATCCATCCATTTCATTACAAATCATTATCTTATTTCTTATTTTAAGAAATGAGATAATGATTTGATAGTATAAGAGAAAATAGTTCATAATTATCATCATCAATTTCTTGTATGTACCCTCAAGAGGGTGTTCAGGTACTATGATAGAACAACGTGATTAAGTTTAGATTATTATTAATCTTCTATCAACAATTTGCCTTAAAATTAATCTATTTTCATATACCAATATTTTCATATCTAACATTCCATGCTTCTAAGGCACTTCCTAAATAAATCAATCCAAAATTATTAAAAAATGATTACTATATATTACAGCGTATAATGCGATCCACGTATAATGCGAACTAGAAATTTTGTTTGAAACCTAGCCCTAAAATGCCGTGTCCACGTATAATGCGATCTGTTAATCTTGTTCCATAACATTATAAATAATACAATATGAATTAACGAAAGAAATATTTATTTTAAAACAAAATGTCAAAATCCTTTAAATTCTTCTTCATCTTTTGAGTTGTCAAACATTTCATTTATAAATTCATCTGTAGGGATTACGTCATCAGTGTGGCAGTTGTCATCATCGTCTTCATGCTCTCCGTTTGTTGTGCATCATCCTCGCTTTCGTATATGATGTTATCTTCAGATCCATCCATTTCATTACTTATTCCACATTTAAGAAATGAGCGTTGAATCATTTCAGATGGTATCAAATCCCATGATTCTTTAGCCCAGCTGGTGACTAGGGTGATCTCAGGCTTCTGAAAATTCCCACTCTTTGTCATCTTCACCAAACCAGATGACATCCATTCTCTCCATTTTTCACGTAAGTGATCTTTAAATGGCTTATTCGAGCTGACATTAAGCAGCTGCAAAACGGAAGTTAGACCACCCAGTATGACTGCTAGGTTTGTATGTAGCTCACGTGCTTTCTCTTTGCTTGCCTCTGTTAAATGCATCCGGAACATATCCCAGACTAGCATGCTTTGTTGACGTAACAAGCTACCTGGACGTATGTTCCATATTTGATCCAGCCACAATTGTACACCTTCTTCATCCATCCAACCTTTCTAATTGGCACGAACAATTACACCTGGTGGAAATTTCATATGCTTCGGAATTTTCTTCCTTTTAAATATCACTGTTGGCTTTAATTTGGTTCCGTCTGCCATGCATGCTAGAACAACGGTAAAATGCGTTTTTTCGTGTCCTGTTATTTTTATGAAGACACCCTTTTCACCAACTGAGTTTACTGTTCGATTCCCAGGCATATCAAAGTACATGGGCGTCTCATCCATATTGCCAATTTGGGAAAGTTCATATCCGTGACACTTCCATAATTTTATGATAAATTTATGGGATTGCACTTTTTCTTCAAGCTGCTTTGGTAACTTCTGCACAATTTTTGTTCGGTGTCGTAATGTTAATGCTTTGCATTCCATAAATCTGTTGCACCTTCCAAGCGAAGCAAGAAAAGATGAAATACCTGGTGTGTCCTTGAATTTACCATTCTTGAGCTGTAGAGCTCAAAAACAAATTGCATTTCTTGTTACTATAATGGCATCTTGTCGTTGCATCGAAATCCATTCATTTAGCTCTTCTTCGAGTTCTGGAAAGGATGCTACATCTCCACGACAGGCACGTTTCAGGGGATTTTTTCAAGACCGTCTTTTTGCTTACGCCAAAGTCTAATATTACTCTCTGCTACACCAAAGTCTCTCATAGCAACACTGTTATTATGTTCTTCTGCAAACTGCACGACACACAATTTAAATCCTGCTTCAAAAGATGAACGTTTATGTTTCTGTTGGCTCATTTTCAGGCTAGGTTTGTTTAATGAATAATATTTAAAATGAACTGTGGTTAAACCGATATACTTAATTGTGCTCTATCTATCTCACTGTGCCCTATTATTCGGCGACGGAGAGCGGATGCGCAGATACGATGCGTGCTCGGTCGCCGAATGCAAGTGGGTCAAGTTGATTTGGTTGCATAGGCATTAGGTAATATATATTGTGTGTGTGCAAATCTAATAAGATGTTATATTTTTTAGGATCCATATAATGCGAACCCCTAACTTTAAGTAGTATTTTTTACCATAAATTTTTCGCATTATAAGCGATAATATACGGTACGTGAAATTTGGGCAAATGAAAATGACTGTCAGTTTAATGTTAGTAAGTATAAAATTATGCATTTTGGCATGATGAGATTGCCAATGGCTTATTATATTAGCAGGGTTATGCTACAAGAAACTGAGACAACAAGGGATTGTGGCATATTGGTGGATGGGAATTTGAAGTTCAAAGGTCACATAGCAAAAGTTGCAAATAGAACTCAGAGGATAATTGCAACGTTGAAGCAAACCTTGACATCTAATGATAAGGAAGTCATTTTGCCTTTTTATAAGGTTTTGATAAGACCACATCTGTTGTGCAGATTTAGTCTCCCAGATTGAAAGGGGATAAAGAAGCTGTGGAAATGGTGCAAGGAAGAGTTACAAAGATTATATCTGGATTTACTGGATTTAGATTGTGAGTATATGGATTACAGACTTTGGTTAACAGGAGAAAGAGGGATGATATGACAGAGGTCTATAAACTTTTGAATGGTTGTAATAGGATATCATCTGATGAAATTTTTCATTATATGGAATGTGGAGAGAGAACACAGAGGCATTCAAGGAAATTAAGTTTGTTTCACAGTCAAGAAAGGGTAGGAGCTAGGTTTCTCTCTCACACAGAGCAGTGAATGAAAGGAATGGTTTGTAATTCTGTAATTCTGACATTCAGCATCATTCCTCTCTCCCCCCCCCTTTTTTTAACAGATGGGAAATATGAGAGCTCTACTCCAATAATCTGGAAATCAAACTTCTAACCAGCCCTCTGAATTATGCAATGTAGCCACTGCAAAACTTTTTTTTATCTCCATAATACAACATTTATGGTCAAATATCATCTACTTTAACTGCCTTTCCCCTTTCCAAGTTTTTGATGCTTTTTTTACATCAAGTATTGATATGTACACCTGTTTGTTCTGCTTAAAATTTTTTTATTACTGTTCTGTCACTGCTTATTTTGATTAGCAATCTTTCAAAGTAATTATTCCAGACATCTACAATAGCTTATCTTCAGATTTGATGCCAACCTTATTATTACTATTACTATCATTACTATTATTACGGGCAACTCCAGGGAGTCATTAGACTCATCGAGGGAGGCCCCAAATCATATTCATCACAACTATTCACCATTCATACAGTATCTATCATATCGCCTTAAACTCATTCACTGTCACAGCATCCACCACAGACTCAGGGAGCGCATTCCACTCATTCACTACTCTAAAAGTAAAGAACCCAGCTCTAACACCTTTACTAATCACACTTTTGCCCAGTTTCCATGGATGTCCCCTGGTCCTCCCACAACCAGCCCTGTTCTCAAAAATATCTTCTGAATTAATTTTATAGAAACCCTTCAGTAATTTGAATGTCTCAATCATATCTCCCCTCCTCTGCCTATCAACCAATTTTTGCAACCCACAAATCCTCAACCTGTTCTCATACGGTTCATTCCACAGACCTGCTATCATCTTGGTCACTCGCCTCTGGATCCTCTCCACCTCCTCCCCATCAAGAAGAAACCTAGGTGACCAAATCTGGGCACAGTAGTCAAGATGGGGGTCTTATCAAGGCTCGATACAGAGGAACAATAACCTGCTTGTCTCTGCTTGTCAATGTATTCTTCAGCAACCAAGTGATTTGATGAGCTGATTTGGCGACTTTTGCAATGTGTCCCCTAAATTTCAATTCTTTATCCACCAACACTGCTAAATCTCGTGCCTCATCAATTTCCTGGAGCACAGTTCCACCAATGAAGTAAACTGCCACCAATTTTTTCACCCCAAAATGCATAACCTTACATTTTGCCACATTAAATTGACATCCATTCTCCTTAACCCAGACCTCCAATCTATCCAAATCATCCTGCAAAATTTTGACGTCATTTGCATTCACTATTGCCCTACCCAACTTCGCATCATCTGCAAACAAATGAACTGTTCCTCTCAGATCCTTTCCTATATCATTAATGAACAAATTAAACAGCAGTGGTCCAAGAACAGATCCTTGTGGCACACCACTAGTCACAGGCCATCTTGTGGACTCTACTCCTGAGTAAACCACTCTCTGATATCTCTCCGTCAACCACCCTCCTATCCATCCCCATATACTGCAATTTACTGATTAGAATTCCATGTGGTATCTGTCAAAGGCCTTAGCAAGGTCCAGTAGAATCACTGTAAACCCATTATCCTTATCCAGTTCAGCCGTCACTGTTATAATACGTGAGCAAGTTACTGAGGCATGACCTACCCTTCACAAAACCATGCTTTCCCCGATACAGTATCCCATTTTCTTCTATCCAATCTTGTATTTTCCTCTTGACTATTTTCTCTAAGACCTTGATAATGATTCCTGTTTTGCTGATTGGCCAGTAATTTTCAACAGCAGCCTTGGAACCATCTTTGTGCAGCGGAACTATTTTCCCCTCTTTCCACCCCCTTGGGACTGACCCAGACCCGAGGCTCAAATTAAACAAAATGGTCAGGGGCACTGACAATTCTTTAGCCGCTTCACGTACGACACGAGCTGGTATACCATCCAATCCCACAGATGTGTTGACATCGAGGTTCTGTAATAGACTAGTTACCTCTACTTCATTCATCACAATTCCAGTATAAGCTGTTGGTTCTTCCATTCCTACAAGGTCACCACCTGGATGATATACTCTTGCAAAGTGCTCACTCAGTAATTCCACAATATCGACTGATTTGGTTACCTCCCTATCCTCAGCATTTTTTAAGATGATTCTACCATGAGCATTTTTCCTTTTACTTGCAACATATTGAAAAAACTGTTTGGGATTCTCTTTAGCCTGCATGGCCAATTTTCTTTCGTAATCTGCTTTTGCTTTTCTTACCACCCTTGTTACCATCCTGGCCTGAGCTTTATACTGTTCCTGCACCTACTGGTCACCTTTCGCCTTAAATTCCCTCCATAATTATTTCTTTTTTTGCAGCTCAAGCTTAATAGTGTTATTCATCCATTTAACCCCTACTTGTTTTACTATTTGGACCCTAGGTATACAGTCAACCATTTTGCATCCTGCAAACAGTTCTTAACCACCTCAAATGCACTATCAACATCCAGCCCTTGCAGTTTTACATGCCATGGCACTCAGCCAAGCACACACCTAAGCTTGTCATACTTACCAGCCCGGTAATTCCACATGTACCCTGTCTTAATTATAAATTCCACTCCTTTAGCCACCTCCCAAGTCATGACCTTATGGTCACTCTCACCAATTGGTGGCAACATGGTCATGTTCGTTACAGCCACATTCTCAGTTGCAATTACAAGGTATTTTCCACTACATGTTGCCGTAGATAGTTGTCCCTTAATAACCGCATAAAATCCAATTCCTTCCTCCCATGTGCCCTCTCCTCTTTCCAGTCAATGTTACCATAATTGAAATCACCCATAATAATTACCCTCCTTCCATTCATTTCTTCTATTTGCCTATGCATACTATCCCCACCATCTATTCCATCACCTGGTCTATAGCAGCACCCAATTGTATATTTTGTTCTGCTAGATTCTATCTCACACCAAACAGCCTCAAATGTGCTCTTTTCTCTATCCTGCAGTTCAACTTCTATACTCCTTGGCTGCAGCTCATCAGCTATCATCAATAACACTCCTCCCCCCTTTTATTCACTCTGTCACTCCTGAACATGCCATACCCGTCGCATTCGATCCCACTAGCGGTATCATCTTCTGTCAGCCATGTTTCACTAATACCAACAACCTGTGGCCTGGAAGTGCCAACCATGGCCAAAAACTCTTCCTTCTTGTTCCTAATACTCCTGGCATTAGTGTACATGAATTGCAGAAGCCCATTTGTCCTATCCCTACTTTGATGCCTTATACTAACTATCCCATTCTGATTTGTTGTCCTTCGTACTCGCTCAGGCATAATATACTCATTCATATACTCAACTGCCTCCCTAAAGTCTGTATATCTACTCCCCTCCCCCCTTAATAAATCTAGTTTCCCTGAGTCTGTACATCCACTTCCACATCATTCATCAACACTTTTCAAGTCTCCGTACACGAACTCCATTCAAATGTAACCCATCCATCTTATATAAGTCCTTTCGCCCATCGAACTCATTCCACACATCCACAAATTCCACACCACTCTCCATGCATAACCCACGCATAAAGTCATTGGCAATTATGGCCCTCCTTCGAAACACTTCGCTGTCATACCGCAGTAAGATACTCACCATCCTAACTCTCTCACTCTTCTCTTTTGCTACCTTAAATAATTCCCTCACATCCTCTATCATTTCCATTTTGTCCTCTTTCAAATCATTTGTTCCTGCCACGATTATCATCTCTTTCACCCTCTGTTTTTGCAGTCGAATAGATTCGCTGACATCCTTTATGTTCATACTTGGCTGGTACGACTTCGTTAAACTCTCAACTATTACACCTCTTAATAGCGAATCCCCATACCGCACTCACTCCTTCATTTTATTGACGTTTACGAACATTCTATTATTTGCCGTTACAGACTTTCACCGGTTATTTGTCGGTATGTTCAGCATACATTTTTCCATATGCTCCAGTTGCCTTTTAACTCTGTGTATCACACCGTTCAAACGGGCAATTTCACTACTCGCATTTATCTCACCATTTTCATTATCAATCAAATCATCCATTTGTTCTGTATTTCTACCTTCATTTACACTTTCAACGACGCTCTCACACCTATCTGGCACTACCAAGCAATTCTCTAGCACACCGCCATTTTCTACATTCTGACTATCATTAATGATATCACTCTCGCCACACGAAACACGCTTGAAATCCTCATTTTCTTTACACTTTCTGCACATATTAACTCTGCTATCACTTTCTAACCAGACTTCTGCCGCTCTTCGCAAGGCATACATCTCACAGACAGCACATTGCATAAATTCGTTTACATCAAAACTCTTAAACAAACATGGCGACCTGGCCGCCATTTTTTTCTTTATCGGTGCCATATGTACGCTATCTTATCTTAAAATTAAGAATTAAAATAACAGAAAACACGCAAAAATTGCACAGACACACCAAGAAACAAAAAAGCAAACAATACTACTTAAAATTCTAGTAAAATTTCTAATGTTAATACAAAATACTACTAATCTTTTCAGGAGCTCTCGACAAGCCGACGATCTAATCATTGTGTGGATCACATGAACGAGTCTTATTATCTTTCATTCCTTTTATGATACTCTTTTCTCCATTTCTAAGCTTTTTTTCAATAGCCTCCAGAGTATTTTGTTGCCTTCCTGATATTTATGTTTCATATTCTCACTGAAGTCTTCCATGGATTTTTTTTAGGTACTTTTAAGTATAGCATAGCGCTCTTGTATATTTTTCGAGTATTGGCAAAGTGACAGGTGCTAAGAACTAAAAAGTTGCCAATGTTTCTTTCAGAGTTTGCAACTGAGTCTTGTAGGCTTGATTTTAGTTTTCATTGTTTCATTTTTTATTCAATAATGTCTGTATAGCCAAGTCTATAGTTTACCTGTAAAAGCTGCTCAAATCTATTTCTTTTTAAAACTTTCTTACATACTGTTTCTTTTCAATCTAATATTTATTTTTATCCTACTTTGAACTAAGTGATGGTCACTTCCAACTTCAAATCCATTGTACACTCTTGTATTCTGAACAAGCATGAAGATATCACTATCAACAATGACACAGTCAATGAGGTTTTTCTTATTTCTTGTGTCTTCGCTCTATGTGTACTTGTGCACATCTTTATGTTGGAACATGGCGTTAGTGATAACCAGTCTGTATCCTGAGCATAAATTCAACAGATACTTGTTGTTATTATTGGCTTTGCCGTGTTCTCCAAATTTTCCAAAAATGTTCGTGTATATATATGCCTAGTAAGATTCATTTTTTATACCGCTGTTCAGATCTCCAAGAAGGACGACTTTTTCCATTATCTTTATGTCAGTTACCTATTCTATTACTCAAAAAATTCCTCCACTTCTTCCTTAGAAGGATATTCTGTGGGATCATAGACACCAAGAAGCTTCATTGTCCATCTCCCCATTTTGAAGTGTGCCCATGTAGCTCTATTTGAAACTGCCTTCCAATCAAAAGGTTTACCTCCATGTGTGGTACTAAATGGTATTACTTCTCCTTCCTATCCTTGATCGTTATTGTCTGAATATAACATCCTATACTTAATATTTAGTAAGATTTCATCTGTTTTTGTCTTCTTTATCTTGGTTATGCCGTCCATGTGGTTTATCCTCATCTTCTGCAAGTTCATCATCCTTTCCATCATTACTCCTTATATTGATAGTTCCTATTCTCAGTTCTTCTGACATTGGCTTATTTTTCTTCTAAACATTATGCTGAAGTTTGTTCCAGTAGCTGACTTTTCACTGCTCATTCTAGTTCATGAAAAAAACAGTTTGGACCTTGTTTAATGGGATGACACCCTAGCCATCATGAAATCTCGTCATGCTGTACCATCATATACAATTTGTGCTTTATGCCAATAGAGAGTACAATTTCCAAGTCCCAAATTACCATCCCATTCTCATTTGTTCAGTACCTAGTGGATACATAATAACGGGGCATATACCTCGTTAACGCGAGTGTCAGACAAGTCAGAAGCTCTATTCAGTTCTCCACTTTCCTTAAAGCAACGTGGAGGTCTCCTCCCAGTTCTTTGACCCTTAAGGAACCCCAAGTAAATAGTTAAATAATATAAACAGAAATGAAAAGAAACTGAGGCAGCAAGAAAATTTCAGGAATATCATACTAATATAGTCTGTATTACTGAAGAGAAAAAGATGTTAAAAAGGTGAGATCCTTTGAAATAGTAAGTATATGATTTTGGAATTATTCAGGCAACAGGGATCAGAGAAAAAGGAATATCCATAAGAGAAAGATAAATTCTTTTTATAGTTGACAATTTCAAGATAGAGTAATATAGGCAAACTTGAAAATAGGAAATTTGGGCAATGCAACCATCTTATTTGTACTTATGGTCCTCCTGAAGGTACAAATCAAAAGATAAAAGTACAGGAAGAAGCTTTTGAATAATTAGATATCCAACATAGAGTTTGTTCTTGTTGAAGACCTAAACAGCAGATCATAATATCAAATTATTATATTGCTTTCAATTTTTTTTCATTCTAAATAAAGAAATCAATTACTATAAAAGTCACCTTTATAATATGTAGCAAACTTCTCAACTAACAAATATTGAATGACAGTAAGGGTTCCACAACTTTCAATCAACAAAGGATCACCTTGCTTTTGGATATATGCCACAGAAAAGTGCACAAATTATTATTATTATACAGGTATCTCCGTGTTTTTTTACTGTTGAGAGAGACTTATGACATTATAATTAGGAATTATAGACACATTAACACAAGAATATTTTAATGTTTGCCAAATATTTCAGTCTGAAACTAACAGACTATCCTCATTGGCTACATAGGAACAGTTTTTAATAAGGTGAAATACCAACAATTGATCATTCAAAAGTAGAACAAGTCGCATGATGTTACATTGCTAAGCATTAAAGAGAGGAAAAATTTCATCAGAGTGATGACTAAATTATAGATATTAATTCACAATTTCATATAACAATCTCAATTTATAAAATCAATTAAAGATAACAGACTAATGTAAGAATTAAAGGTCTCCTATAATCTCCTATATTTCCTATAATCCTGTTATAGGAAATATAGTTTAATTAAGTACTGGATTATAGGAAATTGACAAGGATATGGATCTGGAGTGATGGTGGATAGAAATTTGACATTCAGAGGACATGTTGCAATAGTTGGTAAAGTAACTCAGAGGATTACTTGGATGTTGAAAAACACATTGACAAGTAAAGATAGGGAGGTTATTATCCCTCTTTATAAGGCTATGATTCAGCCACATCTTGATTATTGAGAACGGTCATCTTGTTTTCTTGGAGATCAGGAGATGGTAGAGAGTATTCAGAAACGAGTGACCAAGCTGGTGAGAGGTCTCTAGAATGCTCTCCACGAGGATAGACTGAAGGTTGTGGATTACAGAGTTTAGTTGTCAGCAGAGGAGAAAGTTTATGACAGAAATTTTTAAGTTGTTAAAGGGATTCTGTAAGATTGATACAAAGAAATTTTTTCATGCATAATGAGTAGGGGACAACAGGAAGTTGTGCAAAGAGACTGGTTTTATAAGGTTGTATGGATTATGTTCTTTGCTTGGAGAGTGGTGAGGGTGTAACAAATTGCCAACTACTGTTGACAATTCGTTGCACCAGTGGTGAATAATTTTAAAGAGAGGTATAGTAGGTATTGTGTGAATAATGGTTAGTACGGATCTCCTGTGATGAGTCTTTCGACTCCATGGAGATAGCTAGGAATTATAGACGCGTTAACACAAGAATATTTTAATGTTTGCCAAATATTTCAGTCTGAAACTAACAGACTATCCCCAGTGGCTACATAGGAACAGTTTTTAACAAGGTGGAATACCAACAACTGATCATTCAAAAGTAGAACGCGCCGCATGATGTTACATTGCTAAGCATTAAAGAGAGGAAAAATTTCATCAGAGTGATGATTAAATTATAGATATTAATTCGCAATTTCATATAACAATCTAAATTTATAAAATCAATTAAAGATAGCATTAGACTAATGTAAGAATTAAAGGTCTCAATTAAAAAAATAAATAAATAAATATTTTTTTAATGTGTTATCCAGATTAAACTTTCCATTTTTTTGATAGGGATATACAGTCATTTTGATTCAAGTTAGGGCATTGAAGTAAGGCCTCAGCACTCTCTTTGAATAGGTGTTCAAATTTATAGTGACATCTGTGTAGAAGGCGAGTCTTGGACCAGAGGATGTTGTGGTTGTCTCTATCCCATGCTGAGCTAATCCTGACTTATCAGATTTGTTGTGCCGAATGTATGATTGATGTTCTTGAATTCTTTTTTCTGTAGAGCTTCCTTTGTCCAAAGTAGGACAAATTGCAGTTACTAGGAACTTGATATATACCAGACAGAGACATAGTTGAGTGTTTATCATTAGAAGAGGGGAAATAGGTAGATATTATGTTAATAGGGATATAATTGGCTGCTAAATCATATTTCTTCAGAATTCTTGAAATTGGTTCTGAAATCCCGGAAATATATGGAATTGGAACTTGACGTATTGATTCTTTGTTGTTCTGGATTGGATTGTAGGAATTGAACAGATGTTGTGTACTTTTTTTTGGAGAAGCCAATTAATTTCATGTGATGTTTGATAGTTGAAAGTTCTTTCTGTAATTCATGAGGAGTTGAACAATTAGTTCTAGCTTGTCGAATTAAACATTTTATGATTCCTGTTTTTTTGATAAGGATGATGGGCAGATTGTTTGAAAATGTAATGTCCAGTAAAAGTGGATTTTCTGTAAACTGTTGTTGTCAGAATACCTGAAGGTGAATGGATGAGGAGAATGTCTAAAAAGGATAACTTGTTGTCTTTTTCAATCTCTATGGGAAACTTAATAAGAGGATGTAAGGAATTGATTCTGGCTAAAAAGAAAGGTAAGGAATCTCTGTTGTGAGACCACACTGAAAAGATGTCATCTATATATCTCACCGAAAAGAATGGTTGAGGGAATATAGATGAAATATAGGTGGATACTCTTAGTATCCCCTCAGTACTTAATTTTGTCCATCTTTTGTCTGGCAGTGTATTAATATGGCCAGTCCATCTCCACAACACTTCACGATATCTTCTACTCCAGTCATCCCTCTAAATTCTAGTATTTCTTATTCTATCCCTTTTTGTTATGTGGAGCATTCTTCTCTCTAAGGCTCCTTGAGCCACACGCTTCTTGGTTGTTGCACATGTCTCACTTCCATAAGTAAACACATATATTAAAGAGCTTTCCTTTTTAGGCATATATATAAATCTCCTAAAAGGTAATTTTTATACAGACAAAATGCTTTGTTTCCTTGTGTGATTCTTCTATTTATTACTTTACCTGGTTTTATTCTTAAAACTAACTAACTGACCAAGGTAAATATAGTCCTTCACAATTTCAATACAATTATCTGTTAATTTTAGTTTGTTTTATCTGAATTTGTCATCAGTTTGGTTTCAGTTAGATTAATCTTTAAACTTTCTATCAAGGTCATTTAGCATTTCCTGAGACTTCTTTATTTTCTGCTAAAAGAACAATGTCATCTGCAAAAAGTAAGTGATTGATTGATGTAATTCAATAGTTTTCCAATGAGACTTTCTTAAAGACTTCTAATGTAGCAGACAACAATTTGGGTGATATAGGATCTCTTACCTTACTCCTCTCCCAATACCAAATTCCTCTGATGTTCTAGATTTTTACCAGCTGCTGAGTTTTGATATACAGTGTTTAATAATAAGATATACTTTGTTGGGATGGCTTGTTTTAAGCTGTTCATTATTTCTGATTGATATGGATAATCAAAGGTTTTCAACCACCTCCATTCCATGCCACCAGCCTCATATCCATTCCAATTTCTTCAACTTATGTAACAGATTTCCATGCGTTATTCTGTCAAATGCCTTTGCAATATCATCCAGCAGTATCATGTAGCCACTTCCTTTATTCAATTCCATGGTCTCTTTATTATATAATGTGTCATGTTGGAGGTTTAATGGAATATTTTCAGCACTGGGAAAGGGTTAAACCTAATTTTAATGTTTCCAATATTTGTCTGTCATTGAGACATTAATACAAATAACTTCTGTAACAACACATCAAATACAATACAATATTAAGTGAAACATGTGGATGACTCTAAAGTCCTACCTAGGTGGTTCACCCTCCATGGGTATTTGTAGGTGGCCTAGAATGTAACATGGTATCTCTGATAATTAATGCTTCCCAAATCTTGGGAAGTTTTATGCAACCCTATTTATTTAAATTTGGCTGATTTCTGAGTGCTGCTGCAGAATCTATAAGCAGTGTTTATTTTTTGAATTTACTATTGTGGACCATGGTGGTTTTTCTCCAGGGGATCCTGTGGATTGTATCCAAAACATGGTTTGCAAGGCCAGATTGACCATAGTGGTTGCAGATGCATGATTTGTGCTCTTCTAAATGGATGGTTGTTGATCTGCCTGTCTGTCTGAAGTAAGCTATCTTGCAGGAACAGGGTACTCTATATACTCCAGGCACTGAGAGAGGAGGAAGCTGATCTTTGGATCCTGGCCAGGGAATTTGGGAGGAACTTCTGTAATCGTTGTAGTCACTGCAATTTTTAATTCTGTAATCGTCATAGCCACTGCAAAGGAAGGTGTTGTGTATGTTGTTGGGTTCGGCTGAAAGGGAAGTTCCACTGGAACAAAGCTTGTGATCTCTATTAGTTAGAGTTTTAATAATGCCATATTGTTGAGAGGGGTGGTGGTGGGAGAGTTTGTGAATATATCTGCTTGTGTGAGTAAGTTTTCTATATACAGAGAAGGAAAGGTTATTATTAGGAAGGCATGTTACTAAGGTGTCTAGGAAAGGTAAACTATTGTTATTTTCCTTTTCCTTCGTAAACTGGATTCTTGGATGTAGGCTATTGATGTGACCGAGGAAGGAGTCTAATGTATCTGGGCCATGAGACCAAATAGGGAACACATCATCTACATATCTTAGCCACACAGAAGGTTTGAGAGTGGCTGAGTGTATGGCTCATTTTTCAAAATTTTCCATGTAAAAATTGGCAAGCGGGGGGGGGGTGAGAAGGGGGAACCCCATAGCGGTTCCCTCTATCTGTTTGTAGATTTTGTTCTTCCAAAAAAAAGGAAAAGGAAAAGGGCTCTAAGATATCAGAAGGAAAAACGTTTTTAAGAGTGTTAAAGTGTCACTTAAAGTAATATTGGTAAACAATGAGGTGACATCAAAGCTTACCAATAAGTCAGTATTATTTAAAGTTAGATTTTCAATTAAGGTTTTAAAGGTAGAGTTTTTTTACATAGGATGTGTTGTAAGACCAGTGGGGGAGTCAGAGAGTTAGCCAGTTGCTTTGACAGTTCGTAGCAAGGTGTATCAGTGGCATCTACTATAGGTCTTGCAGATTATATAATGTGAATAAATTACTAAAGAAGGTCTACCTTTTAAATGCTGTGCTGTCCCCCTATAAAGTATCATATTCCTATCAACTTTTTCCTGAATTTTACCTTTAACCAACTTTTCCAAAACTTTAATCACCACTCCAGAGATACTAAATAGTCTGGCTCCTTCTGTGTGGAGTAATTGCTCTCTTTCCACTTTCTTGGAACCTTACCAGAGCTGAGATTTAGATTAAACAGCTTCATCAAAGGAACTGTCAGTTCTCCTGCACATTCTCGTAGCACACCAGCTGAAATACCATCCAGTCCCACTGCTGCATTCGCACTGATACTTTTCAGTATGTTGAGTACCTCCAATTCATGTTGCATCAATTCTCACCTCAATCTGTCGCATCAGTAACTGCAAAGTCTTAACCTGGATGATACACCCTTGCAAAGTGGTCACTTAGTAATTCAACTATTTCTTCTGCTTCTGTCACTTTCCTGCCATCAGCACTGAGTAGTTATGCTTTCATAATCATTCTTACTTGCTACATAGGAAAAATAAACTCTTTCAGATTTACTTTGGCTTACTTAGCTAATTTTTTCTTATAATCTGGTTTAATTTTCCTCGGCATACTAGTTACTTCTTGCCTGCACTTTGTATTGCTCATGGGCATGCTGCTCACCTTTTTGTTTATATTCCTTCCATAATGCATTCTTTATTCAGATGCAACACCTGCTTTATATTGATACTCATCCACTTATACTCAGTTTATCCTCCTGACCCTGGTTATGCAGTTCAGATATCGCTTAAATAATCCCTGTCCACTTCACTATGTCAATAGTTCCATGCACTATTGACATTCATTCCTTGTAGCTTCTTATGCCATGGAACTACTCCAATCTTCCACCAAGTTGTCATAATCACCAACTTTGCAATTCCATATAAACTCATTCTTGACTGAGAATTCCACATGTTCAGCAGCCTCCCAGAACAAGACTGCATAGTCATTTTCCCTCAATCAGAAGTTGCTACTGCAGTTATACATAGATCTTCTGATGCTATTATCAGATGCAACATTCTAAAACCCCTGATCCCATTCATCACCTGTTATTTCAGGTAATTATCTCTTAGTAAATTTATAAATCCATTTCCATCTTGCCACGTACTTTTTGCTCCTTCCAATTTATATCCCCACAGTTGATGTCTCCCATGATAACTGCATGATCTGCACTCATTGTGCTAATCTGCTGATGCATGGTATCCACATCTTCTTCTGGAGAGCAGCAACCAAAATACATTTGGTCCTACTGGCCTCTATCTCACATCAGATAGCCTCAAACGATCCATCTCTTCATTCAAGAAGCTGTTTTCATATTTCTAACTATAGGGTTGGATTTGGCACAAAGAACTTTTAAATAAACTCAGATCTTATGGTATGTATTCCATCTTTTACAACTGGATTGCAAACTTTTTCTCTGGGTGCACACTATATGTAATGAATCTTTATATTCAAACTTTGAAATTAATGATGGGATACTCCCAGAACTCTGTTCATTTACATTTATATATTAGCAACTTTCTTCAGTTAGTCTAGAAATCCAATTCATAGTTTTCCTGATGACAGTACAAAACTGTGAATTGAATTTGCATTCCTATTTTTCATTTGATATCCTTGAACGCCCAAATAACTTTATAATATCTACCTGCAGAATCTTAAACTCTTGATTTCTAGTCATTTCCAAACACAGTGAGGTTAACAAGATTATCAATGGGGGTTTGGACAACTATGTTCATTTAATTCCTGCAAAATGCAATTCTACACTGCATAAAAATTATTTTTTATTAAAAAAAATCTGTGAAAAGCACCTCATGGTGCAGTTTGAAGAAATATACAGACAGTCCCCAACTTACATAAACTCATTTATGTAACTTCTGGTTTACTATTTTTTATAAGTATTTCATAATTTTAATAAATATTAATTTCATTAACATTCAATAACTGGTGAAATTGCCATGTACTATCTTACTTGAGCTTAAATAAAATGAATAAATAATGTAATCATTTCTAAGTCTAAATAGAAATCTATCTGCAAACATTATGACTAACCATTTCATGTGAATAACCAACTTCTGTTTTAACTTGATGATATACAACAGTTACAGATATAGAGGATACTAAGACAGTGGAATATAATTAAGTTTTATATTAAATTTTAAATAATTCCTCTATTTCTTCTTAGAACTTTCTGTGGGATCACAGACACAGTTAAATCTCATCGTTTAATTTCTCACTTTGAAATTTGCCTGCTTAACTCTACTTGAAATTTTATTCTAGAAGTTTGTATTCATGCCTAGTTAAATGTTTAACTCCTTTCTTTGCTTAATCACTATTGCCTGAATTATCTTATTATTATTATTAGAAATATCTCACCTGTTTATGTCTTCTTAGTAACAAAAAGATATCACATGATCTTTCTATAATTCTGCTAGCTTAACTTCTTTTCAACTGAGGCTCCTTATGGTAATTGCACCTACTTTGATTCCAGAACATTTGTTCCAGTAGTTGACTTTTCACTGTTTGCCCAAGTAACCTAATGGAAACTTTTTAACTGAGTAGCCTAGTTTAACTAAGCAGTATGCCGGTCAGCTTGACATGTGATCCTGCTGCACAATGTTATACAAAATACAATGCGGCCAGCTAAGTCCCAAACAACAAACCCATCCTCATTGGTTCAGTATCCAGATGAACACTTAGTAATAACAGGACAACAGAAAGTTAAGGAATGAACATCTCAAAACCTACAGAAGGTTCTTCAAAATTATTACAGGATATGTGAAGGTCATCTCCCAGTTTTGACTCTTTAGGCTGTTAATATCCTGCACACCTACCTCCTCTCAAAAGTATATGACAGATAATGGTGTGATGAAAAATGCTATAGAGTGGGCATCTTATTGCACAATGGATATAATTTATCCATTCACAATTCAATACAATGGATATAATTTATCTCACTATATCATCTGATTAATCAGCAAACCATTTTCATTGTCTGAAATACAGGAGCTCAGAAAAGATATCTAATATCATATTTTCATGGAGAATTTTTAAAAAAAGAGAAAATGTTTAGTGAATGCTTATATGTTTAGGTATTTTATGATCACAGGTTATTTCACAGGAATTAAGATGCTATTTATCATATGTGATTGCTTTTTTCTGAGCCGGAAGTCAGTTATACTTGCACTAATACGATAATGGCAAAAAAAAGATTTCTATTATTATTACAATAAAAATTCTTCTTACATATATTTTTTTTCTTAGAGAAACTGTTGAAACAATATTGTTTTATGGAAAAAAATCCATTTTGTATTCCATTAAAGTATCAGACTTAATGGTATATTAGAATCACCATGACAAGAGGAACCTGCTTCTACAGTCTCTCAATAGGCATATTTTCTGGATCTGTCTGTTTTGCAAGAGGGAAAATTCCTGCGATATGAGACTGACTAACCTACCTTCACTTGAAAAGCTTTTATAAATGTTTCTCGCATCCTAGACAGAATTCAAATCCAGTCTTTCCAATTAAACAGTGTTATCACTACTGACAGCACTAAGGAAGCACTGAAAATTTCTACATATATAGCTATACTTCTGAAGAATATGTCAAAATCCTTAGGTTAAAATATCATGTTCAAATTTTTTTTAAATAATAATCTCACCCATGTGAGAAACCCATATCACAAAAGTCATAAACGAATAAGATAACTGGTATTGTTGGTAAGTAAAGGATAGATAATTAAGCTCTGCTCCAGAGACCAAACATGGTAGTTTCTCATTTGGACATTTTAGGATTCCTTGCTTAACAGTATCGCACACCAAATTTTAGTTTTCTTTTTATGTGACACCCACCCAAAAAAGATTTATTTGTAAACCTAAATTGCATTTGTACCATGAATACACTGAGGATCCCCCCCCCCCCAATTTTTATTGCTTTTTATATATATATATATATATATATTTATAAAAATAAATTTAACTGACTAGAACCTGAGAAAGTATAACAAAAACTTTTAATACATCACAACTAGTTTCATCGGTGCTCCGACTTCTTCAGGTGAGAAATAAAAAACATAAGATATAAAAATAACAAGGTAAAAAACATGGACTTTCCAGCTTAATAAAAAGCAGAATAGTAACAGTCATATTTGAATAGGTGACCGCGTGGTTACCGTTGGCATGAGTTGAATGTGTGCAACAGCTAATTTTAGAGCGCCAGTACTAAATGTTGAAAAACATCTATTACTAGAAGTTATAACAATAATATATATATATTTTTTTTTTTTTTTACATAGTCTGGAAAGCCTGTTCTAGAGACCAAACATGGAACTTTTTCAAGCCTCCAATAAACAGGGAGGTGGTCTCACACTGGAAAAATGAAATTCATCTCTCACCTATAGACAATCACAAACATCCATGTCCACAGCTGGATTGAAACTGGAGGTTGGCTAGAAATCAGATATGCCAACCAGACTGCTAATGTTGAAAAACATCTATTACTAGAAGTTATAACAAAAATTCCCACAGATTATTGATTTCAAAGCAAGAAAAATTATGAATTAATAATCTTCTTTTTGTTTTTGGTTTTTTATGTTCATATTAAAAAGTGTGTAATAATAGCTGAGGGAAGGAGTGTATTTCTGATACTTGTTTCTTTTTCTTAGCTGCATGCTATTGCAATGCATCTTAGATTGAAGAAGATTTATATAAATATAATATTTGTAACCCACAAATTAGAGAAGAGTATATCATGTTTTATTGTACTTGTAAGGATGGTGAATGTCAGGGAAATACTTTTAAAGATGTAGTTGGTCACATGAGTAAGTGTGAAATGGGTGCACCACATAC
The DNA here is from genome assembly GCF_054136105.1 of Typopeltis vanoorti. Lineage (NCBI taxonomy): Eukaryota > Metazoa > Arthropoda > Arachnida > Uropygi > Thelyphonidae > Typopeltis > Typopeltis vanoorti. The sequence goes on from NC_143558.1 coordinate 111,061,972, forward strand.
ATTTACTATATTATAGTGTATATTACTTACTTCTTATACATCTTATTACTTCTAATACTATCTTTAAAAAAGGTAACAGAGATGACTCTAAAAACTACAGAGGCATTAGCATACTAAATTCTTGTTACAAAATATATCGCAGAATTTTAAATAGCAAACTAATGAAATATTCCAAAAACTTTATTTTAGAAGGACGGAATGGTTTTAGAAAGGACGATCATGTATAGACCCAGCCTTTTGCCTAAAATTAATAACAGAGAAAAGAAGAGAACACAATTTAGAAACAAATATTGTATTTATTGACTTTGAAAAAGCATTTGACAAAGTTAAAAGAAACATTATTTAACATATTAAAAGAAAGACAAATACCAAATAATATCCTAAAAGCTATCACAAGTATATATGAAAATAATCAAATACAAATAAGATTAAATCACGAGCTATCATATACGAGAGAGATAAACCAAGGGGTCCGACAGGGATACCTCCCCTCAGCAACTCTTTTTAATATCTACTTAAATGAAACAATAATAAAATGGAATAAAAATTTCCATCAGGTATTAAACTTTCCTCCTACTGTGAACTTAAACACCCTTCTTTTTGCCGACGACCAAATAATAATTACAAATTCTGAAGATAACTTACAGAAAGCTATTTTAGATCTAAATGAGATAGCCAAAGATTATGATATGATAATATCAACAGTAAAATCAAAAACAATAACTTTAAAGGACAAGATCCAACAGGAACTAAGATAGTAATTGATAACAAGATCTTAGAACAGGTGAATTCATTTAACTACCTAGAATGTATGATCACATATGAAATTGAAAAAGATATAGACGTAAAAATTGCAAAATATTTAAAAATAACAGGTGTAATTAACTCTATATTTAAACCAAACCTAGCTCAAAAACAAACCAGACTAAAAGTATACAATACATTAGCCCTACCAGTCTTATTGTATGGAAGTGAAATCTGGACAATAAAACAAAAAGACAAATGAAGATTAATAACAGCAGAAATTAAGTTTATGAGAAAAACTACAAAGTATATTCTATTTGATCACAAAAGAAACAAACAAATTATGAAAAAATTAAACCAAGAATCAGTAATAGAAAAAATAAATAAAAAATATAAACATAAATGGATGGAACACATTCAGAGATTACCAAAACAAGCCTTAAAGTACAAGCCATTAGGAAAAAGAAAACCAGGATGTCCTCTTGAAAGATTCAATGATGACTTTTAAGGCTGGAACAGGCCACACTAGGCCTAAATCCTTGATATGCATGATGATTATTATTTTTTTTTTTTCTATAGATAAAAAATAGGCCTGGAGTGTCTTCAGAAGTGATCCTTTCATCACTGTCTCAATTTCCCATCGTCTAGTTATAGTTTTAATCTCATTTTAATCTCTTTTGTATAACTTCATAACAATATAAATATATGTAATCATCTACTACATTTATTCTGTTATGTAATCATCTACTATATTTATTGTTCTGTGGACTGAAAAGACGATTTGTATGAAGCATTCTATGCTACAGGCTGGGAAACAGCTGTATTTTTTAGATTTGACTAAGATTTGTTAGTATTTAAAACTCTTTATGTCACAGGTAGTGCTAGCTCTGTCCATAGTAGCAGATACTACTAAAGACAATGCTAAGTTGTACTGCTCAGCTAAGTCATTACATTTTAGTAGATATTAATGATATTGTTATATATATTTGGTGGTATTTTGTTTATTTTTGACTGCATTGTTTAGTCAACTATTATTACACGAGAAACTTTCAGAAACATTTTTCGTTATGGCACAAATGCGTACGAGTAAAATGGTGACCAAGACATCGATGTTGACTGATATCAACATGTGGAATTTAGCTGTAGCATGTGCTTAATGTATTCATTGCTGAGATTGAATGGTTTGTGGTATGAGAGTACAAATGGAGAAAATGTCTGTCATAAATATTTCATAAGTGAGTTGCACCAGGAGCAAAAGTGACTGATATTATGGATACAAATCCGGTCTTATATGACTTTTAAGGCTGGAACAATAAAACCACAATAAAGTATTGTGGATAATGTAGCAGAAGCAGTGAATGATAGGTGCACAATACATGAATGAGAGTTTGAAGGAAGTAGCTGAAAGTAATAATGTGGATGATGAGATACTAGCATGGAAAATTGCATGCTCACGTGGACTCCTTCATAGGACAAAACGTGAGCTCGAGTGACTGGAGAAATGATTGGCATGTGGTAGGTACAGGACAGAATGAAAGAATGATCAAATGGGAAAAGCATAAAAGTGCAAGAAACTGGGAGAAAAGAGATAGTATTGTATAGGGATTCGAAGATAAGAATTAATGAGAAAGGGAAGAAAACATTTTTCCAGGTGCGAAGATAAAGGATGTTTGTGAGGCTCTAAGTATGCAGAAGAAAGAAGCAAACTAGCTAAGTGTTTTGGCAGACACAAATGATTTGCAAGCTGAGAAATATGTAATGAAAGAAGATATGAAAGAGTTTCGGTAAGAAAATATCTTGAGTAGACATATTACTTAAAATTGTAATAACAGAATTAACTCAATTGAAATATTATTTATTAGTAGAATTTTCGCCTGAGTATCACAGGCATCTTCATGTACATGTAAAAAGGCTAATTAAACAATAACTGACAATTCCAAAAGGCACCACCTAAGTAGCTAATCTAAGATAACTAAAAAGGTCATTAAATTTCCTTACTTATTTAACTAAATAAATACTAAAAAACTAACATTTATATATATATATATATATATATACAATTAAAAAGTTTTAGGAAAGTTTAGCTGATTTAAAAAAAGTACTATCTCCCACAAAGGGGATAGACGTAGACCATCGGATCTGTTTAAGTTAGGAGAGTGAAGTAAAGTTTCACATGTTTCTTTATAAAGCCATTCCATGAGGAACCGACTTTGTGAAAGACTCTTGTCTTGTTACAATGAACTCTGTCTAGTGTTGATGGCATGCTCTGCAAGTCCAGACTGTTCAGGTTCAAGGTATTGAATATAAGACTTGTGTTCTTCTAGCCGAATAAAAGCAGATCTTCCTGTTTGACTGAAATGAGATAACCCACAAGAGCAAGGAATCTGGTAGACACCTGGATGACTGAGATGTGGAAGCTTGTCCTTTGGAGAAGTGAGAAAGATGGTGATTTTTCTGATGGGTCAAAAGGCAACAAAAATATTTAGTGGCTTTAAAACTTTTGCTATGCATTCACTAATGCCTTGCACATAAGGGATAGGAATATGCATTATTTCTTCTGTATTTGAAGATGAAGTTATATCAAAACTAATCAAAGCTCTTTTGATAAAAGAATTCTTATATCCATTAGATAGAAACGAGGAAATGATATATTGTAACTCTTTCTGTAATAGTTCTTTTGAAGAACAAAAGGAGTGGGCCTGATGAAACAGTGTTTTAATAGTTCCTGCCTTCTGACTGAGATGGTGATGAGATTCAGCATGGATATAATGGCCTGTATAAGTCTCCCTCTTACAGATTGAGAATGGTAGGTTACCATCTGGTTGACAAAGAATTAAAAGATCTAAAAAGGCTAACTACAACATTTCACCTAGACCTACTCATTGGTTCAGATATGTAGATGATATTTTTGCTATCTGGAATGGCTCTTCTGATGAATTAAAACAGTTTTTCTCTAAATTAAATGCACTTCATCCAAGGATCCAGTTCATCCTAGAAGCAGAAGCAAATAAGCAGTTAGCCTTTTTAGATCTTTTAATTCTATGCCTTTTTTTTTGGTTATCTTACATTAGCTACTTAGGTGGCACTTTTTGGAATTGTCAGTCATTGTTTAATTAGTCTTTTTACATGTATTGAAGATGCCCGTGATACTCAGGCGAAAATTCTATTAATAAATAATATTTCATGAGTTAATTCCATTATTATAATTTTAAGTAATATGAAAGAGTTATGAGTGGAAGCAAAAATGAAGAGTAAGAAAGTAAAGATTGTGAATCTGCATTAGTATGATAGGACAGAACTGAGAAGAAGGGTCATGATTGCCAGTGAGAAGATGTAGAAGGAATGGTGTAGAAGGAATGGTGTGCAGTTTATTGATGTATGAAATGAATTTGATGCACAAAAGGACTTATATGCCAACAGACTACATTTAAATAGCTTTGGAGTTAAATATTTGGAGAAAGTGTTGTTTAGTGTGAGCGCAAACTAGGGAATCCATTGTGTTAGGGCTTAAGTGCTGTGCAGGATTTATGTTGAAGGTTTAATGAAATAATTATCAGCACTGAGAAAGGATTAAAAATAATTTTAACACATTTGCTGCCACACTACTTCGGCATAGTCTGTTCCCGTACGCCGAGCAATTTCACTTCTTCAAGATCAGTACGGTAATCTCGTTGCCGGCAGTAAGCATCATACGAGTATACTCGTAGTTGGCTTGTGCAGAGCATATACCATCTATGAGAATACACAGTTTTGATGTAGTTGGCAGCGAACGTGTTTTTTTATTATTATTATTATTACGGGCAACTCCAGGGAGTCATTAGACTCATCGAGGGAGGCCCCAAATCATATTCATCACAACTATTCGACATTCATACAGTATCTATCATACCTCGCCTTAAACTCATTCACTGTCACAGCATCCACCACAGACTCAGGGAGTGCATTCCACTCATTCACTACTCTAAAAGTAAAGAACCCAGCTCTAACACCTTTACTAACCACACTTTTGCCCAGTTTCCATGGATGTCCCCTAGTCCTCCCACAACCAGCCCTGTTCTCAAAAATATCTTCTGAATTAATTTTATAGAAACCCTTCAGTAATTTGAATGTCTCAATCATATCTTCCCTCCTCCGCCTATCAACCAATTTTTGCAACCCACAAATCCTCAACCTGTTCTCATACGGTTCATTCCACAGACCTGCTATCATCTTGGTCACTCGCCTCTGGATCCTCTCCACCTCCTCCCCATCAAGAAGAAACCTAGGTGACCAAATCTGAGCACAGTAGTCGAGATGAGGTCTTATCAAGGCTCGATACAGAGGAACAATAACCTGCTTGTCTCTGCTTGTCAACGTATTCTTCAGCAACCAAGTGATTTGATGAGCTGATTTGGCCACTTTTGCAATGTGTCCCCTAAATTTCAATTCCTTATCCACCAACACTCCTAAATCTCGTGCCTCATCAATTTCCTGGAGCACGGTTCCACCAATGCAGTAAACTGCCTCCCATCTTTTCACCCCAAAATGCATAACCTTACATTTTGCCACATTAAATTGACATCCATTCTCCCTAGCCCAGACCTCCAATCTATCCAAATCATCCTGCAAAATTTTGACGTCATCTGCATTCACTATTGCCCTACCCAACTTCGCATCATCCGCAAACAAATGAACTGTTCCTCTCAGATCCTTTCCTATATCATTTATGAACAAATTAAACAGCAGTGGTCCAAGAACAGATCCTTGTGGTACACCACTAGTCACAGGCCGTCTTGTGGACTCTACTCCTGAGTAAACCACTCTCTGATATCTCTCCGTCAACCACCCTCCTATCCATCTCACCAACCCTATGTCCATTCCCATATGCTGCAATTTACTGATTAGAATTCCATGTGGTATCCTGTCAAAGGCCTTAGCAAGGTCCAGCAGAATCACTGTAAACCCATTACCCTTATCCAGTTCAGCCGTCACTGTGTTATAATACGTGAGCAAGTTACTGAGGCATGACCTACCCTTCACAAAACCATGCTGTCCCCGATACAGTATCCCATTTTCTTCTATCCAATCTTGTATTTTCCTCTTGACTATTTTCTCTAAGACCTTGATAATGATTCCTGTTATGCTGATTGGCCAGTAATTTTCAACAGCAGCCTTGGAACCACCTTTGTGCAGTGGAACTATTTTCCCCTCTTTCCACCCCCTTGGGACTGACCCAGTCCTGAGGCTCAAATTAAACATAATGGTCAAGGGCACTGACAATTCTTTGGCCGCTTCACGTACGACACGAGCTGGTATACCATCCAATCCCACAGATGTATTGACATTGAGGTTCTGTAATAGACTAGTTACCTCTACCTCATTCATCACAATTCCAGTATAAGCTGTTGGTTCTTCCATTCCTACAAGGTCACCACCTGGATGATATACTCTTGCAAAGTGCTCGCTCAGTAATTCCACAACATCGACTGATTCAGTTACCTCCCTACCCTCAGCATTTTTTAAGATCATTCTACCATGAGCATTTTTCCTTTTACTTGCAACATATTGAAAAAACTGTTTGGGATTCTCTTTAGCCTGCATGGCCAATTTCCTTTCGTAATCTGCTTTTGCTTTTCTTACCACCCTTGTTACCATCCTGGCCTGAGCTTTATACTGTTCATGCACCTGATGGTCACCCTTCTCCTTAAATTCCCTCCACAATTGTTTATTTTTTTGCAGCTCAAGCTTAATAGTGTTATTCATCCATTTAACCCCTACCTGATTTATTATTCGGACTCTTGGTATACAGTCAACCATTGCCTCCTGCAAACAGTTCTTAACCACCTCCCATGCACCATCAACATCCAGCCCTTGCAGTTTTACATGCCATGGCATTGAGCCAAGCACACACCTAAGCTTGTCATACTTACCAGCCCGGTAATTCCACATATACCCTGTCTTAATTGTAAATTCGACTCCTTTAGCCACCTCCCAAGTCATGACCTTATGGTCACTCTCACCAATTGGTGGCAACATGGTCATGTTCGTTACAGCTACATTCTCAGTTGCAATTACTAGGTCCAGCACTCTCTGCCCCCTGGTATTTTCCAATACATGTTGCCGTAGATAGTTGTCCCTTAATAACTGCATAAAATCCAATTCCTTCCTCCCATGTGCCCTCTCCTCTTTCCAGTCAATGTTACCATAATTGAAATCACCCATAATAATTACCCTTCTTCCATTCATTTCTTCTATTTGCTTATGCATACTATTCCCACCATCCACTCCATCACCCGGTCTATAGCAGCACCTAATTGTATATTTTGTTCTGCTAGATTGTATCTCACACCAAACAGCCTCAAATGTGCTTTTTTCATCATCCTGCAGTTCAACTTCTATACTCCTTGGCTGAAGCTCATCAGCTATCATCAATAACACTCCTCCCCCCTTTTTATTCACCCTGTCACTCCTGAACACGCTATACCCATCGCATTCAATCCCACTAGCTTTATCATCTTCTGTCAGCTGTTTCACTAATACCGACAATCTGTGGCCTGGAAGTGCCAACCATGGCCAAAAACTCTTCCTTCTTGTTCCTAATACTCCTGGCATTAGTGTACATGAATCGCAGAAGCCCATTTGTCCCATACTTACTTTGATTCCTTATACTAATTATCCCATTCTGATTTGGTTCCTGGTGTTAATACTTCCAATATTTCGTTCTGTCACAGAGATATCTTCAGGGATTACTTCAGGGTGCACCACCTAGATAGGACTTTAGTTTCACTCACTACTGTATTGCTTTTGTGTGTGTTGTTACAAAAAGGTTTTTTGTAATCCCTGAAGATGTCTCTGTGACAGAGACGAAATATTGAAAGTATTAAAATTATTTTTAATCCTTTCTCAGTGCTGATAATTATTCCAATAAACTTCCAACATGCAAACTAGGGAACTAGAGATATTAGGGAGGATGAGTTCAAGCATGGGTCTGGCCACCCCCGTGATAAATGAGCATGTGTACAGTAACAATTATGCAATGTCGAATGGGATTTCATAGGTTCCCAATTTGAATGAGTTGGTAATGACATTACACAAGGGTAACTATAGGTACAAAGGGATGTTGAAATGCATGTACATGAATGCAAGAAGTATCAGGAATAAGGATGAGGAGGGATTGGTCAGTTCAACTTAGCCAAAAATTATAGGCATCAGTGAGACCTGGTTGACTGAAAATGATATAGTTATGGGGATAGAATGTAAAGAGTATTATATTTTCAAGGAGGATGGAGGGAACAGAACAGGATGTGGGGTATTGCTGATAATAGCTGAAGAATTACAACTGAAAAAATTAGAAGTTAAAGAGGATTTTAGGTCTAATGGAGATGGCACTTATTTGAGGTTGTCTGGTGTGAGATAGAGGCAAATAGGAAAAAAAAAAACATCGCAGGGTGCTATAGACAAGGGAGTCAACAGGAGGATGTAGATACCACGTATTGGCAAATTAACACAACGAGTGTAGGCCGAACAGTTATTAAGGGAGACTTTAACTATGGGGACACTGACCAGAGTGAGAAAAGGGGACACGCAAAATGGAAGTGGTTGTTACAGTTGTTATTCTCCAAGTCTAGATTTACCCTTCTTGGAGAATAAACTTCCAAATTGGAATAAGTGGATGAATAGGATATGGGATATAAAGCAAGAGTTGCAAAAAAAAAAAAGAAATCACTGCGAAGAAATATAAAGAAAAAAGTGATCAGCATACTCATGAGCAGTACAAAATATAAGCAAGAATGGTAACTAGTATGGTAAGAAAGGCCAAATCAGACTATGAGAGAGAGAGAGAGAATTAGCTAAAGAAGCCAAAGTAAACCCAAACGAGTTTTGTAGTTGTCTTGTCCTTTGAAGAATCTTAGATGTTTCCATGTGCTCCTTGAACTTTTGTTATGTAGCAAGAAAGAGAAAAATGACTACAGAAGGATGACTTTAAACAATGCTCATGGTATGCAGATGACTGAGCCAAAAGAACTAGTTGAGTTGCTGAGAGATCATTCTACAAAGATGTATCATCTAGGTGGAGATTTTATAGTTGCTGATATTATAGGGACACATATCAACATTGAGATAGATGTACAGGAGGTGTTCAGCATATTAAAAAAAAAAAATATGAATGTGAACACAGCAGTGGGATTGAATGGTATATCAGCTCGTGTACAACACTGATGTGCAAGAGAATCGAAATTGCCTCTGATGAAATTATTCAATCTAAGTCTGCTCTGGCAGGGTTCCAGAAAGAGAGTAAGATAGTACCAATACATAAAGGCAGCTCCAAGCTGCCTTTATGCATTGCAGCAAAGTATGTATGTAGCAAACTACAGACCAATTAACATATCAGGAGTGATTGTTAAAGTATTGGAAAAGTGGGTGAATGGTAAAATACAATGGGTGGATGTGATACTGTATAGTGGGCAGCATGGCTTTTTAAAGGATAGGTCCTGTCTTAGTAACTTATTCATGTTTTATAATAAGGTGACAACAGAATTAGATAGAGGTAATGACTACACCATGATACTGCTCAACTTTGGCAGGACATTTGACAGAATACCACATGGAAAACTATTACAAAAGCTGGGGCAAATGAGAATGGATATGATGCTAGTAGCATGAATAGAGTGGGTGGTTGACAGACAGACACCAGAGTAGTATATGGAGTGGAACTAGGAGAATGATGATGATGACTAGCAGAGTAACTCAGAGTACTAGGGCAAATACTCTTCAATTTGTATATCAATAACAAAAGGAAAGATTTAAGAGAGATATTCAGTTGTTTGCTGATAATACAAAACTGGAGAGAGCAATAGTTGATAAAGGTGATGTAGATATCCTACAGATGATTTAAATAAATTGGCATTATATGTTCCAAAATGTAAGGTTATGCACTTAGGTTGACATGGGTGCATATGGTGTATCATATTGATGGTATTGGATTGAAGGAAATTGATGAGACTAGGGACTTGAGGATAATGGTGGTCAAAGAGTTGAAGTTCAGAGGGCATATTGCAAAAGTTCGTAAAATAACTCAAAGGATTACTTGGATGTTGAAAAATATGCTAACAAGTAAAGATAAGGAAGTTATTATCTCTCTATGTAAGACTATGATTCAGCCACATCTTGACTACTGTGCACAGATTTGGTCATGTGAGTTTCTTAGGTGATGGAAATATATTCATTAGGAATATTCAACCTATATTCATTAGGAAATACTCCAAATGAATATAGGTTGAAATTTGTGGGTTACAAAGTTTAGTTGATGGGTGGAAAAGAGGAAACATGACAGAAACTAATATAAACGGTTTTATATTATTTTTATTAAAAGGGTTTTATAAATTTGCTGCAAGTGAAAGTTTTCAATATATGACAAATAAAGAACTAGGAGCAATCGTGGAAGTTATGTACGAATGGTTAGTAAAGGTCTGCAGACAGACCAGATTTTTGAGTGGAGAGTGGTGCGTGAGTGGAATGGAGTGCCAGAATTGGTTGCAAGTTTCCTAAAGGTGAATGGATTTAAGGAGAAGTATGATTAAGATTTGTGTGTATTATACTTAATTTGGATCTCCCACAATGAGTCTCTGGATTCCATGGAGATGCCATAAAATAATAATAATATAATGGAATCTCTGCAGATATTTATTTAACAGTTCAAACACTCTACCCTATGCAAGCCATTTTATATGTGAAATGATTCATAAAACATTCCCATTCTTGCAAATCATATTTAAGTGAAACCACTTAAATATGATTTGCAAGATCACCAGACTAACTCCTATATGCATATCTCATTCACAGCATGTGGTCCAAGTGTAAAACCTTTTAAAGTTGGGAATGACATTAAAAAAATAAATAATAAATAAATAAATAAAAAAGAAACATGAAAAATAGTAAATTTGTGACTAAGTTAATGGTGCATTTCAAATACTGATAAAAACTGATAAAGTATAATCATAAAAAGAAAGAATCATTTTTATATTAAATCACAATTTTTTATATTCTATTGAGCAAATTAGTTATACAACTGCTTGTTTATTTTTACAAGAAACATATTTGAGGAAAGATATGAAGCAAAGAACAACAACAATGATAAATAAGTTAAACATATTCCTTTGGGTCAAAATTTCATTAACGGTATCTTGACAATAATCATGACTTGCATGCACTTCATAACCATTGAACAAACCAGAAATATTCCAACATGACACACACACACACACACACACACACACACACACACACACACACACACACACACACACACACACACACACACACACAGTCCTAATTAATTATCCATGTCCTAAAACCTGATTGTCCATACAAAATATTCATTTTGAAATAAGTAAATATATGCATTATCATATACAAGATTATAATTTTTGATTTAATCATGCCAATGTACATAACATACTTACATACTGCAGTTTGTTATATAACTTTTGATTTTAATATGGAGTCTTTCAGTCAGATCATCTCTTATTTGAAAAAGAAAACTTATGAAATTTTGTCCCTTTAAAAAAAAAATTTCATAAATTAAAATAAAATATTAATAATAATATATTATTAAATTCTTTGAATAATATTAAGCAAATATTATTTGAAGAAAATCATATCCTACACTTTTTTTATTTTTTAATGGCAGTCCTATCCACAAAAAGTTAGAACTCTACACTTCAGGTTGGTTAATCTAAGCGTTATACTTTAAAAAACAAATGTGTACTTTCAAATCACCTCAGGCCATCAATTTGATGGTCTCAAACTACATGAGGGTGAAGAGTAAAATATTATTCACTCAGCCAATCAAGGTCAGCGTTACTGATTTAAGAACATAGTTAAATCTTTAAAAATTAACGAAGCATGAAAGTATATTCTTGGTTTAATCCTTTATCCAAGTGTAAGCAAGCAAAGTTTGCACATGAAGTAACTCCACAACTGGGCAACTCGTATATATAGAGGCTAATGACTTCAACATCACTTGCCTTGGTATCCCATAATGCAAAGCACATATCCTTGTGGACATGTATAATGCTATGCATAGGAAGGGTCACTACTCAGATAGGGTAGTGACACTCCCATCTTTAATTTATAGTATAACCTTTCAACAGAGTTAAATCTTCTAAAACTTATTTATTAGGTTGAATTAATTTAATTATTAATTTAATAATGATGAAAATATTATGCAAATGTGGCTATATGCTTACCAAGTTAAAGCATTAATGCCACATTCAGCACATGTGGTGTGGCTTTTGGCAAGCTGTTTAACAACTAGCCAAAAACCATTTACCATATCTGCATGGACCAAAGGCTTGGGTCATTCAGTGAGCCCAAAATAAAATCAGTATGGCATGAATTCATATTCAAAAGATCACCAGAATACTGTCAGTCATGAATAAGAGCATGCTCAGCTGGTAAACATGATGGCAAGCAATAACCATTCTGCAGTGCAAGAGTACGTGATAAAAAATTCTCTCATAAATTTAGGAGATTTCCTACAGAGATGTACTGTGTAAGATACATACACAAAGTTTAAGAAAGAGAATATAGTTCTGTGTGGGGGGGGGGGGTTCTGCTTGATACAAGTTTTATGATAGGAGAGAACTGTTGGCAGATGATGTTCGAAATCAAATACAGAAAATACAGCGCACACACACACACACACACGTCAACATACTGTACCTTCCAATGTGATTTAGACATGAGGCATTTGTTATTCACATGTGACATCATCTAATGCCATATGGTCATTCCTGTACCTCAACTGGGTTTTGAAAGTGAAGCTCTCTACTAGAAGAAGTGGTAGGTTGCAGATGCCCTTTCCACAAAGAGTTAGTGGGACACTCACAAACATCCATAACCATGGCAGAATTTGAACACACAGCCTCTTGCCTAGAGAGCAGATACTCTAACCACTCGGCCAACCAGGCTGGTGACATCAGGCGTAACAATTTTATATTATTTATTTCTAAACTGGCCAAAATAAATGATCAGGTTATTAATTCTGTATTTGTTATGTGAGTCAAGCTTCTGGATCAGTGGTTCCCAATCACTAAGATGTGATCAGTTACAACATGACACTGACCAAGAAGCAAAAATTGAAGAGAAACAAAAAAAAATAATTAAACTCTGTACTTTTTTTTAGTATCATTATAATGCACTTAACAAAAACATCAATGAAAAAAAAACAATAACTGACTATTCTGTAATGAAATTCAAATATATTCTAGGCAAACCCCAATACACAAAATTAATATCATCCATATTTAAAGCTGAAAAGAAACAAAATACAGAAATCATACATCAAGCATACACAATTCCTACAGAAGAAATCATAACAAGAAACTTTCCTAGGACCTAAGAATCACAATACTGGTTTCCAATCACTGAGACTCTAATATTACAAATCTCTGGTCAGCTAAAACTGCAACATACTAAGTGGAAACCCCTTTTATCGATTTTCATTTATCGATTTACAATTATTGCTTTCTGCTGAAAGAGAATACATACATATATTGATACATTTTACAAATACAGCATTAGTAATTTACTAAGACTGTAAACAACTTTAATAATGGATTCAATTCTTAATATATGTACTGCAACTAAAGTTGTATGAGGTACAACTTTAGCTGTATCTCATACAACTAAAAAGAGGGAAAAGAGGGAGGATCTAGTCTCACTTTATGAGTTCTTAATAAGTTACTATCAATATATTTAAAATGAGTTCTCTCTTAAATACTTTGAAGTTCCTGTACACCACCTAAAGGATGAAATGTTCTTCGCACATAAATGAAGTACTTTTAATTAAAAAACTTGACATCTGATTATTTAGAATGCTATGTTAGATACATACATAATGTGGCATGCAATAGTAATGTTATCAAAAAAAAAAAAAGAGAAAAAAAAAACTAGTCTCATCTTACCTCTGTTATCATGATATATGAAGAAGAAATTACACACTGTTCCAAAAGCTTCCACATGTTTTCAATAGTCTGTTCATCTTGATTCAGTATATCATAAAGAGAATCTCTCATATTCCACAAACGCTTAACGTCTGCTTTCTAGGAAAAAATGAAACCTGCACTTGTAAATGTAAAATCTTAATTTTTCTTTAAGAACAAATATCATAATGAGAAATAAGCTATATTATAGTAATCCATTCAAAACATAGTATATTCAGTAGAAAACTGTGATACTGTTAAAAATTTTATTAAATAATTGCACATTAAACCAACTATACATTGATATGTAGTGTAATTATTTCATATTTAATAAATTTAATTCATATTTAATTGATTTATTAATGATAATTAATGTATTCGATTAAATGTCATAAAAAATATATTAAAATAAATAATAAATAAATAAGATATATTACCATACTATAACTTGGTGAAACCTTGTCTTCTTCTTTAGCCTCTTTCTATTCACTGCTGGATATAGCCCCCCCCCTTAACTTTTCAGTTGTATCTGTCTTTAGCTAATGCCCACCATCTCATGTCAAACCTTTGTAAATCATCCATAGCCTTATGTATGGGTTTTTAAATGCAATATCCCAATATAGCAATATTATTTCTTTATAGGAGATTATTAAAGTGGTAACATTTTTCTGGGATTTTTTTTTTTTTTTAATACAAAAGTTTGAACAAATAACCACCGAAAATTAGCTTCATTAAAGCTTTAAGAAACAATGACTTCTGGTATATATTTAATAGTTAACTAAGCATTCAGTGTAGTAACAAATGTACCAAAGTGTAACACAGGCAACTAATGGCAAGATTCCATAAAATTTCAGTAGCTGCTGAAAACTAATAGATGGAAAGCAATAGTGAACGAAATGAAATGAATGGTTGCATTTAGTACCATGTATAGGAGGAAATTTGGGAGAGGAGGAACTAGTTCGCATTAGATGTGAAGCCCTGTTCATTGTATTCCTTGGGAAACACATGGGAGGAGAGGCTGTTTTTCCACAACACAGCTACAGAAATGAAGGAGGAAGAGAAATTTGTTCCATGAATATGGAGTTGGACTGTGAAAGGGTGTCGGGTGGCAGCTGCACATGTTTCAATGGATTCGAGAGAGGAGGGGGGGGAGAATTATTGATGTTAGTTCTAATCAACGTTTACCATGGAAATATTAATAGAAGAAGCCTGCAGTGGATATTAAATGCCTCTGCAAGTGGTTGGAGTACATTAGTAAGATATGAGGCATTAATCAGTCTGAATGTTGTTCTCTTCTGTATTGCACTGAGTATTTATAGGGAACTTTTGGAAGCACCCCAGATGTGTGAGTAGTGCTCAGTGGATGGGCAGATTTGTGATTCGTTAGAGTTAATAGCTGTTCAGAGGAAATAATTCCTAGAGCAAAAGATTTTTTTTTTTTTTTTTTTTTTTTTTTTTTTTTTTTTTTTTTTTTGTGGGAAATAAGGCAGAACTGAGACTGAGTTTTGCAAAACTGTGTCCCTTCAAAGACTGGTTTGAAGTTCAGAGTTTATGTTTCCAGAGGTTGTTGGTCCATGGGTTGTGGTAGTTCATTTGGTACAAGGTTTGTCAACTAAGAAGGAAGAATGTAGTGTACTGTCATCAGCAAAACTGTATATTGCTCCAGTTGATGGTCAACTGAAGCAGGCCAATAATGTATAGAAGAAAGATAGTGGGTGAGAGGATAGAATATTGCAGGATCCCCAGAATTAGTTGTATAGTTAGAAGATATGTAATCTTTTAACTATACATCAAGTGCAATGTGCATCCAGTGAGAAAACTGGCAACCCAGTTGCAGAAGTCAAGGGACAGACCAAATGGTAAGGATTTGTCATCTTTCTTGGGAGTAGGTAGGATGTAGGCTAATTTCCAGGATGCAGGGGTAAATGCCAGTAGAGTAAAACAGCATAAAAATAGACACAGAATAAGAGTCAGCTCTGGAGAGCAAACTTTCGGAACAATTGGAGAAATGTTGTCAGGACTGGGAGACTTTTTGGTATCTAATTGGAACAGAATTTTTCTGATCACTTATTTGCTTATTTTTGATATTGGTATATACAGCAGTATATACAATTGTGTTGCACATGATCTCACATCAAATCATCTTGCTATATATTGTAAAAAAACTTGTAGATTCAACTACCAATCTACAGAATAAAAAGTTATTATCAATAATAATAACATTTTATTCTGCTTTTATATTACACTCAACATTTCAGCCTTCATGTAAACCATCTTCAAAAAAATATATACACAACATATATAAACAGAAAAGCTTATAGTATCATGATTAGAAAAAATGTAAGAATCTGCAACACATTAACACCACTAGAATTGATCAATATAATTGTTTCACATGATGTCAACATAAGGAATGAAATGACTATTACCAACCTGAAAATGAAAGTAAACAATAATTGTCTACACACATAGTAAATTAAGTGATATGGTGAGAGATTAGGTCCCATGATACAAGAATTATACATTACAACCTGGGATGGAGATTTAAAACTGACAAGCTCCTGGAGAAAAAAACCTACTTGCTTGAGGAACTTGATTTTCTTGGCACAAAGGTCACAAGAAAGAATTTATATACCCCCCCCACCCCCCACAAGAAGGATTATAAGTGTATCATCACAACATCTAGATTTGAAACTAGTTTAGTGACCAAAGAACCAAAAAGTGACTAAAAATTGAATATTTTTGTTTTCATCTCAGTCACCCAACTTCTTGAAGAAGTAAATCTTGAATATGAAGAATGCAAATGACTAATTTGTAGAGACAAAGAACTCAGGTTTCTAAGAACAGCAAAAAAAAGCTGTTCTATATAATTTTTATGTAAATCCCATCCATGAAAGTTTGTAAACCTATAGCATATTGAGGTGAATAATTCTGCTCCAGAGATGTTGAAACTTAATCCTCAGATAACAGCATAGGATCTCAAAGGCAATGAAATTCATCTACCACTTAGTTTTAAATGATGCAGACAATTCTTCTGCTTTCTCCCTGAATGATGCTCATGTTACACTGAGTGAAATAATAGGAGTATTTCTAGTTCTGCTTTATGTGTGAAACCATTATTTTAAAATAATATTAAAACTCTACAGAAATGACATGTTTTCTTTGAATGTACGATAGAAACTCAAAACTTCATAACTGGGTAAAAACAATGGCCAAAGAAGGAGATCTTCATTCCAAGTCCAAAAAATATTTTATAAAGGTATGATTAATCCAAATAAAGTTATCTTATTACTACTTCTTATAAAATTATGCATAACAAAATTGGGCAACTATAGCTTAGTCAGTATAGATGAAGATATTTGGTTGGAAAGACCTGGATTCGAATCCTGTCCAGGACATGAAAAACTTTTATCAGAGCTTTCAACTGAAGGTGGGTTAGCCAATCTCATATGGAGGTGCAAAATTCTTCCTCCTGCAACTTGGATTTTTCATCCTATGGAACAGGCAAACTGGACAGAAATATGAAATTTACAGCCACATCAGACAGTGCAAACAGGAGTAACTGCCTTATAATAATCAGCATTAGATTTTGATGAAGTAAATATGTGCCTAACATGAAAGGGAAGGTGGATGGAATGAAGCAAGTTTAACAAACTGACCATTAGAAAAAAAACGAAATTAGATTATTAAACAAATATGGTGAATATTGTCAGTAACTGTGCTGTTAATTTTCATATCTTTGAAAGGGCATTTTTTTTTAAATCAAACAAGAATTAACAAAGTTAAAAAGTTTGAAAAAACTATGAATGCAACTGAAAAGAAGTATAAATTGATTTCAAAAATACAATAGCAAAATTTCTTCAGAACACCAAAGATCACAACTTAAAAAGTGTAGTTGAAAATATGATCAAGGGCTGAAGATACGAAAATGGTGATGTAAAAGACGTGAGATTTCAAAAAAATATAAGAGATTGACTTTCTAGGTAACAAGAATAGAGAAAAATTAGCAGCTTATTAGCAAATTGTTGCTGGAAAAGGGAAACTACATGAGAAAAAACAACACCAAAGCAGTTTTTTCTCATGTAATTTCTCTTTTCAGAGTGTTATTGACTATCATCAATAACACTCTGAAAAGGGAAACTACATGAGAAAAAACAAAAGAGCAAGATTGGGGGTCACCTAATTATCAAAGCCAAATAACTAGAAGAAACCTCCACATCGACTTGAAGGAAAGCAGAAACCCGACTGAAGTCTGATCTCACCTTCATGTGGTGCATTATGTTAGTAGGTATCAAATGGGTAGTGAACAAGGATGTGGATGGCAATTTGAGACTTAGATGACCAAACTGTACCCTAATCATTTAAACCACAAATATATATGATGTATTTGTTTAAGCCACCAATACAGCATGATGAGATTTCATGTCAGCTGACGTGTCACCTGGTTAAACAAAGCCACTGCTGTTTTCATCAGGAAAGCAGTAAAAAGTCAGCTACTGGAACAGACTCCAGCTCAACATATAGAAGAACAAACCCAATATAAGAAGAACTGAAGATAGGAACTGTCAATATAAGGAACATTAATGGAAAGGAAATTGAACTTGCAGAAGAACTGGAAAAAGTACCACATGGACATAATTGACATCACTGAAACAAACAAGACAAAAAAGGTGAGATCATACTAAATAATAAGTATAGGATGCTTTATTTGGGTAATAACAATCAAGAAGTAGTGATAGCATTCGACACCAAGAATGAAGATAAACTTCTTGAGTGGAAGACAGTTAAAGGTAGAGTCGTGTGAGCAAACTTCGGTGAAAATGAACAAAGAAACTTATCTCTGCCTATGGTCCTACAGAAAGTTCTGCAAAGGAAGAATTTTTTGAGTCTATAGAGCTGGTAGCTGACATAAAGAAAATGGAAAAAGTGATCCTTATTGGAGATCTGTCTGTGCAGTTAGTCTAGTGGCTATGCGCTTCGCAACCATATGCCCGGGGAAGGAGTGTCCTAGGTTAGATTCCCATCGCCAACATGAGGAGCTTGAGGATCTTTCTCAGCCACAGCCAAGTTAGCCGGTCTTGGTGGTGGACAGCAGGGTTCCCCCCCCCCCCAGTTTATCTGGGATTTTTCATTCTGCAAGCAGGCAAACTGATCCCGCAAACACACAGGCTACAGTCATATGATATAGTATGCCAAGGAAGGCAACAGGAAACCACATTGCTCATAGTCATTTTACTAAATGGTGGAGTATATAACTGCCCCTAAACAGCTGAAAGGCTATAACTACAACTACAAAATTGAAGAGCTAAACAACAGAGTAGGAAATGAATCCCACCAAGCATAGAGAAATTTTCTGTGAATATCTGGAGAAAAGGGCAAGGCTAATAATAATAATGGTAAGTATCTGCTGGATTTCTGCTAAGGTTACAAGCTAGTATCATTACTAACCAGGGATTGGAATGGTTTTGAACCAAAATAAAATGTTCCCCTCAGAACAATTCAAAAAACTTTATAGATTTTTTTTTATTATCATAAATCTTTATATCTATGACATGACAAAATTTCATGCCAGCTGGGGCGTCGCTGGTTAAACAAGGCCCCCGTTGTTTTCGCCAGGGAACCAGAGCGAACAGCGACTGGAACAAATCTGAAAACAAACCCCAACTCAACATCACCAGAGTTAAAGATCGGTACTATCAATGTAAGAAGCCTGAATGGCAAAGAAATGGAGCTAGCTGAGGAATTAGATAAGTACCAGATCGACATAATAGGGGTGACTGAAACAAAAAAGACAAAAACTGGTGAGATCTTTCTGAGTAATAAATACAAAATGTTATATTCAAGCAATGACAATCAAGGAAAAGAAGGAGTAGCCATAGTATTCAACACAAAATACGAGGCTAATCTTCTTGAATGGCAGTCAGCCTCAAGTAGAGTCATGTGGGCAAATATGAGAATGGAGAACTGGACAATGAGACTTATTTGTGCCTATGGTCCCACAGAAGGTTCTACTAAGGTAGAAGTGGAGGAATTTTTTGATGATTTAGAAAAAGCAACTGACACAACGAAAAAGGAAAAGTTGGTCCTTGTTGGGGATCTAAATAGCAGAGTAGGAAATGATTGTCAGACATACAAAAATATTTTGGGAAAATTTGGAGAAAAGAGCAAAGCTAATAATAATGGCAATAAATCTATTGGATTTCTGCTCAGGACATGGACTGGTTATTACTAACACCATGTTCCAACATAAAAATGTGCACAAATTCACATGGAGAGAAGAGGCTAGGAATAATAAAAGTCTCATTGACTATGTTATTGTTGATAGTGATGTTTTCTCCCTGGTGCAGGACACCAGAGTGTACAGAGGATTTGAAATTGGAAGTGATCACTATTTAGTCTTGAGCAGGATAAAATTGAATTTCATATTGAAAAGAATAACATGTAAGAAAGTTTAAAAGCGAACAAAAGTTGAGCAGCTCTCAGATGTGAACTGCAGACTAAAATACACAAAGATTATTGAAGAAAAAATGAAAGAGTTTGAGAACAGGAATCAAACCTCGGAGATTCAGTGGCAAACTCTGAAGAAACATTGATTGATTCTGCCAGAGAAGCATGTGGTGAGGTTGTCTGCAAGGATAACAAAATCAGAACTCCCTGGTGGACACAGGAAGTTAAAGAGGCAGCGAAGGAAAAGAAGAAAGTTTATCAAAAGTTCCTGTCAAATAAGTCAGCTTGTGGTCTTAGAGAATACAGAGACAAATGCAAGAATGCTAAACACTGTGTAAAACTAGCTAAACAAAAGTCATGGGAGGACTTTGACAAGTATATAGAAAATAAATATCAAGAAGATGGCAAAATATTCTGGAGGTTGTTGAAGAAGCTTAGGAATGGAGGAAAGAGTGTTGTAAAAGGAATTAGAGATGATAAAGGTGACATGAAAACGGGAGAAAAAGATATCCTTGAAGTATGGAGTAATTACTTTGAAAAACTGCTAAATGAAACAAGCAGTGATGACAGCACAGTGGTAAAAAATACTGACCAGTCATGCAGTCAGGAATACATATCCATACTTGAAGTAGAAAAAGCCATCAAAGGCTTGAAATGTGGAAAGGCAGCAGGAGTAGATGATATTCAACCAGAAATGCTGAAGTATGGGGGTATAAAAGTCCTACTGTGGCTGCACTGCATAGTTCAGAAGGCCTGGACAGAGGGACGAATTCCCGATGATTGGAATAGAGATCCCATAGTACCCATATATAAAAAGGGAAATAAAACTGAATGTGAGAATTACAGAGGTATTTCTCTACCGAGTGTTCCTAATAAGATTTATGCCAGTATACTTGAGAAAAGGTTGAGAAGAATTGTGGAAGAAAAGCTTGGTGAAGAACAAGCTGGATTCAGGCCAAATAGAGGCTCTCAGGATCAGATCTTCACTTTATGACAAATAGTGGAAAAATCATGGAAATATAACAAAGATCTGTATTTAAGTTTTGTCGATCTGGAAAAGGCATATGACAAGGTGCCAAGAGAGAAGCTATTCAATACGCTGCAGTTATATGGTGTCAATGGGGCATTATATCAAGCAATACTTAGTCTTTATTTGAGTTGTGAGTCAGCAGTTAGAATTGAAGGAAGCACAGGAAGATGGTTTAATGTTAAATCTGGTGTGAGACAAGGATGTACATTATCCCCTCTGTTATTCATTATCTATATGGATCACATTATGAAGGAAAGTGGTATTAAACATGATATCAAAATTGGAGATGTTAATGTCAGCTCTGTGCTTTATGTGGATGATGTTATACTTCTAAATAAATCTGCTACAAGTCTGCAAGATTCTGTAACTAAACTGAATAGCTGTTGTAATAGATATGGTATGAAGGTCAGCAATAAAAAGACAAAGACAATGAAAATAGGCAGAATAATTGAAAATGTCAAGTGTGTTGTGAATGGAGAATCTGTGGAACAAGTAAAACATTTCAGCTACTTAGGCACGATTTTTACTGAAGATGGTAAATTAAATATAGAAATAGACAACAGAATCAGCAAAGCTGGTATAGTAGGAAGTCAAATTAATAAATTCATATGGAATAAGAGATCTGAGATATGGAATTATGGATCTGAGAGCTGAGTCAGAAGTAAAACACTTGACCAAAGACTAGAGACCGCAGATATGAGAGTCCTGAGAAAGATTATAGGCGTGAACAGATGGCATCAATGGCAATATCATATTAAAAATGAGGATATTAGGAAAGAACTTGACATTGTCAACATCCAGTAATGCGTTAGCAGAGCTAATCTCAGGTGGTATGGCCACTTAAACAGAATGGGCGAAGAAAGATTAGCAAAACAAGTGTTCTCTGCCAGGTTGGCAGCAAAACGACCCAGAGGAAGACCAAGATATAGGTGGATTGATACGGTACAAAGTGCCTTAGACGATAGAAATATAAGATCTGAAAATGTTGGAGTCTTGACAAGCAACAAACTAATTTGGAGGAAAATTGTTGATAGGAAGTTAGTAATGATGTAATTTTTTTTTCACGTAGTACTATCATATCCTGTACACCCCTTGAGGGTACATGGCAGAAATTTGATGATGATGATGATGATGGATATGAATTTCTAAAAAAAATTTTTTTTTTATTTTCAGATGGAGGATTATTTAATGAGAGCAGATTTTTTTTGCTCTGAACTGAAATGATTTATCATAGTGATAAAAAAAATTTTTCACTCCTCAGAATTAAATAAATCCTCAAAGAGAGATATCCTAGTACCTAAACATCAACTGTTTCAGTAGGACAGAAATATATTTACAAAATATTATTATTATTATAATTATGGGCAACTCCAAGGAGTCGACAGACTCATCGAGGGAGGCCCTAACATCATATCAAGAACAACTATTCGACATTCGCACAGAGTCTATCATACCTCGCCTTGAACTCATGCACGGTCATAGCACCCACAACAAACTCTGGCAGCTTATTCCACTTATTCACAACTCTCCAAGTAAAAAACCTAGCTCTAACACCCCTGCTAACCATATTCTTACCCAGCTTCCATGTATGGCCCCTAGTCCTCCAACCACCAGTCCTGTTATCAAAAATATCTTCTGGATTAATCTTATAGAAACCCTTCAGTAAGCTGAATGTCTCAATCATATCATCCCATTTCCACCTATCAACCAATTTTTGCAAATCACAAATCTTCAACCTGTTCTCATAAGGTTCATTCCACAGACCTGCTATCATCTTGGTCACTCATCTCTGGATCATCTCCACCTCCTCGCCATCAAGAAAAAACCCTGGCGCTCATATCTGGGCACAGTAGTCTAGCTGGGGTCTTACCAAGGCTCGATACAGAGGAACAATAACTTGTTTGTCTCTGCTTGTTAAAGTATTTTTCAGAAGCCAAGTGATTTGATGAGCTGATTTAGCCACTTTTGCAATGTGTCCCCCTAAACTTCAATTCCCTATCCACCAACACCCCCAAATCCCTGGGCTCATCAATCTCCTGGAGTACGGTTCCACCAATGTGATATACTGCTGCTAATCTTTTCACTCCAAAATGCATAAAAATAAAATACACTTTGCCACATTAAATTGACATTCATTTTCCCTAGCCCAGTCCTCGAAACTATCCAAATCATCCTGCAAAATTTTGACATCATGTGCATTCACTATTGCTCTACCCAACTTTGCATCATCAGCAAACAAGTGAACACTTCCTCTCAGATCCTTTCCTATATCATTGATGAACAAATTGAAAAGTAGTGGTCCAAAAACAGAACCCTGCAGCACACCACTAGTCACAAGCCATCTTTTGGACTCAACTCCTGAATAAACCACTCTCTGGTATCTCTCCATCAACCACCCTCCTATCCATCTCACCAACCTTATATATATCCCAATCTGCTCCAGTTTACTGATTAGAGTTGCATGTGGTATCATGTCCAAGGCCTTGGCAAGGTCCAGTAGAATCACTGTTAAACCCATTACCCTTATCCAGTTCAGCCGTCACTGTGTTATAAAACATGAGCAAGTTACTGAGGCATGATCTACCCTTCACAAAACCATGTTGTCCCCCATACAATATCCCATTTTCATCTATCCAATCCTGTATTCTTTTCTTGACTAATTTCTCCAAGACCTTGACAATGATTCCTGATATGCTAATCGGTCAGTAATTTACAATAGCAGTCTTGGAACCTCCTTTATGCAGTGGAACTATTTTCCCCTCCTTACACCCTCTCAGGACTAACCCAGACCCGAGACTCAGATTAAACAAAATGGTCAAGGGTACTGATAATTCTTTAGCCGCTTCACGCACGACACGAGCTGGTATACCATCCAATCCCACAGATGTATTGACATTGTTGAGGTTTTGCAATAGACTACTCACCTCCACTTCCTTCACCACAATTCCCATATAATCTATTGGTTCATTCATTTCTGCAATGTCACCACCTGGAAGATATATTCTTGCAAAGTGCTCACTCAGTAATTCAACTATATCAGCTGATTCGGTTACCTCCTTACCATCAGCATTCTTTAAAATCATTCTGCCATATACATTTTTTCTTTTACTTACAACATATCGAAAAAACTGTTTAGGATTCTCTTTAGCCTGCATGGCCAATGTTCTTTCATAATCCTTTTTTTGCTTTTCTTACCACACTCCTTACTTTTCTGGCCTATGCTTTATACCGTTCATGTGCCTGTCAGTCACCTTTCCCCTTAAATTCCCTCCATAATTGTTTCTTTTTTTGCAGCTCAAGCTTAATGGTGTTATTCATCCGTTTAACCCCTACTTGATTTATTATTCGGACTCTAGGTATACAGTCAGCCATTGCTTCATGCAAACACTTCTTAACTGCCTCCCATGCACTATCAACTTCTAGCCCTTGCAGTTGTACATGCCATGGCACTGAACCAATCAAACTCCTAAACTTGTCATACTTACCAGCCCAATAATTCCACATATACCCCATCTTAATTGTAAATTCCACACCTTTAGCCACCTCCCAAGTCAAGACCCTATGATCACTCTCACCAATTGGTGGCAATGTGGTCATATTAGTTAAAGCCAAATCCTCAGATGAAATTACTAGGTCAAGCACTCTCTGACCCCTAGTATTTTCCATTACATGCTGTCGCAGATAGTTATCCCTTAATAACCGCATAAAATTCAATTCCTTCCTCCCGTGTGTCCTCTGCTCACTCCAATCAATGCCACCATAGTTGAAATCTCCCATAATAATTACCTGCCTTCCACTCATTTCTTCTATTTGCTTGTGCATACTATCTCCACCATCTTTTCCATAACCTGGTCTATAGCAGTACCCAATTGTATATTTTGTTCTGCTAGCCATAATCTCACACTAAATGGCCTCAAATGTGCTCTTTTCTCTATCCTGCAATTCAACTTCTATTCTCCTTGGCTGCAGCTCATCAGCTATCATCAATAATACTCCTCCCCCCCATTTTATTCTCCCTGTCATTCCTGAACACACTATACCCATCACATTCAATCCCATTAGCTATATCATCTACAGTCAGCCATGTTTCACTAATGCCAATAATCTGTGGTCTGGAAGTGCCGACCAAGGCAAAAATTCTTCCTTCTTGTTCCTAATACTCCTAGCATTAGTGTACATGAATTGCAGATCCTCGTTAGCCCCAAAATATATACATATATCATTCCAATGCTGAATCTGAGGAAACGTCTGAGGATCAAAAAGGATTTATTCATTGGATATTTATTTGAAACCCCTCATACTAACACCATGTTCCAACATAAAGATGTACAAAAGTTCACATGGAGAGAAAACACAAGAAATAAGAAAAGCCTCATTGTCTATGTTATCGTTGATAATGGTATCTTTATGCTGGTTCAGGATACCAGAAGGAACAGAGGATTTGAAACTGGAAGCGACCATCACTTTAAGCAGGATAAAAATGAATATCACATTCAAAAGAACAGTATGTTAAAAAAAGTTTTTTAAAAAAACATTAAAGTTGAGCTGCCTTTACATGTAAACTGTAGACTCAATTACAAGCATTATTGAAGAAAGATTGAAAACAATTACCAAACCTTAAAGTCTCAGTGGCAAACTCTGAAGAAAACACTGACTTTGGTAATAATAAAGAAAATAAATATCAGGAAGATGGCAAAACATTATTGAGGCTATTGAAAAATCATAGAAATGGAGGAAAGAGTACTGTAAAAGGAATCAAAGGTGATAAAGAATGTCTGGAGTAATTACTTTAAAAAAGTGTTAAAACAAACAAGCAATGAGAGAACTGAATATAAAAATTCTTTCAAGAGGAATGCAGAGTACATATCATTTTGAGGAAGAAAAAGCCATGAAAAACTTTAAATGTGAAATGAGACAGCTGGAGTGTTTTTTTTTTTTCTTTATTATATCTAATCCATACACAAAAGTTCACAAGACCTATAGCAGATTAGTGCCATGTGTGGACAAGTGTATAAGAAGAAAGGAGGGATCTGTTCACTGTTTGTTTGAACAGCTGAAGGTTGTAGTCTGGGTAAGGCAGAGTGGAGGAAGCTGTTCTGAAGAGTAGATAATATTCAACCATGAATGCACATATATGGAGGCATAAAAGTTTTGCAGTGGTTGTACTACATAATTCAGAGGGTCTGGTCAAAAGGTTGATTTCCAGATGATTGGAGTAGAGTTCTCATAGTTCCTATCTGTAAAAAAGGGAATAAAGTTGAATGCGAAAATTACAGAAGAATTACTCTACTAAGTGTTCAAGGTAAGATTTATGCAAGCATACTTGAAAAGAGGTCGAGAAAAATTGTGGAACAGAAACCTGGAGAAGAACAAGCTGTGTTCAGATCAAATAGAGGTGGTCAGGATCAGATTTTCACTTTATGACAAACAGTTAAGAAATCACATGAATATGATCTGTACTTAAGTTTTGGAGATCTGGAAAAGGCATATGACAAGGTGCCTAGAGAAAAGCATTTCAAAACACTACAGTTATATGAGATAAATGGAACATTATACAGAGTAATGTTCCATAGTCTATATTTAAGTTGCAAGAGTCAGCAGCAAGAACTGAAATACAGGAAAATGGTTTGATGTAAAATGAAATCTCTACTCTTATTCATCACCTATATCAACATTATCAAAAGAAGGCGGCATTAAACTGGATATTAGAACTGGGGATATCAAACTTTGTTCTTTGCTTTATGATGATGATGTACTCCTTAACATATCTGGACATCTAGTGCAAATCTCCAGGATTCTATGACTAAACTGAATAACAGCTGCAACAAATTTGGTATGAAAATCAGCAAAAAAAAACTATGAAAATGGGCGGGAACAAAGAAATCTTCAGTTGCATTCTGAATAGAGCCTATGGAACAAGTGAAATATTTCACCTCTTTAGGAAGTTTTTTAGTCAAGATGACAAGTTAAATCTGGAAATAAAACAGAATAAACAAAGCCGGTATGGTTGAGAGTCATTTGAATAAGAGCAAAACACCAAAGTGTTCAAGGTAAGATTTATGCAAGCATACTTGAAAAGAGGTCGAGAAAAATTGTGGAACAGAAACCTGGAGAAGAACAAGCTGTGTTCAGATCAAATAGAGGTGGTCAGGATCAGATTTTCACTTTATGACAAACAGTTAAGAAATCACATGAATATGATCTGTACTTAAGTTTTGGAGATCTGGAAAAGGCATATGACAAGGTGCCTAGAGAAAAACATTTCAAAACACTACAGTTATATGAGATAAATGGAACATTATACAGAGTAATGTTCCATAGTCTATATTTAAGTTGCAAGAGTCAGCAGCAAGAACTGAAATACAGGAAAATGGTTTGATGTAAAATGAAATCTCTACTCTTATTCATCACCTATATCAACATTATCAAAAGAAGGCGGCATTAAACTGGATATTAGAACTGGGGATATCAAACTTTGTTCTTTGCTTTATGATGATGATGTACTCCTTAACATATCTGGACATCTAGTGCAAATCTCCAGGATTCTATGACTAAACTGAATAACAGCTGCAACAAATTTGGTATGAAAATCAGCAAAAAAAAACTATGAAAATGGGCGGGAACAAAGAAATCTTCAGTTGCATTCTGAATAGAGCCTATGGAACAAGTGAAATATTTCACCTCTTTAGGAAGTTTTTTAGTCAAGATGACAAGTTAAATCTGGAAATAAAACAGAATAAACAAAGCCGGTATGGTTGAGAGTCATTTGAATAAGAGCAAAACACCAAATTGGCAGCATAGGAAGACAGTTTGCAAACAGTTTTAAATTATGGATCTCAGTTGGATTAGAAATAAAGCACTTGATCAAAAATATGAAAAAGATATGAGACATGAGAGTTCTGAGAAAGTGAAGTGAACAGATGGCATCAGTGGCAAAATTATATTAAAAATGAAGACAGTAGGAACTTGCCATTGTTTGCATTCAAGAATGTGTGCTCAGGATTTATCTAAGGTCACATGGAGGAGAGGGAGAGGTAAGATTAGCAAAACAGGTGTTTAATGCCAAGATGGGAGAAAGGAGACCTAGAGGAAGACCAAGGTCTAGGTGGATTGAGTCAGTCAGAAGTGCCTTAAAACAACAAAATGTTAGATACCACAACACTGGAGTGCTGACAAGTAATAAACAAATTTGGAAGAAAATTATTGATAAGAGATTATGAATAATGTAAACTTATTCATGTAGTGCTGTCATAGTAGCCTGAACATCCCTTGAGGCTACATATCAGGAAACTGATGATGATGATGAAGAGCAAGATTGTTTTAAAAAAAGGCATTTACTTTTAAATGAACATTATTTGGAGTAGATGCTAATGGGTCAATGCTACATAAATGGGAGAAGATCACATAATATGTAATGAATGCAGAGAAACCACCAGAGATTTGACTTAATCCAATTCTTGGATTTTCATGGTGTGCACCATTATCCACCTGGGTACTAAATGATAAGATGGGGCAGAAAGTTTGGGATTAATCTAACTACACTGTACTCAGTACTGGATTAAACCACACACACACAACACAGATATGATGGCACAGTCATGGTAGTTTAGCTAGAGCATTACTAAGAACCAGTAAGAGAGTAAGAATCATTTTCCTCCAGAATTATTTTTGATAACACTCAAATTCTCAGACAAGATGAAATTTCTCTTCTCAGAATTACCATGACATCAGGCCTCTCCTGGCATAAACATATCACAACCATTGCATCCTCAGCTTCCAAAAAACTAGGCTTTCTCTTTCATTCAAGATGTTACTTCACTTCAAAACAGCTGTTAATTATACAAATCCACCCAGCTATCGAATACTGTTCTCACATTTGGAGTGGGGCTCCTAAAAGCTCTCTCAAAATGCTTGACTCAATACAGAGGAGAGCAATTAGACTGATAAATGATCCATCTCTTACCGACTCACTCCCCGCACTTTCACATAGACGTTTAGTCTCTGCAATTTGTATATTCTACAAATATTTTCATGGAAAATGCTCATCTGAAACACATCAATAATTCCCCCACTCTGTACTAAACCCATTGGAACATGTACAGCCACCTCCCAACATCCCTTCACAGTACACCTTGAAACCCACAGAGCAAGTTTCTTTTCCTTCTCCTTCATTCCTGCTACTGCTGTACTGTGGAACAGTCTCCCCCCCACCCCCGATGTATTTCCCAAGGAATACAATATACAGACTTTTAAATCAAATGTTAACAAGTTCCTCCTTTCCCATCCAACTACCCATATACAGTACTAAAGTACTATAGGTTGACCAACCAACCTCTCGTATATGGGCCCAACATAAAAAAAAAAAAAGAAAGAAAGAAAGAACCAGGCATAAAGAAATATTTTGGAAAAATTTAGAGAAAAAATAAAAAATAAAAATACACCTGTTAGATTTCTGTTGAAGACGTGGGATAGTGATTTAACATTGTGTTCCAACATAAAGATGAGTTAATTCGCATGCAGAAAGCACACAAGAAATAAGAAAAGATGCAGCTTTTCTTATGTTAAGTGCTGATAGTGAAACCTTCAGACAGTTTTAGGATATGAAATAGGAAGTAACTGTCATTTACTTTTCAGCAGGATAAAAATGGACATATTTATCATGTGATGATACAACAGACAGGATGTCTACATAAACGTGAAACCAATATATTATTATTGGTTATAAAGTAATTTTGTTTGCAAATTGTGTGTTCTACTGGATAGCTTGCCAGATTATGGGATGAAAAACCAGAGTTTCCAGGAGGAAAAATGACTACCACCTCCATATGAAACTGTCAAACTTATCTTCAGTTGAAAAGCCCTGATAAGTTCTTCACATCCCAAAAGGACTAAAACCCAGGTTTTTCTAATCAAAAGGATTCATTTGTGTATACTGACCGAGCTATGGAGAAAATGAGCATCATATGTAAGAAAGTTTTAAAATGAATCAAACCTGACAATTTATTCAGGTGAAATGGAAACTCAAATATTTAGTGATCTCCAAACTGTAAAATCAACTCTCACCTCTTCATCTTCCTATCCATGAATCTCGACCTTCTTTAATCCAGCTATCCAAATAGTGAAGTCATCTTCCTAAGTGACCTTAATGCCAAATCTCCCCTTTTCCAACATCACTGATCTGGATCAGGTGTAAAAAGTTTTTCTGACCTAATGTAAATCATACATTTACCTACCTGAATACTTGATAACACTCTCCACTCTCCCAATACCCTTGATCTCTTTTTTAACAAGTTCTTCCAGATACACAACAGATGTCACCCACCTCTCCTCTCAGTAACTCAGATCACAATCATATGCGAGTCGCCTCTCACACAGAATGCCCTGCCTCCAACCATGTCCTTTGGTACTACAACTGGAGATACCAAACAGGATAGCACTCACAACTTATACTTCCCCTTTCTATGGACTGATTATTGCTTCTGCTCTTCTGACCCAAACACCAAGCAACAGACTGATAACAGAAAAGTTGCTTCCTATCCAAATGGAAGCCATACCTTCTAGTGGCTTGCAAAGACTATGGAATGCAACTTCTGCTTATCTGTGCTTCCATCTCCCTCTGCTATCCAGATGCCAACAATGTTACAGTACTTATTTATTTCGTATCCAAACACAAGTGGTACAGCGGTAAGTAACCGGTACAACATTATTTACAACAAATTAGGATATATTACAAATGAGAATAGCTTAAATTTAATAGGTAAATTATACAGAGAATAATAGGTAAACTATGAAGGAAAAAGAAACTATATATAAGTTATATACAATAAATATGGTCAGATGTTCCTTCAGTATCTTGCACAATCAACTGCTGCTTCTGCACAGGATGTAAGGTCCTCTTTTGTGCAAGGTAATTGAAGAAGGGGGCAAGAAATAAGGTGTTCCATGGACTGGGTTGCCACACACTCAATACTAGTATTCCAACAGCCGAACATCTTCCAAGTGGTGCCCATTGGGACTAAAATACCAGTATTACTCTCAAGGTATAGTGCAAACCATTGTTAAAATCTTGTCTCTGGAGAGTTTTTAGGTGGTTAAATGGTTGCTAGAAAGCTATGTCAGGATCTTAGTCTTTGGAGCACTGTAGTCTGGCCAAATAGTGGGTGATGCTCATCATTCATTTGTCTGCTTCTTTGGTCAACTGAGAATGCAGATCTTCGAACTGAAAGGAGTGAAAAACTTCAAAGTATACAAGTCTCTTAATGATGTTGGTTTCAGGCAGCCTGTAATTAAGTGGCAGCTTTCATTCAATTCTGGGTCAAGTTTTTCAGTATGGCAAGAGCTGCATACAGGGCAGACATATTCAGCAGATGAATAGCAAAAGGCTAAGGCAGAAGATCTCAGTGTATAGGATCTGCACCCCATTTGGAGGAAGTATATCATAGTACTTAAAAGTAAAGTTAACATCCTGGCACAACTCTTTTCCTTCAACTCCTGTATACTTGACCAAGGAAAATTGCCTCCTCCTGCTATACCAAAAACTGAGCTCAGTTTTACTGAAACTCTTTTTAATTTTACTGAAAACCTACCAAATGCCTCTGGTGGTTTTTCAGTACAAAGATATCCAGAAGAATAAAAAACAGCTTGGATAATAAACATTGTGCTCCAGTGCTAACAATTACCCTGTATCACCTCTACAATCTTCTGTACTTAGCTGGGAAATAATAGTCTAATGACAAACTACCAACCAATCAATCACCATGACCTCAATCCTCTCCAAAATAATGGAGAAAATCATCAACAGTCAACTTCTCCAATACCAGAGCCCCCATCCATGATTAGCAGTGTGGATTCTACCAATCATGATCCACAGTTGACATCTTGGCATATATTACCAACTACTGGACACATGTCATGAAAAGGTTTGGAGAAACCTATGTTGTCAATTTTGACATTTTCAGAACTTTTCATAGCATTTGGCTTTGATATCTGCTTAGCAAATTGCCATCCTTCAGTCTATCTGCTGCCTTCTATAAATGGGTAGCGACATTCTCTCTCTCTTTGTTAACTGTGAGTCGTGGTGAATGGTTCCTTCTTTTCAAGCTTTGTACACAAACAGGAGTGCTTCAGGGCCATGTTTTATCACCTGTTCTCTTTCTCCAATACATAAACAACCAATCTCACTATCTTATCCATAGTTTTGCTATTGATAACACTTCATCCTACTTGCTCCATTTATCCTACTTGTTCAACAAGCCATGCAGCACTCAGATATCCCATGCTTCAAGATCTGCAACCAGTACATCCTATCTTCACGCCATCCTTCAAAGGGACAAGGACAACCTGATTACCTTTAATACCACCAAAACACAGTCCTGCCTTTTCTATCACAAAAGGGATCTCAGTTAAACTTTTCTTCCCCTCAGTAATACACAAATCAACAGACAGGATCAGATTTCTCTGCTTGGAAGAACAATTACTTCCAGCTTCTGAAAAGCTAAATGGTTTTAGACACTTAGCTTTGAGAAAAACACTACCTTACAATCAAGAAAGTATGGTAAACTATGGTACTTTAAAAATAAATTTTGCTGTTATGAATAAAACTGCAAGATAAAGTAAATGGAGTACTGTAATATAATTTTATGAAAATATTAAGAGTAACTTACAGCTGCATCAGTGAAAATCCTATTAATCAAGAATATAATTACAAGAATACCAATTTTATCTTTTTCTTTCAAATTAAGGCACCACCATTTTTCTCCAAGAGAAGCAATATTATTTTGAATGTCTGGATAAGTGTCGTCACTAAGATCAGGAAGTTGTGCTAAAAAAATTGTTTTTAAAAATACATATGTACCACATAATTTTTTTCCTGAAGAGAGTCTTCTTTATAAAAGTTTTTTTTATTAAATTTTAAAATAATGTGTTAATTTTTTTACAGTATTATAAAAACAAAATGATATGGTTCATAGATGCTATATGGGATACTTGATTCAAAACAGAATTATTACATTAATTTACACTGTTCAGATTGTATGAAAATTATTTTAAATTAACAAATGATAAAATTAAAATGTTAATAATCAAAAAATCATAAAGATCTATTTCTGTTTTTTTATTCTTTACAACATACTATTAATTACTGATATAGATTCAATACGACAATGAAAAATATCAACACAATACTACAGTAATTTATGAATAACTACATGATAATATGATGTCAAAGAAGAATACAACTAAATTAAATTATAAATTAAAGATACCAAGAAATTATATTCTTGGTTTAATCCTTTGTCCAAGTGTAAGCAAACAAGTTTTGCACCTGAAATATTTTCAGGACTGGGACAACTCGTATAAAGAAGCTAATGACTTCACATCACTTGCTTTATTAGTATCCCATAATGCAAAGCACATCTCCTTGCAGACATGTATAATGCCATGCATTATGGAAAGGGTCACTACCCAGACTGGTTGCTCATCATAGGCCTAGAGTAGTTAATAGGAGTGCAAGAGAGCCTGATAGTATTAGGAGAAAAAAAAGACAGATAGATAGCATAAGAGATAGAGAAAAGGTTTCAGCACTTTTATATTATCATATAGCCAAAGGCTATTAGTTTTCCTTTTCACCAATCTCATATCAATCAAAAAGACTAATTGAAACTAAAGCGTAAGGATGAGTGATAACTCAGGTAGTAAGCCCCCATCTAAGTTAATTGCCTTGAGTTGGCCTTCTCGGTCTGGGATTTCTCTCCAGTAGCAAAAGCAAACAAGTTTGTGCCTGAACTATTTTCAGGACTGGGGCAACATGTGCAAAGAAGCATCACTTTGTATCTCTTAGTATCCCATAATGCAAAGCCCATCTCCTTGCAGACATGTTTGTACTCATATACAAAAATATGACTTCTGCATTACTTCAACCTTAGTATCACCTCTGGGTGATACTAAGGTGGAAGTAATCTGATTCCACTGATGAGGTCTGGATAGTGACCTTTCCCATAATGCATGGCATTATACATGTCAACAAGGAGATGTGCTCTGCATTATGGAATACTAAGGCAAGTGATGCGAAGTCATTAGCTTCTTTATATGAGTTGCCACAGTCCTGAAAATAGTTCTGGTGCATACTTGTTTGCTTACACTTGGATCAAGAATTAAACTAAGAATATAATTTCTTGGTATCTTTAATTTATAGTATGACCAAATGGAAAAAGTTACCACAACTAAATTAAATTAAATCAGCTTGAGATAAGCAGAAGAATATTACATACATTCAAATATTAAATCAAGAATATCTGTTCTAAGTAACAATGTTATTTTCTTTCTCTTGATTCATCCTCTTATCTCAACCACCTAACAAAATTAACAAAAACACCAAATCCACTTTCATTTCATCTAGACAATTTTCTTCCTCCCACCATCTAGCTTAATGATTTCCAAACTATGTTCCTCTTCTCCTTTTATCCCTTCCAACCAATTCCTATTACATTTCTTATGATATCAACTTTAAAATATACTTTACCTATTGCAAATCAACCTGGACAGCTAAATGGATATCATTTCTGATCTGCTATCTACAGACTGTGAATTCTACAGTACAGATGTTCATGAAAGTTTTCAGATGGAAGATGATTAACATAATGTAAGACACCACCACCTGCCTTTAGAAAAATATGACAAGTAGCATGAACAACAACTTTCAGTATCTATTACTGATGTATATCGTCTTGTCATCTGTCACCCACAGTTCCCAACTTGTCTGTAAAAGGCTTCTTGAAAACAACATTCTGGGTTAGAATATATTTAATTGGTGAGGAATCACTGTTGGTGAATAAGTATCTTCAGTCTCTCAACAAAGCACATGTGCATCCATATTAGAATTTAAGAAAAGAAAACTTTTTCAACAGTATTATACCTAACACCATAGTGCAGGTGGAAAAATTAATAAGGTATGAAAGAAACCTTTACAAGGGCTTTTAAAATGAAGGCAAGTTAGCTGATATCATATGAAAGCAGCAAGGATTTTCCATTCCCCCCAAAACAAGTAACTAGCAGGAGGAACATATGTTTAATAGACATAACATACTGACCACATAGCCTTTGATGCTTTGACTATGATTCTAATCAAACTAAACTAAATCCAGCCTACTAACATGCATTCATGTCTCCCTCCATTAATGTGATGAGGCTGTCCTCATCTCAAAGGAGAAAAGAGTAAGACAATCAGTTTAGAATTTTCAGTTCATTTTAAGCTATTGTGGTATTTAAATTTATCTAAATCAGTTCTCTTTACATAAAGAACTGATATTCTCAAAAACAAGCTACTTAATCCAACAGGTATTCTTCCATTTCTCTTGTTTTTTATAAACATGCACCCTACATAAATTTTCTTTTCTTGCTTAGTTCTCCAACTCTCTCCTCATCTCTGCATATTCATAAATACATTTGAAACTGACTTCAAATGTATAAGCAGCAGTTTCCTTAAGATTTCTGTCTTCTATATTTTAATGCTCACAATATCATTTCTATCAAAATATTACATTCTGAAGCCATAATTCACGTTGGTATAATTAAAAAACAACATTAATAAATGAGAAACAAAACATGCAACTAAGTTAATTAAGAGGATGACAATACCAGTAAACAAATAGACATGCACTCCGACCAACACTGCTGTAACAGAGAATATATAGTTCTTTCGCATAAAGGAGGCTCAAAGACAGGTAGCAAATTATAGACCAATCAGTATTTTAGGAGTGGTGATAAAAGTATTGGAGAGTTAGTCTAAGACAAAAGCCAGGAATTTTGCCTGGCTTGTGTTTGACATAATTTAGTAAGCCTAACATGCAATTAAAAAATTAAAAGGGATCAATATTTTTTAAAAAAGAGAGGTGAGCTCTGTAGTTCAGTCAGCTTTGACAATGCTCTTTGGCTGGATTTGAATCTCATCAAGAATGCAAAGTATCAGCGATTTTCAATTGAAGGTACCATATGGAAGAAACATAGAAGGCTTCTTAGTCACATGTGGAAGTGACTAAGTTTTTTTCTATCCAGAAAGATCAGTTTTTTCATTCTACAAAACAGGAAAACCAGCCAGAAGGCATGCAATTGACAGCCATAATACACCATGCAGACAGGATGTACCTGTCCTATCAAAAAAGCATTAATTATATTTCAAAATAAGCCAAGGTAGTTGAGCATGACAGACAACTGATCCTAACATGCAAGAGAAAATAGAGGTAGCATCAATTGGCAAAGGGTTAAGGCATGCCTCTGCAACAGTGTGACATTTGGATAAAGGAAATGATTATGCAATGATGCTGCTGGATTCTACTAAGGCATTTGACAGGAATTACTACATGAAACTCTATTACACAAACTGGAGCAAATGAGGATGGATATGGAGCTGGTAATATTAATAATATTATTATTGTCCAGACATCTCTGTGGAGTCCAAAGACTTATCATGGAAGACCCAAACTATCTATATAATATCTATTTATAGCTCTTCTTGAATCCATTAGCAGACAAAGCACTCACAACTGACTTCCATTCATTCATTCACCATTCTCCAAGTGAAAAATCTAGTCCTTACAAACTTGTCCTGCTTTCTCTAGCCAAGCTGTGAAATATTTCTTCTGTATTAATCCTATAAAATCCTTTTAGTAACTTAAATGTTTCTATCCTATCCCCTCTTTTTTGCCTATCAAAAAATTTGCCAAACCCTCAATCATAAGGCGTATTCCACAGGCCACTCACCATCTTGGTCACTTGCCTCTAGATCCTCTTTGCCACTTCATCATCCCCAGGAAACCTAGGTGACCCAAACACAGTAATCCAGATGTAGTTGTATCAAGACTTTATAAAGAGAAATGATCACTTCCTTATCTCTGCTTGCTAGTGTGTTCTTCAATAACCAAGTAACACTATGAGCAACCCTGGCTACCTTTGCAATATGTCCTCTGAACTTAAACTCCCTATCTGCCAACACCCCAAAATTCTCATTCATCAATTTACTGGAGTATACACCCATCAAAGTGACATACAGCTTGTAATTCTTTTCATCCCTAATTTTTCATTATCAGCAAACAACTGAATATTTCTCTATAAATCATTTCCTATATCACATATATACAAATTAGACAACAGTGGGCCGAACAGAGAGCTACATAGCACTACTCACCTGCTTTCTTCTGAATTCTGGTCCTCTATATGCTACTTTTTGGTATCAGTCCATCAGCCATCTTATTACTATTACTATTATTACGGGCAACTCCAGGGAGTCATTAGACTCATCGAGGGAGGCCCCAAATCATATTCATCACAACTATTCGACATTCTTACAGTATCTATCATATACCTTGCCTTAAACTCATTCACTGTCACAGCATCCATCACAGACTCAGGGAGCGCATTCCACTCATTCACTACTCTAAAAGTAAAGAACCCAGCTCTAACACCTTTACTAATCACACTTTTGCCCAGTTTCCATGGATGTCCCCTAGTCCTCCCACAACCAGCCCTGTTCTCAAAAATATCTTCTGAATTAATTTTATAGAAACCCTTCAGTAATTTGAATGTCTCAATCATATCTCCCCTCCTCCGCCTATCAACCAATTTTTGCAACCCACAAATCCTCAACCTGTTCTCATACGGTTCATTCCACAGACCTGCTATCATCTTGGTCACTCGCCTCTGGATCTTCTCCACCTCCTCCCCATCAAGAAGAAACCTAGGTGACCAAATCTGAGCACAGTAGTCAAGATGGGGTCTTATCAAGGCTCGATACACATAAGATCAGCCATCTTATGTGTATCACCAACTTCATATCTGCCCCTATTATCACATGCACTACCCTTTGATCTTCCCATTTCTTGTGTGAACAAAATGCTGTAGCATAATGCTCAAGATTTTCATTAACAAACACTTTTGGGAGTCCTTTTTCAGCACACATCGTAGCAGTATCACTGAATTTTGAGTCCTCCAAAAAGTGTGCCAATCAAGTACTTGTATACCAATAATTACACAATGCCCTTTCATTATATGCACGCTCAATGATTCCTTTAACATCAGGCAAAGAAAATCAACTTTCAGGGTATTTCCCATAGTATACTCTAAATTTATAGTTGTATCCAAACCAGTTTTTTCAGTTACACATAAAAAAAAATTGCATGTTTGTTTTCTATAAAATTGCAAAAGCACATATTTCCATCAAATGAAATGCATAAACAATTTAAAAATCCAAGCGTGTAGATAGCACTTTTTTTTTCACATAATTTATTATGATAAAGCACAAAATTTAATAAGCACAAGAAATATATAAATGTATATCATTTTTAGCTACAGCTTATCTATAAATGCTATTTACAATTCCATTAGTATGAAGTTTGTCCGCGCAGTTAGCTTAGTGGCTTTGCGCTTTGCAACCATATGCCTGGGGAAGGAGTGTCCTAGGTTCGATTCCCGTCCACGACGTGAGGAGCTTAAGGATCTTCCTCAGCCATAGCCAAGTTAGCCGGTCTTGGGCGTGGGCAGCAGGGTTTTTTCCGCCAGTTTATCTGGGGTTTTTCATCCCGCAAGCAGGCAAACCGGCCCCGTGAACACACAGGTTACAGTCATAAATACTTACGGCAAGGGAGGCAACGGGAAACCACCTTGCTCATAATCATCTCTCCCTAGAATGGTAGCATTTAGCTAACCTCCTGCGGCCGTATGGCAGATGGGAACCAGAAGTATGAAGTTTAATAAAAAAAAAAAAAAAAAAAGAAAGAAAAAATGCTTTACTTTATCCTTTACTCAAGCTGTAAAAGAATACAAAATATTTTGCTTCAGGTTTCCATTTTTTTTTTTAAATTCTACAATATTATTAATACAGAGCCATACTGAACATAATCATAGATCCATGAGCTGCAGGTCGCTAAATTTAAACTGTCAATAAGTTGTTGTGTAACATAGAAAAGTCTTTTTGAAAAGTTGTGCAGAATGACTCTGAATAAGAAGTAGATTTGGTAATTTAGACATAGGAGTAAAAAAAAAATCAAGGAACTACCGAACTGTATGGGAATTAACCACTTCCTCACCCTCAAGAAACCCAGAACACTAGATCTGAGCACAGTAATCCAGATGTATCAAGATCTTCTTACAAAGAGGAATAACAACTTCCTTATCTCTACTTGTTAGTGTGTGTTCTTCAATAGCCAAGTAATCTTATGAGCTACCTTAGCAGTATGTCTTCTAAACTTTAATGCTGTCTACTATCACCCCTAAATCTCTAACTTCATCTATTTCCTCAAGCATAGTTCCATCAATGTGGTACACAGATTGTAATCTATTTATCCCAAAATGCTTCACACTGTTCTAATTAAAATGACACCCATTATCTTCTCCCCATACTGACAGCTCTCCACATTGCCTTGATTAACTATTACTCTACCTAATTTCGCATTATCAGCAAACAACTGAATATTTCTTTTCCGGTTACTTCCTATATCATTTATGTACAAATTAAAATAGTTGTCCTAGTACTGAACCTTGTGGCACACCACCAGTCACATGCTTTTGTCTGGATTCTGCTCTTCCATATACCACTTTTTGATGTGTGTCCAGCAGCCACCCTCTTAATCCACATAACCAGTGTCATATCCATCCTCATTTGCATAATAGAGTTCCATGTGATATTCTGTCAAATGCCTTTGCAAAATCCAGTAGAATCATTGTGTAGCTATTTCCTTTATTTAACTCAGCTGACACTGTATTATAAAAAGTTACTAAATTACTAAAGCATGATCAACCCTTAACAAAACCATGTTGCCCCTTCACATATACTATCATATTTTTATCCAACCATTCTTGAATCCTCTTTTTGACCAATAGTAATTATGCAATAGTGACAAATTACATCGCCCAGTGGGAGACTACTGTCCCCACTCACTGAATACCTGAAGTGGCTTGAAAAAGTTCCATGTTTGATCTCTAGAACAGGGTTTTCAGACCAATTAAAAATAAATAAAATTACAAAAAAAAAAAAAATAAATAAACATATACACTCCGGTCTCTTTTTATCCAGTGAACGCCCACAGATACGAGACTTTTCGACACCTGTGCATGTCAACAGAAGGAAAATCCATTCCGATAATAGGATAATCCAGCGTTTCCCAAACTTTTCCTACAATGGAAACACTTCACAAATCCTGAAATTTTCATGGAACACCTTGGTTATTTTGTAATGTATTCATTAATAATTAATTGTTAATAAACTAACGATTGATTTTTAATTGTTAATTTAGCTGTAAATTAAATAATGTTAATAAAAAATGTTAATAAAAAATTTTTATTAATAATTAATCATTAATTATTAATTAAATTTGGCTCAATGGAGAAAACAGCACCAAAGAAAAGAAATTTCTTTGGAAATTAAAATTACAATTTTAGATCGCTCAGCAAAAGGAGATGGATCTACGGCGATTGGTAAATATTTTAATTTAGGCGAATCTACCATAAGAGCAATTAAAAAGAATGAGGTCGCAATAAGAAAATCTGTCATTTCTAGCACAAAACTAAGTGGCAAATTATCATCGTACTCAAGAAATGGTTTATTAGAAAATACAGAAAGAGTGCTCGTAATTTGGATTGAAGAATTAACTCAAAGAAGAATTCTTATAAGTGGTTATTTAATTAAACAAAAAGCTCTTCGGTTTTTATGAACAGATGAAGCAATTTGAGCTATCTACTTCCGCTTTCCAGGCTGATAAAGAATTTTGGGCTAGCAAAGGATGGTAAACCGGGTTTTTAAAAAGGAACGCACTTCATAATGTAAAGATTACAGGCGAGGTTGCAGGTAGCTGCTTCATCTGCAGCAGCAGATGAAGCAGCCACCAAAAATTTTCAAGAGAAGTTAGCCAAAATTATTGAAGATGGTGGATATTGTCTCGATCAAGTGTTTAACACTGACGAAACAGGATGATTTTGGAAGAAAATGCCTAGTCGAACTTACATCGCAAAATCTGAGGAAAAAAGCAAGTGGGTTTAATGCAAGCAAAGATCGAGTAACGTTGTTACTTTGCAGAAATGCATCAGGAGATCGAATGTTGAAACCCCTCCTAGTAAATTGACTTCTAAGACCACATGCTCTAAAAGGCTAAGATCTAAAACAGTTGCCTGTACATTGGATGGCTAATACAAAGGCCTGGGTAACAACTGCTGTATTTACTGAATGGTTCAATAATTGCTTTGTACCAGAAGTGGAAACATACATGAAGCAAAAAGCTCTCAATTTTAAAGTTTTATTAATTGTTGACAATGTACCAAGTCATCCGCATTTAGAACATCCAAATGTGCAGGTAGTGTTTTTTCCACCCAATACAACAAGCATTATTCAGCCATTAGATCAAGGCATACTTGCTACTTTTAAAAAATATTACGTTAAGCACACTTTTAAATTTATACTGGATAAACTAGAAAATGAATCATTAACAGTAACTGATGTTTGGAAAAAATTTTCTATTTTGGACTGCTTAAATCATGTTGCATCTGCTATCACTGAAATAAGACAAATTTTAAATGCTTGCTGAAAAGTAGCTTGGCCTGGATATATTGCAAACATCTACATTATCAGATGAAATCATTGCATTGACACATGAAATTAGTGGAGAAGGTTTTGATAAATTTAGCCAGAATGATGTAGACGAATTGCTTGTGGATAATGCCTTAAGTGATGATGATGATATTATTGGATATCGATTAACTTTAGATATCATCAAAGATCCAGAAACCGATAGTGAAGCGTAAAAAAAACCTGTCCCTGAAAAAAAATTTATTGCAAATAGAATTCGAGAAGGTCTTGAACTGTGCAATAAATTGGAAAATCATTTTCTTGTTAATGACACAAATTCTGAATGGGCCTTTAAATTCCAACGTGAGCTGAAGAACTGTATATTTGGATATCGCGAGCTGTATAAAAAATTAGTGAAATCATCATCGCAAAGTTTAATCACTGATTACATTGTCAGAAGAAAAAAATCAGCACAGAACGAGGGTGAAGCTAATTCTGTTTGTGAAGAACCATTACCTTTACCATACAGATCTGATGCGCTGACTATCTCTTCTGGTGATGAAAGTGATTTTGCACCAGTTCGCAAACGTTGCCCAATATTGTCTAATAGCAATGATAATTCTGATGACAAAATGTTACAAAAAAAAAAAATGTTTACTTTTCAATAAAATTAAATGAATAAAGCTTTAAAACAAACTTAGGCATTCTAATTTCCTGAATTTTCATGAACTTTTTTTATGCGATTTTAGGTTTATTTTAATTCATTGCTTTGATTTTATGCAGTTTTAGAAAATTATGAAATGTATCCCTGATTTTTCAACGTAAGTTTAGGCCTTTTTTTGTGCAATTTTTTATATGCAGTTTTCTGTGGAACGTATCTACCGCATAAAAAGAAACCTGACTGTGTGTGTGTGTGTGTGTGTATATATATATATCAATAAAAAGAGAAGGGGAAAAATCATTAGCCCACCCAGGTACTATTTAAAAAACCTCTGTGGGTGGCAGCCACATTATTAAAAAAAAAAAAAAAGAAATGAAATTGAAATAAAATTTATTTACTCACTAATTAAAAATATGGCAACTTCCATAAACTGATCAGAAGTAGGTACTGGATCCCTCTCTAAACAAAGAAAAGCTGCTGTAGTTATAGTACTGAATATATCTAACCTCCTGATTTCATCCTTTGAAAACAAAAAATAAAATAACAAAAATAAATAAAACTTATAAATTCTGAAAATATTCTCCACAGAATAGTTAAACATTACAGAAAAAAAGCACACACACAGTAATATTTTACTGGGAAAAAAAAAAAAAAAAAAAACCATTACATAG
Organism: Typopeltis vanoorti; assembly: GCF_054136105.1. NCBI lineage: Eukaryota > Metazoa > Arthropoda > Arachnida > Uropygi > Thelyphonidae > Typopeltis > Typopeltis vanoorti. The sequence goes on from NC_143558.1 coordinate 111,105,038, forward strand.
ACTTTAAATTCTCGAAAAGAGAAATTATCCCTAAAATTTCTCCTTTCAAAATGTTACTACTTAAGCACTGGTTAAAGATATGTTGACATTTTAATGGAATAAAGTATAGCATACAAGAATGAATAACAACAGTTTAGTAACTCCAATATTTTGCCTGTCACAGAGACAGCATCAGAATGTACAACACATACACATATATATGCACATGAAAAATGCAAAATTAATGAAATACTTACACTTAAAGCCAAATGTGTATAAGATGTCATAGAATAATAATGGTTGAGGAGTTTCACACATCTAGTGGCACACTAAGGATTTAATCCTTGGGGGGGGGCTGAGTTAAGTATACGATTTGAGAATACACACTATACATTGCATATGACCTATGACTGAGTATCTGCAGTGATCACCAATGCATGATACCTATGATCTCCTTTGGCCCGACTCGGGCAAACAAAGTAGCGCTAGGTCCGATGGAGCAATACTTCGTTCACTTCGCGTTCAACAGTGGCTGTGATTCCTGAGAGCTATAGGGTATTCCCACCTTATGTGACCGCTAATTCATAAGTAGTATAGAAATAGAAGACACGACACAATATAAATAAAAAAAATTATTTTAATTAGGAAAAGATTTTTGGAAAATTTTCTAGTGTTTTTTTCTTTTTCTTTTCCTTCCCCCCCTCCTCCCTGGATGCACCACTGCACACATCCACATTAGTTAGTTACGTTGGCTTTAAAGGAAAACTTTTCACAGTTGTATCTGCTGTACAGAAGCCTAGTCCTTCCCCACCCTCAAATTCTATGGGAAATATCCATGGCATGGTCTGATGACCTAATTATCCATAACTGTAGCCACAAGATGTATTATTAATATTCTTCCAAATCGATGTTAGCAGGTTTCTGGTCTTATCCATAATATGCCAATTTGCATGTACGAGGAGTTTTGCACAACTAAAAACAAGGAGAGCTTCATACGGGGGTTTTGGAAACTGTACAAAATTCATAAATTTTTTTTGAAAAATATGAACTGTTCTTTCAGAGGTGCCCCAGATATGTGGAATATTAATAGTATTACTGTAATCTGTATATTGAGAGAACTGTGAGATATTGTTGTAAGGGGAAGAAATAAGTATTTTATTAATTTCGTTAGAAATACAATTATTTCATAAGAAGATGTGGCACATATAATTAAGTTTGGCTATGGATTTGGAAACAGAGACTGCTGATTCTGATAGCTAGTGTTTTTACAATACTATTGGGTACAGGGAAGACATCATTGTTATTTTCTGTTTCCACAGTAAATTGGATTCTGAAGTGTTGGGCCAAGATGCTAAATTGGGATCAAATCATGCACTTTAAATGGATAGCAGGCTTAACTCTAGCTGGGTCAAAAACCTCAACCTCCTCCCACAAAAAAAAAAAAAAAAAAAAAAAAAAAAAAAAGGAAAGAATCCATAGTAGTGTCCCCAATTTGTATTTGTTCTTGAAAGTGAAGTAACCAGACTAGACATTTTTTAAAAACGTGAAACCGTATCATTAAAGGAGGATACTGGTGAAAAGAGAAAGATGTGATGTCAAAACTGAATATAATATCTGAGACAGATTAGATGGACAGAATTTTTCAAGTATGGAAAGGTGAGCTATTTTAGGAAGTGGGGGATATATTAATCTGTGGCTAATTGTTTGGCCAACCTGAAAGAAGGGAAATCAGTTAGGTTCCTTATTTGCCAGAGAGGATATGTGGCTTATGGATTTTTTTGGTAATCAGTACATTGTGGAAAGGAGGAAAACCTTTGTGATCTATTTAGGATAGATCATATGCCATGGTGAACAGGTTTGGGCTTAAGATTATTGGCATTAGTAAAACCTGGATATCACAATCAGATGTAATAACCAAAATTAAGTGCAAAGGGTTTAGTATTTTCAGGAAGGATGGAAGACACAAAATTGGTGTGTGTGTTGCAGGGAGGGGGCCATCTGATATCAGATGATTTGAAATCATCAGATGACTCATGAAAGAAGCAATAGTAATAATGTCCATGTAGCAATGAGTTGGATACTGCTACTGATCTGGTGGGTGGTGGCAAAGCTACTCAAGACAATGAAATGCATCACCAAATTGCTCTGGGTACTAGGCAAGAAATCATTACGAGTTACTTAAATTATCTAAACACTGATTAAGTAGAAGAGAAATCTCTTAATTTAATAATAATAAAAAAGGAACTCAAAGTTAAAGAGTATTACATCTCATAACAGCATCAGAAGGAATCTCAGTTGAGAATATGACAGTTTTGCAACCAGTTGACAGTGATAATACCGTAATGTCCAGGGAAGTAGCTAACTATGAGGGTGGTCTGAAAAGTTCTTGGCCTAACAATGAAATAACAGATTTATAATTTCAAAATTATTTTTATTTTTCAACAAAATCTCCCTTAAGACTAATACATTTATTCCAGCGATGCTCCAACACCATTATCTCGTCTCTGTACTGGTTCTCAGTAAGATCTGCAAAATACCAATCTACAGAGGGGTATTTTGCAGGTCACCAATCACCATCTATCACCAATCACCTCTTGATTCAAAGAAAAATGCTGACCAGAGAGGAAGAGTTTTAGTTTTGGGAAGAGATAAAAGTCAGAGGGAGCCAAATCTGGGGAATAAGGTGGATGTTCCAACAATTCATAGAGCAGATCCCTCAATTGTCCCATTGCCAAAACACCTTTGTGGGCAGGTGCATTGTCCTGATCAAAGATGATGTTTTTTTCTTCTGCAAAAACCAGGTCTTTTCTCAAGAATTTTTTCGTCTAGTTTGGTTAAAAGATCAGTATAATATTCCTCGGTTATTGTTTTACCCTTTACAAGATAATTAATAAACAAAATGCTGCTGATGGAACCGACTTTGTCTTCTTTGGCAATGAACAACAGGCTTCTGTCCACTGTTTTGACTGCTGTTTGGATTCTGGTGTGTAATGGTGAATCCAAGCCTCATCCATAGTAATAAATTGACACACAAAATCAGTTTTATTCTTGTTAAAATACTTGAAGCACTGTTCAGAGATTTTCATGCGAGTGCGTTTTTGATCTGCTGTGAGCAAATGTGGCACCCATCTTGTGCAAAGCTTTTTCATTTGCAATTCTTCATGCAAAATATATCCTACACATTCTTTTGAAATGCCTCTAATCTCAGAAATTTCATGCACTTTGACTCGCCAGTCATCCAATACCATATCATGCATTTGATGAAGATTTCTGGTGTTGTTACACTTTTTTTGGACATTCTTCGCGTGGATCATCTTCAAGGCTGGTGCAGCTGCGTTTAAACTCAGCAGGACATTTCTTAATTGTCAAAAATGAAGGAGAAGACTGCCCATAAACTTTTATGAACTTCGAATGAATTTCTTTTGCCATTAAACCTTCTTTTACAAAGAATTTTATAACTGCACGATACTCAATTTTATCGATTTCAAGGGATACAGACAACACTTTTGCTTCAGACAGCTGTATAAAACAAACTACCTGATAGAATGATTTGCAATTTCACATGGATGCTTATGACAGATGTACCAACTTAGAAAAAAAAAATCTTGCCAATAGCGTTGCCATCTATGGTCGAGGTCGAGAACTTTTCAGACCACCCTAGTATATGGATGTTCCAATTAGGAGAGGTTACATGGTGAACTATAATGCTGGAAATGATGTCAAACTTGGCAGAACACTATCACTGGTCAGATGATATCAGCTGTTGAATGGAATGAATATCAGCAATGCATAGGAAGATCTGAATAGGTGCTTAAATGAGGCAGTATCCCTACAAATATGTTACTAAAGTTCAAAGAACAAATAGGATTGGAGTGAAATAGAAGTCCAAACTTATTAAGCAAGAGATCCATACGAAGAAGTGGAAGTAATATCATGAAAAGAGTTATGAAATATATAAAGCACAAGTCAAAAAATTTACAAATATTAAAAGTAAAGCTAAAGCAGAGCATGAAAAGAAATTGGCTGTGCAGACTAAAGGTAAACCAAAAGAATTTATCACTATGCTGCAAATAAAAGAAATGAATGTGGAAGAATATCTTTGAATGCAGACAAAAGTCAGAAGCAGATGAGATTACTCAAATAGTGAATGTTCACTTCATTAAGATCTATGAACTAGATGTAACAGTGCTACCACTACACTGGATGTGGTAGCAATGTGCACCATGTGATGAAAATTTGGATAGGTAGACAAGAATCAAGTTCAAGAGCTGTTCCATAACTTGGATATGAATTAAGATGGTCCAGTGGAATATCAGCACATATGCTACAGGAATGTCCAGTCGAATTGGCTAGGGTTACAACACATTTGTATAACTGGTCTCAGCACAGAAAAGATTTCACAGGAATGGAAAGAATGTATGACAATTCCTTGTTCAAGGATGGTACAAAAACTGATGCATCTAAATTAAAGATTTTAGAGAAGTTAGTAAGAACTCACATACAGAAATGAGTTGATAGGCAAATTATACTTTGCAAGGAACAGTATAGGTTTACTAAAGGGAGTCGTGTTTTAGAAATCTGCTCATATTTTATAATAATGTTATGGCTGAGTTGGATAAAGGGAATGGATATACTATGATACTCTCCAACTCTGTTAATGTATTTGATGGAATACTACATGAAAGGCTGCTGAATAAACTGGAAAATATGGGATTGGAATATAAACTATTGACATTGGTGAGTGAGTGACTGATGAATAGGTATCAGAGAGTAGTATATTTGGGGGGGGGGGGGGAGATCTCCCAGGTTTAAGGCAGCCAATGATGTACCCTAGAGATCAGTCCTTGGACCACTATTGTTCAATCTATACATTAATGATATTGAGAAAGACATGACAGAAGATTTTTCAATTGTTTGCTGATGATGCAAAGATAGGCAGGGTAATCAATTCAATGTTGGTAATATAAAGTTATGCACCATGACATGATGAGATTTCCAACATCATATTATGTTGGTGAGATTATGCTACAAGAAACTGATGAGACTAGGGATTTGGAGGAGTTATGCAGATAGGAAATTGAAGTTCCAAGGTCACATTGCAAAAACTGCAAACACAACTCAGGAAATAATTGCAATGCTGAAATGAACATCGATATGTAAGGAAGCCATTTTGTCTCTTTACATGGCTTTAATATGATCATTCCTGGACTACTATGCCCACATTTGGTCTCCTGGGTTTGGAGGGGAGATAAAGAAGCTGTGGATAGAGTGCAAAGAAGATATTGGGATGATAGAAAGATGATATTAGAATGTAGATTACAAGGATAGATTGAGAGAGTATGGACTGCAGAGTATAGGTACGCCACAGATTTTCCAGAAACGGATGGTCTAGCACTTCCTTTAGTCAGGACAAAATTATGACAGCACACTTGAACTTCCCACAACTACAATTAGTTCACTGAGTTCCCACAGATAGAACTGTGTGTGTACTCGCTCGCTTCATTGTTTACATCTGAAACTGTTAGTGGTTCCTTGATTCTGAATGATTCTTAACTTATTTTGCTTACATTTAACCCTGGTGATGACTTTTAAGCAAGGTTCAATTGATAGTGATAGTGTCAACTGTAAGCACAAATCCATATCGATACCAAATAAAGCAGAAGTGCTGGACCAACTCAGTCATGGTATGTCACCGCACAACTATTTGATACATATGATATTGGAACATCAGCTACATATGATATAAAAAAAACAAAGAGACAAAATATTGAAATTCTTTGCAGACAGTGATTCCAAAAAGCAAATGAGTGTTAGAAAAACTATGAAAGTGGTAAGAGTACTGAGCATGATTAGTGATGACAGAATGTTTCAACTGTGTTGGAGTGGACTAGCTGGACAGTATGTTGAACAAGCTAAATTATTCCATAAACAACTTAAAATAGAACATGAACCTGACTACAATGAAAGATGCTTCAAAGTTTAAGAAGTGTCATAAAACTTCCATCCATAAAATGCATGGTGAAAAATGGTCAGCAAACAATATGTAGATGAATTTGCTAAACTTGTATATGACGAGAGTGCTTCAGTTCCGATCAAATGTATAATGTTTATGAAACTGCATTTTGCTGGCAATGCACACCACAAATGACATTAGCAGCAGATGACAAAGAAGGATCCACAGAATTTAGACAATATAACTACTATTCTAGGGTGTGCAACAGGGTGCTGAGCACCATATCGCACTGAGTACTTACATAATTGCTGTACAGTAAGTACAGCAATTATGATATAAGTCACTGATGATAGGAAAAACTAAATGCCTTCAAAGGCATTTAGTTTTTCCTATCATCCAGAATATAACGTGCAAATAAAATCAGCTGGATTACCACTGACATTAATTACACTAGAGTGATCTGAAAGTTTCTGTGCCTGAAACAGTACAATTTGGAGATCAATACTACCACCAAACTGAATCCAACCACAAGACCAAAGAATATTACACTCTGTGAAATTAAGTATTGCCTACTTTCCATGAAACATTTGTTAAATGTGATTGCCGGCATGCCTGTAGATACATTTATTAAAGAAATTTAACACGAGAAAAGTGCTCTGGTTTGTTGTTAGTGTCTGGGAAAAGGTACAACTCAAATACTAAAGAAATGCTGCAAAAGTTGTAGCTTGTCTTAATGTTGGCAATGTAGAATTTAATGTATCAAAGGAGAATAAAGTTGTTCATGAGTTGCTTGAGTGTGTAAATAAAATAACAATTATTCTTTGTAAAAAGTTAAAAATGTCATGCAATTTGCCAGAGTCTGATAACATCTGTCTGCGTATATGTGTGGCTTGGCCATATAAGTAAAAATTTCATCCCTCTGTTGTTTGAAGTGTTAACACTCCACCAGAATATGATAAATGCTAAGATGTCAGTGCATTTTTCCAATAAGTGGGCCATTCAGAAAATAAGAATATGTAAGGTGAGTGTGATCTATATGGGACATAGCAAGAACAACTTCCTCTCTTCTGTTTCCACACTGACTACTGCCAAAGCTTAATTTCAGGCTTAGCATCATGCAATTTGTTTGCCAGTGCTTCCTGCCATGATGACTACCACTGGACAATTAGCTTTGATCTTATAAAATGTCTGTAGTCTGTATACAGTGCTGTCAAATAGTAAATTGAAAAAGTGTGAGCTGATCGAGCAGCTAAATCTGCAGTTTTATTTCCCTTGATTCCAATGTAGCTAGGAATCCAGCAAAACTGAACATCAAAATTAAGGGTCTTCATTTGTACAACAGGTGTAACACCTCACAGCATTGGACGTGGATTATATGCAGGAGAGGAGACAGCCTGTAAAGAACTCCGTGAAAGTGTGCATAAATTACACACTTTTTGGTAGTAGTTTTCTTTTATATGCACAAATGCAAGCTGAATGGCATGCAACTCAGCTATATAATTACTGCAATTGAGTAGGATGTGGTTGGAGATTTCTCATTTTCAACCATTAGTATAGATGGGCAAGAAATTGACAAAGTGAGAGGTTGCAGGATGGGATGCAAACCTGCTGTAGAGAAATGCTGTTATGTTTGGTGTGGATAATGCTGTCAACATTCATGTCAATAGCTTCCATAATCTCTTTAAACATGCATACCAAAATGCCATATAGTAGCCTGACTTGTGTGATATTGAGCTTCCCAACATAGAGTAAAGAGACTAATCCAAATAAGAAACTCTGAAAGCGACTTTATTTTTAGGACATAGTGATAGAGCTGGTTCATTTGCTTCAACATAAAAGCTCTGAGTGGAAGATGTGAAAGGCACTAGTAGCTATCTGTATACTTGAATTGCTATTGGTGCCTTTCACATCATATGCAATTGGCTTCAACTATTGCATATTACTCTGCCTTGTCAAACCATAGACTTAAGATCCATAATCCAGCACACAACATAGACAAAGCAACAAAGATTGCTCAGCACTACATTTAGTAGAGAATAAAGTATGAAGGGGATTCAACTCTCTCTTACACTTTTCCCTTAACTGAAAAATGTGCAAGGAACATAAGTTTTCTGTCAAAGATGAGTCATAAGAACTTGGCTTCTGTTGCTATGGGAATAACAGTTGGTCTGATTCTTAAAACATGATGGTGAAGTGTGTGTGTGTGTTTTGGCAGAAGTGTATACAGACACTTTTTTCTGCTGAAAATCTGAAATGATTACTAAGAGCCAATGGAGAGACACGATTGCTTGGTGAAGTTATCTTTCAATTACCCTCATGTTAAGAGATTGACAGTAAATCATGAAGTCATTAACATATAGAGCACTGCCTACAGTGGTAGTGATTGAGTTAATTTTGATAGAAAAAAGTGTCACACTTAAGACAGAGTCTTGGGGAACACCCTGTTCTTGATGATATGGCTGAGATAGCGTATTTCCCACTATGACTTGCAAAAATTGGCTAAGCAGAAAGATTTTAATAAGTACTGGAAGGCTTACGCTAAGATCTAGGTTACAGGGAGTCTGTCTTTTAATATGCTATATCCCAGGCTGTGTCAAAGTTTTTTCCATGTCAAAGAATACTGAAACTAGACAGTCTTGTTTCATGAATGCACCTGTTATACAAGTTTCTAAATTTAGTTATTTTTTTGGACCAAAAAAAAAAAAAAAAATAATAAATTTATTTATTTTTTTGGACCATTTAGTCTGTTATACAGACTAAATGGTCCAAAATCAAATAATGTTTATGAAAGCCACATTGTATCAGAGAGAAGACTGCTGCTTTCTAAATACCAGAAGAGGCCAGCATCCAGGATTATTCAGTCAGAAGTGCCTTAGAACTAAATATTAGATCTAAGACAATAGTCAAAATTAGTAGATAATTACAAAAATGAAATGCCAGCAAAGGTTGGTCGATTGGTAGAGCCTCTTCTACTAATGGCTCGCAAAAAGTTAAGCAAGTTTGAGCATGGTTAGTAGCTGGAAGGGAATCAATCATTCGATGCTATTGGCACACTCTCCCTTGATGAGTCTTTGGACTCCTTGGAGGTGTCACATAATAATAATAATTAAATGTTTTCTCTAATATCTTACAAAGGCAGTTGGTCCAAGCAATAGGTTGATAAACGTTTGCTTGTGTTGGATCCTTTCCTGGTTATGGGATAGCAATGACAATTGACCTATGCCAAAAATCTGGAAACTCTTCCTCTGTAAGTATTCTGTTATATATTAAGGGAAGGCGGTCCATATAAGATGATGGACCTACAGCACTGGGGTGAGACAAAAACAGCTCTTTCTAATCCTCCTAAACAAATGGCACAACCCATTGGTAGAAAAATTTAGCCACTGTTTCTCTGTTACTCTTTCAATATTAAAAACTCAGGAGAATATGAAGCTGTTGTCTGCAATATATTACTTTGGGATCAGCAACAACACATCCATTATGGTCTAAGGTAGACAAACGATGGGTTCTATCTACCTTTCATTCTCTGGATTTTATCCCATACAATACCCAGGGCAGAGCTGACTACTACCGGGTGCATCCCCAGGTGGCGGATCGGGGAACAGCCTTCAGATATGGAGGCTAGCTGCGATATAAGCAGAGCAATCTGACGAATAAGCAGCCGTGGACCAACAGCGACTGAGCTATCAGGGCGTGGGGGAGCAGAAGTGGCAACTCTGTTTCACTTAAAACCTCACAAAGCCCAATGACAACTCAGTGACATGGCGAGTAGTGCCGCCATTAAATAAGCACCTGCTGGGTTCACTTCCCCTGACACTGGGAAGGAGCACTGTCAGTACTGACACAAGGTTGAAGCCAAATGATGACGGAAAAGCTTGTGATCAGAGATTTGCAGATGGCAATATGATTATATTGTGTACATCTGTAATACTGCAGAGCAGAAAGCAAACGGAGAAACTACTGCTCTACCTTATCTCCAGAACAACCACCATGGCGAGCAAACCCTTACAATTGGCCCCAAGTTCCCGGCGTCCCTTAAATGGGACAGGGGTGCGAAGAATCTCCGGGCTCAAAATGGTGTCCACTTTTAAAACTGCAACTTGGAATGTCAGAATTCTGTATGAAGCTGGCAAATTAAGAAATGCCACAAGAGAAATGAAGAGGCTGGGCATCCGGATTTTGGGAATTTGCAAGACAAGATGGCCAGGATCTGGAAAGTGTCAACAAGATAATACGACAATGTATTACTCTGGGAATGATGAGAACAAACATCGACATGGTGTAGCTGTAATAGTAGATGAAGAAATCAATAAATCAGTAATAAATTGGATTCCATTTTCTGAAAGGATAATGCTGTTACAACTTAAGGGAAACCCCATTAACATAAATATCATCCAAGCTTATGCACCCACAGCTGACAAAAGTGAAGAAGATGTTGAAGAATTTTATGAACATCTAAAAGAGATTAAAAACCTAACAAAGAAACATGATATAAACATAGTGATGGGTGACTTCAATGCAAAGGTGGGAAGAGAGGGGATGGAGAAATTGTTGGCGAACATGGCTTAGGCACCAGAAACGACAGAGGAGATCGCCTAGTCCAGTTCTGTCAGGAAGAAGATCTAACAATAGCAAATACCTGGTTTAAACTTCCACCCAGAAGACTGTATACTTGGAAATCGCCTCAAGATAACCAACATAACATTGTCAGAAATCAAATTGATTATATACTGATAAATAAAAGATTCCACAGTAGTATAAAGAGTGCAAAGACTTATCCTGGAGCAGATATCTCATCTGACCACAATCCCATAGTTGCAGAAGTACGTCTTAGATTAAAATCAGCTAAAAAATCACAAAAGAAGAAAAAGGAAATTGATGTAGAAAAACTGAAAGACCCGAACATAAATAAAAGTGCCAAGACACAGCTTAACCTGCGATTACAACAGATTAACATAGAAGAAAATAAAAGTGTGGAATCTCGTTGGAATAGCTTAAAGAATGCCATCGTAACAACAAGAATTGAAGAAGTAGGTTATGTGAATAATATAAAACAACAGGAATGGATGACAGATGAGATTCTTTCTCTTATTGATACAAGAAGAATGTACAAAAACAGAGACCTTGCCAGCTATACAGAAACACATAACATCATCAAGAAAAAAATAAAAGAAGCCAAGGAAAATTGGATGAAAAATTTATGTACTGAAATTGAACTGCTTCAGAAGAAACGTGATAATTTCAATCTGTATAAGAAAATCAACGAAATTTCTGGAAAACTGAGGAAAAAGCAAATAGTGTCTCTAAGAGACGAAAATGGAAAAATAGTTCTAGAAGAAGAGAATAAAGCACAGATTTGGATAAAATATGTAATAGAACTTTTCAATGATACTAGACAGAAGCCTATAAATATAAAAGATAACATTCAAGGACCAGCAATCATGAAATGCGAAATAGAGAATGCTATACGAACAAGTAAAACAGGAAAAGCCAGTGGACCAGATGGTGTGCAAACAGAATTTTTAAAATTAATAGAACCAGATAACATCAAACTTCTTGAAAAACTATTTAATAAAATATATGAGAGTGATGAATTTCCATCAGATTGGCTCAAATCTACATTTATCACTGTCCCAAAGAAACCCAAAGCGAATTCCTGTGGTGACTTCCGACTTATTAGTCTAATGAGCCAAACGTTAAAATTATTTTTGAAAGTAATTCAGAATCGTATTTATAGAAAAAGTGAAGAAACTCTAAGTGAAACACAATTCGGCTTTCGGAAAATGGTTTTGGTACTAGAGAGGCCCTTTTCTGTACCCAAATATTGATACAAAAATGCATAGAAAAACAGAAATCTGTCTTTATGTGTTTCATAGATTTTGAAAAAGCATTCGACAAAGTCAGACAAACTAACTTAATAGAAGTCCTTCAACAAATAAGGCTAGACGAACAAGACATAAGACTAATAACAAATCTGTATTGGAATCAGTCAGCTACCGTTCAATTAGACAACATTACCACCAGTGATATTAACATCAAAAGAGGAGTGAGACAAGGATGTGTGCTCTCACCACTCCTGTTCAACATATATGCAGAGGCAATCTTTAAAAAAACATTGGAAGAATGTTCAGAGGGAATCACAATAAATGGAAAGATTGTTAACAACCTTCGATATGCAGATGACACCGTGCTAATTGCAGATAATATTATGGATCTCCAAAAACTCATTGACAGAGTATACATAGAAAGCCAAAGAATGGGAATAAATATAAACATCAACAAGACAAAATACATGATCATCAGCAAACATCCAGTCTCATCAATGAAACTGACACTCAATGGGAAAAATATTGATAAAGTGTCAAGGTATAAATATCTTGGTTGCTAGCTTAATGAACGGTGGGATCCAGAAATAGATATAAAGACAAGGATTGAAGTTGCGCGGCAGTTCTTCATGAAAACGAGAACACTATTCTGCAATAAAGACCTAAACATGGAAGTCAGATGCCGAATGCTGAAATGTTACATGTGGTCTATTTTGCTCTATGGAGTTGAAACATGGACATTGAAGGCGACAACCATCAAGAAAATCGAAGCCTTTGTGGCTATACACAAGAATGCTAAAGATATCATGGACAGAAAAAATTACCAATGAAGATGTCTTAAAATCCATTGGCAAAGCTAAACATCTTGTACAAATAATCAAGAAACGAAAAACATCATATCTTGGCCACATCATGAGAAACAGCAAATACCAACTTCTACAAACTATTTTGATAGGAAGAATTGGTGGCAAAGGAACTAGAGGAAGAAAAAGAATATCATGGTTTGACAACATCAAGACGTGGACAGGAAAGAGCAGTACACAACTGCTCAGATTAGCACAAGAGCACAGTTTGTTCGCCAAGATGGTCGCTGACGTTCGATAGAAGATAGCACAATAAGAAGAAGATCCCATACAATTTTTGACTTATTTGTGTAATTGATGGTGTAAAATGTACCCAAAATTGTTTTGGACTCCGATGTCAAAATAGAGGGATTTCCTATAATGCATAGCATTATAGGAAATGCCACTACCCAGACCAAGATTTCAGATTAACTTGAAAGAAAATTGTCATTAAGAAGATAGTAATATGTAACTTTTTCATCTTGCACTGTAATAATATCCTATATATCAAATATATATATATATATATATATATATATATATATATATACACCCTGAGGGTATATATCAAGAATTTGATGATGACAAAACTAATTTTATTATTGCCTGCTATATATAAATCACTTTTTTCCCTTTGGAATGGTATCCTAATGGATGTCATTCTAAAAAGAATGAACAAGGAATTTTTTTTAAGGTGCCATCGTTTTTTTTTCTTAGAACAATGTTATCATGTTTCTCTCATATTACCTATTTCTTGTTTTACTACAGCAAATTTGGCATACTTCAACTACATCTACATATAGAGAGGAAGAACCCTATATGTGTGTGCATCAGTGGCTTCGTATGCCCATTTCCGTTGTGTGTGCTGTCGTGTGGCTTATACAACCAGCGCTACAAAATTCATGTCAATTTAACCGTATTTTTTTTTGACCGTATGACTGCATTTTTTTTTTATCTATGTATGAAAGTTTTGAGAGTGCATAGTGCATCAGCGCTCATCTTAATTGATCCAATGCAATTAATTGCAGATAACTTTGAATAATTTAATTTATCAATTAATTGTAACCAATTCGCAGAGTGAGAGAACAATCTGTTTGTTTTAGGATTTATTAGAAAACAACAATGAAGGAGAATGCTATATTTGGTTGGTATATTTGAAATACTCAAAGGTGAAAATATGTGAACCATCATTTATAAGACATGTTAGAATAGGAAATGAAAGGATAATATAAGTGTGAGTAGAAATACTTTCATTAATGGCAAATGAATTATTAATAACTAATATTTGTGATATGTGTGTCCTATAAGTGCTGGGTAGAATGAATACCACATTCCTATAAAGTTTAGACATGAATAAGTGAATTTATGATGGCATAATTAAAAAAAAATTTACGAGAAGACGGAGAGTATTGCAGGAATAGATATGGTTTGATGGAGTAGCAAATCATCTCGTAAAATTTGTTGCGCATATTATGTGTATTTCTCTGGTTTGTGTATATTTCGTTCAGTTTTCTAAGAATTTTCTTTTGTTTACTGAGACTCAGTATACATTTTATACAAAACAGGATACATAATATCTGATCATTATTGAAACTATCCACACTTTTGGAAATCCTATATTCATTGTTTTTTTTTATTTATTTATTTATTTTATTATTTTTTTTTAAGTATCAGCAGCTCTTCTGTCTTATCAATCTCACATATGCTGGCATTTTTTGTAGATCAACAACGTCTTATAATACACAGAAGTATTAATTCTTCTTCTTCCTGCTCAGATATATATAAATTTTTACTATCTGTTGTTTCGGAAGACTAGAATAAAAATGTCTCTATACTGTTAAAAAACTTTCCAACCTCAACAGATATTATTGTAAACAACAGATATTAACATTATGTTGGAGGTTTAATGGATTTTTTACAATACCGAAAAAGAATTAAAATAGAATTTAATACTTCCTATATTTCGTCCTGGTCACTAGAACATCTACGGGGATTACAAAAACAATTAATGTAACATGCACACAAAAACTTACAATACTAAGCCCAACCACGTGGGTGACACTAAAGCCCTATCCAGGTGGAGCACCCTCTAAGAGTGGTAGTAGGTGGCCTGGAATGCAAGGTGGGACCTCTGGTGATGAGTGTTTCCCAAATCTCATCATCATCATCAAATTCCTGCCATGTACCCTCAAGGGGTGTACAAGATATGATAATACTACATGAAAAAAATTACATCATTATTAATTTCCTATCTACAATTTTCCTCCAAATCAGTCTGTTGCTTGTCAAGACTCCAAAATTATCAGATCTTATATTTCTATCGTCTAAGGCACTTTGTACCATATCAATCCACCTATATCTTGGTCTTCCTCTGGGTCGTTTTGCTGCCAACCTGGCAGAGAACACTTGTTTTGCTAATCTTTTCTCGCCCATTCTGTTTAAGTGACCATACCACCTGAGATTAGCTCTGCTAACGCATTCCTGGATGCTGACAATGTCAAGTTATTTCCTAATATCCTCGTTTTTAATATGATATTGCCATTGATGCCATCTGTTCACGCCTATAATCTTTCTCAGGACTCTCATATCTGTGGTCTCTAGTCTTTGGTCAAGTGTTTTACTTCTGACTCAGCTCTCAGATCCATAAGTTAAAACTGGTTTGAAACTGTCTTGTATACAGCTAATTTAGTGTTCCGACTAATTTCTCTCTTATTCCATATGAATTTATTCAATTGACTTCCCACCATACCAGCTTTGCTGATTCTGTTGTCTATTTCTATATTTAATTTACCATCTTCAGTAAAAATTGTGCCTAAATAGCTGGAATGTTTTACTTGTTCCACAGGTTCTCCATTCACAACACAGTTGACATTTTCAATGATTCTGCCTATTTTCATTGTCTTTGTCTTTTTATTGCTGACCTTCATACCATATCTATTACAACAGCTATTCAATTTACTCAGAGAATCTTGCAGACTTGTAGCAAATTTATTTAGAAGTATAACATCGTCTGCATAAAGCAAAGAGCTGACATTAACATCTCCAATTTTGATATCATGTTTAATACCACTTTCCTTCATAATGCGATCCATATAGATAATGAATAACAGAGGGGATAATGTACATCCTTGTCTCACACCAGATTTAACATTAAACCATCTTCCTGTACTTCCTTCAATTCTAACTGCTGACTTACAACTCAAATAAAGACTAAGTATTGCTTGATATAATGCCCCATTGACACCATATAACTGCAGCGTATTGAATAGCTTCTCTCTTGGCACCTTGTCATATGCCTTTTCCAGATCGACAAAACTTAAATACAGATCTTTGTTATATTCCCATGCTTTCTCGACTATCTGTCGTAAAGTGAAGATCTGATCCTGAGAGCCTCTATTTGGCCTGAATCCAGCTTGTTCTTCACCAAGCTTTTCTTCCACAATTCTTCTCAACCGTTTCTCAAGTATACTTGCATAGATCTTCCCAGGAACACTCAGTAGGGAAATACCTCTGTAATTCTCACATGCAGTTTTATTTCCCTTTTTATATATGAGTACTATGAGAGCTCTACTCCAATCATTGGGAATTCGTCCCTCTGTTCAGGCTTTCTGAACTATGCAGTGCAGCCACTGTAAGACTCCTATACCACCATACTTCAGCATTTCTGGTTGAATATCATTTACTCCTGCTGCCTTTCCACCTTTCAAGCCTTTGATGGCTTTTTCTTCTACTTCAAGTATGGATATGTATTCCTGACTGCATGCCTGGTCAGTGTTTTTTTATCACTGTGCTGTCATCACTGCTTGTTTCATTTAGCAGTTTTTCAAAGTAATTACTCCATACTTCAAGGATATCTTTTTCTCCCGTTTTCATGTCACCTTTATCATCTCTAATTCCTTTTACAGCACTCTTTCCTCCATTCTTAAGCTTCTTCAACCACCTCCAGAATATTTTGCAACCTTCTTGATATTTATTTTCTATATTCTTGCCAAAGTCCTCCCATGACTTTTGTTTAGCTAGTTTTACACAGTGTTTAGCATTCTTGCATTTGTCTCTGTATTCTCTAAGAGCACAAGCTGACTTATTTGACAGGAACTTTTGATAAGCTTTCTTCTTTTCCTTCGCTGCCTCTTTAACTTCCTGTGTCCACCAGGGAGTTCTGATTTTGTTATCCTTGCAGACAACCTCACCACATGCTTCTCTGGCAGAATCAATCAATGTTTCTTCAGAGTTTGCCACTGAATCTCCGAGGTTTGATTCCTGTTCTCAAACTCTTTCATTTTTCCTTCAATAATCTTTGTGTATTTTAGTCTGCAGTTCACATCTGAGAGCTGCTCAACTTTTGTTCACTTTTAAACTTTCTTACATGTTATTCTTTTCAATATGAAATTCAATTTTATCCTGCTCAAGACTAAATAGTGATCACTTCCAATTTCAAATCCTCTGTACACTCTGGTGTCCTGCACCAGGGAGAAAACATCACTATCAACAATAACATAGTCAATGAGACTTTTATTATTCCTAGCCTCTTCTCTCCATGTGAATTTGTGCACATTTTTATGTTGGAACATGGTGTTAGTAATAACCAGTCCATGTCCTGAGCAGAAATCCAACAGATTTATTGCCATTATTATTAGCTTTGCTCTTTTCACCAAATTTTCCCAAAATATTTTTGTATGTCTCACAATCATTTCCTACTCTGCTATTTAGATCCCCAACAAGGACCAACTTTTCCTTTTTCATTGTGTCAGTTGCTTTTTCTAAAGCGTCAAAAAATTCCTCCACTTCTACCTTAGTAGAACCTTCTGTGGGACCATAGGCACAAATAAGTCTCATTGTCCAGTTCCCCATTCTCATATTTGCCCACATTACTCTACTTGAGACTGACTGCCATTCAAGAAGATTAGCCTCGTATTTTGTGTTGAATACTATGGCTACTCCTTCTTTTCCTTGATTGTCATTGCCTGAATATGACATTTTGTATTTATTGCTCAGAACGATCTCACCAGTTTGGTCTTTTTTGTTTCAGTCACCCCTGTTACGTCGATCTGGTACTTATCTAATTCCTCAGCTAGCTCCATTTCTTTGCCATTCAGGCTTCTTACATTGATAGTACCAATCTTTAACTCTGGTGATGTTGAGTTGGGGTTTATTTTCAGATTTGTTCCAGTAGCTGACTTTTCGTTGTTCGCCCTGGTTCCCTGGCGAAAACAACGGGGGCCTTGTTTAACCGGGCGACGCCCCAGCCGGCATGAATTTTGTCATGTTGTACCATCATTCTATATTTTGGTTTAACCAATAAGAATAAAATTTGGTCGGCTAAATCCCAAATTGCCAGCCCATCCTCGTCCGTTCAGTATCCAAGTAGATACCCAACAAGGTGCACCACGAGAAGGTGAGGATTGGACATTAAGTCAGAAGCCCTGGTCGATTCTCTGCATTCCTTTATAGGCCATGTGGAGGTCTCCTCTCAGTTATACAGCTTTGACCCTTAAGCACCCCATTTCCCAAATCTTCGGAAGTTTAATACAACCATTTTTATTAAGATTTGGTTGGTTACTGAGAGCTGCTGCTGCTGCTTCTAAGAAAAGTCTCTCTTTCTTGAACTTGCTGTGGTGGAGCATGGTGGTTTTCTTCCATGATACTCTGTGGGTGGTGTCCAAAACATGGTCAGCCAAGCCTGAATGGCCATAGTTGTGTTTAACGATGTACGACTTGTGTTCCTCCAGGCGGATGGATGCTGATCTGCCTGTCTGCCCAAAGTACGCAAGCTTACAGGCACAGGGTACTTTGTAAACTCCAGGCAGAGAGAGAGGAGGGAGCTGGTCTTTCGTAGAATGGATAAGGGTAGCAAGTTTGCGGTAGGGCTTATATGCTGTGTGTAGGTTATACTTTTTTAGTATCTTGGCTATTTTTTCCGAAGTGCCGTGGATGTAGGGTATTGTGATGGCATTTTTAAATTCTTGTTGAGAATTAAAAAATCAGAGCGGATAAGGGTAATGCCACAGTAATTCTTAATACCAGCGAATACAATCGTAAAATGAACATTATCCTCCGTGAACATTAACCTACATCCCGCTAGAACACGACCCCACAAAAACACAAGTTAAGAAACTAAAAATCTTACTTAAAAAAGTAACCTCCTGGCCCCCTGACATCATGAAAAAACTTAAACCTTTCCGCTCCCGGCCCTCCCAAATATACGGTTTACCAAAAATCCACAAACACAATTCCCCACTCAGGCCTATAGTATATGCCGCCAATGCACCTTGTTACAGACTGTCTAAACAGCTGGCCAACTCTCTGTCCCCCCTCACCGGAAATTCCGCTTCCTATATAAAAAATTCAACCCACTTTAAAGCCCTCACAGAAAATTTAACCTTGAATAACACAGACATATTAGTAAGCTGTGATATCTCCTCTTTGTTTACCAATATTCTCTTAATTGACACTTTATCTCTCTTAGAAAACGTTTTTCCCTCTGACATCTTAGATCTCTTTTCCTTTGCCATCAACACTGGGTATTTCTCTTGGAAGAACAAAATCTACAAGCAGATAGAGGGAACTGCCATGGGTTCCCCCCTCTCACCCCCCCTTGCCAATTTCTATATGGAAGATTTCGAAAAACGAGCCATACTCTCAGCCCTTCTCAAACCTGCTATCTGGCTAAGATATGTAGATGATGTGTTCTCGATTTGGCCTCATGGCCCAGACACGTTAGACTCCTTCCTTAGTCATCTCAATAGCCTACATCCAAGAATCCAGTTTACTATGGAAAAGGAAAAGAACAATTGTTTACCCTTCCTGGACACCTTAGTCACATGCCTGCCTAATGATACACTTTCCTTCACTGTATACAGAAAACCCACACACACAGGCAGATACATTCACAAACTCTCCCATCACCACCCCTCGCAACAATATGGCATCATTAAAACTCTTACCAAGAGAGCCCACAATCTTTGTTCCAGTGGAACTGCCCTCATTACTGAGCTTAACCACATACACAGAACTTTCCTCTCCAATGGCTACAGCAAACACAGTATCAAAAAAATAATCAATTCCTCCCCCATTCCCTGTCCCTCTCGTCAACAAGAATTTAAAAATGCCAAGATACTAAAAAAGTATAACCTACACACAGCATATAAGCCCTATCGCAAACTTGCTACCCTTATCCGTTCTACGAAAGACCAGCTCCCTCCTCTCTCTCTCTCTCTGCCTGGAGTTTACAAAGTACCCTGTGCCTGTAAGCTTGCGTACTTTGGACAGACAGGCAGATCAGCATCCATCCGCCTGGAGGAACACAAGTCGTACATCGTTAAACACAACTATGGCCATTCAGGCTTGGCTGACCATGTTTTGGACACCACCCACAGAGTATCATGGAAGAAAACCACCATGCTCCACCACAGCAAGTTCAAGAAAGAGAGACTTTTCTTAGAAGCAGCAGCAGCTCTCAGTAACCAACCAAATCTTAATAAATATGGTTGTATTAAGCTTCCAAAGATTTGGGAAACACTCATCACCAGAGTTCCCACCTTACATTCCAGGCCACCTATTACCACCCTTAGAGGGCGCTCCACCTAGATAGGACTTTAATGTCACCCACGTGGTTGGGCTTAGTATTGTAAGTTTTTTTGTGCATGTTACATTAATTGTTTTTGTAATCCCCGTAGATGTCCTAGTGACCAGGACGAAATATAGGAAGTATTAAATTCTATTATAATTCTTTTTGAGTGTTGTAAAAAATCCATTAAACCTCCAACATAATGTCCTCACAGCACTTAAGCCTCTACACAAGATATTAACAGTAAACAGATTTTTAACATCTGTGTACTATATTTAGGAACAATTAGTGTACAACATCTCGAGCGACACACTTAATGGATCAACACTCTGCTCCTGCAGGCTATGTTGCATGCATGCGAACAGAACAGACTAAATATAACACCTAATTAAACACATTTGTCCTAACATCCACTTTCAAATTTTCATTCCAGAAAACATGTGTAAGAGCTGTTTGTAATACAGCCTTTGGATACAAAAAGTGCTCAATTTATGAAAAGCATCTTCAGGACTGGGGGTAAGGTGGTACAACACCCGGAAACTCGTTGCAAAGGTGGAGCAAGCTAACATCACTCCTATCTCAGTATCTCCCATAATGCAAAACACATCTCCTTGCAGATATGTTTAATGTTATGCATTAAGGGAAAGGCCACTACTCAGACTAGTTTCGACCTTTATTGAGGTCTCTCTTCTTTCTTTGTACCATCTTACCCCAGTACCTTTATTGAGGTCTCTCTTCTTTCTTTGTACCATCTTACCCCAGTACCTTTATTGAGGTCTCTCTTCTTTCTCTGTACCACCTTACCCCAGTCCTGAAGATACTTTCAGGTGCAAACTTTGTTTGCTCACACTTGGATAAAGGATTAAACTAAATTTATTATAGTCTAACCAAGGAAAAATAAACTTTCAACATCTTTCTCTAAATCCAGAGTAATTTATTAAAAAGGTGGCACACCGTTTAGCAATTCCTATAGGTAGAGATGACCTTGCTAATGGTTCTGCCTGGTATCTCCACTTGGGCCTGGCTCCCACTGAAGAGACCTCGATAGAGGTCGAAACTAGTCTGGGTAGTGGCCTTTCCCTTAATGCATAACATTATACATATCTGCAAGGAGATGTGTTTTGCATTATGGGAGATACTGAGATAGGAGTGATGTTATCTTGCTCCACCTTTGCAACGAGTTGCCTGGTGTTGTACCACCTTAAACTAAATTTATTATGAAAAGCAAAATGTGTGTGTGTATATATATATATATATATATATATATATATAAAAAACTTGAAATCAGTTTGAATTGCATTTCAGATATCATTCAGACACTTAAATGCTAATTGCGTTGAAGTGTCTGGATGGAACTAAAGCTTTGTGAAAATGCAACTGCTCGACATGGAAGCTGCATATATATGCTAAAAGCTAGTACCTGCCAGGGAATAAGGGAACGACAGACACCCAGATGCAAATGAGACATATTAATATAATTTTAAATATGGAAAGCATAAAGGTCAAATGAACAATAGCTAAAGCTAAAAGTCTTTAAATATCTAAGAGAGGATCATATTCATGGAGAACATTTCAAAATTCTATATAATTTCCTCAATTAGCTGATTCTTCCCTCATCATGACCTCTCAAAGAAAGCTCTTGCTTAGCCAAATAGCATACAACATCGACTAATCTTTTTAAAATGTCTCTATTTTTCTTTACCTGTTCATTATGATGAGTAACTTCAATTTTTCTTTGTCAAGGAGAGTGTCAATTCTTTGTTTTCTAAATATCTTGAGATTTAATATGATTGAACATGTGACTGGAAGTGGTTATGTTTTTGCACGGTTGCAGTTAAATGGTTAAGGTCAGAATATCCATGCTTATTCCAAACGCCTTTCTCTCTAGAGAATAAGAAACAAGGCCAACAAAAAAGTCTTGACTGCACTTCGCATCCAGTTAACCATTCTACTCTACTGTATTGTGAAATAGATAAGTGTCTCATGTACTCAGTTTTTGCATCTTTGTGCATGCTCTGTAAATTTGGAAGAGGACAACGATGCATTCCTCTTTCGAGTACAGTCATACAATCCACAAAAGTTCTGCAGAAAACAGGACATTCAGTACATTGTCAACACTTTCCCATTGTAAATATGGGCAAAAAAGTTATAAATTCATGGAAAATTATATATTAAAAACTTGTCTATGTCTTGCCTTCTGAGCGGTTTAAAAATACTAGAACACTAAGAATTTGACCCACTGCACCCTCTTAACATCTTTTCAAAGGGTTCAAAGGTGTATGTATTTTGAAAGCACACCTGGGCTATTAACACGAATGTGATTCAATGTTTATGCATCAAAAAGTGCCCTCTTCATGAAGCACTAATGCTTCATTGCCCTCATGATGAGGACAATGAAATTAATTTTAGGAATCACATGAAGTCTGCAAACAATTAGGGGAGTCTTTAATGGGAATAAATGCAAAAATATAATATTGGTGATATTGATATTTCATGGATGAGCACTGCTCACCTAGCACACTCAGAAATATTCGTCTCTGGTGTGTGTGTTGTGTAGTGATATCACTATATATATAGTGTTGAAAAAAAAATAATAAATAAATAAAACAAAATAAAATAAATAATATACATACATATATATAGGTAGGTAGAACAACTATATATACAGCCAAACTTTGTTGTAACAAGCATGGAAATAATGAGATCTTGGCTGTAACTAGCAAAATGTCATAATTTTAATTTATTCATATTCCCAATTCCAATAAAATATATAATCACTTTTATAATGAGCATGCTACATGGATATACCATACAAATTTTGGTAACTGTGCAAACATTCTTAATTGCTTAGGTAGTTCTTGGAATAGACAAAAACAAAATGTATGACTTAGCATTTATGACCACCTGCATCAGATTACATGCTGGTTCACATCCCAATCTTGTCCCTGGGAATCATTCCCTCACTATCTATCTCTCTGGTATCTTGCCTCCAAGCTCTCCTCCCTCACTTTACCCAAACTGACAACTTTAAAATCAGTTGGAAACAAGTTAACTAAAAGTAAATATCTCTTAGTTCACAAAAAAGTTGAAATTATTCATGAGTTAGAACACATTGCAAAAAATGTTGAAACATAATGTTGAAGTGGTTGAGAGGGTCCAGAGAAAAGTGATGAGTGAGTGTTCCTTGGAATGCTTCCTATGAGGACAGATTGAGGGTTTGTGGATTGTAAAAGTTGTTTGATAAGCAGGAAAAAAAAAAAGGGGGGGGGGAGTATGATAGAAACATATAAGTTACTTAAAGTATTTTTTAGCACTGATGTAGAAGAAATGTTTCAGCATTTGGCAAAAGGAGGCAGAACAAGAGGTCATCCCTGGAAGTTGGGTAAGAGTGTGATTATCAAGAGCATGAGGAATAGATTTTTTGCTTGAAGAGTGATGAATGAATGAAATTGGTGCCTGAGTCAGTTGTGAGTGCTTTGTCAGTGAATTGTTTCAAGGAGAGGTATGATAAATATTGTGTCGATAGTTTAGGACTTCCGTGAAGAGTCTTAGGACTCCAGGTGCAATAATAATAATAATAATATAAAAACTTTTCTTTGGAAAACAGTTTTTATCAACATTATGGAAGGATAAAAATGTTTATATATCATCAAGAGAAAACGACATGACTGAAACAAAAAATTTTAAAAGTGCAAGCTTAGAAACATCAATGAAGCATTGCTTCAGTGGCTCACTACACAAAGAAGTGCTGGATTCTCAATAGAAGGTACAATCGCGAAGGCTCGAGTGGAAAAATTTGCTAAACAATTTGGACATCATGATTTTGTATGTAACAACAGTCAGTTGAATAAATTTAAATACCAACAATAATATTGTCATGTCGGTTTTTAAATCGATCTTAAAAAAAGAACATAATAATATTATAATCGTTTTTAAAAAGACTAATTGAAATTGTGTTTAATCTTAAGTATATTGTAGTTTATACAAGCATACTCATGCAAATAATATTTATGTATGTAATTATATTATTTTTTATGTCTAGTATTTCGTTTTTTTTTTTTTAATCTTTATCAAGTTACTAAGAATTAAAAAAATAGGAGGTAGATTTAACTCATCACTGATACGATGAGCAATGGTTATAATGAGGAAATTTTGTCAGTTCCATGCTCTTTATAAGTTCAACTGCATACACAGTAATGACCAGTGTTTAAAAAACAAAAGTAATAAAATTCAATGGCTGCACGAAAGCACTCAGATATTACATGCAAATGCAATTTTATTGGTCAGATGACTTAAGGTTGAAAACTATGATGGATCAGATCGTTGTTTGAAGGTCAGATAAACAGAAAATTACTGTATTTTTATTTAAAGTTATACACACACACACACACAGCACATAACTTTCATCTAATTATTTCTAAATGTAAATCTAGAAGAGCAAACAAGGAAGTGCTGACAAAAATTTAATGCAGATAAAGATATGTGATTAAGTAAGAAGGTATATAATGGATAGAAGTGGAATGGACACTTTGGAATAAATAAATGAATATAAAAAAACACTGTACATAACATTCATCTAATTATTTCTTAATATAAATCTAGAAGAGCAGACAAGGAAGTGGTGATGAAAATTTAATGCAGATAAAATACTGGATAGTTTATAGGAAATTTAAGTGCACAAAACATTAATAAGACACTGGTTTGGTTCAGAAAATTATAGGCTTAGTTGAAAGAAATTTCACTTGTAGAAATCATTATACCACCATTATCGAAGACTTGAATCAGGAAAATATTATATTACAGATCATATCTTTAAATCACCATGATTTTAAATGGATGGTAAGGGAAATAAAGGTATTTAGAAAACTGCATCTTACTAAGTGCATAGAAAGTTGTATATCAGAACAATTAAAAAATTACTCAGTTAGTTGTAATTAGAATGGCTATTTAATTGAAGTTTATATAGTAAGGGGAATTATAGAATAGATAGTAAGAGTCTGCTGCAGTTGTCTGAACTGACTCTACTAAACAGCATAACAAAAAGTTTATAATTTTGTTAAGGTTTGAATATAAGGTTTGAAAAAAGAGCCTGTGTAGCTCAGTGGATGTGGTATTTGCACACCAAGTGCTTGACCACACGAAGGAAGACTTGCATTTAAATCTAGTCGGCAACTAGAGGAAATTTTTGCCAGCCTGGTTGGCCGAGTGGTTAGCGTACCAGCTCTCCACCCAAAAGCTGCAGGTTTGAATCCCACCATGGGCATGTTTGTGATTGTCTATGAAAATACTAGTGGTGGGGGTGGTCGGCAGTAGATGACGTTGGTGTAGTAATCATCAGCAGTATCCCCACCCCCATTATCTTCTCTATTTCCCTGAAAATACTAAACCCTCCACATTCTATCCCTGTAACTACATCATCTGCTATTAACTAAGTCTAACTAATGCCTATAACTTTTGATGAGGTTGCACTGACCAATGCCAAAAATTCCTCCCTCTTGTTCCTGATACTTTTTGGCTTTAGTATATAGAATCTGCAGCATCCCTTTAGGCCCCCCACCCACCTTTACTTTCTGATGACTATCCTATTCACTATTTTTGCTTGAGAATCTAATTCCGCATGTGGTTATTCTCACTATTTACAGTTTACATATAAAAGTGGATAGTCTGTCACAGTTGTTATATTATGGTATTTATTTATAGATAAAAAGCACAATACTTGGAACAGAGCTCTGACTAGGGTTAGAGACATTATAAAGCTATTAAAAGATCAAAAATAGCAAAGGGCAGGTCATATTGCAAGATGTAACACTCAAAACTGGACAAAGTTGATATTTGAATGGTATCCTGGTATCCCAAAGAGTGGAAGGATGAGATTAAAGAGATGAAAACGTGTTATTGTTATGTGTATAAACAACTAAATCCATCTTCCTTTTCAGAGAAAGCACAAATATCTGGTACAGCTGTGTTAAATTTGTCTTAGACAGGATATGAGCTCAGATCTTTCCAAAAGATATCATAATTAATGGCTGTGCAGTGGAGGCACTGTGTATAAATATGTATGTATGTGGAAATAAAAATACATAAATGAATATATGATAGTAAAACAAACAAACAAAAGAAATGGTAAAATGAAGAAGTGAGAGAAATTAAGGTATGAGTACAAACATACAAAGTCAACTTATGAGTGGCGATAGCATGTTACAGAGTGGTGCTTACCTGGCATATAAAGCTAATTTGCAATTTGATATTTTACTTCCAGCTTAATCAGACTAAGACTGTGGGTTTAGTTCCCCTTTGGACATACTATTTTCCCTTTCCCTTCTCAGTGGCGTTCATGTCATTGTGACACTATTTCTTTCTCTCTCTCTCTCTTTCCCCTCCTGGTAGAGGATCGATGATGATAATAATAATTCATGAGATGTGTTTTTTTGGAAACATCTCTATTCAAAAAAAAAAAAAAAAAAAAATCAAGACCAATTAACCTCCCTACAGGCCATGTAGGATGAAATAGTGAGGCCAAATTGCACTTCTTATCCATGTTATTCAATAGGTGTTATAGAATCATATCCAGATTTTGCTAAGTGTCTACAGATGTCATGTTGGGATGTTAATGTGAGATTTTTAAAATTTTTATTTTATGTATTTTTTTTTTAATCAGACGTTTCTGTGTGTTGAGTGGCAATTTAAGAAACAAAGGTGTCTTGAGAAGTTTACTTCACTATCTATAATGATTATTTATTTGCCAATCACTCAAACTGACTACAAAATGAAAATCTGGCAAGTTCAAATATATATTGAAACATTATTCAAACAATCTATCAACATTCTCAGAAAGTTCTCAGTCAGAACATTTTCACAATGACAGTTGTGAAAATTAGTGATCATCTAACACTAATTTCTTTTTGTAAATATAGCTAAACTTGAAAATTAAAAAGATTTTATAATACAGCTTAAAAATACTAAATTTTAACTCCTAAAGGATTACATACCTCTGTGGTCCATGTTTCCAATTCAGAATGATCAGAACTATATATATTAATATGTTTTGACAACACTGCCCAGAAACAATCAAATTCTTCATTTGAAAGAGCAAGTAAAGCAGCCTTTAGATTTTTTCGGCATGATTTCTAGGGAAGGAAAACGAGAAAATAAAGTTTTCTTTTCTTTATTTTTTCTTATACATCTTATTCAGTATACAGTTTTATTTATATACTTTTTGTGATCAGAAAGTAAGCAAAAGGTACAATATATTTTATATGTTACAGGTAACCCCCGTATAGCGTGGATGTTAGGTTCCATAGAAATGCCGCATTATATAAATCGTGTTATGCGAGATTCAGATCACATAGAAAAAGTAGGGTTAAGTTCCAAAATCATTTTTTTTTAAAGATTATATAAACAATTACATATTCAACAAAAATATATTTTTATTTATTTCAGGTAATTCATGTAAGTTAAGGAACATAAACTATTAAACAAATACATAATATATAATTATTAAAAATTATAAATTGTACGTAAACTTCATTGCATATAATGCATAAATGTTTTAGGCAAAATAAAATAACGTGTATATTTTAATCGTCATCACTCTCTTCAAAACTAACATTTCATACATGTTCTATTTACAAGTGGCTGGACGTCATCATCACTTAAAATCTCTTGGACATCATTTGTAAAGGGTGTCCCAAAATTCACGCAAGAAGTAATTTGGATAGTAAACACAGGTTTTTAATTAAAAATTGTAATTTCTTATTGATTCATAATGTAGGGTTATGCATGGAATAGCATATCGGGTAAATGGCCTCCACGGCTTTGCTGGCACATACGCACTCTTTTGTTGAAATTTTCCATGACCGTTTTGCATAAATGTGGCTGAATTTCGTTGATACAGCGCTCAATTTCCTTCTTCAAGGCATGGGTGGTCGTGGGCTTGTTGGCATAAACCTTAGACTTCAAAAAACCCCAAAGAAAAAAGTCCAATGCCGTTAAGTCACATGATCTGAGCGGCCGATTCTGATCACCAAAATGGGAAATTACACGACCAGGAAATGACTCATGCAGTAATTGAATTGTTTCTCGGGCTGTATGGCATGTGGCACCGTCTTGTTGAAACCACATGTCGTCCACATCCATATCTTGCAATTTAGGCACAAAAAACTGGATTATCATGCCGCGATAGCGAGCACCATTAACTGTTATTGCCTTAGCAGCCGCATTTTCGAAGAAGAATGGACCGATGATGCCTCCAGCCCAAAATCTGCACCAAACGGCGACACGTTGTGGATGCATTTGTTTCTCAACAATCACTCGTGGATTTTCTGAACCCCAAATGCGACAATTTTGTCGATTAATGAAGCCATCAAGATGAAAATGAGCCTCATTGCTGAAGATGATTTTGTTCGAAAAATAAGCATCCACTTGTTGTTGTTCCATAATCCATTCAACGAACTCTCTTCGCTGTGTGTGTGGTCAAGTAGGCTTCAGTTCTTGAGTCAATTGAACTTTGTAAGCATAAAGATGCAAATCTTTCGTGATAATACACTGTAGAGAGCTTCTCGAAATGCCCAATTCAAGACTACAGTGCCGAATTGATGTTCCTGGACTCTCAGCAACACTCGCACGAACTGCTTCGATGTTTTCTGTTGAACGACGGCCAGAGTGTATAAGATCACTAATTGATCCAGTTTCCTTGATTTTAATTAATCTTTTCACAGTTGATGAAGTTAAAAAAAAAGACAGCTGTAGCTGCCTAACCTTCATTATTTTTAAAATATTGCTCAACAATGAAAATGCATTGTTCTTTCATGTAGCGCTCCATTTTTAATAACCCTGAACTGTCAGCTGCCATGCTGTCTTTTTTTTTCTCGTTGGCAACACTTTACTGCACAAATGGCGCTAAATTTAAATCTTGCGTGAATTTTGGGACACCCTGTATAATTCTCATTGCATACTTCAGCTGGTTTAGTTATCAAGAAGTCAGTAATAAGACCTTGCTTACCACTATGCTGCAATTTTTTTAAGTTCACAATATGGATAAACAAATATCCAATTGTCTCATGAATTTTCCGGAGCCCTCCATTGAAAGATCATTATCACAAAATAACTTTCTTACCAAGTTCAATCCTTTTGCTAATTCCTGCTAATTAAACTGAATTCTTTAACGGATTAATCACAATCAGAATCTTCGGCAGAACTTTCCCCACCATTTGGTTCAACGTCATCTATTAATTGTACCAGTTCCTCCTCATTTAAATCTATTTCCCCATCAATCAATTCACTAATTTCGTTTTCAACCATCACAAAAGTGCTCTAAGTGGTCATTACTATAAAAATAAATTTTTTTCATAAAAAAAGCATTACATATTGTATGTAACTCACCAAAAAATAAAGTGCTCAGCTTGAAATTAACACACTTAGAAAATGAAGACAATTTTCAACAATAAGCACTTTATATGGCAAACAATTGATGTACGTGCATGCTAAAGCTAAAGTGTATTTCCCCTAATATAAATTCGCTATTTATAACTACATGCGGGATACAGGCAGATGCAAATTTAATGAAGATAAAATTTGATTTTTAAGTCGCGCGTTGAAAATATATGAAAAGATAAAGGGTTACTACAATTTATAGACCGTCTTATATCGAAACTGCATTGTATAAGTACAGTGTTCAACAAGGGATACTACAATGTGTAGACCACGTTATATCGAAACCGCGTTGTATAAGTACCATGTTATACAAGGCTTACCTTTATTTATTTTCACGCTATTGATGGCAACAGAGAATGATAAGAAAATAATATTTATTAACTTATTTGCTGATATTTCACTGTTATTATATCCAGCATCTTCAGGGCACAAAAACAGTTTGTCATAGTATATGCAAAACAATGACAATTTAATATAACAGTGGAACTAGTTAAAAAAAATTGTAACGGACAACACAAAGAACTGAAGTCCTAATGAGGCCATCCATGTTGGAAAAAGGGAGAAAACAAATATTAATTAGATCTTAAAATGGTTGTTTCCCAGATTTTTGGTAAATTAATACAGCCATACTTGTTGAGGTTTGGAATATGTTTTAAAGCTTCTGTTGATTCCAAAAAAAAATCTCTCTCTGACTTATGACTTCTGTGTAACACTTTTGTTTTCTTCCAATTGATCCTGTGAGACGTGGTATCCAAGACATGGTGTGCTAGAACCGAGTTGCCATAACAATAGTGCCGGATGTATTTTTTATGTTCACCACGATGTCAATAGTTCTTCCCGTCTGTCCATAGTAAGCCTGGTCACAAGAACAGGGCACTTCATAAACTCCTGAATGTAATAAAGAGTTTGTTCTCAGATAAACAGATGAGAGTAGCCAATTTGACATAAGGTTTAAATACCGTATATAGCTAATATTTATTGAGTCTTCTAGATATATTTTCAGATGTGCCTTGGATGTATGGGGTAACAGTTTTGCTGTGGTCTTATGTGATAGGCAATGGAGGGGATTTCTGGGGAGCATTTAGTATTTTTTCTATCCTATGGAGATCATAGCCATTGGCTAAAATGGTGTGATGCAAGTTCAGTAGTAAGAGCACTGTTATTAGAACAAATAGCTCCAGTTCTGTGAGTTAGTGTTTTTGAGATACCATACTACTGAGCTTAATGATGGTGTG
This sequence comes from Typopeltis vanoorti, assembly GCF_054136105.1. Classification (NCBI taxonomy): domain Eukaryota; kingdom Metazoa; phylum Arthropoda; class Arachnida; order Uropygi; family Thelyphonidae; genus Typopeltis; species Typopeltis vanoorti. Next base: position 111,135,871 of record NC_143558.1, read on the forward strand.
ACTGTGTAAGCATCTCCCTCTATGTGAGGGTTTTCTATAAACAGAAAAAGATAAGGAACCATCTGGAAACTATGTGATTAGTGTATCCAGGAAGGGCAGACATTAGCTTCCTGTTCCCTTGTGAAGTGGATTTTAGGGTGTTGTCTATTTAAATGCACTAAAAATGTATCCAATGTGTCTGGATCATGTGGTCAAATAACAAACACATCATCAACATAGCATAGCCAAACCACTGGTTTGAGATTAACTGTATTCATAGCTAGCTTTTCTAAGTGCTCTATATAGAATTTGGCTAAAGGAGAAGAAAGGGAGGAGCCCGTTGTTGTCCCATCTAGCTGTTTGTATATCTTCCCTTTCCACGTAAAATAACCAGCATTTAATGTAAATTTAAATAGTTCAAATATATCAGGGGAGGAAAATGTGACTAGTAAATCAAGGGTTTCAATTAACGGTACATTTGTAAATAGTGAAGTGATATCAAATCTATTCATTACATCTAAACTTTTTAAGATATGGTTTTCTAAAATACTTTTTAGGTGAACAGAATTTTTAACAAAGGAGGGCAAATTATTTGTGATGTTGGCTAGTAATTTAGCTAAATGTTTAGCAAGTTTGTATGTAGGACTGTTTATACTATCCACTAGGGTGTACCTTGTTTGTGAATTTTAGGTGCTCCATGTATTCTGGGTGTTTCAGCAAGAAAAGGCTTGAGTTTAACTGTTTCTTTTGACCAGGAAGTGACTGTTTTTTCCTTTCTTTTTTTTTTTTTTTCAATAATTTGCCAATTTATTCTTCTGAGAGCTAGTGGGATCATGACCTATAATTTGGTATGTAGACTGGTCTTGTAAAAGTATGTGCCTCTTGCTTTTCATATTCAGCTAAATCCATCACCACAGTTACATTACTTTTGTCTGCTTAAGTTATAACAATATGGTTATTATAGTATAGTTCTTTTAAAGCACTGATTTCATTTTGTGAGATATTGTTTTGGGGAGGTTTGGTCGGATACCACTTCACACAGCAATTGGAAGAAAACAAAAGTGCTAGTCATTATAAGTCAGAGGGATTGTTTTTGGTATCAACAGAAGCTTTACAACATACTCAAAACAAATTTAATATTTGTTTTCTCTTTTTTTCCAACATGGGTATTAGCAAAAGTTGTACAGAAAAGAGAAACAATTAATCACACATATTAGTTATCAGAACTCCACAATTCATACATATAAATAAATAACCAGAATAAAAACTTTAAATTAATTGCTGTATATGTGATGGAACAATTCTAATTGCTGCTGTCACATTCTGTAGCATCACATGTATTGTATTCTAGGTCTGCAATGTTTTTAAGAAAAGCAGACCAAACTTAGCGTAGGATTAAGCCTTTATTTTTGTAACATTGTGCAGGGATCTGCAGCATTTCAGAAGCTTCCCTTGAACTTTCTTCTAAAATAGTTATGATCAATATAAGTCATTTTTATCACAGGCCATCAGGTAGTTTGGTGCCAAACTACCTGATGGCCTGTGATAGTTGTATGGGATGCCAAACTTGATTTATGTTGTTCCCTTTTTCCAACATCTCTAACGTGATCAGACATGCAGATCTCCCCAAACCTTCCCGTTTGGCCTACATAGAAAATGCCACAAGAGCAATGAATCTCATAAATCCCCAGTTTTTTCATGGGATGATGTGCATGTAAGAATCTGGAGATTTTATGCAATGATAAAAAGCCACTTTTATGTTGCACTCATGAAACAACTTGTAACATTATTAATGAAAGGTAGTGTAATTGCATTCTTAAAATCTTGTTTAAATAAAGGAGCTGTCAGAGTCATATTAATAATTTTGTTGGTCATCTTGAGTTCATAACCATTGAGATTATATCTCAGGTAATGCATTTCGTCATTCCTGTTAATTGCTGTAATAGACAGCTTGTATGCTCTATCTCGTAATGTTTTAATTATGCCTGTCTTTTGTAATGGATGATAGTGTGAAGTAGCATGTAAAAATCTTCCACTTGCAGTAGTATACTGAAAAGAATGATTTTCTTTTTTCTTCTTTATTTATTTTGACAAGGATATCAAGGAACAATAATTTTTTGTGATCTTCCAATTCAAGAGTGAATTTTATACTGGGATGTAAGTTGTTCAGACAGTCTTCAAAATGAATTAAGTCATCCATGGTTCCTGACCAAATAAAAATATCATCAATGTAATGAAGTTTTTGGTTTCTTGCAATGATTTTTAATGGCATTTGTTTCAAAATTTTCCATAAAGAGGTTGACCAAGGCTGGAGATAATGAGGAATCCATAGCAAGTCCTCCTTTTTGTTCCCAATTGTCCTGAAATATGAAAAAAAAAGTGTTCTCTGTACAGTGTTTGAAAATTCTTAATGTGTCTGGTGGAAAAAAGTTTACAAGCAGATCCAATGTAGACCAATACAACTAGCACTGTTTTAACATGCATACAGTAATTAATTTAATGTTTTTATTCTGGTTATTTATTTATATGTATGACCTGTGAAGTTTTGATATCTAATTAATTGTTTCTATTCTTTTTCTGTATAACTTTTTCCCTGATGATGTAAGTCTGACAACTTACAAAACTTGTAGGGTTATAATTTATTAAACTCATTAATTATCTTAAAACATGTCTCAATACAGGAAACTACAAAACCACTGAACCACAGAAACTTATGCATTCAATGTATGATACTATTTGTGACAAGCTAAGATACTCTAATGCTTGTTCATACTGTGTAATGGAAAAGTTCATGAATAATGAATATAAAAATAATTTCATCATCATAAACCATTGGTACGCTGCCTGCTAGTGTCCGATGCCTCCTTCACTATCTTCTTCTACCTTTCTTTGTCCAGTGCACAGCGTCTGTAACAGCATTCCACACTTAGGTTGTCTATCCATTCTCTGTGTGGTCTATCTACCTCTTCTGTTTACACCATCCATAATACCAAATGTGAATGTCTTTATTTTCCGATCCTCGCTCATTCTGCAGATATGTCAAAATAATTGCAGCTTCCATTGTATAATTTTCTGAATTAAATTCTCCTTTGGTTGTATCTTCTGAAAAAGCTCTTCAATTGTGATTTTCACTACCCATCCTATTCTTAGTATCTTCCTGTAACAATTTCTTTCAAATGCAAAATTCTTTTTCTTGATTCCTTATTTATTACTCACATTTCAGATCCATAAGCACACAACTAAAGATGCATGTTTCTAGTACTCTTAATTTCATTTGCAGGCTGATCATTTTACTTTTCCAGGTGTTATCCTTCAGATTTGTTCTTCCCTTTACAATCCTGATCTTTATTTCTTTTTTACAGTCCAAGTCATATGTCATTTTACTTCCCAAATAAAAATGAATTGTTCTACATTTTCTATATCAATTCCATCCACTTGTATCTTTTGTTTCATGTTCTTCTCACCAAATACCACTGTCTTTGTTTTTTCCAAGTTTATAACAAGTCCAAATCTCTTCCCTTCCTCATCTAACAGTTTCAATGTTTTTTGTAGTTCTCTTTCGTCTTCTTCAATAATAATGTCATCTGTAAATCTCAGATTGTTAATTCTTGTCCCGTGTACTGATATTTCTTTTGCATCTTCCTTCATTTTGTCCATTGCTCTTACTAAATGTGCGATGAAAATGCTGGTGATATTGGGTCCTCCTGTATAGTACCTCTGCTTGTTCTAAACCATTTTCCCAAATCCTCACCTATCTAACTGCTGCCATTGCATTCATATAAACATTTTTTAATATGGCTTTAGATATTCTATCATTTCCACAGATTCTAGCACTGCTAATGTCACTTCATGGTCAATGCTGTCAAATGCCTTCCGAAAATCAACAAAGTATATATGTTTTTATTTTTTTCTCCTAGCTTTCTCGGCTATTAACCTCATTGTCAAAATCTGTCAAATTGTAGTTCTATCCTTCCTAAATCCTGCTTGCTCGTCTGCAAGGTATGCTTCCAATTGTGTTCTCAATCTTTTTGTCAATATGATCATCATCACTTTACCAAGGTGACTTATCAAGGCAATTGTTCTATAATTTTTACATTCTAGTTTATTTCCTTTCTTGTATAATGTCACCAATATCGATTTCACCCACTCCTCTAGTATTTTCCCCTTCTTTCCATACCATATTACATAGCTGGTGCATTTCTGTAACCATACTTTTGCCACCATATTTAATCACTTCTCCATAGAAGTGATTAAATATGTTGTGTTTTAACCATCCTATTGCTTTTTCTACCTCTCCTCTTAAAATATCCATGTCATACTCATCATTATCTGGTGGTGATATCTGCTTCAATTCTTTAATCAGTTTCCCAACTCCATCTAAATCTAGTTTTTCTTCATATAGCTCACTACAGAATCTTGTCCAGCAATGTACAATTTTATCTTTATTCATCAATACTTTGCCTTTTTCATCTTTAATTGTGATCTGTTTTGGTTGCTGCCTTCTATTAATGGTTCTAGTCATTTTGTACACCTCCCTAGTTTTGTGCTCATCATAGCGCTGGTCTATATTATTGCAATGAGCTTCTAATCATTTCATCTTATCCATTCTGACTGCTTTTTTCACTTCATTACACTTTCTTCTATAATGCTCCTTATTTGTTCTGATGTATCCCTTCTTATCTTCAACATTCTTTTCTCGTGTACTAACTTCAGTATTTCTTGTTTAATCCACTTCTTCTTGATCTTCTCTTATTCTGGCATTGTTTCTTCAACCACATCTTCTATTGCCTTCATTACTCCTTTCATTCTTAGATTTGAATTTTTTTCTTTCTCCACACTTTTCAGTTTCTCCTCTAACACTGTTCTGTATACATACTTCCTATTTCTGCTTCACTTATTCTTGCTGTATCTCTTCGTTCCTGATGATGGAATTTATATTTTCTTTTTAATTTCAACTTGATGTGTGCAATCACTAAGCTATAATCCAAATCTATATCCACTCCTTGAAAAGTTCAACACTGCTGTGCTGATGTTATCCATCTTATTTTAATCGTAATCATATCGATTATGTTCTTGGTTTTCCCATCATTTGATCACTACATCCATTTTCTACACTCCTGGAATCTTGTGTTACAGATCATCATCTTGTGGTCCACCACAAATTCTATATTTTTTCACCTCGTTTGTTTCTTTCTAAAAAACCACATTTTCCCATGATGCTTTCCCAACCATCATTTTCTATTCCAACTTTGGCATTCCAGTCTCCTTCAATAATTAGAATATCTTTTTTAGGTATTGTTTCCATTGTCTCTGTCAGATCTTTGTAAAATAAATCAATATCCTCATCTGCTGTCAGTTGTGGGTGCATATATCTGGACTATTGATATGTTAAATGGTTTTGCTTGAAACCTTGCTACCATTATTCGTTCATTGACTGGTTTGTAGCCTAACGGTGCCTCTCTAGCTCTTTTGTTAAGAAGGAAGCCAATTCCTGCTTTGTGCTTGGTGTCATGCTCTGCTCATATGACTTCGCATCCATTTATCTCTCCTAATGATGTCCATCGCATCTCCACCAGCCTTAGTATATCACATCAACATCACTTCATTTCCTCGCAAAGTAATTCTAGTTTTCCTGACATCCAAAGTATCCATACATTCCATGTCCCTACTGATAATAGTTCTGTCGGTTTCAATTTCTGTTTCATTTCGGTATCCCACTGATGTTATCCATCTTCTTTTAATCGTAATCATATTAATCATGTTCTTGGTTTTTCCATTCATTTAATCGCCACATCCATTTTCTACGCTCCTTTTGCTGGAATCTTGTATTACAGATCATCATCTCATGGTCCACAGCAAATTCTAACATTTTTTCACCTCATTCATTTCTTTCTCTAAAACCATATTCTTCCATGATGCTTTCCCAACCACCATTTTCTATTCCAACTTTGGCATTCCAGTAAAAATTAATTCTAGTAAAAAATAACTTACCAGGCTGTTAATATTTCACTCAATTGTAACAGAAATTAATGTCCTTATTACTTGTTGAAGTTCTGAGAGTATTTCATCATCACAGGAATCATCCTTGTAAAAGCTTCTACATAGTACTGTAGTTTTCATCCATTTAATCTTGTGGGACACTCAATACATGTCTGCCAATCATGATTTGCGAAGTCATTGGATATGCATTTCATATTTTCTTCAAGACATGTTAATAGTTCTACCTGTCTATCCAAAGTGAGAAAAGTTGTAGACATTCTCCTTTTTTGCATGACAATGTCAGAAAATTAGAAATTAATATTACAGTGAAAGAAATATTTAATCAGGAATTACCTGATATCAACAGCACAGCTGTAAAGATTAAATTTCCTGACTTTAAAATTACTAAATTTTGTGAAGTACTTGTATCCTAAACTGGTTCAAATAAGAAACTTTGAAGTGATTCTTAATGAAGAATACACACACATTTCCATATTCTCTTGTTTATGAGTTTGACATTGTTAGGATGAAATAAAAATTCACAGATGCATACAATGAATGGTACAGAAGTTACAAAAGCACATTTAGGATACAACCGTTATTTTTTTCTTCTAATCAGATTTCTTTTTTTGTTCAGAGCCAACTATACCTCAAGTATTTTTTACATGAATTTAAGGACTTTTAAGGATAACTGAACTAAGTTATACTTCTCATGATTAATTGTTCCAAAAAAAAAAAAAAAAAAAAAACTTCAGACAATCAAACAAGAGCTTTCTTTTACCAAATATACACTTTATATACTAAAAAAGGTTCTAGAGAGTGTTTCAGTGAAGGCAATAAAATTAATATATTACTATGTTAAAAGGATGGAGTTGTCCTTATGGAATGGATAAAGGTTACTAGTTTGATGTGCAGTTTAAAAAAAGAATTGTGGATATTATAGTTATTTGACATTTCAGCTATCTTTACAGAAATAACCTGGATATATGGGGATGAACATGTCAAGGAAAGAGTGGATGGGAGGAATGTTTTATTTTATTTCTTTTATAGAGGTGGTAGTCATTGGTAAAAAAATGTGATGAATATAACTGAGTTTTATCAGTGGAACAACAACCCTTATCCTGTATGTCAGTGCAGTAGGATATATAATGGGCTGGGTGATAGCATAACAGTTTATGGAAATTTTCAAATATGCATTGGCTTCTGTAAACAACAAGATAATGAGCGATCTGTAAGATGTTGTTGTTTAAGACAGACAATTATTTACTTACTAAATAGCTTAAAGAAATTACAACGTACAATAGAATATACATTAAAATAAATTTAATACACTTCCAATATTTTGGCAACATCAAGTTGCCATTTTCACAGGAACTTAGAAACAAGACCCGTGCACGCAAGCATAATACACAGTAAATGAGGATGAAGCAGGAAGCTATTCTTTTTCCTAAAAGTCCTGATGGTGTCCCCTAGCAGGCAATGTAGGTATTCTTGGCCGTTTGGGCTGAAGGTCTTCTGATGTAGGTTTCTCAAATTTGGGGCAGTCTTATGCAACCAAATTTGTTGAGGTTTGGATTATTTCTTAGGGCTGAGACTGATTCCATGAATAGGCTTTCGGATTTGAATTTACCATGGAGTATTATTGTGGCTTTCTTCCACCGTATTCTATGGCGGGTATCCAGAGCATGGGCTGCAAGACCAGAGCGGCTATATTGGTGAAACCAGATGTAGTCCTTGTGTTCTGAAATTCTGATATTAGCCGTCCTGCCTGTTTGGCCAAAGTAGGACAGCTTACAGCTGCAAGGGATCTGGTATACACCAGGTAGGTCTAGGGGAGGAGGTTGGTCTTTAGTGGAGCGGATAATGGATGCCAATTTTCTATATGGTCTGTAACAAGAAGTTAAGTCATGTTTTTTTAGGATTTTTGTATTTTTTTTCTGTGGTGCCTCGAATATAAGGAATGGTGATGGATTTAGAGTAATCCTTGTTGTGAAGGGGGGGTATCGGTTTCAATATTTTTTGGATTTTTTTGGGGGGGATAGCCATTGGTTGAGAATGTGGTTTAGTTCTGTGGTTAGGGCATTGTCATTTGAACAGGTAAGTTTAGCCCTGTTGTGTAGCGTCTTAATGACTCCACATTGTTGTGAGGGGGGAAGGGGATTATTGGTGGATGTATCTGCCTGTGTGGGTGGGTTTTCTATAAACTGAGAAAACCAAGGTTCCATCAGACTGGTGGGTGAGACTACTGTGTCTAAGAAGGGAAGGCAATTGTTTTTTTCTTCTTCCAGGGTGAACTTGATTCTGGGGTGTTGGTTGTTTAAGTGTGTTAGGAAGGAGAGGAGTGCATCAGAGCCATGTGGCAAAATAGCGAACAAATCATCAACATAGTGAAGCCATATGATTGGTTTTTGTGGGACAGAGTTTAAGGCTTTCTCTTCATAAGTCTCCATAAAAAAGTTGGTCAAGGGTGGGAAGAGTGGTGAACCCATGGCTGTCCCCTCTATTTGTTTGTAGAATTTTGTTTGGCAAGTTTTCCTTGCCAAACAAAATAGTCTGAGTTCATTGTGAACTGAAATAGGGCTGTGATATCGGAAGGAAATTTAGCTTGGATTAGCTCTAAGGATTCTTTGAGCGGGACATTTGTGAATAAGGAGGAGACATCAAAACTGACCATTAAGTCAGTGTGTTGGAGTGTAAGGTTTTCTATACTGGCTTTGAAGTGGGCTGAATTTTTTATGTGTGAAAGTGTGTTGCCAGTATAGTGTGTGAGAGCTTTGGCCAAATGTTTAGCTAGTTTGTATGTGGAGGAATCAATGCTATCCACCATGGGACATAATGGCACATTTTCTTTATGTATTTCTGGGAGTCCATATATATATATATATATATATATATATATATATATATGGGGGGGGGGGTATGGAGTTAAACGATTTTAATTTGTTAATGACTTCTACAGGCCAAGAAGTGACCTTCTTAAGAAGGAGCCTGTGGAGTTTTCTAATTTGCGAGTTGGCAGGATTATACTCGATAGGGAGGTAAGTAGCCCGATCTAACACTAGAACATTAAGCTTACCTGTGTAATCCGTTTGGTTAAGCAATACTGTGGTGTTCCCTTTATCCGCTTTGGTGATTATTATTTCCTTGATTTTCTTTAATTCTTCGGAGCTTTGAATTCCTTATTGTTGGATTTTGGTGGTTTTTCTTTGGTCGGAACACAAGCCACATCCAGTCTAATATCGTTGGCGACGTGGTTTGGAAGGTGTCGTATCCCACATTCAATTTGTATCATAATGTCATCAGCAGGTATTCTTCTGGGCACAATGGCAAAGTTGTGGCCATGTGAGAGAGCGTTGAGTGCTTCAGGTTTCAAACTAATTGATGAGAGGTTGACTACAATGTCGGTAGGAAGTTGTGGTTTGGAGGGAGAGTTCTTTTTTAAATTCTCAAATTTCTTGATGTGTCATTCTCATACTTTTTTAAATTCTTTTTCCGCAGCAGTGCACGAGATGTCGTATAAAATAGACCAAATCTCTTGGTTTAAGATGCTGGAAAGCTCTTCTTCGAGTGCCTGGATAGCTAAGTTAGCATCATTCAGGGAACGGCGAGTAGCGGCAATTTGTTCCATAGCAAAGCTTGGCTAGCACGGTTATAAATTCGGAGAGCCTTTTGCAAAAAGAACCGGTGCTTTAATTTAACACAGTTAGGGATTACCTGGTTATACCAGCAGCGCTTTAGGAAAGAGAGACGATTCAGTAGTCTTGACAGCTTCAACTTCAATTTACCGCAATGGCGGGCTTTACGTGCGATGGAAACTCCGTGGATTATCATAATGCTCATGGAAAGGCTTAGACATTGGTTATACATGCTTATTAAATAGCTTGAGGAAATTACAACGTACAATAGAATATACATTAAAATAAATTTTAATACACCTCCAATATTTTGGCAACGTCACGTTGCCATTTTCACAGGAACTTAGAAACAAGACCCGTGCACGCAAGCACAATACACAGTAAATGAGGATGAAGCAGGAAGCTATTCTTTTTCCTAAAAGTCCTGATGGTGTCCCCTAGCAGGCAATGTAGGTGTTCTTGGCTGTTTGGGCTGAAGGTCTTCTGATGTAGACTTCTGATGTAGGTTTCCCAAATTTGGAGCAGTCTTATGCAACCAAATTTGTTGAAGTTTGGATTATTTCTTAGGGCTGAGGTTGATTCCACGAATAGTCTTTCATATTTGAATTTACTATGGTGTATTATCGTGGCTTTCTTCCACCGTACTCTATGGCGGGTATCCAGAGCATGGTCTGCAAGACCAGAGTGGCTATATTGGTGAAACCGGATATAGTCCTTGTGTTCTGAGATTTTGATATTAGCCGTCCTGCCTGTTTGGCCAAAGTAGGGCAACTTACAGTTGCAAGGGACCTGGTATTATAAATTTGAGGCAGTCTTATGCAACAAATTTGTTGAGGTTTGGATTATTTCTTAGGGCTGAGGCCGATTCCACGAATAGCCTTTCATATTTGAATTTACTATGGTGTATTATTGTGGCTTTCTTCCACTGTATACTATGGCGGGTATCCAGAGCATGGTCTGCAAGACCAGAGCGGCTATATTGATGAAGCCGGATGTAGTCTTTGTGTTCTGAGATTCTGATATTAGCCGTCCTGCCTGTTTGGCCAAAGTAGGACAACTTACAGCTGCAAGGGACCTGGTATATACCAGGTATGTCTAGGGGAGGAGGTTGGTGTTTAGTGGAGCAGATAAGGGATGCCAATTTTCTATATGGTCTGTAACAAGAAATCAAGTCATGTTTTTTTAGGATTTTTGTAATTTTTTCCAAGGTGCCTCAGATATAGGAAATGGTGATGGATTTAGAGTAATCCTTGTTGTGAAGGGGGGGGGTGATTTATTGGTTTCAATATTTTTGGGGTTTTTTTGAGGGGTAGCATTGGCTAAGTGTTGAGAATGTGGTTTGGTTCTGTGGTTAGGGCATTGTCATTTGAACAGGTAAGTTTAGCCCTGCTGTGTAGTGTCTTAATGACTCCATATTGTTGTGAGGGGGGGGGATTGTTGGTGGATGTATCTGCCTGTGTTGGTGGGTTTTCTATAAACTAAGAAAACCAAGGTTCCATCAGGCTGGCAGGTGACTAGTGTGCCTAAGAAGGGAAGACAATTGTTTTTTTCTTCTTCCAGAGTGAACTTGATTCTGGGGTGTTGGTTGTTTAAGTGTGTTAGGAAGTACAGTGAAGTACATTTTGGGACAACTGTCATCAAATTTTCTGACAAATAAGAGATTAGTTATCTGTTAGGACTCCAATATTGTCAGATCTTATATTTCATTCTTCTAAGGCTCTGCTTACTGTATCCATCCACCTAGATCTTGGGTCTTTTCCCTGAAGTTCTGGCATTAAACCCTGTTTTGTTAATCTTTCCTCTCTATTCTGTTTAACAACCATACCATCTTGAGATTAGCCCTGCACACATTCCAGAATGCTAACAATGTCAATCTGTTCCTAATATCTTCATTTTAAATATAATTCTGCCACTAACTCTCAGTTATTGCCATCTCAAAGGACAATATGATAGCTATGGTGCATTTCTTTTAGCATAGCAATTTATCTATGGAGGCTTTGGTTGGGACTTTCAAATAGCTGTTACAGTAGAGTTGAGTGTATAAATTTATTAGTTAACTCAATACCATAACTAGCCTTGCTAATTCTATTGCCTACTTCCACATTTAATCTGTCATTCATACTAAAATTTGTGCCTAAATGGTCAAAATGTTTCACATATTCTAAAGATTTCAGATTCAGAATGTAGCTAATGAAAGCTTATTCACTTGGTTATAGTATAAATTAAAGATGCCAAGAAATTATATTCTTGGTGTCATCCTTTATCCAAGTGTAAGCAAACAAAGTTTGTACACTACTTGTATATAGACACTAATGACTTCACATCAATTGCCTTAGTATCCCATAATGCAAGACACATATCCTTACATATATGTACAATGCTATCCATTATGGAAAGGACCACTACCCAGGCTGGTTTCGACCTTTGTAAAGGTAAAGGGGGGGGGGGGCTTCAAATCTTGGGCAATCCCTCAGATCACCCAACAATTAGTAGTAACCCAAAGGATCATTTAACTCAGCAGTGGTACCACTCAGTGACAGGCCCACCCCACTATGGAGAAAAATATTTAGTGGTGGTTCTGCCCAATGACAGGCTCACCCCCACACTGAGGAGAACCACCACTGCTCATAACCAAAGAAAAAGCATCCACCAAACCACTTCAGAAAACTTCCCACATCAACAGAGAACTACATCAGTAGGAGCCGGACCCAGAAGAGATACCAAGGTAGTCAAAAGGTGTCACACCTTATTACTGAAATACTCCGGATTCGAGACAGATGTTGAAACTTATTTTATTTGGTTATACTATAAATTAAACATACCAAGAAATTATATTCCTCCTTCTTATTATTCCTTCCCTCCTCTTTTACTTTGTGGCTTCAAGGATGTTTCTACATTTAACCGCTACTGTATCAAGGATAAGGTGATTAGCCCTATGCCTCCTGGTGCGTCCTATTTCTGTAAATGCATGTGTTCAAGGCCAGTTTGTCTGTTCCAGGGGGATGAAAAACCAAAGTTTCCAGGTGAAAAAATCCCTACCTTCGTATGAGACTGGCTAACTCACCTTTAGTCGAAAGAGACCAGATGAAAGTTCATCACATCACTGATGGGAATCAAACCCAGGTCTTTCCGACCAAAGGGCTTTATCTATACTGACTGAGCTACGTAGGCTCAAGAAATTATATTCTTGGTTTCATCCTTTATCCAAATGTAAGCTAACAAAGTTTGCACTGAAGTAACCTCATGACTGGACTACTTGTAATATAGAGGCTAATGATTTCACATCAATTACCTTAGTATCTCATAATGCAAAGCACTTGGACATATATAATACTATGCATTATAGGAAGAGCTACCCAGATTGGTTTTGACCTTTATTGAGGTCTCATCAGGAGGAGCCAGACCCAGAAGAGATACCAGGTTGAAGTAATGCAAAAGTCATATTTCCCATATACAAGTAGTCAAAAGGTGTCACACCTTATTACAGTTACTCTTTCACCTGTCTGCTATTCTTTTTGGTTGCAATTCATCTGCTATCATCAGCAGTACTCCTCCTCCTCCATCCTATCTTCCCTGAAAATACTAAACCCTTCACATTCAATCCCTGTAATTACATCATCTGCTGTGTTAGCCAAGTCTCACTAATGCCTATAGCTTTTAATGAGGTTTCACTAACCAATGCAAAAAAATTCCTCCCTCAAAAAAATGCCAGAAGTATCAGGAATTAGTATATAGAAAAGGCAACATCCTATCATTCCCCAGTCACCTGATTTTCTGAGATATATGAGCATCAAAATTTAATGAACAATGTTTCCAGAATGTGGATGTACACATCTAGCTGGAAAACAATCTGGTACTTTGTGTCTATAAGTGCATCACACAATTCACTTTGGAGGAACTTTCAATCTAGATATTTAGAAGATAAACTGGAATCTCAAATATGATTAAAGTGCATGTCTACATTACCTGAAGTGTGGATTGTCAATTTATCTGAAAATATCTGTTGAAGATACTAGCCTCTTCTTTCATTTTCTTTGCACCTAATCATAACAAATTCAAGTCTTATCTATCAGTTTCAGAGATATTATGAACAGTCTGCAACTTGCAGAGTTTACATAACTTTTTTTTAAGCATCCTAGTCCACTTTGAACATTGGACTAGGGAATGCCCAACTCCAGACTTGCAAGGATAATCGACTTCTTTGGACATTGTAAAAAGCACTGTCAAATCTTTACAGCAGTTTCTTGAGAAGTTTCCAGGCATCCTGTAAATTTACATTTCTCACCATGTCCAATTTCTTTAAATTGATTACACTATCACTGCTTAATACTTGGATGCAGCCTGATAGGTTTGCCTAAATTCTCACTGCATATAAATTACTAACAAATTTGATGTGTACAACAACAACATAATGAGATTTTTGCTGAATTCCCACCATCTTGACAGAACAGACAATGAAATAGGACAGCAGAAATAAACTGAAAACTTTTTTAAATAGATGAAACACTATTTGTGGTTAGAAAACTATCAACTATTTAGTTTAAAAAATATTTGTATATTTGTATTTACAACCAAAAGAAAACCAGATACAGAAAATAATCAAAAGGAAACTACGGTTATTTGGCCATATATGCAGAATGAATGATGAGGGAAAATTAAAAACATTGCTGTTTGGAATGACTGAAGGAAAGAACAAAAGAGAAAGACCAAACAGAGAATGGGGCGATGACATCGTCAAATGGTGTGGAAACTATATACACAAACTGAGTCATCTTGCACAAAACAGAATGCAGTGGAAGAATCTTATCAAGATGGCATCAGACACCTACAGGCATTGAAGATGGTGGCTGTATTTAAAATACCAGCTTTCTTCTGCAGAAATGTTACATGTGGGTGTGTACACATGGTAATCTTAAATAACATACCTTACCTTGTGCACTACTATAACCTTTAATGTGGCACAGTATGACCTTTGTTCTCCTTGCACCATTAAAATCATAAATCATCATAATATCAATAACTAACTAAACTAATAACGTAGTTGTAAAAGTTTATTAATTTGATCAGAACAAAATGCATTTGAGCAGTTACAAATCATATCATAAATGAAAACCTGAAACTGGTAGAAATATGGGAATAATACGGAGAAAGAGAGAGAGCAATCCAATCTGCTGACTCATGCAAGGTCATCATGTTACCATCAATGTTCTATCATTCGTTATTCATTGTACAGTATAGTAAACATATTACTACTAAAAAATGGTACATAAGATGCATTATTCATTCGATGAATTAAAAGATATAATATTGCTAAAGAATGAAGCAAGTATAACAATAAAGCTGTTGCAGATTGCATCCAAACTCATAGGGCATTAATTTCTGTTGTCTGGGAGAAAGAGATCATATACAACTTATTATAACAAATGGTAGCAGACTATAAAGATGTACCAGTACCAAAATGGAAGATATTCTGCATACTATTGAACAATCCTTTGCATTAGTATCAGAAAGTTGGATAGACATTACCAGATATCCCAATCAATGTGTAAAAATAATCATATTAAAAATTCTGAATATTTTTACGTATTAATTTTGCTTGTTAGTTTTGTTTTCATACACGCAGTGTCTGCACTTGTGATGTGCTCGTTATGAAAATATTATGTTAGAAGTAATATGTAAAGAAGTAAAAATATTGAAGTACTTACTTAATTGATTATTTGTATTATTTATAAGAAAGTTTGTTGTATTTTTAAATGTTGAATTTTGTGTTTATGAAAGACTTTCTTCAGCGCTGGTGGATACAGCGAGTCAGCCATATTATTACAATGCGTAGTTTCTGACTTTTGTGGAGTGCGCATGCTCCCGGAGTGAACTTGATGTTTGATTGACAGCTGACAAGAAAAGCGTTGGTATCCAAGTTACAGTGGTAAACAAGAGAGCGTTCGGAAAGTTTTTTAGAACACTGGCCGAGGAATATTCAAGTTGGGAGGAACTTGATTTTTTAGTGTGCGGCAATTAAAAGGAAATTTCATATTGTATTCCGAAAAAGGAATAGTGGAAATAATATGTTTCAAGAAGGAATAAGTAAAGAAAAGGGAATCTTGAAACTAAGTTTTATAAACTGGCCAAGATATATTCAAGTAGGAAGGAACTTGAATTTTTTGTGTGCGGCAGTCAAAAGGAAATTTCATATTGTATTCCGAAAAAGGAATAGTGGAAATAATATGTTTCAAGAAGGAATAAGTAAAGAATAAAAAGGAAATCTTGAAACTAAGTTTTTATAAACTGGCCAAGATATATTCAAGTAGGAAGGAACTTGATTTTGTTTTGTGTGAGGCAGTAAAAAAGAATTTTAAAGGGATCCTAAAAAATGAAGTACAGAACCTTGTAACTTCTGGAAAGAGCCTTAACTGAAAAGGAAAAGACTATGAACATTTTTTTGTGATTGTGAAAGAAAAAAGTGTTTAGTCTTAAGAGTAAGTTTATATTTTTTAAATAAGGCCTTGGATCCATATAATCTGTAGTTGTAGTTACGTATTTTTACTAGAAGTGTATATATATTGTTTTAAGTTTTATTAAATGTGTTTATTTTGTACTTGGTATTGAGTCAATGATTAGTTGGATTCTGAAAGAGTGAGTTAAAGTCATTGCACCAATTGGAGTGAACTCTTTGTGCAAATATAATAACATATAGGGACACTCGGAGTCAAAAATAAAAATAATTGTTAGTAAATGAAATATCATATATAAATATTAACAATGGCGCAGCCGACAGGATAAATTCATAAATATTAACAAATGGTATGGCAGGTGTTACGTGATTGGTCATATATATATATATATATATTCCACATACCTCAGGGCTTCCAATGGCTATTGAACACGTCCCCAGGTGGCAGTAAGGGAGAAATCCTGACTACCGTCCATTGGATATCAGGACAGCTCTGAATATACTGAATAAAGAGCTGTGGACCAGTGGTTTGGGGACAGGCAATCCCAAAATACTGCCATTCACCAATCTACAGTGGACCAGAATGGTGAATTACTGTCCAATCTTCCAAGATTAATCAAACAGGAATAAAATGGCCTTCATTTCTCAGAGGCCATATTGTTACTTACCTTACCTCCTATGGTAGCAGGCATGCTAAAAATCACCACGTAACCAGATCATGCTGGCACTGGAAACTAGACTTTGGAACTTTAAACTGTAAGACTCTAGGCAGTGAAGCATGGCTCACTGAAGAGCTAAAGCAACTAAAATGGGACATTCTTGGACTGTGTAAAGTTAGGTGTAATGATTCTTCAATTAAAAAGCAAAGACATACCGTATTACAGAGGGCAAGATAAGGAAAGAATTGGTGGAGTTGGATTCATAATTAACAAAAAATTCAGGAACAATAATAGAATTTGACAGTATATATCAGATCAAATAGCAAGCACTGTTGACCAAACCTCAAAAAGATACACTCTCAAGATCATCCAAGTCTATGCACCAACAATAAATCATACTAATAAAGAAATTGAAGACTTCTATTATGTCTTCAATCCTAACTTTACAACAAAGAAAAATATCATTTCAAAATTGTAATGGGAGAATTTTAATGATGCTAGAATTGGTATACAACAGTCAGATGAAAGCTCAATGAAAAATTTTTTGGGGTGATGATAGAGGAGCAAGCTAATAAAATTAGCAAAAAAAAAAAAAAAGAAAACCAGTACATCACAATTTTTTTTCAAGAAAAAAACACATAGGAAGTGAACATGGAAAAGTCCAAATGGAAAAGTTTGTGAAATGGACTTAATCCTCAGCAACAAAAAAAAAACATCTTCCAGGACTGTTCTGTTATCAACATTATCAATGTTAGAAGTGACCATTGTATGGTGCAGTAAGATTCAAATAAATTGCTAAAAAAGCAAAGAGAAAAGAAAATTGTTTCGAAGATCAAAACAAAACATTTTGGTATAAACTTGTGCAATACTCAGAGCATTAAGAAAGCAATAAGTGGAACAGCCATACATAAGGACTATCAAATCAACATACACTAATGCAACAACAGCAATTCATTTCAGGAAACATTTCTACTATGGTACTAAAGAGAGGGGTATAAGACAAGGTGACACAATATCCCCAAAACTATTCACAGTGTCTCTAAAAGAAATATTCAAACTTTTTCATTGGGAAAAAAAGGTCTGAAGAAATTGGTCATAATTAATTAAATTAAAGAAATTAAAATTAAATGCATATTAAATATGCATTTAATGCATATTTAATGCATTTACACTTTGCAGATTACATAGTTACCTTTATTTCAACTGTAGAATTACAGAAATTACACTCATATCCATGAACTGCAAACTGCTAGCAAAACAGCTGGCCTAAAGACAAACCTCAAGAAGTTATACTCAGTAGCTAATGTCCAACCAGAAATAATAAAAATCAATAATGATGAAAATGAATAAGTAGATATTTACATATACTCAGGACAACAATTACCAATGAAACAAAATATAATGAACAAAATTGAAAGACAGATGATTCTTTGGCAGAAAGCATTTGGAAACTACAGTCAATATTCAAGAGCCAGTTACCATTATGACTGAAAAGGAAAGTTTTTAACCAACGTATTCTTCCTATATTGACGTATGGCTGCAAAACATGGACACTAAATGCAAAGGAAATTCAAAAATTATGAACAACACAAATGTGTATGGAAAGAGATATGCTTTATATCACAAGACTGGATCATAAAAGGAATATGTGGATAAGAAATTAAACCAAAGTCGCTGACATCATAGGAAGAATGAAGCCTCTGAAGTGGCAATGGGCTGGGCATATTATTTGAAGATAACATCAATAACGACAAAAGAAGTAGTGGATTAGATTTCACGAGAGGAGGAATGACAATGACCCAAATCACAGTGGACTGATGATATCAGCAGATTTGCAAGACAGACATGGGGATAAGAAATTAAACCAAAGTCACTGACATCATAGGAAGAATGAAGCCTCTGAAGTGGCAATGGGCTGGGCATATTGTTTGAAGATAACATCAATAACAACAAAAGAAGTAGTGGATTAGATTTCACGAGAGGAGGAATGACAATGACCCAAATCACAGTGGATTGATGATATCAGCAGATTTGCAAGACAGACATGGGGAAAAAAAGCTACTGACAGACAGTTTTGGAGTAATCTTGGAAAGGCCTTCATCCAGCAGTGGAACGACAATGGCTGATGATGATTCCACGTACAGCTTCTCCATGCTCTGAGCAACTGGATTATGAGTGTTGATGAGCATCTATTATTTAACAAGCATACAAACACACAATAACAGACTTAACTTATTTTTCAAGAATTATTTCAAGGGAAGTTATTTCAAGGGCTGGGCATATTGTTTGAAGATAACATCAATAACGACAAAAGAAGTAGTGGATTAGATTTCACGAGAGGAGGAATGACAATGACCCAAATCACAGTGGATTGATGATATCAGCAGATTTGCAAGACAGACATGGGGAAAAAAAGCTACTGACAGACAGTTTTGGAGTAATCTTGGAAAGGCCTTCATCCAGCAGTGGAACGACAATGGCTGATGATGATTCCACGTACAGCTTCTCCATGCTCTGAGCAACTGGATTATGAGTGTTGATGAGCATCTATTATTTAACAAGCATACAAACACACAATAACAGACTTAACTTATTTTTCAAGAATTATTTCCAGGGAAGTTATTTCAAGGGCTGGGCATATTGTTTGAAGATAACATCAATAACGACAAAAGAAGTAGTGGATTAGATTTCACGAGAGGAGGAATGACAATGACCCAAATCATAGTGGATTGATGATATCAGCAGATTTGCAAGACAGACATGGGGAAAAAAAGCTACTGACAGACAGTTTTGGAGTAATCTTGGAAAGGCCTTCATCCAGCAGTGGAACGACAATGGCTGATGATGATTCCACGTACAGCTTCTCCATGCTCTGAGCAACTGGATTATGAGTGTTGATGAGCATCTATTATTTAACAAGCATACAAACACACAATAACAGACTTAACTTATTTTTCAAGAATTATTTCAAGGGAAGTTAGTAAAATTTATTTTCTTGGGTACTCTTATGTTTGAATATAATCTAGGTTATAACAAATAATAATAATAAAATGAATTATAAGGATCTGTTAGAATTCTGAAACACCATGAATTAAATACTCTTAGCCGTAAGGTTCATTTTCTGAATATCAGCAAATATATTCTGTAATATGTATTAATTTTTCAAAGAAAACGTACATATTTGAAAAGACCAATAATTGTTTCTATGCCATCTTGTGAATAAGCTTCTGTTATTTGTTGTTTAATATCTTCCATAATTCTTGTTACTGCATTATTTCTCCACAAGGAATATTACAAATTTAAATTTGCCCACATCTTTCAAAAGGTAATATCTGTAAATAAAAAAGTGATTTATATAGATAAAAAGTTACATGATCAAAGAAAGAAATAAAGAAATAATAAATAAATATACAGCACCAGATAGACCTCTAACCAATTATAAGTCACAATCATATCTCCTTTTGTCTTATTGGCCAAGTTCTAATTATTTAGTTCCTTAATCTAACTAAATATTATTTAGTTCCTTAATCACATAGCCAACATTTTCCAGGGTCTTAGTATCAGTAATCTGACTCTCCCTCTGTTCAATATTTCTCACCTTTTCCCATTCAATAAAAATTCCTAGGAATTCAAGTGAGAAGACTACATCATGCAATCTAAATATGATCAATGCTTTATACAGTAGTACTTTCTCATTATGACTTATTAGTGTCCCCAATTGTTGGTGCTACTTGATGCATCTGTCCTTTCTTATGCAATGTCATTACAAGATCCCTGGTGATGTAAGTAGATATTAGCTACTTCTATTTGATAATCAAGTTATCTACAAAAACATATGACAGACATTAAAAACAATAAAATTCTGTAATGTTACAAAGTATTTCATAAATGACAAAAACAAATAGAATTTTTTTTTTAAATTTAACAAATTACTACTTCAAAATGAAACACAACAGAAGAAATAAATGATTCCAGTAGAAATTGTCAAAACAAAAGAAATATAACAAGTCATAAACACCTACTTAGAAACAATTTAAAAGGTTAAAAAAAAAACATTATATATTAAAATGCTTATACATCATATAGAAAAAAAACCCTAAGGGAATGGAATTTCTAGAATTCTTCAGGGACAAATATCTTAGACAGCATCTAATAGAGAGAACAAGAGGTTCAAGAGTTTTGGATTTGGTCATAGCATCAGAAGAGCTGATTATAACTGAGATGACATCTTTATCTCTGGATGGACAGAGAGTGACCATGTGGTTTTGATTTGGAAAATGAATAGACATGCAGGAGTATCAAAGAGAAGGGAACATATGTGGAATTATAAGGTGGGTGATTATAATAGTCATAGATATTAACTTGGGGCAGTTCCATGCAGGGCAGAATTGAAAGGCCAAGATATCATTAGTGCTTCGGAAATTGTGAAGGAATATTTGTTAGTAGCAATAGTAAGCTGTGCGGAAAGGTGTATGTGTTCATCGCACATGTTGATTGGATTTTCACTGTATATATGCAAACACAGATTGATAAGAAAATAACTATTTATTAACTTAAAATGCTAACATTTCGCTGATATTATATCCAGCATCTTCAGAGCATACAAAGTTTGTTACAGTAGCGAGACAACCGCAATCCAGTGTAACAGTGGGACTAGTATGAGTAATTGTAGTGTGCACCACAAAGACTAAAGTCATAATTAGGCACCATCTAAGTTTAAAATTAAAAATAAAATTAAAAAAAGATATTAATTTGACCTTAGGATGACTGTCTCCCAAATCTTTTGTAGATTTATATAGCCGTACTTGTTGAGGTTTGGAGTACGTTTCAAGGCTTCTGTTGATTTTAGAAACTTCTCTGACTTGTACTTCTATGCAGTACTTTTGTTTTTTTCCAGTTGTCTCGCTACAACTGATTGTGGTTGTCTCGCTACTGTAACAAACTTTGTTTGTATGCTCTGAAGATGCTGGATATAATACCAGCAAAATATTAGTGCTTAAAGTTAATAAATAGTTATTTTCTTATCAATCTGTGTTCGCATCTATACCATTAAAATCCAATCAACAATAATAAGCTGTATTCCATGAGTGAAGAAGAGCACACAATTTGATCTAAAGTGGATGACAAACAATATCAAACAGCAATTGCAGGTGAAAAAAAGAGGTTATGGAACAGATATAAGGAGATAGGTGGAGCACAGATGCATGAAGAATATAAGACTCAGGCCAGGAGAGTGACTAGTATGGTAAGGAAGGAAAAACTGGAATATGAGAAGAGATTGGCCCTAAGATCCAAAGAAAATCCTAGGGAAGTTTTTTAGCTATGTGGCCAGTAGGAGAAGAAATGATTATGAATGAATGACATTGTGGAATAGTGACTGGATGCAGAGAACATAGTGGACTTGTTCAATGAAGACTTTATTGGAGTATTTCACCCAGGAGTAGTAGGTTTTAATACCAGAGGGACAGAGTAGGTTCGAGGTTTAGAGGAGAGTGTGTTCCAAATACTGAGTACTCTGGATGTCAGTAAATGTGTGGGACTGGATGGTATTTCACCATGGTTTTGAGAGAATGTGCTAAAGAACTGGCAGCCCCATTGACCTGGCTTTTCAATGAAAGTCTGGCTACGGGAAAGGTACCCAAGGAATGGAGGGAGGGTAAGATAGTGCAATTGCATAAGGGCGGTAGCAGACTAGAAGTGTCTAATTATAGGCCAGTTTGTGTTTCATCAATAACTGTTAAGATCTTGGAGAAATTAGTGAGGGACCATATACAGCGTTGGGCAGATAAGGATAATGTTATCTGTGAGAGTCAACATGGATTTGTTAAGGGGTGCTGTTGCTTTAGTAATATGATTGCCTTTAATAATAAAGTGACAAAAACAGTTGCTGAGGGGAAAGGCATATACTGCCATGTTTTTGGATTTTGCAAAGTCATTTGACAGGGTGGCACATGAAAAGCTGATATTTAAGTTGCAGTGCATGGGTTTCTACGTCAGGTTAGTGAACTGAATTCAGGATTGGCTATCTGATAGGTATCAGAGAGTTGTGTATGGTGGGACAATATCAAAGAGATAGAAAGTTACAAGTGGGATCCCACAGGACTCAGTACTGGGACCTGTACTGCTTAATCTTTATATCAATGTCACTGGATTACAGGGGGATGTTCAGTTGTTTGCAGATGATGTGAAGCTGGGAAAAGTTATTAGTAATAGTGCAGATGTGGCTGCCCTGCAAGAGGATTTAAATAAACTAGACAGATGGGCAAATTATTGGGGGTTTCAGTTCAATGCAGCAAAACGTAAAGCTTGAAGTTTGGGATACACAATGGGAGGAGCTGTACTGGAGGAAGTAGGGAAGACAAGAGATCAGGGAGTGATGATTGATAGAAACCTGAAATTCAGGGAACATACTGCAATAGTGGTGAAGAAAACCCAGAGGATTGCTGCAATACTGAGAAGGATGCTGACCTGCAGAGATAAAAGAGTTATTGTTCCATTGTATAAGACCTTGATCAGACCACATTTAGACTATTGTTCTCAAATTTGGTCCCCAGGATTTGAAGGGTGATAAATTAACTGTGGAAAGAACACAGAGGCATATAACAAAGATGGTTTCATGATTGTACAATGTTAGTTATGAGGATTGGCTGAGGGAATTGAAGTTTGAATGAGATGATATGATTGACTTTTAAACTGCTGAGAGGTAGTTACAGGTATGACACTAAAGAGTTCTTTCACTTGGTGGAACAGTGAGAAGGAGTGATGACAAGGGACCATCCCTGGAAGTTACAAAAGGAAGCTGTGAACAAGAGGGTGAGGAGCGATTTCTTTGCATTGAAGGTAGTTGAACTGTGGAATGCATTGCTTCATAGAGTGGTAGGAGCAAGAATGGTCTGAGTTCAAGGAGTTGTATGATAGCCTGTGTTTCCTAGGAAGTACCTCCCACAATGAGTCTTTTGACTCTATGGAGGGCTGAATAATAATAACAATATAAAACTACTCATTGAAATGTGGTCCCTTCTAAAGCTGAGTAGTACCCTATTCTCAGAGTGCTATGTGCACACTTTAAAATCAATACAACACTACTGATGAAATTTATGACTACATGGAGGTCTGTAATAATAATAATTAACGATATACAGTAATTTCATCTTCAGTATCAAGAATCAGACAAAGAAAACCCTGAGAATAGAGCTAGCCACTCTCTAGTACACCAATCTAGAGAAAAGTTTGGGATAGTCTGTATAGTCTGTACAATTTGAAGCAATATTGCAAGTTCCTTTATCACATCCCAAACCAACCTTAATGAAATTTGAATGCAAACTTGTTTTATCATTGAATGCAATGATGAAACAAGAAAATAATTATTCTTAATTAGTGATCATTCTGTACTAAGTTGTACATATACTTGAACGGTTAATGAAATCAATGTACTAAAACTACTGACATCGGTTAGAAAAACTAATCTTTCTAAAGGACAATTTATTAGTTTTTCTGAAGGGAGATCCTGAAGTGTCCTTAATAACTAACTTAATATTTTAATGTTAGTATAATCAATAATTCTGACATCAACCACACAAAAACTATTAAGTTCCTATAAATTCATGCCTGGAAGCATGAGAGTTTCAAAACTTTGAATACTTTTCTTCTGTTAACTTTTTTTTAACTTTGTTAATTTAAAAAGCTAATTTAACAAACTTGATATATTGGCAATTCTGATAATAGTCAGAAAAAACTAATAGTTTCCTATAAAAAGTGAAATTCTACAGCACCTTGGCATTTTTCAAACAAAATATCTAATTGCTCTAATCTTATGCTAAAATAATTACAAGAGAGTTTGAACAGAAAAAAAAACAACTTATAAACAGTAAACACTTGGCGAGTATTAGTAATTAAATATCTATTGAGAAGAGCAAATAAGGAAAACAGGTGTTGATATTCAGGAGTGTAGTCCTAAAAGAAATAGTGCCAGGGCTCTACCTTGGAAACAAAAATCCAGAGCATGAAGTGTGGCATTATTATTACGATAGCTATATGGCAGAGAGAGAGAGATTGCCTTGTTTTCTGAAATGAAAATAACAAGAGCAGCAAGCTGTATTTTTTGGCTGAAAGCTGGAAATGCATTATAAATCTCATTATTATAATTCTTATAATTTATTATAATGAATTTAAAAATTTTGATAGTTTTAAAAAAGTACCTGGGCGTCACCATGCCGCACCCTGGTCCGACTACACCCCCCCCCGTTGATATTACAATCAGAGCAACTAAAGTGTATTGTGCCTGTTAAATGCATGTATTCTTCTGCAAATTGAAAAACCATGTGATCTCTGTTTGTGAAATGTTAACACCTTCAACTGAAAAGCCTTACAAAGGTTCTTTGTATCCTAGATGAGATCTGAGCCCGTTTTACCAACCATGAGCATCATTGATACCTATTAGGGAGACAGGAAAAAATTCAGTTATTGGGTAGGGGCATCAGTCAAATAAATGTATGTGTGATCCTGTTATTTTATTGAATGTTATGCAGCTTTATAGAATATCAGTATTTTCATATCACATTTTCTCATTTCACTGAATTGCCAATTCCTAACGTAGGGCAATCAAGCATGTGATATTATTATTATTAAACATCTCATTTTTTTTTCACAACAGGATATCAGGAAGAAAGAGCAAATATCTACACGTGTCTTGGCGGCATTTGAATAACCTTAATAAGGAATCCTTAAATGACTCTTGGGTGGTGGGATTCTAAAATCAGTTATGGCGGTTCCGGCTATATTTCATCATTAGCTACTCAAAAGTATTGCTAATTATTATAATATAAAATTATTATATTAAATTAGTCGAAAAGGAATCCTGAAATCCTGATTTTAAATTATCAAAAGTGTTGTAGGGGGAAAAATTTCTTACTGACTATTATTGAGCATGACAACGATAACTTTAACTAATAACAACTACGACTTTACATCGATAAGTGTTATAAAAATAAATATGCAGAAATAAAACTTGCGCATTGGAATTTAAATAAAATCAATTAAATTTCCGTCTGTTAATTACCAAAATTCTTCATATACGTGTGTAATATTATGCAATGCAACTTCTTATTGCTACCCTTCCTACTTCTGTGCAAACCAGATCACCGAATGAATATCCAAACGATTATTGATAAATTCAAGTAACGCGCCAGCTGATAGGCGCGACCCTACAGTAACGAGAATGAAAAAACTTCAATGTGTGTATATATACACAAACACACACACACATACATCGGATAAAAATTATGGAATGCTGATATACGGGAATAAAAAGGCGTTAGCTGATTTTTTAGCTGATTGAAACGTGTACATGCTGGAACATTATTGTATATGTCTGAGATGCGTCTTTAATATATCTGTAGCAAAAGTACCAAAACAAATTTCCAAACACAATAAGTTATGAAACTGCCATACATCCAGAACACATACAAAGCCTACAAATGCATCTTCAAACATACTGACTACAAACTGGTATTCACCACAAACCAAAAATTGGCAAATCTTCTAAAACCCATTAAATCTCATCAGGAACTCGCCAAGGGTATTTGTTGCCTGTATGCAAACTTTTATCGGTCGCCCCTTAAAAAAATAATTAGAAGAAATTGCGTGTAGCATATTATTAAAATAAGTATTATTACTATTAATGATTATACTGCATTGTATAATTCATATTAGATATTAGCTTCATAAAATAAATATTTGATATTTCAATGAAATAAAAATTAATATATTGAAATAATATTTGATATTTGTTTCTTGCTGCTCTATGAATGTTTTCGCCCTGGTGCGATGTACCCTCTTCATCCTAGGGTTGGTGCGGCCCTGAATCTCACACACACAAAGAAATATTAGAACACCACAGCGTAGTCTACAAATTTCCCTGCCAAAAAAAAAAAAAAAAAGCTGTAATATCACCTACGCAAGCTCCACCATCAAATCTTTATGGGCAAGGCTACAAGAACACTTCTGTGACTATAACATCCCCATTCCAGAACATTTAAACACTAAAAAACGCAACATCAGAAAGAAAATACAGGGAAAAACAGAAAAAGCAGTTCACGCCCTTGAACAAAAATATACTCTGCAAATCGACAAGGCCATCATAATAGCCAGGCAAGACAATGAAACAATGCTCAAAATATCGAAAACAATAGCCATAAAATGTGACGAGAACTCAATCACCGTCCAACGACCCTACATAATCTCCGAAATGTTGAAAGCTTCACAACGTAAAATTTTGGTCACAACTCCAACCAATAGGCGATAACACAAACACTTCAAAGGCAGAAACACCAAGCCGACACGACATACACTTCCTCGATGAGTTCAGATGACGATCCACATGGTCGAAACGGCACCCCATCAACCCTTCCCCCTTCCTCTAAAAAGCAGTTGTTATTTTCAACCTCCTTTTCATCCTTTCCTACATTACAAAAAATGCGCTCTGCCCACCCTTAATAATAATATATGTATATATTATCCAAAAAAAATCGGGCTTTTCAATTTAATTCCACACATTGCCCAAGTCCCCCCACTCCTCCTTTTAACACCATAAGAGCAGAAGTATGCACACCGCAGAAAGAAGACAAGCAACAACATTCAAGAAAAGGTATGTGCAGTTTTTCTTCTATTATGCTACATACAGGGTGTTCGGGATAAATTTGACATATTTATAATTAATTATATTTTTCCGTAAGTTACATGTATTAACACACACTTCTCTTCATTTAAAAGTTTGGACCCTTCTTCATTCATATACAAGATGTCAGAAAGGATGGATAGCTGGAACCCACCTGAATCATGGAAGAGAATAACTTGTATCATGATGATTCGTGCCCGCCATCAAAATAAGGATATTACGACTGCTGCCCAATGCTCCCTGAATACAGTAAAAACAATCAGGCATGAACTAGAGACTTGCAATGGTGACTACGAGGATGTAGCAAGAAGAAAGATCCCTAGCAGACGATCTGATTGCGTTCGTACAGCAGAATTCCTCGCAAATCTGCAGGAACAGG
Organism: Typopeltis vanoorti; assembly: GCF_054136105.1. Classification (NCBI taxonomy): domain Eukaryota; kingdom Metazoa; phylum Arthropoda; class Arachnida; order Uropygi; family Thelyphonidae; genus Typopeltis; species Typopeltis vanoorti. Next base: position 111,163,628 of record NC_143558.1, read on the forward strand.
TGTTGAAGAACCCTGGCATTGGAATTCGGGCTTTGTTCGTGGAGTTGCTAACTGTAGTCAAGCCCTGGATAACAAGGGTAGCCAATGGTAGGCCGTATGTATGGCAGCAGGATTCGGCCCCTTGCCACACCTCTGGGAAAAGTCAAAAATGGTTGTCTGAAAATTTCTACGACTTCACCAGTCCAAATGTTTGGCCTCCAAACTCCCCAGACCTTAACCCCATGGATTATTTTGTATGGGACGCAGTTGAAAAAGACACCAATCGCACTTCCAGTAATACAAAAGCCCAGTTAATGGATAAAATTAAAACAGTTTTTGCGGCCCTTCCCAGGGAGACTGTAGCATCAGCTTGTTCGAGGTTCCGAAGCAGAATTGAAGCTGTGATCGATGCTAATGGTGGTTATTTTGAGTAAATCTTGTTGATAGTATTGTAATTAACTCTGCCTGTAATGTTTTTTTGTCAATTCATTAAATTTAATAGATACAAAGAAGATTTTCTTTTTCCTTACGAAACTGTCAAATTTATCCCGAACACCCTGTATTTGTCTCTAAAATTACATCTACAATGCCCTATGAAGTCTTGAGTAAAAAGCCAATGACATTAAAACAGGGGGACTCCTAAACAGAAGCAGACACAATAGCCATAAAAATAATAGTTTTTAAGAGGAGTAACATGGGAGTTTTCCCAGAAATAATACCCTGTATCTGTATCATTCTGTATTCTCTTTTAGTGGTATACAGTCGTGGGTCTGAAAAGGCGACCTTACCGAGTGAAAAAAGAGTGACATTTTTTTGGCTGAGAACATGAACATTCCTTGAAAGCGGTGACGAAGTTTGTTGAAGTGTCTGAATCCTCATTCAGCAGTGTCCAACTCTGGACACTGGTAGAAGCAACAGCCGAATGTTACCAGACTCGTCAAGAACTGTTGCAAACAATACAAAGCTGGACCCAGTAAATCAGTTTCAGAATAAACACTACAGATAGACTGCATAGGTTAGGAATTTTCAGGCGGGTAGCCCGGATACATCTTAAGTCCAGAAGAAAATTCACCTTACTTGGGCAAAACTGCATCCGGGCTACCCGCCTGAAAATTCCTAACCGAGACAAATAACATGATCCGATGAATCCAGATTCTTCTTGGATTCCAATGATAGCTGCTCTAGGGTCGTGTGGAAAACTGGAGAAGCATTTGACACTGAATGTTTCCAAAAAGCTGTGAGAAATGGAGGTAGCAGTGTCATGTTTTAAGGCTGTATTTCAAGTACTGGAGTTGGCACATTCGTTCAGGTGTCCAAACACATGAAATCCATTTAACACTTTTAATTAATGAAGAATTGCCATTTGTCCAGTTTTTGGAACAAGAAGGATCCTGGGTTTCAAGATGATAACTCGTGTCCATTGAGCTATAATTTTAGATTGGTTTTCAGAACACGAGAAAGATATTTCACATCTCAATTAGTTAGCCAATTCACCCAATCTCAAAGTTATTGAAAAAATCTGGGATATCTAAGAAAGGGGAGTAAAGAAAAAACATTAATATCCTGCAAATCTCACTGAATTAAGATATAGTTCACTCATTGAGTGGAATAAGCCGAGTGGTTAGAGTATCCGCCCTTCAGCCAAAAGGCTGCGGGTTCGAATTCAAACATGGGCATGGGTATTTGTTATTATCGTGAAAATACTAGTAGTGACGGGCAGTAGATGGCGTTGGTGTTGATGATGATGATGGTAGTTGCGGTTCGTTGGAGACGGAAAGTTGTGGAAAATGTGCCCTCCTCGATGATTCTTTGGACTCCTTGGAGGTGTCACGTAAAAATAATAATAATAAACATGATACACATGTGATATAGGACTGTGTAACTCGGTGGGAGTGGTGTTTGCACTTATCAGTACTAAACAACCCAAAGATAAACTTCGAGTCCAAGTCTAGTCCCCGACTAGACGAACTTTTACTAACCCATTTTTTTTTTCCGCCGGTTCCCGAGTCAGTCGAACTATGGCACTGGCAAGCGGGTTTTATCTCCCTGAAACTCGGGTTTTTCTTCCCCTAAGCTCAAGAAAATCGACCATAGAACCTATACGATTTCAGACATTAAAAATATTCTGTCAGATATGGATAAAACTTCCTCGCCTACTCCATGTACAGAAATAAGAAAGCGTTAGCTGATTTTTTTTTCATCCAAACTCTAATTAAAGCAGGTTGTGATATAACTCCATATTAAGGAATAATGTTTGCATATTTTTTTTGTCCAATGTGTTTACATACATATATACGTATATACACTGGTGTCCGAAACTTAAGGACGAACACCATTTTGAAAAATGCATCTGAAAATTCAGAGGAATCAGCTTGTGACAATTTGCATAGCTGATGATTTCGAGTTGAAAGCGGATACACATTCAAATTTTCGAATCGCGCAAAAAAAAGCATCACGTGCAAGTACTCATCCGGATAAAAGCTAAAAGGGTGTACTAAGCGAATTGTGCTTGAGGGAAGCTCTTTCGTGAAGGAATAAACTTGCAAAAATCAGTTTCTTGTAATGTCTCACAGACATCACCTAGATGATTCCACGCAGGTAAGAATTATTGAAACGTTTGCAGATGGTTGCAGAATTACTGATATTTCCAGAAAGTTTGGAATCTCACAAATTGTTGTATCCAGGCTGTGGACAACGTTTCAAACTAATGGAAATGGGAAGTGTTCCAGACGTTTGCTAAGAGGTCATCCTCTCACTAACACAGAGCATAGAGAGAGATTTTAGGTTACAACAGCAAAACGTAATCGACGCCCATGATAGGTCAGCTAGCAAGTCAAACACAGTACGCGGATATCTCGACAAATTGTGGCAAGACGTCTGCAACAAGTAGGATTATACGCCCGAAGGTCTACAGTCTTCTTGCGTTTATTCACAGCTCATCGTAGTGGTGTTATATTTTTAGTTATATTTTATAAAAGTTGTAAAAAAAATGTTCTCTTTACAAGTGATAGTCCTCCAATTCTATACGACACTTGCTCTGACGTGAATGTGGTGCTGCTTACCATCGCGAGAATATTCTTGACAGGAAAACATAGGGAAATGCTAGGGTTATGGTGTCTTTGTGGAGCCATTATGCTTAATGAATGTACCGAAATACAAGTGATAGGTGAATGGTTTGACTGGTGACCGATATTGCAACAAATTTCTACAACACCATATTCCATTGTTCCGTGGTCTTATAGACGAAGAATTCATTTTTAGCAATAACAATGCATAGTACACGAGCAGTGGAGATACTTCTGGAGAATGAGAATATTAATCGAATGGAGTGGCTAGCACATTTCCCAGATCAGTCCCATAGAACACGGTTTGGATGCATAGGGAGACACATTGGTTCTCGAAATTCATAGAGTAGGCGGTTTGCCTCAAGCACTACTGAATCACTTGGTGCTAAGGATGGTACAACGTTGTTAGAAGTGCTTTGCAGTTCGCGGTGGATATACTGCATACAGAAATGCTGCTCCGCATAGTGTTTTCTAAGAATTGTACGTTAATTCCTTAACTTTTTTTGAAAGTTGTGCTAAAAACGTATTGGCAAAATACGTTTTTGCCAATACGTATTTGTTATTACGTATTGTAAAAACATCTGTTTTTAAGTTAAAGGGATATTACATCCCATATTGTTTCTTAGCCAAATAAGAAACTGAAAGAGTTTCATGCCGAATATAGAAACTATATAAAGTTCAGCGAGTATAGTTCTCAACCTTTACAGCGAGTAGCTCTCAAAAGCGAGTGTAGTTTCCATATTCAGCATAAAACTCTTTGAGTTTCTTATTCGGCTAAGAAACAATATGGGATGTAATATCCCTTTAACTTAAATTAGTTATGTCGCCGAATTGAAGCCTGTGGCTCTTCATATAATTAGTAATCTGTTTTTAAGTTTCTACGAAAGTTAGATGATATAAAAAACAGATGTTTTGTATAATGTAGTTTATTAGAATGCTAGGAAAAAATTTATATCAAAATGTAAGTGTAGTTATGAAAATTATTTCATATACAGTTAAAAATGTATTTAAAAATGTAAAAAACGGACACCAGTGTTTATAAATATATTAATGATGCGAAGAAGCTATATTCTTGGTTTTAATACTTTATCTAAACAAGCAAAAAATGTTTTAGCGTGAAGTATCTTCACGGCTCGGCTACTTATATATAGAAGCTAATCTTAGTATGTATCCCATAATGCAATGCACGCATCCTTTCGGATGTGTATAATGATATCACATCAGTTGCCTTAGTATGTATTCCATAATGAAAATGCATACACCCTTTCGATTTTTTTTCAAAATGACGAAAAGACGTTGGAATGGGTCCAGTGGCGGCTGACTAATGTAGTTTCTGATCTCTCAAATGTTAAATATGGGGAAAGGTTGACAAGATGGAATTTAAAGAGTCTGGTGGATAGGAGGAGGAAGGGCAATATAATAGAGGCCTACAAGTTAGTAAAGGGTTCTTACAGGATCAATGTGAAAGAAATTTTACAGAAAATGGTGAGAGATCAGGGGAGAACCAGAGGTCATCCCCGGAAGCTATATAAGGAGGGTATGAGCATGGCAGTGAGAAGCAATTTTTTGCATGCAGAGTTGTAAATGATTGGAATGCCTTGCCTGAGATGTTATCTGCAGTGAATCTGAGTGTGTTTGAGTTTGTGATGATGATGAGTTGAGTTTGTGATGAGTTGAGTTTATGACAAAACTTCCTAGATGAGTTTTCGTCTCCATGGAGTCTTGGGATAATAAAATAATACTATGCATAATGGGAATGGCCACACCCAGACTAGTTTCGGTCCTTTATGCATAGCCAGAAGAAAGCCGTTCTCAATTCGAATCTTGTCGCCCACTGTCGAAATTTTTTTAACTCATTCTTCAACGGAGGTAGTCGATATTGCGCTTGGTCAGGAAGGTTTTTTCTCACTGAAACTCGTGTATTTTGTCCAGAAAACTCAAGTAAATACAGTAGAACTCGCACTATCGCAGACAATAGTATATTGCTTTAAGCGCCTCCGTAGCGCAATTGGAAGAACGACGGTACATTGCGCCCTTCGATTGGAATAGGCCTAAGTTCGATTCTCGTCGCGACGGGAGGAATCTTTATCTGGTCGATTTCAATCGAAGGTGAGTTAGCCGATCTCATACGGAGGTAGCAGGGTTTTTTCTCCCGGAAACTCGGGTTTTTCATCCCGCATACATACAAATCGGCCCTTCAGAACACACGCAATTTACAGACAAAAATTACTAGTTGTGGTGGTGTTGGAGGTGGGCGGCAGATGGCGTTGATAGAGATGATTCGTAGTAGAGGTTAGGTGCAGAGACAGTTGTAGATGTCCTCCCACGATGAGTCTTCGGACTCCTTGGAGGTATCAGGAATAATAATAAGTAGGGACCACAAGACGCCGATACTTGTCTGTTTGCCTCTTTTCACTAGATGGCATTTATAATTAGTGATAGTCTTGGACCAGCTATCTCTGAGTGGCAACTCAGAGATATATATATAAACACAATATATAAAAAACACAATAGGCGAGGCCATTTAGCACTATCTAACTTTTGGAGACTGAGTGGGCAGTTCAATCTCCACTGGTACCCAATCAGGGATAGCTGGCCCAAGTCAATCACTAATTAACCGGCACGCAGTGAAGAGAGACGGCTCAACAAGTGCCGCCATCTCGTGGTCCTTAAACCTAACACTGGTATTTAATGTCTGAAATAATGTGGGTTCTACGGTTGATTTTCTTGAGTTTACGGTACGAAAAACCCGAATTTCCTGGAGAAAAACCCGCTTGCCTGTGCCAGAGATCGACTAACTCGGGAACCGGTCGAAAAAAGGCTTAGAAATATTTCTTCTAGTCGCTGACTAGATTCGAAACCAAGAAGTCTTCCTTCGTGCGGCCAAGTGCCTTGGTATGAAAATACCACATCCACTGAGCTACACAGGCTCTACACTAAACAAACATTATTTAAACAATAATTTGACTGGTGATACAGAAGAATTCAGATTCTACCCAAGAATCTAAGAATAGTCTGTCAGGTAGCATCATAAAATGTGGACGGTTCCAGGTAATGCTGTTTTTGGAGGTCATATGGGGTTACTTCATTGATGTTTAATTGGTGTAAATAGTTGGATAGCTTCTTTGAAATTGCGCCAAGTGCATCGATAACTATTAGGATAATTTTAGTGTTTAAGCCAGAGCCTGCCAACTTCTATTGCCAAATCTCGATATTTAGTAATTTTTTCTAGTAATTCTTTGTTGTTAATGTTGTTATCACTGGGTGCTGCGATATCGATAATCCAAACCTGTTGATGTTCGATAATTGTGATGTCAGATCTATTGTGCTCCAAATGCCGATCAGTTAGTATTCGAAAGTCTCAGAGAATTTTTGCTGTTTCGTTTTCCAATACTGTCTCTATTTTATGCTGACACCAGTTATCAGATATAAGAAAGCCATATTTTTTTGCATACATGCCAACGAATTATTTCGGCCACTTGATCATGGCGGTATTTATAGTCAGTTTGAGCTATCTTGCTGCAGGCACTGATTAGATGTTGTACACTCTCATCTTTCTGATCGCATAATCTAAATTTGCTGTTATTATTATTATTATTATTATTATTATTATTATTATTATTATTATTATTATTATTATTATTATTATTATTATTATTATTCGTCACGTAATAATCCATTTTTCGTTTTTCGTCACATAATATTTTTTTTTGTTTTTTAACTGTAATAACATTTTAATTATAATCATACAGATAATTTACATATATACAATAAAGCATACTATTACATTTTCTGTTCAGTACAAAATGTACTGAACAGAATATCATAGCTTATTAGAACTCAATATCATAGCTTATTATTATACAGTCTATTTACATATACACAATTTTTTATATCTTTTATTTTATATATATTTTATATAATATAATTTTATATTATATAATAATAATAATAATATAATATAATAATAATAATAATATAATATAATAATAATAATAATATAATATAATAATAAATATAATAATAATTATTATAAATATATAATTTTATTTTATATAATATATTTTATATATTATTATAGAGCCTATTTATATATACACAATTTTTTTATATCAGTATCTTCATTATTATTATACACAATATTTACTGTTTTGTTATATAATTTGCAGTATTTGATTATGAGGATTACGTGTAGATGAATGAGGCTGTTTAATCCCACCTACTTCAAAGCTTGAGTTAGCTTTTATGAAGAGAGTGGGATTAGCCTTCTTTTTATGTTGTTGTTACTGTTTATGGATTGGATGTAGGCATTGGATGCTGGTGATTTCTGATGTATATATTAGTGTTAATGATATTTTAACTTTGTTGGTATATTTTCCAGAATTCTTGTTTTAATATTCCGTAGTTGTCTATGTGTTTTAAGTTTCTTGGTAGGTTGTTGAGTAGCGCAGGTATCTGATGTGATCTCATAAAAGAACTGTATGAGTTGTTGAAGAGCGTAGGGATGTAGAGAGTTGTTGTGGGTCATGCCTCTGTTGTTTCGATAGGTGATGTTGAAGTAATTCCTTAGTAATATTATGTAGTGTTTCAGAGTTTTAATGCTCAGGATTCTGGGTATTGCCATATACTGGTAGGATAATGGCTGTTGAGTATAAGGTGTCCAAATCACTGCTGACACAATTTTCCTATGTAATATTTCTAATTTTGTTAGGTGGCTGTTTGATGTGTTTGCATAGACTGTTATACCGTATCTGAGTAGAGGATTCGCAGATACTGTGATATATAAGAATTTTTTTTTATGTTAAATGGAATAGTTCTTTAATTGGAAGAGTTTTGCTGAGATGATGCGGAGTTTGGTATGTAGGTATTCTATATGTTTTCTCCATTTAAGGTGGCAATACAGACCAAGGTATTTTGCATGTGTTACAGGTTTGATTTTGGGATATTGGCAGGTTTTTTTGTTGTTAATGCAGCGATATGTGTGATAGTGTATCGATAGTGGTGCAGGGCGCATGATTCTCGGGTCGTGTATTATTAACATCTGTTTTTGAATTGCGTTTTGATACTTCTATCAAAACGCAATTGATATCAATTTGATATCAATTGCGTTTTGATAGAAGTATGTTGTGATTTCATTTAGGTCTTGTTGTACTTTGGAGAGAGCCTTGTTGATATCTGTGTGGATTGCTATTAGTGTGGTGTCATCTGCGTACTGAAACATTTCACTTCTTATGGCCAAGTTATGAACATCGTTAATGTATATGTGGAATAGAGTTGGTGATAATACGGCGCCCTGAGGGACACCGTGTTTTACTTGTATACTCCCGGCGGTGACATTTACCTATTTTTGTGACGTGTTCTGTTTGAGAGATAGTTCTTGAAGCAGATATGCAGTGTTCCTCTTATACCTATTGAGTATAGTTTGGAGAATAGTATGTCCAGTGGCATAGCTAGAGCTTGCCACCCGGGGCGGTCCCTGAGTTTTCCGCCCCTCTCAATACACACAAAAAATACTACAAAAAGTCAAAACGACGTATAGCGATATAAATTAAAACACTATGTTTATTTTTGAAGTAAAAAACTTTAATTTCAACATGCAAGAATGTTATTTTTCTTGCTTTTCTGTTAGCAAATTCGTCGATGACATTAGCGAAATCTATTTCACAGTAATGTAAGTAATTATTAATCAAATTTTATTTAGAAAAACTCCTCTCACAACTAGCAACGCTTACGGCAATTGTGAAGAAATTTCGCTGTAGTGTTACAATATTTGGAACTGAGTTTTGGAAACTGTATTTTAGAATTAACTGCAAAAGTTCAAAAATTTCAAAGTATCTCCCGGAGTGGACCGTCCCCTCTGCATCCCCCCCCCCTAGCTACGCCACTGAGTATGTCGTGTTCAAGTGTATCAAATGCCTTGGTTAAGTCAAGCAGCGTAAGGACAGCGTACTTATCGAGGGCTTTGTTTATGTTGCCGGCGATGTCTTCTAATAAAGTGATGGTACTTTTTTTTTTCTGAAAGACGTATTGGTTTTGTGAGATGATGTTGTACTTCTGTAAATAGTTCTGTAGTCTGGTGTGTGTTATTTTTCCTAGAATTTTTGAAATGATTGGTAGGGTAGCTATTGGTCTGTAGTTCTGCGTATTTCTTTTACCTTGTTTGTAAATTGGAGTAATTATTTCAGTTTTTAGTTGTTGTGGAATAATGCCAGTGTAGAATATTATGTTCACGAGCCTCAAACGTATGGATTTATTTCTTCAAACTATGTTAAAAGGTCTGTGAGTCTTATTTTGTCAATTCCTGGAGTGGTCTTCGGATTTAGCTGCAAGAGTGCTTCTTTAGTTCCTGTGTTTGTTCCTGTGTTTGTTATGGGTGGAAAATACATGGTTTTTTTTGTGTCGGTAATTTTTTGTTGATCGTTGGTAAATTGTGTTTTTTGAGTTGTGTGATATTGTTTGTGAAGCTATAGTTGAATGATTCTGCTAGTTCCTGTTGGATTTTATCTTGACCGAAACTTTTCGCAATAAAATCTTGTGCTTCAGTTTTCTTTTTTCGTGTTACTAATTTTTTAAGTGTAGACAATGTTTGCTTCATGTTGTCGTTATATTCATAGATTTTCTTTTACAGTAATGCTATTTGGTATGTAGCCATTTATCAATGGAATATTGTCTCTTTGCCGGCTCTGTTTGTGAAGCTTTGTTGATTTTTTGTATTTGATATTTTTTGATATTTCCGAGAATTTTAGTTGGAAATAATAATAATAATAATAATAATAATAATAATAATAATAATAATAATAATAATAATAATAATAATAATAATAATAATAATAATAATAACAATAATGCCTTTATTCAACTTCAAAAATTATTATTATTATTATTCACATACTACATACACCAGCTATCATACTTATTCTTAAATTCATTCACACTGCTTCACTCACAACATCCAATGGCAATGCATTCCAATCACACTCCACCCTCTGAGAGAAAATTCTAGCTCTCATACCCTTCTTGGCGGCCTTCATTCTCAGCTTCCAAGGATGCCCTCTCGTCCTTTCTCCACACTCCATAAACTGAAAAATTCCATCAATTGAAATTCTGTGTGACTCTTTCAGAAGTTTGTAAGTCTCAATCATATCATCCCTCTTTCTCCTATTTGCTAGTGTCTGCAGTCTTCAAATTCACAATTTGTTTTCATAATCAGTATTCCACAATCCTGATATCATTTTAAACATTCTCCTTTCTACTCCCTCTCCAATATATCAGAATCACAATGGAAACCAGGAGACCAGACCTGCGCACAATAGTCCAAGTGAGGTCTTATCAAGGCCTTGTAAAGAGGCAAAATAGCATCCTTATCTTTACATGTGAACGTTCGTTTCGGCATTGCTATTTATCTTTTGAGCTAAAACACGACTTTCCCTTAGTAAACCCATGTTGTTCTTTGTAAAGTAGATATTAACTCTCAACTCACTTCTGAATCCGGGCTCTAACCAATTTTTCCAAAATCTTCACCACCACTCCTGACATACTACTTGATCGATAGGTGGATACATTGGTCTTTGCACCACCCTTGTGCAATGGAATTACCATACATTTCTTCCATTCCTGCAGAATCTTCCCTGTTCTGAGACTCATATTAAACATCCTGGTAAAAGGATTGGCCAGTTCAACTGAACACATTTTTAGCACACGTGCTGATATTCCATCAGTCCCTATTGCTGAAATTTTATTCAGTTTGTGCGACAGCTCTAATACCTCGGCCTCAGACACCTGCGTTTCTTCTAGTGAAGAGGTAACAGTGAGCTCAATGTTGCATTTACTAGGTTGATAGCTTTTAACGAAATAATCCACTCATTAACTGAATAACCTCTTCTCCATCTGTAATCGTCACACTACCTGGATTTATAAGGGTTATTCTTTCATATTCATTCTTTCTTTTATTTGCAGCATATCTATATAATTCCTGTGGGTTGTCTTTTGCGCCCAGAGCCAGTTTCTTTGCATAAACAGAAGTCAAAACTGCTGTACGGAAGTGCAACAGGTGTGACTCTTCTAGCCGGCTGCTTATAATTTTTATAATGGACATCGTCCTCATGCAAACGGTATTCCTTCCACATCATAATTTTCTTACAAATCTCTTGCTTTATAAGATTATACATCCATTTGACTCCTCCCCTATTTATTCTTCGATCTCTCGGGTCACATTCTGATATCGCATCAATTGAGTATTGTTTAAATTCTTTCCATCCAGCAAACCCATCCCATTCCAATGAACTCAAAATACTCCTCAGTCGGTCATAATTTCCTGCTTTGAAGTTCATCATTTAACCTTTTCTGAATGGATCATTCATAAACTTAGTCACTTTTCAAATGAGTACCGCATGATCAGTGTCACCAGCTGGAGGCAGAATAGTTACGTTTTCAACTGAAACACTGACACTATAAGCAAATCTAGCGCTCTTTGACCTCGACTTCCGTCTCAATAAATGCATTTTCATTCTTCTCTTGAGATTCTACAACTACCAAATTAATATTTTGATAGTTAAAGTCTCCCATTATGATTACTCACTTTATCTATTTGGTGATGCATCACCAACAACCGATCCACTAGGTCTGTAAGAACACTTCACTGTGTAATTTGGTCTGTTATGTTCCACCTCACACCAGATGGCTTCAAACTCTCTGCCACCTGAAATATTGTTAGTAATATTACTACATTCATCGTTCACATCTCTAAGAATTATTATTATTAATTTATATAATTAATACAGAATCAAAGCAACATAGCATTGAAACAAAAGTTTGGCTGGTAATACAGAGCAATTCAGATTCTACCCAAGATTCTAAGCAACGTCTCTCGTGTAGCGTCATGAAATATATACTGCTCCATTATATGCATTTATTTCTAGATCATATGTGGTCACTTCACTGATGTTTAATTCTTGTAAATAGTTGTATAGCTTCTTTGAAATTGCACCAAGTGCACAGATAACTACTGGGACGACTTTCTGGTATTTATGCAACAGCCAGCCAACTTCGATTGCCAGATCTAGCTATTTAGTGACTGTTTCCAATTCTTTGTTGTTGATGTTGTTATCAGTGGGAATGTGTTGTCAATAATGCAAACTTGTCTGTGGTCAATAATTGTAATGTCAGTTCTGTTATGTTCCAAATGCCAATCAGTTTGTATTCTCAACTCAAAGAGAATTTTTGTTATTTCGATGGGCCAAAATAAATCATTTGTATTCATGCCAATGAATTATTTTGGCCATTGGGTCATGATGGTATTTATACACAGTTTGGGCTATCTTGTTACATTCACTGATTAGATGGTCTACGGTCTCATATTTCTAATCGCATAATCGGCATTCGTCATTATCACTGATGTTCAAAATTTTTACTTTGATTTCACCAGTTTGTAACTATTACCCATCAGTTCTTGAGTACTCTAATAAATCTTTCTGTTTCTTTTTTAATATACTCAAATTGTAATTATTGCCAAGTGTTGGTCAGGTTAATTATTTTTCTTTGCAGTATCTTGAAGAAATTGGGCATGCAATGGTTCATTTTTTCAACACATATATCAGTTATTTTGCTGCTCCTTTTCGTATTCGATTTATTTCCTATTTATTTTAGAAAGCCGCCTTGTAAACTTATAGCATTTGCTCAGTGATATGGTCGATGGAATTTTTTAATTAATTTCTTCTTCTTCAGTAGTCTGTTTCACTTGCAAAAGACCCCGTCTACCTATTCTTCTTGGTAGGTACAACCGCTCAACATCACTTGGTTGATATGATGCATTATGCATAGTCATTAATTTTCTAGTTTTACAGTCCAATTTCTTTAGTTCTTTTTTTCAATCTATTATGCCAGCTGTGTATCGGTTCAATCGTATAGTAGTTCAAGAGTTAATTGCTTGAATTGTGCTGACACCATTGTTTTCAAAATATTCCTGACTCCTTTGGTGTATTCCGCTGCTGCCTGTTGTTTAACTATAGAGCAAAGAATATCACTGGCTTCTAATATTCCTAGGTATTTAAAATGTTCGTTAGCCAAAATTGTTTTTATATATTTCTCCTGCTCAAAATTAAAATTGCTAGTAACGTTAATTTTTACTCTTTTAATAGATAAAGTGGCGCATTTATCCAAACCAAATTCCATTTACATGTCCTGATTATAAATACGAACTGTGTTCAATAAAGAGTCTCTTCGCTGTGACGTTTTCGATATAACTTCAAGTCATCCACATACAGCAGATGGGAAATTTTAATATTGTATTTAGGAATTTCATATCCAAGTTTTGTTTACTTTAAGTTTGGTCAATCATGAACAAAAGTATAAAAGAAATATTGAATAGTAATGGTGACAAGAAATCACCTTGGAAAATTCTTCCGTTTAATGTAAATATCTTCGAACCGTTTGTTATTGACTATGAAAGTTATTTTCCATGATTGCGTAGCAGTAGCCAGAATTTTTTTTTGCCAAGTGTTTGCTAATTTCAAATATCTGTAGTGATTTTAGGATTCAGGAATGTGGGAAGGCAATCGAACGTTTTCATATATAGTCTACCCTTGCCATGATCGAGATAGTTTTTCGTCATTTTAAATTTCTGAGGATCATTTTATCGATAAGGAACTGCTCTTTTGTTTATCTAGATTTTTAAAAATTGCCTTTTGTTCAATCGGATAAATCTGATTATCTGATAAGCAGTGGTATTGGAATTTGATATGATTGCAGTAAACAGTTTGGTATGTATGTTATTTGGTTTGGTTGGTATGTTATTGGACGATAGTTACTTGGGTCTGCGTCCTTATCTTTCATGAAGAGAAATGTACGCCCAGGTATCATCCAATCTTTCACAAAGCCTGACTGCAACAAATAATTACCTTGTTCTGCCATTCGACCATGAAAACTGGTTAGAGGCTTAAACCAAAATCCGTGTAGTTTGTCTTTTCCAATGTGTGCTCCTGTTTTTTTTTTTTTCATTTTCTAGCTGTGCGCTGATCATTTCTTTAGTAATAATGGCTGCATTTAGTAGTATTTCATTTCTGATTCTGTTAAGGAAACAGAATCAGAAATGAAATACTACTAAATGCAGCCATGAGGCACCTTTATTGGGTTTAATAGGATTATCTCAGATTGACTTCCCAAATTCGAGTGTTTCTTCTTTTGCTGGTGAATGATTGTTTGCATTTGAATTTTTGTAGAGAGATAGAAAGAATTGACGTTGTTTCAGTCGAAATCGCGTATTTTGTACATATTGCTTGATTCTTGCTTCCTATCTTTTAATTTTTTGTAGAATTCTTTGCTTTAGCTCCTCGTTAGTACGTTTTGTTTCATCCAGTCACTTTTCAGCTTCCTGCCCTGTTAATTCAGCAAGGAGAGCCCACTTGTTACCTGAGGCCAATGATCACCAACATCTTGATAACCCAGGTGTCGATTGACCCGGTATGGATTACTTTTATTTTCACCATTAAAATCGAAAATGAAACACCGTTAGTCTGGCTCCTCAGTTTGATTGGTCATAAGTTGAATTTGGATCTTTGCCAAGGGTCTAGGAATCGACTAGATATCTTCGTAAAATATGAAAGCTCCCTAAAGTGCCGTTTTCTGGAGTTGCGATGGTGTTATATCTCTGAGGCTGAAGTTTAATAAATACTCATAGTAACTATCTTAGCGTTCTTATCACAATTGAAACTGTTGTTGCTTTCTTGTTCCAAAGTCGTTGAATGCCAATCTCCAGATTCCTATATTTTTAGTTTTTCATGCAATTTTTTTTTACTGTATTATCCCCTAATATTGTTACATCATTAAACCAAACATGTTGTTCGACTACAGTCATCTGGTATATTGTGTTCAAGATATCTACCTGTCTGAATTTTTAAGTCCCGTAATAACATCTTTGCATTTTCGTTTTCAATAATTTTTTTAACAGTATATTCTTCGGCTTTTGCAAGGTGGGAAACTAAATTTCCTACAATAGCTCTACTATGAACAGCTTTTGGTGTTCATAGTAGAGCTATTGTAAGTCTTTTTATAGGCTTACATCGAGTAAGTCTTTTTATAGGCTGTATGAGCAATCTTGATGAAAGAAATAATTAGCTGTCATGTATCATCGTAAAATGTCGACTGTGGCAAATAATGGCGGTTTTTTTTTTTTAATTTTTGAAAATTACATGCGTTTATATTGTTAGTGCTCAAGTCTAATATACAGATTGATAGTTTGTTTGTGACAATCGTGTTTTCGTCACTCTAAAACCGAATAATGAACATTGCGAAATGTTATTTTTTTTTTAATATAAATTCTTATCTGTGGATTTTGTTGTTTCTGGTACAGATAGGGTTACCATACATCAGCATTTATGCGAACATGTCCGCATTTTGATAATGAAAATATCAAAATATTTTGATATTTTCATTTTCTAGTGAAAAATATGCATGGGCTGCAAAGTAATGTATGTAGTGTGATAAGTCTAATTCTTTTTCATGTAGGCCTACTCTTGTTTCATAAGACTTATGACGACACTCAAAATCTCATATTATTGTGTGTTCTAATAAGCATACTCATTACATCTAATTAATAAAAAGCTTACAAAGGTAAAGATTTCAAACATAAGTATTTTTTTTTGTGTTTGATGTTTATGTCCGGAACAAGTTGGTCAGGTGATGGGGTGTCAGCATTTTGGCATTTTAGAATATGGTAACCCTAGGTACAGCGATTTCAAATTTTGTAATGGCCAATATTCAATAATTATATTGTGTGCAGATCGTATTTCTTCCCCCTTCCGTGATGTGGCTTTGGTAGATTGACCATATTTCCTTGAGACAAACGGGACATTGGGATGGCAAAATCGGAAGGGGAGTTATGTAATATTCTGTTTTCATGAAAAAGTAAGAGGATAAAAAATGTTTGATTACATAAACATATTGAGCTTTCCATTATTCTTCAGTGACAGAACTCATACAAAAATTTAGGTAGACGTAGAGGGGAACTCTATTTCACCACGATTGTACCATGAATATTTCTCCGACGAAGTGATCTTACGCAGCAAATTTCGGTCTTTCAGCACCTTATCATAAATCTTCTCACACTCTATGACACAATTTGGTCTTACAACTAACATAGCTCTCATTGTCTCAACACTTAATCTAGATTTCTACTTTGACCACATGCTGTTCATAGCAGAAAATATTATTTCAACAGGCGCTGTGCTTCCTGGAAGACAAAGAATAAACTACAATATTACAAACGTCTTAAAAGTCTAGACATTTTTCCCTCATTTCACAAAAATTCTGTACCCATCTATCGATTACAGGAATGTTTGCTTTATTTCATGTATCCAACTGTCTCACAATTCTAGATTTTATGAGAGTTCCCTCATCGAATAGACGAGTTTCTTCTGTTTCTGTGCCTGTGATGAGTTCCTCGTTCAGGTTGTCCTGCATTTATTTCCGTACAGGTGTCTTCCTTAGTAACACACATTTGAACTTCTCAGTGTTTCTTTAACTGCACTTCCACTTGTTGACATTACATTATTATTATTATTATTATTATTATTATTATTATTATTATTATTATTGGCGACTCCAAAGAGTCCTGAGACTTATCGAGGGAGACCCTAAACATCAATTCGACATTCACACAGTATCTATCATACTTTGCCTCGAACTCATTCACAGTCATAGCACCCACAACAGATTCCGGCAGCTTATTCCACTCATTCACCACTCTGAAAGTAAAAAACCTAGCTCTAACTCCCTTACTAACCACACTCTTGCCCAGCTTCCATGGATGTCCCCTTGTCCTCCCCCCACAATCCTGTTTTCAAAAATATCCACTGAATTAATCCTATAGAAACCTCAGCAATTTGAATGTCTCAATCATATCTCCCCTTTTCCTCCTATCAACCAATTTCTGCAACCCACAAATCTTCATCCTGTTTTCATAAGGTTCATTTCATAGACCTGCTATCATCTTGGTCATTTGCCTCTGGATCCTCTCAACCTCCTTCCCTTCAAGAAGAAACCTAGGTGACAAGATCTGTGCACAGTAATCAAGATAGGTCTTATCAAGGCTCAATACAGAGGAACAATAACTTGCTTATCTCTGCTTGTCAAAGTATTCTTCAGCATTCAAATGATTTGATGAGCTGCTTTAGCCACTTTTGCGATGTGCTCCCGAAACTTCAACTCCCAATCCAACAACACTCCCAAGTTCCTGGCCTGATCAATCTCCTGGAGTACAGTTCCACCAATGTGATATACTGCTACTAATCTTTTCTCCCCAAAATGCATAGCCTTACATTTTGCCACATTAAATTGACATCCATTCTCCTTAGCCCGTACCTCTAATCTCTCCAAATCATCCTGCAAAATTTTGACATCTTCTGCATTCACTATTGCCCTACCCAACTTAGCATCATCAGCGAGCAAATGAACTGCTCCTCTTAGATCCTTCCCTATATCGTTAATGAACAAATAAACAGCAGTGGTCCAAGAACAGAACCTGCTTCACACCACTAGTCAGAGGCCGTCTTTTGGACTCTACTCCTGAGTAAACTACTCTCTGGTATCTCTCCATCAACCACCCTCCTATCCGTCTCACCAACCCTATATCCATTCCCATATGTTGCAGTTTACGGATTAGACTTCCATGTGGTATCCTGCCAAAGGCATTAGCCAGGTCTAGCAGAATCACTGTAAACCAATTACCCTTATCCATTTCAGCCGTCATAAAACGTGAGCATGTTACTGAGGCATGATCTACCATTCACAAAACCATGCTGTTTCCATACAGTATCTCATTTTCATCAATCCATTCCAGTATTTTACCCTTGACTACTTTCTCCAAGACCTTGACAACGACTCCTGATATGCTGATCGGTCGGAAATTTGCAACAGTAATCTTGGATCCTCCTGTATGTAAATAATTCTTCTAAGTTGGATTCACAGAAATTCTCAACTATTTCAAAAACCTTACCCTCATTAATTTCTCCTGAATCTACTAAGATTTTCAGTTGTTTTTTTTACAAAAGTAGTTACAAACACTTCACTTTTTCTGGACTCCAAATTGTTTACAAGATTTTGAATGTTCATGGCCACTTCTGTAGCTGAAATATTATCCTTTTCAATTAAACTAATGTATGTTTGGAACGTACACCCTTGACCTCTTGCAAATGACAACCACAATTTCAATTTTCTCAACATAACAGGGCAACTTTTTTGAGAAAGAAAAAAAGAATGAGGCAAATCATACATGCTTAAAATTCTGTCAGTTGATGCACTCAAGTACAAAAAAATCCTATACTTTCTATGCTCTAACAATTTAGCGTAATTATTTCCTGCATACTCACAAAATATTTTACTTCTTCAACTCTGACTGTGTATATATTGATGAACTTGCATACTTTAGCTGCAAAACATTCAGTATCAATTGGGAAATAGTCGACAGCGCACTGGAGACAATTGTATATAAGGTGTGCCCCACAACCGATACCGATACGTCATCAATTGCTAAGGTTTGAAATGAGTCTCCTTGTTCTTAATATTTAGTTTTATGTCTTATTAAAGATTTTGATTATCCTATCTTCAGTTGATCATATACTGTCACAGATCTATCACCCTTCAGAAGGAGCATTTAAAAGAACAAAAATGACACAAATGAATCCTTTCTCGAAGACTGTCTCGCTTCCCTGTAAAAATGATGCTTGCAATTATAGAGTTAGGTCACTTGAAGACAGACTTATAAGTTTTAGTCGCGGACATGAGTACCTTTTTCTAATCCTTTCTAATCAACATATAATTTCTGATACGGGAAATTAAGGTGTTCTTCTAGGAAATTCAGGTCTTTAATCTCAAAAACAGCTTCCATAGATAGCTTCTTGTTCTACTTTTGTTTTAACTCATTCTATGAAAACCTTCTTTCACATTGATCAGGTAACAACTATTCACAAATCATCTGTGATGGCTGGAGGGTGTAGAGCGTCTACCTGCATCTTTAAAATTTTGGTGAGGGCTAAAGAGCCTTCGCCTACTTTAAGTTAAAGTTGCTTGGTTATTTAATTATCATTATTTATTACCTTATTATTATATATAGGAAATACAGAGAATCTGATAACCGAGTCTAGAGTAGCATTATACAGCTGCAGTTAATGAATCACAGATCTTGAATTAAACTAAAAGTTTTATTTCACAAAGTGAACTATACTATAACCTTCAATTTTAGATGACGGACTAATATTATAAATTCATCAGTATATTTTATTAATTTATTATTATTATTTTTTTTTAAGAATTAACACTTCAGATCGATTGGGCGACTTGGCTAATATACTTAATTTCATACATTCGTACTTTCACTTTAACGACAAATTCATATGGCGGCAAATTTTGGGGCCAGCGGGTATCTAGTTTACTAACTCGTTGTTTCGTAGTTTTGTGAGTAGTGATTATTTCTAGTTTAAAGTTAACATAATCTTAAAACCATGGATTTTCTTGAGTTTCCCGATATTTTTAAAGAAGATAAAGGTGCCATGACCTCTGGACGATTGAAAATGACTAACCAAGGAATTGTTTTTAAGAACAACAAAACTGGAAAAGTCGATCAGATTCAAGGATCGGATATTGAAAATGCAAAATTTCAGCGTTTAGCTGCAGGGAATGGATTGCGTGTGATGTTGAAAAACGGGCAGCTTCTAAGATTTGGTGGCTTTCAGGAATCAGAGTTCGACAAGTTATCTAAATTTTTATCAATGAATTTTGACATTGATTTAAAAAACAAAGAATTCTGCCTTAAAGGATGGAATTGGGGTACAGCAAAATTTCATGGATCATTGTTGTCATTTGATGTAGATAAAACAACAGCATTCGAAATTCCCCTCAGCAATGTATCCCATTGTACAAATGCTAAAAATGAAATTACGTTAGAATTCCACCAGAATGATGACGCTACTGTATCTCTTATGGAGTTGCGTTTTCACATTCCTACAGATGCATCATCAGAACATGATCCTGTTCAAGCATTTGTTGATAATGTGGTTGCGAAAGCTAGTATTATTCAGGCCACAGGTGATGCCATTGCCACCTTCAAAGAATTGCAGTGTCTCACTCCTAGAGGCCGTTATGATATTAAAATATTTCCATCCTTTATTCAGCTTCATGGTAAAACATTTGACTACAAGATTCCATTAACTACTGTTTTGCGACTGTTTCTTTTACCACATAAAGATGGAAGGCAGATGTTTTTTGTGTTAAGTTTGGATCCACCCATCAAACAAGGCCAAACCAGATATCATTTTCTCATTTTACTGTTTAATAAAGAGGATGACATTACATTAGAGTTGAGCCTTTCAGAAGAAGAAATAAAAGAAAGGTATGAAGATAAACTTCAAAAGGAAATGTGTGGTCCAACATTTGAAGTGATAAGTCGTGTTATGAAAGCATTAGTGCAAAGAAAGATAACAGTACCAGGTTCTTTTAAAGGGCACAGTGGAACACAAGCTATTACTTGTTCATATCGAGCTGGAAATGGGCTTTTATATCCTTTAGAAAGGGGTCTTATATATGTTCACAAGCCTCCCAATCATATTCGCTTTGATGAGATTGCATGCGTTAATTTTGCCCGAAGTGGAGGTAGTACCCGTTCATTTGATTTTGAAATAGAAACAAAAGCAGGAGTTATGCATACATTCAGTAGCATTGAAAAAGAAGAATATGCCAAACTTTTTGACTTTGTGACTAGCAAGAAACTTAGAATTAAAAATAGAGGCTCAGATCTTAATCCCAAGGAAAAACCTACATACAATGAAGAAGAGCTTGTTGACTCTGACATTGAAGATGAACCTGATGCCTATCTGCAGAGAGTAAAGGATGAGGGTAGACAAAGAGCTGTGGAGGGTGGAGGAACATCTGAGGATGAATCTGATGAATCATTTAATCCTGGTGATAGTGGTAGTGAAGTAGCAGAAGAATATGACAGTAACCCTCCAACAAGTTCTGATAGTGAAGAAGGAGAGGGTGACAAGTCTGGGAAGGAATCAGGTGGAGAATCACAGGAGGAAAGCAAGAAGAAAAATATAAAAACAAAGGAGCCAAAAAAATCAAAAACTGCCAAAACGGTGAAAGAACCTGGAATGAGGAAGAAGAGACAAAAAAAAGAGAGGGATGAGAATAAACCTAAACGACCATCATCAGCATACTTTTTATGGTTGAATGAAAGTCGAGAAAAGATCAAAAAAGAATTTCCTGGAATATCTGTTACAGAACTGAGTAAGAAAGCTGGAGAAATGTGGAAAGAACTTTCAGATAAAACAAAATGGGAAGAATTAGCTGCAGAAGCAAGAAAAGAATATGAGAAAGCTATGGCTGAATATAAAAGTGGTGGTGGCGGTATAAAATCCGAACCAAAAGAAAAGGAAAAGGATATAAAAGAAAAGAAATCCTCAAAACCTTCAGTAAAGTCACCTGTAAAATCTCCAGTCAAGTCTCCTACAAAATCAGGATCTTTCAAAAGTAAAGAATATATTACTAGTTCTGAAGAGTCATCTAGTGATAGTGAGGATAAGCCTTTAAAACCAAAAAAAGAAATAAAAATGGAAGTTGACGATGATGGTGAAGGTGAACCACCGTCTTCTAAAACTCCTAAAAAAGGTAAAGAAAGAAAAGCATCATTAAAACCAAAAAAGGAAATTAAAATGGAAGTAGATGATGAGGAGGATGAACCCATTTTGAGTACACCACCATCTTCTGATGAAGAGTCAGAATCGGACTGAATCAAACTTCCATTTCAAAATACATGCTATTTTGTTCCATGTTAAAGTGAATTATGCTTGACATCCAAATTCAGGTATGGATTTTTATTTTATGTGAGATAGCTAATCTATAACAGATCTTCAATGGCTCATGAACTGTTTTGAAAATGCATAGGATGTGTAAGATTAGTTCTTTCTGATGTATAAAATGTTTTTGTAATATATTAAGGAGTGATGGTTTTGTAAAAGAAAAACATTATCCATTTATGATGATTTGGATGATGATTCATTGGATGAAAATGATCCAGAACATTTTCCCATATGCTCAGAATTGCTGATTTCAATAGAATGTATGGAACTTGATCAGTGAGAAATATGACATTATATATTTATTCTACAGACTAGGTTCATTTTGGATTGTATCAAAAAATATAGATCTGGTTATATAAATGCTGTATAGGACAGAAATCATCAATATATGAATAAAATTACGAAAGTTTAAAATGTATTCTGTGTAGTAAGTGCTATTTGCATCAGCATTCGAGTATCGGAAAGTACTTACATTATAGTAATACAAGAAACTAGTGAAACAGTGTTGAACTGTCTCTTAAAGAGGCATTTTACAATGTGAAATTTAAATCTGATTCTGTAACCAAGAAAAGCATTTTTTGTGACATGAGAAGTTAACTTTGTGTTTGAAAAACTAATGCAGATTATTTTAATTAATCCTTAATTTGTTTTTATTTAGCACTTTCTATATATCACTGTTTTTTGATGTCTACAGTTTTGCATTTCTCTATATTAAAGTAATTAGACTACTGCAGAGATTTTTTATAATTTGCCCATGATTATTTACTTTGGGACTAGCAATGCAGGTTTCAGATATAAATTTTTAATTTAAGTTAGTAGTTATGAAGTATGAATTTCATAGCTTTGAAACTATTGAATGAGCCCTGTTTCAAGCTTACCTTTTTTTTTTTAAGACATCCCAAACATTGTTTATGCTATCTTATGTTTTTAAATCACACTTTTTGAGAGAGGGAAAAAAAAAAAAAACATTCTTGGTCATGTATTTGTAATTAATTTAACAAATATAAATTGCAATATTTTAATTTCTCATATACAGCTTATTAGTTATATATAGACCTGAAACCTGTATTATATAAAGTAACCTTTATTTAATTGAATTTGCACTATTATTACAGAAATTGCAATGCTGTATTTAATTTTTTTTTCTTTTTCAATGTAATAAATACATTAAAACATGAATAATTCTGGTATTTTTTGGAGGAAAATATCACAAAACCACATAAGTACATTAAGGAATATTGTGTGACTTACACCCATTAGAGGTTGTAAACTGATAGTACATTATTACTGTAGGTGGAATAAGGATTTTTTTTTCCTGTTTTTATTATTAATTATACAAGCATATGTTTATATTTTTTTATTTGTTTTTTACATAATCTGGAAACCCTAACTCCAAGAGGCTGAATGTGAACTCTTTCTGAAAGCTAGTAAGTGAGGCAAGTGTATAAGAGGATTATCATTAGGTGAGAGATGAAATCAGTCATCTAATGACAATCATGAACTTGTGCTGATGGTGGGATTTGAATTTTAACCAATCGGTTGGGGAGTGGATATGCACACAACTCATTATTCAGTTATTCATATTTTGTTGTTGTATTATCTCTTCTCCAGATCTGAAAAGAAAAAGGGTTTTGTGGGTTTTGGATCTTATAATTTTACCAGTACAATCTTCTATCTCTGTATGAAGAAGATTTGTTGGTAGATCTCTCCTCAGATAAAATGAAAATTTTGTAGACCAATTTGTCACTTAATAAAGTTTGGGAAAACTCATAGGGAATATAGCCTTTAAGTTAAAAGACATTTAAGATTGTACTCTTTTCAACATACCTATACTAAATGGATTCTCAGAGGTCATTGCAACCCTTACAACACATTGAAATAGGTTGAATGTGATGCTTACTTTAAGAATAGCAAACATTACATCAAACATCATTGATTCTGTTTGGCAAGCTCATATTTCTCATTTGGATTTGTGTATTTTTGTGAGTTAATATTTTTATTAAATTGGCTTATTTTTACAAACTTGTGTTGTTGTAATGTTATGTGTCTTATATTTTCTTGATTAACATATTCTGCACATAACTGTTCATTGATTGCAGGCAATAGACAGTGAGCCTGGAATCAATTTCAATGGTTTAAACATAAATAATGTCAAAGAACCCAAAATTTGCAAGAACCCCAAATGAACTACAAAAGTTGATAAACAAGCTAAACGAAACCTGTAAAACATATGACATGACAATAAATATACAAAAGACAAAAGTGATGAAAATAGGGAGGAACAGAACTACCATCTCAGCCACCCTAAATGGAGAACAAATAGAACACGTAGACAACTTCATATCTCTTGGATCAAAACTAACAGAAACAATAGATGAACTCAAAACAATCAAACACAGAATAGCGATAGGATGGACCACCATGGGAAAATTACAGAAAATCTGGAAAACAAACAAGATATCTAAGCAAGCCAAAATCCAATTATATGAATCAGTAATTATGCCAACAGTCATCTATGGAGCAGAAGTGTGGACGAAAAGAGAAGAGAAAAAACTGCAGGCATTTGAAATGAAATGCTTAAGAAAAATAAATAGAACAAGTTGGATAGAAGAGAAAACAACAGCACAGTCAGACAAGAATTATTGTATAAAAAGACAATAATAGAAAAAATTAGAAAACAACAATGGAGATGGTTTGGCCACACTGTATGCATGGACGCAGACAGACTTCCTAACGTCCTAATCAGTACTTTTCCAACTGAAAAAAGATGACCTGGAAGACCAAGAATTACCTGGCTGAAATTAATAAAGAACATCTCGGGATGCAGAACTTATAAGGAACTTTTTCGAACAGCAAGGAATAGAGAAGACTGGAAGATCCTGCTCAAGAGAAGAAGAAACTGTTCATTATAACGTCTTTCTGATGTTGGGTTCTATAGTTTCAAAGTTTAATTGCTCTAACTCAAGTCATCAGGTATGTTGTGAGGCTACTAAATATCAATTCCTTCCCAGATTATTTTCTTGTAGACTCTTCCTACCGCTGACTACATATTGAACAAAATTGTCGACTCCTGTTCTTGATTTTGGTGAATAAGCTTGCTTATCCTTCTTATGTAACTAATTATTACTTTCAATTTAATTTTGTGTTTGCCTTGGAACTGTATCATACACCTTTCGAAGATCTACACAACTTAAGCAGAATCTTTGTTTTTTGTTTGGCAAAATCTGATCCTGATTTTGCTGGAACCCAGCTGTTATTATCATTATGAGTCAGTAAAAAACAGTATCAGACCACTCCTTCAACTGCTTGACCATTCTCACTATGCTATGAGGCAATGCATTTCATGGTTTTTACCACCTTCCAGGGATGGCACCTTGTCTTCGCTCCTTCCCCTTATTCCACCAATCAAAAGAACTCCTTGGTGTTCACCCCGTAATTGCCTCTCAACAGTTTGTCTCAATCATATCACCTCTTCTTTTTCTATCCACCAAGCTCTGCAGGCCACATCCCTTCAGCTGATCCTCATAACTAACATTGTACAGTGTTGAAGCCATCTTTGTTATCTGTACCCTTTCCACAGTTAATTTATCCCCTTCAAATCCTGGGGCTAAATTTGAGCACGATAGTCCAGATTTGGTCTGATCAGGGCTTTATACAATGGAATGACTACTCTTTTATCTCTGCAGGTCAGTATCCTTCTCAGTATTGTACCAATCCTGGATTACCTTCACCACTTTTATTTCCCTGAATTTCAGATTTCTATCAGTTGTCATCCCCACCCCAAATATTCCTTGCCTCCCCCCAGTTCCTCCAGCAGAGTATGCAGCCTCCCATTGATGTATCCCAAATTTTAAGACTTTATGTTTAGCTGAATTAAAATGACCCTTCCCTATTCATTTGCCCATCTGTCCAGTTTATTCAGATCCTCCTGATGGGCTACCCGCATCTGTACTATTACTAATAACTCTTCCCAGCTTCACATCATCTGCAACCTAACTGAATATTAGAGACTATTAGAGAGCAAAAGGAAAGGGTGAAAGAAATGATTGTTGTGGCAGGTACGAATGATTTGAAAGGAGATAAAATGGAAATGATAGAAGACCTGAATGAATTGTTTGAGGTAGCAAAAGAAAAGAGTGAGAGAGTTAGAATGATTAGTCTTTTGCCACGGTATGACAGTGAAATGTTTAAAAGGAGGGCCATAATTGCGAATGACTTTATGCGTGGGTTATGTATGACGAGTGGTGTGGAATTTGTGGATGTGTGGAGTGAGTTTGATGGGCGAAAGGATCTATATAAGATGGATGGCTTGCATTTGAATGGTTACGGTGTAAGAAGACTTGAGAAAGTGTTGCTAAATGTAGTGGATGTGCAAATTCAGGGAAACTAGATTTGTTAAGGGGGGGGGGAGTAGATATACAGTCCTTATGGAGGCAGTTGAATGTAAGAATGAATATAATATGCCAGAGCAAATAAGGACAACAAATCTGAGTGGGATAGTTAATATAAGGCATCAAAGTAGGGTTGGGGCTAATGGGGGTCTTAAATTCATGTACACTAATACTAGGAGTATTAGGAACAAGAAGGAAGAGTTTTTGGCCATGGTTGGCACTTCCAGACCACAGGTTATAGGTATTAGTGAAACATGGCTGACTGTAGATGATATAACTAATGGGATTGAATGTGATGGGTATAGTGTGTTCAGGAATGACAGAGAGAATAAAATGGGGGGAGGAGTATTGTTGATGATAGCTGATGAGCTACAGCCAAGGAGAATAGAAGTTGAATTGCAGGATAGAGAAAAGAGCACATTTGAGGCCATTTGGTGTGAGATTGTGGCTAGCAGAACTAAATATACAATTGGGTGCTGCTATAGACCAGGTGATGGAAAAGATGGTGGTGACAGTATGCACAAGCAAATAGAAGAAATGGGTGGAAGGAGGGTGATTATTATGGGAGATTTCAACTATGGTCGCATTGATTGGAGTGAGGAGAGGACACACGGGAGGAAGGAACTGGATTTTATGCGGTTATTAAGGGATAACTATCTGCGACAGCATGTAATGGAAAATACTAAGGGTCAGCGAGTGCTTGACCTAGTAATTACATCTGAGGATTTGGCTGTAACAAATATGACCACATTGCCACCAATCAGTGAGAGTGATCATAGGGTCTTAACTTGGGAGGTGGCTAAAGGTGTAGAATTTTCAATTAAGACAGGGTACATGTGGAATTATCGGGCTGGAAAGTATGACAAGCTTAGGAGTTTGATTGGTTCAGTGCCATGGCATGTACAACTGCAAGGACTAGAAGTTGATAGTGCATGGGAGGTAGTTAAGAAGTGCTTGCATGAAGCAATGGCTGACTGTATACCTAGAGTCCGAATAATAAATCAAGTAGGGGTTAAATGGATGAATAACAGCATTAAGCTTGAGCTGCAAAAAAAGAAACAACTATGGAGGGAATTTAAGGAGAAGGGTGACCGGCAGGCACATGAACGGTATAAAGCGCAGGCCAGAAGGGTGACGAGTGTGGTAAGAAAAGCAAAAAAGGATTATGAAAGAACATTGGCCATGCAGGCTAAAGAGAATCCTAAACAGTTTTTTAGATATGTAGCAAGTAAAAGGAAAAATGTACATGGCAGATTGATTTTAAAGAATGCCGATGGTAGGGAGGTAACTGAATCAGTTGAGTTACTGAGTGAGCACTTTGCAAAAGTATATCATCCAGGTGGTGACATTGCAGAAACGAATAAACCAGTAGATTATACGGGAATTGTGGTTAATGAAATGGAGGTGAGTAGTCTATTTCATAACCTCAATGTCAATACATCTGTGGGATTGGATGGTATACCAGCTCGTGTTGTACGAGAAGCAGCTAAAGAATTGTCAGTACCCTTGACCATTTTGTTTAATTTGAGTCTCGGGTCTGGGTTAGTCCCGAGCGGGTGGAAAGAGGGAAAAATAGTTCCACTGCATAAAGGTGGTTCCAAGACTGCTGTTGTAAATTACCGACGGATTATCATATCAGGAATCATTGTCAAGGTCTTAGAGAAATTAGTCAAGAAAAGAATACAGGATTGGATAGATGAAAATGGGATATTGTATGGGGGACAACATGGTTTTGTGAAGGGTAGATCATGCCTCAGTAACTTGCTCATGTTTTATAACACAGTGACGGCTGAACTGGATACGGGTAATGGGTTTACAGTGATACTACTGGACCTTGCCAAGGCCTTTGATAGGATACCACATAGAACCCTAATCAGTAAACTGGAGCAGATGGGTATAGATATAGGGTTGGTGAGATGGATAGAGGGGTGGTTGAAGGAGAGATATCAAAGAGTGGTTTATTCAGGAGTGGAGTCTAAAAGACGTCTTGTGACTTGTGGAGTGCCACAGGGCTCTGTTCTTGGACCACTGCTTTTCAATTTGTTCATCAATGATATTGGAAAGGATCTGAGAGGAAGTGTTCACTTGTTTGCTGATGATGCAAAGTTGGGTAGAGCAATTGTGAGTGCACAGGATGTCAAAATTTTACAGGATGATTTGGATAGTTTGGAGGACTGGGCTAGGAAAAATGGATGTCAATTTAATGTGGCAAAGTGTAAGGTTATGCACTTTGGGGTGAAAAGAATAGCAGCAGTATATCGCATTGGTGGAACCATACTCCAGGAGATTGATGAGGCCAGGGATTTGGGAGTGTTGGTGGATAGGGAGCTGAAGTTTAGGGGGCACATTGCAAAAGTAACTAAAACAGCTCACCAAATCACTTGGCTTCTGAAAAATACTTTAACATGCAGACACGAACAAGTTGTTGTTCCTCTGTATCGAGCCTTGATAAGACCCCATCTGGACTTCTGTGCCCAGCTATGGGCACAAGGGTTTCTTTGTGATGGGGAGGAAGTGGAGAGGGTCCAGAGATGAGTGACCAAGATGATAGCAGGTCTGTGGAATGAACCTTATGAGAATAGGTTGAAGATTTGTGGGTTGCAGAATTTGGACGATAGGCAAAGGAGGGGTGATATGATTGAGACATTCAAATTACTGAAGGGTTTTTATAAGATTGATCCAGAAGATATTTTTGAAAATATGACTGCTGGTGGGAGGACTAGGCGCCATGCATGGAAGCTGGGCAAGAGCGTGGTTGACAAGGGTGTTAGAGCTAGGTTCTTTACTTGGAGAGTGGTAAATGAGTGGAATAAGCTTCCAGAGTCTGTTGTGGGTGCTACGACCGCGAATGAGTTCAAGGCAAGGTAAGATACTGTGTGAATGTTGAATAGTTGTTCTTGACATGATGTTAGGGCCTCCCTCGATGAGTCTGTCGACTCCTTGGAGTTTCCCGGAACAATAATAATAATAATATCCCCTTGCAATTCATTGATAATGTCATTGATATAAAGGTTAAACAATACAGGTTCTAGTATGGAGCACTGTAGGATCCCACTTGTAAACTTCCTTGATACCGCTCACTCATACAAAACTCTCTGGCATCTATCAGACAGCCAATCTCAAATCCAGTTCATTAACCTGCCATCTAAACCTGTGCTGCAACTTAAATATCAGCTTATGTGGTACACTGTCAAATGCCTTTTTTGAAATCCAGAAAATGTCAGAATATGTCTTTCCCTCATCAACCACTCTTTTCGCTTTATTATAAAAGGCATTCTTCTTCTTCTTCCCTTCACGTATTAGACCTAGTGGCCTGTTACGGGGCTATCCTTAGCACTTCTGAGCCGTACCTGTCCCAAGGATAAGGTGGCTAGCCGTTTGTCTCCCGTGTGTCCTATGTCTATAGATGCGTGTGTTCATGGGGCTGGTTTGCCTGCTTGCAGGAGGAAAAACTCCAGATAAACTGGAGAGAAAACCCTGCATACCAAGCCCAAGATCGGCTAACTTGGCTATGACTCAGAAAGATCCTTAAGCTCCACTGGGATGAAAATCGAACCCAGGACACTCCTCTCCCAGGATATGGTTGCAAAGTGCATAGCCACTAGGCTAACCACGCGACATAAAAGGCAATCGTATTACTAAAACAAGAGTGTCCCTTAACAAGTCCATGCTGATTCTCACAGATATTACTGTCATCTGCCCAATACTGTAAATGATCCCTCACTAATTTCTCCAAAATCTTAACTGCTGATAAAATAAAAATTGGTCTATAGTTTGATACTTTCAGTCTGCTATCACTCTTATGCAATGCACTACCTTATCCTTCTTCCACTCCTTGGGCACCTTTCCCATGGCCAGACTTTTATTAAAATGCTAGGTCAACAGAGCTGTCAGTTCTTTAGCACATTCTCTCAAACTCATTGTGAAATCCCATCCAGTTACATTGCTTTATTGATATCCAGAGTACTCAGTATTTGAAACAGACTCTTTCCTTGTACTTCTAAATCTTGAACCTGTCCCTCTAGTATTAAAACTTACTTCTACTGAGTGAAATACCCTAGTAAAGTGGGTGATAGAACAAACAACTCTTCCCTATATCTTTTGCTTCAGTCACTGTATTCCCATTTTTATCTGACAATGCCATTCTTCCACAGTTATTTCTCTGCCTACTGGTCACATAATGAAAGAATTCCTTAGGATCTCAGGGTCACTCTCTTCTCATATTCCAGTTTTGCCTTCCTTACCATACTAGTCACTCTCCACTCCTTTCTTCATATCTCTTCCATAACCTTTTTTTTACCTGCAGATCCCATTTGATATTGTTTGTCATCCACTTTACACCAAATTGGGTTCTTTCTTCTTCACTTGCAGTATAAACTTGCTATTGCTGCTAATAAATATTCTGATACCCGGCATTAGTATAAAGATCATAATCCACTACAGACTCCATTGGAATCTACATTATTATTATATGGGTATCTCCATGGAGTCAGAAGACTCATCGTGGGAGACCCAACCTACCAAAACAATATCTATCATACCTCTTCTTGAACTCATTTACAGACAAAGCACTCACAACTGAGTCAGGCAGTGCATTCCATGCATTCATCACTCTCCAAGCAAAAAATCTAGTTCTTACACTTTTGTTAACCACACTTTTCCTTAATTTCCAGGGATGACCTTATTCTTCCATAATTATCACACAGCTGAAATTCCCTTGCATCAATCTTATAAAAACCTTTAATGATGTATTACATTACATTACATGGTGTATTCCTCTTTCTCCCAAGCAACCTCCCCACAAAAGGCCACCCTGCTACCATTGACCCTTATAATTCTAATTTTTTTGCATTGACACAAAGACTTATTCAGAGAACAACATTCTCTTCAGATGCCTATGTCGTTTCTCATTCAAATATAAGTCATCTCTTGCATACAGTTCTTTTCTGTCTTCAAATGCCTTCCAAGCATCCATGTAATCCAAGCCTCTCTTTCAACGCATTCTGACTATTATATATTACCGTATTTGCCGGCATATAAGATGCACCCCTTTTTTGTACACATTTTTTAGGAAAAAACCTTATCACTGAATATTATAATGAATTTACAGTATTTCAAATATAAAGTAATAAGTAGGTCTACTTTCAACAAATACCTAAACCCTGTTTCCATGTTCTTTAGCATACGCAATCATACGTAGCTTGTATGCAATATTGTAGCAATGCCGACGTTTTTTTTTCAGCCATAATTTGCGAAGAAATTTAGAGAAAATTTAACGGCAGAAATTGATTACCATTCACAACAACCGCGATAACAATTGGAAAGTTTAAACAAACGGAAACACAGCTGTGATCGTCGATGACAGCGCATCCACTGAACTCTACATAACTGGAATGCTCTCACACACCGCAAGGAAGCAAGAAAGAAATTGCATAACTCGGAACAGAGAAAATTACTAGAAATGAAAGTAATAAAAAACTGAGTATCGGCATATAAAATTTACCCTGTTTTTCAGACCTATTTTCAAAGAAAAAAGAGTACGTCTTATATGCCGGCAAATATGGTATATTATATTGCATTATAGATGCTCTTCTCTGCATTATCATACTTGGGCAACACACTATCTTCCCTTTCTCAGTCTTCTTCCTTACACCTCAACATGAACCTCATCTTACCACCTGATTCACACTGCATCTCAAGTTGTTCGTGCTCACCATCACAATAATCTCATACACCCTTTCACCTTGCTTAATTGCTATAGTCACACTATCATTCCTTCAGGCAAACACTACTTTGGCATTCTATCTTGTACACCATATAACGTCTCCATACATCACAGCTCTTTGTTTCTTCCTTGCTCACCTGCATCCTATACTCTATCTCTCCTCTAACACTCTTTTCTGTGTTCCCCACTTACCTGCTGTCCTGTTATCTCTCCAGCCCTGGCTCTTGCACTGTCTCTCCTTTCGCTCATTCCCTCTCTTTCACTGGTTCTCCTATAACTGTCTCTTTCTCTTTTCTTCTAATCTTTGAGAACTTCATGATGTTTCAAATCTACTACACTCTCTCTACTTTTATATTTTCATTCACATTCCACTTGTTTTCTTCACCCTCTGTTACTCTACTTGTCTCTCTTGGTTGGTATTTACCCGTTTCTGACATAATGCTGCCGAGGTCTGTTATGTCAGTTTCTAAATCACAAAGTTCTTCCATTTTCTACATTTTATGCAAACATACACTCCATGATCTTTCACCTACCATATTTCTAACTTCCAGAATGCATGTATACTGCAAGCACTGTGTACCACAAGATCTCTTAGTGTGCTGTGCCAAATATAGTCCTTAAAAAGGACCAGACTTGGTGATAAGCCATTGGCAAACAGTTGCAGCTGCCACCATTATTTAAACACTGCGCAAAACACTGCACTTTTCTTTCCTAAGTTTGTCATACAAATCATCAGTATAGATACATGTCGCTATGTACATAGACGATAGCACACTCAATAGGGGAATTGCTTTAAAATTCTGACATTTGGTTTTATTGTCCTTTTTTTATAGATTGGTACAATTAGACTAGCGTAGTCCAGTCGGTCATCATCTGGCCATGCTTTCTACAATATGCAGTACAGCCATTGATATGCTCAATTTTTGTAGGTTGGATATCATATTAGGTAATCCGATGTGAAGTCATCTGCCCTCCATATACAAGTTGCCTACTGTGAAGTCATTTCATGTGATTATGCTTGTGTAAAGGATAAAAAATAAAATATTTCCTGTTAGTATAATTTAGGATATCATCCATTGTGTTGCTTTTGAGTATGCCAGGTTTCTAATAATTTCTGTCTTGAGTATTGAAATATTCTTCTGACTACATTCTTTCTGGAGATTTTCTATCATTGATTACTGTATTTAACACTTTTCGAAAGTAATTTCCTCACATGTCATTATGTTTCATTGTTATTATCTGTCGTACTCTTCCTTCCATTTCTAAGGAGTTTTTTTTTTTAATATACATCATTTTAATATATATTAAATATAAAATATTTAATATTTTTAATATGTATATATCCTCCTGGACATTGTCACTTTCATGATAATTATTTAGTATGTTTTATCTACATCTTTTATTCAGCTACTTTTATCTTTGGCTTCCTACATTTTTTTTCTCTAATGACTCATGTTGATTTATGTTAATAAATTCCATATTCGTTTTATTTTTCCTCAACTGCTTTTAACCTTATGACTGATGTGTTGTATGCAGGATATTATTTGTAAAATTATTATTATATGGGCATCTCCATTGAGTCTATAGACACATTTCAGGAGGTTCACTAACATTTCATCATGCACTAATGATCATTTGCACATTACTTATCATACTTAACCTTGAACTCATTCACAAATAAGGCACTCACAACTTAA
Organism: Typopeltis vanoorti; assembly: GCF_054136105.1. Taxonomy (NCBI): domain Eukaryota; kingdom Metazoa; phylum Arthropoda; class Arachnida; order Uropygi; family Thelyphonidae; genus Typopeltis; species Typopeltis vanoorti. Next base: position 111,197,333 of record NC_143558.1, read on the forward strand.
TCTGACAAGCCATTCCAATCATTCACTGCTCTCCAAGCAAAAAATCTAGTCCTCATCCTTGCTAACAGTACTCTTACTCACTTTCCACATGTGATACATGCTTCCCCCTCACAGCAATGAAGTGCTAAAAAATTTCTTCTCTATCAGTCTTATAAAACTCTTTAAGTAAACTTAAATGTCTTAATTATCCCTTTTGTGCCTTTTAACCAATTTTTGTACCCCCAAATCTTTTACATGTCCTCATAAGAGACATTTCATGCTTGCCTCTGGATCTTCTCTGCATCCCCAAAATACCTGAGTGACTGAATTGCTGCATAGTAGTCGAGATGAGGCCATATCAAAACATTGTAAAGAGGATGAATAATCTTCTGGTCTCTATTAGTGTGTTCTTCAATAATCCTATGAGTTTTTAGCTGCTTTTTCAATGTAAATAAACCTCTGAACTTCAGTTCACAGTCTGCATGAACCCCCAAATCCCTAAACCTCGTTAATTTCTTGCAAACCAGTTCCATAAGTATAGTGTAGTATGGCTGCAGTTTCTTCATTCCAAAGTTTCATAAATTAACATGATAACAAGGAAAAAAAGTGAATATTTATTTAAAAGCCATATATTTCTACTGAAAATTACAGGACATTATCAGTGGTATCAGGCAGTTGTGTACAAAGTAGAACTCCAACAATGGATTCATTTAAAAGAGTGAAAGCCACATGATGTTATACATGGAACAGTGCAAAGGAATAACTGAAGAAACATTAAATTTAAAAGAAAAAATTTTAATGATGTGTGATTAGAATGACTGTTCCATATCTTCAATAGTGAGAAGCATTCGTTCCAATTGAAGTTTGAATGATGAAGTAAGCATATTTCAGACTATAGAATATTGCAGTCGATATCTTCCATGTTGTGCAAAGCCAGATTTATCAGATTTCCTACTGATGATGTAAGACTGGTGTTTTGTATTCTTTTTTCTACTGAACATTCATTTCTCCAAAGTAAGAAGGGTGACAGTCACAAGGAACTTGTTAGACACCAGGAAAGGCAAGAGAGGAGCATTTATCTTTAGAAGATGGGAACCATTCTGATAGTTTGTTGAATGGAATAAATGTAGCCACTAGATTATACTTTTTAAGAATTCTAGAGATTGGTTTTGAGATGCTAGAAATGTCTGGGATGTGACCTCTGCTTACTGTTTCCTTGTTAATCTGAGGTCAGATTAATAAAAAAATACATTGTATGGTTTGCTCTGAGAAGCTCTTGAGAATCATATATTGTTTGATGTTCAATAGTTCTTGCTGTAGTTGTGCTGTTGAGCATATAATGTGAGCATGATGTAATAGTTTTAACAATTCCAATCTTCTGAGAGGGGTGGTGTGCAGACTGCTGTTGAATATAGTGTCCAGTGAGGTAAGTTTTTGATAAACGGAAGTAATTTAATTAGTTCACCTGATGACAATGAGCAGTAGAGTAGGAAATTTTTTCCGTAAACAATCTTCATTGATATAGATTGTTTGTTTGCTAGAGTGGCAGGTAATGCAGCATTGTCGGGCCAGATAGTATAAATGTCTATAAAAGATACCCAAAACAGGCTGAGGATGTATGGATGAAAAAGGGAAAAGAGTGGACTCCTCATGGCAGTTCCTTCAACTTGTATGTAGATTGTTTGGACAAAGAAAATAATGATAACCAGAGTGAATGACAAAGTTGAATAATTTCGCCATATCCAAAACTGGTAATTAGCTTAAGGAATTAACAACACATATCAAGGATATTAATTAAAGGCAACTTTAATGAATAACTTCAGTATTTCGGCAACGTCACATTGCCATCTTCAGGAACATAAAAATATGGTATATGCATGCAGGCACTAGCAAAAGCAAATGAAAACGTGATGTTGCCGAAATATTGAAGTTATTCATTAAAGTTGCCTTTAATTAATATCCTTTATATGCATTGTTAATTCCTTAAGCTAATTACCAGTTATATATGACCAACGTATAAGCCTTGTTACTAGAATTCACTATATCCAACAGAAAAGCTTGAGATTAGATGTAGAATATCTTTGAGATTTACATTTTGATCTCAAATTTACATTTGAGATCAAAACTAACCATTAAGTTATTAGGTTGGAAGGAAACATTTTTCGCTTTATCCAGAAAATCAGAATTTTTTTATGAAGCAAGTTATCAGTATGAGCCTTTAGTAAATGTGCTGAAAGTTTAGCTTTGTGATATGTTGGAGAATCTATACAGCCAATAGGGCGAAGAGGAATGCATTCCCTGTGGATCTTTGTCAAACCATAGAAGCACGGGGTTCTAGCAAAATAAGTTTTAAGTTTGTCTGTGGTATTTCCATCAAGGCTTAAGACCCCATCTAACAGTGAATTTAATTTTCTGTGTTGACTTGGTGAAATTGTGATCTAGTTCTTGGTAAGTCGATCTGTCATAATAAAGGAGATATTTTCCATTTGTAATTCGCAGAGTTTGTGACTTTCTTTTCTTCATTTTTTAATGAATAGTACATTCCCTCAGTTATTCCCTTGTTGTTCTATGTATAACATCATGCATCTCTCATTGTTTTAAATTAATTTATTTGTTCATGCCTATTTTGTATTCAACTACCTGATGAGCTCTAATTTTCAAATTGAAATTATGGTGTTTGAATAAATATTATTCACTCTTTTCCTAGTGTTATCATGTTAATTTCTGAAACCTTATGGCACAAGTATCTCTAAAACAATTCATTCCAAATGCATACATAACCTTACATTTTGCCATATTAAACTGATAACGAGTTCTTCCTTTGAAGTTATGTCATCATTTAAATTATTGTGCAAGATCTTTACATTGTCTTTATTAACAGTTGCCTTTCCAAATTTTGCATCATCACCAGACAACTGAATATTTCACCTTGGACCAGGGGTTGCCAAAGTTATTTGCCCCTTCAAGAGTTTCTTGACTTTTTATCGATCCCCTATATTTTACTATTACGTAATTATAATAGGACAAGCAAAAAAAGATGCTTATGTGAGTGTTTAGATTGTTTATTTTATAGTTACAGTGTTTATTGTATGTATAATATAGTATATATTATTATATTACTATTACTGCTACAATTACTATCACTAGTAATATCACTGGTATTACTAGTGATATTAATAAACTACTGGTATTAATATCACTGGTGTTACTACCAGCGCTGCTCAACTCTTCAACATAGAGAAGTTTAGTTCGTGATTGAATAACAATTGAATTATAATATGTATGTCGATGCGCAAAAATGAGACTTGGATCGAATACTTGTAAGTATCAGTAAATAAGAACCACGCACGTGTTGCAATCTTGCTCCCACTGTGCTGGCCGGCAGGAACCACCAACATCCGCTTGTTGGTAAATACGTCATTTTGGCCTACTTAATTGGCCTCAGTAACTATTTTCATGACCTTACTCCATCTTACAGGTAGACCGCATGGTTAGCCTTGTGGCTTTGCGCTTCGCAACCATATGCCTGGGGAAGGCGTGTCCCAGGTTCGAATCCCGTTGTAGACGTGAGGAATTTGAGGATCTTCCTCAGGCACAGCCAAGTTAGCCAGTCTTGGGCACGGTCAGTAGGGTTTTTTCCGCCAGTTTATCTGGCGTTTTTCATCCCGCAAGCAGGCAAACCGGCCCATGAACATACACCTCTACAGTCAAAAATATATCCCCCCCCCAGCGGCAGACCAGGCGACGGGTCGGTTGGGAGTAGTACTAACAAGATGTCGCGTCTAAGTAACACACGAACCCTGCATAGGAAGCAGGAATAATGCGAAGAAGAAGAAGACTCCATCTTATAGGTCCTATTCATGGACCTGTAAGATGGAGGTACTGATCCCACGATTCACTCTTAATTGCATTGTCATTACCTCCATGTCTTTTGTCATGGAGGTAATCTAAATTAACCGACCAAATTAAATATTACCCATACAATGATGTCTTATATTTTTCTGTCGACCCCTGAGCCAAAATCGACCTCTAACAATGTGATATCGACCTCTTTGGTGACCACTGCCTTGGACCATTTCCTATATCATACAAGTTAAATAGATTTCTGCTAAGTACAGAGCCCTGTAACCTACCACTAGTCTCTTCCTTCTCCTGGAATTTTTCTCCATAAACTACTCTGATGTTAGACCATTAGCTATCCTATTATTTATATCACCAACTTCATATCCAAACCCATTCACTCCAGTTTATGTCACAGAGATTGTAGTATTCAAACACCTTTGCAAAACCCTGCAGAATCATTGAGTAGCCATTCTTCTTATCCAGATCAGCTGTTACTTTATTTAACACGTGAGTAAATTACTGAAGTATGACTTGCCTTTCACAAAAACCCCTGCTTATTTCCCCCCCCATCCCCAATACAATATCGTATTCATATTTACTCATGCCTGAATTTTCTCCTTAACTTCTCCAGTACCTTGACCACCACTCCTGAGATGCTGATTGACCAATAATTAGCTACCTCTGTCTCGTAGCCTCCTTCTGCAGTAGAACTATCTCTTCCCTCTTTCATTTCCTGGGGCCCTTCCAGACCAGAGACTATCTTGTCAAGGGCGCTGCCATTTCTTTGGCACATTTTTGTAATACACATGCTAATATCTCATAGCTGCATTCACATCATTGTTCCTTGATATCTTACAACCACTATTTCATCTATCTGTGTTTCGGCATCAGCCCTTGTCACATTATTAAAGCAATAACTCCATCTGGATAAGCCTCTGTAAAGGCCTCACTCAGTAACTCAACTACACCTGGTTCGATCACCTCTCTTCTATCACTATTATCAGATTATTCTACCATAATTATTCTTTTTTATACCTGTCACATACTAAAAGGATTCCTTGGGATTACCCTTGGCTTGCTCAATTTCCTCTTGTACTCTGATTTTGCCTTCATTACTATAGTGGTAATTATGACATCCTTCTAGCCTGCTTTATACAGCTCGAGTTTGCTAATCTTTTTCTTTAAATATCCTCTAAAAACTTTCCTTCCCCCCCCCCACCAACTCCTGCTTGACGGTACTACTCATTCATTTACTTCCTACTTGATTTATCCTCCTGACTGGGTTTGCAGACTGCTATTACTTCCTTCAAACTCCCACCCCTCCCCATTATCGTTTCTCATGCACTTCTTCCCTCACAGTTTATCATCCAATCACACTGCACCAGTCAGTGTGCTAAGTTTGTCATAATTACCACTAATTAATTCCACATATTACATTTCTTAACTGAGAAGTCTACACAGTCACCTCTCAGATCAAAACTATGCATGATCAGCTCTCACAAATTAGTGACAGTGTCATTGGTTTATATCCATATGAGACCGGTTAACTCACCTTTAATCGAAAGAGACCAGATAAAGATTCCTCGTCATCGATGGGAATTGAACCCAGGTCTTTCCGACCAAAGGGCTTCGTCTATACCAACTGAGCTACGGAGGCTCTCTTAACAGTAGTGTATTATACATATAGACAGTATATACAATCCTACCTATAAACTGGCCAAACATTTATCCAAATCACTTTCTCTTTCTTATTAAAAATTCCTTGCACTTTAAAAACATAATGAAAAATTTAACCTTCACAGATTCTTACATCATGGTCAGCCTTGACATTACTTCACTATTAACTGATGTTCCTTGACCTCATTAAACTGCATTTTTCCCTTGATATAACTGAATATAATAACTGAATTATTCAAATTCATCATTTATTCTGGGTATTTCTTATGGAAGGAAATATGTATAAACAGCTTCTATAGGGTGTCCCAAAATTCACGCAAGAAGTAATTTTGATAGAAAACACAGGTTTTTAATTAAAAATTGTAATTTCTTATTGATTCATAAAGTATACAGTATAGGGTTATGCATGGAATAGCATATCGGGTAAATGGCCTCCACGGCTTTGTTGGCACATACGCACTCTTTGTCGAAAATTTCCATGACCGTTTTGCATAAATGTGGCTGAATTTCGTTGATACAGCGCTCAATTTCCTCCTTCAAGGCGTGGGTGGTCGTGGGCTTGTTGGCACCTTAGACTTCAAAAAACCCAAAGACAAAAGTCCAACAGCGTTAAGTCACATGATCTGGGCGGCCAATTCTGATCACCAAAACAGGAAATTACATGACCAGGAAATGACTCATGTTGTAATTGAATTGTTTCCCGGGCTGTATGGCATGTGGCACCGTCTTGTTGAAACCACATGTCGTCCACATCCATATCTTGCAATTTAGGCACAAAAAACTGGATTATCATGTCGCAATAGCGAGCACCATTAACTGTTATTGCCTTAGCAGCCGCATTTTCGAAGAAGAATGGACCAATGATGCCTCCAGCCCAAGATCCGCACCAAACAGTGACACGTTGCGGATGCATTTGTTTCTCAATAATCACTCGTGGATTTTCTGAACCCCAAATGCGACAATTTTGTTAATTAACGAAGCCATCAAGATAAATGAGCCTCATCGCTGAAGATGATTTTGTTCGAAAAATAAGCATTATTTTTAAAATATTGCTCAACAATGAAAATGCATTGTTCTTTCGTGTAGTGCTCCATTTTTAATAACCCTGAACTGTCAGCTGTCACGCTGTCTTTTTTTTCTCGTTGGCAACACTTTACCGCACAAATGTCGCTAAATTTAAATCTTCCAGTGAATTTTGGGACACCCTGAAAATATTCTCTCTCAAACCAGTGGTCTGAACATGCTGTTTTGATTTTGACATGGCCCAGACACAGTGGATGCATTATTAGTGCATCTCAACAGTGGGTGTTTAAAAATACTCTACAATAGAAAATGAAAGCAACAATTGTCTCTCCCCCTTCTTGATACATTAGTGACATGGCTTCCTAATGGCTAATTATTATTTTCCATCCCAGCAGTATGACATCCTCAAAAGATTCACTGAGCCAGGTCTATTTGTTCAAATGACACACATCCCTTGAAACAGCTTGGTCAAGGATCTTCTCAACACATTTTTAGCCAGTGGTTACAACCCATAGATTACAACCCATGGATTACAGCAAAAATATTCCTATCTCCATATATTAAGGGAACATCAGAAAAGATAACTTAAGTATTCTGCAAATTTGATTTCCTTGCCACCTTCAAACCACTCATTCAGCTGCAGTTTAGCCTACTTTTTGACAGACTGGTAGAAGATCAGCTAATATCCACCTTGAAGAACACAAAAATTATATATCTGCTCTGTGATTACTCTTTTGACAGAGGATTAAATGGAAAAAGGCATTCCATAAAAGTTGCTATAGGTCTGAGAGACTATTTTTAAAATAAGCACTTGCTATAAAGAACTCCCCCAACCTTAGCATGTATGGTTGTATAATTTGTCAAAGATTTGGGAGGAGATAGTCATTCTGAGACTGGTTATCTTGTCAATAGAGAGCTTCAGTTCTGTTTCAGTTACAATTTGAATTGTTTTCAAGGATTTAGTTTAGTGCTTGTGTGCTTATCACAGTTCTAATTTATAGCAAAAATATTCCTATCCCATATATTAAGAGAACATCAGAAAAGATAACTAAAGTTCTCTGCAAATTTGATTTCCATGCCACTTTCAAACCACTCATTCAGCTGCAGTTTAGCCTGCTTTGGACAGACTGGTAGACGATCAGCTAATATCTGCCTTGAAGAACACAAAAATTATATATCTGATCTGTGATTGATATTTCACTGGTTTTCTACTGAGAGTAGAAACCAGTGAAATATTAATAAATTTTAAATTAATTAATTTTTCTCATGGCATTTTTACCGTGAAGTGCTATGATGAATATATGCTACTACCCAGTAGTAGTAGTAGTTATGATCTAGGATGTGCTATTAAGTGCATTACTTATTCTTATTTTTATGTCTTTACAAATAATGTCCTCTTAAGAGAACTCAACGATGCCTTCTAAGGCTGGAACAGGCCACTCTAGGCCTAAATCCTTGATAGGCATGATGATGACAAACAATTTTGTCACATTCTTGTTTTGCCTATGTTATCTGACAATGTTTTCTTCATATTTTGCAGTTGGATAGTTGGTTCTATTTATCAAACAATATTTATGTATTTCATCTGCACCATCCTCAAGTTCATCTTTTCCCTATGATTCCAGTTTTTTATCCTGCTCAGAACTGGATAGCAACTTCCTATTTCCTATTAAACTTATGAATTTGGATGCAGCCTGTAGATATCAAAAGAATTTTGATAAGTTAGATGCACTAAGAGGGAATAGGATCTTGCATTTCTTAATATCATCTTAATATCATCACGATGGAACATATTCTACCTGAGGCAAAGGAAAGAATTGATTATTCAAGTTAGTATAACAGTTTCTTCAGTTTTTTATTATACCCTCAAAGTTAGGATGAAAGCTAACTATGAGGATATGATAAGAAAATGAAGTATTAGGTTACGTTTTCTTAGGTAGGATCATTGTTTCTGATTAAAAGAGAGGAGAATATCTGGCAGTTTTGACTGGGGGGGGGGGGTTAAGCATATGAAATTTTCAGCTAAGAAGGTATGAGAAACATGTCAGCATTGCATGTGAAGTGGGCAAGGGAGGTTTGAGAGTAGCAGTATGGTACATATGGATGTATAACATCATTAAGCAGGAGTTACAAAAAAATTTAGGGGAATATAATGAAAAATAATGTGATTAGCAAGTTTATAAACAAACCCTGAAGATGGTAGGTGATTAGCATGGCAAGACAGGCAAATCATGAGAGGAATCTGCTGAATAAATTAAAGGAAATCCCAAGAGTTCTTTTGTTATGTGGTAAGTGAAAGCATGATTGAAGAATGGAAGAATAACTTTAATGGAAGGACTTACAGAAGGTGACAAACAGATAGTTGGATTACTGAATGATCTCTTTGCAAAGATAAGTTGTCTTATCTAGGTGGAACTAATGCAATGATGAACATGACAAGGAACAGTGTGAGAATAGAAGTAATGATAATGTTTAGGATGACGCAAATACTGCTCTGAGATTAAATATTGGTCTGTATATTATGAGAGAGGAAAGGAATTGATAACACATCTCACCACTGGCAGTCCTGTTACAGTGGAAAGAAAGCACCAAAAGGAGGTAGTGGTTTAAAATTTGCTATAGTGGTAGCAAATTATAGGCCAGTCAGTGTCACAGGAGTGATGATTAATATTTTTGTAATAAAGATATTAATCAAGTTAAGGTTAGAATCCTGATAAATAGATAGGCATTTGGAGCACATTTCTATGAAGAGTCTTGCCTTAGTATTTACTCAATTTCTGTAAGTCATTTAAAGAAAGCATTGCATCATGATATGCTGGACTTTGCAGAAGCATTTGACAAAACATAATCTGTCTCATAAATTGGAGGAAATTGAGGTAAATATGAAATCTAGTGACATGAAGAAGAGTAATTGATGGAGTAGTGTATATTCCTGCCTGGTTGGTGGTTAATGTATCTGCGTTCATGCCCACGGTTCAAATTCTACCATGGGCATGGAAGTTTGTGATTTGTCTATGGTAGACAAATTCTGTCACTGCATTTGAGGGGCTTAATAAAATTCCATGTTTTGGCTTTTGAGCAGGTTATCTAGATATGCAAGAAATAAAAATACAAAGAAAAATTAAATAAAAAAATCCTTAGTCTGTTCAGAGTACTTTTCAAACCTTTTGTGAATGCACATAAAAAGAATGATTGAGCAGATTCAAAGAGAAAGGTAGGTGACAAATTTTGTTGTACTGCAAGTTTCTGTATTTGGACTCTGCTGTTTCATTTGTATGTCATTGATTATTGGGGTGTTGATTTGAAAAAAAGTAAAAGAGTTGTTTGCTGATGATACTAAACTGGGGAGGACAAGAGCAGAGGTGATGTGGAAATCCTTCAAGCTGATTTAAAAAGTGTAACATGGAAAAGAGATAATATGCACAAAAGTGTTATTATACTGATAGAACTATACTGCAAGATAAAGATGCTAGATAAAGGTTTGTTAATAGGAAGTCAAAACAGGTATGCTCTAAAAAAAAAAAAAACTAATTCATGTTCTTAAAGCAGAGAACTTGGTTGTTTCAAAATGACATAGCGAACAGAATAGTATAAAGAATGTTGAATGCTGTAAAAAACAAAGTGAGGATAGCAAGTTTTCCCCCTTTATAAGGCTTTGATAGGATGCCATCTGAAGATAGTTTATATTAAAGGTGAAAAGAAATGTTTTCACCTTTGATATAAATGATGAAAACAGACATTTCTGTGTGGAAGATAGAAATGTCTCCTATTAGGGCAGATTGACAGTTTGTGGACTAAAAAATTTGGTTCATAGGTGTTAAATGGTAATATGATAAGAATATACTTATAAGCTAACTAAAAGAGTTTTATAAGTTATATGCAAAAAAAAAAAAATTTTGAATACATGTTATGAGGTGAAGAGCTTTCATATATATATAAAACAAATATATATATATATACAGGGTGTTCGGGATAAATTTGACAGTTTCGTAAGGAAAAAGAAAATCTTCTTTGTATCTATTAAATTTAATGAATTGACAAAAAAACATTACAGGCAGAGTTAATTACAATACTATCAACAAGATTTACTCAAAATAACCACCATTAGCATCGATCACAGCTTCAATTCTGCTTCGGAACCTCGAACAAGCTGATGCTACAGTCTCCCTGGGAAGGGCCGCAAAAACTGTTTTAATTTTATCCATTAACTGGGCTTTTGTATTACTGGAAGTGCGATTGGTGTCTTTTTCAACTGCGCCCCATACAAAATAATCCATGGGGTTAAGGTCTGGGGAGTTTGGAGGCCAAACATTTGGACTGGTGAAGTCGTAGAAATTTTCAGACAACCATTTTTGACTTTTCCCAGAGGTGTGGCAAGGGGCCGAATCCTGCTGCCATACATACGGCCTACCATTGGCTACCCTTGTTATCCAGGGCTTGACTACAGTTAGCAACTCCACGAACAAAGCCCGAATTCCAATGCCAGGGTTCTTCAACACCTGTTCCTGCAGATTTGCGAGGAATTCTGCTGTACGAACGCAATCAGATCGTCTGCTAGGGATCTTTCTTCTTGCTACATCCTCGTAGTCACCATTGCAAGTCTCTAGTTCATGCCTGATTGTTTTTACTGTATTCAGGGAGCATTGGGCAGCAGTCATAATATCCTTATTTTGATGGCGGGCACGAATCATCATGATACAAGTTATTCTCTTCCATGATTCAGGTGGGTTCCAGCTATCCATCCTTTCTGACATCTTGTATATGAATGAAGAAGGGTCCAAACTTTTAAATGAAGAGAAGTGTGTGTTAATACATGTAACTTACGGAAAAATATAATTAATTATAAATATGTCAAATTTATCCCGAACACCCTGTATATATATATTTGTTTTATATATATATATTGATCCCATACACAAAAGGTTGAGGGACCTATAGGTACATCAGTGTTGTGTGTGGGTTGCAGATGAGGACTGAGGTAGAAGTTTTTTTTGAAGAGTTGCAGGTTGTATCCTTGAGGAAGGATAATCCAGAGGATAGATAGATGGAATAAAAGAGGATGAATAGAAGCAAGTTTAGTGTATTTGCAGTTGCACAATAAAGGGATGCTGGGCAGCTGCAGCTCTTGCCAAGGATTTTAAATTAAGTTTTAGGTGCACTACCCCAAACATGTGAGTAGTATTCCAAACCTGGATGGATTTGAGATTTGTATATAGTGAAAAGTTGGTTGGGTGTAAAATAGGCTGTTGAACGAAAGAGAATGCAAAGTTTCTTGGAAGCTGAGGAGACTGTTGATGTGATGTGTTTATGCCAGGAAAGACTGAAGGTAAATGTTAGTCCAAGCAAAGACATCTGAACTTATCTAGTCATTTGTGTATTACTGAGGAGGTGAGCTGGGAGATTTCTTTTGTGTGAGAAAAGGCAAAACTGTTTTGGTGGCATTGAACATAAGGTGGTGCTCGCCCCATTGGAGGATGGTATGTAGATTAATGTTTAAAAAGGCACTAGTTGTAGATGATCTTGTAGCCTGGGATGTCAGAGTACTGTATGCTTTGTTGAATGAGTAGGATGAGTGGACAGTAAGAGTACTATCTGCAAAGCTGTGGATGGGATTAGTGGTTATTATGAGTAGGTCATTTATGTACAGAATAGAGTATGTGATAGGACAGAACCTTGATGCAATCCAGTAATCCAGTATTGGTGGTGAATCTGAAAGAGAGGAAGCTATCTACCATGACTCATAGAAATTACAGAAGGTGGCAGGGAAACCGAAGGATGGCAATTTTTTTAGTAGGCTTCGATAAACTTGTGGTATCGGATTTAGGGAGTGTTGGAGAAAAACAAAGGAAGGATCAGTCTGAGAAAAGGATCAAGGGATTTCACTGAAATGTTCAGGGGGTCACATATCTCCATGCAAGGATTCACAAGTGACCGAATAAAAGGCGTTGGTGGAAAGATTGCAGCATTGGTTCCAGGAGTTCCTCATCAGTGATCCAGAAGTCGTCGGCAGTTATCTATCAGATGTACGTCATCGGGATCGTGACTTTAGGAGAAATCATGCCAGTGATCTAAAAGAAAGGTGACGAGGAGCCAATCCGCCAGGCAAAGCAAATATTTGATGAAGAATTGAAGCTTTTGAAGAGAGTTGGTCTTTCAAATTCGATTGGTGTTCCAGACTTCTGGATTTTCTTGAAGAGAGGTTCATATTTAAAACTTCTGTGGAAAAAGGCAAGCCTTCTTTCAATACCATGTTCTGCAAGACTATACTTTTTATTTAATGTATTCAGCGTAGTATTGGTTGCTAATCCTTTGTTCCTTCCGAAGTTTAAACATTGAAATGCAGTTTAGTAGAGATTTCCTTCGGAAATCCTGATTCAAAGAGATCATTCTTGACACTTGATTTTAGTCATCGAACTTTTTCCCAGAACTTTTCCTGGGCGTTTTTTTTCAGCATACCTGTGATTCTGGGAGAAAACTTGAGTTTTTTCCTCCCAATCACTGGTTTTTATTCCTGCATCTTAAAAAAAAAAAAAAAAAACCCTAAAATAAAATAAAATAAATAAAAAATCGAGTGCATATAGTTCGCCCACCGATTTGAGGTCCCTCGACACTTCTGTGCATCTCAGAAAAAGGAGAACCCATTCAGATAGGGTAATCAGTCCGTATTGTGGGATGAGTTGTTTATTATTATCGGTCGGAAAATTAACTTCTCCTTTATGATTATTGTAGTTAACTATGTTGCTTGTATAGCAGTTGGAAAATTTTACCTATAAAGCACGTGATTTCGCGTGTTGGCGACCAATTCGTACGTCCTTCATTTCTTTCTCCCCTTCAGCATGAATCGACTATTCTTGGAAAGACGCGAAGCAGGGACCTGCAAGCGGTGGGCGAACTATAACTCATAGCATTTTGTATGCAGTAATATATGCTAGGTAGGATTAGAAACATTAGCTTCAGCTAATGTCCATAATTTTTGTTACTCTCATAGCGACAAATTGTTTGTAGAATTGAATTCAGCTTCTGATAATAATGAAGGGTAGAGATCGGCTGCTTTTGATTTCTAAAAGTTAGGCTAAAAGCTTTACCTACTCCCTTTGGGAGCAAAAAGTGGTAGAGAAAAAGAGTGATTGAAAATATAAATTTTTATGATGCCCATTAATATATATATATATATATATATATATATTATATGCAAGAATAATTTTAAAAAACCAGATTTAAATATTGTTTTATTTTGGAGGGGAGGTAACAGGTATTCTACCAGAACACAGAATACGCACATATACATTGAAATTGATACAATTAAGGATTGCTAAACATTACCACATGTCTTGAAATGTAATCAAATCGGCAATGGTGAGAGGCAGAAATCGACTGCCTACTGACAAAAATAAATAAGTAATAATAAATGAAAATAGAGCTAATTGTGTTGAGAGGCAGGAGCTTATTTTCATGTGTAATTTAAAAAAAAAAAAAAAAAACGAAAAATTACCATTTCATGAGACTTGTTTACAAATGCGATGCATCAACTTGTGAATAGTTACAATATACGAGTAGTATGTTGAATTAAATAGTGGAACGGTTAAATCTGAAGGACATCTTTTTGGCCCTTGATCACACTTTCTGCCTTCTAAGTACTGAGTGATCCAAAAGTAACAGAAAAAGTAAAAATTCAATCATTCAAAAAGTAGACAGTAGCACGATGCGGTTTTCACAGAAATGCACAGAAAGACATGGGAAACGAAAAATTTTATAGCCAGAGTAGTTACATTTGCCACCGACAGATGGCGCTTGTGTCAGTCGTTTGTACAGAGGCACAGCACAGTTCTCAACGCAGCTAGGATTACAAATGTTCAATGTGATGGTTATCATTCATGAGGATGGCCGTCAGACGTGGCACGACACTGCGCAACATCGAAGAGGGCTTCAGCTGTAATTCCTGTCACATGATAGCGAATAGCTTCTTTCAACATGGCCAATGACGTCGATCGACCTCTGTACACCTGTGACTTCAAGTAGTCCCATAACCAAAAGTCACAAGGTGGAAGGTCTGGAGACCTTGGTGGCCATTCGTGCGGGAAAGTGACTGAGGATACTGTCATCTCCAAATGTCGATCGCAGCAGGTGCTGGACAGCACCTGTGATGTGCAGAGGCGCTCCATGAATGTTACACTATGGAGGCGCTTGCCTCTCTTGCAAGGAGGGAATGATGCTGTCTTTTAAAAGCGCTGCATAATACTCGCCTGTGACAGAAACAGTTCGAAATATACCGCTGTGGACTTCCTCAAAGAAAAAGGGGCCTATAATGAATGATGCAGTGAACCTGCACCACGTTTGTCACCTTTGGCTGATGGAAAGGGGGTTTCCACAATCGTGTGTGGGCTCTCTCTCGCCCAAAGAAGAGCAAAAAGTGCACCTTGTCGGTCCACAGGACATTTGACAGCCAGTCTGCATTGTTTTCCATCTGTTGAAAAGCCCAATTTGCAAATTCATGACGTCTCTCGAAATAGGTTGGTTTCAGTTCCTGTACGTGTTGGATTTTGTAAGGATACCTCTTGAGGATGATCCTGAGTGATCGCCACACAGTCCCGTACAAGATAGCACTTCGTCTTGATCTTGAAATTTCACGCGCACTGCATTCCCCATGCTGCCGATTGTGTGTCGGTCTCGTGGTCGACTTCGTGCACAACAGCAATAGTCTTTTTGGGTCTCCTGCTTCTTGCACGTGCTTCCAAACTTCCAGTGTCCTCAAACCTTTTCATCATAGCTATGAGGAATAAGACATCGGTCCCTTTCCACTTGTAATACCCCGCATCGAACAATAGCTGCACAAAGTCACACTTGCACATTCGGAGTTCTGATAATACAGCTTAACTAAAAATGCTTTATCTCGTAACGATAACATGCCTCACCTTGGCAGAACGTTTAACTTCGGTAATAAACGTTAAATGCTGAAAGTTTAACTTAAGTATTCACTACATCTGAAATTTACATACCTCACGGTTTAAATAGCGACAAGCAGCAGCTCTGGGACCGCTACAGTACCACCTATGAGTGACAAATGTAACTATTCTGGCAATAAAATTTTTCCTTATTAAAAAAAATCCCATGTCTTTCTGTGCATTTCTGTGAAAACCGCATCGCTACTGTCTATACTTTTCGAATGATTGAATTTTTACTTTTTCTGTTACTTTTGGATCACCTAGTATATCCAGAACCGGCGCTAGGGTCTTTGCGCCCGCATGCAATTTCTATTTAAGCGCCCCTGTAACGATCCGGGTGTGTGTGGTTCTTTTACGATAATAAAAATTAAAATTATTTGAAATTTCTTAAATAAATTTTGACAAAACAGCTACACGTTGGTCCACTAAATGTAACAAACCGGGGGTGTTGACTAGGCAGGATAATTGTTAAAAACCTGAATATTCAAAAAATTCTCAAAAGTTGAAGAAAATTTTGATAAAGCCACTTCACTTTAATCGTTGAATATAATGATACAGGGATTATAGCCTTCTTACCGATCCGAATCACTAACAAAATTAAAATGAATTTTAATTAAAGTAAAAATTTATTTGAACTAAAGTTCAAAAAATTCTTGCATTTCACAAGTTACTAAATTCTTAGTAACTTGTAAAAAAATTGTAATAATTTTTATAAGTGGAACTATCTTTTAGGAAAAGAAAACAAACTCAAGATAGATCAGAAAATAAGAAACGGATTCAGAAATAATTAGAACATTTAATATAAGTATTCGAAAAATAACATCTTTACAGAATAACAGAAATTAAATTACATAAATATATTTGAATTTTTTTAAATTAAAATTTTAGGGTTTTTTGATTTCATATTCGCAAAATTAGAAATAATGGTCTTAACGTCTAATTCCGCACATATATCATTTCAATAGCTATTAACGCCAACCTAACAAGCCTTTTTTGTGACATAGTTGTTCTTAAGTAGGTTTTAATCAATTTCAACTTTGAAAAGGAACGTTAACCGCTCGCTACACTAACAGGTAAGGTTAATAGTATTCTTAAAACAATTAAAAAGTTAGGGAAAGATAAATTATTGGACAGAATAAAATTATGAATATCGAAAGGGTTTTGAATATTTAAATTAACCTTCCGAAAAATATCCTGGAAAGCACATAACTCGTCATATAGTTCTATTGCATTTAGGTCTTTATTGTCCCCATCCTTCAAGAGAATCTCTAAATCGTCACGATTTTTCGTAAATCTTCGTTATTAATTTGTAGTAATCTATACAAGAAATTGAAATTATCATAATATGTTTTTGGCTGTTCAAAACGTTCTATTAATGAACACATTGCAACGTCTAGAAGTGTATAAAACACATTCACTCTAAATTTATCTTCTGGCGATTGTGGAGTTTCGTCATGAAGCTCGTAGTCAAATTGTCGTGTCTTTTTTGTCGAACTTCCGTACCAGTTTTAAATTCTTGTTCTCCATCCATCTCTTCACTCAGTTCTTATGCCGTTTTTAGAACTTTAAAATTTGTATCTGATCGATACTCTTGTAAGAATATTTTTAAGTTTTCGATAGATTCTAAAGCAGGTGTAATGTTCATATTTTTGTCTTGAAGAATTTTAATCACAGGGTTTATTCTGTTAAGTAAATCATGCCAAGTTAGAAGAGAGCAAATAAATTTGTAGTCCTTTATTTTAGCACATAATATTTGTGTTTCATGCTGAGTTTATTAAAATTTTCATTATTTAAATTTTCAAAAAGTGCATCGTAAATTTCTCCTAACTGATATCAGAGGGCGGATTGCATTAATTTTACTTTCCCATCGCGTTTCTGATGGCTGTTTCAATGTTAAATTTTTTACGAACTTTAAAAGGATTGCCCAACGTTTGTAAGAGAATGAAAAAAAATTGTATATTTCTTGAATAATTGCAAATAAACTAACTGTATCTGCATTCACTTTGGCTGCATCGTTAATGATTAAATTTAGAGTATGAGCAGCACATGGCACGTAAAAAGCTCGAGGATTTTTGTTCAAAAGCAAATTTTGGGGCCCATATTTTTTCCCTTTCATATTTGCCCCATTGTCATACCCTTGACCTCGCATGTCTTCAATGGTAATGTTCCATTTTTTTCAGTTGTTCCATTATTGGTGCACATAAACCACGTCCTGTGGAATCTGATATATCTGCAAAACCTAAAAAGTTTTCCCTGATCTTGACAATTCCATTGTCACAGAAAACAAAGCGAATAATAATGGCCATTTGTTCTGTTTTACTTGCATCAGGTGTGCAGTCTAAAATTGTGGAATAATATTTAGATTTTTGAATTGATAATAAAATTGTATCCCTGATTGCGTTACTTAAAGTTTCCAATATTTCATTTTGACTGTCTTTACTCAAATAGTGTACTCTATTGTTTCCTTATAGGGCCCTTTCAACATGATTTTCCATACGGGATCAAACTTCACAAACAGTTCGACAATTTTAAAAAATTGCCATTATTCCTTTCATATAATTTATCAGATGATCTGCGAAAAGCTAAATTTTGGCTACCATGGAATTTTATAATTTCAATCAAGCGTTCTAAAACACTCATCCAATGTTTCTTTTCCATTTCATACATGCTTTGAATCTGGCAATCAATATTAGTTTTGTTTTTTAAATTTTTATCAAGTTCCTTCCATTTCAAGAAAATTTTCATGTTAGTTAAACTAGTCTCATGTCTATGCAAAGTTATATTTACATTTCTCCAATCGTTATAACCTACAAGACTACTTGATTCAGTAGGTGCGAAAAGTTTGCAACAAAAGCAAAAAAAGGAATATAAAGTTTCGGAATAAATGAGTCATGTTCTTGTCACGAGCTCCCCTTTTTCTATTATAATACGTGTCGCCAAATTTACGATCATATGTATCTCTGGGATATGTTATAGTTTTCTTTTGAACAGGCCACATTTCAATTAAAACAACTCATAATATTTCCCCATTCACCTTGATCTTCTAAATTTACATACTAGCAATATGTCAGTTTAGTGGTCAACTACAACTAAATCTTCTCCTAACTGTTTTTCACTAAAATCATGCATCTTGTTATCTTGTTCAATAGTTGTAATAGTACTTTCATGCAAACTGGATGATGTGCACGGATCTTCAACTCTGATTTCTGATGTATCGAGTTGGTTACAATCTGCATCAGAATATTTTAATATTTTAATAAATTTATTAAGAGCCTCAGTTTGTTTCTTTCGCAGCATGACGCTTACGATTTTGTGCGCCGGATAACTTTTTTTAAAATTTTTGATTCCATTTCTATTTTATACCCACAAGAAATTATTACACAACACGACACAGAGACGAAATAATAGTCCGCACTGCCCTACTGTCGGTAGCTTACTGAGATGCGTACCATATGACTGGTTAACCAGCATTTGTACGAAAATTCGAAAAGACTGCAGCAGACACAACATTCTGCAGGCAATTTAGCCTGCTCTTGTTACAAAATTGTAAACAGCCGGCTGATCAAAGAGGCGGCAATATACGATTTTTTTTTTAAATTTTTATTCGGTGTATCCAGCCTTATTTATTTTAATATGATCATTTTAAGAATTTTTTGTTTTTATGATAAAAATTTTATTTCTTAAAAATGAACTTATGAACCGTGCCCCGGCGGCGACGCCCCCTTCGTAGCAGCGCCTGCATGCACCACATGCTCTGCATGCCCGCTTCCGCCGGCCCTGGGTATATCTCCCACCAATTTGTGGAAGATATATCTAGAAGGGTATTTTGGACCATTCTTCCTTCAGCATGACCACGATCAATGTTTTCTCTAGCCGTTCCAGTCCTGTGCAGGGTGAACATTTCATCTTGTCTCAGTGATACAGGAGAATTTAATGTTACATTATTTTAAACACTAAAATGAGACTAAAAATTACATGGTAATTTTTAGACTCATTTTACATGGTAAAATGAGTCTAAAAATACCCAGTAAAATACCCAGCAAAAATATTTTTTACCAACTTATGCAGGAAAAAGGTACTAGATCTGGAAAAAAAAAAATAATAATTTTTATTTGCTTTCGTTTCACTCGATTTAGGGAATTATACGATATTACTACCTTATTATTGTTGATGAACTCAATGTAAAACCGCTAAATTAACACATGTATGACAAATATGAAAAGAAAAAAAAGCCAAAACTCAGTCCAAGAGCTGCAGTTGTCAATCATCATAACAGAAGTCCCAGTTGTAACTCTAGCACTTAACTTGTGTATTAATTTACCATGTAAAATGAGTCTAAAAATTACCATGTAATTTTTAGTCTCATTTTAGTGTTTAAAATAATGTAACATTAAATTCTCCTGTATCACTGAGACAAGATGAAATATTCATTTCAATACTAGGGGCAAAGTGTATATGCTACATCGCTGATCTAGTTTCATGCCCAAAGTTTTTCGTGAACAGAATGGACTGCTGATAGACAAGGCACAAGTCTTATTCAAATAAGCACGTATATGTATAGAAGTTAAAGTAACGATCACCAGATAATTCTGTAGTAACAATTTATACTGCATATATGCGCATTAGTCTGATATCTACTTCGAAGTTAATAACTGTCTTAACTGTCTCTAAGTGAAGTATGTGCTCTTAATTCAAGTCTGAGTCAGTCTGTAAGTAACATTTATTATTTGATGCGTGTTGAAATCTAAAAAACACATTCATTTCATGAGGGTTAATTAATTATAATTAAAGTACTTCCGGATATCAAGAATATCTAAATATTTTGATAATCTCACAGTTTTTGGATTGCTCTGACTGTACATCGAACTATAACACGTGCTTCTTACTTCGGGATGGATGGTATAGCAAATATATTTCTTTAAATGTGAAACATCTCTAATGTTCAACTGGTAATGTGTAGAAACATGGCAAGTGTTATAAACATTTTATTTTTGTGTCTATTTCCATTTAGATGGATTCATGTAATAAAATCATTAATAAAGATATTCAAGCATAAGATTGGTTGTTATCAAGAAAGAAATAACTATTAAAACTAATTAACTATATTAGTTTTAACTATTAACTAATTAACTATATAAAAACTATTGCCGGTCTGGTTGGCCGAGTGATTAGCGTATTCGCTCTCCAACCAAAAGGCTGCGGGTTCGAGCCCCACCGTGGACATTGATGTTTGTGATTGTCTGCGAAAAAATATTAGGGTGGTGGTCGGCGGTAGATGAAGGTAGTTGAGGTTGGTACCCTCCCTCGATGAGTCGAGGAAAAATATATTGACGATTTCCACATAAGTTCACTCGGGAACATTTATTTGTACATAAATGTTGCTTTGTAGTGAAATATTATGAAATACATCGGAAGCAATGTTTCTTTAAAATGGTACTGATGGAAGGCGCGCACATCTGGATTTGTGAGGGAGGTAGAAAGGCAATAGGTGATAGGCAGAAAAAGAAAGATGCAGTTTTCTAGGTATCAGAGCCGGGCCTAGAGGTATTTTCACCTGAGGCAGGAGGATAAATTTTCGCCCTTATGTATATAGTTTTTTATTTCTAATAAGTATTAAATAAAAATAAATAAATAAATGATTTTGGGAACAAAATAAATTTATTAATTATTAAATAAAAAAGTCACAGAACGCAGTAATAGTACAATAGTAGTAGGAACATAAAATTACACATATTAAAAATGAAATCACACCAACCTTAACAAAAGAAAAACAAAATATGTATTACACATGAGATGAATTAGAATATTACAAATTTTTCATTAATTTAATTTAATAATAGAGACAAAATAATAATAATAATACTTATATAAATAAATGCCCAATATAAAATCTTTTTTTTTTTTAAGTTTTAGTTTTCTTGCTTTTAGTGAAACCAATTCATCAATTATTTTATCAAAATTAATTTGTTTTGTAAATTCCTGTTCGATCGATAAAATTACCATATTTGACAATTTTTCCTAAGCAAGTGACGATCTTAAATATGTTTTGATAATTTTTAGTTTACTGGAGCCTCTTTCACCAGAAGCTACAGTAACAGGTTGTGTTAGGACTATTCTCAATGCAACTTCTAAATTTGGATAGGACTGAACTAAACTATATTCATGAATCGTTTTTAAAAGATCTAAACTTGTAGCTGCTTTAAGGTCTGGAATTAACGTCATTGCCTGATTTTTGAAACTGATTATTTCTGATAATTCTACAGAATTTATATCCTTTGGATATTTAAGGGATAAATCAGCTGCTTTTTTTAAATTTTCTGTATCCATCGACTATTTTTCACCTGTTAAAAATTCGAAGTCAGACGAAATCCCATATAGTTTTTCATATCTCCATCTAAGTTGTGTTATTAAAATATCTATTACTCATGTTAAAAAAAAACAAAAAAAAAAAAAAAAAACGTTTAATTTTCTTCACCGCAAACCTTATGGAATGACTTCTAATGGGACTATATCGATCAAGTACATATAAGAAACAACTATGTTATACCAACTAGTTTCACCAACTAAGGCTGTCGGCATCTTCAGGGCACATAACTGATGTAAGGCACTAAAAAGTTAAAAACTGTTACAAACTATAATCAACCGATTCCAATTATATTAGACAAAGAACAGAGCACGTACAATACATGCATAGAGCGTGTATGATCTCACTTGTTATTATTTAGGAACGTTCTATAGTCCCATTAAGAGATGATAACATAGTTGTTATACCAAGTATAACAACTATGTTATACTTGGTATAACATAATTGTTTCTTATATATACTTGATCAATATAGTCCCATTAGAAGTCATTCCATATCTATTACTCTTTCATTTCTACTGTAAATAAATATTTATCATCATAAGGAACTGATTGCCAAGATTGATCATCTAATTTAATAATTTGGCTTCGTTTGTTTCCAAAAATCTGTAGACAATTCCATTTCTGAAGCCAAATTTTCACTCTTAGAAAAAATATTTTCCCATATATAGTGTCTCTCATTTGATGCAAGGAATTAGATAATCCTTCTATTAAATGTGACGATTTAATTATAATTATCGTTTTTGATTGCAAAGCTTTGTTTATTTTATCAACTTCTTGCAATATTAAATTCCATGTAGATAATGGTAAGAACTGCAACTTTATTTTTTTCAATATGCTTTTAATTTCAGCACATTGCAATGATTGCTCATTTTTCAAATCAATTAATATCTTATACACTTGGGGTATTTGTTGGTGCAATTCCTTGATGTTATTTGCTCTTGAGGCCCATTGTGTGTCTGTATGACCTTTTAAAGTTGTTTTAATAGAGACATTAGTTTATCCCATCTAGTCGTCGAATTCACAAAAAAACGTATAAAGTCTGAACGATTCCGAAAAATGTGATCATATTAGCATTTGAAGAAGCAGCATTTTTACAAACCAAATTAAGGCTGTGAGCCGCACAAGGAATGTACATAGCTTGTTCATTTTTTTGAGAAATTATGGCTTGTACTCCATTATAAACACCCGCCATGTTCGCCCCATTGTCATATCCTTGATCTCTAACGTTTAGAATATCGAGTCCATCTTTTTCTAATTTATTGACAATTTCATAGGCTAAACCGCTACCAGTTTTTTCTTTTATCGCTATAAAATCTATAAAGCTTTCTTCATTTGTAATAGAATCATTCCTAATAACTACATATCGAATAATTTGGCACATTTGTTCGTGATGCTACATCAGGTGTACCGTCAAACATCAAGGAGAAGTATTTCGATTCTTTAATTCTAGAAAGAATTTCAGTTCGAACATGGTTCCCTAATAGTGAAAGAAATTTGTCTTGAATCTTATTAGATAAGTATGAAACAGATCCCTTCTTATGATTAGCAACATGTTCTGCGATGGTCATATTGTATCAGCTTATTAATTCAATCTAGTTTAGAAAAATTCCTGCATTCTGATTACCAATAATTTCTTGCGTACCTCTAGGAGGTAAATTATTCTTTGCACAAAATAAAATTACATCCAACACAACACGTAAAATATTTCGCCATCTTTCCTTTTCTGTCTGTATTGCTTTTTGCAACAAATCGTCTATAAAACCACCAGTTTTAAGTTTCTTTTCAAAGCATTTCCAATGGAGATACGCGTCGCGATGAAATACAGAATTTTCATGATCGGAAATTCGATTTAGATTTTTCCAATCTTTAAATCCTCGGCTTTGATTGCAGATGGCAGAATCCGTTTTACCTCCTTTACCAAAAAGGATACATGGAAAACATAGATATTTTTGAAAAAATGAGCCAGTTACGATGGACTCGCTCTCCATTGGAACTTTTAAAACACCATTACTTTGAAAATCTCCTACCAGCCTCGGAAGCAAATTCCCTAAAGTCTGCGTCTTCTCCTTGTTCTGGTCCATGTTCAATTAGAACACATCTAATTTTATCCGTAATAGGCGGCCATGAAGGAGGATCGTTGAAATTAATAGAATTAAATACCTCTTTTTCTTGTTCTGTCGATTTTCTCGTATTTCAATTTCTTCTTCTTCAACTTCCCTTCATTTTTCTTGATCTTCAATGGTAATGTTTTCTTCAAATTCAATCGTCTTTTCTTGAGCCTCGACCGGTATTGTGTCTTGAGTGAACTGATTATATTTGAAGTACTTGGTTTTTCTAGCCAATTTTGCAACTGTATTACACTATGTTGATTTGTTTCATTTCTCAATTTTCTTCTTTTCCTATATTCAGCACTACTGGGTTTTCTTGACGCCATTAGCTCATCTGAAAAAGAAAAATTATATATTTGTAATGTAATCACTTTTGATTACATTACAAATAAAAATGGAAAATAATATTGCAGTCGTAATATAATGTAACATACAGGGAAACATTTTTACAAATTTATATAATAGAAAACTTACCTTAAGTTTAACGTATTTAAAATAATGCCTTCTGCTCGCTGTCATACTAGCACACTGCACAAATAATGCACATTAATGTACAACGAACATTCTCCAACTCGCGTACCATGTACCATACCTCTTACTAGGGCGATATCATACGAGGAAACGAGTGTATCTAGCGAGACCGACGCAAATCGTTAGTTTGCCTAAAGTATTTGACGAACATTACAAGATACATTTGGCTTATTATTATTTTTTTTTTTTTATTTTGCAAGTTATTAATTTTCATTTTTCACCAATTTGCCGCCCTTTCCCATTGTTCACCTGAGGCAAGTGCCTCATTTGCCTCACCATGTCCCGGCTCTGCTAGGTATGAATCCTTTCTTTCTAGCTATAACTTAATGGTTGTCATGCATATCATAATTCCTGTGCTATACGTTATTTTAATTTCCGACTTCAGTATAATTAAAAACTAGGCAAGTGAATTTGAACTAAAAGGCAGTGTATATTAGGTTAACATATTTATCAAACGAATTAAGTTTATGACTGAACGAAATAATTTAAATCATCTCAAGATTTGTCGATGATATTTATTCCTTATAATGATCACATTTTTATTGATATGACTATTGAAAATGATTACTTGCCTTTTTCGCTTTTGATTAATAGTTTTATTGCAAATCGATTCAAAATGATAACTGCTCCTTGCTTTGTTGAATCGCTGAATTCAGGATCACTGAAAATTTCTGCTAAAAATAGTTCAAATAGATCTCTTTAAAGAAAAAATTAGCTAAGCAAAAAAAAAAAAAAATTGCTCTAAATTCAATTATAATAATGAATGCTGCAAGTAAACCTGAATGCGATTATTACATAATCGCATTCAGGGGAGGGGGGTTCGATTTTAAAGCAAACCCGAAAGTCAAAGTATTCAGTTAGACTCTTCAATAAATAAATAAATAAAATAAATAAGTAACTTATTGATTGTTTTCAAACGTGTGAATATTAATTACAATTAAACACGTAATTTTAACACTAAGGTTTTTATTTTATTTATTTATTTATATTCTAGGCAAATAGTCATGAATGTGGTTCTTGTCTTAGCTGCTACTTTACTTTCTGCTTCCTACTTGGCCGGAACAGGTAGGTATCACAGTATACTTTTGTTAGGTGGGGGGGTTCAACTAAAATTCGACCTGCTGAAACTACTATTCTAATATAATATCAATCCAACACTCTAAAGTATACAGAAAGACACCAGCAGCTTACGAAAATTTCAGTTTAAATGAAAGAACTAGCACTTTTATGAGTCATCTAGTTCTATTGTGGTTCTTCTCCACCGACTAAGCACACCTTCCATCAAATGTGCAACCGATATCGATTAATTTTTAATATATTTCTGGTATTGCTTTTAGATCCTCTGAAACACTGAGCCCAGTCGTAATAAAATAATGGGCAAATTTAAGATAATAATGATGGTGTCTTCAGGGGAAGTCCCTTTAAGAACGCATTGTTTAACCATTTCGGACTACATTTTACAAATTTATTTACGTTGTTTGTCTCCACATCAGGACAGTTTTGGCATATTTTAAAGAATAATCCACATACGAGGGTGGTCTGAAAAGTTCTCGGCCTCGACCATAGATGGCAACACTGTCGGCAAGATTTTTTTCTAAGTTGGTACATCTGTCATAAACACCCATGTGAAATTGCAAGTCATTCTATCAAGTAGTTTGTTTTATACAGCTCGCTGAAGAAAAAGTGTTGTCTATCCCTTGAAATCGATAAAATTGAGTAACTTGCGGTTATAAAATTCTTTGTAAAAGAAGGCTTAACGGAAAAAGAAATTCATTTGAAGTTCATAAAAGTTTATGGGCACAATTCTCCTTCATTTTCGACAATTAAGAAATGGGCTGACGAGTTGAAACGCGGCCGTACCAGCCTTGAAGATGATCGTGAAGGACGTCCAAAATGTGTAACAACACCAGAAATCATTGATCAAGTGCACGATGTGGTATTCGATGACCGGCGAGTCAAAGTACATGAAATTGCTGAGACTATAGGCATTTCAAAAGAGGTGTAGGAAAATTTGGATGAAGAATTGCCAATGAAAAGCTTTGCGCAGGATAGGTGCCACACTTTCTCACAGCTGATCAAAAACGCACTCGCATGAAAATCTCTGAACAGTACTTGGAGCATTTTAACAAGAATAAAACTGATCTTGTACGTCGATTTATTACTATGGATGAGACTTGAATTCATCATTACACACCAAAATCCAAACAGCAGTCAAAACAGTCAAAGTCAGCTCCAAAGAAGACAAAGTCGGTTCCATCAGCAGGAAAGGTCATGGCATCGGTGTTTATGGATGCTAAAGGCATTTTTTTATTAATTATCTTGAAAGGGCAAAACAATAATCGGGGAATATTATTCTGATCTTTTAACCAGACTAGACGAAAAAAGTCGTGACAGAAGACTTTGTAGAAGAAAAAAATCATGTTTCATCAAGACAATCCACCTGCCCACAAAGGTGTTTTGGCAATGGGAAAATTAAGGGTTCTGCACTATGAATTGTTGGAACATCCACCTTATTCCCCAGATTTGGCTCCCTCTGACTTCTATCTCTTCCCAAAACTAAAATTCTTCCTCCCTGGTTCGCGTTTTACTTCGAATCAAGAGGGGATTGTAGCTGTAGAGGGGGTATTTTGCAGATCTTACTGAGAACCACTACAGGGACGGGATAATGACACTGGAGCATCTCTGAAAAAAATGTATTAGTCTTAAGGGAGATTATGTTGAAAAATAATATTTTGAAATTATAAATTCGTTTTTTTTTTTCGTTGTTAGGCCGAGAACTTTTCAGACCACCCTCGTATACTGCTACAGGTTGCATTTATTAAACTAATTTCGGCAATTATTATTTTTATGGCTATTTAGCCTATTTTTGTTTAGGAGTGCTCCTTTTTATAATGTCACTGGCTTTTTACTCAAATTTTAGGGCATTACCGATGTTTTATACAGATAGATATACGAAGAATATATAGGAGGAAAAATTCCGACATACCTTTGTAGGATGTTGCTAGCTGTCTTCTTATTCAGCGGCATCCCCGCATGTGGCGATGTACATTCATCTGCTTTTAAAGGAAGGAAGTATGATTGAAAGCAAGGGAGTTTGGAAAAAGTGGGGGTAGAGCAATGTGGGAGAATTATTGGTGAGGCAAGGGATATGTGAACAATTTGAAAATCCCAATTTTTTATATATATTATTAAGGGTGGGAAGGGAGTGAAAATAGAAACTTTTTTGGAGAAGGGGAAGGATACGATGGGATCTTATAGCATCGTATCCTTCTCTTTCTCCAAAAAAAAATTTATATTTTCACCCCCTCCCAAAGTATATCCACCTAAATTCTATTTTCGAAAGTCTGTTTATTAATGATTTGAAGCAGCAGTTTGCATGAATAAGTTTCTCCAATGAACTGAAAGAATAATTTTTGAAAAAAAATTAAACTGCTTAAATTAATTTTATTTAAGTAAAGACTGATGTAATTCAAAGATGGAAAATATTACCTGTAAAACACTTTTGTATATGAAAATTAAAGTATCCTTCAATTTATTCTATTGAACTAAAGCAAAACAACTTCAATTATTGCGCTGAAAACGAAATACCTACAATCTTCCAATTAACTCAAAATTCGAAGACGAACTAACTGAAGTATATTCAGTTAACTACGGTGTATATACCCAATTTAAAAAAAAAAATCCTTCCTTGGCCAAACATATTAAACAAAGTGGAAGATAGTATTTTTTTTCTGTTTAGTACAAATATACTACTTATATAACTACATTTGAACATCAGGAGTGCGCAGGACAACAGTTACGTCTCTTTAAAACAACTGTTCATTCCCAAAACGAAACAGCAACAATAATAATAAAAACTAGTTAAATGACAATTACTTTACCAGAAATACTCAAATATGGAGATCTAAAACTTTTTGGTGGATTCATTGCATAATTGAGAAGGCCTGGATTTAATATCGAATTCCGGATGATTATAGCGTGACAAATACAACGAAATTTATCTACTGAGTGTTAAGTTTAATGCAAGAATAATTAAGCTAAGAAAGATAATTTGCAAAGATGAGGTTGGGTTATGTAAAAATATTTATGTAGCTATAACAAGTCTAAATATTTTTACATAAAGTTTACCAAAATCGAGTCCAGTAAGACCTGTAACTTGTAAATAGTTGTATGTTATATGTAAATAATCCCAATGGGAATTTGTATGTGCTCTATGCCAAATAAGGGAATATTCTAGAAGGTATAGTATTAAGGCAATACCTTGCCAATAGTAAGCAGTATAATTTTAGATTTTTGTAAAGACGTCAAACTTTGTGTGTGTGTTCTACATGGGAAGCGAAAAACAAAGGAAGGGTCAGTCAAAGAAAAGGATCAAGGGATTTCGCCGAAATGTTCGGTGTTCGCATATCTCCGCACAAGGATTCGGAAGTGACCGAATAAAAGGCGTGGACGAAAAGATCGCGAGATCGGTTCGAGAAATTTTCGTCAAGGATCCAGAGGTCAGGATCGAGAAGTCACCAACGGTTGTCCGGCTGATGTAAGCCATTGAGGACGCGACATCGGTTCGAGAAATTTTCGTCAGTATCTGAAAGAAAGATGACGAGGAGCTGATCCGCCAGGCAAAGCTGATAGTTAATGACGAATTGACGAGTCTTCGCCGGGAGCTGTTGTCAGAGGGAAGAAATTGCTCTGTTAATCCAACGCACATGCAAGCATTCCACAAGCCGATAATCTTCGCCCGAAGAGTGCGGCAGGACAGAGTATCCTAGAAACATCAGTAGACTCATTGCCGGCGTAAAGAGGGATTGAAAAAAACCTGACACGGAAAGGAAGTCCAGTTCGAAGCCAAGTACACAGAGGATAGTAGCTATAAAGTGAGTTGACCTGTTTGTTAAATTTCCTTGAGCTTTTAAGAGAACACTTATTAATGGACTGTAAGTAGAAGCTGATCTAGATAGGCATATCTAACAGTTAAAGATTATAAAGTAATTAAGTGTCAGGAATTTGTAGTTTGAAATAAGTCATAATGTAACTGTTTGCTGAAATTTGCCTATAGAATATTCCCAGCATAGAAAGGAAAGAGCAATTGTGTATAAAAGATATTGTTTGTGTTCGATGAGTAAGAGTTAACAATTTAGCAATAAGTACCATTGCTCAGTATAAATGATTTTTGTTGTATTAAGAAAATTAGTTAAATATGTAATATGATTTGTGTGAGAAAATGCAGGAACTTAATTAGTCTATTTATGCAGATTTGAATTGTGATGTTTCTTTTTATTATTCAAAATCCAGTGTAAAATTTGTCTGTGTAAAAATGTGAATTAAATCTTTGTTGTTTAAAAATTAATAGAGTGTTGCCTGATATTTTAATTCTTTGATGCACTGTTCAAAAAAAAAAAAAAAAAACGAGCTTGTGAGCGGCTAAGATAGATAATTAATACGAGAATTAGATAAAGGGATAGCCACGACTGTATATAAGAGTAAGGAATGATATCTACCGAAATTAGTAATATTTAATGCCATAAAAGGATTTCCTGAGGCTCAGTCACTAATTCAAATAAATATCTAGAGATCCTTGGAATAATAAAAATAGGAATATTGGAAGTAGAAATAAGGAACAGGAGGATATAAGCTTAAAGTTAATAGAGTTGTATAAGGGAAAGAGAAATAAGTTAAGAAGTGGGTAGTGATAAATAAGATATATAAGATAAATAAGAGAAATATAAAGAAATAAGATAAAGTAAAAGATAGAAAAACCCTAAGATATTACAATGGCAGCAGTAACGACAGGATATTTAAGATATTAAAGAAAGTAAGAAAAAAATAAAGGATAAAAAATAAAATAGAATAAAAACAATTTCGATTACAGTTCAGGCCAAACAACAAATATTATCAGGTATGTTTTTTTTTTTTTTTTTACTTTGAGACAAATAGTTGAGAAATCTTGGGAATATGTGCAAGGATCTGCATTTATATTTCGCAGAGTATGCAGAAGGCAAACGGTGAGGTGCCAAGAAAACAGTTTCTTAAAACTAAAATTGTTAGGGGAAAATGTAACGTTATGTAGAGCAGGGTTTCTCAAACTGTGTTTTGCGGAACACTAGTGTTCCGCGGAGGGTGAATAGGTGTTTCGCGAGAAGTTCTGGAATTTGTCATTTTAGTTTTCTAAGCATTTTTCATGAATACATATTTTATAGTAGAAATATTCTGAGGAGAATAATATTCGTGAAAATGTCGAAAAGCTCAGACCCAGAACGCCTAATAATATCTGTGTATCGTTAATTTTCACACATCGAAACCTTTCAACATTTGGGAAAGGAAATACCGCTGTTTATGACGGGTCATAAAAATTGCCTACAAGCGGATTTATAACAATGGGTTTCATATCTTCTGTTCTCAAAACTGAAGGAAATGACATCTGTGTAGCAAATGTCATGTTTAAAAATATGCTGACCAAGCAGCATATTTTTAAACATGGAAATATTCATGAATTATCGTTAATTTTCACACATCGAAATCTTCCAACAATCGGGAAAGAGAATACCGCCGTTTATGACCGATCATAAAAATTGCCTGCAAGCCGATTACAACAATGGGCGGCGTGTTCTCAAAACTGAACGAAATAACATCTGTGTTGCAAATGTCAGTGACCAATCAGCAAGGAAGTATAAAGAAAATTTTTCCACTGAAATTGAAGATCATGGTAGTCTGTATTTGGTTCTCAGATTTAGTAATACTGAATACTTTCTTCCCAAGTTCGTATTGCAGTGTGTAAGTGCTTGTTCTAAAACTGGAGTGCTGTGATTTTTTTTAAAAGTAATAGGAATACAGATTTAAATTCTAATATGAATAAGAGACAAAGCACTTTGTTTAATTTTGGTATTAAGATATCTCTTATTGAAGGTGTTTGTGACGAAATAGATAGTGAGTCATCCATCTCAAGCCTACAAAGATCTCCAGGATGTACAAAAGGAGGGGAAAAACTACCAGCACTCAGGAGAAAAAGTCTGCATTCACTCCTAAGTATTTTTATATTATTATTATTATTATTATTCGTGATGACACATCCAAGGAGTCCAAAGACTCATCGCGGGAGGACACCAACTGTACAACTCTCCGTCTCCACTACTACACAGAGCCTCTACTACCAATCACCTACATTAACGTTATCTACCGCCTACAACCACTACCACCGATAGTATTTCCTGTCTGTAAATTGCGTGTGTTCTGAAGGACCGATTTTTCTGTATGCTGGATGAAAAACCCGAGTTTCCGCGAGTAAAAACCCTGCTACCTCCGCATGAGATCGGCTAACTCACCTTCAACTGAAAAAGTCCATATAAAGATTCCTCCCTTGACGACGGGAATCGAACTTAGGCCTTTTCTAATCGAAGGGCGCATCGTATCGTCGTTTTCTTCCAATTGCGCCACGGAGGCGCTTAAAATAATAATATAAATATATTTGGTGATCAGAATAGGATATGTCAATGAAAATCAGCGCAAATTAATTTAATGATGGTTTATTGATGCTTTAATTAAATCGATTAACTTAATTAAAACATAAATTAAACCAAACGTTAATTGATGTTTAATTAATTATTAATTATTTATCAATTATTAATTAATAAAAATCAGCTAAATCATAAATTAATTATTAATTAATAAATTACAACATAACCAGGGTGTTCCGTGAAAATTTCAGGATTTGTGAAGTGTTCCGTCGTAGAAAAAATTTGAGAAACCCTGATGTAGAGTATTGTTAAGATATTTTTATAAATTTCTATTGTTAAGATATATAAATATGTTAATGATTTTGTTTGCGCAAGATAGTATTGCTAGATTAGGTATAACTGAAAAAAGGAAATATGAAAAAACTGAAAGATGTATAAAATAGTGTTATGTTGATAAAATATTTTTTAAAATGATATTTTACGGCGTCCCAATCAACCACTAATAGCGAAACTACAAATATTGCTGCTATATTCTTCTTACAGTAAAATATTGTTTTAACAAATATTTTGTTAGCACAACCATATTTTATACATTTTTTATTTCATTTTCAATTACCTAAACCAGAGATGGCCAACCTATGGCGCATGCGTTCAAAGTGCATTGGATGATTAGAAGTAGCGCATTGAACCCCGATGATAATAATAACAAAGTAAGCTTATTTATGCAAAAAAGTATTAAACAAAAACTAGAAAAAAAAAAGCTAAAACTTAGTGATTACTTTTAGCGATTTTGTTTCGCGCACATCTTTTGCACATTTAGTTGTTTGATCCCAAGGCGCCGTTAGGAACAGCGATGCGTCGCAGGTTATTGTCAGTCAGTTTACAATTGATACTCGTGCGTTAAGGGGGTTGTGCTTTCTTCGTCCTTTGAACATTTGCAGTTTGTACTTTTTCGATAAAATATTAACATATTTTTACAGGAAGTTTAAGGATACAAGAGTTGTATGGAGCGTCCAAACTCGTACTTTAAAAAATTGTCGCATGGAACGTAAACGGTTGGCCACCCCTGACCTAAACTAACAATATCTTGAGCAAGCAAAATCATGTTAAGATATTGTAAATATCTTAATACTATAAACTCACCGTTAGAATAGAGTAAGGACAGATGAAGATACCTAACATCAAAATATTAGATAAACTTACTCTTTATTTAATATCGATGCCACACTCCTAAAACCAATTCAGTGCAAGCCTTCGGCATTTTTTTTTAAAAAATTGAATATTTCCTGTAACAAATTTCGCATAAAATTGGTAATAAGACGAACTATAAAAATGAAAAAAAAAAAAAAAAAAAAGGAAAATAAACTGTTCAATCTACTGAACATGTAAAATATTTCGGTTATTTTTGCATACTTTTTAGGGAAGATGGCAAAATAAATATGGAAATTGAAAGAAGTATAAAGAAAGGTGATGTGTTGGAGAGCCAGTTGAATAGGTTTATAGAGAATAAGTGATTAATCAAAATACTAAACTAGCTTGCAAGACTGTATTCGTGCCAACTTAAGGATCTGCGATTTTTAGAAATAAAATAATTGATGAAATACAATTAGGTCTAAAAAAAAAAAAATTGATAACATTCGAACGGGGTAGGATTGTTTATCGATTAGTAATCATAGAGTACTATCATACTACTATAGCTCTTGAATGTACTTAATTTTTGATCAAATTCATATATATATATATATATATATATACTGTATATTGTAATGGTAAATATTAGACTGTTATTAGATTAGATTATAAAAATATTTCAAATAAAAAATAAGCATTCAGGAGAAATGTACTGATGTTATGGTTGCACCTCACTGGTATTCGAACCCGCAGCCTTTTGGGGGGAGAGTAGTAAGCTAACCACTCAGCCGGCATTCCTCACTGGTGTTTAAAAATTACAAACAGTTTTGATAAGGGATACGAAACCTTTTGAAATGCCTTCTTAAAAGAAATGCCACCTTGTCATACATATTTTTAGCCAAATATATATTTTTACAGATGTTAGAAAAGGTGGTCATTTTTAATATTTGATCAATCATACAGAAGAAGGAACAGAGTTACTTGTAAGAGTCATACAGAGGAGAGAAAAAATAACCCATAATCCAATACAGTCCAGATGAAATATTATGCCTATCCTTATTTCATAATTGACCATTCCATCCCAAATGGTAGTACTCGCATCACGGTGAAAAGGCAGCACACACACTATGGGAAGTTCGTTAGAAGTATGTGATCGACATGAAGAAGGAATATAATCTGACGGATTTCGAAAAAGGTATTTAAAAGAGAAGAAAACGACCAAGAAGAACTACAGCACGGTGGACGCCCACACCTAACTTATGCTCACGGATAGGAGAAAATGTGGAAATCAGAGGACAAATGGAGTCATTTCCAAGATCACAAAAAAAAACCAACGTATCCTCCTGCTCTGTATAGGCCTCACAAGTCAGCGTCCAGTAAAGATACGCATGTTTATATCTAATCATCAACGATTATCTAAAGTTTGCATCAGAGACCTCATTGGACCATTGAAGACCGGATAAAAAATTGCCTTTTCGATTGGTTATTGAGGTTCAGAAGAAAATAGGAAGACGGCAGCGTTATGTTATGGAGATGTTTTCCTGAGAAACTATTTCAGTTCCATAGTCATACGATTGTATAAAGGTAATTATCTGTTGTGACCGATCAGGTACATCCTCTTGTACTTAACTGTTACTTTCCCATATGGTACAGTTATGTGACAGCAGGATAATGCACGTTGCCAATATCGTTCGAGAATGATCACAGCTACTTCCCGGTGTTACCATGGCTACCGAATACACCCGATTTTAATTCCCTAGACCATCCGGGATTAAAGGAATCCAAAGATCCAGCTTTTGAATTTTGCACCAAGAATACTACAGGAAACAGTTCTGGGATGTAGTACAAAATACTTCTCGCGACGTTGAAAAGTCCAACGACCCATTATGAAGATAATTTAAATATTTTCATTAGTAGTGTAAATTTTCTGAAATGTAACGATAACGCGCTACTGTTAAATAAGATAAAACTAAACCGTACGAGTATATATCACCGAATGTCTTATGTTAACCAAGGCTTTTTTCTTTTCTTTTCTTGTAGACATCCAATGTAATCGTCGTAATGAAGAATACACCACTTGTGGTTCCAGCTGTCCTTACACCTGTGGAAACTACAAATTACCACCACAAGTGTGTATGGAAGTATGCAAGGTGGGATGTTTTTGCAAGTGCGGATACGTCAGAGACAGAAATGGAAATTGCATTGATCCTAGTGAATGTCCATAACCAACTTTTCTGCATCAAGAATTATAAGTTTAGTGTAAGCCAATTATACGAAAAATACTGTAATACATTTTGTGTAATAAAATAAAATTTCCTTTTAGCTCGTATTATTTAACATCAACTTTCTACAGTCACAAAGTGCAATTTCTGCTCAGTATCTTCAAGTTGCTTTCAGACAAACTGTTTCGTACTGCATGTAGAAAATTGTAGTAGCTGGCAGAAACTTAAAAAGAAGAAAATAAAAAGAGTTCTTTTTCTGTACCTTTAGCTCATTGTATTCCGAGATGTGATGCCTGCTTTAAAAACATTTCATATAAAATACTATGAGGGGATTTCCAAAATGTAGGCAGCACTTTTTTTTTCCTCGAGGATGTTCAACAATAGGAAGTTGAAATTATAAACCAAGAAATAAGTGAACATGCGCAACTTCTCCACAGAATCTCCATCATTGATGCACTTGTCTCAACGATAGATTAGTTTATCAGTACTACTACTAAAGAAGTCCGTGCCCACAACAGTAACCGACATCGCACCGCCTGATGAACTTCCTCATCCGTAGTGAAATGTCTTCTGGAAAGATCTTTGGGGGGGGGGGGACCAAATGGAAGTCTGAAGGCGCTAAGTCTGGGCTATAGGGTGGTGCCAGTTTTCCACCGATTACAGCGTCTGAAGGCGCTAAATCGTAGGGGATGTGGCAAAATATTCCAACGATTACAGCGCAACAACTCAAGAGTTGTGTGTGCAGTAGCATGGTCGTGCACCAAAATCATGCCTCTTTCCAGGAGTCAGTTGTTTGCGTCGAATGTTAGCTTTCAGTTTGTCCAACATTGCACTAGTAAAGCTCTGCACTGATTGTTCCTCCCTTCGGCAAGAAGTCCGCCAACAGAATGCCTTGGCGATCCCAGAACACTGTGGCTATGACTTTTCACAGATAGCTGGCCCAAGACTATTACCAATTATACATGGCCTCACGAATACAGGTGGCTGAGAAGCGCTGCCATCTTTTTACTGTCTGCAAATGGTGTGGGTTCTGCGGTCGTTTTTGAGTTTACGGACGAAAAATCTGAATTTCTGGGAGAAAAAAAAAACCGCTTGCCCATGACAGAGATCGACTAACTAGGGGATCGGCCGAAAAAAAAAATCTTAGTAAAATTCCTTTAATTTGTAGCTAGAATAGAACTTACAACACACATCTCTTTGAACGGTTTAGTGGCGTGAACAGCACACGCTGCTTTCACTGAGCTATATGGGTATGCACAATATCGTTA
Source organism: Typopeltis vanoorti (assembly GCF_054136105.1). Classification (NCBI taxonomy): domain Eukaryota; kingdom Metazoa; phylum Arthropoda; class Arachnida; order Uropygi; family Thelyphonidae; genus Typopeltis; species Typopeltis vanoorti. The sequence goes on from NC_143558.1 coordinate 111,233,874, forward strand.
TTGAAGGTAATACATCACAAAACAGTGTGGTTTTAAACACAAATGCCAGGAGACCGGAACAGGACGATACTGGAAACAAACATTCATCACTCTTTCTCATCGTCTATCACTTTTGGTATGGTTGGTATTTTTTGTACTAATTCTTTAAACCGAAGGAATAACAATGCTTTGTGTGGGATTTAACACTGAATGGATTGCATTGTCGTAAAGATACTTTTCAAAAATAAATTCATAAATTAAGAATAGACACTACGCATCATACGACTTATGACTGAGCATCTGCAGTGATCGCCAATACATGATAACCGTGATTTCCTCTGACCTGGCTCGGGCAAACGAAGTAGCTCAGTCCGCCCGAGCACTACTTCGTTCGCCTTGCATTTACAGTGGCCGTGATTCCCGAGAGCTATAGAGTATTCCCACCTTATGTGACCGCTAATTCATAAGTAGTATAGAAATAGAAGACACGACACAGCATAAATAAAAAAATGAATTTTAATTAGGAAAAGATTTTTCGAAAATTTTCTAGTGATTTTTTCGTTTTTCTTTGGGGGAGGGCGGGCCCCTCGCCTTCCCCCTGGGTGCGCCATTGATCTGTGACATCGAATAAATAAAACTTTTAATGCATTTCAAGCTTGTGGCAGATGTCAATACTTGATTGACCTTTTTTAATCTAATCACAATCATAAGAATGACTGTTACCCCCCCCCCCCCAACCAAAATAGACTACAAAGGATAGTCCATCTGAGAGCGATGGTGTCAGTGGTTATATTCTACTCATTTACTCTAAATTATGAACAACCAAACCTACACACCATCAAGTATGATAAAGCTGTGGAATTCATGAAAGAACGCTTGAACGTTAATTTTAATATTATTTAAATAATATGTATTCGAAAAAAAAAAGACTTAAAATTACTCCGATACTCATATCATATGACCGATATACAAGTAATTTTATTTTTACTTCGGTTCAAATGAGGTAGCGTCCTCTATGGCCACCATTTTCCCTGTAAATGTGATTACATGATTTTAATGATTGCTAAAAACATAAGAGCAGCATTTCAAGGGTCTATCTTACTGTTATGTTTGGATAATATCTCAGATGTCTATGGATGGCGTATCGCATATTCTTTGGTAAGCATTATTTACGTACGGAATTATATATACTCTTTATTAAGTACTGTTACACAGCCAACCTTCATTACCGCCTGTAGTTCAGCGTCCTTGAGTAGTTAACGTCGGCCATTAGGAAGGTGGACAGTTTCTAAGAGCATCCACTTGTTTTACTCTAAAACAATATTCAAAATATTTCATGTTCTATATTAACTTGTGCTTTATAAATCACTAAGTCTAGTGATACTAGCGTTAAGTATTACCGCTAGTATTACTAGTCAAAGAACAAACAGCAGAAGAAAAACCTCTGGAATTGGAAAAATCAACATCTTCTTCTTCTTCTTCCTTTCCAGGCTCATAGGCCAAGTGGCCTGTTCCGGACTCAATTCCATCTTTTTAAGGGTCTTCCTCTGCATAGAGTACCTTTTGGATGGTAATTTAGAATTTGTTTAGGTATTCTGGTTCTATTCATTTTCAGTATGTGTTCTTTCCATTTTTCTCTTTAGCAAATCACTGTTTCATGAAAAATCAACATAGAAACAAAATTAATTGGAAAACGGGTGCTGATCTCAGTTTTTTCAGTAAACCTTCAGTGGTAAACATTCAGTTAGACTTCTCACGGAGTTTATTACATAATACGCAATAAACTTAAATCGTGCTTTATTAAACATAGACCAATTTTTCAATCACTTTATACGCTCCGCACAATATTTACAATGTTTTTGAGTAAGAATTTTTAATTCCGACAGTTTGTATAGCTTCTCGGGTATAAACTGTCGATACAGGGTTTATATTTATGTAATAAACTTCGAGAGGGTATACATAAAAAATTACAACAGATGTTTCCAACAGGACGTTTTTGGCAATAATTTTCGAACTGATATCAATAATTCCTCAACAGTTAGGTAAAATGTAATTAAATTTGGTACTGGGGAGGTCAATAATAGTTTGCAATGCTTATTTCATTTTAAATGTTTTTTTTTTTTTTCAATTCAACTGTTTAAATTAAAAATTCTTACCCAAAAATATTGAGTGGAGCGTATAAAGGGATTGAAAAAGGTCTAAAAAAAGCACGATTTAATACTTATGACTGATTTTTTTTTTTACAATATTACCACCACTCACCAGATACACCCTCTGTCCAAAAAGAAACCGAACTTTTCGAAAATAGAAGAAACTAGTGGCGCCTCCGGTTGTATCTTTTTGTTATCGAAAGTAGCAGCCTTCATTGGTGTTCCGTCAACTGTTTATGACATTTGTTTCATTAGAAGCCGAGTTATAGTGCCAAGAGTGACAGTGTGCTTTGACGAACGGTCGGAAAATGAGTTTCAAACAGAGAGCTGCGATTGACTTTTGCTTAAAACTTGGTAAAAGTTTTACCGAAACTCATCAAATGCTTATCCCATACTCAAGTTTACGAGTGGTTTAAGCGATTTCAAAGGTGGTTGTGAGACGCATGAGGACGACGAAAAGCCGGGTCGTCCATAAACTGGACTGAGCGAAGTTAACATCCCAAAAGTGCGTGATTTTATCAAAGGAATCCCGAAATCGTCTGTGATATTGATTGAATATGAATTGGGGATTCCAAAATCAACTGTGCACAACATTTTGACCGAGAGCTTGGGCCTTCGTAAATTGAATTCGCGATTTGTTCCCCAGAAGTTGACCGACGACCAAAAAATGTATCGAATTGAACGCTGCAAGGACCTCATTAAAACCGCTCGTAAGGACTCAAACGTCTTTGAAATGATCGTTACTGGTGACCAAACGTGGTGTTTTGAGTATGAGCCCGAAACAAAGCGCCAGAGTGCTGAGTGGAGACCACCAGAAGAGGGGCATCCGAAAAAAAGTCGCTTGGAGAAGTAAAAAGTGAAGACGATGCTGATTTTTTCTACGATTCCAAGGGCATTATCCACAAATAATTCGAGCCGCCTGGCCAAACGGTCAATGGTAAGTTTTATCTCGAAGTTTTGAAACGATGGATAGCGAGAATTCGTCGCGTACGGCATGAATATCGTGACGACCGACCGTTCACCAAAACACACTGTTACTCTTGGCACTATAACTCGGCTTCTAATGAAACAAATGTCATAAACAGTTGACACAACACTAATGAAGGTTGCCGCTTTGGACAACAAAAAGATACATGTGGCCCCACTAGTTTCTTCTATTTTCGAAAAGTTCGGTTTCTTTTTGGACAGAGGATGTAGAATTGTTTGATCAGTGTAATTTTTCACGGACATGATATTTGTCATTTTTCAATATATTAATCGAAAGCTGCTTCAGGAGTTCAAAAATAGAAAGAACTCGTAGAAATCTGTTGATGGGTTCCTTGAACAGTTGAAAATCATTGCAGAAAGCAATGTTAGCAAGGCTGTTCTAAGGAGTAGAGATAGACGAAATGAATGATGAAACAAAACGATGGGTGCAATACGAATAAACTGTTCCAATTCAGACTGCCGTAAAAAAACGAATGATATTATAATACAAGAATGTGATTACGAAAAAACAGTGATTGCCTGCGTGCGATCATTTCCTTGCATGAAATGGAATGTCCGCGCGGTTAGCCTAGTGGCCATGCGCTTTGCAGCCATATGCCTGGGGAAGGAGTGTCCTAGGTTCGATTCCCGTCGACGATGCGAGGAGCTTAAGGATATTCCTCAGCCATAGCCAAGATAGCCGGTCTTGGACGTGGACAGCAGGGTTTTTTCCACCGGTTAATCTGGGATTTTTCATCCCCGCAAGCAGGCGAACCGGTCCAGTGAACATGCACGGATTACAGTCAGGAATACAGTCAGGAATACTGACCAGGCCATAGGTCTGATTCGTCAGCTATGCCGGTTCCGGAGCCCGGATAAAATTTGGGGGGACTGAGATGGTGCCGTACCTCCCCTTAAATGGGACTCATGGCCGCGTATCATCATCATATTATTATTATTATTATGAAATGGGATTCAAAGATAAAACACCAAGTCCTTATCCACACAAGGTGATCGTTTGATATGTTGTTTTTGTTGCGCATTCGATCCATTTCGTACCAAAAAAAAAAAAAAAAAAAGATTCGCATCTGGAAGACGCTTTTGTCTTTCACATGCGAAACTGAAATTAGAATTATAAAGGAATGAAAAAGAAATCGGGGTAGGTGGCTGATGCGACTGTTAAATACTCGCATAACTACGAGGGTGGTCTGAAAAGTTCTCGGCCTAACAATGAAACAACGAATTTATAATTTCAAAATTATTTTAATTTTTCAACATAATCTCCCTTAAGACTAATACATTTATTCTAGTGATGCTCCAGTGCCATTATCCCGTTCCTGTAGTGGTTCTCAATAAGATCTGCAAAATACCCCTCTATAGCTGCAATCCCCTCTTGATTCGAAGAAAAACGCTGACCAGCGAGGAAGAGTTTTAGTTTTGGGAAGAGATAGAAGTCAGAGTGAGCCTAAATATTTTCAAATCTGGGGAATAGGGTGGATGTTCCAGCAATTCATAGTGCAGATCCTTTAATTTCTCCATTGCCAAAACACCTTTGTGGGCAGGTGCATTGTCCTGATGAAAGATGATTTTTTTTCTTCTGCAAACCAGGCCTTTTCTCACGAATTTTTTCCTCTAGTCTGGTTAAAAGATTGGAATAATATTCTCCGATTATTGTTTTACCCTTTTCAAGAAAATTAATAAATAAAATGCCTTTAGCATCCCAAAACACCACTGCCATTACCTTTCCTTCCTGCTGAATGGAACCGACTTTGTCTTCTTTGGCACTGAACAACCGGCTTCTGTCCACTGTTTTGACTGCTGTTTGGATTCTGGTGTGTAATGGTGAATCCAAGTCTCATCCATACAATAAATCGACGCACAAAATAGCTTTATTCTTGTTAAAACGCTCAAGCACTGTTCAGAGATTTTCATGCGAGTGCGTTTTGGATCTGCTGTGAGCAAGCTCGGCACCCATCTTGCACATAGCTTTTCATTTGCAATTCTTCATCCAAATTTTCCTATACGTTCTTTTGAAATGCGTATGGTCTCAGCAATTTCACGCACTTTGACTCGCCGGTCATCCAATACCAAATCGTGCACTTGATCAATGATTTTTGGTGTTGTTACACATTTTGGACGTCCTTCACGTAGATCCTCTTCAAGGCTGGTACGGCCACCTTTAAACTCGGCAGCCCATTTCTTAATTGTCGGGAACGAAGGACAAGAGTGCCCATAAATTTTTATGAACTTCAAATGAATTTCTTTTGGCGTTAAACCTTCTTTTACAAAGAATTTTATAACTGCATGATACTCAAATTTTATCCATTTCAATTGATACAGACAACACTTTTGCTTCAGACAGCTGTATAAAACAAACTACTTGATAGAATGACTTTCAATTTCACATGGATGATTATGATAGATGTGTCAACTTAGAAAAAAAATCTTGCCGATAGTGTTGCCATCTATGGACGAAACGGAGAACTTTTCAGACCACCTTCGCATATACATTAGTCATAGTTAAGTGTTGTGGAATGTTTGCGTGTATACACGATCAACGAGTTACAGGTTGTATTTCACTAATTTCAACCATAGAATTAGAAAAATAGAATATCTTATTAAAGGAAATTAGAAATATTACCTACAGTTTAAGTATAATGGACAACAAACAACATGAAGTCGTCGTAATACAACATTTGTCTGTTACATTATTGAACTATGATTACCTCATCACTAACTTAGTGATTAAATAAGTGACTAAAAATAAATTTCCATATATAAGAATTATATTTAAAATTAATTGCTAATTAACACGAACCACCTTTGTTTAGAAGAAATTATTTGTATAAATTGTTTGTATTGGGAAAGTGAATGTAATGAGGACGTTTGAAGTTCTGATCAGTGATATGCCAATGACAATACATCAAGCAGTTTTCCAGATAAAGCAGGACCGGTGGAAGTATTTAGGCGCAGAGAATTGATTCGGTTGCATAAAACAGTATAACAGTTAATAATCGAAGAATTAGATCATTAGAAAGTTCAATTTAAAAAAGAAGAACACTAGTCTGAGAGAAGCTATAACTTAAGCCAATGTCCTAGTTTTGAAAGGGGGGTTACGGAAGATCTCTTATATTTGTCTCATCATCTTACAGCAATGAAACGTACTTTCTAATTTTTACTTTCCGAGTTTGAGTCTATTAAAATAATTTTATTTTTAATAACTTGCATCTTGCATACTTTGGACTACCCGCTGAAACACACACACACACACACACACAAAAGAAGTTTGCCTAATATAAAATTCATATTAGACAGGCTGACGGTAGGTGTCAGTATTTCACGATACGACTAGAAGGGCACGACTAGCAATATGGCTTTTATCGATTTCTTCGAAAATCGAGGATACATAAAATAAGTTTGTTAATTAATTAATTAATTAATTTTATTTTATTTATTTTTTTGCTTACAAATACATACTAAGCATCTCGTCAAATAGTCACCTATTAACAATTACCTATTAACCCTCGATGCATAATCCGTCAAATATGCAGAGCGCCATCTACCGCCACAAATAGTATTTTTTTCTGTAAATTCCAAGTGTTGTAGGACAGATTTGCCTGTATGCATTTAAGAGTAAGTTTGCGCGTGCACGTACGCACGCACGCACGCACGCACACACACACACACACACACACACACACACACACACACACACACACACACACACACACACACACACACACACACACACACACACACACACACACACACACACACACTTTCTGGTTTTATTCTTTTGAATCTATTTTTAAACACGATCTGATAGTTTCGGTATGTTCGGCGATTTTATTGTTATTATTTTCTATATTTCTCCTCAACTGTTTACCGAAATAAGTCATCAGCATCCACTAAACTAAATGATGCGTATCACTGAACTGTCATATCATTATATATTAAGTAATTTACTAAGTGAAGTAGAAGACTGAAATACATATTGTGGAAATAATGTAGCGAAACCAGGTCATAGACCTCAGTACATATTGGTTTTCAGAGCAAAAGTTTAAAAGATTCCATATGAACTATTTATAATAAAATATTAATAATCTTAATATTTAATAAATTTTACTTGTTTTTGTTATATGGAGATAATGAGAAATAGTACAGTATTACTTCTAACTTATTTTCTGCTGATAAATATTTGGCTAGCGACTCATCGGATTAAACTTAAAAATACTGCTACAATACGCTTTCCACAGTCTCTAAATGTTTTTGAGACGGTACATTGCACAAGCACTGCGTAAAAAATGCTTCACACCAAGTTTATTTTGTTTTGTTTTTTTAAAAAACGCGGCCACGAACAGTTAACTAGATTTTGATAAGCGATTTTTTTATTTTTATGTAACTGAGTTCAAATGTGAGTTTTTAACAGAATAACATCAACTCACGCTCTTTACTAAAATATCCAGTTATGTTCTTTATAACTAAATCTCCTTGATTTGAAAATAGTGCTAAACAGATTTAATATTATCAATAATTCACGTTATTTGAGAACGGAGGTGTCACTTAAATATTTTCAAGTATCTACAAAAATGAAGATACACCAGCGATTGTTTTATGTATTTATTTAATATTCAGAAATTTAATGTTCATCTAATTTATGGGAAAGAGAGAAGAATTAGTAATTTGTTCTCAAAACTTGAGAAAAAAAAAGAGAGTTAATATCAATAAAAATTAACCTGATTTCAAAAATTAGAGCTAGTTGCCTGCAATAATTTAAGTTTCTTAATGTTGTCTACGTTATACTCTCAATGTAATAATGTATCATTGCTCAAAAATGTACCAAAAAAAAACCCTTTCTTATCGACTTCTTATTCTCGATTTCAATTAACAGAAAGTCCTGTATTACTGTTGTTGGAATTTCATAATAAAATTTCGCAGCATAATACTGCCAACAACGAGGCGTATTGTATTGGAATAGCATTTCTCGTTTGATTTGGGGAAAAAAAAAATTAAAATGACAATGAGGCGTTTCGAATGTCGTGTTTATTGATCTCGGTAACCTGGATATATATAGACCGCAGGAAATAACAGGAACGATGGTAGAAAAAGAATAATAATAATATAGAAAAAGGATAGTGCGCACTCAAGTGCTATACTGTGCCCTTCACTATGCGCAACCTCGTCATCTATATTACCTAACTCTCGTTCAGTATGAGCGACCTTCAGTACTTTTCTTCAAACCTACGCAATTAGAGATTTCAAAAACTCCACTGAGTTTTTGAAAGCGCTCGTACTAATGTACTTAGATACATCACAGAATGAACAGAATAATACTTTAATTCCTTAGTTGACTTTGTAGTTGAGGGTTTATTATTATTATGTTAAGCCCATACACGAGAGGTTGGTTGATCAACCTATAGTACATTAGTACCCTGTATGGGTATTTATTAGGAAACAATCACATGACTAGCCAGGTGCTAGAAATGCTCTAAATAACTTTATTTAGTTATGAATGTATTTCATCACGCTAAACTAATTAGTGTTGTGCAGAAAGACAAAAGTTTCCTTCATTTTTAGTTGAACTGATTTTCACATTATTATTCTGCATCATTTCATTTATGAAATGACGTATTTTAATATTTTAGCATTCTGTTGCGTGAAAATATTGAAAAAAATTGCAGAGCTGTGAATAGGAATCATAATTTGCTTATTATAAAAAAAAATCGTAATACTCTTCAAATAAATAAAGTTTTGTAGGTTTGAAATATAATGTGCATCCCGTTTTCGTTGCACGTAAGATTAACTCAAATCAGGACAGAGTATTTATTTTCAATGATATGCTTCAGAAGTATTCTAGCAAGTTATGAAATGTAGCCTAATAATTGCCGATTGAGATTTGAGACAGTGATAAAGAGTATTTCCAGGAATTGCATATTTATAATGAGCAGACTAGTTAAAGAACAACCACACTAAAGAAAAATAACGTAAATTTGAAAAAAAAACGTGCTTTAATATTTGACAAAATTTATTTGCCAAACTCGAGTATCTGAATGGTAGTAGTCCTTGATTATTGAGCACAAAAAACTATATATATATATATATATATATGCAGCTGTCTGAGTTGTCTGTATCCCTTTGAGTATCGTGGAGTTATAAAATTCTTTGTAAAAGGAAGTTTAACACCAAAAGAAATTCATTCGAATTTCAAAAACGTTTGTGGGCACTCTTCTCCTTCGTTTTCGACAATTAAGAAATGGGCTGCCGAGTTTAAACGTACCAGCCTTAGTAATAAAATCTTTGATGATAGTGTAACTGTCTAAAGATATTTTGTTGTAGAGGAAGGTTATATGTTTTGGTCAGCTTTTCTACTGCTTAGCTGATATCATCCTATGTTGTTAAGTCATCGGTTACTTGTGACTGAGACATCCAATGGGTATTGCGAATGGTGAAACGGCTTTAAAAACTGTACCATTTATACGCATTAACTGAAACTCACATGTTATTCATGATTCGTTTTACACTTTGCAAAGAGAATTACAGTCAAGGCTAAAGCGCAATAATACATCTTAATATATCACGAAAACTGCTGAAACAGCTCATGTTAAAATTGTGTATTCATCCTGGGTTTTGCACGAACGATATCTTTAACCTAATGAGAAAGTTTGTTATTGAAATCTGAGAAAGCCGATATCAGTATTTGAAGCGGTACGGTAACTTCATATAATAAACGTTCGCTATGATAAAAACAACAGCATTTAATCAAAATAAGGAAGAATATATAATGATGTTCTGTGTGCTATGTTCTCATCTAAACGCTTTCATACATGGCAATGCATAATGTATTGCTCAAGAATGTATTAATCATAGTGTAATAAAAGAATATTTGTCATACTTGTTATTCACAAAATATGAGTAACTAGTATGACTACAGTTGAAAAAGGGCACACGTATTGTTATAAATCTCCGAATAGGTCATTTACAGTAAACTATATATAAGCAAATTATACTAACATCAGCTTATTTTTTCTCTACTTTTCATTCGATTTACTGAGCTTGTTTTGTAGTTACGTAAGTATAATTATACAGCACATATTCCATTGGATAGTTAGTTTAGTTTTGATTCCATTTGCGCCTTAAAATGTGTGATTACTTGAAAGACTAAAATGCATTTATAAAATATTTCAGGCAAATCTTCGCTGGGCAATGGTTGTCATTCTCGCCTTTATCGCTGTTGCATCGCTTTCTACCATGTACTCAGCTGAACCAAGTAAGTTTTTTTTTTTTTAAATCATAAATAGCATACATACATAACATGTAATGGGTACGAATTAAAAACTTATTAATTAGGTTTGGTTTAACGTGCAAAGAGAATAAACACTATGCACCCGAAGTAATATGTAGTTCACAAGAGTCGAACTTCTGTAAAAATGCTAAATCTCGTAAGGTAAGAAGAATTTCATTAGATGTCTTCCTAGAACTACTCACGTCCATAACGAGCTTTCCCTACATCCCAATTCTCGATCATGTTTTTCTTCCTTGATGCAAGGTATGAAAATCATAATAATCGAAATATTGTATGTTAGTCATTCTATTATTATGACCCTATATAACCCTACGTTTCTATTTCTATTGAAGAGTAGGGTATCTTGTATGTATTAATTCAAATGACGTGATGTGGAATGGAAAGGTGATTATTCAATTAATTTTTGTAAGCACGCACGCACATACACATATTTCTATAAAATTATAAAAAATAACGATCAACTACGTCATATGATACATGCAATCTTACTACAAAAGCTATAATAAGAAAAATTACATTTTTAAACACACGTCCTAAGCGATTTATAATTATGTTTTTGTCACAAAAATTTGAAACAGTTATACGTAATAAGCTATTCAGTTCTTTTTCACATAAAATTTTGAAGCAGATAAGATTTTAGTGTATAGTTTAAATTAATATAATGCACAAATTGCACAATTATTTTTTATTTATTTTTATACAGATTTTTTCTGCCGGGTTAAATGCTCCAATAGTCTATAATTTTTATTTTATCATTAATGGTAAAGTCAGGTAAAGTAATTAAACAGTTAACTCCATTTGACTTTACAAAAATGTTTTTGCTACTAGTAGAAATAATTTGCTGAACATTCTTTTACTACTGCGATCAGACCTTTTTTTGAAATCTTGATAGAATTTTCCTTTCATAAGGTCAATCTTATGTACTGTTCTAACCTTTGGTTTGTCGAAGTATGACCTTTTCTCCAGGATAAGTGTTTTGATCTCCACTTAGCGGTGCGCTTACGAGTTACATAGGTTCCTTCGTAAATAGCTGGCACCCCGGGTTCTAGTTAACGGCCGCTTGATAAGCAACATAAAACTTCACATATGCTTATTATACGAGGGGAGAAAGAACCTATCTCAAAACTTATCTCCATGTTTCATCAAATTGTAATACTTCGTTCTTTTTATTTTAGGATATATGATAAGACATGTCAATTCCTTCGTGGTGATTATCACCATTTTTCAGCACATCCTCGAACATTCTTTTTATTACCTTATTCATGAATTTGTAACGATGAGTAGAATTCTTAATATTAACACGCTATCAAAATATTTGACTTCGTAATGATTTCTGTTATTTTTTTGCATCGATGAAAAAAATACAATAAAGAAAAGCATTTTTTATGATATCACGCTAACAAGGAATATTTTCTCTTCTTATAGTGTGTCAGTGTCCTCAAGCTGAAGAACGTTGGGACGATTGTGGTACAGCCTGTCCTTTGACATGCTGTAATTACACTAATCCGCAACCTTGCACGTTGCAATGCGTGCCAGGATGTTTCTGCAATGAAGGATTGGTCAGAGACGAGTGTGGGAATTGCATTTCTCCTTCGCAGTGTCCAAAATAAACAAATTCAAATATCTTTTATAATTATTTAAAAATCATGTTTTAATGTACTAAAACAATGCATTATATTTTAACAGAATTAACTACGTATTTCTTTATGTGAAATATTTGTACAATGATTTGAAATAAATTTTTTCTGAAAAATATTTGAAATTCATGCAAATAATTATAGTCATAGACTGGAAATTAAAACTGCACTGAACCTTAGTACAAAGACCATAGACTTCAAATATAAAGTGCGTAACATAGTATATAGCATTCATAGCAGAGTACAGTTTAAATTCATCCTCATGGATTCGATTGATCTTTGCCACAAATAATCGATTGGTGACACACTAACTTTATAGGCTGGCGATACTTAACTACAAAGTGGCGTCATCTTCAAAAAGGCCAAACACAAAATTTGATGACAAATAGTTTGAGACTATAGAAATGATGAAACTTTTCATCTCATAATGATCGAATCACTTCTAACTCCCCATCCCCCACTGGACTATGGACTATTTAAAAAAGTGGCCAGTAGCACACATCCAAATATTTCAACTCATCGCGGCATATTTCGGCACAGATAGTAAACCCAGCAGACAACTTCTTCCCGGTCTGTGAGGTTCACACAAATAATTCGGGACAAACTCTCTGTGAGTGCATCTGATGTAATTGCACTTCTAGACACGCAATTTACAACCAAAAGATACTAGTTGTAGTGGTGGTGGAGGTGGGCGGTAGATGGCGTTCATGGAGATGATTCGTAATAGATGTTCGGTGTAGTGGTTGAGAAAGTTGTATAAATTGAGACAGTTGTAGGTGTCCTCCCGCGATGAGTCTTCGGACTCTTTGGAGGTGTCAGGAATAATAATAATAATAATAATAATAATATACTGTATACATATACTTCTTCAGACTTATTGTGCACAATAACTAAAAGATTGCAGGTTTCTATTTTTTAAAAAGAATACAAGGGAACCTATACTAACGAACTTTCATGATACGAACAATTCCTACTTACGAACACCGCAGGAGCTAATAATTTGCGACCCCAATTCATTTAATGAACATAGAACCTCACGCCGACGAACATTTTACGATGCCCAAAGTTCACCCATACATTAATAAGGTTAACAATATATCTCATAAAAAAATAAATTCAGTTTATGAACGTTCAACTTACGAATACGTTTCAAGAAACGCATTATGTTCGTAAGTTGGGATTCTCCTGTATTACAGTATTTATTAAATTTTGCGATTCCCTTTAACAAGTTAAGTAGGTTTAACTCTCTCTCTCTCTCTCTCTCTTTCTCTCTCTCGTGACTTTTCTAAAGTTAAATAAGATTTGATCTCCGATCTGATCACCGGCTACATCGAAATAAGCCTGATAACAGAAAAGTGAAAGGTACTTTTTAAAAAATTTTAAGTCTGGGCACTGTCCAGCATTTTCTCTAATACTTTTTTGCCATTTCTCCGGAGACCGACCGTATTTTTTAATTCGATTTCTTCCTCTGCAATAAACTTTGCTACACTAATCATTGCTTCGAGGTTCTCGACAATAGAATAACAAAGAAAACAATTAAACGATGTCTGTCCCCCCCCACCCCCCACACCCTATTAAGTACTAAACGTAGATCATCGTCTCTTGGCAATCTAAATAAAATAACAAAATGTATTTTTTTTCATTGCAGGCTACATTAATATCAACCATCACCGGGACAGGCGATTATATTCCCCACTTAACTTTGCTTTCCTAGATGCTTTAACCATTTATATTGTTCACTGCTCTTTGTAATTAAAAAAATCCTCCTCACGTCTCCGACAGGAATCGAACCTAGGACACTCCTTTCCCAGGCGTATTGTTGCAAAGCGGACTGTCAAAGAATACCGGTTCAAAATCTCAACTCATCTAATACATATATCCCTAAAGAATTACTATTAGACAGGGAGTGTAATTATGACCACAATCTACATAAAAAGCATGGAGTTATTTCTTGCCGATGAATTAAACTTGCTTCAGGAAAGTAACCTGAACTTATATTTTCATTCGAATCTGCACTTGCCGAATCTAACTTTAAAACAAGTCTGTAAATAGGGGAAATGTGTGCAGAAACTTCAGTGACAGTAAGAATACAAGTATTTTAGTTGTAAATAGATGCAATTGCCAATGGGTTTACTTGGGTGTGGTGATGGTGGAGGGGAGGAATACAGGAAAATTCAAGTGCAAGCGTAAAATAACTGCAGAAACTGAAAACTTAGAATTATCTGAAATTCATACGTTAAACACCTATGACTGAAATGAGCGAACAGGGCCTGAGAATAATCAACCAAAAACACAAGGAGCGCTTGTTGATAGAAACTGATCTCCATTTGCAATCAGTGAGACAGAATATTTCTTAGTACAATTGCATCATTATATTCATGACCAGTGCTTTGTTTCTGGACGGGAAGGTACGGCGTACTAGCAGCTTTATTAATAATGACGCACGTATTTATTATCAGTTTAACTTTCAGCTTTTCTAGTTAGCGAAAAATGCGTACCACCACCTATTGTTTGACGGTAAAACGTAGCTATTTATGACTAATAAGAAGTCTCGGTTATTTTACTAAACGGCATGTCCCTTACTTAATCAGTACTCATTCAGTTTTTACATATGAAACCAAAAATGCTTCATATGTAAAAATGACGAATTGCATGTTTATTTTTTCGATGAATTGCATTTTCGACGAATTGTCATTTGATGAATTGTTCATTCTATGAATTGCTTTTTAGATAAACAGTCTTTCTATTAACTGTTTTTCGATAAATTTTCATGGAACCCAACTAACTTTGTCTTGAGCTTGCGTAGCGCAGTCTGTATAGACGAAGCCTATTGGTTGGAAAGACGCGAATTCGATTCCCCTCAGTGACTTGAGGAACTTTATCTGGTCTCTTTCGACTGAAGGTGAGTTAGCGGTTTCATATGGAGATAAGGAGTTTTTTCGGCAGGAAACTCGAGTTTTTCGTACCCTAGAACAGGCAAACCTGCCCCTTTAACACACACACACACACACACACACACACACACACACACACACACGGTTTACAGTCAGGAATACTTAAGACCCAGCCATAGGCTTGATTCGTCAGCTATGCCAGTCCCGAGCCCGTATAAAATAGGAGGAATTGAGATGGTGCCGTACCTCCCCGTAAAAGGGACTCACAGCCGTTGTATCATCATACGAAATAAATAAATAATATGAAACATTTTTCATGATGTAAGTTATATTTTTTTACATAAAATACCTGAAAATACCAATGGAATAAATTGCCAAAATCGGTTGAAGCAGGGTGTGTGTGTGTGTGTGTGCGTGCGTGCGGTGGTTTTATTTTCTTCCCTCTCCTTTACAATCCCCCCCCCCTATGGTTTTGGTTCAGGTTGTTATGTTGGACCTTTTGGTTTAGGTCCAACATAAAATTTCGTTTATGTTGGACCTAAACAACATAAACGAATACCCGTATTCCAAATCTTCTAAATTTCTTAAACGATGTGATCGATATAGATTAATGCAGAGAAAGGAAACTCATGCAATTCCTGACACCCTGCATTTTATTTTAATTGTGCTTGATTTTTGCACAACTTGAATTTTCCTCGTGACCTTGGTGGATAAAAAGGCGTTAATTATTTTCCTTATTTTAATACGCGATATAAAAGTACAATATCAAAAATGCTGTGATTTTCATTAGCGGTTTAATTTCTCATTAGCCGTCTTTCCTCCCAACGTAACTATACGATTGTACAACACCGTTTCTACACACAACTGCTAATTTAAGTAATTTAATATCTTTAACGTACTAGTTGTATATTCGTACACAGCATAATTTCAATATTATGATAAAAATCTTTGAATAACATCAACACCATTAGATAAGCATGGATAGAGCAGTGTCGGATGCAACATTTTGAACTCGTTCATAATGTCTGAACTTCTGTATTATTTTTTCAATGCAGATTTTATCGGAACAGTTGACTTCTTGAGAAATCTCTTCTCCCCCACCACACTCCTTTCTTCCTATATAACTTTCGATGCTGTCAAAAACTGGTTCGGAAGAATTTAGATCACAATTTGGCGTAGCCAAACGAATTGTGGAGCTTAGTTTCATTCAAAGGAGAGGCAAGAATTGTTACTTTTTCTGGAGAGAAAACGACCGAGGTTATCGTAGATATAATGCAATGACACTGAGCGTTTTTCGTTCTATATCACTGCTTTACGAGAAAAGCATAAAATGAAATTCCATAGTATGATACCCTTCTCTCGACTTACCTGTTATGTGAAATATTACTTCGTACCTCCAAAGACAATACCTGAAGAATTATTCAGATGAAAACTAACCCAAAAAATAGTAATTTTACGAGAAGCTACCATTTGGGGCGTTCATCTAATTGCGAAGGGTACAAAGCGATCTAAAATGTATCAAAAATGTATGTCTCCTGTCTCATGACTTCATAACCATATTTGGTATCTATTAGCATCGACAAACTCAGCGGATGGTTTAAGTTGCATTGCATTTTTAATGCAGAAACCAGGAAATAAAAGTTTTTATTTATATTTTATATTATATTTTATCACAGCATGACTAATTAGGGAAGTTAGCAATAAGTTTTTTTTAATGAACTATTTACTAAACTCAAATTATATGATACGTGTCATCACAAAGGATACATACATACATAGTTTATTCACAATACGATATAATGTGAAAAGGGAAACGAGATTTATATTAAAAATTAAATATTGCACATTATGGTCTACCAAGTCTCTCTATCTTGAGCTAGCTGGTAGATGTCAGATGGAGTTTTGCAGTTCGGCATACTGATGGTTTCACATATGTATTCCCAAAATTGTTTGCATAGTATTCCTCTACAGCGTTTGATAACTTCTAGTTTGTCAGGATGAGGGATTCCAAAAAGGGCGAGACTTTAGGATGTCTGAGTTGATGCCCAAGCCACCTGAGTTGTAGTTTTTTTACTATATTGACAAGTGGGTCTTGCTTAGCCAGATTTAGCACAGCACAGTTAGTGACGCAGTACATCCAGGTGTATCCAAGGATCAGTCTGAGACATGTGGTTCCAAAGGAGTTAATTAGAATTGTAGTTTTTTTGTGCTTTTTGTCCAGGGTTGAGAACCATGCAAGAAGATGGATCCACTGGTAGCATGCTATAGTCTTAATTTTGTCTTTAATGATATTAATGATGATTTCCAGATGGGGCGGAGTTTGTTATGGACGACTAGAGCACCTGTTTACGTTTACTAATATCATTTTCTGCATTGCTGATGTACGATCCAAGGTTTTGAAAGTCCTTTACTCTTTCTAAGGGTTTATTGTTGATATGAAGTACCGGTATTAAGTTTTCACAACCTATTGAGAATACTTTGGACTTTGGATGTTGATCTGCAGACCAATAAGATTATCCTGTGCCTCTAGTAGATTGAGATGTTTTTGTGCATTTGTTGATTCTGTATCAATAAATACAACATCGTCAGCAAAGCTAAGATCAGTTACAAAGGATACGAGTAATAAAATAAACATTGCAGTGAAAATAATGCAAAATAACAATGTCATCTATATATTCCTTCCAGGTAAAGGATGAAGTATTGTCATAGTAACTCATGCCACTGTTATGACAAATTAGTAATAATTTTAACATTTAATAAGTAAAATCTTGCGTGTTATATGCTGGTAAAACAATCAGTAGAATATTTGCGATTTCAATTTCTGTTCAAAAGTATTTGGCTATCAAATCATTGAAATGAACTTTATATTATCATTACAAATCAACCACCTTTGAAACTCCCTCGTTTTCCTTTTCTACCTACACTGACAGTGTTTCTATGCGTGAGTACTTTTATACTTTCTTCTTTTTTATATAGTTCCTTCTCGTACCAGCATTCTGTAATCTTCCTGAATGCTTTTGAACTTACAGCAGCAACTGTGTGAAGAATGGTTCACAGCACTATTTCGCTTGTTACATTTTCAAATACGGTCAGCAAAACTTAAGTTACTCCATATTATACATTTTAACTACTAAACGAATGACTAAATGTCACTTTATACTATGTATTTTATATTATTTTATATATTTTATATTTTTATATATTTATCACTTTATATATTTTATGCGAGGTATTTAAAACATTACAAATTACCTACACGGTTAACTTTGTTTATGTATGTTTAAGTATAAGATATATGTTTTTTTTGTATGTCTAAGTATAATTTAACATCGATCTATTATATCTAATAGAAAAATAACTTTTGCCAGTTCTAGTTTTCCGTACATTATTGAACTGAATAATATACTCATTCACAGTGTACAAGAGTAATGCCTTAATATTCTATTAGGATACATCCATATGATTAATCTACTTCCATTTATGGAAATACTATAAATAAATATTGTTATTTAAGCACAATATATTTCGACAAATTAAACTAATTAGTCATTCTTAGCCAATTACTTTTTTCGCTGGATTTTGAGATGAAAACAGATTTCCAAACTGCATTAGTAACTTGTATTAAATCAAATGATGTATATTAATATTCCAGTACATGAAATAACATGAGCGGGAGGGCTTCATCATAAGCTGTTGCAAAATGGGCAAATATCATTATCCTTACACGTGTCGCCTCTCGTGCAACTCAGACAGTCATGGGTTGTCTTTTCAGTACTTTGTCACGAGTATTATGATGGTATTAACTTGTGAATGTTTGTATGTTGGAAATATCATATGCAATTTATTTTCGTTGTATGGAAGGATGATTTATTAATACAGCGTTTACTCCTTTTCCGTGTTATCGTGTATTATAAAAAAGTATTATAAAGTTATAAAATATGGTATCTGAAATACAATCAGCTTAATGGCCGATTGTATTTGAGATACGTCATGCAGTGTCTAGGAGCTGTCTTTATTATTATTGCCTACCCACACAATGTCTATCGTACCTCTGCTTGAACTCGCAGAACGAAAAAGCATTGTGACACATTGCAACCCGATTCAGCTCGTTCAACACTGACCAAACGAATAATGTAATCTCTTGATAATCGATTATATAAAACCCTTTTAATAACGTAAACATTTCTATCATGTCCCCTCTTTTTCGAAGAGCAACCAACTTCTGAAACCTAAAAAGCCTTACTTTTTCGTCATAAGAAGCATCTCGCAGACCACCATCATATTAGCCATTTGCCTTTGGATCCTCTCCACCTCGATCTCATTTCCAAGAAACCCAGATGTTGCTGCATCAAGCCTCAGGAAGAATAATAGGAAGGATAATTCTTCCTTATATCACTGGTTAGTATGTTCTTCAGTATCAATGTAATCCCACGAGCTGCCATGGCAGTACGCTCTCTGAATTTTAACTCTATACCCAAACATCCCTAAATCCCTAGCTTCGTCAATTTCTTGGAGTATAATTCCATCACACGAGTTGTGATGGAACTATACTCCAAAACTACGAGTTGTGGTGCACAACCCGCAGACTTTTCATACCAAAATGACTAACTTTACACTTTCCATATTAAATTGGTACTCACAAATAGGTTGACGGAATGGGAAAAAATATTATCAGCAAGTGTGCTACATTGCCCGCTAACTATTATCGTACCATATCACCAGTAAATAAGTGAATATTTCCCTTCAGATAATTTCCCACATCGTTTATATATACTTATAAACACAATAGCAGTCCAACCACAGATAAGGCTCGTCACCTGCTTTCTCTTGGATTTCGCTCTTCCATATATTACTAACTATATCTTAACTATATTCTTATCCATCTATCCATTACACTTTTGTATCAGGACATCAGCCATCCCCAGCTTTACATTTCTGTCTGCTTAATATTTTCGTGTGGTATCCTGTCAGACACCTTTACAAAATGCAACAAGTAACTATCAGTGTACCGCAAAGCCATTCCTGTAGCCAACTAAGTCGTCACTATTAAAAAAGTTAGTAAATTACTGAGACATGGAGATCAGCATTCATTTTAGAAATTATGGATTTTACAACCGTGTTATAAATAACTCTTTTAATATCCCTACGTTTCGATCTTCATATTAAGATCATCATCTGGAGCATATACAAATATACAGGACAAGCTAAGTTACATTACATACAGTAAGCTAGAGAAACAATGAATTGATCACAAGTTATTCTACTGGCATGACCTCTAGTGAAAAAATGAAGATCGAAACGTCGGGATATTAAAAGATTTATTTATAACACGGTTGTAAAGTCCATAATTTCTAAAATGAATACTAAGATATGACTGCACTATCTTCATAAAATTACTCTCCATTGAGAATCATTCTTATCCATCCATCCCTGAACTCTGTCTTTCCTAGCTTTCCCAATATATTTACCATAATTCCATATACATGCGGACACTGTTCTTTTAATTGGGTACAGTACCACAGTCTTGGCCCCCTTTTATGCAACGGAAACCATTTTGTCTTCCACTCCTTTGGGAATTTACTGGAGTTGAAAATCTAATTTTAACAGCCTAGTCAGAGGCCATGAAGTTCATTTGCACATTATCGTAATACGCAAGCTGATATCCCATTTAATCTTAGTGCCGTATTTGCATTTGAGATTCTGCAGTTTCTCAAGTAGTTCCAATTCATCAACCTATATTTTTACATCAATTCCTCTCAGAGCAATATCCTCACTTAGATGTTAGATCCTTGCAACGTGATCACTCAGTACTCAATTATTTTGTCTTCTGTTACATCATTATCATCAACACTGTTTAAAGTTATCCTTCTATTCCCCATTCTTCTTTTTACTTGCCACATAGCATAGGCAAAGAGTTTGGATTTTCTTTGGCCGTCGACTAACTTCTGCCAATCTGATTTTTGCGATTTTCCTTACCATATCAACTGTAAAGATGAATTATAAAGATGCGGTTAAATTATAATGATTGTTAAAAAGGATCAAATTAAAGAAAATAATTTACTAATGCTGAAGAAACCTTCTCGTTTGGCCATATCCATCTACAGAACTTACAGGTTTGAATCGGCAGCCTATCCAGATGAATAAATTAACCGTGTCTCTGCGTAGCTTTCTTGGTGGCTTGCTTATAGTTTGATAAGCATTTGAGATGGTAAAGTTAATGCATTGTCATCATCTTCAGTAAATCATTCATAGGATGGATGATCCGACATACTCGCTTTATACAAGATAGAGGAAAACTATAAAGAAAGAAAAATATATCGAACTATCCATATAGAATCGAAAACAATCGCCTTTCAGTGAAATTCGCATACATAGAAATTTGATAGTTTATAAACGTTTTTTGTTTGCCAAATGAACTAGTGACATTAATGGGTGTTTTAATTACCGTGGTCACCTCTTAGAGAAAGCTGAAAAAACCCTGCAGATTCTTAGTTAAAATATTTCGTAAACTTTCATCCATTCTAGTCAAAAGAATGGATAAAAGCCTCCATATTGGTAGTTTGAATCTCACTGTTTTAGATATTTATAAACTTTTCTATATAAACGTAAGAGACGGTTTATGCAAAATGCAATAGCTGGAGTTCCACGGTATTTCCAACTGTAAAATATGATTTTCTAATGATATAAAATTCACTTAAATCAAAACGCAAGAGAGGAAAATTGTTAGGTATCTTACAAGATGGTATTTCGTAAGTTCCTTCTTACCTTTTCTCCCAAAATAACTAATACTGAATATTAAATTAACAAATTATTAATACATACATTCCATTATATGTATTTTTAAATCAGAAATTATGCAGAAGATAAATTTTCGCACGAATGAAAACATTAATGCTATATGAAAATCTTGAAATCCGTCAGCTTTTCACTTGAGAGCTGCTAACATCACATAGTCGAACTAAAGCATATCGGCTACTTCTTGATCTTCCAATGATAAGTCAGATCGTTCTAACACAAATCCCTATGCGATCCCGATCAGAACGATTCGGTATGTCTTGGAATCCTCATTTCTAATCTGATCACGTACATAATTTCGCAGATAAATCTGGGATTACAGATAAGTTCTCCAACTTCTTTTCTCCAAAGAGATGCTTTTTTTTATCTTGTGGAAACTATTCAAAACTTTCAACAAAGAAATCATTTGGAACGTATTCTACATTTTTTTCTCGAAAAGTTAGCAAACGACACAATATTGATGTTTTGGTCACATATCCAGCTGTACTGAATTCTAAAAAGAAAAGCAGACTGGAAGTTAATATGACGCTTTGCAGAACAAATATTCGCTTCAGATACTGCCGACAGAATATTACCTATTCTGCAGTCAATACCTAAAGTTAATATTCAACATCTAGATTCGAATTTGGGACACGGCAACTCCTCGCTCCATAGGACTTATTTCCAGTTTACAAGAACGAATCATGGCGGATAACATACTTTAAATTCGGCGTGTTTGTTTATATGGAATTTGTGAGGTAGGGCTCTAGCAGAAATAACACGGTATTATAGATTATTACACAGTGAAAAATCTTATAGATCAAAGAAACATCCTTCACACTCCAGAATTGTAATACCCCATTTAAATAATAATGCCTTCCAGGGGGTTTTTCTGTACAGGTGACTGCGCCATCTTGACTTATTTTTCCATTCCTATATTGATGTCATTCTGGGCTGGTACAAGTGTTTCCACTCACCTGCCGCTGTTGACATGCAATTTATACACATAATAAAAGAATGGAAATGTTAGTTTTTACCAGAGACCTCTTGCCACTTGCACTCACCACCCTCAAAAATCAATAACTTCTTCTTGCACACCTATTTAAGAAAAATCTAGCTCTCACTCTTTTCTTCACAGCATTCATTATTAACTTTTATTGATACCTGTTAGCGCTCTTCCCACCCTTTATGAAATCAAAATTTGTAGCTTTTTTGAGATCTTATATGATCTTCTCAAAAGTTTGTAGGTCTATATCATATCACTCTTTATTCTCCTTTTTTCTGGTCTGCAGTCCACAAATTCTCAAACTGTTCTCATAACCGATATCCTACACTTCCGATATTATCTAACACTTTCCCTTGCACTCTTCACTGTATCTACATTACCTCAGAAATCAGGAAACCCGATATGCACATAATAGTTCAGGTGAAGTCACAGTAAGGCCTTGTAGATCTATATTGACGTATTTATCCTTACATGTCAATATCCGTTTCAACATTGCGGTTAACCTCTGAAATGTAGTTACAAGCTTTTGCATATGCATATACTTCAACTTCCTAACTACTAAAACTCTAAAGATCCTTATACTCAGTTTCTTCTAGCTTAATGTAACCAATGTAATACTCTGTTGGATATCTCATACCACGGGATATAAATTTACATTTATTAACATGTAATGTTAGTAAGGGCTGTCAAAATTGAGAGCCACTTTCATATGATCACAATTGTTGCAGCTTATTCAAAGCATTCTGCAAATTATGCTCGTCGGTCCCATTCTTGATTATCCTGCATCATCAGCAAAAGTTGTACCTCTCCTTACAAATCCTTCATAGTGTCATCAATGTTAAGACTGGGTATCAATGGAAGGCGTGATCCCTTGAGGTACACCACTAGTCATCTTAAGTCTTGTACGCTCGCACTCCTACACACTTTCTGATAGCTGTAAGCCACCTTCTAACCCTCGCTAATCGTTTATAATCCTATCCCATGCCTTTCAGCATATGAAACAGTTTTCCATACTTTATCGTATCGAGTGCCTTAGAGGCGTCTAAACTCATTGTGTATCCATCCTACTTGTCTCATTCATAACATTATAAAATGTGAGCAAGTTGTTCAACGAGGTTCCACACCTATGGAATTTTCCCTCAAATTATGCAGCCAGGTCAACTGTTCCAATTCAACTTAAAACTTAGCATCCATTTTGATATCCCATTGGCTATTGTCAAACTGTTATTCAGATTACGCAATATATCTGTCCTTATTTAATGTATAATATAATGTGCGCGGCTGTTTGCGAATATCTGTCAATTTTTTTCAGCGTATTGATTTTGGTTTTTGCATAAACTGTATTTTACATAACGAGGCATCCTATTCGTATAATATCGAGGAAAGTATGTATTAGTAAAGATGCGGTTTAAAGATATTTTCTGTATATTTTAAAAGTGTTGGTTTCAACAAATTAAGGTAGAAAAATCTAAAATGAGCAACTTCATGCTCTGTTCGCATAGAAAGACTTTCACGCATGCAAACGAGTACTGCATATTGCCCAACAGTAACATCACAGCACCAGCAGAATAATTGACAAATCCGATAGTCGATAAGCGCATGCGTAATGTTATAAATACCTCTAGAGGTCGTTTATAGTCAAGTATATATAATCACATTAGATTAATATATGTTCAAAATATTTACCTCTTGTTTAATCTCCTTACTCAGCTTTCGTTGAATTTTTTGAAAGTAAGTAATGATTTTTTATTTTTAGGTATATGAGTTAACACATTTTACGCTTAGTAAAACATAACGAAGTTCATCTTTATGCTTTAAATTTTGATTCTATATATACCATGAAATGGTAGTTTTCTGCGTTTTGAAATTAGCTTCTTGTACATAAATTATATGCCCGCTTTTGGATTATAATGATAGGTTGATCTAACCCATTCCCAAACCCTGATTCGGTAGATTTGAACAGAATTAGGTAATTTTTTAAATGAACAATAATTCGATTTTATTGTGCGCTTTCTTTGATAGCTGGCTGAATCCAGTTGTCAGTAGAGGTAATAAGAATTCATCTGAGAGGAGAAATTCGAATGTTAATGCTTGTTGGATATGTTTAAACAAGAGCGCATAAGCGTAAAATATCCAGTGTGCAGAACTCCGTCATTGATAGTAAAAACCTCATTCTAAGTTTACTTTCGATTGTAGAAATTATTTTAATGACTTAAGTACATGGACTTTATAAAATTAAAATATCTTTATATTGTAGCCAAATCTTCGACTCGCAATGTATGCCATTCTTGATTTTGTTGCTGTTGCTTCGCTTTTCACTTCCTGCTGGGCTGAACCAAGTAAGTGATTTTAGAATTCTAAGAAATATATGCATAGTGCAGTTAGTGAATAGAAATTAGAAACTGGTTATGTGGGCATTGAGATTAACGTGCAGTCAAAAATCTGTGAAGTAATATGGATTCCTCAAGAATCCATATTACTTCATAAAATTATTCCTGCAAAAACCTGAAGATTAAATTGTCCTTATATCTCTAATAGCTTGGAAATATATTTGTTTTAATTTCAAATTAGTTAATTTCAAATATCTTCCTTTTCACTTTAACGTTTCTGTTATATCCAGATATTTCTTAAACTTCTTTTAGTATTCGGTTCGACTTTAACACTTTCAATATATTTAAAATGAAGCATTCTGTGTAATTAGTTTTAGAGAAAGGAAACTCAAGTGAATTTTTACGGGAAAAAAACTGCGTCATTATTGGTTTTAGATTTTTCGTGTTCGGAGATTCAGTCACATATTTGCAATATTAATTATTGAGTCAAATAGTTTCACATCCATGTTCGATTTATGTGCTAACTTCCTATCTTCAGTTTAAATTATTTCTCATTATCTGAGTCGCATTTCTCGCGTGCATTTTAATTATTCCTTTCGTAAAGCGTTTAATATTTTAAATATCTTCCGTTTCTTTATGTAATCTTCTAATCTTTACAAAAATCTTGACTCTGAGCATTGTTCCTTCTCCACAAGAAGTGAGAACTCATTGAAGAGGTGCAGTACATTCTATAGGCTATTATGATGTTGATGATTTCATGGGAAATTTGTTTCTTAGTAGAAGCTTGCTGTATTTAGCATCTTCTAAAATCGCAAGCAAGAATTTCGATCTCTACATGCTACCGAGCATAATGGTTGTATAATTTTCTACATGCATTTATGCCAAGTATTCCAAGTTGTAATTAGTGTTCACATAACAACTAGAAAAACTAACAAAAATTTTAGATATGCCTCACTAAAGGGATTCATTTAGTTATGTTCCTCACATTTGTTATTTATCTTAGTGATAAATAAAAAGTATTATAAAGAAGTATTCCTCTTTGGAAGCATTTTAATCAGAGTAATAAATCTATTTTGTAGAAGATAATAATCTTTGTAAATAAAACATTAAAAATTACAAATATCGAAGAATATTTCTGATATTATCACTGACAATGGACTTTTCTCTTCTTGTAGCATGTCAGTGTCCTCTTCCTGAACAAAAGTACAACGAATGTGGTACAGCCTGTCCTTTGACATGCGACAACTACAACCAGACTATACCGTGCGTGGACGTTTGCGTTCCAGGATGTTTCTGCATGAAGGGATTTGTTAAAGACAAGTGCGGGAATTGCATCTGCCCTTCTCAATGCCCAAAATAAACATGAAATCAACTATTTATTAATTATCAAAATAAATAATTATTAGGCTGTTTCAGGGTGTGCATTTTAACAGAATTAAATATTTATTCATGGTGTGAAATCTACACTTGTACTATATTTTAAAATAAAATATTTTCAGGAAACTTTTGGAATTCATGTGAATGTTTGGAAATCATCTGAAAATACGAAACAGCACAGAGCTGCTAAGGTGCGAATATTATGAATGAAAAACACACAACACACACACAATACACTTAGATAAAATCTGCTTGGATTCTAAAGTCCATACCTGGTTTACAGAATAGCTATGCCAATAATGAAAAAAATAAAAAATAAATGTAAAATTTCATGAAAGTTCCGATATTATTTTTAAGATAAGCGCAACTTGTGCAGATACTAATTCAGGTCACATATTATTCGTCATAGGTTCCAACTTGAACTATGCCACAATGTGGGATAGCTCCTTAGAATCCAAGCAAGATCAAACATTCTTCGTCTGTGAATTGCAA
This sequence comes from Typopeltis vanoorti, assembly GCF_054136105.1. NCBI lineage: Eukaryota > Metazoa > Arthropoda > Arachnida > Uropygi > Thelyphonidae > Typopeltis > Typopeltis vanoorti. Next base: position 111,260,782 of record NC_143558.1, read on the forward strand.
TGAAAAGGAGATATTACTAACCTTCTAATAGGCGACGTCATATTACACACGATAAAACTATACGGAGTGTTCCTGTATATAAAATCACGACAATGCCACAGGTGGGTTATGTAGGCTAAATTAAATTACTCCTATCAGATTTGTATCACAATTCTAGCAGATTAAGATAATCCACACTACCGATTTCGAATAGTGTTTCGAAGGGATATTCAGTACAATTCAGCCATCTTCTGCTTTCTGTCAGTGATAGTGATAACATTCTCTTATATAAGTCGAGCATAAACTTAAATAAAAATGCTGGCGAACATTCACGCTCGCATATATACTGGAAGGTTTTCAGGAACAGGATAATCTAAACTTCAAGTTCCTGAAAATTAAGCTTCAAATATTCCGAGCTTTTCTAAATCTGAATATAATCAAAACGAGAATTGCAATTACAAAAGGTAACTCGTTCAAGGATTATTCACAGACGTTAAATATTAATGGAATCAATTATCACTTTCATTCTGGCCGATGATTCCGTCAAATTGTTGGCAAGCAACATTCATTATGTATATGGGGGAAAAGGCTTGCGATTCTGTATATTCTGATGCTTATTTCAAGAAAGTACTTAACATATTCTTTGTTTAGTGATAAATAGGATTGTTAGCACTCGCTGGCATCCAGTTAATATCACTAAATAAAGTGGATGTGCGAAAATGAGAAGAAATCAATTTACTATCTTAGACCTATTTTCAGACTATTCGTAAAGAAAAGTCTAGAGGAATTTTGCATCGAACTTATTTTGAAGAATTATCACTATTACGGCTCGTTGAGCGACATCACTAAGAGAGCAAAATGAAAACGTTCTGTGCTTATGTAGAAGGCATAGCTATAGGAATCAATATCAACATTTCTTCTAGATAATTCTGATTAATCTGTTAACCGATTTGAAGGGTGAAAACATACAAGAATAATCCTTTAATTCTTGTAAGTACTTTGTTCAGCATGTTATAATACGACAGAATGCAACTAAGCTATTGCACTCGTAGGAGAAAACAGAAAGGGAGGAAAATTGCAAATACGTGAGAGCCTATTAAAAAGTAGATGTCACACATTTTAGGAATAAATCGTTCCCTCCACAAATACAAGGAAAACAAAACAGAGCATTATGAAAATTCAATTATTATTAACACAAATACTGGCAAGTCTTTACATGTTGGAACATGTTACATTAAACAGCTATTAAAATGTTGATTTTAGCGTAAAAACGTCAGAATATTTCAGCAGTATGAAGGCTAAGTCATTTTTCCTCTTCTTCATGGGAACTTGTATCCGTCAGCTGAAGAGAATTTACGTAGTTGTTCGAGTCGCCTCTATATTGGAGATTTTTCTATGCTCTTACTGCAGTTCGGCACTTCAATGCACATCAAGTATTTTTCTTTTGACATTGCCATCTGCTTCTATTAGTCGCCCACACACGGAACTAATACCCTGGAGGTTGCACTAGTTAATGTGTTAATTGGAATTAAGAGAGGATTCTATTGGTATTAATTTGAAGAGCTTGAGATTATATTTCTTCGGGTATATTTCATGGAGAAAGATCTTGCAAAAATAGAATAAAAATGAATAGAAGAAGTGGGTTCGGGGAGTTGGCAATTGGATCGTAACCGGATATTTGGCAGCTGTTACTTTTGTTATTATAGATTTAGCGAAAGGGAGGGATGGGGGAGACAAAAGACGAATGATGGCTTCCAATTTTTCTGAGCGGCTCCAGAAAAATCTGAAACTCAACCATCTGTCAGACTAGCTGAAGAGCTTCTGTAGTAGAGCGGTCTTTTATTATCTGACCTGTTGCTTTATAGAACACCAAGAATTTTATTTTTTAAACGTTTTTGGTGCACCATCCCAAACATGAATGCATTATTTTATCAATGGGCGGAATTGGATGTGACATGCATGGCGTTTAATCATGAATGAAATAAATATTTTTGCATGAAGTTCACAAATTAATGACATTAACGAAGAGATTATGAGCAACAGAGATAGTTGAAATTAAGTCATTGACAATACATGAAGCAATTTTACTCACTGCCGCTTTCTGAAATGTGGGCCTGGTAGGCAGAGCGATTAGCGTATGCACTGTTCAGCCAAAAGGCTACGGGTTCAAATACCGCACTTGGCATCGATGTTTGTGAATGCCCTTGGGAGTGAATTCCATCCTCCAACAAGCAGACTGGTGTGAGATCAGTCTGCTTGTTGGAGGCCTGAAGTGGCATCAAAAGTTTCATATTCGGTCACTAGGAGCAGTGTTGTGGATTATGAAAAAAATAAAAAATACATAAAATTGATAACAAAACAGACAAAAAATCCTTAGCTCATATGTGGTATCAATGTGTATTATACATTGTCAACCGTTCATGGATGGAAGTCGCATCAAGAAAAAAAAAACTCAGTACTCTCTGAGAATGTTTAAGGCAAGGAATTTGATTCGTTCGGAATAAAAAAAAAATACATAAAAAATACATAAAATTGATAACAAAACAGACAAAAAATCCTTAGCTCATATGTGGTATCAATGTGTATTATACATTGTCAACCGTTCATGGATGGAAGTCGCATCAAGAAAAAAAAAACTCAGTACTCTCTGAGAATGTTCAAGGCAAGAAATTTGATTCGTTCGGAATAAAAAAAAAGTAATTAAATTCGATTTAAATTTGCATAAAGTTCTGTTTTGAAAAATGATTAAAATAGCCGATTCAGATAAAATATTTAGTTATTCAGATATCCTTGTTTTGAAGGGGATAAATCAGTTTAAAATATATCATTAAAATTAATATATTTATTATCAAATCGTCATTTATTAGCTAACATAAAACTTAAAACGCCTAATTAGACAAGCTAAGCAATATATCCAGGCGAGACTAGGTTAACGATCGAGAATGTAGCGTTTCTTGAATTCTTTGAAGTCTGGAATACAAACAAACATTTAATTACACATGCACTAAGATGTATTGTGACTAATTAGTCATAATTCAGTCTGTCAAATATAATTTTGGACACTATACTATCAATTTAGGGAGTTTAGCAATATTTTTATATGTTCAGCGTGAACTGCTTAAAAATGAGTCATCAATGCATTTTTCTAAATGAATTAAATCATTTATTTGTCTACCAAACTGAATGATGCGTGTCATTTTAATATATGTAATGAGAAACGTGATGGAAATGAGCCTGAAATAGATATTCATATTAAATAATGAAGTAAAAAAAAAGATGTCGTCGTCCTCTGTAGTAAACCTATGCCTTTCAACATAGAGTTAAAGAACTTTGATTTGAACTTATCTTTGGTTATTATGGCAAAATATTAGTAATCTCCGTAATTAATATTGACAAAATAGACATGTCATTAGACAATCAATTTACTAAGTTTCGTTCAATACTACTTGCTGGTATTGCTATACGTACAATTGTTTGGTACTAAGACTAACAAAATGTACGTTTGGCAGCGCTAGTGTACAAGTTACATTTGAAATACAACCAGCAAAAGGTAATTAACCAAAATTGCGCAGTATAAATTTTAACTAGTAAGCGAGCAACACGTTTTAAGAGATTTAAAGAAATCTAAAGAGATTTCTCAAGTTGTGACGTTAACCGATTCTAGAACACTAACCAGTGTAAGGTGCTGAATAAAAAAAAAAAAGGTATTTAAATATTTGTAACAAGTCGGTGTCTATAAAAAGGGACATGTGGCACTGCTAAGCACTAGGCCAACCAAGGTCACTCCGATTGACCCAGTGGTTAGGAGACTGAACTTAACCAAAGTGCTTACTTTGAAGAGAGACAAAGTGCATTCAATATATCAATAAAATATGTTTGTCTCCTTACTTTGTTGGTCCTAGGTACTTAAAACTAGTTTTTTTCTGTTGTTAGAAAAATATGTGAAGCATAAAACACGACTTAAATGAAGAATCCCCTGTAAACACAACTGATTTTCTCCTGCTCTAATGCAAATTAAGCTTTTACACGCATATTACTGTTTGTTTCTTCAATTAAATAACTTGAAGTTCGTATTAAATCTTCAGTTATATATGAATGATGTTAAAATTGCATTACATAACGGCAAATACGAGTGTGCTTCAGAGGCTAACGTTCCTTGCTCGTTTTAAAGGGAAGGGTTTACAATTTGTTTAAATTAATTATTTTCCTTGCTCCGTTTACCTCATAGGTAATTAATTGATTCTTGTGCGAAACATGCTTTTAAGGAATATATTAAAATTGAACTCCCGACTTTAGGGCAATCGTTATTTATGTAGAAATACGAAATAAAAAATCCCTTTGCTGGTATCGATGATGCAGTTGGAAATACCCGAGTTCGAATCCAAAGAACCTGTATAAGTGATTTATCCAAAGGCGACTTAGGTCGTACAGTGTTGGGAGGTTTCTTTTGTTCTGGAGACAGACTACCGTTTTTCATTCCTAAAGACAGACAAAACAGGTCTGAGAACATACTTAAATTGCAGCCATAGCACGCTATAGAGATTAGATTAACTGCCGCTGCTCTATGAGAGCATCGATTATATCTCTAGGATGCCAAGTGATGGATGCTTCTCTACGATGCTTTAGAGACATGCCAGGAAGCCTACCCCGTAGGACGAATGAGCAGCAAATATGAAATTGAAATAACATTCGACATGGCATCAAATGTTACCGATAAAGAGAATGAAAGTATATAAACGATCGTATTTCGCACATTTGGGATGAATTCATAAAAATGTATACATCCTGCTGTTAGTTTATCAATACTGCGCTCTTGCAAATTCCTCGGTTTAAAAAGGGCACGAGACAAACCGATCCGAAACGACTTATTTTTGTCATGGTATTGAGATGTACAAACCAAAGAGACCATTATCAACCTAAAGTGCAGTGTGATAGATCTCTAATCTGAGGAACTGGGAAACACTTTCACCTTCTTCCTTCTGAACGCTCAGGTGCCATTTTGAGAACTGAAAGCCACTTGCACATTCAGAAGACAGAGCGCAAGTGGCATGCGTGTTTTTTTTTTTTTTGTTATTGTTGTTTCGCATTTTATATTTTTCCAAAAATAAACCAAATATGAATTCACAAGTGCATATTTTTCTGAAAACATACGCAATTCAGAGATTTTAATCGCACGTTTTCTAATCCCACAGCATGTATTAAAGGCTAGTCGTTAGAGACTAGAAACTAAAAGATTCTGTGATAGCCTGATATAGAAACGATACGCGATTTTTATATCATCTATAATTTAGACTGACGATAATAGAAATTGTGTTTTTAAATATAGGGCGATATATTTAGATGAATCACATATTGCACAGAATAATAACCTCGTTCCAGTTGCTCAGTTGGTGATTGAAACTGTATTAGGAAACATTCACATAATTAATGTAGTTCCATGGAAATACTCTAATAAAAATTCTTATTCAGAAATATATTTCAGTAATATTCAACAAGCTAAACTAACTAGTAATATTGGGCAAGACAACTTCGCATTTAATAACCTTCAGTACAGCGAATGATTTACGATATTATTTCGCCATCCCAGCACAGGAAATAACACAAGAGTGCAAGGCCCAGAATAAGCATTATGAAATATTTCCTTCGTGTTCTTATTTACAGTTTGATTTATTATGGAAGAAAACGAACAAGTTCTCCCACATGTTGTTTTGGTTCAAAATGTGGAGATAGAGCTTGATAGCTATCTTCCGTGATTTAAATTTAGGATGATCCAACATATTCTCGCTCAGTTTGGTCGACGCCCTATGGTCGGAAAGACCTTGACTCGAACGACATTTAAGACGTGAAGAACCTTTAATCCGGCGTTTTCAAATGAATGTGATGTAGCTGGTTTCATACAGAGATGGGAAGGGTTTTGCATCCAGAAACAAGGGTTTTTCATCCCTCAAAACAGAAAAACCGGCCAGAATAACACTCGAAATATACACGAGTATCATCCTAGCCTTAGTTACTTTCGTTGTAAATTCAAGAACCAAAATAGCATATCCACTTTCCACTGTTACGCAATTCTTATGTGATAATGTAATGCTAGAAAGAAAGAAAAAGGAGAACCCCGCCCCTAAAACTAAGTATCTGTAGTTACACTAATCCGAAATTACATTTCGTCCATGATATTCACATAAAAATAGACTCTTGATAGTTTCCAAAAGCGTTTTGCAAAATGACTGCTCTGTGAAACAAAACATCTTGCAAAATTCCCCTTACTAATGATGGAAAGTAATCGTTGGGCTGCATTTCTGCACCTCCTTTTACAGAAGCCTGAATTCTTTCTGATGGGAGGTCACAGTTCAAATTTATCAGCAAATGTCTTGTAGTTTCTTTAGCGAAAATTAAAAGTAATTTCAGTTATATTCCTTGGACTCAAAATAATAGCATAAATCATTCGCTGTACTGAAGGCCATTAAACTCTTATTAGTTATGAGGGTTTTGCTAATTAAAATATGTGAAGTTTTGAGTAGTTGACGACCATTAAACGTTAAGTTTTAATGATACATAATTTACTTACATCATGATGCAAGTGCAGTTTGCAGAGTTGAATATTCAGAGTATCTAATAAATGTATGTTTTCTTGTGTTCTTTCTCAACTTTTCTTCAACCGTATCATACTGAAAATAACATGGCTTCCAAAATAATATTTTCAAATCTGTAGTTATCAAATTCGTTGTGATATTTCATATCACAACGGAATACTTTTTTCTGTTGTCGAAAAAAGGTATTCCGACAGCGGTAATATTATTTTAAATTAGTAAACTTAAAAGTATGAACTTCATTTGTTTTTCAAACATAAAAACATAAATGTTTCAAAGAATGCTCGCAATTTATTTGCGTTACACTTATTATTTCATTTAAGGGACGAGTTTTATTATTTGTAAATGAACGTAATTCCGATTTTGCATCACTCCTTGTTGACGAAGCATGGTTATCAACACTATCCTATCTTTCAGACATTTTTTTTTAAATTAAATGAAATAAATCTCTTCCTTCAGGAAAATTCTTTAACTGTTCTTGAAGCCTACTACAAAATAAAGGCATTCGAGAAAAAACTGGTTTTATGGATTAATTATGTAAAAGATAGACAAGTTGCACCTTTTTCAACATTGGAATCCTTTTTAGTGGAAAATGATATTTTTGTTGATTTGAATTTCTGGAAAAGGTTTGTAACCACCTCAAAACTCTGAAACAGAATTTTGAAACATATTTTTCGAATAACTTTTATAAGAAATTTCTGTGGGTTCGCGATCCATTTCAGACTTGCAGTCAGTCACGAGAACGTTCTTTTTTCGTTATCGAAAAAACAGTTAACTGAGCTTTCAAGTGACAGCGGACTTAAAATGCAATTCTGTGATCTTGGTTTCGCTCGATTTTGGATCTCGCCTTCAGTGAGAAGTGAATTTCCCGAATTATGTGAAGATGCACTGAAAATCGTCATGCAGTTTTCTACAACCTATCATTGTGAGAAAGGATTTTCATCAAATAAAATCTCCTTCAAATAAAAACAAAATACAGAAATCGTCATAGCGTGTGTGCCAATCTTCGAATGAAGTTGACCAATATTGAGCCAGATATCCAGCAACTCTGCAAGGGCCGAGAAACTCAACCATCTCATAAAAAGTAAGTACTAACATAACTATATCATATTATTTATTTTTTCAATAAAAATTAAAACTTTGTTCAATGATGATACACTTTTAATCGTTTACTTCCAATTTAATTAATTATGTTTCTATATGTATTCAAAACATGCTTTTAGATGTATTATGTTATAAATGGCACAGTTTTTCCGAAGTGTTGGTAATTCCTACATAGGTTTTAAAGAAAATTACAAAACGTCAAAACGACGTATAGGGAAATAAATTAAAAATCCTATGTTTATTTTTAAGTAAAACTTTAATTTCAACATTCTAAAATGTTATTTTTCTTGCTTTTCTGTTCGCAAAATTGTCGATGACATTGTCGAGGTCTATTGCATCACTCAGTTGCTGTTTTATAGACAGTATAGCAAGATTTCTTAAACGCCAAAAAAGTGGTCCCCCCCCCCAAGCTACGCCTCTGTAACTTAGTGGTCCATAGAATTGTTTCAGGCATTGGTCCTTGGGCTTAGACAGGTTGAGAAACGCTGTTCTAATGGGATTCTGATTATATCGACATGGAATGTCTGTGTAGTTTCTGAATCCCAATTTTTATTCTGTATCCCTACAGGATTCAGATTAGAACTCTGAGATCGCAAGACCCGTTTCCCTTCCCAAGACAAGCTTCCCTTTTTAACTTTCAAAAAAATATGAATGTTGCATATTTACATTTGTTCTGAAATGTAGGATAATATTATGAGATTTTGACATATACCCATCAGACTTCAAATTGGGCAACCCCTATAGGACTTATTCCCATTGTAACAACATCCAAAAATTGATACTCTTAACTGGATATGTTTTTCAAATCAGATTTGAGAAGTGCAGCTCTTCCACGAAAACCAATTGGACAATTCTTTTAAATGCAGAAAAATCAATTTAAGGAAGACTATTAACATCCATACTTCTGATTTATTTTATTAATTACCTCGTCGGGGATAGAGTAACCCACCTTGAGATTTTTCATGTAGAAGTAGTTGTAAATACACTATCTTGGTTTTTCTTCCAGCTGATTTAAATTGATATCATTCTATGTCACTGCATATTTTCAAGATACAAATGCTAGTGGCTCAGTTTATAGTTTCAAAGAGATTTTAAGAAAATTTAGCTTAAATTTAAATTAAACTTAGATTTCTTAAAATTCAAGAAATGTTAAGAAAGTTCTATAACAACATGAATTTTAATAAGTACTATTCTCTTATTTTGCGCACGATATGTATTGCGTTTTACAAATAACAGTGAATATTCATAATTAGAATGCAGTAATAAAACAAAACGCATACAATTAAAGATTGTTGACCCACTTCACTATGTGAAAATAGCTCACCTGCTGGGTTTTGCACAAACGGTATTTTGATATGAGGGTTTGATAAAGGTGCATTTTAATGCACGTTCACTATATATTTTATGACTGATATTTCAAAATATTAAGGCAGAATATATTATGAGCATCTACGTGGTGGGCTCTCATTGAAACTTATTCATGCATGCAAACACTATTGTCAGAAACTCTTGAGCAACATATTGCTCAAGAGATTTTAATAATAGTTCTGATATGAGGAATATGGCCGTCGAAAAGCGCATGCGTAATGTTATCAATCACAGGAAAGATCGTTTATAGTGAACTATATATAATCATATTGGTCTAATATCGCCTTGAAAATAATTTGTCCTCATAACTGAATCAACATTTTCTTAGTTGGTTTTTTACGTTTTGTACGTAAGTACAGTTTTTTGTATTTAATATCATGGAGATTTAGATATAATGAAATCTAGCGCGCTGTGCTTTAACCCATACTCTATCCCTGTACATTAATAACCGTCACTAATCTTCATATTTTATAGCTTTTATCCTATTTAGTGCAGGATCCGCTATGATTATGCGACTGTGGAAAAAACCCTAACCGGCGTTGCCGAGTATGGCGTTGGCAGGATGGGAACAATTTTTATGACGGTAGAAGTGATTTCACGGGGCTTGTTCTGGCGAACGAAAAACCGTTTTCCGGGTGAGAAACCCCTAGGTCCAAATGAGACAGGCTAACTCACCTTTAATCGAAAGAGACCCACGGTACAAAATGTACAATAGGGTAGCATATAATCTTTCGCGGCTGAGAGTAACATAAAAAATATCATAACGAATCATTTTGGAAATTAATGCGATATTTATCTATGTTTAGGGTGAGCTATAAGAAAGGAATTATGTTTTTTGAAACTTGAAAACGGGGATGAGAAAAAATTCATGAGGATAAAAGGATTCATCATCATCATGTCTACTCGTCCATCGTGTCCTAGGACGAGTTGAGCTACTCCCTCCTGCCGACTAGGCTTACAGCTAATTAATGCAACCTGGTTGCAACTCCTTGCTGCATCCGCTAAGGGCAGTATTTCTGAGTGTGTTCATAGTGCAGGTTTGTCTGTTCTGGTGGACGAAAAAAACCGAGTTTCCGGGTAAAAAAAAAAAAAACCTATCTCCGTATGAGACCGCTAACTCACCTTTCGTTGAAAGAGACCAGGTAGATGTTCCTCACGTCAGTGACGGGAATCAAACCCAGATCTTTCCCACCAAAGGGCATCCTGATTCAGCTATGGACGCTCTAACTTTCTCTCACTAATGTCAATCTTAAACACACTTTTGGTCTATATGTTCATTGGGCATCTACAGATGCCGTATGTCATTCCGATACTAGGTGATGTGCCACACCAGGACTCGCCATGTAGTCCTGTCGTTTGCTTTTCTGGCGACCTGAACTCTCTGAAGATCAGTCACTCCACACATACCATCCATCCATCTCATTGATGGTCTACCCCTTCCTCTTTTTCCAGGAACGTTACCTTCTATTACTGCTCTGAGAAATATTTTAACTTTCTTCTGTCAATATCCTTAAGGAATCTTAAAGTTCTACTGATTTTTTCTAACACCCATTCATTTGTACGCCTTTCAGTATATGATATCCTCAACAGCCTTCTGCAACACCACATCTCAAAAGCAGATATCCGTTTCTTATCTGACTTCTTTAGATTCTAACTCTCACATCCATAAGTCGCTGTTGGAAAAACAACTGCATCGAAAATCCTCAACTTTGTTCCCATGGAGATAGATCCATCCTTCCAGATTTTAGACAAGTCTCTGACTGTTGTTTTAGCCATTCCTAAACTTCTTCTGACGTCTTCTGAACAGCAATTCTTCACATTAATAATGGATCCCAGTTCTCAATTCTTTCTCCATTAAGGTGTTTCTCATACTTTTGGTGATGACAGTATACACTTCACTCGACAAAACTTGAAGTACTGGAATGGTTCATGCTTCGTCACAACTAATATCTTAAACAGTGATCTCTTTAGTGTTCTTTCGGGCGGGAGGAGGGATAATGTAATGAACCTCAACGTAACTAAAACTCAGTTCATCTTATATCATTTCTATTATTTCTATTTCATTTATTCTTATATCCACTTTTCCAGTCAAGATCTATTTTCTCTTCTTGGGCAGAGTTCGACTTGCAGCAATCCAGCGAACAAATATGAAAGTCATAATTTCTTTTCTCTTTCAAAAAGTCGCGTATCCTTCCTTTCAAGGCATTATTTCTCATGTTTTCAACTGCTAAAACTATAAATTCCAAATCGTCTATCCTTTGTATACTGTTATTACCTTAAAGACCTCCCAAGAACGTCTGTTATTCAGAAGAAGCGTTTACTGAACTCTCCCTTTGAATGTGTAAAAGGACGAGTACTTGTTGGTCAAAATTTATATTGAGTTAACTTTCATCCTTATCTAATTAATGACGTTATCTCCTCTTTATAACTCTTTTTCTGACCTTAACCTATTATGTTTGGATTTTGCGACCTCTAATGTGTGGCATTGATACGTCATGCAGTCATTTTCTGTTGTTTATAATCCCAGATATCAGGAAAAGAGATCACATGAATCTAATTTATTCAACCTCAGTGATGACTGTTTTAAATTCTGGTGACTATCGATTTCTTACCCGTTAGGACTAAAAGAGCATAATCTATTCTACTGTGGGAAAGGAAATACGTTAGAAGATATTACCATAGAAATTGATGTGAGATTGGCAGTCTAATGGGGTGGAAGGCAGTGACATTATTCACTCAGCAAACCAAGGCTCACTTTTAATTCACTTCACTGTGCTATTTAACATGTCATGAAAACTTAACGTAGTTTATTCTTGCCCCAATATTAATTTTTCGTAAACACTGCCCTTTTTAAATTTTATTAAATTTCAGTTCGGTTTTCGAGCAGAGGTAATGCGAATTCATTGAGTATGAAATGGAGGATGAAAACGTATTAAGCGTAAAACATCCAGTGTACAGAAATGCGTCATCGACAGCACTAACATTATTCTAAGTTCATTTTCAAATGTAAAAATTATTTTTGAAGACTAAATATGAATTGAAATATATTTTTATATTGCAGCCAAATCTTCGTCTCGCAATGCTTGTCATTCTCGTCTGTGTTGCTGTTGCTTCGTTTTCCGCTTCCTACTGGGCTGAACAAAGTAAGTGATTTTAGAAATTCTAAGAAACACAAAAAAAGGTGCTGTGTAAAAATTGGCAACTTGTTAATTAGGTATTGTGGGTTAACTACAATACCTAATTAATAGTCATAATAACAGCATGCATCCGAAATAATATGGAATCCATAAAATCTACATTCTATAAACATAACAAACCGTTAAAAATCAGATCACATTCCATCTGATCTGTTTTTAAAAGTTACTATAGACAGGTTAAAATGTATCCTTGTCGAACCTAATGTTCGACAAGAACGACTTTCCTCCTTGAAACAGGGGATATATCTCAAGACTTCGACATATTACGAATCTTGTTTACATACAAAATGACTTTTATACATCCCACGTGGCCCGGTATTTCCATTTCGTTTCTCTTGCCCGATACGTCATACAATATAAATTCAAATAAATATCACGACAAAGAGGGAGCAGATGTACAGCTATACGTAAAACGAGTATAAACTGTATCAAGATGATTACATAGAACGCTATCGTAAAAGCTGTAAAAGTTTTTTACTATAAAGAGACAAAAGTCTTCACTTCGGCGATGCAAAATTATATAAATTAAGTGGATATTCATAAGTAGATTTTCATATCCACTTAATTTATAAATTTTACATCGCCGAAGTGAAGCCTTTTGCTCCTTAATTTAGTAAATACTTTACGGAAAATACACCTCTCCGACGCTTCAAGTTCCTTAGTACCGAGAGTTTTTGCTTTCTTGGGTTTCTTCCGTGTCTTGCCCCGCTAAGGGGGTTTAAGATTTCGGAGGATTTTGCCTTGAGAGAGCATTTTGAGTCTCCGGGGAAAGTGACTTCTGGCGTCGTCCGTGAGGGATCATTTCGGTCGGTGCTTTTCCCTGGAATATGAGTGGTTCTGCTCAGTGGTGAGGTGAGCCTGTCACTGGGTGGAACCAACGCTGAGTTGGACGATCTTTCGGTCACTCGTAGGGAGTGGTCCGGGGAATCGCCTAATTTTTAGAAAGACCTTTACTTAAACAGTGTCTCTGACGAAAACCAATGAGTTTCAAACAGCTTTCAGACCAGGGAAACCTTAACAAAATGAACCAAAAAGAGGCGAATATACGGGCGCATTGAGCGTTCATGGTTCCTATAAGGTTCGGAGCGCAACTCGTAGTATGGCGGCAATGTGTATTACCGCAAGCTCTCTGATCAATTTTCTCAAGAAACTTTTATAATTTCTGTATTCGGCTTTGAAATGCTGTAAAAGTTTACAAATATACAATAAGTGATTTATAAATCTTTCGCATAAAACTCTGAAGGAATTTTATTTAATTTTATACTTAATGGTTTAAGAATATTTGATACAAAGATTATCTTTCTCACGTCTTCTCCCCAGTTAAATACGCTGACAGTCTGTATACATATTTGTTCTATGACGGATCGTATGGTGTGGTTAATTTTAAATAATCTCCTCCTACCTGCGTTTCTACAATAACTGGAAATAATTTGGAAGTAATTTTGGCACTGGGATCACACTGACATTTTCAATATATATTTTAAAATGAGACATTTAATAAAATTTAGCTCTCAGAACAGACCGCTTTTCGTTGAATTTTTACGAGGAAAAATTCGGCGTCAGTATTTGTTGTAGACTTTCATGTTTGAAGATTTTCAATTTCTATATCCTTGTCATTTTTATTTTTATTTATTCAGTTCTTTCTTGAATTATGCAAGATATTAATATTTGCTTTTACTTTATGAAATCTAAATTCCCGCATAAAATTAAACTCTTCATATTATTTAATCTCGACATGAAGAGAGAACACTGAGGCAATACACGTGTAAGGAAAAGGGTATAACATCGTTAAGTTTCTTACAAATTTCTATATACTTTTGTGCAATATTTTATCTATTCATATATTTATTTTTTCTTGGTGATGGGTGGAAATATTAGTATACACCAGCGAAATATTGGACTTGGAAGATTTTCAACTAGTAATAAATCTTAAATATATACTCCCCTTTAAAGGAAATTATTTAAAAAACAAATATCCAAAACTATTATTGATGATATCACTTAAACAATTCTCTTGCAGCATGTCCTGTTCCTATAGAACATTGGGAGGATTGTGGTACAGGATGCCCTTTGACATGCGATAACTACACTAATCCAGGTCCATGCACGAAACAATGCATGTCAGGATGTTTCTGCAATAAAGGATTGGTCAGAGACAGGAGTGGGGATTGTATCTGTCCTTATTTTTGTAATAAATAAGGACAGATACAATCTGTCCTTATTTGAGATAGTGAACAACAGGATGTGTCTAACAGTTTAATATAATAAAACCATACAAAATATGATATTTCACTAATATGAAATCTTTGTAGATATTTTCAAATAAAATATTACAAAACCTTATTGGAAATTCACGGTGAAAAATAAACATCGATTTGGAATCCAGAACTGCACAAAGTTTCAGTATAAAGAACAAACCTTTAAAAACACAAAAAGATAGGTAATAGGTTAAACAATTATATAGTATATGTAAATTACTTTAATTCTAAATCTGATTTATGGATTAAAACTAAAAAAAATAGACGTTGAACAAATGGAAAAGTCTATGAAGTTCTGGTTTTACTAATAAGATTCGAAAATAAAAAGGCTGGAAAATTATATCGAGGAGCACATCCGTTAGGTGGCATACAGGCCAAATATTCATCATATACTTGAAGTTGATTGTGTTAATAAAGCACAGGGAAGAAGAGAAACGCTATTAGCTCTTTCTGTATTAGCTCCCGATGTTTCTCTATTAGCTCTTTCTGTTTTACAAAGTAAAACAGAAAGAGCTAATACATCGCTGGCCTTCTTTCTGATAAGGGAGTCGAAATCATCGACGGCATTATGCATATGCCATTTACGACCATGCTACAAGTGATTGGGAAAGGATACCATGCAAATTCCTCTTGTACAGATTTGTATAAAAATTCTAAGAAACAATTCAGATATCCAATACTACTGTGGAATGGCGGATCGAAGAATGATCTGCAACACAGTTAAGCCAATCTCTTTCTCTTACTCGAATGTAACCGACTGCTTTTGAAGCTATAGGTGAATATTTTTTACTTAGTCGCTTTGACTTTATTGTTTTTTAAGATTCCTATCCATGAAGGGTTGTAAACCTATCGTACATTAATGCCGTTAGTGTGGTAGGGACTTTAAATATTTTAAATTAAATCTATTTAATATTATTAAATTAATATTTTTATCCATTTTTAAACTGATCCGGAAAAATAACAAAATCGACAGATAAAAATTTTATACATAATTTTTGTTAAACACTAGAGTCAGAATATTGAACTTTTGCATGCCACTTCAGACCTCCAATAGCTGGGTGGTTGTCTCACACCGGCGTATGAAATTCATCTCCCAATTAAACTGTTTGCTAAGAGAGTCATCTTCAAAAGGCCGAAAGGATGGAATTTAATTGAAGATAATATGAAGAGTGGCGCAGGTTCTCCGTTCCCTAGAGTTGAGTTCGGATTTTGCTCATATACGAGCTTATGATATATGCTTTATATTTCTTTTATGTACGAGTTTGGAACTATGTTTGGAATTACGCCCTAGCAGTTAGTCTTAAAAACACAAATTTTCACTTCTTGTTCTGAAAATTTTTGAAATCCCTCCCTCGCATCCCAGATGCTCCCAGTCAAGAGCAATTCTTCCAACACGCAGCACTAATGTATTGCAAGTTCTGCAACCTTTCGTTTGGGAGGGGGGGGGGAGGAGATGTTGATATGTAAAAAACCATGTCGCATCGCTCTTCCTACTGTCCTAAGGGGACACACCGTGATTTAGTGAGGAGCCCCCCCCTCTCTCTTTCTCTCTTCACAAAGAAAAACGGGGACCACTGTTGTCTCATTAAAATCTACAAGTCAGTAAAATTTGTTAATATAATTCTATCCTCGAGTGAATTTACGTTGACTGAGCATACCTCTATTCATGATAACACTGCAGATAAGTTTTCACCCGATTGCTGTCGTGATCATCGCGCTGTACTTGATAGCGGCAATGGTGAAACTGAACGTTAACAAGATTACGAACGGCTTATTACAACGAAGAAAGAAACACAAAAATCTCTCAGGATTTTAACTCTGTGGTATTAAGTTAGAGAGTCTGCTTTAAAAATGCAGACTTTTTATCACAAAAAATTGCAAGAAGAGTAACAAACTTAAGTAATAAAAACTTAAGTAACAAACAAACTTGAGTAACAAAAGATCAAATGCAAATAAATTTTTCGCTCTCAAAAGTAACAGAATGTAACAAAAACTAATGAAGTATGCTTTTATTACTATGTACATGTGTAATAAAAATGAACATTAACCTCACCAGTTACTAATTAATAAATATACATTTACATCAGGAATGGGAAACTTGTGCACCAAAGCGGCACACGATAATTAACGAATGCAATCCGCTGTAATACAAGATTGTTGCCTTAGCAACAAAGTAGAGATACTTTAATCCCCTCCGTAACACAAATAGAAGAACAATGATGCATTACGCTATTCGATTGGAAAGGACCTAAGTTCAATACTCGTCGCGAAGAGAGAAATCTTTCTATGGGCTTTTTCAACAGAACTTGAGTTAGCACCACACGGTGCCAGGTTCTTTTTCTCTACCGGAAACTATTAGCACGGACGCTGAAAGCGATTACCTAATTTTTGTTGCTCAGGCATAGTATCCAGAAAAGATTTACCACCTCTGAATTGTATTATTAGGATACAACAAGCAAAAGAAGTTCACAAATACATGAGCAGCTCACTTTAATTCAGAAACTGAGTTTATCGAAGTACGTTGAAACATGTCACAAGAATGTAATTCCTTTTGATAATTCGATCTTAAATGATGGTAGTAAAAGGAGAGAAGACGCATTTGACTAAGTGCCCTCATTTATTTAATGGTGGTATCATTAAGATCAGGTTGAAAATACCCGTTGAGATTATGTATTGTTGTTGATGGGTGGAAGATGGTGTTGAAGATAGTTGTGTGTGTAGTGGGAGAATTAAGTAGTAGGGGAGACGGTGAGGGAATGGAGCAGAGTCCCTCCAGCAATGAGACCCTGAATTCCATGGAAGTGTCAAATAATAATAATAATAATAATAATAATAATAATAATAATAATATTGTTTTCCGGGATTACTTTACCTTCTAGATTAGCAAGTTTTCAGATCTTATATTCTGGTATTATTTATGTAATATTTTCTTCAATAATTAAATTGAGTCTTATTTCTCGTTTTTGAAATTGGCTTGAGTTGTATATAATCTGGCTGGCCGAGTGGTTAGCGTATCCACTCTCCAACCAAAGGCTGCGGGTTCGAATCCCGCTTTGGGCATGGATGTTTGTGATTGTCCGTGGAGAAATTAGTGGTGGTGGTCAGCGGTAGATGGCGTTGGTGCAGTCGCGGTAAGTTGGTGGATTGAGTGGTGGAGACAGAGCGGGTCCCTTGATAAGTCTTTGGACTCCCTGGAGGTGTATAATAATAATAATAATAATATAGTGATTCCTTTACTAGTTTTTACAGTTAAGTTTAAGCTAATTTCATGTATGAACAAAGGATGCAAAGAATAGATGTTTGAAGTAATTATTTCATCATTATGAATTGCTGTAATTTTATTTTTTGTTTATTAGTACTGAAATTAATGTTTCATTTCTCAATGAACAAAGATTGTTTCATTAAGAAATCAAACATAATTAAATAAAAAATGAGCGCCTGTAATGACATCTTGTCGGGAAAAAATGCACTTTAACTAATATAATAATTATACCTGAAAGACCGATACTGAAATTGAAATTTCAGTATCGCTATTTCGCATCGCGTTATACACAAATGAAATACATGACACAGTATAGTATATTTAGAGACTGGAATGGCTTTCTATCTCTCTCTCTCTTTTTTTTTTTTTTTTTTTTTTGTTATGCTCACACTACACATTTGGGGAGTACAGCAATACCTTGCATAGGGTGGTTCGAATAGCTCGGTCTGGCTATAGCACGGTTTATAATTTGTAACAATTTAAAATTATTTTAATAGTAGTACGGTACTGCATTACCGACATTCCAACTCTACAGAAAGAGTACCTTAGTGAATCATTAAAGTCGTGGTCACTATAATATGTTTATTAGTACATACAATTATTCTTTTATACGCAATAATGAATGGGAAGAGGGAATGTAACGAAGTTACATTCCCTCTTCCCGGCAAGAATTGAAAAATGATCTTCGTTATTACAAAGATAAGCACGCAGAGAAAATGAAGAAAAAAACCTGTGCAAAGCACATTATTTAAATATAATTTTTTTACAAATAAAAACTCGTGTTCAATTATCAACAATAAAAATTGTTATTTCTTCGTTTTTTTTATTCCGTTTTAATTTTTCTGTGTGCATTAATTAGTATTTCTGGTGTAGTAAACAAATTACAGTTTGTTTAAACTGTAATTTGTTTAAACAAAGTAAATAAATAAAGTACAGTGAACAAATTATGCATTTTTTTTTATCATGGATACAGTAATTGTCTGTTTGAAATACATAACGATAAATGATTCAAACAATGCGGTTTGAAATCCATGCAAAAAAAAAAAATATCCTGATTACTCAATGTGCATGGATTTCAAAATATTCACGTAAAAGTAGTAACAATTGCTTTCCTAGGATTTACCGACTTCCGTGTACAATAATACCTTGCATAGTACAGTTAATAAGCAAGGTATTATTATACAAGGAAGTCAGTAAATCCTAGGTAAGCAATTGTTACTACTTTTATGTGAATATTTTGAAATCCATGCAGATTGAATAATCAGGATATATATATATTTTTGCATGAATTTCAAAATATTCACAGTATTTTGCAACCTAAAATGTTTAGAAGCTATACTGCGTTGCTTTTATGTAAATCAAAATGTCTAAAGTCCTTGTTTTCACAATATAGTACATGAGGTATTGCGAAACAAGGTCCTCGAGGAAATGGAAATAAGCATTGTTGCGAAATGATACAGAAAGACGTTTATCTTTTATTTACCACTCTTCTGGGTAAAGTTGTAAAGTCCTGATACTGATAATCACAAAATAGATTTACACAATTAAATCCACTCCCATTTATTCGAAATAGTTGTAAACATTAAGAATTTGAGGAATCGAAGATTACTAACTAAAAATAGTATACATACATTCATTGAAAGAAAGATAAATGATTAGAAAACAAACATTTTCATGAATATTTGGAAGATATAATAATTGCAAAATCAATTTCTCAAAAGGTTGTAGGAAAAGTAAGAATTGGGGGTGGGGAGGTTGGAAGAGTATGGAAATTCCAGACAGTGTCATTAAGACATTGAATTCCGAGAGTTTAATATGCTTTATATCGTCCTTCGTTATCAGAATAAAAAACAAAGCAAGACCAGAAGAAATCAAGAAATTAGATCGAAATAACAATTCAATCAGTCAAAAACCAATGAAAAATAGAACGCGTTCGCTCAAAGATCCCAATTTTTCATTTTTATTAATTCGAACTTAGAAGACGTCGAATCACATTGATATTTATATTGTCTTTTTGTAGCTTTATATGCAGAGCGCATTATAATTATCCAGTGCTAATCAAATTATCTTATTTTGGTTGCATGTGATATCTCGCTTGTTAAGTTTTTATTTTCTATTTTTGAGGTTATGAGATAGTGGGAAGCTGGCCGTCCCTGTAATTCTCCTTTTCTTTCGAACAGAATTACGACCTGCGTGGGGGCGTTCTAATCCAGATTGTCAGCCCGCACATAAGCATGCTATAATAGTCTGAAATTTCTGTTATTGTCAAGTGATTCATATTTCAACTTCGAGTACTTAAGGTAAAGACAACTGATAGTCCATAAATTTAAAAAATGTGCAAGTGTCTTAAAAATAGATGCACAACTCGCTCCTGAGCATTTTTATAACCTTGTTTAGAAGGTCTGACTGTCAGAAATTAGTATTGACTGAAATTATTTAAAAAAGAATTTTACAGATTAGTATTACAGATTATTGTTTTGTCTAGTATAAAATAGAAGGGAATCGGTTTAAATCAGCACTAAAATAAGCTGTCCAAATATCAGATTATAATGCAATATTGGAACTCTTATACTAACAATGTTTTAATCAATCACCAAAATGCTACGAATAAAACTTAAGTAAATCGGTCTTTTAGTATTAATTGATATGCTGACATACATTTCAATTAATACTTCATAAATTATGTGATTCATGGTATAAAAACGTTCAGAGCCAAATGGAATCTGTCATTCTCTCAACTTAACCTTGATATGTCCTTAACCTTTAGAATACAAAATAGCTGATCCAAAACAGCACTGGTTGCTATTCGTTCACTTGCTCAACTGCATTCATTCATATTCCAAGGTATACCTATCAAAACATTCTAATATCGACTTATGGGCACTAACAGAATACGTCAGTACTCTCACTTGTGTATTTCATATTTACAAACGATATGTAAGGACTAGAAATTAAACATAATTACCCAACACACGGATATCATTGCGAGAGTATTTCATAGTTTTTTTTTTAATACACTAGATACTTGTGTACCAACCACTTTTCCCCACTTAGATACCCCACTTGTCCAATTACTCATTATAGGAAACGGAGCAAAGTACTTGGCTACAAGAACAGCTATTTCTAAAAATCTAACACCTTTCAATGATCCCAAAGTATGAAAGATAAAATCTATTTCAACAGGTGACAGTTAACCGTATATTGTAGTACGAAGCACAAGTTAATATTCTAAAGCGGACAATTCCTTGTGAAACAAACTATGCTGCCGCAGCCTATATAACAAATAACTGATAAACTTGGCCAAATAACAAATATTTGCCAATTGATAAATAGCTTTGGCATTGATCCTAAACACCAAGTGTTATCGTTCTTAAATCGTTCTGTCAATAAAAATAGTCCAATAATAATGAAAAAAAATAAATAAAAACATCTATAAAATTGTTTTACCAGTTAAGAAGAAATTCGTGAAAAATAAATGTTTTTGTGATCAGGGTTTCTGTTTAACAACGAAATTAAAAATAGCGAAAACGTAGAGAATTATGAGTTCGATTGGATTTGACCAATAAAATGGTCAAATTGTATAACAAAATTTCATTTCTATTCTCTCTATTAAAAGTGTAGATTTAACGGGGGAGAGGTAATATTTCGTTTAAGCAGAATTAAACCACCCACAGTTTAAATAACGACGTCACTACAAACTGTAGAAACAAATAATGTACATGATTTTTTAAGGGTTTCTTTATATAATGTACTCGTATATTTATAAGTACATGAAAAAAGGTACCTATAGTATGCACCTGTGGAAGTTATTCAGAGAATTTTCGATTGTCAGCATGCTGCTATCGCTACATATCATGTCTGACAAATTAACGTAGCTTTGAAGAAAATTATGTAATAGTGACATTTTTATAAATAAAGGATAAAAGACTCGTCTTTTAAGAAAGATTAAATGCCCATTATTAAACTTCGATCCGTTTATAAAAATAAACGAATCGAAGCTTTGCCCAATTCTGCTACTAAAAAATGGCGTATGACGCATAAAGATGCCCATATGATTTAGTGTTGGTTACGATGGAGATCATTTCCATTCGTTTAACGAAACTTGTGAAATAAAAATGATCGTTATCAGAGTAAGAACTGAATCACATGTACCTCTTCATATGTCTCTCCTAGAACATTTTTTAAAAAATCTCTTGGAGTTATGATGAAATTGTTTTAGTATATGTAATTTCGACATGATATGCTTCTTTATGCACCACATCGTTCGACTGAAACAAGAATTGAAACGACTCCAAACATCCCCGTAAAGATTCCAAATACCAAATCTGAGCAAAATATACTGTCAGATATCCAGAATCCCATCACTTTATGAGCAATGTTAAGCGCTTATAAAGTTCACTAAGCACACCTAAAAATACGATTTAACCCGCATCCTTTATAGAAAAAAACTGAAAGTAGTGGAATTAATATTCGCGGCTTCAATCTGCTTCAATTAGCACCAACGAATTTATCGACAGCCATCGCTACTAAAATAACAAAATTGTCTGAACCACGTTAAAACATAAAATCTGTTTGTTGTGTGAGAAATGCTTTTTTTTTTTGACGATCGAGTAGGGTATGGTATTCATTTTTGTTAGATTGCTTCGAGTAGTGTACCCAAACCGATGTAGTCAATCATTAGCATGCTGCTATCGACAACAGTTAACTGTATTCACTGAGAATAACAGCTTTCTATTTGTGTTAAAGCATCGAAGTCTTTGCATGTTCCCAACAATGAGAACATGGAATTGGCTCGTTAACATCCCAAAGGATACTAATATAATTTTTCCCAAGGCGACGGATTTTTTAAATATTTAGTTAGATAGTTATCACGTGCGTTTGCACTCTACACTATGATTTTTTTTTCAAGATTATAAAGTACTACCCATCTTAAGCCTTAGCAATTCTTCCTCCGCTATAAAAATTTGAACTTTAATCTCCGTGAACTATTTATAGAGAAAGTCATGAAACAACTCATGTAACCCTAAGTATACGATTTTCTGCAGCAGTGTGAAACCAGATTCGCAGCTGATGTCTGAGATACTTCGTTAACAGCAATCAATTTCTTTCTAGTTGGGGGGAGTTAACTCGAGCAACATTCTCTGCATATTAAAACATGTTTCCAGCAATGTTGAAACTATCCACCAATTTACACGTTTGACCAGTGTGTGTGTATTTGCCAACATTCTTCTCAATCTCCAGGGGAAGATTCCTACTTCCACGAAAATCATGTCGACACATTGTTGTCTTACGGCGCAATCAAAGGGCGCAGTTGTGTTTATTCTTCGACTATATAAGAGACAAACATCAGCGACTGTGAAATCACTTACTACGTATGTAGAATATACTTAGTAGAATATACAAGCCACTGTTAATTCTTCGGAGACAAAAGGTGGTGATTTGGCAGTTCCTCATAAAAGAAGTAAGTTATTAACTGTTTATTTGATATGGTAAGTTGCGTAGCATGTGGGTTAACATGATTTCTATTAGCAGACTTAAGAAAAAGTAATGGATGTCCGTATGTAGCATGGTCTTATAGAAAAGTTATTTTTATTTAGAACGAATAATTATCCTTGAATTTGTTACGGGGTGAAAATTAAGTAATTAACAACATGGGAATGAATGTTACAAGAAAATAATTAAATTATACAAAAAAGTTGGAGAGAAAAGATAACAAAAATGCACTTCTAGTGAGTGATCTTGAAGTACTCAGTGGACTGGAAAATAAGAAATTTAGTTTATTCAGACATCTCCTCACGATAGATATCTTTGGATAAAAGAAACAAGAAGTGCCCTTTCAAAAGAAAATCAAAGGAATGTATTTTGCCAATAAAAAAAAATCAACCATCCTTAATTGCAACCACAATCTACACACTTGATTCGAATTACTTGACTGGTTCAGAACAGCCTCAAGTAATTTGAATAATAATCGTTTTAAAAGTTGTATGGTTTGTAGCAATGGATATTTAAAAGTAATACAGAGTTGAGATTAAATTTTCGTTATCTTTTACTAATTAATTTTAAGAATGTAGATTTGAAATCCGCTAAATAGACGAAACTACCATTCTTTGTAAGGCTATACAATAGCAACCGTATGCTATATTTTTCATTACACAATATTTTTTCATTAGAATGCTCTTTGGACTATTACAGGTCTTTTAGGCTAAAAAAGTTACTTATGTTGGGGCTAACACTATTACTGATTCTATGGTGATCGTCATAAATTACTAAAAATTTGTCACTGCCAAGAAAGACGTTGTGGAATTTAGTTATACAGAAATTTGATATACAGAATACAACGGGATATCTTAGAAGATAAATTGAATATTCTAAGAACATTCATTTTAATACTGCGCAAAGTGTACGTGCTACGCCTGTGATCTGTGAACAGCAATCGATTCTGTTCACTTAACCTTGTGGGATGAAATCGTGCGTGAACAGAATTAATTGCTGATGCAAACATTCTCTTCTTAAATTGAGCACGAGAAAGGAACTTTACATTCAAAAAACTCACGCATCATCTCACGTTCACTAGCTAATTCTATTCTGCATTAATTTATATGTATCCGCATTAGCGTCATCTACTTCAAAGAAAAGATAAATAGTCTCCTCCGGAACTTTGTGCTCTTAGTTCAAATCAGTCTGAAAGTAAAATTTTTAGCATTTATTTGAATATGTTAAAATATGAATCTGAGTGTGGTTAATCAATGTACAAAATACTTCAGAATATTAAGAATAGTTGAATGGTTTCAAAATTGTTATCACAAATGTTAGATGAATGTGGTTGTGTAATGGATTGTAACACATGTTGCTTATTCTGTGAAGGATGGTACAGCAAATATATATTTAAATATTTCCACTATTCAGATTTTAATGTGCAGAAATATTGAAAGAGATGTAATCTGTGAACATTTTATGTCTCTGACTAATTCCATTAGGATTGATGAATGTAAAAAATAATTAACATATTCAAGCATAACGTTAGTTGCAATCAAGCTTGAATTAACTTGAAAAATTAAAGTGGAATTGTCGGAAAATATATTGACTTTTTCCACTTAAGTCAACTAGGAAATGTTTACATATAAATACTTGATTTCCTTTGTAATTTTCACGAAATACTTCTGCAAGGTTTCTTAGAAATTACATTAACTGAAAGCTCTCGTTAAGTAAACACCTCGTGTAGATTTTGCAAGGGAATGGAATATAAATAGGTGATAGCTAGTTAGTTTTTTACTTGTTTCAAATGATTTATAGCAAAAGAAAGATAATTCTCTTGGTATGAATCCCTTACTTCCTTTCTTGCTATAAACTAAAAGATTTTTTATGCATATAATTAAACAGGGATATGAAATAAACGTATAATTACTAAAATTATTAAAAATTAGGCTGTTTTAAAATTTTTAATTGTTTTTAATTTTTAAACTCTTAATGATATTCGGTTGACATTTATCAAACGGGGTAAATGAATTGGTTTCTGCTCTAACTTAATTCAAGACTAGTCGATGAAATATTTTCGTTATAATTACATTTTTATTGGCGTATCTATTTAATAAAATCTACTTCAACTTTTCGCTTTTAATTAAGTTTTTTTGCCAAACGATTCCAAATAACTGCTTCTTGCTTTGTTCATTGCTATTCAGGATCATTTAATTTTTTATTATATTATATTATATATTTCAAATAGACCTCTTATAAAAGTAAATTACGTAAGCAGTTCATCTAAATTCGGCTAAGGTAAGTAATGGTGTAAGTAAACCTGAATGCGATTATGTAATTTGCTCATTTGACGGTATACAATCGTTTTGTTTCTTTGTATTCTGGGTGTTAGATTTTAAAACAAAAGAGACAGATATAATCTCTTTATATTCAGATATAAAGAGATTATATCTGAATCTTTGTAAAGAATACAAAGATTTAGATATACTTAAAGAAACTGATTCATGTTTTATTTCAACGTATCAATATTAATTAAAATCAACGAAGTAATTTTAATACTGATTTGTGTTCTAGATAAGGCTTAGTCATGAATGTGGTCCTTGTCTTTGCCGCTGTTGCTTTACTGTCTGCATCTTGTTTGGCAGATAAAGGTAAGTCATGATTAAGGTGATTTACCTAAATTCTATTTTGTAAAATGTTTATTAATCCATTTTACGAAATACTTTGCTTGTATAAGTGATTGCCAAATAACTACTACTGAGGTCAACGAAAAATGTGACAAATTTAAAATGTGCAGACGATATTGCATTACTTGCAAGCACAGAAGAAAATGTACAGCGAATTTCTGATAAAATAAAGGAGAAGTGTATAAAATCTGGATTAAAGATAAATATAGACAAAACAAAAATTATGCAAATAGGAAAAAGAAGCACCAATCTGAAAATTGACATTGATAGTAAGAATCTAGAGCAGGTAGAAAACTTCACTTACCTTGGAGGAGTTATTGAGTACGATGGTGAAATTATAAAAGATATAAACAGACGAATCAGTCAAGCATCCCAAACTTTTGGACGATTTAATAAAATATGGAAGTCAGGAGACATCAAACAAGTAACAAAAGTAAGAATCTATGAAACAATGGTCCTCCCAATACTCCTCTATGGAAGTGAATGCTGAAATCTCAAAAAGGCTGAAGAGAAAAAAATATTAGTTACTGAAATGGGTTGGCTAAGAAGATTACTTGGAGTATCTCTGCTGGATCGACTAAGAAACGAAGAAATAAGGAAACAACTAGAACAAGAAATAACAATAATAGACAAAATCCAAGAAAGAAGACTGCGATGGTTTGGCCATGTGACTAGAATGGGAATGAGGTAGAACTGGTGGAACCAGTTCTACCTGAAATGGATTTAGATGGTAGTCTTGAAAAAGACTACCATCTAAAGCCCTAAATGCGATGATGGAAGGTAAAAGATCCAAAGGATGAGCCAGAATTAGATGGATAGACAAAATAAAAGAGAACCTGAAAACCAAATCACAACAAGCGACACCAAACTGGACAGAATAGTTCCGATTCTCCCGGAACAGACAGAAGTGGAAAGAGTTCATTCTGCCTCATCAACCACATAGATGATGGAAGAGAGAAGAAGACGTTCAACGAATTAATTAATTTTATAAAATGAAAGATTGTGATGTAGTTCAAGATGGGAGACATTTCATGGAAAACTTATTTATATAGAAGTTTCCAGGAAATTTTCAATTAACTGAAATGTCGCAATAAATAATCTTCATATGTGTATGAAGATGCTTTACTACCCATTTATCTAATTCATTATTTGACCAGAAACCTTCAGATATGGAGGTCAAATTTTTAGACCTCCATATCTGAGGACATATTGAGGTCAACGTCGAATTCCGGAGTTCCATTTTCGAAAGAACTTTCGAAACGAAAAATAGAACTGAAAGTGAAAAAGTATAAAGGAATTTCTCTACTAAGTGTTCCTCGTGAGATTTATGCAAGTATATTTAAGAAGTTAAGAAAAATTGCAGAAGAAGGAAATTCAACATAGGTACTTAAGATCAAATACTACAGACCATAATTACTTCTTAAAAAATTAGTTGAGCAAACAGGTTAATGACGGAGCAACAAACATGTTATAAAAAACGGAATCTATTTGTAACATTAAAGAATATTCAGAGAATCTAAAGAATGTTCACAAAAAGAACAAAAGAGAAAAAGGTTAGCAAACCGTGTGTGATGCCAATATGCCAAGAAAGGAGCACGGGGGTGGGAAACACCATGACTTAGGTCGAGCGATGCAAGAAGACAAATAATATCTCATAATATTCGACTGCTAACAGCATACTTTGAGGGGGAAATTGTTCATAGATTAGTAGCAATTTGAAAGTCATGTAGTACGACAATAGTCCTGTGCACAGCTTGAGACTTTCATAATTATCTTCGAATTCCTAATTCCACTTTTTTTTTAAAAAAACGTTTCAAGTACAAAATATGCATTCATGAGAAAAGAAAGCGGTCATGCGATTTTAAAGTTTCCGCCTCACTGGCATTAAGAATGCGAGTACTCATTTTGGTAAGGGGCACGAAACCTTTTGAAATGCTTTTTAAAAGAAAAACCCCATTTATCCATGTAGTTTTAACTATGATTGGAAATATAGTCAGTTTTTCATGTATAAAACAGAAAAAAGTTAGTTGAAAAAGTCTTACTCAGAAGAGTAAGATAACCAGCGATCGAAGATGTGCGAAATTTCTGAACACATTATGTACAGTCCACTAGAAATATTATGACCGTTATTATTTTTCAATCGGCCATTCTGCACAACAGATAGCACTCGCATCACAATGAAAGGCAGTAACGCTAAATAACTGTACACTCTATACAATTCGTAATTCAATGAGAAATTTCAATATAATTTCCATACAATTCGTAATTAATTATAAGCGAGTTTTTCAAATTTTATGTTTATACCGTTCTTTCAACTCATTTTTACTTGCTAATAGATCAACAGAATAGAATTGCATATTTGATCTTTTATTTCGTCGCCCACTTAGCCATCGCCCAGTTGGCCGTTTCCCGATAATCACGATCCAAGTTTCGCGAAACTTCTGAACATATTATGTACAGTCCATTAGAAATATTACAACCGTCTTTATTTTACAATCGGCCATTCTGCCACATCAGGTAGCACAACTATGAAAAGGCAGCTCACGCTACTGGAAGTGTGACTGATCGACATGGACAAGGGACGTAATCTGGTGGTCTTTGAAAAAAGCGTAATTGTCAAGTTACCACTTGAATGAAGGCAGAATCCAGTAAAATGGCAATATTTTTAGCTGTTCACGGAATGCTGTAGCTGCATTCAGGGAGCAGAACGAGACTGGATAGGAATACAGTAATGGTGGACACTCAAGTCTATTTGATACTTATTGTGAACGTAGGTGTCCCGTTTTCTAGAAGCTCATAGAAGAAAATGTGGTATGGCTAACCATGGTATTTAATCAGGGGAAGAATGGTGCCATTTCCCAGACCACAAACCAACGCACCCTCCTCCTCCGTCTCCCCCCCCCCGAAGATCTTTAAGTCTAATCATCGACGATTAACTAAATTTTGAGTTAGACACATCATTAGCAAATTGCAAACTGAAAATAAAACTTTCCATTGATTGATTACCATTTTCTGCTGCATCATAAGGTGCCGCATTAAATGGCAGAAGGAAGCATTGATGATATTGGAGATGTTTTTCTGAGAAACCATTGGAGATCAATAGCAGTACAATGAATTCTATGAAATACTTCCCCGTTGTGACTGATCAAGTACCTTCATTCAGTTACCGCTGCCTTCGTAGATGGAAGAGGAATTTTCCAGCAAGATAATCCTTGTAAAGTTGCGATATCATTCGAGAATGGTTCGTTCAACGCGACTGCTGGATCTTACAATAGCAACCGAATTCGCCTGATTTAAATTACTACAACATCCAGGATTAAGTGGATCGACAAAGATACGGCGTTTAAATCTCCGTCTAGGAATCACACGAAGCAATTTTTGGCAACTTCGTACTTCCTGCAACGTTGAAAGGTCTTATAAAGTTCATCCTACGATGCGTAGCGGTAGTTCTACGACAAATTCCAGCTATGGTATAATATTTTGATTGGATAGAGTAAGTTTTTATAAAAGTAACGATAAAACTATTGTGAAATAAAATAAACTAAATTGTATATATTATTGAATGCATATTGCCTGTTAAGTAAGGCTTTCTTTTTTTTCTTTTCTTTTTTTTTTCTAGCGACTGAGTGTAAGCGCCTTAATGAAGAATACACCAAGTGTGGTTCCAGCTGTCCTTTAACCTGTGAAAACTACAAAACACCACCAGATGCATGTATAACGTTGTGCAGGGAGGGATGCTTTTGCAAGCACGGATACGTTAGAGACCGGTATGGAAATTGCGTTGATCCTTCTCAGTGTCCAAAATAAACATTAAATTTTCTGCATCAAGAAGTATGTTTTGTCTTGTCTAAGAAAATGATATGAAATATATAGCAATAAATTTTGCATAATAATAAAATAAAACTTCCTCTCAGTCTGTGTTGTTCAGCTCCAACGTTTTCAGAATCATGGCGTGAAATTTCTGTAGAATTGACTTGAATATCTTCAAGTCATTTTTAGACTAAGTGTTTGCACTACATGTAGTTAACTGTAGTATACGGCAGAAAATAAATGACTTGTAAGAAGTTCTCATTTCAAGACCCTGTAAAAGTTTATGAAATAAAAATGACTAGCCTTTTAACAGAGACAGCCGAATAAGTATGATCATTCTTGAGAGCCTTCCCAGAATTGCAAACGATTTAAAAGCATCATGATTTGAAATCTATTTCCAATTTTTCCCTTCGTCATCGCATATAACGGCAGTAAAAATAGAGAACACCTACAACATCCAAGCGCAAGATTCAAACCATAGGGTATAATTTATACGCCCATTGACTCAAGTTCAGTGATTTAGTTCAAGCTCCGATATGTATTCAGTTTGAGATGATCGACAGCTGAAGTTTGAATCCGGTTTATAATCAATTTGGGCAAAGTTCTAGTGTAATTTAAAAACAACATTAGCAGTATAGCAGGTTTGTTTATGTTTAAATATCGAAAATCCGAGATGATTAACGAAACCATCGCACAAACCGAGCCTAAAGAATAGCTTACGACGTCAAATCTTAAGCTATTCTTTAAGATCTGAGTACCTGTCTTTAACTTTTGAACAAAATAATTCATAAGGCATATTCCGGTAATTGGACGACACTTTTTTTATTAAGCTAAAAGCACAATAAAGAAATAAAACCCGACAAGTTTCGTAAGCCATTTGACTTACATCTTCAGGGGTAAAAGGTAACTGAAAGTTAAAACAACAAAAAAGAGAAATTAATAGTTCATACTATACAGTTGTAGCCGCCTGACTGTTTATAAAATTAAAATATCAGAATGCAGATTCAACGCAGTGCTAAGTTTAAACAATATTGGATGATGTCACGTTCTGTTGTTCACGATCATAATGTCCGAGGTATGACTGAGGTAGATTTTTTATCAAAGCTGATCAAACTTGGTGTACAATTAAGCCTTGGTTTTTATTGCATTGTGTTAGAATTCTAAGCATGTTTGCAGCTTCTTTAAATTTCGTTATGTAAGTTTTTTTCTATATAAGACATGTTTGTTTTCTGCCAGAGTACATTGTGGCCAGTGGAAGTGGTATGAAAATCTAGATCTGATTTGTGTTCTCTTCTGTTTTGTACATCCTTTTGGTGTTCGTTCATGCTTATTTCCCCAGATCTTGTCTGTCCTACGGAGCAGATGCCGCAAGAACAATACATTTTATAAACAACTGATTTTTTTAAAGGATGATGTTTTGGAGGATATAGAAATCTTGAAATTTTTTCTAGCGGCAGAAAGACTACTTTGATGTCATGTTTGTTTAGTAATTTAACCATCTTGTCTTCAAAAAATTAATTCATATCGAATTAAGTCCACTAAGAATAACAATAGTACACGTTGACATACATAGGTTATGCTGAATAATAAACTAACAGCCAACTATAAATAACTTCGTATAAATCTAATTAATGCTATGATAGGTCAGGTGTCAGTCATTTCTGCCTCTAGTTAAGTACAGTTGCCAAACCCGTGTATGTTCTCTCGTTCTGTCATTTTTTTTTTTTTTTTTTTTTGAAGGATGGAAAATCTGAGTCTGGGTGAAAAACAATCTCATTTCCATATGAGAGCTCACCTAACCTTGCAGTTGGAAAGGCCTGCGAAAACTATATGCATCTTAGACGATATTCTAACCCAGGTGTTTATAACCAGGAAAAAACCGTTACTGAATTCCGGAAACGTTTACCGAAAAACGCTGTTTAACCACCCATAAAAGGCATATTCAAACGATTGACGATTAGTATAGCTGTTCCTTTTGCTACAATATTAAGAGACTTGATGCTCGATTAAAAAAAAAAAAAAACACTTCCCATACAGTATCACTTTCTTTGAAATATTTTTGCAGAAATATATTTCAGGAAAAACATAAATTTCAGATGAAATTTTGGTTGAAGGAACAGACTGCTTTCTTCAATGAAGAAGTTATGGCTTCGAGTCAGTGCCATCGATACCTGAGTAAGTCTTTAGCTAGCATATTTAGTTGCTTAGCATGAGACTACACCCTATTTCTTAGAGGTAAGTAGCTTTTTAAGAAGTATCATGCACTCTCCAGAAGATGAAAATCAGATTATCTGAGTTAGCCTATCTATGGTATTAGATGCGTGGTAAGTTTTACTATCTTTCGTAGATTATTAAAAAATACCAGTGGACACTTGAGTGATTTTTGGAAGAGAAGAACAGGAAGGATCAAGGATATTGCGGTCATCTGGAAGAGTGAAGTTTTTTGCACAGAGAGCAGTGGGTGCACGGAAAGTTGAGAGTACATGGAATGAGATTAACATTAATTTATTACGATTAAAAATGTCACTGCACATAAATATTACATCAACCTGGAAAATAAATGTCGGTAATGAATATTTATTCCATAATTTAATAGAATTACTTGGAGTTTTTGTGCTAAATGAATAAGAAAGATTATTGACGGGAACAAAAGTATGCAATAAAACAAAAGTAACCATATAAGTCAGGACTGTCCAAAGCACTGTCCACGAGCCGCATGCGGCCCGCGGTGCGATTTTCTGTTGCCCGCCTGTGAGTTTTGATTTTCACTAGTGCAAAATTACAATAACAATCTGAATCGAATGCGTCTTAGATATTTTAATTCTATCACTAGTCGATAATCTCTATGTTGGTAATTTCATTTGGTGTTATTACATCACTATATACCCACGTGTTTTTCAAATATTAGATGTGTCAAAGAAGCGTTCTTACACTGTTTTGCTTCAACGCGCATGCTCCGGGCGTTCACGGAGAACGTGAGAGCGCAATTAGTGTTGTTCGTTTGTTAAGTTTTCGAGGTTGTGTCGCTGCTGTTCACTAAATTACTAGATATGCATTGTGATGCGACCCTCGGATAATTTTTTTTCCTAATGAGGCCTTCGGATTACCTAAGGTTGGATAGCCCTGATATAAGTAATCAAGAATTCACTTAGTAATAAATTAAGTTTTGTTTATGTATCTTTAAACAGAATACACACATTCCATACACGTATATATTCTTCCTATACCAGCTTATTTATCTTCTTTATATTCTGTGGCAGAAAGGACCAAGATTCACTTCCATCCCATCCCATCCCATCCCATCCCATCCCTTTCTTAACATAATTATGCTCCCTCTGTAGTTGCGTCAATCTGGCCAGCATTTTTTGTCATTCTTTGCCAAGACGTTTTGTCCTTTCCTTCCAGAATCCATTTCAAAACTATCCTTACATTCTCCATCTGTCCTCAATGCATTCGTTCCACGTTTTGCTACTATTATCGTGCATATATAATAGAAATGTAGAGAAAAGATATAGGCATGTGGGAAAATTTTAATTCCCTCCCTACAAAGTTTCTTTTTTCAGTATCAAACGCCATCACGTAGAATTGCCTCTGACTTTATACCACTTTCTTCTCTGCATTATCACCAAATTATACTTTCTTTAAAGCAAGCACTTATCCATGTGTATGCAACTTTTTCCGAGCTCACTCTATCTAACAGGATATGACACCACTTAACCTCGCCACCATGTGGTAACCATGTCTGGCAATTGGATGTGTAGTTTGAAGTTGTGGCTCACGTGCTCTAATGCATGTTCGTATGGATTACAGCCTACTATACCTTAGCAAACGATGAATGAATGTTCCGGTTTCCTGCCTGCCATACTTTTTCTCAGGGAGAGCACGGCATTATCCACGGATATGTTTGCTGTACACAAAACAAGGCGTTTTATTATTTTTACAAGGGTTTAGGTATTTCAGGTTGTTGCTGTTATGGTCATAGGGAGTTTAAATCTCAGGAAGGGAAGCTTTTACTTCACAAATGTTAAATGTTTGCCAATCCCATACATCCTATAGGTCTACAAGAAATACCTGTAGACCTATAGGACATCAGTAAGGTAGGTAGGCTTTGGATTTCTTCAAAATCTTAATTACATTTTTTACATAATCTTACATAGCACTTTAAGCCGTTTCGGACCTCCAGTAAGTGCGGAAAATAGTCGCACACGGGGAGATAAAATTCCACCTAAAGACAATCGCAAACATCTTTAACCATGGGCTGATTTGTACATGCAACTTGATGGGTGGAAAGCGGATACATGAATACTGAGCTAAGCAGACTGGAGAATTTTAATTTCTATAAAACGTATATGAATTGAACTTGGATATTATTGTTATGACAGTGAATAGAATATACTAATGTTCTATTATTTTGCCAATAAAGAGTAATGAAAACTAGATAAATGTCGAAGCAGTATTATTGGGAATATTGTGTTCTTTTTTTTCCCCCAGAAAATAACCTCGCACTCTAAGAAATGTCACAATCTACACATCAACAGCACGTCACATCCTGTTAGGTGGTCAGAGTTGGAAAGAAAAGATCAAGGTTTTGTGATCGCACAACTGGATCCACTTTTAAATTCACGGCGGATCAGGAAATTAGACGGGATGAAGAATCTTTGAGTTAATATATATCTGTTTCATTTAATCCCCATAGGGACAACATAATAAGCACCTGCCACTGAGAGCTTTTCCCTCAAAACTTAAACCAACTTTGCAGTTTGAGCGCAGTACCCTTGCTATAAGAGAGAGAGAGAGAGAGAGAGAGAGAGGGAGGGGGGGGGATATTAATAATACTACGTTGTTACACCAATTATATTTAAGTAACACAGCTCACGGATGTATATTGTTGAGGAAATGCATGCCAAGTTTTAGGTTATTTCTCCTCCCCAAGTTCCAGTGTATTCCTCCACTCTTCTGGGTCAAAAAGATGGCGCCACTATCGGCAAGTTACATTGAATAGAGATATTCTGAGAGTAGCGGAATCTTTTCTGACAGTCACTGTGAAACAGAACTCTTGACTTAACCAGAAATTCACTATGTCCAAGATTGTCATGAATTTCATTTCATTTAGAGGGCTGGGTTGCTTGCCTTATGAGAACGTTAGTTATTATAAATAAATGACATAAATCTTACAGATTATCATTCGCGAACAGGCAGATTATGGTATTATTCAAGATAAAGGAGGACTATGGAACGCATGGTTTAAAAAAATTACTCCCCGCCACACAGTATATATGTATTTCACTACATTGACCGACTGTAATTGAATTAAGATTTATCAGTTTTTTTTCTAATAATTAACATCCTGCCTTAATTAATATGTGGCAGGCAACCCACACCTCCAAGCCTTTCCAACTCAAACGGGGCTATTGGCAATTTTGGACACAAAGTTTCTGGTTAGGTCAAAGTCTACTGTTTTACAGTGGCAGATGAACCATGCATGAAAATCTCGCACACTATTCGAGCAGCCTTACTACTGGTTATTCTCCTAACAGGTGAGAGAGTGAGAAGCTCTTTGCATTAGAAAAACTACACTACATATATATACATTTAGTAAATATTAACAGCCGTGGTTGATTGCTTCTGAAAAGCAGAAACACAGAACACGAAAAGCAAGATATTTTTGTTAGAAAAAAAAACAGGATCTCTTGTCTAAGTACGTATTAATTTGAAAACAACTGTTCACTTTCAGTTTGTTCCCCATAAACGTCAAACTGACGGGTTCCTGATAAAAATGTGGGGAGAACCAAGCATTTAGCCCCAATCGTTTTCTTTTAATTATAATAGACGAAAAGCATTTAGTTCAGTCCACTTTAACTCCACTTGCCAGAATAAAATTCATTAACAGATTACAGATACATTCATTTTAATTTTAAAAAAAAATCAATCTTCGGAGGAAGAGTCAATGAACTTGTATCACTAAACGAAACGAGTCTTTTAACAACTTTAATAAAAAGGTAAGCATGAGTTACTGTACTTCGAGCAAGGAGGAAGACTTTGTTCACCTCATAAGTTAGAGAAAAGAATTCTGATTAGAAAAAAAAACAAAAATGGGGATGAGTACCACCTTGCCGATGTGTAATATTTCCTTACCAGTAACTCTTTCAAAATAAAGCGCAGTACTCGTAGATAAGCGAAAAAGACATTCTCGATGCAATTTGTAAATTTAACTACGAGCAAGTGTAGTTCAGGAGAGTGCAAAGAAATGCCGGCAAACTCGAGTATGATATTGTATATCATATACGAATATGATATACAATTTAAATTCAGATATGATAAACGATATTAAATGTAATTACCAATGCATGATGATCTTAATGCCTAAGTTCATCTAAGTTTTTTTTAAAAAAAGTTATCATGTTAGTTTTATTCGTTACTCAAAAAGAATAAACTAGCAAGTGTGGGATGCAGCATATTTTTTATTGATAAACCATTGAATTACTAATTATGAAGTTAAATTGCTCCTAAATTAATATAATTTCTATATAGAAATGTACATAAAAATGTATCTGTTCTAAGTACCTGTGGAAATTATTCAGAGAATTTTTGATTGTCGAAAATTCTGCTATGAAAATATGCTGCTACCCTACAACTATATCATGTCTGACAAACTTGCGTAGCTTTGAAGAAATTCATGTAATAATAGTGACATTTTTATAAACAAATAGACTTATCTTTTAGGAAAGATAAAAGGCCTATTATTAAACTTCGATCCTTTTATAAAAATACATTTTGCCGAATTATGCTACTAGTAATCGAGTATGACGCATAAAGATGACCATATGATTTATTGTTGGTTCCCATTGAGAGCGCCTCCGTAGCTCAGTCAGTATAGACGAAGCCCTTTGGTCGGAAACACCTGAGTTCGATTCCCGTCAGTGACTTGAGGAACCTTTATCTGGTCTCTTTCGACGAAAGGTGAATTAGACGGTTGCATACGGAGGTAGGGAGTTTTTTCATCCGGAAAATTCGGGTTTTCTTCACAAAGAACAGGCAAACCGGCTCTCTGAATACACACAGATTAGTCATGAATACGTCCCAGCCATATATTCCGATCATGAGCCCAGATAAAAATTTGGGGGTTGGGAAAAGCAATGTTGAACTACCCTGTAAAAATGTCACCAGGAGTACCTTGTGGGCAATGCTTACAAAAGTCACCTGCAGTGGAAAACGACTGAAAAAGGACAATCAGATCAGATACGATGATCATTTCCATTCGTTTAACAAAATTTTTGAAATAAAAATTATCCTTATCAAAGCCAAAACTGAATCACACGGACCTCCTCATATGTCTTTCCTAAAAGATTGGTTTTTAAAAATTTCATGGAGTTATGGGGAATTTGTTTAGTATGTAATTTCGACATGTTGTGCTTCTATATGCACCAAATCTTTCGACTGAATTTAGAAGGACTCCAAATTTTTTCTTAAAGATTCCAACTACGAATGTGTGCAAAATTAACCGAGTTAGACTTTCAGAATCACTTTATGAACAATGTTAAGTGCTTGTAAAGTTCGCTAAGCACACCTAAAAATACGATTTAATTTGCATCCTTCATAGAAGGAAACTGCAAGTAGTGGAACAAATTTTCATTACTTCAATCTGCATTAATTAGCAACGCATTTATCGACAGCTATCTCTGCCAAAATAACAAAATTGTTTGAACCACGTAGGTAAATCCAAAAGGATATGAATTTAGTTTGTTGTGTGACAAATGGTTTTTTTTCTTTCTTTTGAAAAATTGGTTGGATATTGACAACGTTAAAGTAGTGGCTACAATATCTGTTGGAAATATGTCAAGCTGCTTCCCATAAGAACTTTAAACTAAGGGAAGAAAGTGAACCTAATACAAGTATAGAAGAACAAATTTTAGAAGCTTCTCCAATCAATGCCCAGGTGCAAGAAGCTCTACGATTACTTCGTCATGGTCTGCAACATAGAGCGACAAACTTTAGAGGGGATCAGGGGCGCGCCGGCAGAGTGTGCAAGTGTGTGACGCATACAGGCGCCAGGATAGTTATGGCGTCAAAGATTTCAAGCCAGGAGGAAATACTTAAAATAAAGATTTTATAAAATGATTTTTTTTATTGCGGTGAGGGGTATAGGGGCACCACCTAAAGTTTTGCAAACAGGCGCCGAACACTACTGGCGCCGCCCTGGAGGGGGTATTGAGTTATTTGTTAGATTGCTTCGAGTAGTGTACCCAAACCGATGTGCCAATCATTACGATGATACAAAGGAATGCTATCGACAACAGTTAACTGTATTCACTGAGAATAACAGCTTTCTATTTCTGTTAAAGCATCGAAGTCTTTACATGTTCCCGACAATGTTCTGGAATTGTCTCCTTAACATCCCAAAGGATGCTAACATAACAGAATTTGCATTCTATACTTTTTTTTCAAGACTATAAATTACTACCCATCTTAAGCCTTAGCATTTTTTCCTCAGCTATAAAAATGTTCAGTTAATCTCCGTGTACTATTTATAGAGAAACAGATGAAAGAAGTCATCTAGCGCTTAGTATATGATATACCAGCGCACACCTACTGCAGGGCTGTGAAACCAAATTTTCAGCTGATACTTCGTTAACAGCAATCAATTTCTTTCTACTTGGAGGATATTAAATCAAGTAGTATTCTCTGCATAATTCTCCAGCGAAGTGGTGTTTATTCACTTAAACATGTTCTGGCAATGTTGAAACTGTCATTCGTTTGACGAGTATGTGTTTTCTAACATTTTTCTTAAAATCGAAGGATGATTCCTACTTCCAGGAAAATTTGAATTCAACAATTTGTCCTCTTACGTTGCGATGAAGAAGCGCAGTTGTCATGTTTATTCCTTGACTATATAAGAGACAAACATCAGCGAGTGTGAACGTAGTAAGTGCTTAGTGTAGAATATACAAGCAACCATTAATTCTTTGGATACAAAAAAAGGCGGTGATTTGGCAAAATTTTCGGAAGGTCTTCGCAAGTGTGGTAAGTGTGTTGATGTCGAAAGTAATGTAGTATCTGGGATAACTGATGTCTATTAGTAGACTTAATCAAAAGTAATGGATGATCGTACGTAGTGTTGTCTTAAAGGTTGTTTTTATTTAGAAAGAATAAGTAGCCTTGAATTGATATGAGGTTAAAATAAACTAATTCACAACATGAGAATTAATGACAAGAAAATGATTAGTACAAAAGTTTATCATTTCCTGATTAATTTTAAGAATCTGGATATGAAATTCGCTAAACACACGACACTATCATTCTTTGTGAGGTCATAGAACAGTAACCGTATATTATATTTTTCATTACACTGCTTTTTGGAACTATTACAGGTCTTTTAGGGTAAAAAGTTACTTATGTTGGGGCTAACATTATTACTGATTCTATGGTTAGCGACATAAATGACTAAAAATTTGTCACTGCTAAGAAATACGTTGTGGAATTAGTTATACAGAAATTTGATATACAGAATACAACGGGATATCTAAGAAGATAAATTTAATATTCTAAGAACTTTCATTTGAATACTGGATAAACTGTACGTGCGACGACTAAAACTGTTACTTGTGCTGTGGTGATCGTGATAAATGACTAAAAATCGGTCACTGCTAAGAAAGATATCACGGAATTTATTTACTGTGTGATCCAATTTAGTAATAAAGAAATATGAGATACAAAATCAATGGACTGTCTTAGAAGAAATACGAATATGCTAAGAACATTCATTATTTGAATACCGGGCAAAGCGCACATGAGACGCATGCGATCTAGTTTCATCCCCAGTGTTAGGTGAACAGAATCAGTTGCTGATGCAAGCACTTTCTTCTTAAACTGAGCGCGAGAAAAGAATTTGACATTTAAAAAACTCATGCGTAATCTCATGTTTACTGATTCTACATTAACAGTTTATGCGCATTAGTCTCATCTACTTCTTCAAAAAGGAAAGAAAAGTCTCTTAGGGAACGCTGTAATCTTAGTTCCAGTCAGTCTGTAAGTAATATTTTTAGATTTTATTTGAATATGTTAAAATCTGAATCTGAGTGTGGTTAATCAATATAGTTCAGGATATTAAGAACACTCGAATGTTTTGAAATTTGTTATCGCAAATGTTGGATGAATATGCTTGGGTAATAGATTGTAACACATGTTGCTTATTTCGTGAAGGATGGTACAGCAAACATATATTTAAATATTTCGCCTATTCAAATGAGGTGCTTAAGGGTCAAAGCTGTATAACCGAGAGGAGACCTCCACTTAACCTTTAAAGGAATGGGAAGAACCAACCAGGGCTTTTGACCTAATGTCCAATCCTCATCTTCTTGTAGTGCATTCTGTTGGGTATCTACCTGGATACTGAACGAACGAGTATGTGCTGGCTATTTGGGAATTAGCCGACCAAATTGTATAATTATTATTGGTTTAAACCAAAATACAAAATAATAGTACAACATGACAAAATTTCATGTTAAGGACACCCGTTGTTTTTACCAGGGAACCAGGATGAACAGCGAAAAGTCAGCTCCTGGAACAAATCTGAAAACACACCCCAACTCAACATTACCAGAGTTAAAGATTGGTACTATCAACATAAGAAGCCTGAATGGCAAAGAAATGGAGCTAGCTGAGGAATTAGATAAGCACCAGATCGACATAATAGGGGATGACTGAAACAAAAAAGACAAAAACTCGTGAGATCTTTCTGAGCAATAAATACAAAATATTATATTCAGGCAATGACAATCAAGGAAAAGAAGGAGTACCAATAGTATTCAACACTAAATACGAGGCTAATCTTCTTGAATGGCAGACAGTCTCAAAATACGAGGCTAAACTTCTTGAATGGCAGTCAGTCTCAAGTAGAGTAATGTGGGGAAATATCAGAATGGGGAACTGGACAGTGAGACTTATTTGTGCCTATGGTCCCACAGAAGGTTCTACTAAGGTAGAAGTGGAGGAATTTTTTGAGGCTTCAGAGAAAACAACTGACACAATGAAAAAGGAAAAGTTGGTCCTTGTTGGGGGATCTAAATAGCAGAGTAGGAAATGATTGCGAGACATACAAAAATATTTTGGGAAAATTTGGGGAAAAGAGCAAAGCTAATACTAATGGCAAGTACCTATTGGATTTCTGCTCAGGACATAAACTGGTTATTACTAACACCATGTTCCAACATAAAAATGTGCACAAATTCAAATGGAGAGAAGAGGCAAGGAATAAGAAAAGTCTCATTGAGTATGTTATTGTTGATAATGATGTTTTCTCCCTGGTGCAGGACACCAGAGTGTATAGAGGATTTGAAATTGGAAATGATCACTATTTATTCTTGATCAGGATACAATTGAATTTCATATTGAAAAGTAAAACATGTAAGAAAGTTTTAAAATAGAAGTTGAAGAATAAAGAAGAAAAAAAAAGAATAAAAAAAGAAAAGAATAAAAGTTGAGCAGATCTCAGATATGAACTGTAGACTAAAATACACAAAGCCTATCAAAGAAAAAATGAAACTGTTTGAGAACAGGAATAAAACCTTGGAGATTCAGTGGCAAGCCTTGAAGAAAACCCTGATTGATTCAGCAAGGGTGGCATATGGTGAGATTGTCTGCAAGGGTAGAAAAAATAGAACTGCATGGTGGACACAGGAAGTTAAAGAGGAAGTGAAGGAAAAGAAGAAAGCACATAAAGTTCCTGGCAAATATATCAGCTTGTGCTCTCAAAGAATACAAAGACAAATGCAAGAAAGCTGAAAACTGTGTAAAACTAGCTAAACAAAAGTCATGGGAGGACTTTGGAAAGTACATACAAAACAAATGTCAATAAGGTGACGAAATATTCTGGAGGTTTATCAAGAAGCTCAGAAATAGAGGGAAAGAGTGCTATAAGAGGCATTAAAGATGATAAAGGTGATATGAAAACAGGAAGAAAAGATATCCTTGAAGTATGGAGTAATTACTTCGAAACGTTGTTAATGAAACAAGCAGTGATGACGGCACAGTGGTAAAAAACACTGACCAGGCATGCAGTCAGGAATACATATCCATACTTGAAGTAGAAAAAGCCATCAAAGGCTTGAAATGTGAAAAGGCAGCAGGAGTAGATGATATTCGACCAGACATGCTGAAGTATGGTGGTATAAAAGTCTTACAGTGGCTGCACTGCATAGTTCAGAAGGCCTGGGCAGAGGGAAATTCCCGATGATTGGAATAGAGATCCCATAGTACCCATATATAAAAAGGGAAATAAAACTGAATGTGAGAATTACAGAGGTATTTACCTACTGAGTGTTTCCTGGTAAGATTTA
Source organism: Typopeltis vanoorti (assembly GCF_054136105.1). Classification (NCBI taxonomy): domain Eukaryota; kingdom Metazoa; phylum Arthropoda; class Arachnida; order Uropygi; family Thelyphonidae; genus Typopeltis; species Typopeltis vanoorti. The sequence continues at coordinate 111,302,844 of NC_143558.1, forward strand.
TGCCAGTATATTGAGAAATGGTTGAGAAGAATTGTGGAAGAAAAGCTTGGTGAAGAACAAGCTGGATTCAGACCAAATAGAGGCTGTCAGGATCAAATCTTCACTTTATGACAAATAGTGGAGAAATCATGGGAATATAACAAAGATCTGTATTTAAGTTTTGTAGATCTGGAGAAGGCATATGACAAGGTGCCAAGAGAGAAGCTAATCAATACGCCGCAGTTATATGGTGTCAATGGCGCATTATATCAAGCAATACTTAGTCAGTATTTGAGTTGAAAGTCCGAAGTTATAACGTAAGGAAGTACAGGAAGATGATTTAATGTTAATTCTGGTGTGCGACAAGGATGTACATTATCAAAGAAAAAATGAAATTGTTTGAGAACAGGAATAAAACCTTGGAGATTCAGTGGCAAGCCTTGAAGAAAACCCTGATTGATTCAGCCATGGTGGCATATTGTGAGATTGTCTGCAAGGATAGAAAAAATAGAACTCCATGGTGGACACAGGGAGTTAAAGAGGAAGTGAATGAAAAGAAGAAAGCACATAAAGTTCCTGGCAAATATGTCAGCTTGTGCTCTTAAAGAATACAGAGACAAATGCAAGAAAGCTGAAAACTGTGTAAAACTAGCTAAACAAAAGTCATAGGAGGTATGACTTTTGTTTAGTCATACCTCCTCTGTTATTCGCTATCTATATGGATCACATTATGAAGGAAAGTGGTATTAAACCTGATATCTAAGGAGATGTTTAAAGTCGTCTCTTTGCTTTATGCGGATGACGTTATACTTCTAAATAAATCCGCTACAAATCTGAAAGATTCCCCGATTCCTCAGGTTCTTTTTTTCCACAGAACCTGTGGAACAAGTAAAACATTTCAGCTACTTAGGTACGATTTTTAGTGATAGTAAATTAAATATGGAAATAGACAACAGAATCAACAAAGTTGGTATGGTAAGCAGTCAAATGAATAAATTTATATGGAATAAGAGAGAGAGAAATAAGTTGGAACACTAAATTAGCTGTATACAAGACAGTGTTCAAACCAGTTTTAAATTATGGATCTGAGAGCTGGGTTAGAATTAAAACACTTGACTAAAGAGTAGAGATCGCAGATATGAGAGTCCTGAGAGAGTTAAGACGGGCGAACAGATGGCATCAATGGCAATATCATGTTAAAAGAGATGATATTAGGAAAGAACTTGATATTGTCAGCATCTAGGAATGCATTAGCAGAGCCAATTTCAGGTGGTATGCTCACTTAAACAGAATGGGCAAGGAAAGATTAGCAAAACAAGTGTTCTCTTCCAGGTTTGCAGGAAAACGACCCACAGGATGACCAATATATAGGTGGATTGATACGGTACAAAGTGCCTTAGACGATAGAAATATAAGATCTGATAATATTGGCGTCTTGACAAGTAACAGACTGATTTGGAGGAAAACTGCAGATAGGAAGAGGAAGTTAGTAATGATGTAAATTTTCATGTAGTACTGTCATATCCTGTACACCTCTTGAGGGTACATGGCAGAAATTTGATGATGATGATGACTACTCGACGGTTAATGTGCAGAAATATGAAAAGTATATAAGGGATACGATCTGTGAACATTTTATATCTAATGCCATTAGGATGGATGAATGTAAAAAAAACAATTCATATATTCAACCATAACGTTGGTTATCAAGAATAAATTAAATTAAAATTTAAAGTCGAATTGTCGGAAATTTCACTTAAGAAACATTTATATATAAATCCTTGTTTTCCTTTCTAATTTTCACGAAATACTTCTGCAACAAGGTTTCTTAGGAATGACACTAACTGAATGCTCGTTAAGTAAACACCCCACGTAGATTTGTGAGGGGAATGGAATATCAATAAATCGTTGATAGCTAGTTGGTTTTCCAACCTGTTTCAAATAGTTGACTAGCAAAAGATAGATTCTGTTGATATGAATCGCTCTTTCTTGCTATAAACTTAAAATGTTTTTATGCATATTTTGTCCCCTGTGCTATACGCTGATGATTTCAGACTCCCGTAGAATTAAAAGCGGTCTGAAATCAACGTATTTTAAATACTGAAATAATTAAAAATTAGGCAAGCTCTTTTGAAACTGTTAATGGCATTCGGTTATCATTTATAAAACGGGTTAAATGAATTTTTCTCCTCAAATCAACAATTTCAAGACTGGCTGATAAAATCGATTCGTTATAATTTACATTTTTATTGGCGTAACTATTTAAAATAATTATTCCCTTATTTCGCTATTAATTATGTTTTTTTTTTTTTGAAACTATTCCAAATAACTGCTGCCTGCTTTGTTGACTGCTATTCAGGATCACGTAATTTATAATATAGTTCAAATGGAATAAGTAAATAGGTAAATTACGCGAAGAGTTTATCTAAATTCTGTTGAGGTAAGTAAACCTGAACGCGATTATGTAATTAGTCCATTTGCTGACGTTGTCAATCGTTTTATTTCTTTGAATTTGATTTGTTAGATTTTTAAACAAAGTGTTTAGGTATACTTAAAGTGATTCAGATTGTATTTGAATATATCAATATTAATTACAATTAAAGAAATAATTTTAATATTCATTTGTGTTCCAGACAAAGCTTAGTCATGAATGTGGTGCTAATCTTTGCCGCTGTTGCTTTACTGTCTGCATCTTGTTTGGCAATGAAGGGTAAGTAATGATTAACATGATGTACCTAAATTCCATTTTCTGAAGTGCTTATTAATCGATTTGAAGAAACAATTTGCCCATAAAAGTGATTTTTAAATATCTGATCTTAATAAACTGAACGAATTAATTCAAAATTAAGTGGGTATTGAAAACCACGTTATTTCTCAACCGAATAAGAAATTCAAAGATAGGAAATCTAATCTCAGAGTTCCATGCCGAATATAGAAAACTATATAAAGTTCGGCGAGTCCAAGCGTAAGCCAACACCTGGTAGTTCAATACCAGGGCAACTCGTAGGAAAGGTGGGGCAAGATCCGATCACTGTCCTTAGTATTTTCTCATAATGTAAAACACAGCTCCTAGGAGATGTATTACTGTTCTACATTATGAGAGAATATCACTACCCAGACCGGTTTCGGGTGTGAAAGTAAAGATGCCATCATCGGCCTATTCAGAAGAAAAAGAAGAGCAAGGAAGTGACAGAGAGGTTCGGGTGGTTGCTGGGGAGGGGAAGGTAGAGGGGAGAAGGAGAGGAAAGGGAACAGGATGGGAAGGGCGGGTAGGGAGTAGGGAAGAAGAAGAAAAATAGGCTTCAGCTCATAATGCTCATCTTGTTCGCTCAATGCTATCTGATGATAACCGTTCACTCGAAACACATGTCTGTCTCATGAGCTGGAAAGGACCATGGAGATAACCGGTGCCCAGGTGATCCGCCTTTCAGAGCAGACCGCCTCGAGTAGGACTGCACTTTCTGGATTCTTCATCCGGGATACCTCCGTGGGAGACCAGGGAACAAAACAGACCTCTCGGGGGACGCAGAGACCAGAAAAATAGCTAGAAGTGGAGATGCTACTGCAGATGGAGATGTTTGAACAGCAGCAAACAGAACTCGATGATGTTATTTCTGTTAGTACACAGGATAGGAGGTGAACACCACTTGTTCTTAAATCTGGTGTCACCCAAAGCCTCTCTTTCTAGATGTAAAAATCTCCTCAAAGAGCTGTAGAACTTATAGAGAATGATTCGAGAGACTTCCAACAGACTGGGAGGATTAACAGGATTGGAATATTTTTCCTTACCTTCCAGATGTGGTATAAATTAGTTTATGATAAATACCACTAACTTCTGCTTGTTGTTGGCTGGTGGAGCGCACTGCAGGAAGATGACTTGCACATGCAGCAGGAGGGGTGGTGGAACACGTTTCTAAACCTCCTGCAGATAGCGTTGGATGGAGAACACTCGTAGAATGCGTGCCCTACGGTGTCCAGGTTCCCGCAGAAGTCACTAAAGGGGTTCCGGATGTTGTGGAACCGACAGATGTTGATGTTGACTGGAAGGTGTCAATAGGCTATCCTCCATGCCAGGTCCTTTCTGGACGGGTAGCCGAAGTGGATGTCGATGTTATTGATCCCTAGATCCGGAAGGTCGGTACATAGGATGTTGAAGAGATGTTCGTACTAGGTGTGGCTGTTCCAGATCAGATCCCGGCGGTGTTCACACCCGACGAGCGGAGTTGTTGCACAAGCTGGTAAAGTCTGTTGTAGTCCTCCGGAACAATATACAACAAGCTGCAAGGATGGTCGGTTTGCAGTATTCTGCTAAGATGGGAAGGCGGTATTACTTACGTATCTGATGTTGAGGAAGGGGAGGCCGGAGCCTCCCCCCCCCCCCAAGCTTCTCCGGAAGTTGAAGGATCTTGATGTCTACTTCCTGGCGTAGATTTCCCCAGAAGAACTTTAAGGGTTTCCTGCATAGCCGGATTTCCTGATCCTCACTGATGTTTGTGATGTTCAGGACGTGCTGAAGAGCAGGGCATATGATGATTTTGATGACAGAGGCCCTGGAGGAGAGTGACAGCTGTCCATTTGTCCCTACTCCATCACCCTACTGCAGACCCCCTCACCCCACAAGATGGTGAGGGGGTCCGCAGTAGAGACGAGACCCGCAGGGATGTTGTTCAGGTCCCAGACTCCATACGTCTTGATCTTGGTTTTTTCGGGGTTTGATGTTAGCCCCGACACTTTGAACTTCTCTAAGATGTTGAAGTTCCGTATGGAGTCGTTGTCCCTGAGGGTTCCCACTACGTCATCCGGGTAAGCAATTACTTTGAAATCATTCTTGGTGAGAGGAAGTGGAATTCCTCTGACGGCACGTGAGCTGTTTACAACCCGTAGAAATGGCTGAAGGGCTAGTGCGAAAAGCAGCGCACTGAGGGGACAATCATATTTGACCCCTTTCTGGATGTTGATGGGGTCGGATAAGTTTCCGTTAATGAGGAGGCGGGTGGAGCTGTTGTTGTAGCCTACTCTAATAATGGAAAGAATCCACTGCTGACCCCGACTTTTTTGAAAGATGTCGAACAGAAAGGAGTGCCGGACGCTGTCAAACGCTCGGTTGAGATCGATAGTCAACAATGCCATTGAGTATTTCTTGATATTAACCAGATGTAGCAGTTCTCTGATGAAGATGAGATTAAACTCCATCGATCGGCCAGGAACACCATACATTTGCGTGCTCTTGATGACATACTTCATCCCGACCTTCAGTCTGTCGTTTAAAACACAGGCGAGGATTTTGTAATCTGTGTTCGACAGACTGATGGGTCTCCAATTTTTGATGTTACTGGAATCCCTGTTGGTTTTCGGGATGAAGACGGTATGGCATTCCAGAAATTCCCGTGTCATGTTTCGGGTGTTCTGGAAGTTGTTGTAGACTGCCACTAGAATGGGGAGGATATAATCCAAGGCTTCTCGGTAGAGTTCTATGCTTAATCCGTCTGGCCCAGGTGCTTTCTTTGTACGGCATTGTTTGAAGGCTGATGAAGCGCAGGGAAGGGATCAATATATTCCATAAAGAGTAATCCTGGAGGGCACTACTGTCTTGGTAGAGATCAGTGTAGTACCCCCAGAAGGCCTTCAGGATGTCGGGTGTTGTGGTGTGAGTACACTCGCCTTCATTGATGATACTGATGGTTCACTTCTGCCGGAAGTTGACATAGCGCTTGTTGTAAAATGCGGCCGATTGCCTGTCTTAAGAGCGGAGGTGGAGCCGGATCTTATTGTTCTTTTCTTCCATCTGCTTCTCTCTCTCTCTCCATTTCAATGTCGAGATTAATGTCACGGATGGCGTTGTGACATGGGAAGCCTTGGAGTTGGCTGGCCACTCACCAACTTCTTTCCTTGTACAGGTCACGGAGCCGAGATCTTCTGAGGAAGGCATGTTCTTGTCCCCATTTGATCAAGTTTTCTTTAATGTTGGTTTTTAGTCGTGTCCCAGTCCCAGCCAGCGGTGCTCCAGGTGGAGCACAGTTGGTGAAGCTTGGCCGAGAATAGGGACGGCAAGTCTGGTGGTAACTTCCAGGGGCCCGGACCAATTTTTACTGCTTCTAGTGGATGGTATGTATGTGAGCACGACTAATTTGTGGTCCGTGATGGTAGAATTAAGTTGAATGTGCCTTATTGCCTCGGCTTGTTCACGTATAATCCCGACAGTAGGGGTTATAAGCCCTCCAGATGTGTGTCAGCTGGAGATTCCTAAGGTGAATTTCCAGATGCCTGTAACCAGCAGTACCTGTGTTGGGATTGCCCTCTACTTTATCGTAGGCCGGGTCCGCAACGCAGTTGAAGTCCCTTCATCAGGATGACATGATGGGCGCCATATAGGTAGGTATAGAGCGACTGAAAAATGTTGACCTAGATGGTTGGTCTACCGGGGCGTAGTTGTTGATGAACCTAGTAGTACTGTCCCGGTATTTCCAGTTGTTGGCGAGAACTCTCCCTTCTGCGTCCCTCTGGATGTTATGGAAGGCTCCGAAGAGGGAGCTAGCATAAGTACCCCGACCCCGGCGCTGTGTCTGTTGCCGAAGCTCCAAAACGATGACGGGGTACTTATGGCTCAGTTGCTGCATATCCTTTTAATGGAAGAAATGTGTCTCTTGCAGGAACAAGAGCCGGATATCGAAGGCTAGCATTAGCTTCCACACCTCCTCTTGTTTGAATGGCGAACGGAGCTCTCTAATGTTAAGAGAGGCAACACAGAAGGGGGGGGGGGCGGCATTATGATGTTTCATGCTTTTATACCCGGAATAGGTCTTTGATCCGTAGTTGCCTGATATATTTGATTAGAGAGTCGAATTGTATCCAGAACCCTACAGACCTGCTTCCAGTTCTGCACACGAGCTCGAGAGGACCTAGAACTCGTGGCGACTGTTCTTTATCTTGAAGCTTGTTGTTTTTTTTGTAATCAACTTTATAATCATAGAAGTTAACTGGGAGTCGGTAAATTTCTCTATTTTGGAATTTATGCTTTCTTGAAGGTGAGAGGTGGTTTCCACCTCCATTTCGGACTCGGATGTTGTTGAGTCGTGCTTCTGGTAATATTTTTAGCTGTTCACAGAATGCTCTAGCAGGAATTCAGGGAGCTGAATGACTAGGAAGGAATACAGTCATGGTGGACGTTCACGTCTAATTGATACTTATAATGAACATAGGTGTCCCGTCTTGTATCCCGTCTGGTGTCCCGACTCCATTTCGGACTCGGATGTTGTTGAGTCGTGCTTCTGGTAATATTTTTAGCTGTTCACAGAATGCTCTAGCAGGAATTCAGGGAGCTGAATGACTAGGAAGGAATACAGTCATGGTGGACGTTCACGTCTAATTGATACTTATAATGAACATAGGTGTCCCGTCTTGTAAAAGCCTGTAGAAGAAAATGTAGAATGGCTAACCATGGTATTTAATCAAGGGAAGAATAGTACTGTTTCCCAGACCACAAATACATCTCTGAATGGATGATCAAATACATCCATTCAGTTACTGCTGCGTTCGTAGTTGGGTCACTGAACAGTAGTCTTGGTTGGGCTACGACATATTCTGGCTGTGGTATAATATTTTGATTGGATAGATTAAGTTTTTATAAAAGTAACAATAAAACTACTGTTAAATAAAATAAACTAAACTGTATATATATTATTGAATGCTTATTGCCTGTCAGTTAACGCTTTCTTTTTTCTTGCAGACAATGTGTGTGGTATTAATCAAGAATTCTTCACATGTGGTAAAAGATGTATTTTACTCTGCCATGAAAAACCACCAGGAGTATGTATAGAAGGTTGCTTCTATACATGTTTTTGCAAACCCGGATACGTTATAGATAAGACTAGTGACATTATTTGCGTTTTGCCTTCTCAGTGCAAATAATAAGCATCAAATTTCTGCATCAAGAATAAGTCTTATAAAAAGATATGATATGAAAAATATAGCAATACATTTTGCATAATAATAAAATAAAACTGCCTCTCAGCCTGTGTTATTCATCTCCAACGTTTTTCATTTCATTTCAAAATACTGTAAGTTTATGAAATCAAAATTAGATAACACACTGCAATACAGTGATACTAGACTTTTACAGAGATGGCCTAGTGAGTATGGTCATTCCTGGGAACCTTCACAAAATTGAAAAAACTGTTTACAATCATGATTTGAGATCCATTTCCAATTTCCCCCTTCGTCATGGTATATAGCGGCCGTAAAAATAGAGAACATGTACTGACTTCTTGCGCAGGATTCAAATTCGTACACAAATGAATTTGAATATTACTAGTGGATAAGTTGCATGTCAATATGTTAATTTATACGCCCTTTAAACTTAGTTTGATTCCAGTTTATAATCAATTTGAGCAAATTTCAAGTTTAATTTAAAATAACGTTAGCAGTATAATAGGCTGGGCCGACTCTACCATACAAGTGAACGAAGCATTGCTTGGGAGCGACAAAAAAAAAAAAAAAAAAAAACTATCAATCTGCGCCCCCAATAAAAAATATTTGATGGCGCAGATTGATTCGAAAATATTTGGAATATGAACAATTTTATCGGCGAGGGCGACCGAAAGGCTCAGCACTTGGGGGCGCAAAAATACATTCGGCCAGGCCTGATAGTAGGTGGATTGATTTTTAAAAAAACTGAAACTCCGAGATGTTTAAAACGAAACCAACGCCCAAGCAATGCCTAAAAATAATTTCAAGAGACGGAAGTCAAATCGTATGCCTATTCTTTAAGATCTGGTTGTCCATCTCTAACTTTGGACAAAATAATTATATCGAATTAGGTGCATAAAGAATAACAATGGTACACGTGAACAGGTTAGGCCGAATGATATGTTAATAGTAGGCTGACCATACGTACCGTTTTGAACGGACAGTACCGTTTTTTTTTTTATATATATTTCCTGGCCATTCTCGTTTTAATAAAAATGTCAATTTTGTCCTGTTTTTAGTAAACTATAAATATACTTTAATATTGGTCAATCATAAATTATTATTCATAACCTATAATCGTATATCCTAAAAGTAATTTGTATAACCATGGAGTCGAATTGTTCGATATCTGTAGTGATTTATTCGGAGAAAATAAAAAATTACATGTTGGCAACCCATTGCGCGTCTCGGACGCGGAGTCTGTTCTACTGTAGCGGTCGTTTTTGTTTTGTCTGTATGCTAACCAGTGCTTTGTTATTCAATGCCGGTGGTTTAAATTTCATACTTTTTAAAGTTTTATTATAAACCAAAATTTCTTCAGCACGTATCAAATCAAAGGCAATAATACAGACGTTTTATCACCACACTTATTGGGCGAAGTATTAGAGGATCTGAATAAAAAGCATTATAGTCAGTTTAGATGCATCAAACAAAAGACAAACTTTTTAAAATCATTGTGGGTACTTTCTGCCAAATTGTGGTGTTCAAAACATAATTAGACTTTATTTCTTTACCTGGTCCAACATCTCACCTACAGTGTGCTATATTGAAGGAAGTAATGAATAATTTGCCTTACAAAACAAAGTTCTTGCTTTTTGTGCAGATAATACGAACATCAATTTTGGTCATTGTACACAGTCGAGAACACACTGGAGACAACTGTGTATAATGTATGCTCCACAAGCAATACCGATAATCTGCCTCTTCACTTCAGTTTCAAGTCGTTTGCACAGTCAGAGTTGAAGAACTGAAAAACGCTTGCGACTTTGTGGGAAACAATCACGCTGAATTGTTAGAACCTGGAAATACAAGACTTTTGTCCTTGAGTCCATCAATTGACAGAATTTTAAGAATGTTTCATGGGCTTCGTTCTGATTTTCTTTTTCAAGAAAAATATCCTGTTGCAAAAATTGTTTGCGGATTCCTGTTTGGAATTGTGGTTGTCATTTGCAAGAGATTAAGTGTCTACGTTACAAACATACATTAGCTTAATTGAAAAAAAAAGAAGATAATATTTCAACCACAGGAGTAGCCAGGAACATTGAAAACCTTGTAAACAATTTAGAGTCCAGAAAAAGAGAAGTGTTTGTAACTACTGATGTCAAAAAACAACCAAAAATATTAGTAGATTCAGGAGAAGTTATGAGACTAAGATTTTTGAAGTAGTTGAGTATTTCTGTGAAACCTGCTCAGAATATGTCAACAAGTGGAAGTGCAGTTAAGGAAACACTGCGAAGTACAAATGAGTGTTACTAAGAAAGACATCTGAACGGAAAGAAATACAGGACAGCCTGAAAGCGGAACTCATCACACACACAGAAACAGAAGAAACTTGTATTCGATCAATGAACCCTCATAAAATCTATAATTGTGAGGCAGGATACATAGAATAAAGAAAACATTCTTGTATCTGATAGATGGGTACAGATTTTTTCTGAAATGAACGAAATACGCCTACTTTCAAGACTTTTGTGTTATTGTAGAGTTATTTTTTGTCTTCCAGGAAGTACAGCACCTGTTGAGAGAACCTTTTCTCTTATGAACAGTATGTGGTCAAAGTAGAAATCTAGATTAACTGTTGAGATAAAGAAGGCTATGTTAGTTGTAAGACAAAATTGTGTCATGGAGTGCGAGAAGTTTTATGACAAGGTGTTGAAAGACCGAAATTTGCTGTGTAGGTTCACTTCATTGGAGAAATATTCATGGTTATTCATGGTACGATCGTGGAAATAGTCCCCCTCTACGTCTACCTAAATTTTTGTATGGGTTTTGTCACTGAATAATAATGGCAAGCTCAATGTGATTATTTAATAAAACTTTTTTATCGTCTTACTTTTTCATGAATATAAAATATTACATTACCCCGTCTCATTTTTGCCATGATCAGCGCAGTTAACAGCCGACTATAATTAATTCTCAGATGGGCAGTCATTTTTGTCTATAGTCAAATGAACGAATATGATCATGCATAGGTTTGGAAGCTATACTCGTATAGCTGCCAAACCTATGCATGATCTTCCCCGTTAGTTTGTACTTTTTTACACAAGGAAAAATCTGTGTTCTGTGCCTGGGTGTAAAACAATTCCATTTTCATATGAGAGACCACCTAACTTTGAGCGTGGAAAGGTATGTAAAGATAATATGCATCCGAGACGAGTTCGAACCCAGGTTTTTACAACCAGGAGGCAGTCCATATTGAATTCCAGAGGATTATTTATTATTTTTCATGAAGAACATTAAGCAGAACAATGAAATTGTGTTGTTATTGGAGTGTAAAGTATAAAATTATTTTATATTATTTTTTTATTAAAGTTCAATATTCTATCGAAGCAAGGATATCTGATATGATATTTAAACTGAATGGAAACCTCATTAAGATTATTACTATACCACCAGATTTCCAGGGAGACCACATCGCTCACAAGGTGTCATACCTTCTCTTTAATTTATTCACACTTTACATTCATCACTTCCAAAGGCAAGCCATTTCAATTCACGAAAAAGTGAATGTAAAGAGTAATAATTAATACTTGTTCATGTCTTATAGAAGAGCGGATTAGAAAAAGGTGATGAAAAATATTTCATAGAAGGTTTATGTTTTTCTTGTGATTTTATATAGTTTACTTTATAATGCGGATGTCCTTAACTTCCACTATAAAACGCTAGGAAGAGATCATTAAACATTTAAGATATTTAACTACTCATAAAGAGCATATTCAAAGCACTAACGATCAGTATAGATTAGGGGTTTCCAAAGTAGGCGGTGGGATTACCTAGGTTTGATTTGTTTATAGTTTATTTGGCACAAAGACAACAGAGGTCATGCTGTGTCATACTAAAGGTTGCAACTATACATAAACAGTTACAGAAAATTGTAAACAATATGTCTGTACAAAAATTTAGTTCCACAAAGCAGCATTTACAGATAAACAGAACTGCTGCAGAGGGCATTTAAGATCGGAGGTTATTACGGTAGTACAAAAATAGTTAACAATATAAGTTAGTACACAAAATACGCAACACCTAGCCAAGTAATGCAGTATCTACATATATGTAAAATAATAACAGATGTTTTTACAACAGTAAAAATAGTCAAAAAGGGTCAAAAACAATCAAAATAGTCAAAAATAGTCAAAATAGTCAAAAAGTGATACAATATGTATGGATGAAAATGAAATTTAGTAATGCAGTATAAACAGAATTTAGCAATACATATAAACAGAATTACTAGGAGGTACACAAATCGACAAGGTGTCCTACAGTAATGCATGATTGGTCGAAAAATAAACTCATAAATATAATGCATATAAGAAATTTAAGTTAAACAATGCAGTATCTACATATAAAAATTACTGCAGAGGTTTCAGCAGTACATAAATAGATAACAGTACAGGTTAACATATGCGTATACATGCAAGTCAAGGAAAGCCGTATCTACATATAGTAAGATTACAACAAATGTTATTATACTAATACATAAATAGTCAGAAAGAAATTATTATACAGCATATATGCATAACCATTAAGTTTAGTGTTGTCGTATTTACATATTAACAAAATTACAACAGGGTGACACACATATACAAGATCAAGGCCTACAGTAATATATAATTTGACAATTTAAACTAATGAATAATATGTATGTATAAAAGTTAAGTTAAGCTATACGGTATTTACATCTAAACAAAATTACAAAGCTTACTTCTCACTCTGACTTTGAAAGTTCGCCCTGAGAGAAATTTTTAATAAATACAGGGAGCGGTGCTTTGAGACCTTTGAGACCTAGGTTATAGAGCTCTTTTATATTAATATGTCATATCTCCAGGCTGTGTCATAAGCTTTTTTCATGTCAAAGAAAACTGAAAAGAGATGTTCTCGCTTCAGAAATGCATCTCTTATACAAGTTTCAAAACGAACCAAATGATCTAAAGTTGAACGATGTCTACGGAAATACCAAAAAAGTCTGGCATTAACCATTTTCTCTAGTATCTTACAAAGACAGTTTGTCTGAGCAATGGGTCGATAATTATTTGTTTGTGTTGGATCTTTTCCTGCTTTTTGGATAGCAATGACAATTGACTTATGCCAGGAATTTGGAAACTCATCCTCTGCAAGCATTCTATTGTATAATAAGAGAAGAATTTCCATAGAAGATGATGGCAGATGTTTTATCATTTCGTTATTGATGTCATCAGGCCCTACTGCACTAGGATGAGATTTTAGGAGAGCTCTTTTTAGTTTCTCCTTAACAAATGGCTGATTATATGGCTGAAGAATGTTGGTAGAAAAATTAAGCCTTTGTTTTTCTTGCTGCTCTTTCAGTATTACAAATTCAGGAGAATATGAAGCTGTTACTGAGATTCTAGCAAAGGTTTCTCCAAAAGTGATTGCAATAGCTTTGGGATCAGCAATAGCACTTCCATTATTGTTAGGGTGACCATATTTCCTTGTGAAAGAAACGGGAGATTGGGATGGCAAAAACGGGACGGGGTTATGTAATATTCTGTGTTTATGAAAAGTAGGATAAAAAAGTTTTATTACATAAACATATTGAGCATACAATTATTCTTAAGTGAAAGAACCCATACAAAAATTTAACTAGACGTAGAGGGTGACTGTATTTCACCATGATTGTACTGTGAATATTTCTCCGATGAAGTGATCTTACTCAAATTTCGGTCTTTCAACATATTATCATAAAACATCTCACATTCCATGACACAATTTTGTTTTACAACTAACATAGCCCTCATTGTCTCAACACTTAATCTAGATTTTTCCTTTTACCACATACTGTTCTTAACAGAAAATATTCTCTCAACAGGTGCTGTATTTCCTGGAAGACAAAGAAACAAATTTTTGCACGTCTAGGCGTTTTCCGCTCGTTTAGAAAAAAAAATCTGTACCCATCTATTAGACGCATGAATGTTTTCTTTATTCCACGTATCCCACTGCCTCACAATTATAGATTTTACGATGGTTTACTGATCAACTTCATAAGTTTCTTCTGTTTCTGTGCGTGTGATGAGTTCTTCGTTCAAACGGTCCTGTATTTCTTTCCATTCAGGTGTCTTCCTTAGTAACACCCACTTGAACTTCTCAGTGTTTCCTAAACTGAACTTCCACTAGTCTAAGCTGGTTTCATAGAAATTCTCAACTACCTCAAAAACCTAGACTCATTAATTAAGTGAACTACATGAACAACATGGGTTGTCTAAGGGAAGGTCATATTTTAGCAACTTTCTCACATTCTATATTATTATGTTTAGTATAATGCATTGAACTAGACAAGGGGAATTGATACACCATGATGCTCTTAGATTTTGCGAAGGCTTTTGACAGAATAGAGCATGGCTGGGTGCTACATAAATTGGAGAAAATGGGTTTTGGTTATAGAATATTAGCCCTGGATAAGAGGATGACTGACTGACAGATATCAAAAAGTTTAATACGGGGGATGTGAGTCTGCAAGATTTAAGGTAACAAGTGGTGTACCACAAGGGTCAGTGCTTGGTCCACTGTTATTCAATCTGTACATTAATGATATTGGGAAGGATTTGACAAGCGACATACAGCTATTTGCTGATGATGCAAAGATAGGACGGTAATCAAGAATACTGCTGATATGCAGATCTTGCATAATGATTTGAATAGGCTGGAAATGTGGGCATAGGAAAATAAGTGTCAGTAAATGTAATGTCATTCACTTCGGCTTGATTAGATATCCAATATCGTATTATATCGGTGGGATTAAGCTAGGGATCTTGGAATGCTAATAGATAAGAAGTTGAAGTTCAGAGGTTATGTGGCAAAGATTGTAACTATAATACAAAAGATAATTGCAATGCTGAAATGAACGTTCACGGGTAAAGATAAGGATGTATTTTGCCTCTTTACAAGACCTTGATAAGACCTCACTTGGACTATTGTGCGCGGGTCTCATCTCTTGGTTTCCGTTGTGATTCTGATATATTGGAGAGAGAGTGTTAAAAATGATATCAGGATTGTGGAATACAGATGATGAAGACAGATTGATAATTTGTAGATTGCAGACATTAACTAACAGGAGATAGCGGGGAGATATGATTGAGACTTACAAACTTCTGAAAGGATCATACAGGATTCAGTTAATGAAATTTTTCAATTTATGGAGAGTATGGAAAGGACGAGAGGGCATCCTTGGAAGCTGAGAATGAACGCCGCTAAGAAAGGGATGAAGACTAGGTTTTTCTCTCAGAGGGTGGTATGTGATTGGAATGGATTGCCATTGGATGTTGTGAGTGCAAGCAGTGCGAATAACTGCAAGAATAAGTAAGATAACGGGTATAAATTTTTTCTGTGCGAGTGTCTGGTGGTTTATCTTTGAGTGATATCTCCGACATAATTTTTGACAGGTGAGTTTTCATCGACTGGGACCATTTTTGAAGTTGTCTCTGGAGTACGATCATAGGTCTTGTGATTAAAACGGCCAACAGAGAAGATCTTGCGATCATATAGTTCAGTTATGGTGTAATTATCGGCTGGTGGAACAGACATACATGTTTGAGTTGCTGTTGGCACTTTTTTAATTGTTACCTTTTCAGCATAAGAGGATCTCAGAACAGGTGTAATGGTGGCCAGCTTTCTTTTCGCATCCTGATATGTTATGTTTTGTTCTGTTTTAATTTTTTGTATCTCTTTGTCCTCTTTCCATTTCTGACATGCACGACAGTAAACTGGATGATCTCCCTGACAGTTGACACATTTAGCTCTTTTTTGCACAGCAAGATTTGTTATCATGTTCTTTACTACCTCATCGAGCACAGGTAGCAGAACCACGACAGGCATTTGGGCATGTCCATATCTCTGACATATAAAGCATCTCAGCGGGTTATGGATGTAGATTATAACAGGGCAGCTGAGATACCCTGCTTTTACAGATGTCGGAGTTCTAGATGTATTAAAAGTAAGGATGATGTTCTTGGTTGAAGATGAAAAACCTTCGTAAGTATGATATGAATTACTTGGAATGTGAATTTTCATGGACGGGAAATGAAGATGATGTTATTCTAAATTTTTTGTTTACATGCACATATAAATTCAAATAAAATAGACATTTACAATAAAATATACTTTATTTATTTATTTATTTATTACTTGATAAGGGGGTACTTGGGAATAATGAAAATTTGAGAAGGGGTACGCGTATAGTTTGAGAAACACTGTCCTATGGATTACAGCGTACCACACCATAGCAAACAATGATTGCTCAGATTTTTTCCCTAACGTATCTTGTCTCAGGGAGAGCACGGCATTAGCCAACGATATGTTCTGCTGTACACATAACATGGGCGTGGTGTAATTAATTTTGCAAGCGTTTAAGTATCTCAGGTTGCTGTTATTATTATGGAGGAGTTTAAATCTCAGGAAAGGAAGCTTTTATTTCACAAATGTTAAATGTCGCCACTCCCATCCACGAAAGGCTTGTAAACCTATACCATATCAGTAAGGCGAAATAAATCTTAATTTCTATTTTTTGTTTTTTTTTACATTATACGTACTACTCCCTATAGCCAAAACACAGCGCATTAAGCATTTCAGGCCTCCGGTAAATAGGAAAATATTCGCACACAGAGAGATAAAAATTCCACCTAAACTTAGATGAATTGAACTTTTATATTATTGCTAGGATAGTTAATAGAATATATTAATATGCCGAAGCAGCGTTATCGGGATCATTAGTTATTGTATTATTTCAACCCCCCCCCTCCCTTAGAAAATAACCCCGTTCTGAGAGAAATACGGTACGCGCTGAACCGCAAAATTCGTCGATCAGTATGGTATGATACTTAGCTACTATGCACGATCTGTAGGAAACGTCACGAGCTATACATAAACTAGCTGTCGAAATCAACAGCACGTCACATCCTGTGTGGTGGTCAGAGTTGGAAAAAACAAGATAAAGATGCTATGATCGCACAATTGGATCCACTTTTAAATTCACGACTGAAAGCGATATGAGGAAATCAATCGGGATGAAGATTCTTTGGGTTAATATATCTGCTTCATTTAATCCCCGTAAGAAAAACATAATGAGCACTTGCCACTGACAGCTTTTCCCTCAAAACTTAAACAAACCAACTTTCCAGTTCGAGCGCTGTTAGATTTATTTCCTGTAAACAATAGAAACAAATATGAAAAACACTTGTTATAATAGAGGGAGGGGGATTAATAGTACTACGTTGTTACACCAATTATATATAAGTAACACGGCTCACGGATGTATTAGTGTTTAGGAAATGCATTCAAAGTTCTAGGTTATTTCTCCTCCCCAAGTTCCAGTGTATTCCGCGACTCTTCTTGGTGAAAACAGATGGCGCTACTATCAGTTATTTAAAATAAATGACATAAATCTTGCACATTCTAGAGTAAGGGCTAGTTCCTAACAGGCAGATTATGGTATTATTCAGGAACAATGTTCAGGAGAGTGGAGGAGTATGGAACGCATGGTAAAAAAAAAACACACCTCTCCTCTCACACAGTATGTGTTTCACTACATTGACCGACTGTAATCGAATTAAGATTTATCAGTTTTTTTTTCTGATAATTAATATCCTGCCGGCCGGTTCGAATGAGGCAGGCAACCCACGTCTCCAAACCTTCCACCTCCCAACTCAAACGGGGCTGGTGGCAATTTTGGACACAAAGTTTCTGGTTAGGTTAAAGTGTACTGTTTCACAGTGACTGATGAACCATACATGAAAATCTCGCACACTATTCGAGTGTCCTTACTGCTGGTGTATTCCTCCAACAGGTGAGGGAGTGGGAAGCTATTTGCATTAGCAAAAGTATAGACATTTACATTTAGTAATTATTATGACCAGCAGTGGTGAAAAGCAGAAAGAACAGGAAAAGCTAGATGTTTTTGTTATTAGAAAAAACAAACGGGAACTCTTGTCTAAGTACTTATTACTTTGAATACAACTTTTCACTTTCAGTTTGTTCCCCCATAAACGTAAAACTGAAGAGTTCCCGATAAAAATGTGTGGAGAACCAAACATTTTACTTCAATCGTTTTCTTTTAATTGTAATAGACAAAAAAGCATCTAATTCGGTTCACTTTAACCACACTTGCCTGAATAAAGTTCATTAACGGATTGTAGCCACTCATTTTAATTTAAAAAATAAACATTTTGGATGAAGTGTCAATGAACGTGCATTACTAAATGAACTGAGGCTTAACAATCTTTTATAATGAGGCAAGCGTGAGTTACTGACTTCGAGCAAGGAGGAAAATTATTTTCTCCATATAAGTTAGAGACAAGAATTCTGATTAGAAAAAAAAAATGTTTTAACCACGGTAAAGTATATAAAATCTGTTTGTTGTGTGAGAAATGCTTTTGTTTTTTGTTTTAATGATCGGGTAGAGTAGGGTATTCAATTATTTGTTAGATTGCTTCGAGTAGAGTACCAAAACCGATGTAGTCAATCATTACCATGATGTTAAAGAATGTTATCGACAACAGTTAACTGTATTCACTGAGAATAACAGCTTTTCTATTTGTGTTAAAGCATCGAAGTCTTTACATGTTCCCAACAATATTCTGGAATTGGCTCGTTAACATCCCAAAGGATACTAAATTAATTTATCCCAAAACGACGGATTTTTTAAATATTTAGTTAGATAGTTATCACGTTTTCACTCTACACTTTGCTTTTTTCTTCAAGATTATAAAGTACTACCCATCTTAAGCCTTAGCAATTCTTCCTCCGCTATAAAAATTTGAATCTCCATGCACTATTTATAAGGAAACTGATGAAAAAACCCATCTAGCCGTAAGTATACGATATTCCAGACCATTTTCTGCAGGATTGTGAAGCCAGATTCGCAGCTGATGGGTGAGACACTTCGTTAACAGCAATCAATTTCTTTCTAGTTGGTGGGTGTTAAGTAAAGCAACATTCTTGCATATTAAGACATGTTTCCAGCAATGTCAAAACTATCTATCAATTTACTCCTTTGACCAGTGTGTGTGTATTTGCTAACATTATTCTCAATCTCCAGGGGAAGATTCCTGCTTCCACGAAAATGGTGTCGACACATTGTTGTCTTACGGCGCAATCAAAGAGCGCAGTTGTGTTTATTCTTTGACTATTTAAGACACAAACATCAGCGACTGTGAAACACTTACTACGTATGTAAGTACTTAGTAGAATATTCAAGCAACCGTTAATTCTTCGGAGACATAAGGTGGTGATTTAGCAGTGGTTTTGGAAGTTCCTCATAAAAGAAGTAAGTTATTAAATGTTTATCTGATATGGTAAGTGGCGTAGCATGTGGGTTAACTCATGGTTTCTATTAGTAGAGTTAAGAAAAAGTAATGGATGTCCGTATTTAGCATTGTCTCAAAGAAACTTTATTTTTATTAGAAGGAATAATTAGCCTTGAATTTGTTATGGGGTGAAAATTAAGTAATTAACCACATGAGAATTAATGTTACAAGAAAATAATTAAATAATACAAAAAAGTTGGAGAGAAAAGATAACAAAAATGCACTTCTAGTGAGTGATCTTTAAGTACTCAGTGGATGGAAAATAAGAAATTGAGTTTATTCAGACATCTTCTCACGATAGATATCTTTGAATGAAAGAAACAAGACGTGATCTTTCAAAAGAAAATTAAAATAATGTATTTTGCCAAGAAAAAAAATCAATCGTCCTGAATGCGAACCACATTCTACACATTTGATCCGAATTACTTGAGGCTGTTCAAATCAGCCTCAAGTAATTCGGATCAAATTACTTCATTCCATTGAAATGCTCTTTGGAACTATTGCAGGTCTTTTTAGGGTAAAAACTTTACTTATGTTGGGGCTAACACTATTACTGATTCTAAGGTGATCGACATAAATGACTAAAAATTTGTCACTGCTAAGAAAGATGTTGTGGACTTTAGTTATACAGAAATCTGATGTACAGAATACAACGGGATATCTTAGAAGATAAATTGAATATTCTAAGAACATTCATTTGAATACTGGGCAAAGTGTACGTGCGACGCCTGTGATCTGCGAACAACAATAGATTCTGTTCACGTAACATTGTGGATGAAATGGTGCATGAACAGAATCAATTGCTGATGCAAACACACACTGTCTTGTTAAACTGAGCACGAGAAAGGAACTTGACATTCAAAAAACTCATGCATCATCTCACGTTCACTAGTTAATTCTACTTCTGCATTGATTTATATGCATGCGCATTAGCCTCATCTACTTCGAAGGAAAGAATAGCATCTTCGGGAACAGAACCCTGTGCTCTTAGTTCAAGTCAGTCCGTAAGTAACATTTTAAACATTTAGTTGAGCACGTTAATATCTGAATCTGAGTGTGGCTGATCAATATATAAAATATTTCAGGATATTAAGAATACTTGAATGTTTTGAAAATTGTTATCAAAAATGTTGGATGAATGTGCTTGTGTAATGGATTGTAACACATGTTTCTTATTCCGTGAAGGATGGTACAGCAAATATATATATATATATATATATATAAAATTAAATATTTCCACTATCCAACTGTTGATGTGCAGAAATATGGAAAGAGATGTAATCTGTGAACATTTTATGTCTGTGACTAATTCCATTAGGATGGTCAATGTAAAAATAACTAATATATTGAAGCACACCGTTGGTTGCAATCAAGCATGAATTAAGTAGTTGGTTAATTTAAACCAACTAGGTAATTAGCTAGTTGGTTTATTTATTTATTTATTTTTACTTGTTTCAAATGGTTTACAGAAAAAGAAAGAGATAACAATTCTCTTGGTATGAATCCCTTCCTTTCTTGATATAAACGCAAAGGGTTTTTATGCATATTTTCCCTCCTGTGCTACACATTGATTTCAGACTCCCATAGAATTAAACAGGGATCTGAAATAAATGTATTTCAATTAATAAAATTATTAAATATTAGGCAAGCTGTTTTTAAACTCTTAATGATATTCGGATAACATTTATCAAACGGGGTAAATGAATTTCTTTTTGCTCTAACTTAATTCAAGACTAGTCGATGAAATATTTTCGTTATAATTACATTTTTATTGACGTATCTATTTAATAAAATCTACTTCAATTTTTCGCTTTTAATTAAGTTTTTTTGCAAAACGATTCCAAATAACTGCTTCTTGCTTTGTTCATTGCTATTCAGGATCACTTAATTTTTTATTATATTATATTATATATTTCAAATAGACCTCTTATAAAAGAAAATTACGTAAGCAGTTCATCTAAATTCGGCTAAAGTGAGTAATGGTGTAAGTAAACCTGAAAACGATTATGTAATTCGTCCATTTGACGGTATACAATCGTTTTATTTCTTTGTATTTTGGGTTGACAGGGTTTAAAACAAAAGAAACGGTGTTCAGATATACTTAAAAAAACTGATTCAGGTTGTATTGCAATGTATCAACATTAAATACAATTAAGGAAGTAATTTTAATACTAAGTTTTATGTTCTAGATAAAACTTAGTCATGAATGTGGTTCTTGTCTTTGCCGCTGTTGCTTTACTGTCTGCTTCTTGTTTGTCCGGAGAAGGTAAGTCATAATTAAGGTGATCTACCTAAATTCCATTTTAAAGTTTTTATCAATCAATTTTACGAAATAGTTTGCCTGTATAAGTTATTTCCAGATAACTACTACTAAGTTCAACAATTAATTAATTTTATAAAATGAAAGATTGGGATGTAGTTCAAGATGGGACACATTTCATGGCAAACGTATTTATATAGAAATGTCCAGGAAATTTTCAATTAACTGAAATTTTGAGATAAAGTATATTCATATGTGTATGACGATGCTTTACTACACATGTATCTAATTCATTATTTGACCAGAAACTTTCAGATATGGAGGTCTAATTTTTTTAGATCTCTATATCTGACGATATTGCGGTCAACGTCGAATTCCGGAGTTCCATTTTCTAAAGAACGTTCGAAACGAGAAATAGAACTGAATGTGAAAAATTATAAAGGAGTTTCTCTAAATGTTCCTTGTAAGATTTATGCAAGTATATTTAAGAAGCTAAGAAAAATTGTAGAAGAAGATCAAATACTACAGACCACAATTACTTCTGAAAAAAAATTATTAGAGCAAACAAGCAGCATTAATGACAGAGCAAGGAACATGTTATAAAGAAACGGAATCTATTTGTAACATTAAAGAATGTTCAGAGAATCTAAAGAATGTTCACAAAAAGAACAGAAGAGAAAAAGGTTAGCAAAACGTGTGCGATGCCAATATGCCAAGAAAGGGGCACGGGGGTGAGAAACACCATGACTTAGGTCGAGCGATGCAAGAAGACAAATAATATCTCATAATATTAGACTGCTAACAGCATAATTTGAGAATAAAATAGTTCGTAGATTAGTAGCAATTTGAAAATCATGTAGTACTACAACAGTCCTGTGCACAATTTGCTTTCATAATTGTCTTCAAATTCATAATATTCCACTTTAAAAAAAAGCGTTTCAAGTACAAAATATGCATTCATGAGAAAAGAAAGCGGTCATGTGATTTTAAAGTTTCTACCTCACTGGCATTGAGAATGCGAGTACTCATTTTGGTAAGGGACATGAAACCTTTTGAAATGCCTTTTTAAAAGAAATAACCCCATTTATAGATGTATTTTTAAGTCAGTTCAAAAAGTCTTACACAGAAGAGTAAGAAAACCAAGTTCAAGTTGCGCGAAACTTGATCGTGGAAACTTGAACACAGTATGTACAGTCCATTAGAAATATTACAACCCTCCTTATTTTATAATCGGCCATTCTGCCACAGCAGATAACACAACTATGAAAAGGCAGCTCACGCTACTGGAAGTGTGACTGATCAACATGGACAAGGGACGTAATCTGATGGTCTTCGAAAAAGGCGTAATTGTCAAGTACCACTTGAAGGAAGGCAGAATCCAGTAAAATGGCAATATTTTTAGCTGTTCATGGAATGCTGTAGCTGCATTCAGGGAGCAGAAAGAGACTGAAAAGGAACATAGTCATGGTGGACACCCACGTCTATTTGATACTTATAATAAACGTAGGTGTCCCGTTTTCTACAAGCTCTTAGAAGAAAATGTAGTATGGCTAACCATGGTATTTAATCAGGGGAAGAATGGTGCCATTCCCCAGACCACAAACCAACGCACCCTCCTCCGTCTGCCCCCCACCCCCCCTGAGGATCTTTAAGAGTCTAATCATCGACGATTAACTAAATTTTGAGTTAGAGACATCATTGGCAAATTGCAAACTGGAAAAAAAATTCCATTGAGTGATTATCATTTTCTGTTGCACCATAAGGTGCCGCATTAAATGGCAGAAGGAAGCACTGATGATATTGGAGATGTTTTTCTGAGAAACTATTGGAGATCAATAGCAGTACAATGAATTCTATGAAATACTTCTCCGTTGTGACTGATCAAGTACTTCCATTCAGTTACTGCTGCCTTCGTAGATGGAAGAGGCATTTTCCAGCAAATAATCCAGCAAATATCATTCTTGAATGATATCGCAAAAAAAGTTGCGATATCATTCAAGAATGGCTGGGTCTTACAATAGCAACCGAATTCGCCTGATTTAAATTTCCTACGACGTCCAGAATTAAGTGGATTGACAAAGATCCGGCGTTTGAATCTCCATGCAGGAAATCACAGGAAGCAATTTTGGCAACGAGGTACTTCCTGCAACGTTGAAAGGTCTTATAAAGGTTATCCCAGATGTTTAGCGGTAGTTCTACGACAAATTCCGGCTATGGTATAATATTTTGATTGAATACAGTAAGTTTTTATAAAAGTAACAAAAAAAATACTTTTAAATAAAAATAAACTAAATTGTATATATTATTGAATGCAATTGCCTGTTAAGTAAGGCTTTCTTTCTTTCTTTTTTTTGTAGCTATTGAGTGTAATGGCGTTAATGAAGAATTTACTATGTGTGGTTCCGCATGTCCTTTAACCTGTGAAAGCTGCAAAAGAAAAACAGGACCAGATGTGTGTATAGCATTGTGCATTGAGGGATGTTTTTGCAAGAAAGGATACGTTAGAAACGGGTGTGGAAAATGCGTTTGTCCTTCTGAGTGTCCAAAATAAGCATTAAATTTTGTACATCAAGAATTATGTCTTGTTTAAGACAATAATATGAAAACTATAGCAATAAATTTTGCATAATAATAAAATAAAACTTCCTCTCAGTCTGTGTTATTCAGCTCCAACTTTTTAGCAACCATAGCGTGAAATTTCAGCAGAATTCACTTTTGAATATCTTCAAGTCATTTTAGACAAATTGATTTTGACTACATTTTGCCAACTGTAGTATACGGCAGAAAATAACTGACTTATGAAAAGTTCTCATTTCAAGATCCTGTAAAAATTTATGAAATAAAAATGACTAGCCTTTTAACAGAGACAGCCGAATAAGTATGATCATTCTTGAGAACCTTCCCAGAATTGCAAACGATTTAAAAGCATCATGATTTGAAATCTGTTTTCAATTTTCCCCTTCTTCATCGCATATAACGGCAGTAAAAATAGAGAACACCTACAACATTCATGCGCAAGATTCAAACCATGGGGTATAATTTATACGCCCATTGAACCAAGTTCAGTGATTTAATTCAAGCTCCGATATGTATTCAGTTTGAGATGATCGACAGCTGAAGTTTGAATCCGATTTATAATCAATTTGGGCAAAGTTCTAGTGTAATTTAAAAACAACATTAGCAGTAGGTGGATTTATTTTTAAATAATCGAAACTCCGAGATGATTAACGAAACCAACGCGCAAACCGAACAACCCTAAAGAATAGCTTAAGACGTCAAAACTTAAGCTATTCTTTAAGATCTGAGTACCTATCTTTAACTTTGAACAAAATAATTCATATCGAATTAGTTCCACTAAGAATAGCAATAGTACACGTTGCAGGTTATGCTGAATAATAAGTTAACAACCAACTATAATTAACTTCGTATAAATCTAATTAATGCTATGATAGGTCAGGTGTCAGTCATTTCTACTTCTAGTCAAGTACAGTTTCCAAACTCCTGCATGCTCTCTCTTTCTCTCCTTTTCTCTTTTTTTGAAGGATGGAAAATCTAAGTAGGGGTGGAAAACAATCTCATTTATATATGAGAGATCACCTGACTTTGCAGTTGGAAAAGCCTAACCCAGTTCTTTATAACCAGGAGACAATCGTTACTGAATTCCGGAAACGTTTAGCGGAAAACTCTGTTTAACCACCCTTAAAGAGCATATTCAAACGATTGACGATTAGTATAGATGTTAGTTTTTCTCACTATATTAAGAGACTTGATGCTCGATTTAATAAAAAAACAACTTCATATACAGTATCACTTTCCTCGCACTAATCGCAATACTAATTTCGATTATTGCGCAATTAGTGTTGTTTGTGTGTTCAGATTTCGAGGTTGTGTCGCTGCTGCTCACCAAATTACTAGATACGCATTGTGATGCGGCCCTCGGATAATTTTTTTTTTCTAATGCGGTCCTCGGATTACCTAAGGTTGGCTAGCCATGATATAAGTAATCAAGAATTCACTTAGTAATAAATTAAGTTTTGTTTATGTATTTTTAAACAGAATACACACATTCCATACACGTATATATTCTTCCTATGCCAGCTTATTTATCTTATTTATATTCTGTGGCAGAAAGGACCAAGATTCACTTCAATCCCATTCGATCCCTTTCTTAACATAATTATGCTCCCGTCTGTAGTTGCGTCAATCTGGTCAGCATTTTCTGTCATTCTCTGCCAAGCCGTTTTGATCTTCTCTTTCCAGAATCCATTTCAAAACTATCCTTACATTCTCCATCTGTCCTCAATGCATTCGTTCCACCTTTTGCTACTATTATGGTGAATATATAATAAATTTGGACCCTTTGGACTGGATATTTTGAACACTCAGCTAACCAGAATGGCGAATTTTAATTTTTTTAAAACTTTTTTTATGTGATAGTGAAAAGAATATACTAATATTCTATTATTTTGTCAATAAAGAGAATGAAAACTAGATTAATGTCGAAGCAGCATTATTGGGAATATTGCATTATTTTTCCCCCCATAAAATAACCACTCACTGTAAGAAATGTCACAATCTACACATCAACAGCAAGTCAGATCCTGTTAGGTGGGCAGAATTGGAAAATAAAATAGCAACTTTTGTGATCGCACAACTGGATCCGCTTTTAAATTCACGGCGGAAAGTGATATGAGGAAATTAGACGGGATGAAGAATCTTCGAGTTAATTTATATATGTTTCATTTAATCCTCATAGGGACAACATAATGAGCGCCTGCCACTGAGAGCTTTTCCCTCAAATCTTAAACGAACCAACTTTGCAGTTTGAGCGCAGTTTAGGTTTATTTCCTGTTAACAATAGAAACAAATATAAAACGCTTGCTATAACAGAGATAGATAGATAGAGAGAGAGAGAGGGGGGGGAGTTTAATAATACTACGTTGTTACAACAATTATATTTACGTAACACAGCTCACGGATGTATAGTGTTGAGGAAATGCATGCCAAGTTCTAGGTTATTTCTCCTCCCCAAGTTCCAGTGTATTCCGCCACTCTTCTTGATCAAAAGAGATGGCGCTACTATCGGCAAGTTGCAGTGAATAGAGCCATTCATTTAGAAATGAGCTTAGAGTTTAGTTGGGATATTTCGATAGTAGCGGCATCTCTTCTGACAGTCACTGTGAAACAGCACGCTTGACTTCATCAGAAATTCACCATGTTCAAGATTGTCATGAGTTTCATTTCATTTAGAGGGCTGCGTAGCTTTCCTCATAAGAACGTTAGTTATTATAAATAATGACATAAATCTTACACATTTTAGAGTAAGAGCTAGTCCCGAACAGGCAGAACAATGTTCAGGATAGAGGAGGACTATGGAACGCATGATTAAAAATATTACTCTCCACCACACAGTATTTATATATTTCACTACCTTGACCGACTGTAATAGAATTAAGGTTTATCAGTTCTTTCTAATAATTAATATCCTGCCTTAATTAATATGTGGCAGGCAACCCACACCTCCAACTCAAACAGGCTCATGGCAATTTTGGACAGAAAGTTTCTGGTCAAAATGAACTGTTTCACAGTGGTTGATGAGCCATGCATGAAAATCTCGCACCCTATTCGAGGGTCCTTACTACTGGTGTATTCCCCTAACGGGTGAGGGAGTGGAAAGCTCTTTGCATTAGCAAATCTATATACATTTACATTTAGCAAATATGAACAGGAGTGGTTGATTGCTTCTGGAAACCTGAAACACAGAACAGGAAAAGCTAGATGGGTTTTTTTATTAGAAAAAAAAACCAGGAACTCTTGTCTAAGTACTTATTATATCTAAGTACGTCGAACAAAACTTTTCACTTTCAGTTTGTTCCCCATAAACGTCAAACTGAAAAGTTCCTGATAAAAATGTGGTGAGAACCAAACATTTAGATGTGTTTCGTCTATTACAATTATAAAATAACAATTGTTTTCTTGTAATTGTAATAGACGAAACGCATCTAATTCAGTTCACTTTCACTACACTTGTCTGAATAAAGTTAATTAGCTGATTGCAACCACTTTCATTTTAATTTAAAAATCTTGGGAGGACGTCAATGAACGTGTATTACTAAATGAAACGAGCCTTTTAACAACTTTCATAACGAGATAAGCGTGAGTTACTGGACTTCGAGCAAGGAGGAAGAGTATGCTCTCCTCATAAGGAGAATTGAGTAGTATTTGCTTACTCTTTCAAAGTAAATAAAGCGCAATACTCGCAGATAAGCGAAAAAGGGTATCCGGAGAGTTCATCGAAAGACGATTCATCGAAAAGGCAATTCATCGAACGACAAATCGTCGGAAATGCAATTCATCGAAAAAACAATTCACCGAAACCACATTTTTTATCCACATTTTTTATTCTGCCATAATTGCCTTCTATACTCGCCCATAATGCCCTAAAATATATATATATATACCCCTTTTGAGTTATGTTAGCCAATGTATTAAATATAAGGACACTCCTAAACAAAAACAGGCTAAAATAGCCGTTAATTATATTAATTATATTAATTCACCGAAAATTTTAAAATTTCGAAAATGTTATGAGAAATTGATCCATTCTGAACAAAAACCGAACCGTGCATAGGAAGATAGCAATGCTACTTTAATAGGAGGAACAATATGGTTTCTTACAGTCTTTCTTGTCCGGTAACTATTTTATGTCTGTTCATGGGACGGATTTGCCTGTTTCCGGTAAGAAAAACCCACCAATCTCCGTATTATGACTGCTAACTTAATTTTAGCTGAACAGGACTGATAAATATTATGCGCGTCGTAAAAGGGATTCAAACTACCCAGGTCTTCCTAATTAAACGGCTTCGTTTATACCGACTAAACTACGAAGGCTCCATTATTATTGTTGTTGCTGGTAGTAATATGCGACTTCAATAGAGCAATTATTATGGGGTGAATTTTACTCAGATTCGCTATTTGAATTTCGAACCGTTCCAGTTTTCAGTTAAGCTATATTCGGGCCAATAAAGAAATAACGTGTCAAAATTATGTTTTATAGTAACTCTCTGACTTAGCGGAATTAGTAGAAGTTGCCAGTACAAGAAGCTGTCTGCATTGTTCAGTTTTTGTTCTAAATGGATCACTTTTATCATAACATTAACGAAAATTTAAAATTTTCGGTGGATTGTTTTTTTAGATGAATTGCATTTTCGACGAATTTTCATGGAACCTGGAAAAAGACATTCTCGATGCAATTTGTAAATTTAACTACGAGCAAGTGTAGTTCAGTTTAGTGCAAAGAAATGCTAGAAAACTCAAGTATGATATTGCATATCATATACACTAGTTGCAAAAAATTGTGGAAACCTTTTGAAAAAAAGTGTATTTCTGAGGTTTGATGGCCCATAACACCACTTGTTTGTGAAGTAATAGCATAAAATTATATATCAATGGAAAGATAATTTAATCAAGAATGTAATGCAATAACTTTTATGAAGGATTTTTTATTAGAACAGCAGTTATAAAGAACAAAATTGAAACATATAGAAAAAATGAGATATACAAAAATTCTCACAATGTGGGTTAATACTTAGTTGGGTAACCTTTAGTGTTAATTTCGGCCTTACAACGCCTTTAATAGTTATTTGCATATTACTTATAATACATATTATAAGTTGCATGTTAATTTATACGCCCATTAAACTAAGTTTGAATCCAGTTTATAATGAATTTGGGCAAATTTCAAATGTAATTTAAAATAACGTCAGGAGTATAGTAGGTGGGTTGATTTATAAAAAAACCGAAACTCCGAGTTGTTTAAACGAAACCAACGCACAAAAAAGCCTAAAAATAATTTCAAGAGAAGGAAGTCAAAACTTATGCCTATTCTTTAAGATTTGGTAATCCATCTCTAACTTTGGACAAAATAATTCATATCGAATTAGGTGCACTAAAAAAAAAACAATGGTACACGTTAGCAGGTTAGGCCGAATGATATGTTAACAGTAGGCAGACCATACGTACCGTTTTGAACAGGACAGTACGTTTTTTTTTTCATATTTCCCCGTCGTTTTAATAAAAATGTCAGTTTTGTCCCGTTTTTAATAAAAATTATAAATATACTTGAATATTGGTCAATTATAAATTATTATTCATAACTTATAATCGTATATCATACCAATAATTTGTGTAACCAAGGTGTCGCATTGTTCGATACTAAATATCGATATCTGCAATGATTTAATCAGAGAAATTTTTTTTAAAAAATGAATAAATGTTGGCAACACTTGCACGTCTCAGACGAGGCGTCTGTTCTGCTGTAGCGTTCGTTTTTGTTTTGCCTGTATGCTAACCGTTGGCTTTGTTATTCAATGCCGGTGGTTTACATTTCATACTTTATAAAGTTGTAAATCTTATTTTTTAAACCTTTAAGTTTAAAATGTTTAAAAAAGGTTTAAAGGTCTATCCTTGCAATGTCAAGAGACGAAACTGCAGTTTTAATGACGATCTCCAGAAAGAATTTATGCTTTAACTGGACAAGCTGTGTAGTGATGGAACAAAAGTGGTATGCCAACATTGTAATGTCCATTTTTCCGTAGCTCATGAAGGCAGAAGCGACATCTACCAACATCTACGTAGCCAGAAACATAAGGATGCTGAAAAGACTTTGGTTTCAGTTAAAAACATCAGCTCGTTTATGCTGAGACGTGATCGTGATAGCGAAAGCGATAAAGTAGCAGCAAGTGAAGCTCTTGTTGCTTATCGTACGGTGCATCGAGGCAAACGTTTTCACGGAAATGACTGCTTGTCGACACATTGGAAAATAAAATTTATGAACCAAAATTTCTTCAGCAAGTACCAAATCAGAAACAATAATTACCAACGTTTTATCACCATACATATTGGGAGAAGTAATAGAGAATCTGAATAAAACCAAGTGATGTTGAATATTTTACAGTAAAAGTATACAAATACTTCAGTATATAAGAGTTGAAGAACTGAAAAATATGTGTGACTTTGCAGGAAACAATCATGCTAAATTGTTAGAGCATGGAAATAGAAAATTTTTGTCCTTGGGTCCATCAATTGACACAATTTTAAGAATGTTACATGGGCTTCATTCTTATTTTCTTTCAGAAGAAAATATCCTGTTGCAAAAATTGTTTGAGGATCCCTGTATGGAATTGTCGTAGTCATTTGCAAGAGATCAAGTGTCTACGTTCGAAACATACATTAGCTTAATTGAAAAAAAAAAGATAATATTTCAGCTACAGGAGTAGCCAGGAACATTGAAAACCATGTAAACAATTTAAAGTCCAGAAAAAGTGAAATGTTTGTAAGTAGTGATGTCAAAACACAACCGGAAATGTTAGTAGATTAAGGAGAAATTGATGAGTTTAAGGTTATTGAGATAGTTGAAAATTTCTATGGAACCAGCTCAGAATATGTCAACAAGTGGAAGTGTAGGTAAGGAAACACTGAGAAGTTCAAATGGGTATTATTACGGAAGAAAACTCAACGGAAAGAAATACAGGACAGCGTGAACGAGGAACTCATCACACGAAGAAAAACAGAAGAAACTCGCGTATTCAATTAGTGGACCATCATAAAATCTATATTTGTGAGGCAGTTGGATACATGGAATAAAGAAAACATTCTTGTATCTGATAGATGGGTCCAGATTTTTTGGAGATGAGTGAAAAATGCCTAGACTTTCATGACTTTTGCATTACTGTAGAGTTCATTCTTTGTTTTCCAGGAAGTACAGCACCTGCGGAGAGAACCCTTTCTGTTATGAACAGTATGTAGAAATCTAGGTTATGTGTTGAGATAAAGGGGGCCATGTTTAGACTGACCAAACGTACCATTTTGAACGGGACAGTAGCGTTTTTTTTTTTTCATATTTCCCAGCCGTCCCGTCGTTTTAATAAAAATGTCAATTTTGTCCCGTTTTTAATAAAAACTATTAAATATACTTTCATATTGGTCATTCATAAATTATCATTCATAACCTATAATTTTATATCAATATCATGCATACCAGTAATTTGTATAACCATGGAGTCTCATTGTTCGATACTAAATATCGATATCTGCCGTGATTTATTCAGAGAAAATAAAGAAAAAGATGCTGGCAACACTTGCCCGTCTCAGACGCGGCGTCTGTTCTGCTGTAGCATTAGGTTTTGTTTTGTATATATGCTAACCGGTGGCTTTGTTATTCAAAGCCGGTGGTTTAAATTACATATTTTTTAAAGTGTCAAGTCTTATTTTTTAAAGATTTAAGTCTATCCTTGCAATGTCAAAAATGCGAAACTGACGATCTCCAGAAAGAATTCAAATTCATTAAACTGGACAAGCTGTGTAGTGATGGAGCAAAAGTTGTATGCAAACATTGTAATGTCCATTTTTCCGTTGTTCATGGAGGCAGAAGCGACATCAACTAACATCTACGTATCCAGAAACATAAGGATGCTGAAGAAATTCTAACCTCAGTTGAAAACATCAGCTCGTTTATGGTGAGATGTGATGAAAATAATGAAAGTAATAAAATTGCAGCAAGTGAAGCTCTTGTTGCTTATCAT
The DNA here is from genome assembly GCF_054136105.1 of Typopeltis vanoorti. Taxonomy (NCBI): domain Eukaryota; kingdom Metazoa; phylum Arthropoda; class Arachnida; order Uropygi; family Thelyphonidae; genus Typopeltis; species Typopeltis vanoorti. Next base: position 111,334,943 of record NC_143558.1, read on the forward strand.
ACTATGGGTCACAGCGAAAGTTTTCGCGCAAATGACTGCTTGTAGACATTCATAAATAAAATTCATGAACCAGAATTTTCTTCAGCACGTACCAAATCAGAAGCAATAATTACCAATATTTTATCACCAAACATATTGGACGAAGTAATAGAGGATTTGAATAAAACAAAAAGCATTAGTCAGTTTAGATGCATCAAACAAAAAAAAGGCAAACTTTCTTCAATCATTTCGTGGTACGTTTTTGCCAGATTGTGGTGTACAAGACAAATTTATAGACTTTATTTCCTTACCTGGCGAAATATCCGATCTACATTGAGCTATGTTGAATGACGAAACTAACAAATTTGCTTTACAAAACCAAACTGTTGCTTTGTGTGCAGATAACACGAACACCAATTTTGGCAGTTGCAAAAGACTTGGCAAAAATAATGTGTGGCAAAAACTTGGAACTGAATTGAAGAGGCAGATTATCTTTATTGGTTGTGGGGCACACATTATACACATTTGTCTCCAGTGCGCTGTCAAGTGCTTTCCAATTGATATTGAATGTTTTGCAGCGAAATCATACAACTACTTCAACATATGCACATAGAGCTGAAGAACTGAAAAACGTTTGTGATTTTACAGGAAATAATTACGCTGAATCATTAGAGCATGGAAATACAAGATTTTATCTTTGGGTCCATCAATTGACATAATTCTAAGCATTTGATGAGCTTCGTTCTTATTTTCTTTCTCAAGAAAAATGCCTTGTTATGTTGCGAAAATTGTTTGAAGATCCATATTTGAAATTGTGGTTGTAATTTTCAAGAGATCAAGTGTGTACGTTTCAAACATACATTAGCTTAATTGAAAAAGGTAATATTTCAGCTACGGAAGTATCCATGAACATTGAAAACCTTGTGAACCATTTAGAGTCCAGAGAAAGTGAAGTGTTTGTAACTACTGGTGTCAAAAAGCAACTGAAAATATTAGTAGATTCAGGAGAAATTAATGAGGCTAAGTTGTTTGAGGTAGTTGAGAATTTCTGTGAAACCAGTTAGAATATATCAACAAGTGGAAGTGCGGTTTAGGAAACACTGAGAAGTTCTAGTGGGTACTACTAAGGAAGACACGTGAATGAAAAAAATGCAGGACAGCTTGAACGAGGAACCCATCACACGCACAGAAACAGACAAAACTCGTGTATTAGATAAATGGATCTTCATAAAATCTAATGGAATGAACAAAACATTACTGTATCTGACAGATGGGTACAGATTTATTCTGAAATGAGAAATATTCATGGTACGATCGTGGTGAAATACTCGTACAGCCCCTCTTCCCCTTTACGTCTAAGTTAATTTTTGTATGGGTTCTGTCAATGAAGAATAATGGTAAGCTAAATATGTTTATGTAATAAAAAATTTTTATGGTTTTAATTTTCATGAATACAGAATATTATATAACTCCCGTCCCGTTTTTCTTCCATCCCAATGTCCTGTTTTTGTCTCAAGGAAATATGGTCAGCCTAGCTATGTTGTAAGAGAAAATTGTGTTATGGAGTGCGAAACGTTTTATGATAAGGTGTTGAAAGAACGAAATTTTCTGTGTATGATCATTTCATTGGAGAAATATTCATGGTATGATCGTGGTGAAATACAGTCCCCCTCTACGTCTACCTAAATTTTTGTATGGGTTCTGTCACTGAAGAATAATGGCAAGCTCAATATGCTTATGTAATAAAACCTTTTTTATCGTCATACTTTTTCATGAATATAGAATATTACATAACCCACGTCTCGTTTTTGGAAGCGCAATGTCCCCTTTTGTCTCAAGGAAATGTGGTCAGGATAATTAAGAGCCAACTATAATTAATGCTACGATAGGACAGCGATTTTTATCTGTAGTCAACTAAACATATTCGAGTATAGCTGTCAAACTATGCATGATCTCCCTCCGTTAGTTCTGTCCTTTTTTACACAATGAAAAATCTAAGTCTGGCTGGAAAACAATGCCATTTTCACATGAGAGACCACCTAACTTTGAGGATGGAAAGGCCTGTAAAAATAAAATGCATCCTAGACGAGTTCGAACCCAGGTCTTTACAACCCTGAGGCAGTCCATATTTCAGAGGGTTAATTATTATAGTTCACGAAGAACATTGAGCAGAACAATGAAATTGTGTTGTTATTGGAGTGTAAAGTTATAAAGTTATTTTATATTATTTTTTAAAAAGTTCAATATTCTATCGAAGCAAGGATATCTGATATGATATTTAAACTGAATGGAAACCTCATTAAGATTATTACTATACCACCAGATTTCGGGAGACCACATCGCTCACAATGTGTCATACCTTCTCTTGAATTTATTCACACTTTACATTCATCACTTCCAAAGGCAAGCCATTTCAATTCACGAAAAAGTGAATGTAAACGGTAATAATTATTATTTGTTCATGTATTATAGAAGAGCGGATTAGAAAAAGTGATGAAAAATATTTCATAGAAGGGTTGTGTATTTCTTGTGATTTTATATAGTTTACTTTATAATGTGGATGTCCTTGATTTCCACCACAAAACGCTAGGAAGAGATTATTAAAACATTTAAGATGTTTCAATACCGTACTCATAAAAAGCATATTCAAACAGTTGACGATCAGTATAGATTAGGGGTTCCCAAAGTGGGTGGTGGGATTGCCTAGGGGGCTCTAAGAGGCAAGGGGCAGCAGGGGGACGCTGAGGTGTGCTGCAAAATGCTGAAATGTGCAATAATTAATTGCTGTATTTGATTATTGTTATTATTATTGTTATTTCGAAGAGATTTTATTATTATTATTGTTATTTACAAGACATTTCAGCTTTCCCTTGCTGCAAGGGGCGGCAGGGGAATGCTGAGGTGTGCTGCAAAATGCTGAAACATGCAATAATTAATCGATGCTATTTGGTTATTGTTGTTTCCAAAACATTTTTCGTTGTTTTCCATGTTGTTTTCCAAGATATATACTGCTGCTTCGAAGACAATTTTCGAGTTTTTTATTGATAATTTCTGAAGTGGTCCTTTTTTACATTAATGGTATTGAGTGTGGTATAATGTATTTTCCCATATTCTTGTTTACTGAACAAAAATGTGAAGCTTTCAGCTATATAAGTGTTGTGTCACAGCTTGGCAAATTATACGTTATGTTATATTGTGAGGATATAAAGATAAAGGTTATTATTTAAAAAATTGCTTTCAAATATGTATGTACGCGTATTTCTACATGATCCAGAATGGAAATAGCAGATGCAAATACGTCAAAGAAGAAATGTAGGCAGTATAGCATTGAATACTGCAAATATGGATGCATGCCAGCAGCTGCCAATGTGCCTATAATGTGAAAGGGTCTTCTCTGATGAGGCCATGAAGCCTTCCAGAATAAATGAACATTTGAAGAAGGTACATCCTGACAAGGTAAATAAGAATTTAACTTTCTTTCAATCTCTCCGAGAAAAATTTCAAAAGCGACCAACAGTTTCAAGCATGTTTTGCAATGCTTCACAACAAAACACCGATGGTTTGCGTGCATCTTACAACATTTCATTGTTGATCGCAAAGTCTGAAAGACCACACACGATTGGTAAGGAACTCATCCTGCCAGCTGTTAGTGAGATTCTGAGTACTGTTTTACATACGTCACCACACGACATAATTAAGACGATTCCTCTCAGCAACAATTCTGTGCAAAGGCGAGTAGATGAAATGGCTGCTAATGTTGAAGAAACATTATGCTGCACATTAAGGACAACAGACTTTGCATCACAACTGGACGAGTCAACTTTACCAGGAAATGAATCTTTGCTTTTAGCTTATGTGCGCTTTGTGAAGGAAGAAAATTTGGTTCAACAATTGTTATTTGCAAAGCTACTAGATACATACACTAAATGGGATTCAATATTTCCTGTTGTTGAGCAGTTCTTCAAAGATAAGGAAATCTCACTTAGTAACATACTTTCTTGTGCAAGTGATGAAGCACCATCAATGACAAGTCGCTACAGTGGGTTTGTCGCCTACTTGAAAAAAAGTAGTGCCAAATATATTTTCCATTTTCTGTGTCATTCATCGCCAACATCTGCTAACAAAAAACGTCAGCGATCGCTTGCACAACTCACGACACTCTGTCATTACTGTAGTGAATAACATTAAAGCCCATGCCCATAATGATAGACTTTCTCGAGAGCTCTGTGATGAAAATGATGAACATTTTGAACATTTGCTGCTTTATATTGAAGTTCGTTGTTTGTCAAGAGGCAACTGTTTGAGACGACAAAAAAACTTTGCTCAATGATGAACTCAAAGATATCAGGCATTATGTTGCTTATTTATCAGATATATTTGCAAAATTTAATGAAATTAATTTGCAGTTGCATGGGAATGGTATCAATCTAATCAAGGCCATATCTTCTATCTCAACATTTAATTCAAAGTTAAATCTGTCGAGGTGAAACCTAGGCCGTCATTGAGATGTACCAATTTCCCAGCCTGTCCGATTTAGATGGAAAGCATAGGGTGCAAACTGATGATCTGCAAGTTTACTGTGACCATTTTAATATGCTGCATGAAGATATGACCGAGCGATTTATGGATCTACTAAATTTCGTTGGAAGTTCCAAATTGGGTAATAAATTCATTTCCAGATACTGAGGTAGTGGGTAATATGGAGAAAGAACTAATTGAGCTACAAAATGACTTTGAGGTGAAGCCAAAATTTAAGAAATCTTATCAAGAGTTTTGGTTGCAGAAGGAGATCTCTGCTCGCTATTCTTTACTGTATGGAGTGGTTAAGAAGCTCCTCGTTGCAATTCCAACATCATATTTGGTAGAACGTGTTTTAGTGTGGTCAGGCAACTTCTTTCGAAACAAAGAAATAGACTCCAACGTGGAGATTTAAGACTCCTGCTAGGTGATATTATACCAAACATAGGAAAACTGGTATCATTCCATGCAGGCCATCCATCACATTAAGAATTTTCTGAACATTCAGGTCAATAGCTGCTATTGATCAGCATTATAATACAATGTTTTATTAGATTTTAATGTAAAGTTGTTATTAAAGTTAAATGTTTTTTTGGATTTACAATAAACGTAAATAGTAAATTAATAATTTCTTTAAAAAATATTATTACCGTTCCTTGTGAGTTGTGTGAATCGGATTTCTCAATGTAGGGTGGGGTCTGGTAAGGAAGGGGGTACTGACGACGAGAGATGTACCCCCCATCGTCAGTACCAGTGGGGGGCAGTGGCTAAAAAGTTTGGGAACCACTGGTATAGATCGTTCTTTTGTTCAGTTTATTAAGAAGTACGATACCTGATTTAAAACACTTCATATATTATCACGTTCTTTGATATTACTACAGAAATATTTCAGGAAAAGAAAATTACTTCAGTTGAAATTGGTTGAAAGAATGTACTGCTGTTCTTCAATAGAGATGTTATGGCTTAGTCAGTGCCATCGATATCTGTGTAAATGTTTAGCCGGCAAATTTAATTGCTCAGCATGAGACCACCACCCTGTTTATTAGAAGTACGAAGTAACTTTTTAAGAAAGTCTTATTCATGGTCTACAGAAGATGAAAACCAGATTATCTGACTTAGCCAACCTATGGTATTTGATGCATGGTAGGTTTACTAACGTTCATGGATTCATAAAAATACCAGAGGACTCTTGGGTGACTTTTCGAAGAGAACAACAGGAAGAATTACGGATATGGGGCTATCTGGAAGCTAGTGAAATTTTCTGCACAGAGAGCAGTGGGTGCATGGAAGGTTGAATGCATATGAATTGTTGACAGTTGAATTGCAGGCCTGGTTGGCTGAGTGGGTAGCGTATCCGCTTCTCAGTCAAAAGGTTGCGGGTTCGAATCCGCACTGGGCATGGATGTTTGTGATTGTCTGTGGAAATACCAGTGGTGATCGGCGATAGGTGACGTTGGTATAATTGTGGTCAGTTGGTGATTGAATGGTGGAGACGGAGTTGTAGAGCAGGTGCCCTCCCTCGATGAGTCCTTGGACACCCTGGAGGTGTCAAATAATAATAATTATTATTATTATGAAATTAATGTCCCTGCTGGTTCCAACATTCAAGCACATTCAGCAAAACACAGATGCAAAGTGTACAACAACAACAACAACCAAAAAAAAAGAAACGTGCACAACAACATTAATGTAGAGCAAACATGCAATTTTTTTTTATTACCGAAAAAAAAAGTCAACAAGTAACACTAAATATTACATCAACGTAGAAAAAATGAATTTTTTTGCTGAGAGTTTGTGCTAAATGGATAAGAAAGATTACTTCGAGGGAAAAAAAGGTATGCCATAAAACTAAAAGTACCTTATTAGTCAAGAATTCACTGAGTAATAAATTTTGTTTATGCATAACACTTGAGCCTCCGTAGCTCAGTCGGTATAGACAAGCACTTTGGTTGAAAAGACCTGCGTTCGACTTCCGCCCAAGAGGTTAGCAATCTTCATCTGGTCTCTTTCGACTAAAGAGGAGTTAGCCGGTCTCATACTGGGGTAGGGATGTTTTTCTCACTGAAACTCAAGTTGTTTCGTCCCCCATAATTGGCAAACCTGCTCCGTGACCCATCTACAGACATACGACATACCGGAAGCCACAGGGTTAACCTTCTTATCCTCGAAGTAGTCGCGGTTTCAAATGGTAATAGGCTATGCCTAATTCGGAATTGTCTCGTTAACATCCCAAAGGACTAACATAATCTATCCCAAGACGAAGGATTTTTTAAATATTTAATTAGATAGTTATCACGTTTTTACTCTACACTTTGCTTTTTTCTTCAAGATTATAAAGTACTACCCATCTTAAGCCTTAGCAATTCTTCCTCCGCTATAAAGATGTGAATCTCCATGCACTACTTATAAGGAAGCGGATGAAAAAACTCATCTAGCCTTAAGTATACGATATTCCAGACCATTTTCTGCAGGAATGTGAAGCCAGAATCGCAGCTGATGTCTGAGACACTTCGTTAACAGCAATCACTTTCTTTCTATTGGTGGGTGTTAACTAAAGCAACATTCTTTGCATATTAAGACATGTTTCCAGCAATGTCAAAACTATCCACCAATTTATTCGTTTGACCAGTGTGTGTGTGTGTGTGTTTACTAACATTCTTCTCAATCTCCAGGGGAAGATTCCTACTTCCACGAAAATCATGTCGACACATTGTTGTCTTACGGCGCAATCAAAGGGCGCAGTTGTGTTTATTCTTCGACTTTATAAGAGACAAACATCAGAAACTGTGAAACACTTACTACGTATGTAAGTACTTAGTAGAATATTCAAGCAACCGTTAATTCTTCGGAGACAAAAGGTGGTGATTTGGCAGTGTTTTTGGAAGTTCCTCATTAAAGAAGTAAGTTATTAACTCTTTATTTGGTATGATAAGTGGCGTAGCATGTGGGTTAATTCATGATTTCTATTAGTAGACTTAAGAAAAAGTAATGGATGTTCATATGTAGTATTGTCTCAAAGAAAAGTTATTTTTATTAGAACGAATAATTATCCTTGAATTTGTTATGGGGTGAAAATTAAGTAATTAGCCACATGCGAATTAATGTTACAAGAAAATAATTAAATAATACAAAAAAAGTTGGAGAGTAAAGATGACAAAATGCACTTCTAGAGATATTTAAGCACTCAGTGCACTGGAAAATAAGAAATTTAGTTTATTCAGACATCTTCTCACGATAGATATCTTTGAAAAGAAAATTAAAAGGATGTATTTTGCCAAGAAAAAAAATCAACCGTCCTGAATGCCAACCACATTCTACACACTCGATCCGAATTACTTGAGGAGTAATTCGGATCAAATTACTTGAGGAGTAATCAGCCTCAAGTAATCTGAATAATAATCGTTTTAAAAGGTGTATGGTTTGTAACAATGGATATTTAAAAGTAATACCGACTTGAGATTAAATTTTCGTTATCTTTTGCTAATTAATTTTAAGAATGGCTATGAAATTAGCTAAATAGACAACACTGCCATTCTTTGTAAGGCTAAAGAATAGCAAGCGCATACTATATTTTTCATTACACAATATTTTTTCCCATTAAAATGCTCTTTGGACTATTACAGGTCTTTTAGGGTAAATAAGTTACTTATGTTGGGGCTAACACTATTACTGATTCTATGGTGATCGCCAAAAATGACTAAAAATTTGTCACGGCTAAGAAAGACGTTGTGGAATTTAGTTATATAGAAATTTCATATACAGAATACAATGGGATATCTTAGAAGATAAATTGAATATTCTAAGAACATTCATTTCAATACTGGACAAAGTGTACGTGCGGCGCCTGTGATCTGTGAACAGCAATCGATTCTGTTCAAGTAACATTGTCTGATGAAATTTTGCGTGAACAGAATCGATCGCTGATGCAAACACTCTCTTCTTAAACAGAGCACGAGAAAGGAACTTGAAATTCAAAAAACTCACGCATCATCTCACGTTCACTAGCTAATTATACTTCTGCATTAATTTATATGTATGCGCATTAGCCTCATCAACTTAAAAGGAAAGAATAGTATCTTCGAGAACCTTGTGCTCTTAGTGCAAGTAAGTCTGTAAACATTTTAAACATTTATTTGAATATGTGAAAATCTGGTTCTAAGTGTGGTTAATCAATATACAAAATATTTCAGAATATTAAGAATACTTGAATGTTTTGAAAATGGTTATCACAATGTTGGATGAATGTGCTTGTGTAATGGATTGTAACACATGTTGCTTATTCTGTGAAGGATGGTACAGCAAATATATATAATTAAATATTTCCACTATCCAACTGTTAATGTGCAGAAATATGGAAAGAGATGTAATCGGTGAACATTTTATGTCTGTGGCTAATTCCATTAAGATGGATCAATGTAAAAACAATTAATATATTCATGCGCAACGTTGGTTGCAATCATGCAAGAATTAACTTGAAAAATTAGTGGAATTGTTGGAAAATATATTGACCATTTCCACTTAGTCAACAAGTAAATATTTACATATAAATCCTTGTTTTCCTTTGTTATTTTCACGAAATACTTCTGCAGAAAAATTTTTTAAAAATGACACTGATTGAAAGCTCGCTAAGTAAACATTCCTTGTAAATTTTTCAAGGGAGTGGAATGTAAATAGGTGCAGATATTTGGTTTATTTATTTTTACTTGTTTCAAATGGTTTATAGCAAACGAAATATAACGATTCTCTTGGTATGAATTCCTTCCTTTCTTGCAATAAACGCAATGATATTCTATGCATATTTTTTCTCCTATGCCATACATTGATTTCAGTCTCCCATATAATTAAACCGAAACCTTTTGAAATGGCTTTTTAAAAGACATAATCTCATTTATCTGTGTACTTTTAACTATGATTGGAAATATGGTCAGTGTTTCATGTATAAAACAGAAAAAAACTTACTCGAAAAAGTCTTACACAGGAGAGTAAGATAACCAGCGATCCAAGTTCGGCGAAACTTCCGAACATATTATGTACAGTCCATTAGAAATATTATGACCGTCCTTATTTTACAATCAGTCATTCTGCTACAACAGGTAGTACTCGCTTCAAAACGGCAGTGCACGCTCCTGGAAGTGTAGCTGATCGACATGGACAAGGGACGTAAAAACGGGCTTCGAAAAAGGAGTAATTATCAACGTTCTGCGTTTCCATTTTTGACAATTGAAAACAAAGAATAATTATTAAACTTCGATTATTAAAAACTATTATTATTATTAAACTAATATTAAACTTCGATCCGTGTATAAAAATACATTTGCCTAATTCTGCTACCAGAAATGGCGTATGACGCAAAAAGATGAACAAATGATTTTTTGTTGCTTCGGATGGAGATCATTTCCATTTGTTTAACAAAAATTTTGAAATAAAAATGATTCTTATCAAAGGCAAAACTGAATCACGTGGACCCCTTCATCCGTCTTTCGTAAAAGATTTTTTTAAAAAAATATCATCGAATTAGGGGGAAATTGATTTATTGTAGAATTTCTGCATGTTATGCTTCTTTATGCACCAAATGGTTCGACTGAATTTGGAACGACTCCAAATATTTTCTTAAAGATTCCAAATACGAAATGTGTGCAAATCAACCGAGTTAGACATTCAGAATCAATTTATGAACAATGTTAAGTGCTTGTAAAGTTCGCTAAGCACACCTAAAAATACGATTTAATTTGCATCCTTCATAGAAGGAAACTGCAAGAAGTGGAACTAATTTTCATGTGTTTTTCATTAATTAGCAACGCATTTATTGACAGCGATTTCTGCCAAAATAACAAAATTCTTTGAACCACGTAGGTAAATCAAAAAGGATATAAATTCTGTTTGTTGTGTGAGAAATGCTTTTCTTTCTTTTGAAAAATTGGTTGGATATTGACAACGTTAAAGTAGTGGCGATAATGTTTGTCGGAAATATGTCAAGTTGTTTCTGATGAGAAATTTAAACTAATAGAAGAAAGTGAACCTAATACAAGTTTAGAAGAACAAATTTTAGAAGCTCCTCCAACCAATACCCAGATGCAAGAAGCTCTACGAATACTTCTTCGCGGTGTGCAACATACAGCGACAAAGTCAGAGGGTGCATTCAGTTATTTGTTTTAGATTGCTTCGAATAGCGTACCCAAACCGATGTATCAATCATTACCATGATGCTAAGGAATGCTATCGACAACAGATAACTGTGTTCACTGAGAATAACAGCTTTCTATTTCTGTTAAAGCATCGAAGTCTTTACATGTTCCCAACAATGTTCTGGAATTGGCTCCTTAACATCCATAAGGATACTAACATAATCTATTCCAAGACGATGGATTTTTAAAATATTTTAGTTTAATAGTTATCACGTGTATTTGCATTCCATACTTTACTTCTTTTGTTTTCAATATTATAAATTACTACCCACTTCAAGCCTCAGCAGTTCCTCCTCCACTATAAAAAAATTTCACGCAAATCTCCGTGTACGTACTATTTATAGAGAAACGGATGAAAGAAGTCATCTAGCGCTAAGTATTCGATATTTCAGGGCTATGAAACCAAATTTTCAGCTAATACCTGATATTTCGTTAACAGCAATCAATTTCTTTCTAGTTGGAGGATATTAAATCTAGCTATATTCTCTGCATTGTTTTCCAACGAACCTAGCAGTGTTTATCCACTTGAACATGTTCTGGCAATGTTGAAACTGTCATTCTTTTGACGAGTATCTGTTTGCTAACATTTTCCTCAAAATATAAGCGATTCCTACTTCCACAAAAATTTAAAGTCAAGAATTTGTCCTCTTACGGCGCAATGAAGTTGCGCAGTTGTCATATTTATTCCTCGACTATATAAGACACAAACATCAGCAACTGTGAAATCACTTACATACGTAGTAAGTACTTAGAGTAGAATATACAAGCAACCTATAATTCTTCGGAGACAAAAAATGCGGTGATTTGGCAGAATTTTCGGAATTTCTTCCTAAATGTGTTGATATGGTAAGTAATGTAGCATCGGGGATAACTCGTGTCTATTAATAGACTTAATGAAAAATAATGGATGTTCGTATAGTGTTGTCTAAAATGTATTTTTATTTAGAAGAATAATTAGCCTTGAATTTGATATGAGGTTAAAATAAAGTAATTAACAACATGAGAATGAATGACACAAGAAAATAATTAATAAAAAAGTTTATCTCTTGCTAATTAATTTTAAAAATTTAGATATGAAATTTTGCTAAACAAACAACACTATCATTCTTTCCGAGGCCATAGAATAGTAAACGTATACTTTTATTACGATGCTCTATTTCTGTTAAAGCATTGGATCACTGCGTGATCCAATTTAATGATAAAGAAATATGAGATACAAAATCAATGGGATATCTTGGAAGAAATATGAATATTCTAAGAACATTCATCATTTGAATACTGGGCAAAGTGCACATGAGAGGCCTGTAATCTGGTATCATTCATCCCCAATGTTATTCTTTCTTTGTGAGGTTATAAAATAGTAACCGTATACTAGATTTTTCATTACAGTGCACTTTGGAACTATTTCAGGTCTCTTAGGGTAAAAAAAAATACTTATGTTGGGACTAACACTGTTACTTGTGCTGTGGTGATCGTGATAAATGACTAACGTTCTGTCACTGGTAAGAAAGACGTCGTGGAATTTATTCTGTGTGATCCAATTTATTGATAAAGAAATATGAGATACAAAATCAATGGGATTTCTTAGAAGAAACATGAATATTCTAAGAACATATATCATTTGAATACTGGGCAAAGTGCACATGAGACGCGTGCGATCTAGTTTCATCCCCAATGTTAGGCGAACAGAATCAGTTGCTGATGCTAGCACTTTATTCCTAACTGAGCAGGTGAAAAGAACTTGACATTTAAAAAACTCATGCGTAATCTCATGTTTACTAATTAATTCTATATTAACAATTCATGCGCAACAATTCATGCGCATTAGTCTCATCTAATTCTCCAAAAGGAAAGAAAAGTCTCTTAGGTAGGGAACTCTGTACTCTTAGTTCAAGTCAGTCTGTAAGTAACATTTTTAGCATTTATTTGAATATGTTAAAATCTGAATCTAAGTGTGGTTAATAAATATACAAAATATTTCAGAATATTAAGAATACTTGAATGTTTTGAAAATTGTTATCACAAATGTTGGATGTATGTGCTTGGGTAATGGATTGTAACACATGTTGCTTATTCCGTGAAGGATGGTACAGCAAATATATATAATTAAATGTTTCTACTATGCAACTGTTAACGTGCAGAAATACGGAAAGAGATGTAATCTGTGAACATTTCATGTCTGTGACTAATTCCATTAGGATGGATCAATGTAAATATAATTAATATATTCAAGCATAAGATTGGTTGCAATCAAGCATGAATTAACTTAAAAAATTAAAGTCGAATTGTCGGAAAATATATTGACCATTTCCAATTAAGTCAACTAGGAAATGTTTACATATAAATACTTGATTTTCTTTGTAATTTTCACGATTTGTTGATAGCTAGTTGGTTATCCGACCTGTTTCAAAAATTTGACTAGCAAAATAAAGATTCTCTTTTTATGAATTGCTCTTTCTTGCTATAAACTTAAAATGTTTTTATGCATATTTTGTCCCCTGTGCTATACGTTGATTTCAGACACCCATATAATTTAAAAAGATCTGAAATAAATGTATTTTAAATACTGAAATAATTAAAAATTAGGCAAGCTCTTTTGAAACTGTTAATGGCATTCGATTATCATTTATCAAACGGGGTAAATGAATTTATTTCTCCTCAAACTAACAATTTCAAGACTAGTTGATAAAATTGATTCGTTATAATTTACATTTTTATTGGAGTAACTATTTAAAATAATTATTTCAATTTTTCGCTTTTAATTAAGTTTTTTTCGCAAAACTATTCAAAATAACTGCTCCCTGCTTTGTTGACTGCTGTTCAGGATCACTTAATTTATAATATGGTTCAAATGGAATACGTAAATTACGCAAGCATTTTATCTAAATTCCGCTGAGATAAGTATTGGTGTAAGCAGGGAAGCTCGTGCCTAGACACTGCGGACCTGCAACACCCCTAATTTTTCTCGATATATAAATATATTTATTTATTTATATTTGCTTGTAATATTTAATTTTATCATCAACAATCCTATACAAGTCTCTTATTTTGTATAAAAAATAATAAAAATCCATCTTGTAGCACTTAGGAGGACGAAGGATGCTAGCAGCACTGTGTTTACCACAGTGTCATATTGCTACGCACGCAAGCATATGCACGTCATAGTGAGATGCGAGCTATTAGCGTAATGCGACACTGTCCATCGCGCAGTTCCACTCTTGTTTATATGCAGTTTGCGCCAGTAGTAAAGTGTTCGTAGTGCTTATCGTGTTTATTCCGTCTCTTTAAATATTTGGATATCACAATTAAAGAATTTAATTGTAATGTCCAAAAATCGTAAATCCATTCCTTTAATTACAATTAAAGGAATGGAGTTTATTTTTAAGCACTTTTAAATTATCCCAAACTCTATAATTTTATTGATAATAAACAATATTTTTTCATGTTTAATTTTTTTTTTAATTTTTACCATAATTTTGATATTTTATTCAAACCCGTACGCACTGTACTTACAGTGTTTATGTATATTTCGAAAGTAGAAGCATCCACACGGTTTCAAGCCATGATCTGCCACTGGGTGTAAGCAAACCTGAACACCTGATTATGTAATTATATATGGTTCATTTGCTGACGTTATGCAATTGTTATATTTCTTGGTATTTGGGTTGTTCGATTTTTTTACAATTATGGAAATAATTTTAATATTAATTTGTGTTTCAGACAAAGTTTAGTCATGAATGTCGTGCTTATCTTTGCCGCAGTTGCTTTACTGTCTGCATCTTGTTTGGCAGATAAAGGTAAGTCATGATTAAGATGATCTACTTAAATTCCATTTTCTGAAGTATTTAGTAATCGATTTGAAGAAACAACTTGCCGTAAAAGTAATTTCCAAATTATCGATCCTGATAAATTGAAGGAATTAATTAATTTTTTAATTAAAGATTGTGCTCTAATTCAAGATGGGACAAATTTCAAGGAAACTTCTATTGACATATTCTAGTGAACTGAAGCAAAATAATGGTTCAATTATTGTGCTGAACGAAATCCCATAATTTTCTGATTTGAAATAAAGCATCTTCAGCTAATTGTTATTATGTGTTTCCAATTCGTTACTGGACCAGAATCACTTAGATATGAAGGTCTAAAAAATTGTAGAGCTTTCAATGCATAACCTAGAAAATCTAGCTGAACGTCGAATTCCACAGTTCCCTTTTCAAAAGAACATTCGAAAAATGAGAAATAGAACTGAATGTGACAATTATGACGAAATTTCTGCAAGATGTCCAAAACAACAGTTGTTCAAATACTACTGACTACAATTAGTTCTGAAAAAAAAATAATTTAGCAAACAGACAGTATTAATGACAGAGCAAGAAACATGTTATAAAGAAACGGAATCTATTTGTAACATTAAAGAATGTTTGTTTGTGAAGAAATAATCTAAGGTATGCTCACAAAACGAATAGGAGAGAAAAGGGTAACAAAACCTTTGTGATGCAAATATGCCAAGAAAGGGGCACAGGGGTACACCAAGACCTAGGTTCAGTGATGCAGTCAGAAGACAAAAATAATATATCATAATATTAGACTGCTAACAGAATAATTTAAGATGAAAATTTTTCATAGATTAGTAATAATGTAAAAAATCATGTAGTACTTCCACAATCCTGTACGGCACTTAAATTTCATAATTGTCTTCAAATTCTTAATATTCCAAAGAATTTGTTAACACATTTCAAATAAAAAAATACGCGTTCATGAAAAATGAAAGTGATTGTGTGATTTTGAAGTTGCTACCTCACTGGCATTCAAAATGCGAGTACATTTTGGTAAGGGGCACGAAACGTTTGAAAGGCCTTCTTAAAATAAATAACCCCATTTACCCATGTATTTGAAATATGGTCAGTTTTATTTTTCATGTACAATACAGAAACGAAACTTTACTTGCAAAAGCCATACACAGGAGTGCATGATAGCCAACGATCCAAGTTTTATGATATTGGAGATTTTCTGAGAAACTAGTGGAGATGAACAACAGTGCAATGAATTCTATGAAATACTTCTCTTTTGTGACTGATCAAGTACATCCATTCAGTTCCTGCTGCCTTCGTAGATGGGTCACTGAACAGTAGTTCTGGTAGGACTACGACATATTCCGGTTATGGTATAATATTTTGATTGGATAGATTAAGTTTTTATAAAAGTAACAATAAAACTACTGTTAAATAAAATAAAATAAACTGTATGTATATATTACTGAATGCTTATTGCTTGTTAGTTAACGCTTTCTTTATCTTGTAGTGATTGAGTGAGAGAATACGTCACATGTGGTTCCAGATGTCTTTTAACCTGTGATAACTACAGAGAAATACCACCAGGAGTATGTCTAATTGCGTGCTTCTACTCATGTTTGTGCAAAAAAGGATACCTTAAAGACAAGCCTGGTGGAAATTGCATTGAGCCTTCTCAGTGCCCAAAATAAGCATCAAATTTCTGCATCAAGAATAAGTCTTATGTAAGCAAATGATAAGAAAAATATAGTAATAAATTTTGCATAATAATAAAATAAAACTGCCTCTCAGCCTGTGTTATTCATCTCCAACGTTTTCTCAACAAGGGGGTGAAATTTCTGTACAATATATTCAAGTCATTTCTAGACTAATTGTTTTGCACTACATGAAGCCAACTGTATTATGTGGCAGGAAATAAAGAACTGACGTGTAAGAAGTTCTCATTTCAAAATCCTGTAAGTTTATGAAATCAAAATTAGATAACACTGAAATACAGTGTTACTATGCTTTTACAGAGATGGTCATTCCTAGGAGCCTTCACAAAATTGCAAACTGTTTACAATCATGATTTGAGATCCATTTTCAATTTTCCCCTTCGTCGTGGTATATAGCGGTATTTAAAAATAGAGAACACTTACTTCCTTCAAGCGCAGGATTCAATTCGTACACAAAAGAATTTGAATATTACTATTAGATAGTTTTCATGTTAACATGATAATTTATACACCTATTAAACTTAGCTTGAATCCAGTTTATAATCAATTTGAGCAAATTTCAAGTGTAATTTAAAATAACGTTAGCAGTATAGTAGGCTGGATCGGCCCTACCATACGAGTGAAAGAAGTATTGATTGGGTCGGCAAAAAAAAAAAAACTATCGATTTGCATCCCAAAAAATATATTGGTGGGCGCAGATTGATTCGAAAATATTTGAAATATCAAGAATTTTACCGGCGAGGGTGCCCCAAAGGCTCCGCCCTTGGGGCGCAAAAATACCTTCTGCCGGGCCTGATAGTAGGTGGATTTATATTTAAAAAGCTGAAACTCCGAGATGTTTAAAACGAAACCAACGCGCAAAAAAGTCTAAAAACAATTTCAAGAGAGGAAAGTCAAAACTTCTGCCTATTCTTAAAGATCTGGTTATCCATCACTAACTTTGTACAAAATAATTCATATCGAATTAGGTCTACTAAGAAAAACAATGGAACAAGTGAACAGGTTAGGCCGAATGATATGTTAACAGTAGGCTGCCCACAGATACCATTTTGAACGGACAGTACCGTTTTTTTTATATTTCCCGGCCATCCCGCCGTTTTAATAAAAATGTCAATGTTGTCCCGATTTTAATAAAAACTATAAATATAATATAATATTGGTCACTCATAAATTATTATTCATAACCAATAATCGTATATGATACCAGTAATTTGTGTGACCATGGAGTCGCATTGTTTGATACTAAATTGTTCGATATCTGCAGTGATATCGAACAATTTTCAGAGAAAATTTATTATTCACAGAAAGTAAAAAAATACATGTTGGCAACAGTTGCGCGTCTCAGACGCGGCGTCTGTTTTGCTGTAGCGTTAGTTTTTCTTTGTCTGTATGAAACCGGTCGCTTTGTTATTCAATGCCGGTGGTTTAAATTTCATACTTTTTAAAGTTTTATTATAAGCCAAAATTTCTTCACCACATACCAAATCACAAGCAATAATTACCAACGTTTTATCACCATACATATTGGGCGAAGTAACGGAGGATCTGAATAAAACAAAAATCATTATAGTCAGTTTAGATGCATCAAACAAAAAAGGCACACTTTTTCAAAATTGTGCGGTACTTTCTGTCTAATTGTGGTGTTCAAAACAAAATTAGAGTTTATTTCTTTACCTTCTGAAACATCTGACCTACAGTGTGCTATATTGAAGGAAAGAAGTGACAGATTGCCTTACAAAACAAAGTTGTTGCTTTGTGTGCAGATAACACGAACATCAATTTTGATGATTGTAAACAGTCGAAAACACACTGGAGACAATTGTGTATAATGTATGCTCCACAAGCAATACTGATAATCTGCCTCTTCAATTCAGTTTCAAGTCTTTTACACAGTCTGAGTTGAAGAACTGAAAAACGCTTGCGACTTTGTAGGAAACAATCATGCTAAATTGTTACAGCCTGGAAATACAAGATTTTTGTCCTTGGGTAGATCAATTGACAGAATTTTAAGAATGTTTCATGGGCTTTGTTCTGATTTTCTTTCTCAAGAAAATATCCTGTTGCGAAAATTGTTTGAGGATCCCTGTTTGGAACTGTGGTAGTCATTTGCAAGAGATCAAGTGTCTACGTTCCAAACATACATTAGCTTAATTGAAAAAAAAAAAGATAATATTTCAGCTTCAGAGTAGCCAGGAACATTGAAAACCTTGTAAACAATTTAGAGTCCAGAAAACATGAACTGCTGTAACTATTTATGTCAAAAAAAAACAACCGAAAATGTTAGTAGATTCAGGAGAAATTATTCAGGCTAAGGTTTTTGAGGTAGTTGAGAATTTCTGATAAACCTGCTCAGAATATGTCAACAAGTGGAAGTGCATTATTAAATTAATTAAGGAATTGAACAACGTAGATACGAATATAAATTAAATTACACTTTAATAAATATTTCCGATATTTCGACAACGTCACGTTGCCATCTTCAAAATGAACTTACAAAAAAAGGCACGTGGACGTTGGCACTACAACACAGTAACTGAGAATGAAGAGATGAAGCTATTGTTCTCCTAAAAGTCCTGATGGTGCCCTCTAGCGGGCTAAGTAGGTGTTCTTGCCGTTGCGCTGAAGGTCTGCTGATGGAAGCCTCCCAAATTTGGGGCAGTCGCATACAACGAAATTTGTTGAGGTTTGGAGAGTTTCTTAGGGCTGAGGCTGATTCCATAAATAGTCTTTCGAATTTGTATTTGCTACGGTGTATTACTGTAGCTTTAAATTTAAAATTTTATACTTTTATACTATGTACTTGTGTCATAGTTTATATGTTTTCTTAACTTACATGAATTATCTGAATTAAATAAAAATATAATTTTGTTGGATATGTCATTGATGTTTATATAATTTTTTAAAAAAAAAAACGATTTCGAAACATAACCCTACTTTTTGTATGTGATCTGAGTCTCGCATAACGCGATTTATATAACGCCGCATTTGTATGGAACCTAACATCCGCGTTATACGAGGGTTACCTGTAATTCATTATTCCAATAATCTGATTTCAATTACACCTCTCACTCCCTGAATGATAACAAGAGCAAGCGTGAATTTTAAGACCAACATTCGTCCCTAGGTAGCAGTTTTCATTCATATGCACAAGTGCAAAGCTGAATGGCA
This sequence comes from Typopeltis vanoorti, assembly GCF_054136105.1. Taxonomy (NCBI): domain Eukaryota; kingdom Metazoa; phylum Arthropoda; class Arachnida; order Uropygi; family Thelyphonidae; genus Typopeltis; species Typopeltis vanoorti. The sequence continues at coordinate 111,354,299 of NC_143558.1, forward strand.
TGTAATTCTGCAGTATAATTACTGCAGTCTGGTGGGATCTGATTTGAGATAATAATGTCAGGAAACACAGCAGCACAGCCAACAGAGGTATTAGTACTTGAACCATCAGCATAGATAGGTAAGATATCAGCGTGTGCTGCTCTGCGTGCATTAAACAATCGCAGGTAGATGGATGATGGAGTATGAGATTTCTGTAGCTGACAAAGTGAGAGGTTGCAGGATGGTGTGCAAACTTGCCATGGAGGGATGCTGTTATGTTTAGTATAGATAATGTTATCAACATTGATACCAACAGTTCGCACAGTTTCTTTAACACGCATAACAAAAGGATGAATAACAGTTTGACATGTGTGATACTGAGCTTCCCAATGCATAGAGAAAATACTAGTCCATATAGCATGATCTGGGAGAGATTTTATTTTTAGGGCATATTAAGAGATAACTGTTTCTGTCGAAGTGATAGAGCTGGTTCATTTGCTTCAACATAAAGACTGAGTGGGTGATGTTCGAAAGGCACCAGCAGTAAATCGGATACTCTGATGATGATGGACGGAATCCAACCATCGTAGGTTACTCTGTCTTGCAGAACCATAGACTTGGGACCCATAATCCAGCTTTGAACGTATAGGTGCACGATAAAGATGGAGCAATGAAGCTCGATTAGCACCCTACTCAGTAGAGGACAGCGTGCGAAGGAGGTTCAATTTTTTTTTTTTTTGCACTTTTCTCTTAGTTGACGAATGTGTGGTACAAATGTAAGTTTTCTGTCAAAGATGAGTCCCAAAAACTTGGTTTCTGTAGCTACTGCAATAACGGTATGTCCCATTCTTAACTGGGGATATGGGTGAGGAGTGCGTTTTCGACAGAAGTGTGCACAGACATTTTTTTTCTGTTGAAAACCTAAAACCATTATTAAGAGCCCACAGAGAGACATGATCAATTGCTTGCTGAAGTTGTCTTTCAATTACCCTCATGATACGTGAGCGACAGTAAATTGTGAAGTCATCAACATATAGAGCATTGTCTACAGTCGGAGGAAGCTGTTCAATGATTCAGTTAATTATAATAGCAAAAAGGGTCACACTTAAGACTGAGCCTTGGGGAACACCCTGCTCTTGATGATATGGTTGAGATAGCGTACTTCTCACGCTGACGTGGAAAGTTCGCCTGGACAGAAAAGTTTTAATAAATACAGGGAGGTGTCTTTTGAGAGACCTAGGTTATAGAGGTCTTTTAATATGCCATATCTCCAGGCTGTGTCATACGCTTTTTCCATGTCAAAGAAAACTGAAACGAGATATTCTCGCTTCAGAAATGCATCTCTTATACAAGTTACTAAACGAACCAAATGGTTTAAAGTTGAACGATGGCTACGGAAACCACGCTTTATACTGGAGAGAAGGCTGTTGCTTTCTAAATACCAGAGAAGTCTGGCATTAACTACTTTCTCTAGTATCTTACAAAGACAGCTGGTCTCAGCAATGGGTCGATAATTATTTGTTTGTGTTGGATCTTTTCCTGGTTTTGGGATAGAAATGACAATTGACTTATGCCAAGAATTTGGAAACTCTGCAAGTATTCTATTGTATAATAAGAGAAGAAGATCCATAGCAGATGATGGTAGATTTTTTATAATTTCATAATTGATGTCATCAGTCCCTACTGGACTAGGGTAGATTGTAGAAGAGCTCTTTTTAGTTCCTCCTTAACAAATGGCTGATTATATGACTGAAGAATGTTGGTAGGAAAAAAATCAAGCCTTTGTTTCTCTCGCTGCTCTTTCCGTATTAAACGTTCAGGAGAATATGAAGCTGTTGCTGAGATTCTAGCAAACGTTTCTCCCAAAGTGTTTAAAATAACTTTGGGATCGTGTACGATATCTACCTTTAATTTTCGGGATTTTATGCATACAATCTTTTGACTGGTCAGTTGATTCATTGATGTAGTAAATTGGATCTATGATTGTTTTTGACTCTGACGTCTCACATAACGCGCTTTGGCTAGAGCACGCTTTAAAGCTATTAAGTTTGATATGGTGGGGTATCTACGAAATAAGCCCCATGCTCTGTGTTACCTTTTTTAGCTGTCTGACATTCCGGGTTCCACCAAGGCTTTAGATAGAATGGAAACTGAGATGATGTTTCCGGAATGGAGACTGCTCCTGCCTGGACAATGCACTCTGTTATATACTTTACCGCTTCATTGATTGGTGTTTGACTGATAGTATCAGCATTACATTTCGCTAGATGAGAAAAACTATTCCAATCAGTCTGGTCCATTTTCCATATAGGTATTCGGGTGGGTGAACGTGGTTCTTGTGAGGACATTGTGCATAGAACAGGGAAGTGATCGCTTCCGTATATGTTCTCCTTAACGTCCCATGTGAGCAGTGGAAGAATGGAAGAGGAACAGGTTGTAAGATCAATTGCAGAATATAAACGGGTAGGCATATGAAAGAAAGCGTTAACTTTATTATTTAACAGGGAGAGGTTATTATTATTAAGGACTCTTTCTATGTTAGGCATTACCCCACAGAGTATTGTGCCCATTAAAGTTGCCCATCAAAAGTATGGGTTCAGGCAGTTGCAAGATTAAGATTTTCAAGATCAATTTCATTTAACTCAGCACTCGGTGGTAAAGATACTGTCTTCACTGGGTCTTAAGTACGTTTCCTGTAGAAAGAGATAGAAAGATTTGCGTTTCTGCAACAACATCTTGATATCATAGATATTCTGGCGAATCCCACGACAGTTCCATTGTAAAACTCCTATTTTCTTGATTTTATTGACTTGTCTGGTTTTCGGGAGGTTGAGGGCTTACCTTTGTCAGATTTATATTTATCCATTGTTTTAGGGAAGTATGGACGGCCCGTGTCCATTTCTTCCTCTGGTAGAGTGTTTAAAACATCAAATGTGTTAGGGTTAGTTGGTAAGTTTAGTTGACTTTCAGTGGGTACCGAGGTATAAATTTTTTCTGTGCGAGTGTCTGGTGGTTTATCTTTGAGTGATATCTCCGCCATAATTTTTTCGACAGGTGAGTTTTCATCGACTGGGACCATTTTTGAAGTTGTCTCTGGAGTACGATCATAGGTCTTGTGATTAAAACGGCCAACAGAGAAGATCTTGCGATCATAAAGTTCAGGTATGGTGAAATTATCGGCTGTTGGAACAGACATACATGTTTGATTTGCTGTTGGCACTTTTTTAATTGTTACTTTTTTTCAGCATGAGAGGATCTCAGAACAGGTGTAATGGTTGCCAGCTTTCATTTTGCATCCTGATATGTTATGCATCCTTTTGCATCCTTTCCATTTCTGACATACACGACAGTAAGCTGGATGATCTACTTGACAGTTGACACATTTAACTTCTCTTTGCACAGCAAGATTTATTATCATGTTCTTTACTACCACATCGAGCACAGGTAATAAAACCACGACAGGCAGTTTAGGCATGTCCATATCTCTGATATTTAAGGCATCTAAGCGGGTTATTGATGTAGATTCTAACAGGACAACTGAGATACCCTGCTTTTACAGATGTCGGAGGCCTAGTTGTATTCAAAGTAAGGATGATGTTCTTGGTTTAAACCAGGCGACCATCCCTACGTATCAGGACGCATCTTACACCCATCACTCCTTGATCTTTAAGGTCGGAACATATCTCCACATCAGGAACATCAAGTAATATCCCATTCTGATATCACTCCTCTACTGAAATTGAGTGTTCTATGAGGTGTTACTGCGATCTCTATTCCACCTATTGTCGTTGCTCTCAATAGTTTCTCGGAATGTTGCTGATACAGTGTTTCCACGAGGATATCACCAGAACTCAATTTCTTAACAGTTTTGGGAGGTTCTGCCAGTCCTTTTAAACCTTTTTGAATAAAGAAGAGTGACATTTTCCCAATTGGATTTTCACCTGTTGCACGAATGATTAAAAAGATTTGGTAGCATCCCATATCTTTTCTTTCTTGCATCTGTTTCCATATTCTTTATCTACGGTATCAGTACTTGGTTGTGACTTTGTTAGGGTCCCTGAAACATTTTAGGATGAAAGATTCATGCTGAAGGAGTTTTGAATTCGACGGCAGAGCTCCCCATCCACCACGGAGCCACAATGGACGCCCACTACTCAGCAAGCAAGGACTGCGCTCAGGAGTGGAACGCCAGGGTTACCCTGGACGCTATACCGGCACTACAGCAGGTCTAGAATCCCAACCCAGGACCATGGGGTGAGAGCCTTACTGCAACACCGTTTACCCTTGCAGGCAAGCCCACTAGCCGATTGATCTGGCTGGGCCATCCAGGACCGCTCGTCTTGCCGAAGCAGGGGCCAAACTAGTGCAAGACTACCAGGATCCCCCCTTTCCGGATGTCCACTGGTCGCACCACATGGCAAACACGCGGCAGGGCGATGAATCCCAGTGATGGTGGTCTGGAAAAAAGGATAGTGAAAAAGACTCAGGAGAAGCAGAGCCAAGAATACGGAGGTAAAGCAAAGGAAAAGAGGAAGAATGAAAAGGGTACCATCACTAGGAGGGCCCCTCCACCACGAACAGGTGCCCCACATGTAGGGGGAGGTTACCTAGGGGGCGCTAAGAGGAAAGGGGGACAGCAAGGGGAGCTCAACGTGTGCTGCAAAAAGCTGAAATGTGCAATAATGAATTGCTGCCCTTTGCTTATTATTATTATTTTGTTATTTCCAAGACATTTCTCGTTGTTTTCCATGTTGTTGTTTTCAAAGATATATACTGTTGCTTCCAAGACATTTTTCGAGTTTTTTGATGGTAATTTCTGAACTGGTCCTTTTTTACATTAATACTATTGAGTTTGTTATAATGTATTTTCCCATATTCTTGTTTATGAACAAAAATGTGAAGTTTGCCTTTAGCTATGTAAGTGTTGTGTCACAGCTTGGCAAATTATAGGTTATGTTATATTGTGATGATATAAAGATAAAGATTATTATTTACAAAAATTGCTTTCAAATATGAATGTGTGCTTATTTCTGCATGTTCCAGAATATAAATGGCAGATACAGATATTCCAAAGAAGAAATGTAGGCAGTATAGATTTGAATACTTAAAATATGGATACATTCCAGCACCAACAAACCAGCAACTGTCAATGTGCCTATTATGTGAACGGGTCTTCTATAATGAAGCTATGAAGCCTTCCAGAATAAATGAACATTTGAAGAAGGTACATCCTGACAAGATAAATAAAAATTTAACTTTTTTTCAATCTCTCCGAGAAAAATTTCAAAAGCGACCAACAGTTTCAAGCATGTTTTGCAAGGCTTCACAACAAAAGACCGATGGTTTGCGTGCATCGTACAACATTTTATTGTTGATCGCAAAGTCTGGAAAACCACACACGATTGGTGAGGAACTCATCCTTCCAGCTATTATTGAGATTCTGAGTACTGTTTGACATAAGTCACCATACGACATAATTAAGACGATTCCCATTCTGTGCAAAGGCGAGTAGATGAAATGGCTGCTAATGTTGAAGAAACGTTATGGTGCATATTAAGGACAACTGACTTTGCATTACAACATGACGAGTCAACTTTATGAGGCAGTAAATCTTTGTTTTCAGCTTGTGTTCGCTTTGTGAAGGAAGAAAGTTTGGTTCACCAGTTGTTATTTGAAAGCTACTAGATACATACACTAAAGGGGAGTCAATATTTCGTGTTGTTGAGCATTCTTCAAAGATAAGGAAATCCCACTTATAACATACTTTCTTGTGCAAGTGATGGAGCACCAACAATGACAGGTCGCTACAGTCAGTTTGTCGCCTACTTGAAAAAAGCATTGTCAAATATATTTTCCATTCTCTGTGTCATTCATCGCCAACATCTGATTGCAAAAAAACCTCAGCGATCGCTTGCACAACTCACTACACACTGTCATTACTGCAGTGAATAACATTAAAGCCCATGCCCATAATGATAGACTTTCTCGAGAGCTCTGTGATGAAAATGATGAACATTTTGAACATTTGCTGCTTCATATTGAAGTTCGTTGGCTGTCAAGAGGCAACAGTTTGAGACGACTTTATGATCTTTTTGATACCGTTGTAGAGTTCTTTGTAGACAAAAAAAACTTTGCTCAGTGATGAACTCAAAGCTATCAGGCATGATATTGCTTATTTATCAGATATATTTGCAAAATTTAATGAAATTAATTTGCAGCTGCATGGGAATGATATCAATCTAATCCAGGCCAAATCTTCTGTCTCAACATTTATTTCAAAGTTAAATCTGTTGAAGTGAAATCAACCCAAGAAGCTTCTAAAAGAAATGAATACAGAATTAGATGTCATTCCTGGAGGCCTTACAAGTCAATTACAACCCTTGGATGGATCTATTAATAAACCACTAATGACTATTGACGCTCTAAACCGGTGATTCACCCACATGCAGCGAGATAACTTAGGTAACTACCTTCAGTGGCGTACTTAGTAATTTTATTAACATATTGCGCCAGTAATTGAACTTCGCTAACAGCTTAGGTACAGTGTAAAGATTCGTATTTTAATGTTACCTTTGGATCATAAGACTCTCCCCAATTTTAAGTCGATTTTTCTATGTAAAACGGTGCGTCTTATGGTCCGAAAAATATGGTATATCCGTTCATGGGATTGATTTGTCGGTTAGGCCTGCTAACTTACCTTCAACTGAATAGGACTGATAAAAATTATGCGCTTCGTACATGGGATTCCAACCCAGGTCTTTCTAACTAATGGGCTTCGTTTATACGGGCTGAACTACGCAGGCTCCATTGTTATTATTGTTACTAGTAGTAATATGCGACGTTAATATTTCTACTTGATGAATTTTACTTAGATTCGCTATTTGAAACTTTTACAAGAAAATGTTGGACCGTTCAGGCTTTCAGTTCAGCTATATTCGGGGCAACAAAGAAATAACATGTCCAAGTTATGTATTGCACTAACTTGGACTTAGCTGAATTTGTGAATTTGCAGAAGTTTTCGGTACAAGAAGCTGTCTACAAGGTTCAGTTTTAGTTCTAAATGGATCCCTTTTATCATAATATTTTTGAAAAGAAGTTGCGAAATGTTATTATCAATTTCGCTCTGGCTCGATGCAATTTAATGAAATTTTAGTTAAGATATTTATTAAAGATTTAATTTCAATCTGACTACTGTTATTGTGACAAAATTTGATAGAACGAAATTTGTGATCTACAGATAAATCGCTATCTGCACAATAAAGCAGTATGCACACTTACATAAAATGTTCTAAAATGCAAAAAAAAAAAAAAATAATAATTCTATTTTAATTACCACTTCCATATGTTGTTTGTAACTTGAGTAACGTTAGGTATTATTATCGAATACTTTTAAACAATAATTTGCAAGAAAAATGAATTTTCGATGAATTCTTTTATAATTCATCGAAATATTTTCGGTGAATTGTTTTTGGGATGAATTGCATTCTCGACGAAATGTCGTTCGATGATTTATCGATAGATGAATTGTTTATTCGATGTATTGTCATTTCGACGAATTGCCATTCGTTAAATTGTCGTTCGATGAATTGTTTATTCATCAAATTGCTTTTTCGATGAATTGCCATTCGATGAATTGTCTTTCGATTAACTGTATTTCAATGAATTTTCATGGAACTATATACTGTAAATATGTTACCTGAGTTGGTCAAGGTTTAGACAATCTTGAACTACTTCTGAAGATAGAACGTAAAACAGCTTTAAGTCTCATCAGAGTTCAAAGGTCAATGAACTGTGATCTACCACCGATAAACAGATAATTGCCAATAATACTTTATCAAATGATAAAGCCGTTTTGAAAAAAGTAAAGTCCTATCTACGAAACAAAACCAAACAAATTACGCAATAAATCCAGTTTACATGAAATATTGTATTGGTAGTAATGGCACATTAATTATGATGCATCTGAGGATAAAAATCATTTGTTATTTCCTAGCACTCAATATGAATGACAGCCAGGAGTTTCTTACACAATCAACATATCAACATACACAAGAACAAAAAGCATATAAACCAACAATGAAACGTTCAGAATTTGAGTCACGTGGTTATGCTATGAAGCCGTTGTACTTCAGTGGATTTTATGTATTCATAAACTGTGGAATTGAGATATGATCTCGATGAATTGTTCCTCAGTCAGTTTTGGAATTGTGGTGCGTTTATTATATTATGTGTCTTGAAGATCATGCAATTTTTGATTCAGTGCTCTTACCAGAACAGTACAGAGTCTTGTAGCAATGCCGGTAAGACTACAACTGCACGGTAAGCGTTTATTATTATTATTATTATTATTATTATTATTATTATTATTATTATTATTATTATTAAGATACTTCACATTGATAATCATGGAAAAACAGCTAAATTCGACAATATTCGAGGAGGTATATAAAGAATTTATAAGACTAGGTGAACTACTTAACAACAATTGTTCGGAAAAAGTGAAACTTTACGACACGTGACACGTTTCCCCCGGAAAGTGTCACAGACGTTGTCGCAGAAGATCAATTAGAATCGGTGCCTTCTACTCCTTCAGACTTTGTAGATGTGCGCGCACGCAAAAAGTGAAGAACAACAGAAGAACCGCACAATGACAATAATGAAATGGAACAGGATTCTCAGGGTTCGGACGCCGCTATTTCTCCCAAAGAAAAGGTGCCTCCGATCATCCTTAGAGAAAAGCAGAAGTGGGCAGCTTTAAGATCCACAATGTCCAATCTGCACATTGGCTTCATTAAGGCCAAAAACATGGATGAAGGCATAAAGATCCAGCCAGCAACAGTGACAGACTATAGAAGGTTGACCAAAGAACTGGACGACAGAGGCATCCAGTATCATACCTTTGCGCTCAGCTCCGAAAAAAACTTAAAATGGTCCTTCGTGGTGTGTGTGAAGACATCGACATAGCAGAAATATCTGCTAACCTGAACTCTCAGGATCTGCCTCGAGTCAAGGTCAGCAGAATGTACAAAGCAGACAAGACTCCTATGCCATTAGTCCTAGCAGGGATTCACAAAATTTACAAGGATATCTACAACTTAAAAACAGGCTGTGGTCTCATCGTCACACCAGAACCACTCCAGAAAAGATCATCTTCTGGGCAGTACCACAGGTGCCAGAAGTTTGGCCATGCCCAGAATCTATGTAGAGCTGAATATAGATGTTTGAAATGTGGGGACAGCATCCCCACCAATACCTGCACTAAGCCAAGGACCACCTCGGCCAAATATGCCAACTGTGGTGGCCTTCATCCTGCGAACTACAAAGGATGTACTCAGCACCCAAAGAACGGACGGATGGAGGCAGTCAATCAGCCCTCCTCCTACAGTATAAGACCACCAGAGGCCCAGGCATCAAATCCGGAGACTCAGCGGCCACAATCGGAGACCTCCAAAAATAGAGACACCCAAAAGCAAACAAGAAGTTATGCCGATGTGACCCGCACAAATAGACCAATACCAGAACAAAATCAACCAACAGCACCTAAAAATCTAACAGCTGTTATTACGGCCTCATTAGCAAACATGCTACAAAATTTCAGCCTATCGAGCCCTACTGAAACCTCCACTAAAAGATTTCTTCGTGAAACGCAGGTCATCCTCACAGCTCTCATAAATGAATAGTAACAAACTCATTCCGGCATCTCTTCAGATCGTTGCTTGGAATGCAAATGGCCTCAAAAACAAAATTCTGGAACTCCGAGATTTCACATATAGGTATCAATCAGATGTTTTATTAATCAGTGAAATTCATTTAAGACCCTCAGACAATCCTAAAATAAGGGATTATCGCCTATACAGAAATGATAGATTACTCTACAGAGGCGGTGTTATTAAGCACCACTCTGTGAGCAACCCTTCAACCACTAACCTTGAGATCACAGGCATGGAAGTAGTCACCAGTTCTGCTGGCAGATTGAAAATCTACTCAGCTTACAACCCTCCCCAAAAATCTCTACTACACTCTGTCCTAAATGCCGTCTTATGCGTCAGAGAGCCGACCATTATAGCCGGGGATCTGAACTCCAAGCACCCTGCGTGGAATTGCCCAACCACTAACAAGAATGATTGCATCCTTTCCAATTACTTAGGATCAAGCAAGGCTGTCGTGGCAGGCTCCACTGAACCAATTCATCTCAGTACGTTTGGCACTGATGATATCCTGGATATAGCTGTCCTGCAGGATATCAAACTTCAATACAGCATTATATCCATGTATGAACTATCATCCGATCACAACCCAATTCTACTACAGCTGGGAAAACAAGAATACCTGACTCCTCCTTCTCACTCCTACATAGTATGGGAAAGACTGTCAACAGCACTGAAGGATTATATTGGACCTTTTCCTCACATACGCACAAAAGAATTCTACTACAGCTGGGAAAACAAGAATACCTGACTCCTCCTTCTCACTCCTGCATAGCATGGGAAAGACTGTCAACAACACTGAAGGATTATATTGGACCTGTTCCTCACATACGCACAATAGAAGAAGTAGAAACTGCAGTTAAAAATCTCACACAACAAATTAATTCTGCTATAACGGTAGCTACCTCTTACAAATCTGCCTGCAAGCCAGATCGTTTGCCTGAAGACATCATGAACTTGATCAGAGACAAAAACAGAGCTAGGAAAAGATTCCGTAACACGTGTGCGCCACAAGATAAAACAAGTCTAAACAGATTAAATGGGGCAGTAAGAGATGCGCTCAAAGCTCATAGAGACTAAGTACGGGAAGAAAAGTTAGCCTCCATTTCGCCTACTGATCACTCCATCCGGGGACTACTGAAAAATATCAAAAACAAAGCCAGATCCCTTCCCCCAATATTCTCTGACCAGGGCCTTGCTCACACAGATGTAGACAAAGCAGAAGTTATAGCATACAATGTGGAGGAGCAATGCAGGCCTTCGTATGAAAACCTTGATTTTTAACCACATATATAAGATTCACAGCAAGGTCAGACACTCACTCAAACTTCCTGTCACCAGCACTGACCATATTTCACCAACATCACCTGCTGAGATATATGACATTATTAAAAAATTAAAGAACAAAAAAAAGCTCCTGGGCAAGACGGCATTACTAATCGAGTGATCAAACGTCTGCCCCGAAAAGCAGCAGTGCACCTCACCAGTATAATAAATGCAATTTTAAGATTTCACTATTTTCCTTCCACCTGGAAACTGGCTGATGTAATTCCTATACATAAACCAGGCAAATACCCACACCTACCTCAAAATTATCGTCCAATCAGTCTCATCTCCAATCTGGGTAAGGTTGCGGAGAAGTTTGGTTTTCGGCAACACCATAGTACTACTCAGCAAATCCACAGAATTGTCGAATACATCACCACCAGCTACAACTGGCGCCAGTGTACAGGAGCTGTTTTCCTAGACCTATCCAAAGCATTTGACAAAATCTGACATTTTGGACTCCTGTACAAACTTATCTCAGCCGGTACTTCACTAAAAATGGTTCATCTAATCCACTAATATCTTCAGAATAGATCAATGCAAGTTAAAATCAACGGTTCTACATCGTCCCAGCGCCATATCTTTGCTGGAGTGCCGCAGGGATCTCTATTGGCTCCATTGCTATTTTACGTATACATGTCAGACATCCCGCACAATCCGATGACTTCCATTTTGGCCCTGTATGCGGACGACACGGCAATACTAAGATCTCTCAGACCCCGTTTCATTACCAGAAAGCTTCAAGAAAACATTCTAAAGCTGGAGGGTTGGTTCTCCAAGTGGAGATTGGAAGTCAACCCCCAGAAAAGCTCAGCCGTTCTTTTCTCAAAAAGGCCAATGTCTCCTGCAGGAGATTGTTACTATTCAATACTAAACTTCCCTGGCAGACAGAAACAAATTACCTGGGTGTAATTCTCGACAAAAAACTATCTTTCAACCAACACATCAACTTTGCGTGCGCAAAGGCATCTAAAGCCATAGCTCAAATCTATCCGCTAATTAATAGAAATAGCAAGCTCAGCAATCAAATTGCAACTGTACCAGATGACGATTCGTCCTATAATCACCTATACCTCTTCGGCCTGGAGTCATACCTCTAATGCTAACATTATCAAAATACAGCGAGTGCAGAACAAGTGCTTGAGAATGATTCTGAACGCCCCGTGGTATGTTAGAAACAATCAACTCCACAGAGACACAAATATTCCCTATATTTTCTCTTTTCTACAATCCTTAGCATCCAAGTTTTTCCTAAAGACGTCCACACATTCCAACGATTTGGTTCAGCAAGCTGCAGCATACGAGGCAACGGACATATTCAAATATAGAAGACCAAAAGCTATATCAGCCTCCTATAGCGATGCATAATTTCCATGCCCATTCAGAGCGAGCAAACTGCTCATAAATTTTATCCTCACTGTAACCACAACAGATTGCGGGAAATATGAAAAGCATCTTGCTTCACCCCTAAAGACATAAATGTCAATTGTCAATGAAACGTTGAACCATTTTAGATGCTCAAGTTTCAGATCACGGTATAACTTAATGTTAACTATAGATGAGAGAGAGAGGTCCAATGTATTAAATCTTCCGCCAAACTGATCATTTATGGAGTTTAAAATGTGATGGTACTTTGTATGCAAAGGCTCCATTTTTTAATTTGCACATCCGAGCTTACCTCTTTGAAATGTATTCTTAGTCAAGGAAAATACAAGTTTTAGTCCCCACAACTCCTTTGAAAATCTGAAGTTTAGTTTCAAAGGCTTTTATGTATCCAAACATAACGTCAATACTTTTACCAAAATCTTGTAATTTTAAGTTGAGTTCATTATGTGAACCGAGAGGTCTGTAAAAATCATCTTTGTGCTGACCCATGTACAATCACTGAGCTGAGGAAACTGTTCCGATTTTTATTCTCAACATATAACCTAACTTCTTCGTAACACATTCCACAAATCTTTCGAAAACTTTCCGTCGGCTCAATCACCTTACACTGTTGTGCGTCAGCCAGGGCCGCCCTTAGGAATTTTGTCACCCCGTGCAGTACCATATTTTGCCGCCCCTTCTCCCTTATTTTTTTGTATAGTTTATGCCAATTTTTCCTCCCCAAAAAAACTTGTCGCCCCGTGCAAATGCACGTCTTGCACCGTCGGTAAAGCCGGCCCTGGCGCCAGCACCCTGCTGTAAGCTGATTCAACTTCCTGCAATAGCGGAGAATATTCTCGCTTATGAAGGGGTCAAGCAGCAATAGCAGTTATTAAATTCACTATTTTTGTTACAACTGTCATTACATCATGTAGTTCTGTGAATACTGTCTTGTGAACACCTCCTGGTGGATAATGCAATGAAACGCAAGTTGATGTTCAATAGCTTCCATAAACAGTTTCACGAAACCCACCTTTTTTTCCCCACCATATTGGATGACCAGTCTGTCGTCACAGACACAACTTTATACATATCAATGCTTAGGTCACTGAGCATTTTTAGAAAAACGTTCCATATTTCGTTCCCTGATGTACTTATTGGCACAGTTTCTAGCTTTACCAGGTGTCATCGTCGGACCATCGCAAAATCTGGCAGTGATGGCTGATGACGTGACATCAGTAGTTTAGTCAAGACAAATCGAAAAATATTTACAATTATTTAAGTTTCCTTTTAAATGATGTTGCACTTTGGAGATCATTGTCAGCACTCTCTTTTTAATGATGTTTCTGCTGACTGGTGAATCAGAAAAACGCATAATAACAGCATCTATTTTGCATATCTTGAAACAAAAAGGTGCACATTTCAAAAGAGTTTCTTTAGCAAATTCTCCTTCACTGAGGGCCTTTCCATGCTGAGCTATAGAGTAAACACTGCTGATATTTGCGATATTAAACTTGTAGGACCTCTTGAGAATTTAAAGACGTTATTTGATTAACACACTCTTTGATGTTTAGTTGCTGAGAAAGTTATTCCTTCCTTTCTTCCTTACTTCAAAACCACTGATGATTTGTTTCGAAATGTCTTTTTACATTCCACGTTCTCCTTACTAGTGTTTCAAGGCACGATAGTCACAGTGATTTGCCATTTCTGTCAATAACGCTGTACTTCTCTGTACTTCTTATCTTGAAAGCTTCGACCACTTCTTTTTTCACTGGATCGGGATTTTTTAATTTGAGGTTCCTCCATAACAGGGCTAGAATATTAAAGAAACTAGAATATTAGAAACTTTGTATCACAAATTTCAGAAGAATGAGAAATTGTTGAAGTGGCACAAAATAATTCAAGCTGAACTGAACCCAAAAAGGGCAAATAGTTGCGCGTGGTGAACACTGCCTTGTCACCGTGAACACGCGTGTCATAGGTTCACCCTTACTGATTTAGGAAAATACTTATCCGAAAACAATTCCTAGGTAAGAATTAGAGCTCAAAGTGTGTTCAGCAGGTATAGAGAACCGAGTATTTTTCATGAGAACAATTGCTATATCAGAACACAGCAACAACTGGATTATTTATGGCAACTCGGCGTTCAGGTTGGCCGAATTAAGCTGGTGGTGATAATGTTTCTTTAATTATTAACTGTATTTCATATAATCGAACATTGTCTTGATGGGTAACATAAGTAAATAACTGGAATTGTTATGTGGAATTTATCCTTCTACACAATGTCTGAATTTCCTATTATCATCGTTCATCAAAATCTGTTTATCTATTCACTGTCTTATTAATCACACAAACATAAACAGCATTCTAAACCCGAACGACACGTTTTGTGAAATCCATAAGGGCAAATGAGAACATCGAAATTCTTGAAGTTATATTAAGTGAATATCACAGTAAATATGAAATATATATTTTTTTTATGTTTATGTTGTTCTTAAAAACCCTTTCTGATGTTTCTAATTTTAAATAAACTGTACACGTAATTCTTATTATTGCGTTTTATTTAATTTTAGAATGTCCAGAAGGGGAAGTACACAGCATGTGCGGTTATAATTGTCAACGCACTTGTGAAACTGCATGTGATAAAGTGCTTATTTGCGATATGATGTGCAGACCAGGATGTGTGTGCCAAAAAGGCTTGGTTCGACATAATGGAAAATGTATTAACCCAGATGAATGTCCATCATAAAAGTAGAATCATTTAAAAGAATTTATGAGAAAATAAAATTTCAAATATTAATTAAATGACATTGTTTTTATGCGTTTTTATCCTTTCACATATTTCTCTCTCTCTCCCTCTCTCTCTCTCTCTCTCTCTCTCTAACACACACACACACACACACACACACACACACACACACACACACACACACACACACACACACACACACACACACACACACACACACACACACACACACACACACACACACACACACACACACACACACACACACACACACACACAATGAAAATCTTGGTGTCAATATGAGAGAAATGATGATCCTATTCAGACAGCATCATTCGACAGAAAAAGACGGACTTCATTTTTGTTTAATTCAGCATTCCAGCCCATTCAAAAAGTGCTTCATGAAAATCATTCCAGGACTGTTATATGCGGGTTCATTCCAGAACGTTGTTTAAATCGACAAAAGTTACTTGTATGCAAGGCGCGAATTATGTTTGACGCAAGAAAAGAGCTGAATGTGATTAATGTAACTCTCCAGCACAATCATGTTCCAAAACTTATTTCATTCAAGAATTACGTTTCAGATCATGATCGTGCTGAGCATGAACAATTCAGATGCACAAAATTGCAAGTATTATATAGGTATCACGGAAGTTTTCAAAAATTAATTTAAGATATAAATTGACCTCCACTTCAGTTTAAACAATCAAAATAAATGCAGATTGGTGGAGTACATTGCTTTGACCATCGTCAACGAACTGACTCGAGACGGGGAAAGATACAGCGAGTATCTTTCTAGAAATCCCACAGAGATGGAATGATGAATGTTGTATTTAGGTGAGAGTCGATTTTCATTACCCTGTTTGAGACTACCACATCGCGCTTTTTGGAGTTCAAAGTATTTGTAAAAAAAATATACATTTTGCATTAGAACAGGATGTTCCGATTATCATGCCCTTAGTCCATTCACGATACTTAAATTTATAGTAGATTTACAGTCTTTCGTGAGTGGGATGAACTCGAAAAATGGTATTAAACGTTTTCATAAAAACAGCCTATTCATAAAAATTGCAGCTAGTTTGCCAGTGCTTTATATAAGAAAAACTTATCTTCTGATTTTCATTAGGTTTTGGTATGACTTAATCCCCCAAAGACGTAATATATGTGTTTCAACTTTCTCAAAAAATACAAAGCACTTCATATGTCAAAGATTCTTGTTTTGGTGTAACGAGATACGTCTTTTACATTTACATTTACAGTATAGCTGCATTACGTGAAGAAAATGGGCGACTATAAGCTAATTAATTTATTATGTTTCATATAAAAGGTTTCTGATAATGATTAATGTTTCTATTTAGGAATGTCATAATGTTATATTTTGAAGTATTTCTAAACAGACGATTATTTATTTATTTATTTTATTTATTTATTTTTATTTTTATTTTTTTTTTTGAGATCAGGAGAAATCGAAAACGAATAAAATTTTATTTCGAGTGAAAGGAAATTAAATGCAGTTATTAGTTACTGGCTGTTGACCTGTGTAGCAGCTAATTATCTTCATGCAGCTAATTTTTTTTTGAGACAAACAGTAGTGACAAGTGATGAATCAATGTGTGGAATGTGGTCGAAATTCCACACATTGATTTTTAGCTCAATATCAGCTACGTGATGAATCTAGACATCAATAAAATTTAACCGGTCTTTTACTTAAGACTGAGGAATAATATATATATAATATAATAATGTGTATATATTATTATATATTAGGAAAAAATATGATTTGATAAATAGAACTAGTGGTATTGGGATTCCTACTTGGTATAGTTTAAAAATCAGACCGAGATGCCAAATTCTATCAAATGCTTGTGTTATGTCCAGGAAGACTGCGCCAGAATGTTGGTGCCATTCATACCCTTGGGTGATGTATTCAATGATTCTGTAAATTTGGAGAGTTGTAGAATGCTGTTTTCTGAATCCGAATTGCTCTTCTTGTATGATTGCTATCTGTTGCCTCTTGACTCCATGTTAGTATAGCGCGTTCGGCTATCTTGCCTACACATGATATAAGGCTGATAGGCCGATAGTTCTGTGGGAATTGCGAATTTTTCCCAGGTTTTGGTATTAGGAAGACATCCGCAACTTTCCATCGCTCTGGGAAGTAATTTAGCCGAAGGATGGCATTAGTAATGGCTACTAGATGCATAACCCCTTTACGTGGGAGTAGCTTGAGCGCCTTGTTCCTTATACCATCTGGACCCGGAGCCTTTTTGTTGTTTAGTTTTCTTATGATGTCATATATTTCTGTTGGTGACACTGATTTGTTGTTGTATTGGAGTGAGGCGTTTTGAGTTATTTTACGTACTTGTGTGTGGATTTTTCTTATGAAGGTTAAACCTACATTGGTATAATTGGGGCTGCATTGCCTTTCTAAGCTGTCTGCAAATGCTTCTGCCTTTTTCTCATCACTGTAGGCGACTATATTCTCCTTGGATTGGAAGAAGCGTGTTACGTTTTGAACGAAGTGCTCTCATCATTCTCCACAATGACTGATCCTCTGTGTGTAATTGGTGTATTTTGTTATTCCGGAGTTCGTTACGGTGATCCTTTAGGGCATACCGAACCTGGTCTGTAGCTCTGTTAACTGCCTGCTTAGCTGCGGGATCCAGTGTTCTGTGATATTTTCTTCTTAACCTGTTTTTCTCTCGGATAAGATGTTTTATGTCCTCTGGGAGTTTATTTGGTGGTGCGCATTTGGTTGTATGTGTTACCTGTGATACTGCTGTTAGTAATTGCTTTTCAAAGGCTTTTACTGCTTTTTCTGTCTTCAGTGGATGTTATATGTGGTACTGGGCCAAGAATTTCCTGGAAGGCTGAGGGAAGTTGTTTCCAGTTCATAAAGGTGGGGGTATTTTCCGTTAAATCTTGTGTGGTGCCTAGTTGCAATATGATGGGGTTGCGATCAGAACTTAATTCGTTGACTTCATGTATTTGATAGCTGCGCGCTATGTTTTTTAATATAGCTATATCGAGTACATCGGGACGTCCGGTTGCTCCGTAGTATGTGGGTTCTGTGGGTCCTATTATTGCTATGTTTCGTGAAGTAGTATAAGAGTTGAGTATTCTTTTCCGTTGATATTTGAGTTTCTGCTATTCCAGACTGAATGTTTGGCATTAAAATTTCCAGCTATGATTACTGCTTTACCTGCATTTAATATTTCGTCCAGATCTGATTCTATGAGTTTTTTATTTGGGAGGGGGAGGAGTTATAGGCTGCAAATACCATGATACTGCTTGTGTTCTCCATGTGTATTTCAATTCCTGTTGTTTCCATGTGTTCTGTTTGAAGTGTGGCGATTGCGTTGTGTTTTATGCTTCTTTTAATGAAAATGGCAGCTCCTTCTCCTCTTGCATAGGTTCTATCTGTGCAGTACATGGTGTAGTTGTTGATTCTTGTCTTGTCAGATGGACGCAGGTGTGTTTCATTTACTAAGATGATGTCTGCTTGGGTTTCTGCCACGAATTCTTGTAGTTCTCTTGCTTTGTTGGTAGTCCGTTAGCATTCCAGCTTATGATCTGTAGAGAGTTGGGTTTTATTTTGCTTTTATCTACTAAGGATTGCAGAGAATAAAATCTGTGTGTGTTTTAGAATGATGTCCTTGGCCTCTTGTGTTGGGTCATTTTGTCAGAGTTCTGCAAGCATCTCTCCAATGCAGCTTGTATATTGAGGAGATTGGTCTTGCTAGTTTGCTGTAGGTGGTTTGTTTTGGGTTTGGAGTCTTGTAGGGTTGGTCTTGCAACTTCTGCATATGCTCTTCCGTTTGTTGTGAACGCTGTGATTTGTTGGGTGGTTCTGCTTTCTTGTATGGGCTTGCTGCTTTGGAGGTTATCTTCTGGTTTTGGGGGATGTGCCGTACACCCTCTGTAGTTGGCGTGGTGTGTGCCCCGCAGTTAGCACAATTCGCTGGCTGGGTTCGTGGTTTTTTGCATTCTAGTGTGGCGTGTTTTCCTCCGCATTTCACGCATCGGAATTCTGCTTTGCAGCATCGCTGTGCATGACTAAACTTCTGACATCTGTGACATTGTGTTGTGGATTTGCGTCTCAGAGATTCTACATTTATAATCAGGTCGCAGATGGTCTGGAGGTCGTATATATCTTTCTGGTCTTTTGAGATGTCGACTAGGATCATGGGTAGGGAGTCTTGTCTGCTCTGTGCATTCGACTGACTTTAATTGGTTTAAATCCTTTGTTATGTAGGTCTGTGGTGACTTTTTCTGTTGATATTGTTTCTGTGATTCCTCTTAGTACTACTTTCAGATGTTTGTCGCTGTTGAGTTGGAATATGTGATACGGTAGGTTGCTGTTATCCAAGAATTTTGTTATGTTTCTGTAGTCTGTCGATGTCTTAGGTTGAATGTGTATTCCTTCTTCCGTGTTTGTTGCTTTTATGAAGGTGATTCCTGTTGTTTTTAGAGCGGTGGCGATCGATGTCCAGTGTTACTTGTACTTGGCCCTTAGGATGACTGGAGTATTCTTTCCTTTGTTCCTTGGTCTGTTTCTGTTTTTCTTGTTTTGGGTATTTCTGTTGTGTTAGATATTTTTCTTTTCTTTTGTACTTTCTGGAAGTCGGCATGCGATTCTGCTATGTGTTGCTTGTTCTTCTTATTGTGGCAAGAGTGCTAAGTCTTCTTATGGATGTGTGTCGTCTTCGTTGTTTTGGTCGTCCATGATGTCGTCTGGGACTGTTGCGGGGGGGGGGGAGAAGATGTGTCGTACAGTTTTACCTTCCCTGGTCAGTTATCGTTTAAGAGTTTTCCTAATCTTAGGAACTCTCTGTAAACTTCGAATGTTAGGGGCTTTTCCATAGTCTTGGCATTGCTATGTTATATAGAGAATTGGTTGCTACTTACCTTAGTAGGTTTTCTCATCACCAGATCCTCTGATATTATTCTAGCACTCAGAAACGCTCCTGTAGTCCTTTTTGTAATAAGGTTCCAATACTTTGATAATAATCTGTAATCTTGAGAGACACAATTATCTTGAGAGATTATAGTGTGCGGGATATCACTATAATCTCACAATCACTGCCTAGTCACTCAATGACGATGTCACTCCTCGATCCCTGTAATCTAACTCACTCCCACTTACTCTAGTCCACTGTAATATACCAAGATGGTTTATTTACTTTTGACATCACTGACCTAAAGGGTGAAGCAGATGCTTTTCATATTCCCCGCTATCTGATGAGGGAAAACTGTCCTTACAAAAAGTCATCCTTACAAGGCTTCAATTAGAAACGGATAAACTAGGTATAATTCCTAATGAGCAGTTCGGATTCAGAAAAAACCACACCACCGTACAACAGATTCACAGGTTGATCGAATTCATCTTCGAAAGCTTCAACCGGAACCTCCACACAGCTGCAGTCTTTATAGATGCTGCGAAGGCTTTTGATGAGATCTGGCATCAGGGTCATCTCTACAAGTTCATCACATTCAATATAGAAACAAATCTAGTAAAAATAATTCACTCATACCTCAAAGACAGATTCATGCAAGGCAAAATAAATGAAACTGTGTCAACCAGATGCAAGGTCCTGGCAGGTGTGCCGCACGGCTCACTCCTGGCCCCGTTGCTATTTTCTATATACATAGCTGATATCCCTCAAAACCCAAGCTCAACAATCACTGCATTATATGCAGATGATACTGCATTATTAGCAAGGTCTCTCAGCCCCAAACTAGCCATCAAAAGACTCCAAAACAGTATTCGCACACTAGAGAAATGGTTGATGGACTGAAGGATCCAAGCAAACCCACAGAATAGTTCAGCCATACTGTTCACTAGAAAGAAGAATCAGATCAAGGAAGATATACATCTACTATGAGTTAAGATCCCATAACAGAGTGCAGTCAAATATCTCGGCGTAATGCTCGACAAAAAACTACAAGTAATCAGTCATATAAAACACATAAGCTCGAAGACATCCAAAGTAATTGCGCAGCTCTACCCCTTGATCCACAGAAAAAGCAAACTGGACACTCAGAACAAACTACTCATACAGGTTTGAAATATGTCCAGTCATCACTTACAGATCTCCTGCATTGAGCCATACCTCGAATACAAATATTCAAAAGCTACAAAGAATACAGAACAAATGCCTGAGAATGAGTTTGGATGCCCCATGGTTTATCAGAAACTCCCAGATTCACAGAGAAGTCAATATTCCCTACATCACATACCTTCTGCATCAAGACAATTAATCATCTGAACCCGATGAAGAAGCAAGCTTCAGACTACAATAAAGCAGAATTCTGCAAATACAAAACACCCAAGTCAATTCTATTCTCAGCTGAACACAGTTAATCTCACTGCCCTTTCAGGGCGAGCTTAAAGCTCAATAATTCTCCACTCAAAGAACTTTCCTTCTCAGACTTCTTCACCCATCAAGCCAGTGTCGTTCTGCGTTTCTGCATACCATCTTAGTATTATTCAGGTCTACCTACTCTGTTGTACCTGTTCGAGATCACGTTTGCAGTTCCAGTTCCAGTTTTCCATGCGACCGCGAGAGAGAGCTTCCAGCAGCAGTACCTGTCCAGGTTTCCTTGGTGGTAAGATATTTCTCTGTTACATTTTGTCTATTTTATGCCTTGTGCCTGTTTGTAGTCTTCCGCCTCTAGCTAGTCTATTAAACAACTACAATTACAAAACCTCAGAATAGATTAATCAGAATCAAAATTAAGAACAACAAACAGGAGTTCGAAGTCAGTCCTTTCTAGAAGTCCAGACGGAAGGCAAGTTAATATCAGAAACATCACCTAGGACCATGAATGCATTACGCTCACATATCGCCATCTAGAGAGAGAAGAAATTGCTTCGGGTCCCTGGAAGCCACCACAGCAGACTTCACTTCCCTCTCCTCGGTCAAGCTTTACCATCTTTGTTCCGAATGGACCAACGCTGGCTGGGAGTGTAACAGGTGGGCGTAACTTCAAACCACCATCAAACAGCATGTGATAGAATGTTGCCAAGCCTCATCTACAGATCTCGGCTCCGAGACCTATACAATACAGGAATTGGTTTGTAGTCATTCAATACTAGAGAATATCGTGTGATAACGTCATCTATCTATTTTCTTTGCATCTGTGTCTATTTCCTGATTAAGTTTGCCTGAAATGAATGAGGAAATTGACACACAGATGTGAAGGCAAGTAGAGGAAAGAAATTTCAATATCAGAACTCTTCTATGTGAGATAAGATTTCTCTGATTCTAATTCGCAGCTCTTTTTCAAGTTTCTAAAAGAGAAGTTCAACCTCTCCATGAACACCAACCCTGCTACAGCAACGATCAAAAGCGGTACTTCTATACATGCAGTTTTCCAGAGGATATTATATTTGAAAGAGAGATCATTTGAAAATCATGGTTTAGTCACCACACATCAGCTGTGCTATGTATTCCTGAAATTGAAAGCTAATAAATTACAGTACATTAAAAATGCAATTATTTATTTTCTGTATTACACAAAAATGAAATTCTATACAGATGTTTCACATTGAATATTATTTGCGCCTGCATGCCAAAACAGAAGTTTTTTATTTATTTTATTTATTTTTTTAAGTATAAGCTAAAACTGGACTCGAGGCATTTTTTACAACTACTGGTTTCTCATCTATTCTCGATATTTAGTGATGATAGCAGAAGTTTAGAATATTAATTATTTGAAAAATTCATACTGGCACTTTAATTACCTGATAATTCCACATGTTCAGTGATAGTCTTAGAAAGCGGGAAATGACCTATCACAGTTCTCCAAGTCATGTCAAATATTCCCAGCTGTAAGCTACGTAACATATGTTGGTCTTTTAGAAAAATAGGCCTCTGTACAAATTATTCTTCCTTTGTAACAAATTAATGGCTTGGATTTCCCAAGTATACCTCATGACTCGTATGACCGAATACTAGCGGGGACAGAGAGAGAAAGAGAGAGAGAGACTCATTAATTAACCTAACAGTTCACTTCTGAATTCAACCACAGATCTTTAACGTAATCGTGGCCATAGGCCATAATATTTAAAGCCATAAGCAAAACTGCATTTGTATGACAGGACAATCTGAAATATGCAGTTAATAGTTATACAGAAGAGAAGCACTGCATTTTTGTGGGCGCCGAGCAGGCTGCTCATACGATATTAACTTTCGGCCAAGAAACGATACAACTTCACATTCTTCCCCAAGGAGTTGCTCTTCTTGTTTTGAAATGTATTATAGAAGGCACAAATTTGGGAAATGAATTTTCTCGGATGTAAAAGTAAATAGATAAGCTTGCTCATAAAGGAGTTAAAATTAATATTATCACACTTCTGTGATTGAAGATGTGCGAAACTAACGGTAAGCATTCAAAAATGTGCATATCCCTACGTTACTAGCGTTATTACAAAAAAATAACAGCAGGTATACATTCCGAAACTTATGGAAACAACTACCGTACCGTGTTACAGTAAAACGTTAGTTTAGTATAAACCAAAACGAACACTCGACGTTTCGATCTTCATATCAGCATTATCATCTGGAGTATACGTACAGTATATACAAAGAAACAAGCTGCACAACAAACTACATGGTTTACTAAAGTTACTGACCAACCGTTACAACTATTGGCTTGACCTCTGGTGAAAAAAAAAATACCTTACTACATCAAAGCTAGAGTCCTATTATTATTATCTATTAGGTTACAAAATTAGATAGGGCTGGAGAGCAACATGTTTATATAAAAAATTACTTTTATATATATACATAAATTCCAACCAACTGGTATGGATAGGCGATACAAGCTGAAAACTGCTTGTAGTCCTGAAGTCAGGGTTTGCTGGAAAACTAAGTGGGCTGAATTTGGATGTGCCATCCAAATTATTGGGAGTTTTATGCCACTATTATTGTGGAGATTAGGGTGGTTAATCAAAATTTTACAGTCTTCTTTCAATTTCCGTTCATATCAGAATTTTTGTATGATGTAGAGAACAAGTACTTTTCCGATCAATTTGGTGTAGGGTGTTGAGAGGGTACCAAACGTTTTGTATTTAATGTGTCGTTTGTGTTCTTTTTTTAAGTATAGGGACTATACGTTCAGTTTCATCAATATAAGGTAACTTATAGGTGCAATAAGTGCAATAAACTCCAAAAACATATTCAACTCCTCTAAGGATCCTCTTCCCCCATGGGCGCATCCTAGAGTTCATTGCATCTATAACTTACCTTATATTGGTGAATCTGGCCGTAAAATCCCTAACTTTAACCTGTTTTTTTGTACTGTCGTTCCGTTTTAATTCCATTTAGGACTGGATCAACCTAGCTTATTAGTGAAAATCTGGCATTCAAACAAACAATTTGGAGTTTTCATACATTGCTTGGAAAGAAGTAAACGGGCACCTTCCCGGGCAAGGTGCGTGGTGCCATGAAATATAGAGAGTCACGTGTTTGTAGCCAGTATAAATTGGATAACATAGTTACAATGGCTATGACATCCCAGGTCGACAGTGATTCCATACTGAGATGGAAGTACACGGAGTCAACTGCAGCTGCCCACAGACAATAAACGTCACCACACTTGACTGGTCTCCACTGAGCTCTAATCTCAACCCTATTGAACATCTATGGAATGAACTGAAGAGTCGAACGAGGTGAAGGGACGTCCGCCACAAAATAGACCATGACCTCATTACATGCCTACTGGAAGAATGGACTAATACTACATTCATTGCTATTGTACGCTTATAGAAAGTATTCCCCGTAGGATTGTTACAGTTATTGCAGTGAAAGGAGGCCCGACATCTTATTAAGGAGGGCGCCATGGCTGTTTGTTTCTCACTCTATGGTCTCTGTTGACTTATTTGCAAATTTACTTCACTTTTGGCTGACGTGTGCCTCTTTGTACGAGGCATAACAACGAAAAAATATCTTTATAACTTCAAAATTATTTTTATTTTTCAACATAATCTCTCTTAAGACTAATACATTTATTCCAGCAATGCTCCATCGCCATTATCCAGTCCCTGTAGTGGTTCTCAGTAAGATCTGCATAATACCCCTCTACAGCTGCAATCATCTCTTGATTCGAAGAAAAACGCTGACCAGCGAGGAATATTTTTAGTTTTGGGAAGAGACAGAAGTCAGAGGGAGCCAAATCTAGGGAATAGGGTGGATGTTCCAACAATTCATAGTGCAGATCCCTTAATTTCCCACTGCCAAAACACCTTTGTGGGCAGGTGCATTGTCCTGATGAATGATGATTTCTTCTTTTCTACAAACTGGGTCTTTTCTCACGACTTTTTTCGTCCAGTCTGGTTAAAAGATCGGAATAATGTTCCTCGGTTATCATTTTTCCCTTTTCAAAATAATTAATAAACAAAATACCTTTAGCATCCCAAAACCCGATACCATGAACTTTACTGCTAATGGAACCCACTTTGTCTTCTTTGGCGCTGAACAAACGGCTTCTGCCTCCTGTTTTGACTGCTATTTGGATTCTGGTGTTTAATGGTGGTGAATCCAAGTCTCATCCATATTAATAAATCGATGTACAAAATCAGTTTTATTCTTGTTAAAATGCTCCAAGCACTGTTCAGAGATTTTCATTGGAGTGCGTTTTTGATCTGCAGTGAGCAAGTGCGGCACCCATCTTGCGCAAAGCTTTTTCATTTGCAATTCTTCATGCAAAATATATCCTACACGTTCTTTTGAAATGCCTATAGTCTCGGCAATTTCACGCAATTTGACTTGCTGGTCATCCAATAACATATCGCGCACTTGATCCATGATTTCTGGTATTGTTACAATTTTTGGACGTCCTTCACGTGGATCATCTTCAAGGCTGGTACGGCCACGTTTAAACTCGGCAGAATTTTGTTAATTGTCAAACAAGAAGGAGAACAGTGCCCATAAGCTTTTATGAACTTCGAATGAATTTCTTTTGGCGTTAAACCTTCTTTTACAAAGAATTTTATGACTGCACGATACTCGATTTTATCCATTTCAAGGGCTATAGACACTTTTGCTTCAGACAGCTGTATAAAACAAACTACTTGATAGAATGATTTGCAAGTTCACATGGATGCTTACAACAAATGTACCAACTCAGAAAAAATAATCATGCCGATAGTGTTGCCATCTATGGTCGAGGCCGAGAACTTTTCAGACCACCCTCGTATTAGTTTCGAGAGCTATGTTCCCTGAATCTTTTTAAATTTTCGCAAATCCTAAATAGTGTTTCTCTGATAATTTTTGTTTCTCTTAAAATATAATTTCAGTTTTTTTCTGAAGTCCTGAAAATACTTCATGCGCAAAATTTGTTTGCTTACACTTGGATAAAAGATTAAACCAAATATATAATTGGAATATTTATCCAATCACCTCTCCAACCAGGCTGCTGATCTTTTGATATCTTATTTTGAAATTATTGTGTGATTTCCTAAAACAGTTCTCATGGTGAAAAGATTGTTCTGCTTAAAAGTGGTTAACTTCTCCGTGCTTTTATAAATCCTAATAAAATTTCCAGAGGATTTGAACGTTTTTTCCAAGTTACTTAGAGAAACAGCAAATGAGACAATAGATTTGTAATACTAGAATAAATCATAAAATATATGAAGGGGAAAAAAACCGAACACCTTATTCCTGTTTATGGTAAGAGCCTATTTATTTATTTATTTATTTTCTTTGCAGAATACGCTATTTGTTCTCACCCTGGAGAAATTACGACCCAAGTGGTATGTGGTGTAGTCATGTGACATGTGAAAACAACCAAGACCCGCCAGTGTGTATACGAATCTGTTCAACAGACGAGGGAAGATGTATTTGTGAAGAAGGACTCGTCAGAGACGGTGATGGGAATTGCATTCCTCCACCAGAGTGTCCAAAATAACTAAAATTAATTCCTCCTTAAGAAAAGATTTTAAGTATTGTCGACAGAAAAATTATAAATAAAAACTTTTCAATAAAGATTTGAGTACAAGTTTCAGACAACTTAATGGGACACTTTCAGACAATTTCTGAACAATTTTCACAAGGCAACCGTTTAATTATTTAAAATTATGAAAGCTAAAAACCACAAAAAGGCGTCCCATAAATTTTAGATAATGAAGTCGAAAAATCATAAATAAGATTATGACAATAATTATGTCATTTTAGTTTAGTTTTATTGCATACTTCGTTTAATAAATTGTTGGATATTAACTTCTTAAAAAAGACCAATTAAAAAAAAACTGCGCATACATAATTTAAATCCCACCTATCAATTGAATTGTCGATTAGTGATCCCGAAATTGTTTTCAAAAAATCTTATTATATAACGCTGCAATTAAGTACTACTTATATTATTTAAGAAAATTCATACTGCTTTTTAATACAATATTCTCTGCAACGTTTACTATCAATGTTTAAGTTTTAAAAACAAACTCCCTTATTCTCGTACATATTTTTAATTCACGGACATCACTCCAGGGATATTTAAATTCTGTATTACATCTTTATATATTAAAAAAAGATCAATTCTAAAGTTATTTTTAATAGCAAAATTTCACATTCGACTACTATTAAATAAATTAGCCCGTAACTGTGATCGTGGTCTTTGAAGTAAGCCTTCCAGGATCACTCTAATAATATTACTAATAAACCGTTATACGAATTCTGGAAATGTAGACTCACCCCTGCTCTACTTCATAACCGCTCTCTGAAACTTTCACAATTCACTGTTTAGGGTATACTCAAGTTTATGAAAGTCGCAAATATAACTTATTACAACTTCGCCTGTTTCCTTCAAGGCATAAACTATTTGCTTCAACTATCTTACTAGCTCTAGCACTAATTTGCTTTGTATTTTACCTTTTATCAGTTATCTAAATTGAAAGTTTGCTAATTCTTTCTAGGACGATTTTTTTTGTGTGTGTGTGTGTGTATGTGTGTTCCATCTGTTTTTGCAGAAGGAAAACCTCTGCCATCTCAACATGAGATTAATTCACCTGTAGCTGACCATCCGCTGTAAATATCCTGCCATTACATCTTCATTCGGTTCTAGTTTGTGACAGTCACATGAAGAATAAATGACAAATTTACAGAACTAGTAAATGGGAAGCTAAACTGTGTCCTAAATTATTCTGTGAAATATAAGACGAAAGTTTTTATTATATGCTGTTTAATATGCTTTCAATATTAATCAAAATTAAGTGATTATTATAATAAGACACTTCTAATACTGGACAGTCTTTTCAATATTAGTATTTCCTGTTATCCATGACATTGCATAATAGGAACACAACTTCCAACATGGTTTCTAACAAAGCCTTCAATACAGAAACACCCCTCAACACAAGTATCGTTGCACGGTTCACCCTTTCCTTTCATTAAACTCACACATGTCTCGGGACAAGCTGTGCCACATTTCTTGTATTCTTCTCTCTCACCGTTGCACTCTAAAAATAAAAAGGAAATAATTCTTTGAATTAACACTAAGAAATCATCTAATTAAAACAAATAGAATATCTATAAATTTTAAATCTGAAAACAAACCCCAACTCAACATCACCAGAGTTAAAGATCGGTACTATCAATGTAAGAAGCCTGAATGGCAAAGAAATGGAGCTAGCTGAGGAATTAGATAAGTACCAGATCGACATAATAGGGGTGACTGAAACAAAAAAGGCCAAAACTGGTGAGATCTTTCTGAGCAATAAATACAAAATGTTATATTCAGGCAATGACAATCAAGGAAAAGAAGGAGTAGCCATAGTATTCAACACAAAATACGAGGCTAATCTTCTTGAATGGCAGTCAGTCTCAAGTAGAGTAATGTGGGCAAATATGAGAATGGGGAACTGGACAATGAGACTTATTTGTGCCTATGGTCCCACAGAAGGTTCTACTAAGGTAGAAGTGGAGGAATTGTTTGATGCTTTAGAAAAAGCAACTGACACAATGAAAAAGGAAAAGTTGGTCCTTGTTGGGGATCTAAATAGTAGAGTAGGAAATGATTGTGAGACATACAAAAATATTTTGGGAAAATTTGGAGAAAAGAGCAAAGCTAATAATAATGGCAAATATCTGTTGGATTTTTGCTCAGGACATGGACTGGTTATTACTAACACCATGTTCCAACATAAAAATCTGCACAAATTCACATGGAGAGAAGAGGCTAGGAATAAGAAAAGTCTCATTGACTATGTTATTGTTGATAGTGATGTTTTCTCCCTGGTGCAGGACACCAGAGTGTACAGAGGATTTGAAATTGGAAGTGATCACTATTTAGTCTTGAGCAGGATAAAATTGAATTTCATATTGAAAAGAATAACATGTAAGAAAGTTTTAAAGCGAATAAAAGTTGAGCAGCTCTCAGATGTGAACTGTAGACTAAAATACAGAAATATTATTGAAAAGAAAATGAAAGAGTTTGAGAACAGGAATCAAACCTTGGAGATTCAGTGGCAAACTCTGAAGGAAACATTGATTGATTCTGCC
Source organism: Typopeltis vanoorti (assembly GCF_054136105.1). NCBI lineage: Eukaryota > Metazoa > Arthropoda > Arachnida > Uropygi > Thelyphonidae > Typopeltis > Typopeltis vanoorti. The sequence continues at coordinate 111,383,926 of NC_143558.1, forward strand.
AGAGAGGCATGTGGTGAGGTTGTGTGCAAGGATAAAAAAATCAGAACTCCCTGGTGGACACAGGAAGTTAAAGAGGCAGTGAAGGAAAAGAAGAAAGCATATCAAAAGTTCCTGGCAAATAAGGCAGCTGTTACTCTTACAGAATACAGAGACAAATGTAAGAAAGCTAAACAGTGTGTAAAACTAGCTAAACAAAAGTCATGGGAGGACTTTGGCAAGAATATAGAAAATAAATATCAAGAAGGTGGCAAAATATTCTGGAGGTTGTTGAAGAAGCTTAGGAATGGAGGAAAGAGTGCTGTAAAAGGAATTAGAGATGATAAAGGTGAAATGAAAACAGGAGAAAAAGATATCCTTGAAGTATGGAGTAATTACTTTGAAAAACTGCTAAATGAAACAAGCAGTGATGACAGCACAGTGATAAAAACACTGACCAGGAATGCAGTCAGGAATACATATCCATACTTGAAGTAGAAAAAGCCATCAAAGGCTTGAAATGTGGAAAGGCAGCAGGAGTAGATGATATTCGACCAGAAATGCTGAAGTATGGTGGTATAAGAGTCTTACAGTGGCTGCACTGCATAGTTCAGAAAGCCTGGACAGAGGGACGAATTCCCAATGATTGGAGTAGAGCTCTCATAGTACCCATATATAAAAAGGGAAATAAAACTGAATGTGAGAATTACAGAGGTATTTCCCTACTGAGTGTTCCTGGCAAGATCTATGCAAGTATACTTGAGAAACGGTTGAGAAGAATTGTGGAAGAAAAGCTTGGTGAAGAACAAGCTGGATTCAGGCCAAATAGAGGCTGTCAGGATCAGATCTTCACTTTACGACAAATAGTCGAGAAAGCATGGGAATATAACAAAGATCTGTATTTAAGTTTTGTCGATTTGGAAAAGGCATATGACAAGGTGCCAAGAGAGAAGCTATTCAATACGCTGCAGTTATATGGTGTCAATGAGGCATTATATCAAGCAATACTTAGTCTTTATTTGAGTTGTGAGTCAGCAGTTAGAATTGAAGGAAGTACAGGAAGATGGTTTAATGTTAAATCTGGTGTGAGACAAGGATGTACATTATCCCCCCTGTTATTCATTATCTATATGGATCACATTATGAAGGAATGTGGTATTAAACCTGATATCAAAATTGGAGATGTTAATGTCAGCTCTTTGCTTTATGCGGATGATGTTATACTTCTAAATAAATCCGCTACAAGTCTGCAAGATTCTCTGACTAAATTGAATAGCTGTTGTAATAGATATGGTATGAAGGTCAGCAATAAAAAGACAAAGACAATGAAAATAGGCAGAATCATTGAAAATGTCAACTGTGTTGTGAATGGAGAACCTGTGGAACAAGTAAAACATTTCAGCTACTTAGGCACAATTTTTACTGAAGATGGTAAACTAAATATAGAAATAGACAACAGAATCAGCAAAGCTGGTATCGTGGGAAGTCAACTGAATAAATTCATATGGAATAAGAAAGAAATTAGTCGGAACACTAAATTAGCTGTATACAAGACTGTGTTCAAACCAATTTTAACTTATGGATCTGAGAGCTGGGTCAGAAGTAAAACACTTGACCAAAGACTAGAGACCGCAGATATGAGAGTCCTGAGAAAGATTAGAGGCGTGAACAGATGGCATCAATGGCAATATCATATTAAAAATGAGGATATTAGGAAAGAACTTGACATTGTCAGCATCCAGGAATGCGTTAGCAGAGTTAATCTCAGATGGTATGGTCACTTAAATAGAATGGGAGAGGAAAGATTAGCAAAACAAGTGTTCTCTGCCAGGTTGGCAGGAAAACGACCCAGAGGAAGACCAAGATATAGGTGGATTGATACGGTACAAAGTGCCTTAGACGATAGAAATATAAGATCTGATAATGTTGGAGTCTTGACAAGTAACAGACTGATTTGGAGGAAAATTGTAGATAGGAAGTTAGTAATGATGTAATTTTTTCATGTAGTACTGTCATATCCTGTACACCCCTTGAGGGTACATGGCAGGAATTTGATGATGATGATGATGATGATAAATTTTAAATATTCGATTTTTTATTAAAAAAGCTTCGGAGGTATACTAATAATGGTCTGCATTATTCGTTAAAATCGAGGCTTCAATAATGTGATTTTTCTGTAGTCATTTTAATTTTCCGTAGTGATTCCTAAGATACATATGTTCCAAAATACTTAATGACTGCTATTTTAATCCATGATTTCGTAATGCTAATGCCCTGATTATCCTTTGAATGTTTTGTTTACTGCCATATTTTTTATTTCGCAAAACTGGATTCAACCAAGAAATAATTCTATTGGATAAAATGTATATTCTAAAGAAGCAAAACACTTCATTAAAGCATTTCATTTACCAGTTAATAGATAGATGGAGAAAATAAAATACGATTTTTAAAAATAAAATCAACATTTATTATTTTTTAAATCCTTTTTATGTAGTTCTTGATGCACTTGTACTGGTGAAATTGTTTGCTTTATGCTTCACTTAAATAATCAATAACTTTGTTATACTTTCCTTATTTGCTGGGAAATTTATGCAAAACATGGAATGAATTTATGAATTTATGCGAAACATGAAATTCTGATATTCATCTTATTGTTTTGCTAACTGATTTTTATTATTTATTATTTCCTTCTGACTTTTCCACTATAAATACCGTCTTCTCTTTGCTCTAATAAAGTCACACATTTGTTGAGAAACCGTTTATTTCCTCTTTATTAGTTCATTAATTAGATCGGACAGTTATCTTTAAATCATATAAGAATCCAAGAGAAAAGGTTAAAACACGTCAAAGGAATATGTCACTGTCTGCGAAGTAACAAACTGTGTAGAAAACTAGGAATACAAAAGAGCCAAAAGTTTTAATTTGTGAGCAGAACTGTTCGCTTTAGACGTCACATGTCACTGCAAGGTTACGTTTTTTTTTTTAACTGGAAACTCGGACCTGTTTCACGAGCAACTTACTTGGCAAATTTTTGGTGAGTTTCTTTTATCCTTTTTAAAGACTACCAATGAAGCTTGTATGCTATTTTTCGGTGTTCACTCCCTTGAACCTTTATGGACTTATCTTGCTATTTCTTATCGAGAGATGAAAAACACATATTTACTGATATTTAAATATTTATCTGATATGATGAGTCACATATGTTACCGGAAATGCCGAAACTATACCATGTGATGACACTACTTAAATATATAAAATGACGTGCAGACCTTTGACGAAAATAACCTCATGTGTATACCATTGCAAGTTGTTAATGCTTACTTTTTTAACTATTATTAGACAATTTAAATAAATCGGAAGCAGATTTCTTTAGTTGGCCTCTGATTATAAGGGAACATATATATAATTTTGTATAGACTAAATTGGTTAATATTATTAGTTTATTTACTTATTTGTATTTTTCATTTTTTACACAGTCCGGAAGCTCTGTTTTTGAGATCAATCATGAAAGTTTTTCAAAGTACTTCAAGCTTCTAATAAGCTGTGCGGTAGTTTTCCCCCTGACGATGAAATTCATCTCCTACCAAAAATTGCTCTTAAATTTGAATAACTAACTCCAATTGGTACACATCGTATTGTATTATTACAGCAACACAGAGTAGAATGATACACCAAAATGATGGCGATGTAATGACTTGTCTCTGTCATTTTTGTGTAATATTCGAAATATTAAGCATTTGTTATTTGAGAAATGATTCAAGCATAATACTTTATCAACCAACTTTATGCATGTATATATATGCAGTGTGATGGTCTCACATCGGGCGATGAAATTAAGTTGCTATCTAAAGATATTCATAGACATCCAGTCCCACAGTTGGATTCTAACCCACAGTTTCAACGGATGGAAAGCATCCTGTTGGCCAAACGTAGTAGCACTTATTGCGCGATGTACGTTACTAAGGGCCTCAGATATTTCATTGTAATGCAAGTTTTTGAATAAAAGAAACAGCAGCAAAAAATTAGAGAAGTAATTTTTCGATATGTGTTCAGGTAAAGTATTTTTTTAAACATCAAGTGGCATGATTACTAAATAATAGTCCTAAAGCGATCAAGGAGATTCTCATTTTTCTTATTTAGAAAAATCACATCCCTTACCACTTAAGAAGTGTTTGTATATTCCACTCTGTGTTACCTTCATTTATCCTATATGATGGACAAAGATTCGTCATCTAACACATAGTGAATATTGCTAGGAAATCACTAGTAAACATATTAAAGACCACGATAGAAACGCTGGAATAATAATGTCATTTAAGACTTACTTGCAATACCATTTCCATGAGTAGATTGAAATGATTGAAGAGCAAATTATAGTCCGCTAATTTTAGAACAGGATTAAAATGAATAATCGTTGGATAACACTGGTATTTGACTAGAGATTTGAAATGGAGAAATGGATTGTATGCGTTACTTCTGATATTTAAGAATATCCTTGTAGATATTTAGCCTAGAAATGGAACATCTCCATTAAAAGAGATAAGAAAACGGGGGGGGGCATTGATTTCCCTGTTTGCTTCTCTTTTTAACAGATGTGAGAGCGTTTTTTAAGAAGCGCCATCCAACTGCTTAAGCAGTATTTTCTACTGACTGAAATTTATTCAGAATTGGCATCTGTGGAGAAGTAAAGCAACCTTTGCAACTAAAGAATTAGTTTTTTTTTTCAAAGTTGAAGCAACGTTATTAATGCCAAAAAATTATTAATACGAACCTCATTACCAAAGGAGGAATATAATTTTGAAGCATCGGCTCAATGAAAGAGTAGAGATAATTTATCTTTGGTCAATTATTAAAATCCTAATACTGTCACTTGACTGTAAAGATTTGGATGAATTGATAAAATTACTTACGTTTGTCTGTCCAGCTGGTACCAAAAAGTAAGGCAAACACAACAAAAATGAGAACGAAGTTCATGGCGTGACCAAGAATTAACTGGAATAAAGTTAAGTATAATAACTTAAATATGGTCTAATTCTTGAATATTATTTTAAAATTAAAATCTACAGAGAAAAAAGGTTCAACACAGTTCTGTGCTTTAATAAATATCATACAAATACGATTATACGATATACGCTTCAGAGTATATTTTTATGAAATTATTTCGAGAGCGCCATCGTATTGTTATTTACTAGCATATTTTACGCACCATATTTATGTTTATATTGGTTTCGTGTTCTACGTTTTGATTACACCTTAAACGCTGTTATTTCAATAGACGATTGGATACATGCATTATTTATTTTGGCAAGGAAAACGTTTCATGCTGTGCTGTATTTCGCATTCTACTTTAATCAATCTAGCCAAAGATTATGGTATGATAATATCAACAGACAAATCAAAAACTATGGCCTTTAAAGGACAAGACCCATCAAGAACTAAGATAGTAATAGATAACAAGATCTTAGAACAGGTAAATTCATTTAACTATAGTTCTCCCACCATTTCTAGATCCCTTCTTGGCTTTGTGTCAAGAATAGTCGATTCATGCTGTAGGGGAGAAAGAAATGAAGGATGTACGAATTGGTCGCCAACATGCGAAATCACGTGCTTTCTTGTCTGTCGCTGTACTAGTACTAGCTTGATTTTTGTTGTTCTCTTTTTGCATTATTTTTTTATTATTAATTTGTATGATGGATCCAGTACAGTCAAGAAGTTCTATTGTTACACGTTTCAGTAGCTCTTGCAAAAGAATATTGAATAATGTGCTGACATTCTGCGAAAAAGAATCGTCAGAAGGCCGTCTTCTTGTGCGTATCGGGGTCGACTTTTAAAAGAATTCGTAGGGAATCAAAAGGTGAAGGTAAGCCAAAATTTAAATCTCCTAAAAAAAAAAAGCGCCAGAGAAAGAAACCATCGAAACCGTAGCTTTGAATGATTTTGATATAGACGTTATAAGAACTATTCACGAATTTTACGTGGTCGAGAAAAGAGTGCCAACTGTTCCGAAATTGATTCCTGTGCTTAAAGAAAAAATTAATTTTCCTTGGAAAAGAGAAACTTTAAGGAAAATACTTCATGAAATCGGATTTTGTTTTAAAAAGTCCCAGAATAAAAAGGAAACTTATCTTGGAGCGAAGTGACATTGTTTTATGTAGAACGCAGTATTTGCACGTATTAACACTCTACGTACATTTTTCCAACTGTTATACACGCAAAATAGTTACACTTTAAAAACAGCAATGTTCGTAAAAGAAAAGGTAAATTTTCCGACCTGTAATAATAAACAAACTCAGTTTGTTTATTATTACATCCCAGAAGACAGACTGATTACCCTATTATCGGAATGGATTCTCCTTTTTCTGACATGCGCAATAGTTTCGAGGGACCTCAGATCAGTGGGCGAACTACACCTAGGATGTACGATCACATATGAAAATGAAAAAGATATAAACGTAAGAATTGCAAAATATTTAAAAATAACAGGTGTAATTAACTCTATATTTAAACTAAACCTAGTTCAAAAACAAACCAGGCTAAAAGTGTACAATACATTAGCCCTACCAGTCTTAATGTGTGGAAGCGAAATCTGGAGACAATAAAACAAAAAGACAAAGATTAATAACAGAGGAAATCAGGTTTATGAGAAAAACTGCAAAGTATACCTTATTTGATCACAAAAGAAACGAAGAAATTTTGAAAGAATTAAAAACCAAGAATCAGTAATAGAAAAAAATTAAAAAATATAAACATAAATGGATGGAACACGTTCAAAGAATGAAAACAGAAAGATTACCAAAACAAGCCTTAAAGTACAAGCCATTAGGAAAATGGAAGCCAGGACGTCCTCTTAAACGATTCAACGACGACTTCTAACGCTGGAACAGGCCACTCTAGGCCTAAATCCTTGATACGATCCTTGATGATGATGATGATGATGACTTTAATGAATTAAATAAATCTTGTAACGTTAATCAAATCTTCGGAAACCTTCAACAGAAACAAATTTTGTAATATTACATGAGAACAATGCATAGTACCTCATTTATGATATTTTTGTCATAAGACTTACTGAATCACATTTATGTGCAAACTAATCAAATGGTTTAGGGATATCAAGAGAGCATTACTTATTTTTTATTCAAATTTTCCCGTAGTATTTGTATTAGATATTGATGCTAAAGCTGAGATCACCTATAAAATAACAGCTGAGAATTCTATTTTCATTTCACAGAAATTATATGAAAAATTAAATAAAATGCATTGTTTAAAAGCTACTTTTAGCTTAGAACGCTTTATTTTTGACTTGATGACAGAGGCGTGCGCGTGATAGAATCCGTAGTGTTCCTGATCCCTCTGATCCCTTCCTGTTCTTAATAAGAATAATTAGAATAGTTAGAATAAGAATTCATCTCTTCTGAAAGATCTTTATATCAAAAGTGCCATTTCTCATTGGTATTTTATGACAATGATAAATTTTCCTCCTTGAAACTCGAGTTTTTCATCATTATGATCAAAATCTCGAGTTTCAAGTTTTCGAGTTTTAAGTTTTCAAACTTATAAAATAGGCAAACTGGCTGGAGAATGTATGCAATTAACAAATCTAATATACTAATCTCTTAATTATGACAATGCAAGAAAAAACATACCTTATATGTTGGCGTAAAAGTCGATTTTGAAGTTAAAAATATTGCCGAAACCAGGGGTAGTCTATACTCGATGTATACAACAGAATCTTTAAATTCGTTGATTGAAATATAGTCAAGCGATTATCCGGCTCCTGCACTAATGTACTCTGTACAGTGTGCATAGTACATTAGATGCATGTACTTGTTCTATTAAGCCTTCAACGTGTAATATATTTTGTAAATAAATCTTTGAATTTAGGAAATGTATTCTATGAAAAGCATATATTTCTGCATTTAAATCATCCTAATGAATACTGCCGCGATCACGTGATTTACAAAATCGAAGACGTAAACAATTTCATCAATCATCTTGTAGGGAAAGATTTCGTTCATAATTACAGTAAAGAAAATACCTCAGGTGATTGCTATGCCTACATATTTTAATGTAAAAGCAATGCTTAATAAGCTGTCAGCAGTAAGTATAAAATTTGTGGTCGTCTTCAATGTAAAAATGTTTATTTCAAAATAAACATTTTGAAAACATATTTTGAAGGCAGTCATCCACAGTCTGCTTTTCTATCCTTTAGTAAGGCTTAGGTTGTAATTCCACCTAGAACACAAAGAACTTAAAAGGACTAGCCGAGTTCTTTATACCCAGAAAGTCAATTTATTTCATCCTATAAAACACACACAGATACCAGCTAGAAGAAAATAGCAGTTACTTCGACAAAACTTCAAACAGCTTTCTTAGTCGCTTATTTGATGTCAAAGTCCATTCTCCTGTTCCACCCCTCTTCAATATTCCGAGGCAAATATGTTGATATCTCATCAGATAGTGTTTACTTCAATTTCACAACTTAGACACATTGTCATGGTTTTCCCTCCTGGAACACTAATTTGAGAATATATGATTCTTTCGCCATCATTAAGGACTCTATCCTTTTCTTTTCCCCTCTGCATCCCTCCTTAAAATAATAAACTCTTCCTCTTGTATTTAAGTCAACTTGTCCTTCTCTGTCAGTTACATTTCCTGTCTCCCATTTAAACTCTACTCTTGCCGTCTGTTTGTCAACCAATTACTCGTGTAACTAAATAATCACTGATACCCAATATGGGAACAGTGATACACTTTATATGGGATAATATCGGTGATTTTGCTTTAATCTAAATAAATCAAATCATAGCCATTGTCATAATCCCTTATCTCTTTATAAAATGTTAACAGATTTGTCAAGATCGACTAACCAAGTGTTGAGCTCTACTACGAAATTAGGCCACGCCTGCTCGGTGAACTACCCCCGTCAAGAATGAACTTGATATTGTAGTTAGGTCATTAATCTAATAAGATCAATTGACCTATAATTCTCTATTTTACACAACACTTTCCTTTATTTGGAAATTTCCGATCCATAGGGATGCTTATCTATCTTACTGACGTCCTGAAAAGAGTCATGAACAGCCTGAAGATTGCATTTATTGATTACCAAATCTCTCGCTTTCGGACATTCTAAAAATTTTCGTATTTTTTCTATACTGTTTTCGAAAGCTGATAAGTTATTATTCGAAGAGTATTTTGAAATTGTTACTGTTATTTCACGTCCATTATTTTTGAGGGAAATTTTGTAAACGGAAACTGTTGCGCTATAATTGATATTGAATTCAGCCGATTCATTTATTCAATCGTTTGCCAAAAAGCAAAAAAAAAAAAAAAAATAGCATTTAATTCGAGTTTATTTACTTTTTTTTATTCAAAATGTTTTTGTTGCAAAAATGTGACTCCAATGAAATAAAGAAAATAACATCCCACTTACAGATGTAACTAAGATAACTGCGTGCGAGAAATAAGGTCAAGGGAGAAAAAAAAAAACCTTATTTTAAGTGACATGTTAGTTGAAGCGACACTGAGTATAAGAAACAGTTTACTCTCCTCTCTCAACTTAAACGAGCTTAGCTGTATTATAATCTATCAAAACTTTGAGAGACATCTTAATTTCAACTTCAGCCAACAACTGTATACTGTATATATAAACCACTTCTATTTATGTAAACATTAAAGGCCACGAAATTACGAATTTACGTCTTTTGGCTGTTACAATCTGTGACCTATAACACACTAGTGTGATGGTAGTATGAAGGTAGATAGACTGCCATCACACCAGTGCCAGTATGATGACAGACAATAGTATATCCGTGTTGAGTTCATACAAGTATGCATATATATATACGTACAAATTAGTAGACAAATCACAAATTTTACTGGAAAGGTACTTCCAGAATCAGTAGTGAATCACAACTGATCACTTCATTTGGTCCAAAAACTGTAAAAATAAATAACCTCCTAAACAAAGAAGCTATTCAAAGCGCATGAAATGTATAACAATCACCCACCCACCCCCAACATGCAGTTGAGGATTGTCTTCAGTCCTCAACTGTGGCACAAATCTCGGAATCCATTCTAACTTATTCTTCACCACTTCATTATAATCTCTGAGGTGTTTGTGGTTCTACAGCTTCTTTATTGTTTTAAAGTCAATAAGTTGTAACTATTTTCTCCCTTTACTATACTCAAAAAATAAAAAAAGTAAAATAAATTATAAAGAGCTAAACACGACGTTGAAATATTCGCAATTACCTCACTAAGGATGACCGAGAACTGCAGAAGTTGTATGTCCGGAGAAAAAGTCCTAGTATGCTCCAATATCGCACTATGACGGCCTTTGTTTTACTCGGATATTCACAGCGTCTGGCATCGCTGGCGATGCGAGACGCCGGCACAGCAAAAATTATATTTCGACATGTAGCAGAATCAACTTGCATACACATGCGCACTTATATTATAGCGTTGTTTTGCTCCCATGTTTGGAGCATTCAAATGTACAGTACACATTTTTTTTTTTTTAGATATCGAAATAGAATCATATGTAATTACTTTAAAAGAAGTAAGCAAAAAGGATCTAATTATACGATGCAATTAAATAACATCCATTAAATTAAGTTTCCTGTTTAAAGGTCATTTAAAAATTATAGAGTCAATCTTTTGGTACAAGTGTGCATAAAGCCGATTTGTGCATAAATCGGCTGTCATAGATCACTGTCACTAGTTTTTGCGAAATTATGATGAATTTGCATCATTAAAAAGCCGTTGCATCGATGCCTATTGTAACTATATGATATTTGCTTCCATAGCGCTAGACGACTCGAAGAAAGGTCGTTGTAGGTTCGAATTTAGTTGCCGACTAGAAATTTTTATTGACGTTTATTCAGTCTATAACCAATTTGAATTCAATCTGTGGAACGGGAAGGATTTTTCTTCCGGAAATTTAAGTTTAATTCCGCAGGTTTTTCAAAAAAAAAAAAAAAAAAGAAAAAATAATGTTGTAGATCTCACTCTTTCAGACCTAATATATACTTATAAGTATTAAGGCCACGAGATGCGATGCACTTCTGCTGTAATCTCTTTCTGAAATCTTTAATTCATTGATCGCTGGAGCTCACTATGAGTGATGGCCGAGCGTGGAGACAGCTGGCATCTGACTTACTCTTTTTTCGCAGTAAAAGCCGTCAGTAGATTTATTTTATTCAATTCTAAGTCATAACTTGCCAAAAACAGTAGATGTATCTTCGCTAGAGAAACATTTTACTATACAAAAGAAGTGATATTTTTTCCAGAAATATCACTGCTGTGTAGTTTTTCTAGTCATTGTTTTAGAAAAGTGCTGTGTTCTGTAGACTTTGCGACTTAAGTAAAATTATTAAACGAAGTAGAAGAACTATGTATATATTAAATCCGTTTATAGAAATTTGTCCATCTATTTCCAGAGATCTACTTTCTCTCTTTTGCTCATTCTTTCTTTATATGAAAGCTTAATGGACACACATTCGTGCGCTATTATAAAACTTTCCAAACGTTTTGCAGTGAAGTCATAAGTTTGGTTCGATACAATCTATTTTTTTTTCCCATAAGATCTGATTTTGAAAACTACGACGTCTTTAACAAAACTTTAACAAAAGACTTTTTTGTTTTGTTTTTTCAGTAGAAGAAGTAGAAATGTAATAAAGTGGGAAAGTAGACCGTGATTCTCAGAAACGTCTGTTGCTATGGTAACAAAAGCTATAGTATGTTCCATAAGAGTAAGAGAATTTATTTTTCGTATGATGATAAAACAGCTGGGATAACCACAAGGGGATTCAGCCATCTTATGAAACCTATATATTATTATTCGCTATAATGTGGTAGATCACTGTCACTAGTTTTTGCGAAATTATGATGAATCTGCATCATTAAAAAGCCGTTGCATCGATGCCTATTGCAACTATATGATATTTGCTTCCATAGCGCTAGACGACTCGAAGAAAGGTCGTTGTAGGTTCGAATTTAGTTGCCGAACAGAAATTTTTATTGACGTTTATTTAATCTATAACCAATTTAAATCCGATCTGTGGCACAGGAAGAATTTTTCTTCCGAATTTTTGTCTGTAACTGCGCGTTCTACGGGTCAATTTGCCGGATAAAAGCCTTCCTGCTTCTATGAAAAAGGCTACACCTCAGATGAAAAAAGCATGGTAAAGATGCTTCGCGTCATTGATGGTATTCGAACATTGGTCTTTCCAACCAAAGGGTTTCCTCTATACTCAGTCGGTATATGTGGTTCCCAACCACGAAAAACTATTAGTAAACCTATAGTGCATTTGTACCATGGGTGGGCTAGGGATTTTTTTTTTCGTTTTTATCAATTTATATATATATATATATATATATTTTTTTTTTTTCCTTTTTGTATTTTTTTATTTAGTTTTATTTAGTACGGTAACCCGCTCTAGAGACCAAAACATCGAAATTTTTCCAGCCACTTCAGGCCTCCAATAAGTTGGGCAGTGATCTCTCACACCAGGCAATAAAATTCATCTCTCACCTAAAAACTAGAGACTACTAAGAAAATAACGTATATGAATATTCTACGTTTGTTTTTCAGTGCATAGTTTGAATCGCGATATCTTTAGAAATTCACGCAATGTGAGAATTATGCGCTTAACTGCAATGGCAGCTGTAAGTAAAATTAATTTAACACAGCAATGGACTAAGTGACTTGAAATTTATAAAATGATCTGCACCACTTTGGTTGCATTTGGGAATTAAGATTTCGGATTCCCATTCAATATATTCTCTGGCAAATGGAGCTTAAATGTTTGTTTAATTTAAATGATTAAAAGAGTTTAATGTGCTTGGAAGTGTTTGCAAATTACTTCTCCTCTCGACAGACTTTTCTGCCCCATCCCTCGATGCAACTTACCGCTCCTAACGCGGTCAACTTTTCTGCTATATGATTATAAATACCCGACGGTCTTAAAGGAGCAATATCCATGAACTATATGTTAGGGGAACAAAATCTGATTCATAACAATTTTCAGTAAAGTAAACATCAAAATATATTTCTTGTTTCTTTTTTTTATTTTACTTTTTTTTCATGCGAATCTCGCTTACGAAAATTTGTAGTTCTATCTCGTATTTGTGTGCTAAATAAAGTATAATTTATTATACTAGGGCGGCCCACAGTCATAAAAGCTGTAATTTTGTAAAGACAAAGTCGGAATTTTTCCGATTAGAAATAGTTTTTTAATACATTTTAAAAATCTAAGGCTTTATTTTAAAATTTAAAAAATCTGCAGAATATACACAGAATGCAAATATTGAATAACGTTATTATTTCCAATTATAGCCGTAATTTTAAAATCGGAAATAAATTTATTATTTGAAAACTTTAAGCACAATAACTTTATTTATGGAAACATGTTTTTGTTATAAAATAATAAAGAGAGATGAGGAAATATGAAGCTCTATGACAATGAAAGGTGGAAAGGGGAGAGCTGATTCCCCAAGAAAGTGCATCATGTAAATAGGTTTATTTCTTATCCCATAACCAAAGTAGTATAGAATCTACATAAACAAAATGTTCCCGAAATTCAACATTGCCCAAGGCTTTGAACACTTCCGCTCAACAAGGTTACTTCAACAGAGTAGAACTAAGATGTCGCAATTAGCTTCCAATTCGGACAAAGTCGCATGATTCAACCATTTCTAACACCCACTTCGGAACACAGCTGTTTCTTATGTTTGCTTAAGATATGCCGACAAGTTCGGTATAACTGGATTAGAATGAAGGTGGAATATAAAAGAGGAAAAGAAATAATGAAAATGACAATTTCAGTTTCAATCACTTATTTTACAACTCTTTTTAACTAACTTATTTAAAATCAAGTGATATCATAAAAATATTTTAAAATAATTAGCTATGGAAGATGGCTACAAATCAAAAACTGTTGTTTTTTTATGTCGCTTCAATGGCTAGAAATCTCAATTCCCCTTACCACAAATTATTAAGCGCAATGTTAACAAAGACTTTTTGAATCGCAGTCAGCCTATTTTTTCGAACTTGATTCGCTTATTTACATAAAGTGGGGTAATACTAATTTCTAAATCTAGTTTTTTTTTTATGCGGTATAAGCTATAAAGCCAATATCTACATGTCTGTTCTCATCAGGAAATGCATTCATGCATGGAAACACATACGCACAAAGCGTATTGCCCAAGTGTTATTCCATATAAAAAAACAAAAGAAACAAAAGTCAAATAAATCGGACAGACTGCGCATGCTTGAATCTCTCATCAAATTCTGTAAACGTAGTAATACAGTATATGAATGCTGAGTGCTTTTGTGATTTACTTCTCTTTTGGCTGACGTGTACCTCTTTGTACAAAAGTATGTAATGATTCTCTCATTAACTTAACTGATGTATAGTATAATCTAAAGGTTTTCCAATACGAAATGACATCAATAAGAATATTAGTGGATATAAAGTTTGATTTATTTAAGTGTTTTAAACTTAAATGCCATAGCATAGATTTTTTAAGCATTAGTTTTGATGAGTTTTGATTAAATACTTTTCAAATCTAATGCTTAAAAAATCTATAAATTAGGCATGATGATTCTTCTTTGGAAATTATTCAAATTTGAAATAATTTAATTTAAAATACTTGTGTATTTCAAAGATCTACACATTTCATTCTAAAGCTGTAGAAAGGCGAAAATTAGAGGTTGTGGACTTTTGTAGAAAATACGGAATAATTCCATGAGCAAATGCAAAAAGGATTCGCTGCAATGGTTTTATTTAATTATTTTTTTAATTTTTTATTTTTTATATTATTTGTTTATTTTTCGTATTTCTGAAGCTCAAGTAAATAGGAGAAGTGCATATTTTCAGTCTTATATTAAAGAGGAGTTAACTTCATTCCCAACATCGCCATGCAATAATGGTTGAATCAACAATTCAAGTACCGGAAATTTAAGACTTTTACTCAAAATAACAAGAGTGAAATTTAATCCCGAACACGAACTAAAATCTTGACAGTTCTTAATGAACTTTTAACTCTTATGGAAGCCCAAAATTCAATACAAATATAAGTTCTTTTGCATGATATTACTGGAAATTCTCCGTCTCTTGACTTCAAATCTAGAATCGTTGTTGGCATCATTTCTTTCACATTTCTTTTACAAAAATCTTTAGTTCTTTAGCTGCTTCCATGATCAGATTTCAGTTGATTTTACCTACAAAATGATGTGGCATATTGATAAGCCTTCAGATTGTTTATTCTTTACTTCTTCAATGAGTAGATGCCAAGTATTTCTTTTAAACGAAATACTCTGTGTTCCTTTCGTTGAAGTAAAATTGAAAGTATACAGCGCACTTGACAAAGATTGCCAAGCGAGCAAAACTAAATCTCTCTCTCATCTTGTATTCAAATATTTTTATGTGATATTATTTACTTTGAGTTTTACTATCAATATGGAAGAGTGTTTGCCAATCCTTGTACAACATGCTAGAAGGAAGAAACAGCCCTTAAATTTCGAATGAAAATAAATAAATCAATAGCTTTTATGTAGTTTTTTTTCGATGTGAATACCTTTTATTCTATTCAAGTAAGATTGACGAAACCACAACTAAAAATTCTATAAGAATAGTTGAGTAATTATGCATACTATTATGACCTTAAATCATCGGAAGATCAAGTTATCTGAATAACGACATGTAGTGAATCGAATATGATCACGAGGTTCGCAAATATCAGCAGTACACGTGTGCACATCCATATATAATTCGGTTATTAATGAGAAACCGTTATTCATATGTTGCAATTCTAATACATAAGTTCGAATGGGATTTAGAATATTTTCGGTTTGGAGAGAGAGAGAGAGAGCATACTATCTGGCATACACTGTCAATCTAAACTACAGTTTTTGTTTTCCTTGCTTCAGCTGAATAGCACTTTACTTCTGTACAGGTATGTTCTATTGTGTTTTTGTTTTTTCCCTAGTGATTTATTAATCAAATAAATTTGAAAATTTCGAAATGAAAGCAGTTTAGACAAAATAAAACAATCCTTTATACTGTAATACGTTTTTCTCGTTCAACTAAATGTTAATCAGTGCACTGAAATGTTATTCTTGATGCGTTTTCTTAACAAGGTGAAAGAAACTGCAAGAACGCTTCGTCCATTTTTGCATGAATAAAAACAACGCGCAATCAGTTATTATAGAATGAAAATGATTCACAATATTTTTTAAAAGAAATATACTACTACATCATTAAATTTAAGTAAGAACGAATAGTTCTACAACTATTATCTACAACTCAAAAGTATGCCCAAAGTTATTCTGTTCGTGCAAATTTTCATTTCCATGAAAATGGCATATCAGATTTTTCAGCAGATCCCCACCTCTTTCAAGAAAACAAAAAGGCCGCTGATACCAATGAAACATTACTAAAGTAGTGTCATACTTCTTCAGTTTGTAACACTCATTTAATAATTTTTAATAGTTCATAATAATCTTTTTCATTTATACATTTATCATGTTATCAAGACACTTTCTCGTGGAAATAAACAGTTCAAATAGTTACTAACACAGAAATTTCCTAGGGACTACTTTTATAAACTAAAA
Source organism: Typopeltis vanoorti (assembly GCF_054136105.1). NCBI lineage: Eukaryota > Metazoa > Arthropoda > Arachnida > Uropygi > Thelyphonidae > Typopeltis > Typopeltis vanoorti. The sequence continues at coordinate 111,400,523 of NC_143558.1, forward strand.
GCTCACAATTGTATAAGAAATTACTATCTTGTTTTCTATATGCAAAAATATTCTTTAAGTAATAAGACATTTCCTCGTTACAGGGAAATTTTAACACAGTCATGAAGGTCGTGTTCCTCTCTGTTGTTATGGCATCGTGTTTTGTGTGTTATGGTATTGGATATGCAATAGGTAAGTGAATTTTTAAAACTCGTTTTACGTGGAGAGTTTAGAAATATTTCGCATAAAGCACATTTAAATAATTTCAAATACCCTAAGTGAAAAGCCAGAGAGAGAGAGAGAGAGAACATTAACGTTCTCTGTCGAAAATATCATGTCGAGGTGGTTGCCAAAGTGGATATAGCTTATTCGCTCTTCAATCAACAGTTCCATTCCCGTGGTGTAGGATGGATGGATGTTTGTGTTTGTCTTTAGGTGAAAGATAAACGTCATTATTGGCATAAAACTACTTATTTGAGGCTTAAAGCGTATTTAAAACGTACCATGTTTCGTCTGTGGAGCAGCATTTCCAGATTGGATCAAAATGAATTTTAAAAAAATGCCAAAATAAAAATTACAAAAACAATAAAAACAGAAAAAAAAAAGCATTAGTAACTCACATAAATAAATACCGTATATTAAATTCTGACTGATTTTGCAGTGAATATCCCTTCGGGGTAGTTTTAGCTTATAAATTTGAGCAGGTTACCTTTTTAATAATTTGATATATTAATTATCAATAGCAAAATTTTGTTGTAGTAATAAGACAGAATACTTTTCGCTCCTAAATAAAATATACTTTTAAGTTAGAACTGCTATTATTTTCTGAAGCAAACAGCTCAGAGTCAAGCCCGAGTATATACCATTCAACTATTCGTTGCGAGTGTAACTAGATAAAAGTTTTAAATGGATAAGAATCCTATGTTTTTATATAGCCAGTAAGGTAGTATTCATCAGTTTCACAAATATAACTCTCTCTCTCTCTCTCTCTCTCTCTCTCTCTCTCTCTCTCTCTCTCTCTCTCTTTCTCAATGATTCTTAAATGCTAACAACATTCTTCCGACCGAAACCATTACATATAAACATGCTCAATACTCTCGTGAATTCATTCAATCAAGGAATCTTCATAAGTAAGCTATTCTTCCAGTTCAAAAGAGCCACTGACAATTACAGGTTTCCTCGTGAAACGAAAATAACTGTAAAATTAAGTTTCTCTTAATCAAAATATAATTGTCTTATTTGACATTTTCTGTAGGCGACAATCGTTGCCGAGCTTCTAAAGCTGGATTTCTCGTAGTTGACTGCTTTGGACAGGCTAAAAGTCATTGCTCTTATGTTCAGGTAGCCGTCTCTCATGGTAACCGTCCGAAATTAATTTAGTGTGCAGAAACTGGCTCTGCACGTTAAAAACAACCCAAAAGAATTCTATCCTAATTGTGCACGTAAAAGAAATAATGAATTTGAAACAATAACTCCACTGAATACAGATGGTTTGCGGGTGGCTGATGCAGAAGTGGTTGTTCAACTAATGAGCAGCCAGTTTGCTAAAAGGTGACAATTGGTATATGCAACATTGAACTCACCGCTAACTCTTTACCATATGAGAAACGCATATGGATGAAGAGGAAATACTAGAACTGTTGCCTAAACTGAATAAGAATTCTGCAATAGGAACTGATGGAATATCATTTAATATCCACTTAATTTAAATATATAATTTGAGTGTCAGAACAGGGAAGATTCCACAGGAGCGGAAAGAATGTATGGCAATCCCATTGCACAAAGGTGGTGCAAAGACTGATATATCCAACTATCAACCAATTAGTATCTCAGGATTGGTGGTAAATATTTTGGAAAAGTTGGTTTGTGCTCGCATTCAAACATGGGTTGACAGAGAATCTCTACTTTGCAATAAACAGCATGGGTTTAACAAGGGATGGTCATATTTTAGCAACTTCTCGCATTATATAATAATGTTACCGCTGAGTTAGACAAGGGGACTGGATACACCATGATACTTTTGGATTTTGCTAAGGCTTTTGGCAGAATGCAGCATGGAAGACTTGCATAAATTGGAGAATCTGGGATTGGATTATAAACTATTAGCATGGATAAAGGATGGCTGACCGACAGATATCAAAATGTGGTATATGGAACTGTGAATCTGCAAGATTCAAGGTGACCAGTGGTGTGCCTCAAGGATTAGTCGTTGGTCCATTGTTATTCAGTCTGTACATTAATGGCATTTGGAAGGATTTGACATATGACATACAGCTATTTGCTGATGATGCAAAGATACGTAGGTTGATCAGGAGTGCCGCTAATATGCAGTACTTGCAGAATGATTTTTTGAATTGGCTGTAACTGTGGGCATATGAAAATTGCTGTCATTTCAGTGTTAATAAATGTAACACTTTGGTGTGATTAGATATCCAATGTCGTATTGTATTGGTGGGATTATGCTAGAAGAAACTGATGTGGTTAGGGATCATGGAGTTTTAGTAGACAGGAAGTTAAAGTTCAAGGGTCAGATAGAAAAAGTTGTAAATACATCTCAGAGAATAATTGCAATGCTGAAACGTACCTTGACATGTAAACATAAGGAAGTCATTTTTGCCTCATTACAAGGGCTTCATAAGACCTCACTTCGACTACTGCGTGCAGGTCTGGTCTTCTGTTTCCCATGGTGATTCTGATACAGTGGAGAGAGAGAGAGAGAGAGAGAGAGAGAGAGAGAGAGAGAGAGAGAGAGAGAGAGAGAGAGAGAGAGAGAGAGAGAGAGAGAGCAATGAAGGGTGTTAAAATGATATCAGGATTGTGGAATACTGATTATGAAGACAGATTGAGAATGTGTAGACTGCATGCACTAGAAAACAGGAGAAAGAGAAGTGATATGATTGAGACTTACAAACTTCTGAAAGGGTTATACAGAATTTCCGAATATACAGGTTATTTTATTGTCTCAGGATTATTTAAAAACTGAGTTACACTATGTTCTGATTTTAAACCCATTCCTCTTCTACTTCACAGAGTAACTCAACATAATGGACTGGTCGCCTACAATCACAAAAGTTCCACAAACATATCTAAATTTATGGGCATTTCATTTTTCTCAATTGCATTGCTAGAAGAGAACGCTCACTGCATCGTCCCATACACTACTTTCCTATACCTGTTTAATGGAATTATAGTGCATATATAAAAATATATTCACCAAAACTAGAAAATAAATTCATGAACTATGGTCTGGTATCAGGCCCTAGTTGATATCTTGCGGTGCCACTTATGTAATCCACTGAGGCTCAGAATTTATTTATAAACTTTTAATGGTATTTCTTCTTCTCCTCATCCTCCTTCCCTCTTGGTGTCTGAATAAACTCCCGAAGAAACACTTGATGCTCATAAAATGATTTCAAACCATTATGTTTGTATTATTTTATAATTTTAAGAGTTATAATTAAATTTCTGAGAAAAAAGATAAAACCTGATTTTTCTTGTAATAGTCATGAATTTGAATAGTCATAAGTTAACTTGTTAATATTCATAAGTTGAATGAATATTCCCTTGTCCAGCGTGAGGTCGATATTGACTTTTTGTTTTACATTTGTACAATGAGCAGTGCATTAAAATAATATATAAAAGTAAGTCGCTCTCAAATTCAGTAAATATTTTCTTTACTTAAAAATTTTCTTAAAAAATCTGCAACAAAACATTAATTAACTGTGTTGTTAAACTTTTTTAGATTATGAATGCAAGTTGCCTGGCGAAATTTTCACTACCTGTAAACCATGTGTTGAGCCAACGTGTTCGAACAACTGGAATATGAAACACTGGATGTGTTTAATGGTATGTTTGCCAGGATGCACCTGCAATCTAAGACTAGTAAGAGACGAATATGGCAATTGTATCGATCATGAGAAGTGTCCAAAATAAGGGAATTTTCGTCGTATCACTAAAAGAAACTATCGATGTGTTAGCTAGACAAAGACATATATGCAGACTCTGTTTCAATAGTTTTTCTATCATTAATTATCGTGAGTTGTTTATTTTATCTGTAATCGATAGATTACAGATAAAAATATATAAAATATATAAAATATATAAAATATATAAAAATATATAAAAAAAGTATATAAATTACGTTATTGAAAAAATAAATAATTCTGAAAATCTTATGTGAATTTTATAATAATTAATCTTGAAATAAGAACATGTCAATTGAAATAAGGAAAGGTCACAGGTATTGATCAAAACGTAATCGCATTCTTGTTTCATCATTATCATAACAAATGAACATAAATCCTCTTTTGGCTTTTAATATAAACATTTTTGGTGATTTCAGTGCGTTGAAATTGGTTGCACCAATAGTCGTTTTAATTTAAACCAAAACTAGTGCAAATGAAAATGTTAAATAATGCTATAAAATAATTGTTTTATATATTTGATCAACACACGAAAGGCCACAAGGCTTATTAGCACATTAGTACCATGTGTGGGCAAGATGAATAAAAGAAAGAGGAGAAGGAATCTGTTCACATTTTGCTTGAACAGTTGAGGATTGTAATCTTTGGGGAAGGCAGAGTGGGGGAGACTGTTCTAGGGACCGAAGTAGATGGAAGGGAAGAGGAGGCAGTGAAGTTGGGTCAGTGAGTTTTAAGATGGGCTGTAAAAGGGTGTTGGTTAGCAGTGGCTCTAGTTTTGATGATTTGGATGAGAGTGGAGGAATAATTGTGGACAATCCAGCAGAGCACTGTCCACGAAAGTATCTGTATAAGAGGCACAAGTCAGAACCTGAACGACTGCGAGAAGGTTGAAGTGGGAATGTGGGAGAGGGATCATTAATTAACCGGATTGCCCTCTTCTGAATAGAATCGAGCAATCATAGAGAGAATTTTGGTGTACCGTCCCAAATATGGGAGCAGTATTCCATGGCTGAGCGGATTAGAATTTGTATAGAGTGAGTAGCTGTGTAGATGTGAAGTAGTGTCTTGTGTGAAAAAGTACAAGTTGTTTGGCGGCTGCAAAAGCTTTAGATGAAATATGGCCAGGAAAGATCGGAGGTGTAAGTCAGTCCAAGAAGAGAAATCTGATCGTCTTTCGATATCTCAGTATTACTAAAGGTAATGGGAAGAATACGGTAATGGGAAAGAAAGAACGAGCTCTTTCTTTCTTTCTTGCGAGAAATCAAACAGAACTGAGTTTTAGTGGCATATTATATAGTTAGAAGATCTGAGTTCATGTCACTGGTCATGGTAAATCTTGAGGATTCCAATACTTGAGCACCACAAGGTTTGTCAAATGAAATAGTGTATACTGTCATCAGCAAAGCTATGGATAGGATTGGAAGTCTGTGAGAGGAGGTCGTTTATATAAATGAGGAAGAGAGTGGGCACAATGAGCAACCTTTGAGAAAGTTGTCGATCCAGTTGAAGAGCGAGGAAGGTAGACCATAAGATGGAGTATTTGATGCGTAGGCCATTGTGCCAAGCCCGATGAAATGCCTTTCAAATGTCAAGGGCACCAAATGAGTTTCTCCAAATTTTTCCATGTATTGAGTTCATAAGCGGGTGGTAAAAGTGAGATCAGTTGTAGATTGCGAGTTGTGGAATCCATACTCTTGGTCATAGATTAGTTGGAAGGTCCCTAGGTGGTTCAAGAATTAGAGCAATTGAGCGGGAGTTCGTTGGTTGACTTTTATGGCCTTTCTTTTGGATGGGCTGGATGTGGACCTGTTTCCATGTTGTAGTTGAATAAGATAGATTGAATAGGCCATAAACGATAGGTGTTATTGTAGTTCTGGGGCACAATTTTTAACACAATAGGTGGGATACCATTAGAACCAGATTCGCCAGAAATCCCAGAAATCGAGTTTAACAATTAGTATGCGGAATCTCTGCCAGATGGCAGCTCTTTCACATTATCACTCTCTAATATCTATCTCAAATGCTGATATTTAGCTGCTATACTGGTCAGCAAACATTCAGGAATAATTGTGTTTAACTTCTCTTCACTCGAGATTCGATTTCTTCCATTAAGTTACCAAGTCTCTCATGTCAAAAAATAATAAAGAAAAAGAAAAAAATAAGAAAAAAAGCAATTACACATCACGACTTTCCTGTTACTATCACATTATTTTTAAAAATCGTTACCACTTAACATCAAATAACCTATGTTTAGAACTTCAAAATATAATATTTCAAAGTATAATACGCACATTAGCTGTATTAATTATTTAGATAAAATTACATAAGTTCAACGGAAAAATCTTCAGCAGAATATCTTTTCTTTTCCTTAGCAATACCGTCCAGAAGGGTTTTTTCCCAGTTTATCCTCGGGTTTTTCATCCCGCAAAGCAGGCAAACCGGCCTTGAGAACTCAACACTACGGACATCGGATACACCGAAGCTTAGGGTTGACCACCTTATTCTGTGAACGGTTTGAAATCCGATGATTAATAAACCCTCGACACCGCAAGGTAAAAGAGGGAAAACGGAAGATGATATGATACCATCCAGAATTCTTTTGTAAATGAGCTAAACACTAGTTTAATGAATTTCATAAAACTTAATCCATGCATAAAAGTAACGCTTTCTATTTAAACAATGTTAGAAAATGTATCTGCATTATAACAGTCATGAAATGAGTTTCTTGAAACAATTTTGGAATCAGCTGGAACGCTGCTGAAGCACAAATGGCGCCCACCCTCTCGAGACTGAAGAATGATGCTTCGTGAACGGGGGAAAAAAAAAAGAATCATTGATTCTTTTTTTTCTTTTTTTGTAAAATTTGGTCTGAAAAGATTCAGACCAAATTTTACATATGTGTGTATATATATAGAATAAAAATATGTATGAGGATAAAATGGAATAAAAACTCCATCGTTTAATTAATATTTCAAATTTAATTTTCTCATAGATTCATCTCAGTGATCCCATTCCCATTCTTCTGATGGACATTCAACTGGGTCAATACATGTGAAAGTGTCATCTCGAACCAAGCCATCTCTGCACACACATCCAGGAACACACACCTTAGCACATGGAATTTCTTTCTCGTTTGCATTTCCACAATCGTGTTGACAATGGAAGTTGCACTCGCTGTATTCTTCCCCTGCTGGACACACTGTAAAAAAATAAAATTCAGGAATAAGAATTAGTGGATACAGTAGTTCTCGCTTATAAACTAGAAACACCGCCGAGTGTTAAGAATACTTAGCAGCGAAGGTAAAAGAAGGCAATGAGCTAAACACTAATTTAATTAATGCGATGTAAAAATACATCAGTTTGCTAAGGTATACGTTTAAACCATTCTCTTCAGGAATTCCAGTTTTCTCGCACTATATATTGTTCTCGTTCATTTCACATTTAGTGAAATGAAACAAAGTAGTTCCAGTTAAGAACACTTTCTGTATTTCTGAGATTAATAAGACGACTATTGGCGAATGAATACATTTTGATTAACTCCAAGTTCTAGAATTGTGAGTTCTCTACTGAATATAAGAATTATAAATCGATATTTTTTGAAATATAAATAAAAATAATAATAACTTAATTTAATTTTTTAATTAAATTTATACTTAACCAGAATGCTCGTCAATTAACACTGAAATCAACCATAATTGATGTTCAATTTTGTACATCAATTTTGATGTACAAAATTAAATGTACAAATTTTGATGTACAAAAGTTTTCTTAAAAATCTTTTAAAATGCCTATATTTCAATTTGATTCTCCTTCATAACAGAATAAGAGTGCTTATGATTTCAAAAATTTGAAGCTGTGTTTATTCCTTTTTTTTTCTCCTAATATCTTTTTAATTAATGGTATTCAAATTTTCTGCAATTAAATTTTCATCTATATTTTTCTGTTATAAATGTTATTATGCAACCTATATATTGAAAGTTTGTCATTTGTTCTATTATTTGACTTCCTTGACTACTTTTTAACTCGTGTTCATTGCCATAATTTTTTCATCATCATTATCAAGGATTTAGGCCTAGCATGGCCTGTTCCGGCCTTAGAAGTCATCGTTGAATCGTTTAAGAGGACGTCCTGGTTTTCTTTTTCCTAATGGCTTGTACTTTAAGGCTTGTTTTGGTAATCTTTCTGTTTTCATTCTTTAAACGTGTTCCATCCATTTATGTTTATATTTTTTATTTTTTTCTATTACTGGTCCTTGGTTTAATTCTTTCATAATTTCTTTGTTTCTTTTGTGATCAAATAAAGTATACTTTGTAGTTTTTCTCATAAACTTCATTTCTGCTGTTGTTAATCTTTGTCTTTTTGTTTTATTGTCCAGATTTCGCTTCCATACATTAAGACTGGTAGCGCTGATGTATTGTATACTTTTAGTCTGATTTGTTTTTGAACTAGGTTTGGTTTAAATATAGAGTTAATTACACCTTTTTTTAATAGTTTGCAATTTTTACGTTTATTTTTTTTTCATTTTCATACGTGATCATACATCCTAGGAAGTTAAATGAATTTACCTGTTCTAAGATCTTGTTATCTACTACTATTTTAGTTCTTGCTGGATCTTGTCCTTTAAAGGCCATAGTTTTTGATTTTTCTGTTGATATTATCATACCATAATCTTTGGATATCTCATTTAGATCTAAAATAGCTTTCTGTAAGTTATCTTCAGAAATTGAAATTTTATTTGGTCGTCGGCAAAGAGCCATAATTTTTTGATATCATTTAAATATCCTTAAATCTTTAAACTTATTTTTGAAAGTCATCATCATAATCTTGTAATATAATTTGGTCTTCTGTATATCGCATCCTATTAATTAAGCATAAAATATTAAACATTTTTTTATAAAAAATAGAAAATAATTTCCTTAGGACATACTAAGAAACTTCTTTTCTGTTTTATTTATTTATTTATTTTTACATAGTATGGAAACCCTGCTCTAGAGACTAAATATGGAACTTTTTCAAGCCACATCATACCGCCAGTAAGCGGGATGTTGGTCTCACGCCGAGCAATGAAATTCACCTTCCAACCGAGAATAATTAAAAACAACCATGCTACATTGAATTGAAACCCACAACTTGTTGTTCGGAGGTAACTACCTGACCAATTAGGCCAGCCAGTTTAAGTATATTTCCAATTTAATTTCTCTTCTGTTTTCAATAAGTTATTCATAGACGTAAATATTATCCATTACGATCTTCCTTGTCACACACTGCTAAAGCTAAAGATTTTACATTATTTTATCTTCATATAAAATTTTACTGTGCATTTTATAACCTGTATAGCTGATTCCTATATAATGATTATAATAATCTCCTTTATTAATACAGATGTATCCTTAACTTTTGACCATTCTGATGGTGGTTGACGTTTCTTGCAATAGTTATATCTAAACCACAATCTTTGATGCAAATATTGTCCACTATACATCCCATCCAACATTCTCTATGCTATCCAGAATAGTCACTTTTAGTTTTTTAAATATCTTTATTGATTCTTTTGATGGACCAAAAGAATCAAAATATATTGATTGATTGATTGATTGTTTGATCGATTAAATTAATTAATTAATTAATTAATTAATTCAATCAATCAATGTATTTATTGATTCTTTTGGTTCATCCGATCTAACTAGTTCTATATCTGTACTGGATGATTTTTCACTTTCATATTTTGTTAACATGTATTCAATAAACTGTAAATACCTATAATGTACTATAAATAGTTTCTCTTTCTATTGTTTAATTTCTTTAATATTTTATAATATGTTTCATGTGTTCAATATATTAATTATCGTGCCAGTGATAATTAAGTGTAAATATGAATGCTTTGTATGTTGTATCTCTGTTGTGGGTTTTACATAATCTAGAGATATTCTGAGCTGATCTTAAATGTAGGGGATTGAGAAAGACAAAGACTGTTGTTGATGTCGTCGTTGTTTAGAATTATGACTGGAGCAACTAATACTCTGATGCCAGAGTATGAGGTATGTTAATTGCTGTGTTCTGGAAAAAGCAAGGTGAAAATCCTTCCACTCATTATGAGACCACATTCAGTTGACAAGCTTTTAAAAGATACTTATCAGAGAGAGCACTGACAATATGTGGTATTTAACTTTTTTATTGTTAATTATATTATTATTTTCCACTTGTAACTCCGTGAAAATGACGTGTGCGTCCACAGCGCTAGGCCGCCTAAGAAAGAGGTTTTATATTCTATTCTTGTCGCTGACTAAATGAACTTTTTCGAACCTTTCGAACCCGAATATATACAGGGTGTTCGGGATAAATTTGACAGTTTCGTAAGGAAAAAGAAAATCTTCTTTGTATCTATTAAATTTAATGAATTGACAAAAAAAAACATTACAGGCAGAGTTAATTACAATACTATCAACAAGATTTACTCAAAATAACCACCATTAGCATCGATCACAGCTTCAATTCTGCTTCGGAACCTCGAACAAGCTGATGCTACAGTCTCCCTGGGAACGGCCGCAAAAACTGTTTTAATTTTATCCATTAACTGGGCTTTTGTATTACTGGAAGTGCGATTGGTGTCTTTTTCAACTGCGCCCCATACAAAATAATCCATGGGGTTAAGGTCTGGGGAGTTTGGAGGCCAAACATTTGGACTGGTGAAGTCGTAGAAATTTTCAGACAACCATTTTTGACTTTTCCCAGAGGTGTGGCAAGGGGCCGAATCCTGCTGCCATACATACGGCCTACCATTGCCTACCCTTGTTATCCAGGGCTTGACTACAGTTAGCAACTCCACGAACAAAGCCCGAATTCCAATGCCAGGGTTCTTCAACACCTGTTCCTGCAGATTTGCGAGGAATTCTGCTGTACGAACGCAATCAGATCGTCTGCTAGGGATCTTTCTTCTTGCTACATCCTCGTAGTCACCATTGCAAGTCTCTAGTTCATGCCTGATTGTTTTTACTGTATTCAGGGAGCATTGGGCAGCAGTCTTAATATCCTTATTTTGATGGCGGGCACGAATCATCATGATACAAGTTATTCTCTTCCATGATTCAGGTCCAGCTATCCATCCTTTCTGACATCTTGTATGTGAATGAAGAAGGGTCTAAACTTTTAAATGAAGAGAAGTGTGTGTTAATACATGTAACTTACGGAAAAATATAATTAATTATAAATATGTCAAATTTATCCCGAACACCCTGTATATATATATATATATATATATATATATATATATATATATATATATATATATATATATATATATATATATATATATATATATATATATCCATTATATATATATATATAGTATCCATTATCTGCAATATCTATCATTTCATGTGCTCTCGAGACTACTTACGAAGGGGAAATTCTGTTTGGGTCCACACCTTCAGATGAAACTAACAATCTTACCTTCAGTTAAACTGCCCTTTTAAATCATCACATCCTAGATGAAATTCAGATGTGCATTACTTTAACTAAAGAACATTACTGCTGCTCAAGGGTGCAATACAGTATGTTGCTGTTGTTGTTGTTGTTATATGCTCTGTAGATCATGAAGGATAGCTACAGAAAGACTGGAAGTTTGTAATGCTTCACCGCAACAAATACGAACTTAAAAGACTTTTTTAGAATAATCAGCAGATGAAAAAAACAAGTCACATCTAAATAAATATGGCTCAGTTAAACTTCCTAAGATTCGGAAAACTTTAATTCTTAGGCCTCCCATCTAACAGCAGCCAGAGAGGGCATACTCATAAGACATTAGGCTTCAAGTCTAACTTTTTCTACTTATTGTTTTAATACGTTTTAGTGTATACTTTTACAATTTTAAGATTGTATCCAAGATGATATCTCTGTGACAGAGATGAAATATCAGAACAATTAAACCTATGTATATTTATTCCTCCATACTGTATTCGTTCCATTAAACCTAATTATGATTATAAATCAGCACCAAAGCTTAAATACCCAAAGGAACAGTCCAACACAAATTCGATGTTTTGTTAAACCGCTTATTACCGGAAATTTTTGAACGAATATTTTATAGGATTACAGACATTTTACTGTGGTCTCTGTAAGTGAAGTCCCTAACTCTTACTAAGTGCAAATAAATTAGGATTTCAGTTTTCTCCCCACTATGTTAATTTCGTGAGCAACGTGAATTTATAAGAAATTTAATGTGAATTTCGTGAGCAACGTGAATTTAAAGTATCAGTTTTAAAGTATTATTTAAATCATATAGAGTACGTATTCTGAAGAGAATGTGAATTTATGTTTATTGTTTTAAGAGAATGTTGCGCATAAGTCTTACTTATTATCAATGACTTTCAATTACTCACCATCTGCCCTGCAGGAAATTACCAAGCAGACGAGACCAACGGCCAACAGAAGAGTCTTCATTGTTGCAGTTTTTCTTTTGTTAAATAAACAAATAAACTTATTTAGCCTAAGAGAATCTTTTTATATACTCACATTTTCTGATAACTGTGGAAAAAGACTTGATAAAAACATCTGTGTTGAAAACAACTAGCACAGACCTTTCAGATAACACCCTTCAAAACAGCTGTTAATCAAAAGACATACGTGGACAGCTGCCCTTTTTCTGATACCATTATCATCACAAAATGACAAGTTTTATAAGTGCGTTCTTTTACCAAAGTTCAGATCGATTTCAAAACCAGTGAATATTTAAGTGAATAACTCATAGAAAAATCAATGTTCCTGCAAAATATTGTAGGTTTCAAAAAATGAATAGCACATTATGGATACGAAATCTGGGTTATTTCTACTCATTTCTAATATCTGTAATAAAAGTAAACTTAATATTTGTAAGTTTTAAATTTTGTAACTAAAATTGGTACAATTGTAGCTTTTCCAACAGTTTTCAAGGTTCTTTAGCTGATTGTAGACTAATAATTTCTGTCATATTGTTGCGTTGTGCATCATTATATTTAGCTGTCATGAAAAACGATTTCCTCTTAATGTTACTATTTCATGAACGACGTTGCACACTCTTAAAATAATAAATTACCTTAAAATATCTTCCAAGAAGTAGATATTAAAAACTGTTTTAAAATATCGTTAGTTGACATCGACCTGATCATTCTGATAGCCTATATTTCGATAGCAGCGGAAAACTGCATATGATTTTAATAATTTATACATTCAGTGCACTAAAATTAGTGTTGAAGGATATGGGGGGTTGGCAACGTGACAGATAGTAACGTATCATAATTTGTACACGCCATACAAATTCCTTCTTCCAATACTTTACTTAGTCCAATGTAAATCTGAGCGTCTGTAGTTCTTTAGGTAAGAACGATACCCTTTGGTGCAAACGCCTGAGTTTGAATAGCGTCTAGAATTCAAAGAACCTATATGAGTTTTTAAGTTGAAGATGAGTTAGTCGATATCATACAGAGAGGAGGGTTTTCGCTCCTGGAAACTAAGGTTCCTCACTTCACAAAGCAAAAAATCATACCGAAAAACACACAACCAACAGACATAATACACTGGTTTCATATCTAAGTTATTTAGGCCTTAATGCCAAACAACTAGCTAAAAACCACCCAAAGAGCATGCTTTTTTAATAGACAAAAAAGTGCATTTGTGAAATAGATTACTATGGAGAGAATTTGGAGGCAGAGTGGTGTGGATTGGCCACCAGGGATGTCAGTGGACTTAATAATAATTTTTTTTTTTCATGAAGCTGTGTTTTATGGTTTCGGAGGCGGTGGTGTGGGAAACAAAATCTAGCATCTCATTGATCAGATGCCAGGTTTGTTTCATGTTGTTTTGTGCAGAGGTTAGTTTGTCTCTGTAGTAGCTTCTTTTTGCATTTCTGATTTGTGTTGTAAGGCGATTCCTTGTTATCTTATATTCAGTTTTTAAAGCTCTGTTATTTGGATATCGCTTTAATTCTTTCCATAAAGCGTCCTTTCTGTGTATTTCTAGGATTACGTCTTGTGTTATCCAAGGATTTTGTGTTGTTTTTGATCGAATTCGGACTTTCTTTGTAGTTTTCTTATATATTTCCTCCAGTGTGAGTTTAATGTTGTTGTATAAGATATCTGTTGAATCGGATGCCAGGTATTCCCAGTCTGTTTATCTTATTTCGGGGTTGACTATTTCTTCGTCTATTATTGTTTTCTGTCGCTTTTCTTCTGTGGGACATTGCATGGATATTATCTTGGTGTGCAGGTTTAGAGCGGTGAAGTAATGGTCTGCTACTTTGCACTTTATGACTGATGCAGTGTAACTGTTTGGTAGTGCTCGGACGTTTATATGATCTAGACAGAAGGCAGTGATAGTATTTCCGAATATTTCTTCTCTAGTACATGATGTTATTGTTGGTATTAGTTTATACATGGCTAGCGTGTCTAGGTATTGTACAGTGTTGTTCTGGTTTTCATTTGCAATATTTATGTCGCCATTTATCATTAGGTGTTCGGTTGAGCATATTTCTTGGCTTTAAAGCCAGCAATTGAGTTCGTGTAAGAATATTATCATGTTTAGGTTTGGTGGCCTGTAAATAGCATTTAGTATTATGGGATGCTGTGTATTCGTGGTATTAATGATTTCGAGGCAGAGAGTTTCAGCATGCTCAAACTGATAGACCATTTGTTTTGCTATTAATTTTTGTTTCATAAATATTAATATTCCACCCTCTCTTCTTGTTTTGGGGCATGATCTATGTTGTTGGAAGCCTGGAATTTGGAAATCAGTCGCTTCGTCATTAGTTATGGATACTTCTGTAAGAATCAATATATCAATAATATCAGTGTAATTCCTCAGATAAGCCTGCAATAATAACCAATGTTTTCGGATGCTTCTGATGTTAATATGTAAGATTGAGAGACCTCTCGCTTGTACTGTGTTTTGTTTCCATGCATCAAGAGATTCGAAAGTACAATTACTGATGTATTCTGGTGTAATTACATCTATCTGATGGTTCACATTCATTTTTGTTGTGTTGAGATCTTCTTATTGAACTAAGTTGGAGTCTTTTGTTTCACTCTGGCAACCTGTCTATATCTTCCGAGCTTTTTATTTGTATAGACTTTGAAGTCTGTGACTTTCTCAAGAATATTTTGCCGTCTTTGATCATAAAAATTGATACTTTTTTTTCTGTTTTTTCCTTTCTTGCTTTGTACAACAGATTCTGATTGAAAGGTGTCAAATACTCAGATAGAAAGATTGGCGTATTGTCTTGCGATGCATTTAAATCCTTGACTACTGGTTTTTTCAGTCTGCTTGCTTTTATGAGATTGTCTCTTGTAGCCTTGCTTTTCAGACGAACTATGACTGCTGCCGGTCGTGGTGAGCCTTGTTTTCTGTTCTTCCTGGGAAACCGATTTATGGTCTGAATATCATTATGCTGTAGGGGGATGTCAATTGCATGGCCTAACTTTAGAACTACGTCTCTGAGATTTTCTGAGGATTCGGTTTCTGGAAGACCGTTTATGACAAGGTCTTCTTTATGTTGTTGTTGGTTTAAAACTTCGTATTGTTGTTTCAGGGAATTAAATTCTTGACGGAGTTCGGATGTGTCTTTTATCAATTTTTGCTGCCTCTCAGTTAATGCGTTAATGCTGGTTTTAATGTCTTTTACCGTTTGTAAGACTTCTTCGACTTTTGAATTATTAAATTAAACAAACTCTTCATATTCGCTATTTTTTTGTTATTTGTTTATTCTGTTTATCAAATAGTTCTTGGACAAGATCTACCAAGCTGGCTTTTATATTTTCTAAACCTTTTTCTAGTAATAAATTAACGGAACTCAAATTATAAGACTCACCGGTGTTTTGTTGTCTGTTCAGTTCATCGTCCGATTCTGTCTCCGGCGTAATCGGGTGCGTCGTGGGTGGTGGCGTTTCTTTGTTCTCTCTACAGTTTAGGCACTTCCATTCTTCTCGTTTGGCATTGGATTTGCGCTGCCAGGTTGTTTTAGAAAGTCCGGAACATGTAAAGTGAAGATTCCTATGGCATTTCCTGCAGGTTATGTAACATCCGTCGGACGACAATTCCTTCTGACACTTGTTGCACTTCATGACTCTCCTTTCTTCCTTTGGACAGCTGCAAAAATGGCGACGTCCTTTGTTCTGTACTCGTTAGCAACCGCGGTGTATGCTTCAATTTTTATCAAACTCAGATTTTGGATTCCACTTGGCCGATTTCGATGAATTATATGTCACTGTCTTCAGCATGACAAGTAGAGTTTCTTTATGACACTTTTAAATTAAAAACAGGAGTTAGAACCACATTAAAACTATAAAAACGGAAACCGCAATACGACCATAATAATAATAATAATAATAATAATAATAATAATAATAATAATAATAATAATAATAATAATAATAATAATTTTTTTTTAATTTTTTATTGTTCTTTCAAATATTTACATATGTACAATGATCATCTATTCAGTATATTATTTTACAAGGTTAAGCACTTTGTGCTATGAGATTTAAATAGTAATGAGATTTAAATAGTAATGATGATAACAGTTTTTTTATATATAACAATTATATTAATAATTTATAATTATATTGTTCAGAGTTGCCTAAGTTGTATAATATTACATATTGTAGTTTACTATTTTTTTTTCAAGTTTGAAAAGGTGTTGTTATACAACTGTATTTACACATATGCAATCTAAATATTATATTTCCTTATTCTTACAAACATACAGTGTAAACTCATGATTTACATTTAAAAGATTTTTTTTTACATTGCATACATTTGTTACAGTTATTATATACATTACATACATTTGTTTACATGTAATATTTACATTGCGTACATTGGTTTACATATAATACATACATTACATACATTGGTTTTCATGTGATGCGTACATTACATGCATTTGGTTACATATGATCCATCTTGGATGAGAACTATTTACTTTGCTTTCATCCTCGACGCTTATATGTAAGCTTATCTGAGGATGACACCAGTTGGTTATTATGTATTGTTTTTTTTTTTGCTGTGTTGGGAAGCTACGAAATCTATGATTGAGAATTCGCGCGCGCGTACTCACACACACACGCACACGCACGCACGCACGCACGCACGCGCGCACGCACACACACACACACACACACACACACACACACACACACACACACACACACACACACACACACACACACACACACACACACACACACACACACACACACACACACACACACACACACACACACACACACACACACACACACACACAATAACTTGGAATGTATTGATGGGTCATTGAACTGGAAGCCTGAGCGAATATATTGTGTTTCATTAAGTTTGTACGTATTTTGGGTGCGTGTTTCTTGTTCAAAGTATGTCGTTAGAGCTCTTTTCAGGCTATTGTAGTTTGTAAGGTTTCTGTATTCAAAAGGTAATTTGTTTATCATGTCTGGGATGTAGAAGTTTCGCATGGCCTTTCCGTAGTGATTATTGTATTTATATATGATATAATTAGTAGTCTGAGGTCTTGTTATACGGTATGAATTTCTAACTGTCCTGTAGTTGGCATCGAAATAATGTTTTAGCAAGGCTGCATAGTGACATAAATGTTTTGCTGTCAGTATTTTGTGTCTTGACATTGCAATGTTTATGAGGTTGTGATTTTCTCTTTGTTCCCAAAAGATCAGTTTTGACATTTTGAACTGTAGCGACATTAATCTATTTAATTTGTAGGGTGCACAGAAAGCATACGTTGTTATAGCGTATCTTAGTATATTTTGGCATAGTGCTTTGTATATTAGTGTTTTTCAGTGTATGGGAATTATGTCTTTTAACCTGTAGAGTTTGCCACTTATTGTTCGGAGTTTGTTTGTAGATGGTTTATGTGGCTATTCCAAGTTCATATTTGCATCGAAGTAAATTCCAAGGTATTGTATTGTTTCAACCTGAGTGATTGTAGTGGTTTTGCTGTTCTCTGTGTTTTTTATGATGGAAAGTGGATGTTGGATGGTTATATATTTGTTATCAACTGGTCGAGTTAGTGGATTTCTGAATATCATTAATTTTGTCTTTTCTGAGTTTAGGTGTATGGAGTTTTTCGTGAGCCGGTCTATGATCTGATTTATATCATGTTGCATATTTGTTTGGGCTATGCTTGCGTTATTATGGATGGATATTATTGCTGTATCGTCTGCGTATTGGAATATCTTACCTTTGAGTGGTAACTGATTAATATCGTGCGTGTAAATCTTGAATGGAGTTGGGGAGAGTACAGCTCCCTGTGGTACTCCACAAGTTACTGGTAGCTCTCTGCTTCGGTTTGACCCGATACGTGTAATATGCTTTCTATTTTGGAGGTACTTTGTAAACCACCTGTGAAGAGGCCCATCTATTCAAACATGCCCCAGCTTTTCTAACAAGGTTTGATGTGTAAGTGTATCGAATGCTTTAGTTAGATCTATAAAGACTACAATTTTGTTTTTGTCTAAGGCGGTATTAATTACCGCCTTAGACAAAAGACTGCCATAATCACACCCATATAAAAACAAGGAAAAAGAAATTTAATCAGCAATTACAGACCCATAGCAACATTACCAATTATCAACCATATTGTGTTTTCGGGATAATATGAAAGATCTCAGTGTATGCTGTGAGTTACTTCAGCATGATAGGCTCGACCATTTGATTGATAATTGGTAATGTTGCTATGGGTCTGTAATTGCTGATTAAATTTCTTTTTCCTTGTTTTTATATGGGTGTGATTATGGCGGTCTTTAGCATACTTGGTATCTGTCATGTTTTAAATATTTTATTTATTAGTTTTAGTAGGATAGGACTTAAACTAGTTGCATGTTGCTTTATATCTTTAGGTCTGATACCATCTATTCCTGGGCCTTTGTTTGGTTTGATTTGATGTATTGCTGAGAGAAGTTCTGCTTCTTTTATGGTTGGGAACCATAATGTCTGTTTTGATCGCGGTCCAAGTGGAGAGTCTCGTTTTGTGATTGGGGGAATATTTCTGTGAAGTTCTTGAATGGAGTCTGCAAAGTATTGGTTTAAGTCATTTGCTAGTTGCTGGATAGGTTTTGCGTCTTTCATGAAGCAGTGTTTTATGGTTTCGGAGGCATTGGTGTTGGGAGCAAAATAATAATAATAGTAATAATAATAATAATAATAATAATAATAATAATAATAATAATAATAATAATGGGTTGCTCATTATTGAAGACTGCCGTTGTTGGGTTTGCCTTCTTGCTTGCTATGAGGAGATGCGATCTCTCAGATTATAATAATAAACTCTATTTTGTTTTGGAATTTTATCAGCTTATTATAATCTCCTATTACATGCAGTCATTCGAAAACGAACAGCGAAACTATTGTGATCCGAACTACATGTTGTCTTATCAATTCTAAGCGGTCTTGCTACTTTCTAGCAAGCTGTATCCAGATAAAAGCCACCACCACACCGAATAGTAATTTAATTTCCTTTTGTAGGATTCAAAAGAATATCGGAAAGATTGAAAATGGGGTTTAATTAGATATCGACAGACTCATTGAACGTACAGAGAGTTCTTGCTGTGTTTTTATTAAAATGACAAGATTACCCTCAGCATAGAAAAAAGCAAAAAATATTTTTCGTTAACGAAGAACATGAAAATTAGAGATCTCGTTAACGTGAGTTATTAACTTCGTCGAAATGATCTCATGTGGTTTTTTTTTTTTTTCTTTTTCGCGTAGTTGAGTGGATACTTGTTCTTCCCGCTATTATCGGTAAGATGTAGATTCATACGTTACTGTGATACGGATAAATGTGATCTTTCGGTAAAATCATTTCTCGCATACTGGAACTCTGGTGTAGCATAGAAAACCACCACGTTTAGTTTGTAGAGAACAATCACAGTTGGTTCAACTCGTAAAACTTTATGCGTAAAGAACTGTCGTGAGAAATCATACAGAATTCAAGAATGGTTTTAGCTACATCAATCCTAATAAGCTGTGATGTAAGGTTTCCTACCTTCCATAGGCGAATTATCATTAAAAATTTTCACTGCTTGGAAAGGAGTCAACGGACACCACGGTGTGAGGAACAAACAACCATGGTGCCCAACTTAAAATTGTAGGCCATCCTTTCACTGAATTCTAAGCTGTAACAATCCTACGGGGAATACATTCCACAAGCGTACAACAGCGATAAATGGTAGTTTTAGACCATTTTCCTAGTCGGTATGTAATGAGGTCGTGCACTATTGTGGGGAGGAAGTCCCTTGACTTCGTCCGACGCTCCAGTTCATCACACAGATGTTCAGTATGGTTGAAATCAGGGCTCTGTAGAGGCCAGTGAAGTCAGTCAAGTCTGGTGACGTTTATTGTTTGCGAGCAGCTGCAGTTGACTCCCTGCACTTCCATCTCAGTATGGCATCACTGACTATCGACCAAGGATGGCCCAATTTTTCAACAATTTGCGGAACAGATAAGCCGGTAACCTTTTATCCTTTTACAACACCCCTTTCACACACCGTCCGTTCCCTTCTCGCAGCCATTCCACCCGGACATAGTTACATTGACTTGGGGGCATCATATTCCTCCAATTTATTCCGGCTACAAACACCTGACTAGCTGTATTACATGGCACCATGCACCTTGCCATTGGAGGTGTCCGTTGACTTCTTTCCAAGCAGTGTATGAAAGCTCCAAATTGTTTGATTGAATGCCATGTTTTCACTTCTAATAAGTTAGGTTGATCCAGTCCTAAATAGGGTTAAAACGGAACGACAGTACAACAAACAAAAGTAAACGTTAAGTGCGCTGAACATTTCAATTATAGTTGTGATTGGTAGTTAAAATTACGTTGAAATTGCGATGGAGCCAATCGCTTCATGTATAAGATTTTTTTCCTTAACTGATGCTTCGGTTTATTTCAGCTTTGTGCATTTTCTATTCATACCTGACTTACTTAATAATAATCTTCCGAGGATAACAGCTATCTTCACTGTTCTTCACTTCACTTCACTCTAAATGGAATCAGTAAACTACTTCCAATCTATCATAATGCCTTGCCAGACTTTACTATTGGTGAAAGAATAATTTTCCAGCCTCTTCAGCTGCTGCTTGGGAATTTTGGCTACTTTGCTGCTGCTGCTGATGATGATGGTAATATCTGCTGTTATTCTTATGTAATAACGCTAGCAACGTAGAAACATACACGATTTTTTTGAATACTTTCCGTTAGTTTCACACATCTTCAATCGCAGAAGAGTGAAAATCTTCATATTAATGCCTTTAAAGGCAAGCTTATCTATTTACTTTTACAGCCGAGAAAATTCATTTCCCAAATTTCTACCTTCTGTACTTCATTTCAAAACAAGAAGAGCAACTACTTGGGGAAGAATGTGAAGTTGTATCGTTTCTTGGCCGAAAGTTTATATCGTATAAGCAGCCTGCTCGGCGCCCACAAAAATACATTGCTTCTCTTCTGTATAACTATTAACTGCATATTTCAGATTGTCCTGTCATACAAATACAGTTTTGCATATGGCTTTAAATATTATGGCCTATGGCCACGATTGCTTTGAAGATCTGTGGTTGAATTCCGAAGTGAACAGTTAGGTTAATTAAGGATTTCTCTCTCTCTCTCTCATTATAACAAATTTGCGTGGATTCATTTACCGTATTAAGTAAAATAGCTTTAATTACCTTAAAATTAACTACTCTACTTTTCGAATTTTATATCAAGGTTGTCATTAGAAGTACAAAATATGTAGAATATTATTACACTGTCGTGGATTATAATACTACTGGACTAATTAACGATGACTAGAATGATATCTTACGATAAAAATATTACATCAGTATAAAAATGTTATATCATTCAGCCTGTTATTAAATGATAGGAACATCTTTTGCTAGTTAGCAGAAACATTTTCGGTCATACGAGTCGTGAGGTACTTGGGAAATCCAAGCCATTAATTTATTACAAAGGAAGATTAATTTGCCTAGAATCCCATTTTTCTAAAAGACCAGCATGAATGCGAAGCTTACAGCTGGGAAAATTTGACATGACTTGAAGAACTATGATATGTCATTGCCCTCTTTCTAAGACTATCGCTGAACATGTGGAATTATCTGCTAATTAAGGTGCCAGTATAAATTTTTCAAACAATTGAAATTTAACCAGTAGTTAAAAAAAAAATTCATTGAGTCCAGTTTTAGCTTATACTTAAAAAAAAAAAAAAAAAAAAAAAAAAAAAAAAAAAAAAAAAAAAAAATCCTGTGTCGGGCATGCTGGCTCGAATGATATTCTATGTGAAATATTTCTATAAATTTAATTTTTTTTAATGTTATTTATTAGCTTTCAATTTCATAAATACAAGATACAGCTGATCTGCGGTGACTAAAGCATGATTTTCAAATTATATAATTTCCTCTGGAAAACTGCATTTATAGAAGTACCGCTTCTGGTCGTTGATGTAGCAGGGTTGGTATTCATAGAGAGGTCGAACTTCTCTTTTAGAAACTCGACAAAGAACTGCAAGTTAGGATCAGAAAAATCTGACAGCGCATAGACGAATTCTGATCTTGAAGTTTCTTTCCTCTACTTGCCTCGTATCTTTGTGGCTATTTCCACATTAATTTCAGGGCACGAAAATTAATCAGGAAATAGACGCACCGATGCAAAGAAAAAATAGATGAGATGACGTTATCACATGATATTCCCTAGTTCTGACTGGTTACAAACAAATTCCTTTATTTGTGTAGGTCTCGGAGCCGAGATCTGTAGATAAGGCTTGCCCACATTCCATCACATGCTGTTTGATGGTGGTTTTTTAACTGCGCCAACTTGTTGCACTCTCAGCCAGTGTTGGTCCATTCGGAAGAAAGAGAAGAAGGAAGTGAAGTCTGGTCTTCTCGACTGACTTCGAATTCGTTTCTGTTGTTCTTAATTTCGTTTCTGATTAATCTGTCGTTTGAAGTTTTGTGATTGTAGTTGTTGAATTGTGATCCCGTAAATCTTTTCATTTCGTTTCTGATTAATCTGTCGTTTGAAGTTTTGTGATTGTAGTTGTTGAATTGTGATCCCGTAAATCTTTTCATTCTGTCATTGATAGAGTCTTTTCTATCATGGTTTGAATTTCCAGCTCCATTTTCTTTTCCTGAATTTCTGCTCTGTTTTCCCCGGTTTTGTATCTGGGCCATATTTCCACTTAGCACATTTGATTTTTCTGTTGGTGGTGATGGTAGCAGTTCTTTCATCCGCCCCCCCCCCCTTCTCTTCGAATTGCATCTTTTTTACACAGTAGCGGTCACTGGATACTGAAGGAAGAGTTACGTCCTCAGAATTACTAGTCGTTGAACGGTGGCTCCCGAAGATGTTGCCGGCTGAATGGCACCTGCCATTTCTGAAGGTTTTTCTTAGGTAGTTGTCAGCTGGATGGTACATGTCGGTTCTGCTAGTCACTGGTGTAGTTGCGGTGGAAATAGCTATCGAGATGGTAAGTATAACTACTTTCTTTACTTTTTCGAGAGCAATTTTTGTGAATATTTCTTCTCCTGTCTTTGATGGAAAGTTATAGAAATTCTTTATTACTGGGAGTTGGCTGTTCTCTCCGTGATTCAATTAGGGAACAATCTTTGCCCAGATGTTCAACTGAGCCGCAACGTAGACACTGCCTCTATATTCAGGTATATTTAACTGTTACTGTTGATATGCCAGTGGTACCGATGACATCCGTGAAAAATCACCTCAGTGGAGAACCAAGATTGGTCTTCTTTCGAAATGTTCTTTTTGGTGTTATGTAGTTCTCTTCTATAGTGAAGCCCTCAAAAGGTTTATCTCTTGAATCCGTAGTCCTGTTTGCGGGTGTGGGTGTGTGTGGGGTGGGGTAACCAAAACCATTTTACTGATAATTAACACCTCTGCATTTAAAAGGAACGGGGAAAAAAATTAACTCTGTCATCTCACTTATAGTCATCTTTCCACTTAGATAAGCAAAAGTAATGTAATCTATTTTGAAATTAATAGTACCGCTCTAGTAGAATAAACTGTTTCACTATATAAGCCAGAATGTTAGTAACAAACACAATAATGCAACTTGCTGAAAGGAATGATATTAAAAGTTTGTAGCAAATCAAACAGCAGTGAACCAGTAAAGGAAATGGTCCTGCTTTTTTTACAAGGTGACACCATCTAGTCGAAGCGGGTCACATGGGCAGTAGCGGACGATAACGTAGTTACTTCTATCACCTGATATACCATACATGCTGCAAGTTTGCTCCGTGTTAAAAATTAGAGGGTGTGCACCTAAAGTTTTTTTTTTTAATCTCCCACACATGAAAGATTGATTTGAGAAATTATAGTCTATAGTATATCTGTAACGTAGTTAGGATGTTAATAATTTTTTTCTATTTTCACTTTTTATTTTTATTTTTACTTGGTTCGGAAACCCTATTCTAGAGACAAACATGGAATTTTTTGAAGCCACTTAAGGCCTCCAGTAAGATCAGAGGTGGGATGTCACACCTAGGGATGAAATTCATCTCCCACGGGACTATAAATTGATTTGCACAGAACATTGTTTGCACGTGCCAGCAAAAGCATTTTTATCTTTTATATTTCCTTCATGGCCTCTCTTGAATGGTGGCATTCTTATTCCGAGTTTGGGGAGAGACAATAGATAGTGATATGGAATTGTCTCCGTCCACTGCTTGGACTGCACACAGTACAGACTGCTATAATATGTAGTGCCTTCCCGTTCTGATCTTTTCCCCCTGTGCTCATGCATCAATTATACAGGTAACTTAGTGGAACATGTCCATGATTAACATATTACGCTAAAGAGTAATTTCCCATTCTTTGTAGTTCATATGTCAGAACTGGTAATTGCGAACAAAATGATTGATATTTTTTCTCCATATTTTTCAGATATTTGTAGAAATTATGTTATATCTATGTTTTGCAGGTAATTCTGTTATAAATATTATATGTAAAACTTCAATAAATTTTCACAAGAAGTTACGTTGTTTACGTAGATGAAGGTACTGTATATGTTGGGTGGTTTTGCTTTGTATTTTAAAACTTATATTATGTATTTATTTACTTTTCTCGGATTTTTCTGTTAACACTGTCATTTCTTTTTAATTGTATTTTATGTTTTGTATTGTAATTGTCTTGAGTTTTTTTTATTCTATCCTTATCGGAGAGAAGCCTATCTCCGAGACTTGTACAGGTTTCGCACGCGTTGTTGCTGTAATACCTTCCGGACCATTTCGTATTATTTCTGTCACTAATTTTGCGATGATAAGAGACAAATGTGGTAATTGTAGTTATCCTGAACAGCGCCAGAAATAAGGAGATTTTCATCATAGAATAATAAAGGAAATATCGACGTGTTAGCTTACTGGGAAAAAAAAAAAAACATTAATACTCTGCTGCAGTAGTATTCCTATCATTTATTAATGTGAGTCGCCTATCTGTAATCGATGGAGAATATGAACTATGCAACTCCAAAAACAAATGCTCTGATAATCAAATATGAATTTTATAACTAAACTTAACTAACAGCACAATATCATTATAAATAAGGAAATGATTTCAGACATGCATCAAAGTATGCATTAAGTGAATCACATTCTTGTTAAGCAACATCATTATCATAACAATTTAACAGAAAGTCGTTTTGGGCTTAACAGTTTAATTTTTTGCGCTTTTAACATGCGGTATTATTTCGTTTTGCACGAGTAATAATTTTCATTTAAACTAAAACTGTTTCTCACACATATCAAAACGGACACCAACCATCAACGTCACATACATTTTTCTCCTATGTATATTTTGTAAATGTAAATTCTACGCACGGAAAGTTGTAAACTTTAATTGTCTTGAATTAGTACATTAAGACTCATATGGAACTGATGTACTACAAACCAAACAAAGATTTGTTTTCGAGCCACTTTATGCTTCAATTAAGCTGGGTAGTAGCCTCTATCCTGTCGATAATATTGATTTATTACGAATCCAGTCAGACAACGGAATTGGCATTCAACCTGCTCCTTGGAGTCCCCGATAAGCGCGTCTCTGATTGTCTCAAACCGGATAATAAAAATCGACTCTCGCCTAAATACATAATTCATCATTCCAACCATGTGGGATTTCTAGCACCGTACGGAGTCACTTCGTTGGCGATGGTCAAAGCTATTGTACCCCAAAAATCTGCATTTCCTTTGATTGTTTAAACTGAAGCGTTGGTCAAATTATATCTTAAATTAATTCTTGAAAACGTCCGTTATACCCAAATACAGGTAACCCTCGTATAACGCGGATGTTAGCTTCGGTAGAAATGCAGCGTTATATAAATCGCGTTATGCGAGACTCAGGTCACATAGAAAAAGAAGGGTTATGTTTCGAAATCTTTTTTTTAATTATATAAACGACAGTGACATACCCCCAAATAATATATCTTTATTTAATTCAGGTAATTCATGTAAGTTAAGAAAAACATATAGACTACGAAACAAATACATTGTATAAAATTATAAAAAAAAATATAAATTGTACATAAACTGCATTGCACATTACAATATTTTAGGCAAAATAAAATAAAGTGTGTATTTTAATCGTAATCGCTCTCTTCAAAACTAACATTTCGTAGATGTTCTCTATTTAAGACGGCCGGATGTCGTCATCATTTGACATCTCTTGGGCATCATTTGTATAATTCTCATTGCATACTTCGGCTGGTTTAGTTATAAAGAAGTCAGTAATAAGACCTTGCTTACCACTATGCTACAATTTTTTATTAAGTTCATAATATGGAGCTAAGTACCACGTTAACGAGAGTTACCTGTACTTGTAATTTAGTGGATCTGAATTGTTCATGTTCAGCACGATCATGATCTGAAACTTAATTCTTGAATGAAATAAGTTTTGGAACATGATTGTGCTGGAGAGGTACATTATTCACATTCAGCTCTTTTAATGCGTCAAACATAATTCGCGCAGTGCATCCAAGTAACTTTTTCGATTTAAACAGCGTTCTGGAATGAACCCGCATATAACAGTCCTGGAATGATTTTCCTTCCAGGACTGTTATATGCGGCCCATTCGAAATATATTCGAATGGGCTGAAATGCTAAATTAGGCAAAAATGAAGTCCGTCTTTTTTGACTGAATGATGCTTATTGAATATGATCATCACTTCTCTCATTCACACCAAAATTTTCATTGTGTGTGTGTGTGTGTGTGTGTGTGTGTGTGTGTGTGTGTGTGTGTGTGTGTGTGTGTGTGTGTGTGTGTGTGTGTGTGTGTGTGTGTGTGTGTGTGTGAGAGAGACAGAGAGAGAGAGAGAGAAACAAAAATATGTGAAAGAATAAAAACCCTATCATTTAATTAACGCTTGAAATTTTATTTTCTCATAAATTCTTTTAAGTGGTTCTACTTTTCTGATGGACATTCAGCTGGTTTAATACATTCATCATTATGACGAACCCAGCCTTCTTTGCACACACATCCGGGTATACATATCCTAAAGCAAAGAAGATCTTTATCATATGCAGTTTCACAATCGCGTTGACAAAGATAGTCACACTCGCTGTATTCTTCCACTTCTGTATTCTTACATTTTTCTACAAGTAAATAAAATGCAATAATAAGAATTACATGTATAGTTTCTATTTAAAATTAGAAACATCACGTGTAAAGGATCTTTAAAAAACAACATAAAAATATTTTTTTAAAAAATATATTTATTATGATATTCACTTAATATAACTTCAGGAATTTCGGTGTTCTCTATTGCTCTCATGGATTTCCCAAAACTGTTTCTCATGGATTTCCCAGTTGAGAATATTCTTTATGTTTGTGTAATTAATAAGATAGTGAATAGATAAACAGATTTTGATGAACGATAGGAAATTCATACATAGTGTAGAAGGATAAATTCCACATAACAATTCCAGTTATTTACTGATGTTTCCCATCAAGACAATGTTCAGTTATGTGAAATACAGTTAATAATTAAAGAAACATTATCACCACCAGCTTAATACGGCCAACCTGAACGCCGAGTTGCCATAAATAATCCAGTTGTTGCTGTGTTCTGATATAGCAATTGTTCTCATGGAAAATACTGGGTTCTCTCTACCTGCTGAACACACTTTGAGTTCTAATTATTACCTGGTATTGTCCTAGATCAGTAATGGCGAACCTATGACAGGTGTGTTAACTGTGACACCAACAGTTGGTGAACCAGCGTTCACCAGCAACCGACAACTATTTTCCCTGTCTGAGTTCAGTTCAGCTTTTGCATTCGTGTCAACAAGAAGTGCGTTGAGTTATTTGTGCTAGTTCAACAATTTCTCATTTTTTGTGAAATACGAAATTTGTAATACAAAATGTTTGTATTTTTAATATTCTAGTCCTGTTATGGAGGAACCTCACATTAAAAAATCCCGATTGAGTGATAAAAAAAGTGGTCGAAGCTTTCAAGATGCATAGACTGAGAAGTACGGCGTTACTGACAGAAATGGCAAATCATTATGCCTATTGTTCCATGAAACAGTAGTAAGCAGAACGTGGAATGTAAAAAGACATTTCGAAACAAATCATCAGTGGCTTTTGGAAAAAAATGGGGAAGAAAGGAAGTAATACGTTTCTCAGTAACTACACGACAAAGAGTGTATCAGATAGCTTCCTTAACTGAAACAAAAAGCCAAGAGGCTTCACTTTAGGGGTGCAAAATTATATATGAATTAAGTGGATAATAATTTCAACATTATTTCAAAGCCGAATATAGAAACTATAAAAGTTTCGTGCCGAATAAACTTAAAAACCCCGCCGAAACCTTTATAGTTTTTAGCTATATTCGGCACAAAACTTTTATAGTTTCTGTATTAGGCTTTGAAATAATGGTGGAATTATTATCCGCTTAATTTATATATAACTTTCTTAAATTCTCAAAAAGTCCTACGAGTTTAACATCAGCAAGTTCCAGCATAGTTCACTACATAGCTCAGCATTGAAGGGCCCTCAGTGAAGGAGAATTTACTAATGAAACTCATCCAAACTGTGCGCCTTTTTTTTTTGTTTCAAGATATGCAAAATACAGTTGCTTTATTAAGCGCTTATCTGATTCACCGGGCATCAGAAATACCATTAAAACCATAGTGATGACAATGATCTCCGACGTACATCAATTAAAAGGAGACATATAATTTTAAATATTTTTCGATATATCTTGATGATGTCACCTCGTCTGCTCGGTTGGCCGCCATTGCTAGATTTCCCGATTGTCAGACAATGCAAGAAAAGTTGGTAAAGCCAGAAATTAGAAAGCCAATAAGCACATCAAGGAACGAAATATGCAGCATTGTTCTAAAAATGCTCCCTGACCTAAGCATTGATATGTCTAAAGTTGTGCCTGTGACGACAGACGAGGCATCCAATATGGCGGGGAAAAAAAGGTCGGTTTCGTGAAAAACTGTTTATGGAGGGTATTGAACATCCAGTTGTGCCATCTCGTTTCATTATCCACCAGGATGTGTTGTGTGCCAAGGAGGGATTCACACTACATGACGTAATGACAGTTATACATTACAAATATTTCGAAAACGAAAAGTTTTCGAATGATTTGTGGAGTGCTATGAAGTACTTAAGTTATATGTTGAGAATAAAAATTGGAACACTTTCCTCAGCTCAGTGATTGTACATGGATCAGCACACTAATGTTTTTACCGACTTCTCGGTTCATATAAAGGAACTGAACTCAAAATTACAAGATTTGGACAAAATTATTGACGTTATGTTTGGATTCATAAAAGCCCTTGAAACTAAACTTCAAATTTTCAAACGAGATGTGAGGACTAAAGCTGGGAAGTAGTTTCCTCGACTAAGAAAACATTTCGAGGTGGGCTTAGATGTACAAACTAAAATGGAGCCCTTGCATATAAAGTACCAGCATAGTTTAAACTCAATAAATGATCCGTTTGGAGGATTTAATCAACTTAGAAGTTTAGAACACACAGTTAAAATAATTAAGTATCCGGATATAGTAGTATACATTGCTAGGGAATTAAATGATTTCGAATGGCTACAAACTGAAGGATTAGAGCTGCAGTTAGTAGAGTTCCAGGCCAGCATCTGGACTCAAGTA
Organism: Typopeltis vanoorti; assembly: GCF_054136105.1. Lineage (NCBI taxonomy): Eukaryota > Metazoa > Arthropoda > Arachnida > Uropygi > Thelyphonidae > Typopeltis > Typopeltis vanoorti. Next base: position 111,430,572 of record NC_143558.1, read on the forward strand.
TTTGTCTACCTGAGGTGTCCTACCTTGAGGATCTGGAAAGAAATCGCCTGCAGAATGAAGAGTGCCACTACGAACAAGAAATTTTGAATGCTCGGAACCGATTACCGGAAACATTTAGCACCCTTAAAAATCTCGCAATGGCTTTACCCACAATTTTTACCTGTGTACTCTTGCAAGACCTTATTCTCGGCGTTAAACAACATTAAAACGGACAAAAGAATCTGACTAACAGATGAAGTTTGTTCTGCTTCCTAGGCTCTAAGTGGACAAAAGTACCAACCTTCAATTTCAAGCTTATCCATTAAAATTCAGCAACCAAAAAGTCATTAATTGATGTTAATCAAATCAAATGCAATGTGTTCCATTTTTTCCCCAGTTCAATTCAAAATTACTATTAAAAGTAGGGTAATGGTAAATTTTAGAATATTTAGAGTATTTATAATAAGTAGTGAATTTTTAGAGTACACAATATCTGATTTTAGAAAAATCTGCGAAAGAAGATGAAGCTTACATATTTCGTGAGCATTTATTGTCACGGGGGCTGTTACGAGAGTGATCACATTTAAACCTTCTTATCGAAGGATACATTGGAGAGAAGAGTAACACTCCACAAGTGCGAAGAGCGGACATTAATCAGGAGTGCAAGGTAAAACAGAAAGCAACTACAAGCAAACGGACGAACAGAACCAATGCCAATTCTTTTTTCTGCGTTTTCAGGATAGCACGCATTATCCTCTGGTGGGTGTAAGTGAAGTGCCTAACCCTTACTAAATGCAAATAAATTAGGATTTCAAATTTCTCCCCAATATATTCATCTAGTGAGCAACGTGAATTTATAAAACTTAAATCATGGAGAGTGTACATTCTGAAGAGAATGTGAATTTATATTCATTGGTTTAAGAAAATGTTGCTCATAATCTTAGTCATTCACAATGAGTTTCAAATTACTCACCTTCTGCCCTGCAGGAAATTACTAAGCAGACGAGACCGACGGCCAACAGAAGAGTCCTCATTGTTGCAGTTTTTCTTTTGCTAATTAAACAAGTAAACTTATTTAGCATAGGAGAAGCTGTTTTATATACTCACATTTACTGATAACTGTAGAAGAAGATTGATAAAAACATCTGCGTTGAGAACAACTGGCATAGACCTTTCAGATAACACCCTTCAAAACAGCTGTTAATCAAAAATCATAAGTGGACAGCTGCTTTTTTCTAATACCATTATCATCACAAAATGACAAGGTGTATAAGTGCGTTCTTTTACCAAAGTTCAGATCGATTTCAAAACCAACGAATATTTAAGTGAATATTTGAACTCATAGAAAAATGAATGATCCTGCAAAAAAATAAATAAATAAAATCAGCTAAAGCCTTTTATTCCCGTATAGGAGGTTGCGAGGCCGTTTTAGACATATCTATTAGCCCTATCTGATACTGTAAAATATTGTAGAATTTCTAAAAATGAATAGTACGTTGTGGATAAGAAATCTGGGTTATTTTTATTGATTTCTAATATCTGTATTAAAAGTAAACTGAATATTTGTAACTTTGAAATTTTTTAACTAAAATTTGTAAATGGGTACCTTTTTCGGCAGTTTTTAAAGTTCTTTAACTGACAGCAGGCTTATAATTTTAGTGCTATTGTTAAGCATCATTATATTTTGCTGTCAGGAAAAACAATCTTCTCTTAATATTAGTTTCATAAACAACGTTGCACAGTCTTAAAATGACAATAAATTACTTTCAAAACATCTTCCAAGAAGTAGTTATTGTTCTGATAGCGATTATTTCAATAACCACAGAAAACTGGATGTGGTTTTAATAATGTTTGTACATTCAGTACACTAAAATTAGTGTTGAAGGGTATCGGGATGGCAATGTGACAGATAGTAACATATCATAATTTGTTCACTCTTACAAATTCCTTCTTCCAATACTTTACTTTGTCGAATGCAAACCTGAGCCTCCATAGTCCCTTCGGTAAGAACGATACTCTTTGGTGAAAAAGCCTGAGTTCGAACAGCGTCTAGAATTCAAAGAAGCTATATGAGTTTTCCAATTGAAGATGAGTGAGTCGATATCATATAGACGGGAGGGTTTTTCTCGTGGAAATTAGTGTTCCTCGCCTCACAAAGCCCCAGAAAAACACACGCAACCAACAAACATAATACACTGGTTTCACATTTAAGTTGCTTAGGTCTTAATACCAAACAACTAGCGCCGATAACCACCCAAAGGGTATGCGTATTTAATAGACAAAATTTCATTTATGAATTAGATTACTATGGAGAGAATTTGGAGGTAGAGTGGTGTGGATTGACCACCCGGGATGTCATTGAACTCAATAATAATTTTTTTTTCAAATAAATTACATACATTATATGAAGACAATTATGCATTACAAATACTTTCTCGTACATAAAGTTTTTTTTTAAATAATAATAATAAAAATAACTGTTTGCAATGTATATTATTATAATACTCATAATGATTATTTTTACAGATGTTTCTTTGCAAGTTTACACTCTATATATACAATATCAATGGATATAATCACTCTATATTGCATACTTTTGTTACAGTTATTACATACATTTCATACATTACTTACATTTGTTTACATATGATACTTACTTTACATACATTTGTTTACATATAATACATACTTTCCATACTTTGGTTTACATGTGATACGTACATTAAATGCATTTGGTTACGTATGATATATCTTGGATGAGAACTAATTTCTCTGCTTTCATCCTCGAAGCTTATATGTAAGCTTATCTGAGGATGACACCAGTTGGTTATTATTATTATTTTTTTTCTGTGTTTGGAAGCTACGAAATCAATGATTGAGAAATTGGCGCGCGCGCGCACACACACGCACACACGCACGCGCGCGCGCACGCACACACACACACACACACACACACACACACACACACACACACACACACACACACACACACACACACACACACACACACACACACACACACACACACACACACACACGCACGCACACGCACGCACGCACGCACGCACACACACACACACACACGCACACGCACACGCACACACACACACACACACACAATAACTTGGAATGTATTGATGCGTCGCTGAACTGGCAGCCTGAACGAATATATTGTTGTGTTTCATTATGTTTGCATGGTATTTTGGGTGCGTGTTTCCTGTTCATAGTATGTCCTTAGAGCTCTTTTCAGGCTATTGTAGTTTGTAAGGTTTCTGTAATCAAAAGGTAATTTGTTTATCATGTGTGGGATGTAGAAGTTTCGCGTGTCCTTTCCGTACTGATTATTGTATTTATATGTGATTTAATTAAGTCCGAGGTCTTGTTATGCAGTATGTATTTCTGACTGTCTTGTAGTTGGTATGGAAATAATGTTTCAGCAAAGCTGCATAGTGACATAAATATTTTGCTGTCAGTATTTTGTGTTCTGACATTGCAATGTATATAAGGTCGTTATTTTCTCTTTGTTCCCAAAAGATCGGTTTTATTATTTTGTGCTGTAGCGACATTAATCTATTCAATTTGTAGGGTGCACAGAAAGCATACGTTGTTATGGCGTATCGTAGTATTTTTTGGCATAGTGCTTTGTATATTTGTGTTTTTAGGTGTATGGGAAATATGTCTTTTAACCTGTAGAGTTTGCCGCTTATTGATCGGAGTTTGTTGTGTAGATGGTTTATTTGGCTATTCCAGTTCATATCTGCATCTTGGTAAATTCCAAGGTATCGTATTGTTTCAACCTCAGTGATTGTGGTGGTTTTGCTGTTCTGTGTGTTTTTTATGTTGGAAAGTGGATGTTGGATGGTTATATACAGGGTGTCCCAAAATTCACGCAAGAAGTAATTTTGATAGAAAATACAGGTTTTTAATTAAAAATTGTAATTTCTTATTGATTCATAAAGTATACAGTATATGGTTATGCATGGAATAGCATATCAGGTAAATGGCCTCTACGGCTTTGCTGGCACATACGCACTCTTTTGTCGAAATTTTCAATGACCGTTTTGCATAAATGTGGCTGAATTTCGTTGATACAGCGCTCAGTTTCCTCCTTCAAAGCGTGGGTGGTCGTGGGCTTGTTGGCATAAACCGCAATCTTCAAAAAACCCCAAAGAAAAAAGTTCAACGGCGTTAAGTCACATGATCTGGGCGACCAATTCTGATCACCAAAACGGGAAATTACACGACCAGGAAATGACTCATTCAGTAATTGAATTGTTTCTCGGGCTGTATGGCATGTGGCACCGTCTTGTTGAAACCACATGTCGTCCACATCCATATCTTGCAATTTAGGCACAAAAAACTGTATTATCATGTCGCGATAGCGAGCACCATTAACTGTTATTGCCTTACCAGCCGCATTTTCGAAGAAGAATGGACCGACGATGCCTCCAGCCCAAAATCCGCACCAAACAGTGACACGTTGTGGATGCATTTGTTTCTCAACAATCACTCGTGGATTTTCTGAACCCCAAATGCGACAATGTTGTCGATTAACGAAGCCATCAAGATGAAAATGAGCCTCATCGCTGAAGATGATTTTGTTCGAAAAATAAGCATCCACTTGTTGTTGTTGTTCCATAATCCATTCAACGAACTCTCTTCGCTGTGTGTGGTCAGTAGGCTTCAGTTCTTGAGTCAATTGAACTTTGTAAGCATAAAGATGCAAATCTTTCGTGAGAATACGCTGTAGAGAGCTTCTCGAAATGCCCAATTCAAGACCACGGTGCCGAATTGATGTTCCTGGACTCTCAGCAACACTCTCACGAACTGCTTCGATGTTTTCTGTTGAACGACTTGTTGAAGGACGGCCAGAGTGTATAAGATCACTAATTGATCCAGTTTCCTTGAATCTTTTAAATAATCTTTTCACAGTTGATGAAGTTAAATCACTATTCCGACCATATTTTGTACGAAAATTGCGAACTGTAGCTGCCAAACCTTCATTATTTTTAAAATATTTCTCAACAATGAAAATGCGTTGTTCTTTCGTGTAGCGCTCCATTTTTAATAACCCTGAACTGTCAGCTGTCACGCTGTCCTTTTTTTCTCGTTGGCAACACTTTACCTCACAAATGGCGCTAAATTTAAATCTTGCGTGAATTTTGGGACACCCTGTATTTGTTATCAACTGGTCGAGTCAGTGGATTTCTGAATATCATTAATTTTGTCTTTTTTGAGTTTAGGTGTATGGAGTTTTTCGTGAGCCAGTCTATGATCAGATTTATATCATGTTGCATATTTGTTTGGGCTATGCTTGCGTTATTATGGATGGATATTATTGCTGTATCGTCTGCGTATTGGAAGATCTTACCTTTGAGTGGTAGCTGATTAATATCGTGCGTGTAAATGTTGAATAGAGTTGGGGAGAGTACAGCTCCCTGTGGTACTCCACAGGTTACTGGTAGCTCTCTACTTCGGTTTGACCCGATACGTGTGATATGCTTCCTATTTTGAAGATAGTTTGTAAAGCACCTGTGAAGAGGCCCGTCTATTCCAACATGCCTCAGCTTTTCTAACAAGATTTGATGTGTAAGTGTATCCAATGCTTTAGTTAGATCAATAAAGACTTCCATGACAATTTTGTTTTTGTCTTAGGCAGTATTAATTACGTCTGTAAAGTCTTCCAAGATAGAGATTTGTTCCCTTATTTTTCTGAAAAGCCTATTGTGTTTTGGGGATAATATGAAAGATCTCAGTGTATGCTGTGAGTTACTTCAGCATGATAGGCTCGACCATTTGATTGATAATTGGTAATGTTGCTAAGGGCGTATAATTATTGATTAAATTTCTTTTTCCATGTTTGTATATGGGTGTGATTATGGCGGTCTTTAGCATACTTGGTATCTGTCAAGTTTTAAATATTTTATTTATTAATGTTAGTAGGATAGGACTTAAACTAGTTGCATGTTTCTTTATATCTTTAGGTCTGATAACATCAATTACTGGGCCTTTGTTTGGTTTGATTTGATGAATAGCAGAAAGAAGTTCTGCTTCTTTTATGGTTGGGAACCATAATGTCTGTTTTGATTGTGGTCCAAGTGGAGGGTCTCGTTTTGTGATTGGGGGAATATTTCTGTGCAGTTCTTCAATGGAGTCTGCAAAGTATTGGTTAAAATCATTTGCTAGTTGTTGGATAGGTTTTGCGTCTTTCATGAAGCTGTGTTTTATGGTTTCGGAGGCGGTGGTGTTGGGAACAAAATCTATCATCTCATTGATCAGATGTCAGGTTTGTTTCATGTTGTATTGGGCAGAGGTTAGTTTGTCTCTGTAGTAGCTTCTTTTTGCATTGCATTGCTGATTTGTGTTTTATGGCGATTCCTTGTTATCTTATATTCAGTTTTTAAAGCTGTGTTATTTGGATATAGCTTTAATTCTTTCCATAAAGCGTCCTTTCTGTGTATTTCTAGGATTACGTTTTGTGTTATCCAAGGATTTTGTGTTGTTTTTGAACGAATTCGGGCTTTCTTTGTAGCTTTCTTATATAGTTCCTCCAGTGTGATTTTAATGTTGTTGTATAAGATATCTGTTGAATCGGATGCCAGGTATTCCCAGTCTATTTATCTTATTTCGGGGTTGACTATTTCTTCGTCTATTATTGTTTTCTGTCGCTTTTCTTCTGTGGGACATTGCATGGATATTTTCTTGGTGTGCAGGTTTAGAGCGATGAAGTAATGGTCTGCTACTTTGCACTTTATGACTGATGCAGTGTAACTGTCTGGTGGTGCTTGGACGTTTATATGATCTAGACAGAAGGCAGTGATAGTATTTCCGAATATTTCTTCTCTAGTACATGATGTTATTGTTGGTATTAGCATCCGAAAAGCAGTCGCTTCGTCATTAGTTATGGATACTTCTGTAAGAAACAATATATCAATAATAGCAGTGTAATTCCTCAGATAAGCTTGTAACAATAACCAATTTTTTCGGATGCTTCTGACATTAAAATCAGCATTAAAGTACTAACTGACAGGCAACACAAATTCATGAAAGACACATCCGAACTCCGTCAAGAACTTAATTCCTAAAAACTTTAATACGAACTTTTAAATCAACAACAACATAAAGAAGATCTTGTCATAAACCGTCTTCCAGAAACCGAATCCACAGAAAATCTCAATACGTAGTTTTAAAGTTAGGCCATGCAATTGACATCCACCTACAGCATAATGATATTCAGACCATAAATCGAATTCCCAGGAAGCACAAAAAAACAAAGCTTGCCACGACCTGCACCAGTCATAGTTGGTCTGACAAGGAAGTCCACAAGAGACAATCTCATAATAGCCAGCAGACTGAAAAAACCAGTTGCCAACGACTTAAACGCATCGCAAGACAATACTCCAATCCTTCTATCTGAGTATTTAACACCATTCAATCAGAATCCGTTGTACCAAGCAAGAAAAGCAAAAACAGAATGCTGTTTGATGGTGGTTTTAATCTGCGCCCAAATGTTGCACTCCCAGCCAGCGTTTTTCCATTCGGAACAAAGATAGCAAAGCTTGACCGAGAAGTGGGAAATGCAGTCATCGAAGTTCTGTTTGTTGTTCTTAAATTTGATTCTGATTAATCTGTCGTCTGAGGTTTTGTAATTGTAGTTGTTGAATTGTGATCCCTAAATCTTTTAATTCTATCATTGATAGAGTCTTCCCTATCATCGTCCGAATGTCTAGCTCCATTTTCTGGAGCTGAATTTCTGCTTTGTTTTCCCCGGTTTTGGAGCTGGGTTCTCTTTCCACTTAGCACTTTTGTTTTTTCTGTTGGTGGTGATGGTAGCAGTTCTTTCCTCTTTCCCTCTTCGAATTGCATCTCTCTGTAGAAGAGCGGTCACAGGCTACTGAAGGGACAGTTATATCCTCAGAATTACTGGTCTTTAAACGATGGCTCTCGAAGATGTTGCCGGCTGATTGGCACGTGCCATTTCTGCAGCTGTTTCTGAGGTAGATGCCAGATGGACTGTAGATGCCGGTTCTGCTACAGTCATTGTTGTCGTTGCGGTGGAAATAACGATGGAGATGGTAGGGCACATCTACTTTCTTTACTTTTTCGAGAGCAGTTTTGTGAATTTTTCTTCTCCAGTCTTTGATGGAAAGTTATAGAAATTCTTTACTGCTGAAAGTTGACTGTTCTCTCAGTGATTTAATTAGGGAACAATCTTTGCCCAGATGTTCAACTGAGCCGCAACGTAGACACTACCTCTATATTCAGGTATATTTAACTGTTACTGTTGATGTGTCAGTGGTACTGATGACATCCGTGGAAAATCACCTCCGTAGAGAACCAAGATTGGTCTTCTTTCGAAATGTTCTTTTTGGTGTTATGTCGTTCCCTTCTATAGTGATACCCTCAAAAGGTTTATCTCTTGAATCCGTATTTTTCACGACTTAAAAACTCCAACCCTGTGTGGGGATTGGGGGGTGGCAGACGCTCTGCACGCCGATAGTCCCTTTATAAACTTTACTGAGAATTCTGGGTTCTTCACACCCAGGCACCGCTGTACCTAGAGTACTAGTCCCTGTTTGTAGGGGGAGGGGGAGAACCAGAATCATTTTACTGATAATTAATATCTCTCCGTTTAAAAGGAAAGGGGAAAAAATTAACTCTGTCATCTGACTTAGAGTTACCTCATCTTTCAACTTAGATAAGTAAAAGGAATGTAATCTATTTTGAAATTAATAGTCCAGCTCTAGTAGAATAAACTGTTTCCCTATATAAGCCAGAATGTTAGTAACAAACACAATAATGCAACTGGCTGAAAGCAATAATGTTAAAATTTTGCAGCAAATCAAACAGCATTGAAAGAGTAAAGGAAATTGTCCAGCTTTTATACAAGGTGACACCGGCTAGTAGAAGCAGATCAAATGGGCAGTAGCGGACGATAACAAAGTTACTTCAATCACCTGATTTTATACCATACACGCTGCAAGTTTGCTCCGTGTTAAAAATAGAGGATGTGTATCTAAAGTGTTTTTTTTTTTTTAATGCGGCTCCCACACATGAGAGATTGATTTGAGAAACTATAGTCTATAGTATATCTGTACCGTGGTTAAGTGTTAAGAATTTTTTCTATTTTCACTTTTTATTTTTATTTTTACTTGGTGAACACCTATTCTAGAGATTAACATGGAATATTTTTCAAGCCACTTAAGGCCTCCAGTAAGCTGGGAGGTGGGATCTCACACCTAGGAATAAAATTTATCTCCCACAGGACTATAAATTGTTTTGCATAGAACATTGTTTGCACGTGCCGGCACAAGCATTTTTATTTTATATTTCCTTCATGGCCTCTCTTGAATGGTGGCATTCTTTATCTGAGTTGGGGGGAGGGGGGATAGCTAGCAATATGTAATTGTCTCCGTTTAATTTGGTGTGCCTTCTCATTCTGATCTCCCCCCCCCCATGTGTTCATGCATCAATTATACAGTTAACTTACTGGAACATTATCTTGATTAACATACTACACTACAGAGTAGTTTCCCACTCTTTATGGTTCATTTGTCTGAACTGGTAATTGAGAACAAAACGATTTATATTTTTTCCATATTTTTCATATATTGTAGTAATTTTGTACTAATTATGTTATATCTATGTTTTTCCAGTAACTCTGTTATAATTATTATGTGTTAAACTTCAAGAAATTTACACGAATAGGTAAAGTTGTTTACGTAGATGAAGGTACTGTACATATTAGGTGGTTTTGCTTTGTATTTTAAAACTTATATAATATGTTATATTTATTTTTCTCGAATTTTTTTGTTAATACTGTCGTTTATTTTTTAATTGTGTTTTGTGTCGTAATTGTCTTGCGTTTTTTATTCTTTCCTTATTGGAGAGAGGCCCATCTCCGAGATTTGTACAGGTTGCGCCGCTCTGTAATAATATCCGGACAATTTCCTATTACTTCACAAATTTCGTGATGATTAAGAGACAAATGTGGTAATTGTAGTTATCATGAACAGCCCAAAAATAAAAGGATTTTCATCATACAATAATAAAGGAAATATCGACGTGTTAGCTTACAGGAGAAAAAAAAACAAAAACATTCATACTCTGCTGCAATAGTATTCTTATCATTTATTAATGTAAGTCGTCTATCTGTAATCGATAGAGAATATGAATTATGCAACTCCAAAAACAAACGCTCCGATAATCAAATATGAATTTTATCACTAAACTTAATTAACAGCACAATATCATTATAAATAAGGAAATCATCGCAGACATGCATCAAAGTATGCATTAACTTGATCACATTCTTGTCAAGCAATATCATTATCACAACAATTTAACAGAAAGCCGTTTTGGGCTTAACAGTTTAATTTTTTGCGCTTTTAACATGTAGCATTATTCAGTTTTAATTTAAACCGAAACTGTTTCGCACACATATCAAAACGGACGCCAACAATCAACGTCCATACTTTTTCTCCTATGTATATTTTGTAAATGTAAATTCTACGCATGAAAAGTTGCAAACTTTAATTGTCTTGAATTAGTACATTAAGACTCACGTGGAACTGATGTACTACACACAAAAACATAGATTTTTTTTCAAGCCTCTTTAGGCTTCAATTAAGCTGGATCTATCCGGGCGATAATATTGATTTATTACCAATCCAGTCAGACAACGGGATTGGCACTCAACTTTTTACTTGGAGTGTAGAATAAACATAAACCGTGTGTTCTTCACAGAACTTGCATTTACAAGCTTCCAATCATTCATATTTAAAATGTCTCTACATTCAGCTGGAAACTCACTCCTCCCCCCATTCACATTTAAAATGTCTCCACATTCAGCTGGAAACTCACCCCCCCCCCCTTCTGACTTAGGGAAATCTGTATTATTTCCCAGAAACATCATTATTAACTAATAACTAGCAGCAATAATATCCTACTTACAGCATCGCTGGTCTGGTTCACTTTGTGATTAGCGTATCCGCTCTTTAACCAATAAGCTAAGGTTCAGAATCACATTCCTCCTCCTCCAAGGATGGAGGAGGAGGTATGTTATTTTCTTTAGGTTGTAGATGAGTTTCCTCGCCCTGTGTGCGACCATATCCCCATTTCGGGAATATATATATATATTCCCGAAATGGGGATATGGTCGCACACAGGGCTATATATATATATATTCCCGAAATGGGGATATGGTCGCACACAGGGCGAGGAAACTCATCTACAACCTAAAGAAAATCACATACCTCCTCCTCCATCCTTGGAGGAGGAGGAATGTGATTCTGAACCTTATAACGTGAAGATAATTACCAGCTACACAGGTCAGCACACCAGTTACTAATAATTGCATGTAATTTCCTTTCACTCGAAATAAAATTTTATTTGTTTTCGATTTCTCCTGATCTCTAACAAATAAACAAAAAAAAAATCAACTGTTTAGAAATACTTCAAAATATAACATTATAACATTCCGAAGTAGAAACATTAATCATTATTAGAAACATTTTATACGAAGGTATTAAATTAATTTATTATGCTTTATTATTTTTATCAATTTATAGGCTTATATTAACCTATAGGCTAAGATATTTTGCCTATTTTCTTTACTTAATGCAGCTATACTGTAAATGTAAGTACAGACGTATCTCGTTGCACTAAAACAGGAATCTTTGACATATGAAGAGCTTCGTATTTTTTGAGAAAGTTGAAACACATATCTTACGTCTTTGGGGATTAAGAAATGGTCATACCAAAACTTTCTAAAAATCAGAAGCTAAGTTTTTCTTACAAAAGCACTGACAAACTAGCTGCACTTTTTATGAATAGGCTGCTTTTATGAAAACGTTTAATACCATTTTTCGACTTCATCCCACCCAAGAAAGAATATAAATCTATTATAAATTTAAGTATCATGAATGATCTAAGAGCATGATAATCGGAACACCCTGCGCTAATTCCGCAGATATAATTTTTTACAACTACTTTAGACCTCCAATAAGCGCGGTTGTGATAGTCTCAAACCGGTTAATGAAATTAACTCTCGCCTAAATACATCATTCCATCTCTGTGGGATTTCTAGCCCAGTCCCAAGCCAGCTCTTTGGCGATGGTCAAAGCAATGTACTCCACTAATCTGCATTCCTTTTGATTGTTTAAACTGGAGTGTTGGTCAAATTATTTCTTAAATTAATTTTTGAAAATTTCCGTGATACCTATATACTTGTAATTTTGTGAAAATGAATTGTTCATGTTCAGCACGATCATGATCTGAAACGTAATTCTTGAATGAAATAAGTTTTGAAACATGATTGTGCTGGAGAGTTACATTAATCACATTCAGCTCTTTTCTTGCGTCAAACATAATTCGCGCCGTGCATTTCGATTTAAACAACGTTCTGGAATGAACCCGCATATAACAGTCCTGGAATGATTTCCATGAAACACTTTTCCAATGGGCTGGAATGCTGAATTACACAAAAATTAAGTCCTCTTTTTCTGTCGAATGATGCTGTCTGAATAAGATCATCACTTCTCTCATTCACACCAAGATATTCATTGTGTACGTACGCACGCTCGTGTGTGTGTGTGTGTGTGCACGCGCGCGCGTATATGAAAATAAGAGAGAGAGAGAAACAAAAATATGTGAAAGAACAAAAACCCTATCATTTAATTAACACTTGAAATTTTATTTTTTCAAATTTCGTTTAAGTGATTTTACTTTTATTTTGGGCATTCAACTGGGTCAATACATTCATCATTATGTCGAACCAAGCCTTTTTTGCACACACATCCTGGTATACACATCCTATTGCAAATAATCACTTCATCATATGCATTTTCACAATTGCGTTGACAATGAAAGTCGCACTCGCTGTATTCTTCCCCTTCTGCTTCTGGACATTCTACAAGTAAATAAAATGTAATAATAAGAATTACATGTATAGTTTCTATTTAAAATTAGAAACATCACCTGTAAAGGATGTTTAAAAAACAATATAAAAATAAATTAAATTTTTTTTTTTAATATTTACTGTGATATTCACTTGATATTACTTCAGGAATTTCGGTGTTCGCTATTGCTGTCATGGATTTCCCAGTTGAGACTACTCTTTATGTTTGTGTGATTAATAAGACAGTGAATGGATAAAGAGATTTTGATGAACGATGATAATAGGAAATTCATACATAATGTAGAAGGATAAATTCCACATAACAAGTCCAGTTATTTACTGATGTTAATCATCAAGACAATGTTCGACTATATGAAATACAGTTAATAATTAAAGAAACATTATCACGACCAGCTTAATTCGGCCAACCTGACCGCAGAGTCAGCCGTAAATAATCCAGTTGTGGCTGTGTTCTGATATAGGAACTATTCTCATGGAAAATACCGGGCTCTCTCGACCTACTGAACACACTTGGACCTCTAATTATTACCTGGTATTGCCCTAGATCAGTAATAGCGAATTTATGACACGCGTGTTAACAGTGACACGCCGGCTTTCACCAACACCTGACAACTATTCTCCCTGTTTGAGTTAAGTTCAGCTTTTGCATTCGTGTGAACAAGAAGTGCGTTGATTATTTTGTGTGAGTTTAACAATTTCTCATTTCTTGCAAAATTTATGATACAAAGTTTGTATCTCATTAATATTCTAGCCCGATTGAGTGATAAAAGAAGTGGTCAAAGCTTCCAAGATGCATGGATTGAGGAGTACAGCGTTATTGACAGAAATGGAAAATTTCCAACCAACAACCTGCGAGTTCGAATCCCGCCGTGAGAATGTACTATATTTTTGTAAATGTGGGTGATGAATTTCATTGCTGATATGAGACCACCTCCACGTTTATTGGAGGTGGTCTCATATCAGCAATGAAACTTTCCAAACATGGAACTTTTGGAGCCTGATGTGGCTCCGAAAGTTCCATGTTTGGTCTCTAGAGCAGAGTTTCCTATGTAAAAAGTAATAAATGAAAAAAAAAAAAAAAGCTTCATCAAGATTATATAAAATTAACTTTAAGAAGCTGAAAAAATACTTAGCTCACCCATGGTATGAATGTACTATAGGTTTATAAAACCTTTCGTTGATGAGAGCCACATAAAAAAATCTCAAATACATAAACACATTGGATCTCTCTCTCTCTCGAATCTATAGTTCACAGTAAATTATATACTGATCTGAAACTTGAGCACGTGTAGCTAAAATGGTTGAACCTTTCATTCTTGGTCTGTATGCTTTTTGTTCTCGTGTATGTTGATACGTTGACTGCGTAAGAAACTCCTGGCTGTCATTCATATTGAGTGCTAGGAAATATCCGATAATTTTTATCCCAAATACATCATAATTAATGTGCCATTAATGAAAATACAATATTTTCTGTAAACTAAATGATCCATTTATTACGTAATTAGTTTCGTTGTTTTCGAAGATAGGACTGGACATTTTTTTTTTCAATAAGACTTTATCATTTGATGAAGTATTATTTTCAGTTATCTGTTTCTCGGTGTAGATCAATTCCTTGACCCTTCAAAGTCTGACGAGACTTGAAAGTGTTCTAAGTTCTATCTTCAGAAGGGTTCAAGATTGTCTAAACCTCGACCAACTCGGGTAACATATATACGGTATATAGCCAGCTAACACACCTTCAGATGAAAAGTTTTTTTAAAGATTCTTCTGAGAAAAAGAACACTGACATTATTGGATATTTAACTATTTATTATTAATTATATTATAATTATTCATTTCTATATTTATTTTGTCTTAAAATCAATATTTCTCTCTTGTCATAAAAAAGTTGGCTTATTATAGATTTACTTTTAGGTTCATAGGATGGCAATCTCCCCCAATTTTTTTAAGTAACTGCCAGTGCATATCTTCTCTGGGCTACTTACGGAGTAAAAGTGTTCGGTCCTCTCCTCCATAAGAAAGTAGCAAACTCATATTCAGCTAAAATGCCCTTTTAACTGTTCCGCACGTCCGTGTCGGATTTGAAATCCAAGTCATTCTCACTAAAGAGTGTTATCGCTGCTACACAGCGTGATACAAGTATTATGGATCATAAAAGATAGCTGCAAGTAATGCTTATAATAATTCCGCTATTTGAAAATTTTGAATTATCACGGTTGTGAGTCATTCAAATCTCTATTTTATTCTATTATTCTTTTATTATTGAATTATAAATTTAGTCCGATTGTAATTTTGCTTTAGCCAATGACAAGCCAAATACTCGAATCTGCTTTTGTTCCATTGTAAGCCACACTAACGGGATGAAGTAACTTTCCCTAAACCTGTATCACAATAAGCTTAAACTCTTCTGGTATAAAATATCTGATTTTAAAAAAATCTGCGACAGAAGATGAAGCTTACATATTTCGTGGGCATTTATTGTCACAGGAGTTATTAGGAAAGTGATCACATTTAAACTTTGTACTCCTGACTAATATCAGGAGTGCAAGGTAAAACAGAAGCGTAACTACAAGCAAACGGAGGAAGAGAACCCAATGCCAATTTAGTTTTCTGCGTTTTATCACCTGAAACTTTTAAAAGGGATATTTTACAGGATTGCGCGTATTATACTGTGGTAGCTCTAAGTGAAGTCCCTAACCATTACTAAGTGCAAATAAACTAGGATTTCAATTTTCCAACGCACTATGTTTATTTTGTGAGTAACATGAATTTATAAGATTTAAATCATAGAGAGTGCGTATTCTGAAAAGAATTTGAATTTATATTCATTGGTTTAAGAAAATGTTGCTCATAAGTCTTAGTTATTCACAATGAGTTTCAAATACTCACCATCTGCCCTGCAGGAAATTACTAAGCAGACGAGACCGACGGCCAACAGAAGAGTCCTCATTGTTGCAGTTTTTCTTTTGTTAATTAAACAAGTAAACTTATTTAGCATAGGAGAAGCTGTTTTATATACTCACATTTAATGATAACTGTAGAAGAATTGATAAAAACATTCTGCGTTGAGAACAACTGGCATAGACCTTTCAGATAACACTCTTCCAAACAGCTGTTAATCGAAAATCATACGTGGACAGCTGCTTTGTTTCTAATACCATTATCATCACCCTTCCAAACGGTAGATAATCTTAAATCACACATGGAACACCTACTTATTTTCTAATGTCATTATCACCACAAAATGACAAATTTTATGAGTACCTTCTTTTATCAAAGTTAATCAATTTTAGAACTAGAGAACAGCGAATATTTAAGTGAATATTTAGACTCTCACAGAGTAATCCACGTTCCTCCAAAGTTTCGTGGCATTTCTAAAATGTATAACACATCATGGATGAGAACTTTGGATTATTCCATTTATTTCAAATATCTGTATTAAAAGTAAACTAAAACTTTGTAGCCGTTCCAACATTACTTCAAGTATTCTAGTTGAGGGCAGAGTAACAATTGTGGGTGACATTGTTGAGTTAAGTATCATTATATTTGCTGCCAGGAAATGTGGGTTGATATGGGCTTGTCAATGTGGCAGGTAGCAACATACAGTATGACCTTCATAAGTTATACAAATTCCTTTATCCAACACTTTACTTGGTCCAATGTGAATGAAAAGACCTGAGCTCGAATCACGTTTAGCTCTCAAAGAACCTTTATGAGTTTGTCAACTGAAGGTAAGTTAGTCGGTCCCTTGAGGTGGGCAGGATTCCCATCCTGGACAGTAATTTTTCATCTCGCAAAGCAGGAAAACCAGGTTGAAAAACACATGCAATTAAAATTATTGCATTTTAATTACATGAAAAATCCATGCAATTAAAATACAATAATACACTGGCTTCATATCCTCATTCGCTTCTGTAGTACTTCCAAACAACCATTCCGAGACCACACGCATTTTAAACAGATAAAATACATTAGTGGGATAGATTAAGGGTCTATAGAGTAAAGTGATGTTTAGTGACCTTCAGGGATGAAACTTGGGATTATATGAAAGTGTAGCTTAGTAGTAGCAGTAGCAGCAGTAGTAATATTAGTAATAAATTGTGTTGGTTTAGAATTTTATCTGTTTATTACGAACGCCGTATTTTTGGATGGATTCTATCTCCTTGCATTTATTCGAAAACTCCGAGCAAGACTATTGTGATTTGAAGTACTAAATGTTATGTTACTTTATGATAAGCTATCTAGATACAGCTTATATAAATATAAAAAATAATATAAATTGCTATGCTTTGTTGATTTTTAGCATAGTAACTTATATTATTAGTTATATAAATGCCATCTAGATATATCTAGATGACATTTATTTAAGCATACAGTACACTATTCGTCTGAGAAATCACTTTACATTAAATTTGCATTTTTTTTCTTTATCATTAATTACCTTTAACTCCTGCAGAACATATTTTACTTGACTTACCTTTGATTACTCCATCTTTAGGATATAGGAAAAAATAGCCTAATTTATTAATGACTCCTTCCTCGATGACCATCACAGCCAGACTCGGGAATATTCCTGGAACGATCTAGGATTCCAAAGAATATCTACAAAGCTTCGAAATATCATGTTACTAGGCATGGAGGTGTACACTGCTTGAAAAGAAGTCAACACCCCCATGGGTAAGACGTATCATGCCATGTAACGAGTGACGTATTTGTAGCCGGTATAAATTGGAAGAATGCAATGCTCCCGAGTCAGTGCAACTTCATTGCACTGACTTGTCTGCGAGAAGGGAACTGACCAGTGGTGGCTCGTGGCTTGAAATCGTGGGGGTGCTGCAACTTTCGAAATATACATACACACTGTAAGTACAGTGTATACGTCTTTGGACAAAATATCAAAATTATGATAAAAATTTTAAAAAAAATTAAACATGAAAAAATATTGTTTATTATCGATAAAGTTATATAGTTTGGTATAATTCAAAAGTGCTTAGAAATAAAATCCATTCTTGTAATTGTAATTAAAGGAACGGATTTACAATTTTTGGACATTACAATTAAATCATTTAATTGTAATGTCCAAATATTTGAAGAGACGGAGTAAACACGATAAGCACTACGAACACTCTACTATGAGCTCAAGCTGCATATAACAGTGGAACTGTGTGACGGAGAATGTCGCATTACGCTAATAGCTCGTATCTCACTATGACGTGCATGTTCTTGCACGCTAGGGTCCTTCGCCCTCCTAAGTGCTACAAGATGGATTTTTATTATTTTTTATACAAAATAAGAGAATCGTATAGGATTGCTGATGATAAAATTAAATATTACAAGCAAATATAAATAAATTAATAAATATATTTATATATCGAGAAAAATTGGGGGTACTGCAGTTCCCTAGTGCCTATGCATGAGCCGCCCCTGTAACTGATGGAGTTAGAAAGAAGTGTTTCGATAGGCAAACTGTTGACGTATTCGGCCATCCCAGTTCAACAATCGTTGATACCATACTGAGAGGGGGGAGCGCATGGAGTCAACTGCAAGTGCCACTTGCAGTGAACGACCTATCACACTCACCGAACTAGACCATAGGATGCTAAGGATAATAGGTAAAAACCGCCATTGGTTGGCCGATAGGTTGAATGCAGAATTCCGGGCATCAATTGGAACACTAGAGTGCTTAACCCAACTATGAAAATTCGGAGTTGGCGGTGTGATGGTAGGTCCTGTTTTTCCTGGTTTGGTCTCGGACCTCTCTTTGTGGTATCACAAACACTGAACTCCAAGATGTATCTGAACATATTAGACAATGCAATGCTTCCTACTTTGTATCATTTCTACGGAACTGACCATTGTCTCAGCAAGACAATGCACCGTGTCATAAGGCTGCTGCTGTAAATGCGTGGTTTGTGGACATGAACCTCACCACACTTGATTGGCCTTTCACAGAGCCCTGATCTCTACCCTAGTGAATAACTGTGGGATGATATGGAGCGTTGGGGAGGTCAAGAGATGTCCGCCCCATAACAGTCCAGGACCTCATTACATGCCTACAGGAAGAATAGCCCAAACTTCCTATTGATCGCTATCGTACGCTTCTGGAAAGTATGTCCCGTAGGATTGCTGCAGCCATCGCAGCGAAAGGTGGTCCTACATCTTATTAAGGTGGGCGCCATGGCTGTTTGTTCCTCACACTCTATTTTCCGTTGATTGACTTCTTTCCAAGCAGTGTATATTCAACGTACAAAACATCCATATTGGATTTTATTAATATTACTAGATTCAAATAATTTAAAAAAATATATGAAACATCCAAAGTTTGAATGCTATAGTTTTACTTTTATGTTGATCCAGTCTCTGTAAATTGGTCTTTAAAGGTTTAGTGATCCCTATTAATATATTTTTTCTTCAGAAATGTAAAAAAAAAAAATTAGTAAATGCTTGGCTTAAAAAGAAACGACAGTGCTGAAAGAAATAATCCGTAAAAGTTATGTGTACTTCAAATAGCAAGTGCAGTCTCGACTGATAGTGTTATTTTATCATAGAATTAATTACGACTGGCCATGTTGATTGATAGATAAGACTTATTGTTTTCTTTACTTTAGTCTTGTGCATTTTATATTCATAACTGACTCATTTAATAATAATATTCAGAGGATAACAGCTATCTTTACTCTCCCATCATTTTTCCCGTTTCTATTTTAAAGCGCTAAATAGAATTGGGTAGACTTCTTTCAACCTACGATAACTCCTTAAAAGACTTCAAGATCGGTTAGATAATAATCCTACTCCCCCCCACAGCCCGTGGTCTGGAATGCTGGCTATTTTGCTACTGCTGCTAATGGTGATGACAGCTGTTGTTTATTATGTAATAACACTTAACAGCGTACACTGATAATTTCTTTCTGAATGCTTGCACAAGTTTCTCAGTTCTAATCAGAAAGAGTAGTGATATTAATTCCACTAAAACTCAGACTTGTCTGTTTACTTTCACAGCCGAGAAAATTCATTTCACTCATTTGTCTCATCCATAATATAGATATAGTATATTTCAAAACAAGAGCAGATACTCTTGTGGAAGAATATTGAGCTGTATTGGCATTGCCTGGACTAAATGCATCGTGTATGTAACTTCTTTGGCATCTGTATAAATAAGTTGTTTCTCTTCTATACAGCTATTAACTACATGTACATGTATTTGAAATCGTCATGTCATAAAAATGCAATCTGCTTATTATATTAGATTCCCACAATGACTTAAAAGATCTTTCATTGAGTTCAGAGAGAATAGTTAGATTAATTAATGATCTCTCTCTCTCTCTCTCTCTCTCATCATAACAAATTTGCGTGAAATAACTTACCGCATTAGGTAAAATAATTTTAATTATCTTAAAATTAACTATTCTATGTTTCGAACTTCACATCACGATTACAGCAGTATAATTCAATAATTATGAACTTACAGTTGGAGATTGTTCTTGCCACAAGCGACCTGTAGTCCTGCAATTATAATTAGTAACTATCATGCAACAATTATATAAACGATCTAGAGACTGTTAGTTAGCAGAAACATTAACCATTATTTGAGCAATGAGGTACTTGGGATTTTCAGACCTTAAATTTATTACAAAGGAAAACTGAGTTGCCTAGAGTCATATTATTGTAAAACACCAACATGACTAAATATTGAAGGCCTACAGTTGGAACTATTTAAAATGAATTTGAGTCCTGTTATAGCTACTATTAACTGACATTGCCTACTTATCTAAGACTTATTATCATTACGAAAACACGTGGAATGCACAGTATGAGTGCCACAGTGAATTCTGCAAAAGGTTAATATCCTAACTTTTGTTATCGTCATTAAATGGTGAGCATAGATGCGAAACTAGTAGTTAAAAAATTCATTGAGTTCAGTTTTAGCTTTAAATAGCTCTCTCTCTCTCTCTCTCTCTCTCTCTCTTGTGATAAATTCACAGAACTTCTTGTTTTGCCGAAATTCGGTTTCCGCAGCGCCTGATACCTTGGTGACTCATTAGGTAAAAACGATAAATACCCCTTGGTCATAGAGGCTTCGGTTCGAACAACCCATGAAAGCCACGAGGCGTTTTCAGGGCTTTACACCGGATGCTTCTCACGACGATGGAAGAGTTTTTCCCATGAAACTTGAGAGAAAAAATACACAGGACGCTGACGTATACACACATTAAACAGAAACTTGAAAGAACTATCAGTAAATTAATTACTAAATGTCATTTAAAAAAAATAATAAAAAATAACAGTTTTCAGTGACTGAACACTTTTAATTGCTATTTTGTACATGAATCACATAACCAACGTTTTGAGAATGAAACTTCCCAAATCAACTAGCAATTTTCAGGAGGAACACAAACGCCATTTCTGTGTCTAAGAGTTCCATTTTTACAAAAACATCCACAGACACAATCGTTCGTACAGGCGAGGCCTTGCTGAAAAGTGCAAGTGAGAGGACAACGGCTACCGCATTTTCTGAATTCTTCTCCAATAGATGGATCGCAAACTGTAAAATAAATAAACGAATTGTAGCAAAATACCAAAATATAGCTGCCTAAGCATAAAACAATTTCTTGAATCAACTGAATTTCGACTATAATACTATGAGGTTGTTTGCTGGTACACGATTTCATGGGTTGATTATCTAATTGTGATTCTTACGATGTTTAAATAAACAGAAAATTTAATACTTTCTCAAAATGACAAAATAAACATATACTAGCACTTGGTAGGTTATATATCTCAGCATATCGTACTTTTTGTGATTTTAAACCAAACTAGTTCTTTTTGCTTTTCTTTCGTAAAACCATAGATACTCGTAGTTTTTTTTTTTTTTTTTTTTTTTTTTTGTAGAAGAGAATGGAACTTATTCCATTCTCTGGAATGGAACGAATTGAAAAGTACTTCAAGCGTAAAGTATTGCTTATAAGCATTTGCATATTCAATAAAATTAAAAATATTATATCATCTGTTTCGTAATAGTATGACATTAATTACAGAGCACCTATGAGAAACTGACTGGATGCTGTGAGTGAAAGAAGGATCACCAATTACTCGGGCCCTCTTCTGTATACAATCACGAATTCTTTTGAAAGTTTTGCCCAAAACTCTAAATATCAGAACAATATTTTAAATGAGGTGGGATTTGGAATTTCTAAGGGACGAATGGGTTGAAGAAGAAGTAGAAAAAAATGTTAGATGTTGAGCGATAGAGACGTGGTGTTTTTTTTTTGTTTTTTTTGGGGGGGGGAATGCTGAGTCTTTTGAAATCTGAGGACAAGGCTATGGATATGATATGTTTATGCCAAACTAAGATAAGCTGCATGTGAAGGTCAATTTAAAAAAAAAAAAGATAAAAACAGATAAGAACACTGATCTTGATTGGGAAACATTAGTAAAAGTAAGGAGGTGAAATTCACTAAATTATTTTCACCCAGATTAAAATAGTGAGATCAGTGCTTACAACACTTTTCGGAAGATCATGAAGCTTGAATCACTTGGGTGAAAAGTACTGCAATCAGCAAAACTGTTAATAGGATTTGAGGTGAGAGAGAGAGAGAGAGAAGGTCATTGTGTATAGGAGTAAGACTGTACGCGAGACCAGTACAGTAACGAGGGTATGAAGCGCCTGTGGCAAGTGTCTAACTTGCGTCCCCCAACCCAAAAATGACAAAAATTTAGAAAAATTTAAATGTAACAAGTTAAATTTTACTAAATGCAATATGTTAAATACCGCGTGATCCAAAAGTAATAGGAAAAGTGAAAATTCAATAATTCGAAAAGTATAGACAGTAGAACGATGCGGTTTTCACAGAAATGCACAGAAAGACATGAGATTTTTTAATAACAAAAATTTTATTACCAGAATAGTTACATTTGCCACCGATAGGTGGCGCTTCGGTTGTGTCAGTAGTTTGTGCAGTGGCGCAGCACAGTTCGCAACGCAGCTAGGATTACAAATGTTCAATGTGACAGCCGTCATTCATGGGAATGGACGTCAGATGTGGCACGACACCCTGCACAGCATCGAAGAGGGTTTCAGCTGTCATACCTGTCACAATATGGCAAATAGCTTCTTTCAACATGGCCAATGACGTCGGCCGACCTCTGTACACCTGTGACTTCAAGTATCCCCATAACCAAAAGTCACAAGGTGTAAGGTCTGGAGATTTTGGTGGCCATTCGTACGAGAAAGAGCAACTGAGGACATGGTCATCGCCAAATGTCGATCGCAGTAGGTGCTGGACAGGACCTGTGATGTGCGGAGGTGCTCCATCCTGCATGAATGTTACACTATGGAGCGCTTGCCTCTCTTGCAAGGAGGGAATGATGCTGTCTCTTAAAAGACTGCATAACACTCGCCTGTGACAGAAACAGTTCGAAATGTACCGCTGTGGACTTCCTCAAAGAAAAAGGTGCCTATAATTAATGATGCAGTGAACCCACACCATGCTGTCACCTTTGGCTGATGCAAAGGGGTTTCCACAATCGCGTGTGGGTTCTCTCTCTCGCCCAAATGCGGCAGTTGTGGGCATTTACACTTCCATTAAGCGAAACGTGCGTCTCATTAGTCCACAGGACATTTGACAGCCAGTCCGCATTGTTTTCCATCTGTTGAAAAGCTCAATTTGCAAATTTATGACGTCTCTCGAAATAGGTTGGTTTCGGTTCCTGTACGTGTTGGATTTTGTAAGGATACCTCTTGAGGATGATCCTGAGTGATCGCTACACAGTCCCGTACGAAATGCCAGTTCGTCTTGAAATTTCACACGCACTGCATTCCCCATGTGCGGAAGCTGCCGATTGTGTGTCGGTCTTGTGTTCGACCTCGTGCACAACTGCAATAGTTTTTTTGGGTCTCCCGCTTTTTGCACGTGCTTCCAAACTGCCAGTGTCCTCAAACCTTTTCATCATAGCTATCAGTGAAGAACAAGACATCGGTCACTTTCTATTTCTAATACCCCGCATCGAACGATAAGAGCGCAAAGCCACACTTTCACATTTGGAGTTCTGATAATACGGCTTAACTAAAAGTGCTTTATCTCGTAACGATAACACGCCTCACCTTGGCAGAAAGTTTAATTCAGTAATAAACGTTAAATGCTGAAAGTTTAACTTCAGTATTCATTACATCTGAAATTTACGTACCTCACGGTTTAAATAATGACAGGTAGCAGCTCCGGGACTGCTACAGCGCCACCTGTCGGTGACAAATGTAACAATCTGGCAATAAAATTTTTCGTTATTAAAAAAAAAACTCCAATGTCTTTCTGTGCATTTCTGTGAAAACTGCATCGTGCTACTGTCTATACTTTTCGAATTATTAAATTTTTACTTTTTCTGTGACTTTTGGATCACCCGGTACTTACTATTAATCTCATCAAAATGAGTTGCATTGCGTTGCAGAATTTGTGGGTCTAAAGCGGCGTATTGTCGAAATTTAAAAATACAATATAAAATAGCGGACTTTTATATCTATTTATTTATTTTTATTTTTTACATTTTTTACGTTTTGCGCCCCAAACCTACTTGCGCCCATGGCGGGCGCCTCTTTCGCCACGCCCTCGTTACGGCACGGCGCGAGACTGTAGGAAGTTGTGGTGCCCATCATTGTACTGGTGCTCCAAATAAATGGATGCGGAAGTGTTTTTATTATTATTATTATTGTTTGAAATTTGGATTTCATTATAGATTCATTATACGAAGTTCCATGTTTTGTTTCTAAAATATATTGATTCTCCATAACTCGGGTGTAACTAAAGGTCCTTTAGCTGAAAAGCCTTGGGAGAGAATCCCGTCTATAATGCAAAGAAGTCTACAAGGACTTTCGGAGTTATCCGGTGTCATTACGGATATTGCAAGATTTTTTCTTCTCGGAAACGTTTTTCATTCCGCATAACAGGAAACCTGTCAGAGAAGATGCGAAATTACCAGACAGAGCGTAACATAAATTGCATGTTTCTGAAACTAAATATTCTTCAGAAGAACCTCAGTACAATCAAAAATGTTAATCCAATGGTTTTCACTTAATCAACGTGATCTTTTTTCTCGTTATGTAAAGTAACTAACACTAAACTAGACAACTTATTTTCGCTTACTGAATGAATTTGCATATCACAAATTTAGTTTAGGTTACTATATTTATTGAAAGAAGTGACAGATGCAGTTGGTTGGATTGGAGGTAGTGCAATTAAGGTAAGTATTCGTACATAATTTTTCCATTACGAGTATTTTCCGTTGGTTGTCTACTTTGTATAAGAAAAAAGTTTTCAGCTGAAGAAAAACCTGCAGCTCCCAAATTATTAAAAGAAAAGAAAAGACTACGATTTATCAGAGTAACTGGGAATGATTATTCTATGGTATTTGAAAAGATTAAATAAAAATCTCATTCTCTGAGACTTGATCATAATGTTTTTTCACTTATTTTGGAAACGAAAATAAAGATAAGTTTTAAACAACCTTATCTTTATTTTCGTTTCCAAATGACGTCACAATGAAACAATTTCATAAAATAATTTTGAATTTTTAAGATTAAAAATCTTAACATATTTTAATCTTAATGCCTCATGGACTCACTTTAGTGAGTACGGGCACGGCAAACCCGAGGTACCTGATGCTGGACCATGACTTACTTCATGTAATATACAACTGTTATATTATCTGTAGGCTGGCCCCTCCTCTTCCTTCCTTGCTTCTTTCTTCCCTTCTTGCTCCCCCCCCCCCAGTGCTATTAGAGTATTCGAGGGGGTAGGTGAATCTTTCCATTCTTCTATGTCATTTCGCCTATTGCAGCCACCGAATGGGCAAACTAGCCCCAATAGGTGCCGGTCCCAAGCCCGGATAAATGGCGAGGGTTGACATCAGGAAGGGCATCCGGTCATAAAACTTCACTGCCAGCTCTAGATATGATTAAATGAGTCGAAAAGAAAGTGATACAAGGGCTAGGGCGTGCCCCTTACGCGACGCGCAGCCACATCGCCCTACAGCTGCGAGAAGTGGACGAGGGCTACCGCATCGAGGGCGGTTGCGGTTAAAGAAGCGAGCCCAGCAAGTGGAGAGAATGTTGCGAGTGGGAACGTTGAATGTTGGAAGCATGACTGGAAGGGAAAGAGAGGTGGCAGACATGATGAGGAAGAGGAAGTTGGACATTTTATGTGTGCAGCAGACAAGGTGGAAGGGGGGAAAGGCGAAGGAACTAGGAGATGGGTATAAATCGTTCTACTCTGGAGCGAATAAAGAGGGAAGAAATGTGTCGCAATTGTGGTGTGTGGCAGAATGAAGGTTGAAGTACTGGAAGTGGGTAGGAGAAACGACAGGATCATGCAAATGAAACTGGGTCTTGGAGAAGAGCAGCTGATCGTCTTATGTGCATACGCCCCAAAATTGGGCTGTACAGCAGAAGAGAAAGATGAATTCTGAAACGTTCTAGAGGAAGAAATGAAGGAACTGGAAGAAAACGAGATGGTGATTGTCGGAGGAGACTTGAACGGACACAGAGGAAGACATAATAGGGACTGTGAAAGGGTGCATGGTGGCCATGGAGTAGAAATGATGAACCAGGAAGGAGAGAGGATTTTGAACTTTGCAGTAGCGTTTGATCTAGCAATTATGAACTCCTTCTTCTGTAAGCGGGAAGAGCATTTGATAACATTTAAAAGTGGTTACAATAGTTCTCAGATTGACTATATTTTGATTAGAAGAAAACATCTTAAGGCAGTAACAAACTGTAAAGTAATCCCAACAGATCAAGTGGCGTAGCAACAGCGGCTTCGGTGTGCAGACTTTGAAATAAAGTCGAAGATAAGAACCTTTGGAAGCCATGGGAGGAAAAAAAGTAAGTGGTTTCGCTTAAAAGAAGAGAGTGTGAGGAACCGTTTTAGGGAGAAGGTGTTAGAGAAGATTTCGGAAGGACTGGAAAGTGTACAAGGCTGGTGGAGACATAATTCAAAAGTAATTCTAAGCTGTGCAATTGAGGTGCTTGGTGAAACATCCGAAAAGATTACAGAGCAGAAGAAAGAGGGTTGGTGGTGGAATAATGATGTACAAGAAGCAGTGACGGCTAAGAGGAAGGCAAAGCAGAAGTGGGACGAGTGAAGAGTGGAAGAGGACAGAGAGGAATACAGAGAGAAAAAGCGAGAAGCCAAGAGAGTTGTTGCACAGGCGAAGGCCATGGCATATCAAGACCTTTATGATCAATTGGAAACAAAGGAAGGACAGAAAAAGACTTATAGATTGGCAAAATGTAGAAATAAGGCTTCAAAGGACATTGCACATGTGAGGCAGATCAAAGACGCTGAAGGAAGAATATTATGGAGGGATGTGGACATAAGAAACAGATGACGAATATACTTTGAAGGACCTTTGAATGAGGAAAATGCGAGGACTCACAGAGAAGATGGGGATGGTGGTTCTGAGGGGATGGTGCAGAACATCAGTAGAGTGGAAGTGAAGGAGGCCATGAAGAGGATGAAGAATGGAAAATCGGTGGGCCCAGACAGAATTCCAGTGGAGGTGGAAGGCTTTGAGGGAAGAGGGAATTGACCTACTGTGGGACCTGTTCATGAAAGTTTGCCAACAGGAAAATGCACCCGAGGAATTGAGGAAAAGTACTCTTGTCCCCATCTACAAGGGTAAAGGGGATGCACAAGACTGTAAGAATTACAGAAGAATAAAGTTGATGTCCCACACAATGAAAATCCTAGAGAGGTTTCTTGATGGAAGACTGAGGAAGGAGGTGGAGATTGCAAAGGAGCAATTTGGCTTCATGCCTGGTAGATTAACAACAGATGTGATCAGTAGATTAACAACAGTAGTGGGGTTACGGCAGATGATGGAAAAGTTTCGAGAGAAACAACAGGAGCTACATTTGGTATTTATTGATCTGGAGAAAGCGTATGATAGAGTGCCGAGGCAAGAAATCTGGAGGTGTCTGAGGGAGAAGAAGGCACCGGAGAAATATGTCAGGTTGGTGCAGGAGATGTACAAAAATGTGAAGACATGTGTTCGAACCTGCCTGGGAGTGACAGAAAGTTTTCCATTGACAGTTGGCTTGCATCAATTTCTGCATTAAGTCCGTTCCTGTTTAATATTGTGATGGAGGTGGTGAAGGAGAAGGTGAGAAAAGATGCGCCTTGGACTATGTTGTATGCAGATGATATCGTGCTGTGTGCAGAATCAAGAGAAGAAGTGGCAACCAAAATGGAAATTTGGAGGAAAGTACTGGAAGAGAGAGGTATGAGACCAGAAGTAAGACCGAGTATATGTGTTGCAAAGTGGATGGCAGCCAGGAAACAGATCTAGAGCTGGAAGGAAATGTCATCAGAAAGGTCGGTGACTTTAGATACTTAGGTTTAACAATGAAAGAGGATGGTGAGGCTGAGAAGGAAGTGGGATGCAGGATACAAGCAGGATGGAGGAACTGAAGAGAGATGGCTGGAGTACTATGTGATAAGAGGGTGCCGATCAATCTAAAAGGCAAAATTTACAGGACAGTAGTGAGACCAACTATGACGCATGCTTTGGAAACTGTGAACCTGTGGGAAAATAACATCAGCAGGATGGAGGTAGCGGAGATGATAATGCTTAGGTGGATGTGCGGTGTGACCAGAAAGGATCATCTGAGAAATGACTATGTAAGGGAAACGGTGAAAATTACGAACTTAGGAGTACATACAGGAGACAAGGTTGATGGCTTGGTCATGTGATGAGGAGGGAGGAAGAGTATGTAGGAAGAAAGGTCATGCAGATGAATGTGCAGGAGAAGAGGAAGCGCGGACGTCCAAAGAAGAGATGGAGGGAGATGGTGGAGGAGGACTTGAGGATAATGAACTTTGATGTGGCTACAGCCCAAGACAGGAAGTTGTGGAGGAGACTCACCACAAACAGCGACCTACCTTAAGTGGGGAAAGCTGCAGAAGAAGAAGAAGATATTTTAATCTTAAAAAATTACAAATCATCATACTGATCAGTATAATCAGTATAATTTATCTTATTATATTGATTCATCTCATTACTTCAAAATAGGCGTAACTATAATTATATATAATTCTTTCAAGTACAAAAACAGAAGTTTATCCTTAAATTCTAATGGATTTTTTTATATTACAATTCACTTAGGATGTGTCGTGAAGAAAGGTGTGACCTGAAGCGTTGTTATTGGAATTACAGTCGAAGCAACTACGACTATGACTCCAGTCTGGTAAATGCATATTCTTTTCCAGCCCGGTTTTCCAGTTTTGTCAAAAACTTGAGTTCCCGGAAGGAAGCATTTCCACCTGCGTATGAAACACTGCTTGTTTAAATTACATTTTATTTCTTTTCGATAAAAGCACATAATTTCTTTTTCAAAAATAAAAGCAGATTCAACACTCTATTGACTGTTTGCAACTCAATAGAATATCAAAACAAGTTTATTGGATATACTTATTCAAAATCGTGGTTGACAAAGATACTCGGGACCAACGCTACGAGATTTTTGGAAACATTTCTCTGGTGTATCCATTCTCAAGTGAATATGTGAAATTATGCAGCTCTTTCTTTTTTTATCGTTTGAAAAAAAAACTGGATTCAAATTCCGTCTAGTAAGTGAAGAACCTTAAGGACTTTCCAAATAAAAGTAAGTTAGCCTTTCTCATATGCATGTAATGAAGTTTACTCTGGGAATCTTCTTGCAAACAAATATTTGGATATATATTTCTTTTAGAAGAAATATTTGATGTTTACAGGAGGTGGGGGAATGGGTTTCCTCCTGCAACTCCTGTGGAAGAAAATCGCTGGCTCGCTTCTCTGTTTTCTCGAGGAAACTAACAACAAGCCGTCCGGAGTTAACACATCCTGTTCACAAGCATAATATATGGACCTAATAGACTTAGCTTCTTCGGCCGGAATTCTTACCACCCAAACTCAACCTTCTATTTCCATCAGATTTACTAGGAGTAGGTCCCAGTCAAGAAACATTACGTCTTAATGTAGGGTCACTTGTTTCTATAGCAGGGACATTAGTTTTTATAACCATTTCTAGAATCAATGACATGTTGTCCGTGGCGTGTTATCATATTGGAAGCGTCCATCATGTGCAGAATAAATGGGCACCATGAATGGTTGTATTTGGTAAATCCTCAGACAGGGCATCATTCGGTTCTTACTTTACTGGGATCAAGGGTACAAGAGTGGTAGGTAAATGCACCAGGCGATCATCCCCCCATCATCTGACCTTACATTCTTATAATGAAGTATGTTGGTTCCATGACACCGTATTATTGTCACCACATCCTTCTTGTCCTTTCGCCTTCGCGAAATGAAATAACAAAACCAGAAATTCATCACTCTATGAGACTTTCCTGGAAGCAGTTTCCTGAGTAAAGTCGTAATTCTAATATTATCTTGCCCATTTTATTGCATTCCTTTGATGTATAGTACGCATTTTGTCTGAGTAACAAGTTATTAACAAGACTTCTTTAGATTCTTCTTTTGCTCTCTCTTCAATGAGCTGTCTACAGCTACATGCCATCTTGTTTTGGTGATTTTTTATTTCAAGGTATTCTTAGTACACCCAAGGTGTTATGGCACGTACCATTATAGTGGATCAATGGTTTCAAGGTATATTCATGCTTTCCCACCTATCAGCCACTATTCTCTTCCATTCACAGTTTTCCTGGTCACAAGTTTTCTCCCTTATTAGACATACTTGAATGTAGATACTGTCTTCTCTTGCCTGTTTATAGCCAGTGGCTCAAAATTGCTATTGATGATTAACATAGGGGATGTCTATAATGTTTTACTCAGTTAGAACTTTTAATATTTTACTCACCAAATACAATGCTGCCTATTAAACGAAAAATTCCTATATTTTTAAGTGCTATTAATTACTCATATAAATATGATTATTCTTAACTTTGTCATATTATTCGTAAATAATCGTAACTATTTAGTCATTTTATGGTATTAATGCATTAAATTTTGATAATTTTATGTGGTCTCACCCATAAATAGTTGTAAATTTAAACATATGACTTTTGATCTCCATTTGTATTAATTTTCGCCTTAAATCTCATAGAAACGTTCAGCATAAGCTTCAACTAAACGACGCAGGTATTATCAATGAAAAAGCCTTTCGTTATTTTCCCATTACCAAAGAATCTCAATTAAATTTTTTAAAAATAATAATAGAAGCAAAATTGAGTGGTGTAAATTAATAAATTGGTTACTAATTAGGAAAAAAAATTTTTTTTTAATTTTTATTTTGATAGACAGCACCCCCACTTAAAATTTCACCAGCCGCCACTGGTTGCGTTACTATCTCGAAAGGAGACTTTCTCAAATACAGCAATTTTATAACAGTTTGGTGCGTTTATTATTTTCCCCCAGCTTTCTTACTAATGATAGACAACGACAAATATATAAGAGAAGAATGGAAATTTGTGTCGCCATCTAGTGTACATAAATAGTACATGTTAATACGCACATGTATTGAAGTTGATAGAGTAACTCATAAATGAATAATGAACAAATAGGATTTTTTTTTAAGTATTTAATTTGCAGTTAATCTGAGTTTAGGCTGAAAGAAACGAATTTGAATAATTTTTGCCTGTGTTTGTAAAGGTGCTACGTCAGACCGAACAATAATTGTTAATGCAAGCAATTAACTTAATTAAAAAATAATTAAATTAAAATCGACATTTACGTGATGTCAGTATCCTATACAAAATTTATAACAGTAAACACAACAGTTTTTTTTTTTGTCCAAATCTTGATGGTCTCAGAGGAAAATATAATTTTGTATACTTACATGAAGGGCTGCACGAGGCTTCCTTTTCTTCATTTTCTATTTCATTTTCTTCCAGATCAGTATCTACACGAGTTTTTTGTAAATCCCGATCATAATCCGCAGCGCTGATTAGGAATATAAAGGCTACAGCGATGACTATTAGCCGCAACATTTAGCTACATGAATGAAGAACTTGATTAGAATCGAAGAAATAATTCAATGTATTCACGTGAGATTAACATGCCAAAACTGCAGCATAATCGGTATAGGAGCAAGACTTCTATAATGAGGGATGTGACTTAGGAAACGTTCTCTTTAACATGTTCTCTTTTAAAATAGAATAAAGTGAGTATGATTTTCATTATAGCCAATACATTCAATTTGCTTTCTTTGCTTTTGTGGAAGGGGGGGGGGGTTAAGAATATACAGTTCGCCCACCGATTAGAGATCCCTCGACACTTCTGCGCATGTCAGAAAAAGGAGATTCCATTCCGATAATAGGGTTATCAATCTGTCTTCTGGGATGAGTTTGTTTATTATTACAGGTTGGAAAATTTAGCTTTTCTTTTGTGAACATTGTAGTTTTTTTTAAAGTGTAACTATTTTGCTTGTGTAACAGTTGGAAAAATGTACGTCGAGTATTAACAAAATTAAAAAAGGTATAGCATAAAACAAAAACTTAACTAAAATAAGCCAAAAGGCTATT
The DNA here is from genome assembly GCF_054136105.1 of Typopeltis vanoorti. Lineage (NCBI taxonomy): Eukaryota > Metazoa > Arthropoda > Arachnida > Uropygi > Thelyphonidae > Typopeltis > Typopeltis vanoorti. The sequence goes on from NC_143558.1 coordinate 111,462,978, forward strand.
TTACCGGCGACATAAGTTAAGTTTAAAGGGAGATGGTAAATCCCGTTTTATTTTATAGCCGGGTACGAAACTAGGATCGAAATCCATCGAATCCATAGAGTTTCATGCCGAAAAAAACTATCGGCGAGCCCAAGTGTAAGTGATCACTTGGGTAGTACAACAGTACAATAGTGACGGAGATTGCTCCACCTTTGCTTGGAGTTGCCCTGGTGTTGTACTACCCAAGTGATCACTTACACTTGGGTTCGCCGATAGTTTTTTCGGCATGAAACTCTATGGATTCGATGAATTTTGGTCCTAGTTTCGTACCTGGCTAGAAAATAAAACGGGATTTACCATCTCCCTTTAAACTTAAAAATTTAACTAAGTTTATTTTTAAGAAAGTTTTCTATAAAATAAAAATAATTATACAGAAAAACAGAAATTTTTTCAAATGAACTTAGATATTCTAAACTTACAGTTGAGAGAACTGAGACACTTTAATGTCCTAAACCGATTAATTATTTATGACTTGTTGTGACTCTTTTAACAAACCCATGCAAAAAAAAAATGTTGGAAAAAATACCATTATCAAATCCTTTCAATCTTCAGAGTCATCTGAATCGGTGTCCGAATCGCCATCACTTTCACTTAATCTGATCACCAAAGGTTCGCATAATTCTTCGATAATTCCGTCTCTGTCCCAATACATATTTTCCAATGAGGTGACATGAGAGCAATATTTTCCCCGGTTTTGAACTGCAATACTTTCAATCGCCTGTTCTGAAAGCTTAAAAAGTTTCGACATGTCAATATCCCCAGTTAAGTTGCGATGGAGAATGAAACTTTTCACTTCGGCCCAAACATATTCAATAGCATTAATATCGCAATGATATGGTGGTAGCCTCAAAGCTAGAAATCCATGCTTTCTGAGCATCGTGTCGAATTTAAATAGTTTAGTTGTGGGCGAGTTTCTTTGGACCAAATTAAGCAATTCAATTTTTCGCATATCTGGGGAATGAGAAATGTTATTTGCAGACGGCCAATCCATAAGAACTTGCTTCTTATTAGACCAATTTGGAACTTTGTTTAATCGAATAGAGTCATATGAAGCGTTATCAATTATAACAACGGCATTTTTAGGAAGGTTTGGAATCAGTTTTTCTTCTGCCCACTTTTCGAAAATCTTAGAATTCATTTGCCCATGGATAATCTCCAGTAGGTGAATTGACTTCGTATAGTAAGTTTGAATTCGGTAAAAAACCCATTTCTCCACCCGCACACAAAATTATTATGCGCCGAGAGGCATTTCCGGTTTGTAGTACTCCACATTCTTCTTTAGACTGTCAACATTTTCCATAAGTTAAATTACTATCAAACTAAGTTTCATCTAGATACACGATCGGTTTTTTCTCCTCCTGAAACGTCTTATTGCTCTCAAATACTGCGTTCTAAATAAAACAATGTCACTTCGCTCCATGATAAGTTTCCTTTTATTCTAGGACTTTTTAAAACAAAATCCGATTTCATGAAGTATTTTCCTTAAAGTTTCTCTTTTCCAAGGAAAATTAATTTTTTCTTTAAGCACAGGAATCCATTTCGGAACAGTTGGCACTCTTTTCTCGACCACGTAAAATTCGTGAATAGTTCTTCTTATAACGTCTACATCAAAATCATTCAAAGCTACGGTTTCGATGGTTTTCTTTACTCTGGCGCTTTTTTTTTTAGGAGATTTAAATTATGGCTTACCTTCGCCTTTTGATTCCCTACAAATTCTTTTAACAGTCGACCCCGATACGCCCGCAATTGCACTTGCACGTTTTATGACTTGAGAAAGGGGAACAAGGAGACGATTCTTTTTCGCAGAATGTCAGCACATTATTCAATATTCTTTTGCAAGAGCTACTGAAACGTTAAACAACAGAACTTGTTGATACTGGATCCATCATACAAATTAATAATAAAAAAATAATGCAAAAAAGCGACAACAAAAATCAAGCTACTACTAGTACAGCGACAGACAAGAAAGCACGTGATTTTACATGTTGGCGACCAATTCGTACATCCTTCATTTCTTTCTCCCCTTCAGCATGAATCGACTATTCTTGGCAAATTGTCAAGGAGAGATCTACAAACGGTGGGCGAACTATGTCGCGAATTCAAAGAAGCCACAGTGGTTCTCCGTTCTGAAAGCAGCCTAAACAGAAATCAAGGACTGATCCTGCCTGACATATGACAGTAACTCTTGTCGTAGAGTTTCCTGAATTTTTTTTTTTTTTTTTTTTTTTTGTAACAACCGTCCATAAAAGATTGTAAACCTATGGTATGTGTGGGGGATGGGCTAAGAGTCTTTATTTTTATTTTTTTTATTGCTTTTATATTTTTTAACATAAATCATCTCCCACCTAAAGACAGTTACAAACGTCCATGCCCACTGCGGGATTCTTACCTGCAGCCTGTTGTTGTTTGGATAACCGAATGCCACCCACTCGATCAGTCAGGCAGGGAAACATCAGATATAGGTTAACATTCAATATCTTTCACATTTTGAAAACAAAACAAAAAGAAGCAAGTGCTGGTCTCCACAAACCAAAGATAGTCAAATTGATCAGAAAATTAATGGCGGGAAAAAAAATTAGTCTCATAAACCATGATCCGAGAGAGGTTTGGCCTGGAGGAGGAGAAGAATTGACTCCATTAAAATCAAAATGTTAAATCCGTAACTTTTTGGGGGGAGGAAAATGTTATTTTTTCACTGTGCCACAGAGATATTACCATGGAAATCAAAAGTTTACTATTACAAGAAAGTGTTCAAAGCAATTTAAATGAAACGTAAGCATTGAATAAGATATTTTAAATTTCGTATTCGTTTTTTTTTTTTTTTTAAGTCATGGTTGTTAATGAGATTCAAGTGTACAAACTTCAAGAAACTGAAAATAACGTTTACTATTTAAATAGTAGTTTCATTAAAAATATACCCGTGAGTTATAATGATCATCTTTATAAGAAGATTCTTATATACTGCTCATTATAATTAATTTTCATGTAATAATGATATTCTGGTATTAATAAGGCTTTGGAATAAAATGTGTCACTTTGAGTACAAAATAGCAACGCATATTCTTGCTCTCAACATTGAAATAGCCGTTTCGACATTTGACTGTTTCAAACATACTATTTCATTAGGCATCATAAAAGCGAATGTCCCGTTTAACATTCACTATAATATATACTGTTTTATTTTAAGCATTTAAAACATCTCATGCTAAAAAAATGTTCAGATTAGAAAGGAATTTGACATTATCTCATCTGTACAATCAAGTGTAAGAAAAATATGTACGCTATCGCCACTGCTAAGAGGCTTCCTGATGCGATCCATTCGTGTAAATGGATCACATGATGTTCAAAAATGGCATTAAACCTGATATCATAATCGGAAGCTCATTATTTATTGCCGATGATGTTGTCCTTCTAAATTATATGGCGTTGGTAGTACTTTTGTGTAGTAGGAGAGACCGTTACTTCAGAACTCCTAAACTAGATTGATGCAATAAAAAGACGAAAAATATAAAAAATACGAAGGAACACGGAAAATATCTGTACTGCATTCTCAGTAGAGACATGTGGAAAAATTATTATTTCAGCAGTTTAAGCAGTGGAGTAGCTGGGGGGAGGGGGGACGGTCCCCCCCGCGGGCGGCACTTTGAACCTTTTTGAACATTTGCAGTTAATTCTAAAATACAGTCTCGAGAATTCAGTTACAAATATTGTAATACTACTGCAAATTTTCCTCACAATTGCTGTAAGTGTTGCTAGTTGTGAGAGGAGTTTTTCTAAATAAAACTGATTAAGAATTACCTACATTATTATGAAATAGACTTCGCCAATGTCATCGACGATTTTGCTAATAGAAAAACAAGAAAAATAACATTGTTTATATAATATAATATAATATAATATAATATAATAATTTACAAAACAACGACTGTTAATAGCATTTTAAACAGAACATACCTTCTTTTATATAAGCGATAACTAATTATCCTCTGATTGGTCTTTAGTCTTATCAGCTGTGCTTTGTACACAGTACACAGCAATTGTTACAGTAATTTTTAATACAACAATACCTTATCCTCTCGACCTTTTAATCGAAAAAAAGCAAACAATGAAATAAATATCTTGTGGGTCCCATAACAATGGCCTCATTGCAGACCAATGTGATCGCATTCCATTCCGAAACAGATTGATAAATTTAAATGAGCTCGCAGGTTATGCATTGGACTGCTTTGAATAACGAATGATGCAACTAAAGCTATTAGCGCAGTCTATTAGTTCTGTAAATTAAGTGTATTATTTTAGCTGGTGTCCCTGCTTCTAAAGATGAAAAGATCGAGTTTCCAGAGGGGGGGGGGGATCCTGCTGCTTCTCCGTGGCGTGATTAGAAACCAGATCTTTCCAACCAAAGGGCATTGTCGTTACCAACTGAGACACCTGCAAGTTATGCAGTTGGTTGGTTACAACAAAACTAACTCCTAACTTATGATCTCTTTTTATCTGATTATCTGTAAATCTGATATAACAAATTCGTCAACATCCACTCCTATGTCCTATGCGTTTAAATAAATAAATCAGGAAGAAATATTAGTAAACGGAACAGTTCAAATATTAAGACTACACGGGAAAAAAAATGCAAGTAAATATAGTAGAATAAAATTAGCCAAATAAGTAAGAAATCTGTCACCAAAATCTCATAATGTGAGGAAGGTACCCCACCAATTCACACTAACTTCTCATCTGATGGTAAGTTAGCCGATATCACATGGAAGGGGGATAAGAATATCCTCCTGGAAACTTGGTTTTTTCATACTGCAAAACAAGTCAAACCGGCCAGAAGAACAAACACAGTTAACAGTCATGATGCATTCACTGTCCTCGCTGATTTACTTGCTTCTCTCGTAATTCAACAACAACGCATTTCACATAAGTCTAGAGATGATCGCAACTTATACTTGCGATCTTCCTTAACAATATGCACGGATAATCGACAGCTGTGATTTATTAAGAAAGAAAATTTCAGTCAAACAAATATATGTATACCAGAACTTTTTTCACTGCACTTCCAAAAATCCGTTCCTTAATAAGCCACCCAAAACTTTGTCATCATCATCATCTTAAATATCCTGGCGTGTACAAAATATGGTGTGATTGTGATATTCCTTATTTGACCAGACGGACAAATCTATTGAATTATGTATGGAGGAACACATGAGGGATATTGCTTACGAGAGACAGCGAGCCAGTGCCTTATCAAGCCATATCATATCCTTTTCTCGGCTGATCCTAATGATGAAAACCCAAGTCACACAGTCCGCCGGGACAGATCTACTAACATCTTTCGTTGCCATGATGAATTGGAGAGAAAAATCGTAGAATCTAGGGAAATCATCTTCAATCCTGTTCATTTAAATAATAACTTGAGCTACAACCTCCCAGATAGTCATTCAGCTGTAATCATGTACTGGCGTTCACGAGATGCTACTAGCACGCACTCTCCCAACAATGCAACAAACGAAAGAACAGCTTTAAATACAACCACAACGTTTTCATGCTAATTATTTATAGAGACTCTCTATGTTGTTCATAGTTTTTTAACCTTCAGTGTTTAGTGTTTTTTTCTTTTCTTTTATAATGTCACCTGATGAAGACTGTTATAAGCCGAAACTAGTCGTGTTTTACTATTAACACCCCCTTATTTTTTTTTTACCTAACTCTCGGTTTAAGTCATTCAACGCTATTTTACAGTGTATTTCAACCGAGTCAATGAATCGTCATACATATATATATATATATATTTTTTTTTTTTTCCTCCGGATTTTTCTCCCTGAAACTCGGATTTTCATCCCATACAATAAAGAAAACGATGGTAGAACCCATACTATTTCAGACAATAAAAATGTGTAGGTTTAGGGACCACGAGCTGGTGTCACGTGTCAGCCGTAATCTTTACTTGATGCCGTTTATAATTAGCAATAGTCTTGGGGCCAGCTATCTCTAATTAACTACCGGTGGAGATTGAAGTTTGGGGGATTCAATAGGGCTGAAACACCTCGCCTATCCCTATAAAGAAATAAAAGTCATTTACAGATTTTTTTTTTAATTATGTATTGTTCTTTACGCTTTCTGAGTATGTCTCTGGATATGTTATATACGTTTTTTTTTTTTTTTTGTCGATACTAAAGGGATCCTTTTTGTATGCAGTTTCCGAGTTATTCGATATTGGGAACAAGTGATTAATTAGGATTTTATCGTACCGCAAATTCAGGTTTTTAACCCATTTTTGAAAAGAAACATAAGATTATGAAAGGATTAGTGTGAATTTCTTCTAATGAATGATAATCGCAGCAGAAAAACAGCTACTTAACCTAATCGTTTTGATTTTCTCTAAGAATACCTATACGCATTTTCTAAGCCAGTGTTTCTCAAACTTTTCCTACGATTGAACACTTCACAAATCCTGAAATTTTAACGGAACACCTTGGTTAGAGTCGAGTATCATCGGTCTTGTATTTAATATAAAGCAAAGCGCACACTATCGCCGAAGCAGGCTGTATCGCATCGCAAAAATGCGACAGCGCACACTACAGGCGTGCCGGGCCGCATCGCATCGCATTGATCTTGCTTGTGACCTTTCCTAGAATAAATACCTCCGTACTTCACTCGCGCTCGGAGGTGTCGACAGCCGCGGGAGGCTGAATCAAGATCAGCGCGCTGGCCTTAATAGTCCAATCCACACACACACAAAGTGAGGAGCGCTGAGTTTCAAACATGTGTGAACTTGTCGCAGCATTTAAAACCATTCCAGGCTCATATCAATTTTGATAATTTTTCACAGAACACTTATTCACTTTCCATAGAACACCAGTGTTCTGCAGAACATAGTTTGGGAAACCCTGTTCTAAGCCATGGTGTATTCAGAAGCCACAGGCTGATATAAGTGTTGCGGTTTAGGGTCACTAGATGGTGGTAACTATTTACTGAGATAGTGGCAGATGATTTCCAACTCAAGTGCCTTGAAAATCATCAAATGGCCTTATTTCCCATAATCTAAGTGCTCTACTCTATACATTATAACCAAAATGATGAATTCTTTACACAGTAATTTCAGCATCTACAGTCATTTAGTGTGAGAAAGACAGGGTGGTTTTTCTGATCACCAAGATGTGAATAGATTTTGCTGTGTGTGTGCGTGTGCGTGTGCGTGCGTGCGTGCGTGTCAGGGGCGAATATTCAGGATGTGCTAGGTGTGCGGTGTGCACATCCACGGAATAGCAATATCACCGATATTATATTTTTGCATTTATTCCCGTTAAAAACAGCCCTAATTGATTCCTGAAAGTAAATATTGGGTTGTTGCAAATGAAATGGCCTATTTTAAGGACGATTGAAAAAGAAGAGAATAAAAAGAAGAAGAATACCTGTGTTGCCAACATGTGGCAAGGTCATTTATACCACATCTGTAAAAATCAGTGTCTATGGAAGTAATGAAATCCTCAACTGCTCGATAAATTGATGCGTCGTTGGCAAAGCATTTTTTGGACAAAAAATGGCATAAATACCGGGGAAAAATGGTAATCTGTTGGGGAAATGTCAGGAGAGTATGGAGGATGAGGCACAATTTCGTATCCCAAATGGTTGATTTGCTGTATGGTTGACACTGCCGTATGTGGTCGGCCGTTATCCAGAAGCAATAGGACTCCATATCTATTCACAAGTGCTGGTTGCTTAAGGCACAATTTGTCATGCATTTGCCGTACATCTGTACTATATCGAGCTGAATTTATCGTTTTACCTCGTGGAAGGAAGGAGTAGTGAATAACACCACCAGCAGAAGACCACCATACAGTAAACATCTTGATTGGATTCAGAGTTGACTTTGGAGTCCTTCCTGGAGCGTCTTTCACTCTCAACTACTGCGACGAACGTGTACGATTGTCGTAGAATATCCACAATCACAATTCGTAGCAGGAACCTTTCTTCTTTACTTCTTAAGAGAGAGAAGAGCACACTTCCAAACGCCGTGCTTTGTTTCCATCAGTGAGTTCGTGAGGCACCCACTTGTCGAGCTTCCTTACTTTTCCTATTATTGCCAAGTGCTGTGAAACAGTTGAGAAGTGTACATTTAGTATCTGGACGATCTCTCGTACAGTTTGTCGTGGATCTGATTCGATTAAATCCTTTAATTCATTCGAATCAATGGAGGAAGGACGATGACCACGGGGTTCGTTTTGTAGCCTCAAATCTCCTGAGCGAAATTTTGCAAACCAACGAGAGTGGATCGCTCATTACTTGTTCCTCAGCCGAATGCTTTATTGATATTTTTACTGCAGCCGTTGCAGTTCCCAATTTGAACACGTAAAGGTATAGCAACCTTAATTGACTGGGTTCCATGATTGACTTGATGTAGACAGTATTCAATGTTTAATGCTCGTTGAACGAAACAAATACTACAATTGCATCACCCACGTGTGATGCTGTCACATGACATAAAAACTTTGCATATACTTCAGCGCTTGCTTTCTTCAGCAACCAGTAGAAACCTGACAGTCATTAAACGGCCATTTCATTTGCAACAACCCAATATAATTACAATATAATATAAGTAAAAAACCCAATATAAGTACAATATATACTAATGTGCCATGAAGAGGACACATTTTGATAAGTAAACATTGCATCACATTCGCTTAAAGCCCGTGTATGCATTCAAAATACATCCACCTTTGAGCCCTTTGAAAAGATGTACAGAGAGGCTGTGATTGGTTATTGTGTCAACCAGTTCAATTGAACGTTGTGTTATTTGTCACAATTTGTCAGTGTGAACTGACGTGCTAAGCAAGTTTTTATATATAATATACAATTTTCGATAAATTTATAATTTTTTGCCCATATTTACAATAGCCTCGTCCTCCTCTTCCAAATTTTACACCTTTGAGTAATTCAAATATACCAACCAAATATAGCATTCACCTTCATTATTGTTTTTTAATATACAGTGTCTTAAAACAAACACATTGTTCCCCAATCTGCGCAGATCTGGTTACAATTAATTGATAAAGTATTCAAATTTATCCTACAATTAATTGCATTAGACAATTAAGATGAGCACTGATGTGCTATACACTCATGAAACTTAACTGGTTGCTTAAGACACGACAGCATAATCCGAAATGGGTACACGACGCAACCGATATTTATATATTGTATTTGTATATTCATGTTCTCGAGTCTTTGGCTCTAGTAGGATGTTCCCAGTCGAAAACTTCGGTTTTAATTCACATCTAAAAAAAAAAAAAAAACATCGATATCGCACAAAACTATGTTTTCGATATTTTTTTATTTAATTGAAAATTCCTATTTTATATCCTGTGCTTTCTTTGGCGGTGTACGTCGTGGGTGGGGGAGGATTTACAGATAGTTAACATCATTTCTAAAGATCATGTGGGATATCAGGCAGAGATGCTTTTACCGCCAGACTTCAAGATTTTGAAAAAGACGTGATGAAAGTTATGTCAGTATAGATAATTTTATCGATTATCAATATCGTTAATATCGATAAACTTTGCGGATAGTACGCAATCATGATAGTCTAACACAATAGAAAAAAATGTGGAATGATAACAAATTCCACCAAGACAAATGTGTGGCAATGATTGAAATGCCACAGAGCTTAGAGTACCTCAGGAGTGGTCATTAGTTGGAGAGACTGATTAGGATCCACACCCAGAGATGAATAGACTATGTATAGAGGCTAGCGCTGTACGGTTAAAGATGGGTCTTGCTTTAGCAATCTGCTCACGTTTCATAATAGAGTGACCGCAGAGTAGAATAAGGGAAATGAACCTCCCACAATACTTTTGGATTTTTTTTTTCAAGGCATTTCACAGAATTTCACATGAGAAATTATACAAACTCAAAGAAAGGAAGTTATGCAAAACAAGCTCGTAAAATACATTGAAAAGTGAATGACGGACAGGTATCAGAGAGCAATAATGTGATCATGCTTGGAGAAGGAGAGTGACCACTGGTGTACTGCAGAGGTTTTTAAATGATTCGTTGTTTAACTTGCATGTTAATGACATTACGGGTCGTCTGGATAACAATATGCAATTATTTGCTAGTGATGATGATGATGTAAAGAATTGATGATGAAAAGAAATTATGAAAGAGCAATTGCGATGCTAAATCTTTGAACATTCTTCTGAACGAATTTGTTCTATGGACAAATGCTATAGAACAAATGAATATTAATTCAATGTTGCTGCAAAGGTATGCTTTGATTGAGATCTTTTGCAGATAGAGTATTATTCCGCTCCCGTATGGTCTGTCACGGATAAGTAATTCGGGTTCTTTAAAACCTAATTATTGCTCTGTTATATGGTGCTTAATCATATCTGCACAGTCTCATATAGCTGCTTGTGTTCGTCTGGCCTGTTTGCCTATTTTACAGGAAGAAGAAGAAGAAGAAAAAGGGAAAAAAAAAACGAGTTTCTAAGAGGAAACCTTCCAATCCTATGAAAAGCCTTGTAAAAGGTTCTTGGCGTTCTAGACGTGATTCAAACACAAATCTCTTTTTTAGGGCATCGAACCCAAATGAACTATGGAGACTCGCAGACTACTATTCTTCCTCTTCTTTGAGCGCCGTCTCCTATCGGAGGTTGGCGACCACCTTAGGAAATTTTGAGCGATTCTCAGCCACTCTGAGCAGTCTCTCAGAGTTCATGACAGTCCATTGTCTGATGTCTGCCAGACAAGATTTTCTTTGGCTTCCTTGTCCTCTTCTTCTGTTTATCTTCTCTTTTATAAACAATTGAAGTATCTTATATTTTTCATTACGAAGTAGGTGACCAAGATATGTAGTTTTCCTTCTTTTTACGGTATCTAAAAGTTCACGTGATTTCCCCATTTGTTCCAGTACTTCCTGAATGGACGTTTTTGCTGTCCATGAGATTTTTAACATTCGTCTGTATAACCACATCTCAAAGGCTTCAAATTTCTGCACCGTACAGCAGTACAGATCATACATAGCATTTAACTATGCGTACTCTAAGCTCTAAATTTAAACAGCGGTTACACAATGTTGATTTCATCAAGAGAAAACTTTTATTTCCATTTCTGGATTGCAATCTTCATTTAACCAACATCCGAGATATTTAAACTTTGCTGCTCTTTCTATTTGTTTTCCATTTAAAGAAAGTGCTGAATTAAGAATTGGTTTCTTGCTTATGACCATGAATTTAGTTTTGGTGATATTTATTTTTAATCCCATTTTTTCACTCTCTTCATTCACCAGTTCCAGAAGATTTTGAAGATCCTGAATGTTGTCAGACAGGACAGCTGTGTCATCTGCATATCGGGTTATTGATGATTTCAACATTTACATTAATTCCTTCCTTTCTTCCTTTCAAGACTTTTTGAAATATGACTTCTGAGTATGTGTTAAAAAGAAGAGATGATGGCACACATCCTTACCTTACTCCTCGTTTGATGTACTATATTGAAGGCAATTTTCGACAAGTAGGTAATGACACCGGAGACCCTGAGTTGATGTCGTATAGTATTAAAGTTTATGGGCCACTCTAAGATTAGCTCATAACATCAGATCATTGCGTTGCTGAGGAAGACATATTGTAGTAATAAAGATGTTATTTTTCCTCTATGTAAGCTTTTAATAAGATGACATCTTGGATATTATTCTCAGATATGGTCACCTGAGCTCATATGAAATTAGTACACAATTGAAAAGATGTTGAGGTGTGGTTATCCAAGATAATATCAGGCATGTGGAACTGTGCATACGAAAAATGACTGAGGAAGTGTGGTTTAAAGTTAGTGGTAATAGATGGAAGAGAAAAATCATGTAAGTGAGTAAGAGTATCTTACGGTATACTCACAAGTGAGAGTTGACAGCTCATGGCAAGTGGAGAGAGAACTCAGAATCAATCACTGTACACTGAAAAGGGGTATGGTTAGAAAGTATTTCAGATCCAAATTCTTCACATGTGATGAATGTGTAGGGTGGACAACCAGTGGAGGTTGTAAGGATGGATATGATATGTATTTAAGCAGAGAGTGATTCGGAGAGGTCTGGTCTCGATCGGTCCTCGACTCTCATGATGAGTTTGTATAAAAAGTATAATTATAATAAGCTCTTGGAAATGAAGATTGCATCTATATGTAGTTGTAGGCCGCCTGATAAAAAAAAAGATTTAATTCCAATTTGAATCGCCGACTATAGGAACTTTTTTTAAAACCTTTCTTCGACCAGTTCCCAACTTAGTCGATCTCAGGCTTTAAGGCTTTTTTTTTGTTTTTTTCTGCACACAGGTTTTTAATTCTGTAACCAAAGAAAATCGATCATAGAATTCACACAAAGTTAGACAACAACACATACTGATAAAATTAAATAAATTGAAAAACCACATACATACCACAATAACGGTTATTGCGGTTGCGGTATGTAATGCATGTGAGTGTTTGGCCACTCATAATGACTTTTCGGACTCCGAGGCTTGGAAATAATACAAATACAATAAATGTTCTTCTTCTTCTTAGATGTCATAGTGGCCAAACACTCGCATATCTTAAATACATACCACACTCACCATCTTCTCTAGCAAATAATTACCCTCATTATACATCGACCAGGAAAAAAATCTTTTTCACTTCCTTTTTAGCACGACCTTTGTAAAATTTCCAGAGCGTACCACTTGCTATTGCATCACCCAATTATAATATGCAACAATTTCCCTGTATCTATTAGATAGGCTCCTTAACTTATGCATCTTAAAAACATCGCCCTTCCTCCTCATCTCCCAAACTCCGAAGACCACATTCTCTGAATTTGTCCTCATACTCAATATCCCAGTCTTGAACTATTCTTAGTTATTTCCTGTGCAAACTCTCCAATGATTTCTTATCACCAATATAGTCAGCTGACCTGATCTGTGCACAGAAATCCAAACGAATCCTAATTATTGCTGTATGGAACTATTCCCTCTTTATCCTTACATGTCAGCGTTCTTCGCATTATAGTAACTATTACAAACTTCGCGATATCCAGTGAACTTCACTTTCCTATCCACCGAGATCCCAAGATTCGTTGCTTCCTCCACCTCCCAAATTAAAGTTCACTAATATGGTAAACTTGATTTTCATCTTCTCTGCCTAAACGCATAACTTTACCCTCAGAAATATTAAAATGATATCAACCATATGTCAGCCAAAATACAAACCTGTTCAAATACTTTTGTAACAACAACACATCAGAACTTCTTGACATTGCACTTCCTAATTTATCATCAGAAAAACTGCATATGTCCTTTTGGTGAACTGCTATCATTGATATATAAGTTAGCAGAAATTTTCGGCACCCTGTTCATCACCCACCTTTGGGGGGGGGAGAAGAGACTGCACCTCCATACGCAACTCGCTGGCTCCTATTAGACAACCATTACTGTAACCAAGCTACCATATTACTATCCATCCAGCTCAATTTCAACAGTAGTTGATCATATGGGATTTTAACAAATGCTTTAGCAAAATCCAAATAAATCACTATATATGCAGCTTCCCCATCCAATGCACAAGTCACCCTATTATAAAATTTAATCAAATTACTAAAGTGTGATCTCACCTTAACACACCCATGTTGCTCCCTCGAAATATTGCCATTCTCCTCAATGCAGGTTTGTATTCTTTCTCTACCCAGGCTCTCTAACAACTTAACCTGATTTACATACTGGCCTATAGTTTGACAATACTGACTCAATTTTCCCTTATGCAGTAGCACTATTTGTACTTCTTTCAGCTTTTTCTGTTCAGCTAGATCTTGACATCCAAGTCAAGATCATTGCCAGTTCTTTTGCATATTCCCATAATATACGTAGTTATATGCTGTCCAGTTCAGCAGCCTTATTAACATTATTTAAAATTCTTAACACTTCCAATTCTTGAACTGTCAGTCTTCTGGGCTATTTCTATTGCTTCCCGACGCTATTTTTCTTAATCCGCCTAAATGAAATACACTAAATAAAAATACTCGTTGAACATTTCTACTGTATCCTCAACAAATGTGCAACTCTTGTTCTATCGACAGCACTAAAGTAGGCCTTCCGTATTCATCCTTTATTCCACTAGCACCATAGTAGAATTCTGTAGAGTTCTGTGTACTGCTTCAGCCAATCTCTTTTCATATGCCTATTTATTTTTCCTTCATACACTGATCAACTGCCCAGCCTGCACCTTATACTCCTCATGCTGCTGAGGGGTGCCCTGTTCTTTGTATCTTCTCCATAACATTCTCTTCCTCAGAAGCTCTGGCATAACTGTAATTAATCCATTTTACTCCTACTTGTTATTCTCTGAACCTTATCAATACAATTTGACAGTACCATATATGTAAATTGGTCCGGATCAGGTTCCAGGTTTATTGATTTCTCTCTCCTTCAAACTGATTAACTCACAGCACATCACTAATTTGTTTTCTTAACTTATCATAGCCTCCTGCTCTGTAATTCAATGCACCTCATTTTTTCCCTATGAATGTACCTGCTTAGCCACTTCTCACATTACAACCACATGAGAAAACTCCTCAGTCGGTTAAACGTCTATTATCACCACTCTATAAGACAATATAATTAAATCTAACAGTCGAGTCTTACGTGCTGCTTCAGTTATATGCTGCATCATAATTTTCCTTACGTAGCTCTAGGAATTTGATCTCTTTACTCAGATATGATATTTCCTGTTTCCAGTCAATGCTTCCATAGTTAAAATCATCCGTTATTATCCCCCTTTTGTTGCTGACCAGTCTCATCTACCTGATCATTTCAGAATCATCTCCCTCTGCATTTCATGGCCTGTAGCAACATGCCACTAAATATCTAAACTAAATATCTAAACTAAAAGACAGAAAAGAGGAGTCAGGGTATTACTGATGATTTCAGAATAGATGTGTCCTATCAATGTGGAATTTGAAGAAAGCACTAATGATAATGGTTTTGAATCAGTTTGGTGTGACAACTAAATATCTAAACTGTGTGCTAACTGAAGTTAGCACACAGTTTAGATATTTAGTTCTCACACCAAACTGATTCAAAACCATTATCATTAGTGCTTTCTTCAAATTCCACATTGATAGGACACATCTATTCTGAAATCATCAGTAATACCCTGACTCCTCTTTTCTGTCTTTTCAAAAATGATATAACCATCACATTCTACTCTGGAGAATTCATCATCCTTCATTAACTCTCTCATTGACACCAATAATCTGCAGAATGACTACTTGCATTGAAACTACAAACTCCACCAAATTCCTAATATTCTTTGCATTGGTGTATAAGCATAGTAGCCATTCCGTGGTTTCACTTTCCTTCCCACAATTCCTTATCACTGTCTCTGTTGTTCCCATTGCCATCATCACTGTATCCCTATTTTATCTTCCTTTCTCCATTATCTAACAGTAATTTTGGTATCCTAAACTCACAAATCTAAAGTCTAGTTTTCATGTCCATAACTAGCTGCAAAGGCGAATGAAGCAGGTGTTGGACCTGGCGGACGCCAGGGTTCCCAAGTTATGTGAAAAAATTAAAAGAGATCTATAACAACGATATAGATATTACACATTTTGATGAATTGAACATTTGTTCTATTTTAAAAGAAGATAAAGACAAATTCAATGCCGTCAGACAAGTATACTAGGCGCAAGAGAAATGTCAAATCCAAATGTCGAAAAAATTTTTGATGACGTAAATTTTACCGCCAGGGGTCCCCAGCTTGCTCTAAGCAATCTATCCAGCTTCACAGTACCACTCTCACTCCGAAGCAAACCATCTGCAGCAAACAGCTGCATATATCCACAACCTCAAGTCATCCCATCCTGGATATTCTAGCTATCAAACCATTTGTGATCAATACTTTTCTATTCAGCTCTTCATATCAATGCTCTTCGCCTCTCAACCATGATATTTTGGCAACATACTCACAATTCACTGTCTCACATCCTTCCGCTTCACATCCTTCCTGCCTCTATCAACACTCGAAAATCACATACTGGCTCATTCATAGTTACTTGCAAATCATTTGGTCTAACCAGCAAAGTCAACTCATCCCCATTTCCTCTCCTCTCCACAGCCTCAGTCATTCTTTCTATTGCTGCTCCTCTCAGATATACTTTTGACAGCTTGCTCCATTTTCACATCTTGAACCACGAAGTCCCCATAGAGCACTACACTACATTCCACCATTCAGTGGAATGGTGGAATGATTCATTTTGATTCATTTGCCACTGCACCTTCCTTCTTATATCTGCAAATATTTATCTAAATATGCTATCCCACGCCACATGTATTTCAATTCATTCATAAATTTTACCTATTATTTAAATTTAGGGGATATTAGATCCCACATTGTTTTAAAACCGAATAAGAAACTCAAGGACTAGAATCAGAGAGTTTCATGCCGAATATAGTATAAAAAACTATTAAAAGTATCGGCGAATACTAGTGTGAGCTAATGCAAGTAGTCCTAGAACGTAGTACAAACACGGGCAACTCATTGCAAAGGTGGGTAAAGTGCTGATCGCTATTCTTGGTATTTTCCATAATGTAAAAACACATTTCCTAGGAAATGTATGCTGTTATTACATTATGGTGGGAGGTCACTACCCAGACCGGTTTCAGCCTTTTTTGAGGCTTCATCAGTGAGTAGCTAGACCAAATTAATACCAAAGTGTATAGCGAAAAGAACTTATATAACCCTACGTTCTAGGACTACTTGCATTAGCTCACGCTAGTATTCGCCGATACTTTTATAGTTTTTTATACTATATTCGGCATGAAACTCTGATTCCAATCCTTGAGTTTCTTATTCGGTTTTGAAACAATGTGGGTTCTAATATCCCCTTAATTTAAATAATGTTTATATCACCGAAATGAAGCCTGTTGGCTCTTTATCTTTATATATTTAAGTAACTTAATGGGTTCACCTTTGACCGCGCGGTTAGCCTAGTGGCTTTGCGCTTCGCAACTATATGCCTGGGGAAGGAGTGTCCCAGGATCGATTCCCGTTGTAGTCGTGAGGAATTTGAGGATCTTCCTCAGGCATAGCAAAGTTAGCCGGTCTTGGACGCGGTCAGTAGGGCTTTTTCCACCAGTTTATCTGTCGTTTTTCATCCCGCAAACAGGCAAACCGGCCCCGTGAACATACACCTCTACAGTCAAATATATATACCCCCCCCCCAGCGGCAGACCAGGCGACGGGTCGGTTGGGAGTAGTACTAGCAAGAAGTCGCATCTAAGTAACACGCGGACGCTGCATGGGAAGCGGGAATAACGCGTAGAAGAATGGGTGCACCTTTTGGACAACTCGTATAGCAGAGTATATAAGTTCTTTTCGCTATACCCTTTGGTATTACTCACTACAGATCGACGCTTGGAACGCCAATGGCCTAAAAAACAAGACACTGGAGCTTCAAGAATTCCCTCACAGATACAACCCTGACATCATCCTAATTAATGAAACTCATCTAAGACCTGCAGACAATCCAAAACTGAGAGGCTACACTCTATATAGAAATGACCGACTGGACTACAGAGGTAGTGGTACAGCCATATTTATCAGGAACTGCATCAGACACAATGGAATACTCACCCCCCCCAACCTCCAACCTAGAACTCACCGGCGTCGAAGTCCACACAAACTCAACTGGGAGACTTAAAATCTACGCCGCCTTCAACTCCCCCGCTAAGACCCTGCTATTTTCTGACTTGGATGCTGTACTAGGCACAAATGAATCCATCATCGTCGCTGAGGACATAAACTCCAAACATCCCTCCTGGAACAGCAGAACCGCAAATAAAAATGGCCGCATCCTCTTCAGCTACACAGGATTAAACAACGCTGTCGTAACAGGACCCACTGAACCAACCCACCACAGCCCAACTGGCACAGCCGACATCCTAGACATCGCCATCCTACACAACATCAAATACCAGCACAGCATTCAAGCACTGAACGAATTATCATCAGACCACAACCCAATCCTACTTCATTTAGGGAACAAAGACCAGTCACCCCCCCCCCCTAAACCTCCATTGTCTGGGAGAAACTTAGGAAAGTGTTACCAGAACACATTGGTCCAGGTACTACCACGCAAAGCCATAGCACATCTGGCAAACATCATAAACTCCATCCTCAAATGGCAGCACTTCCCCCAGTCGTGGAAAATAGTGACATCATCCCAATTCACAAACTACGCAAAGACCCACGCCTACCTGAAAATTACCGTCCCATCAGCCTGCTGTCCAATTTAGGGAAAATAGCTGAGAAACTCATCCTCATCAGACTCCAAGATCATGTCAACCAACTAAATATCATTCCACAAGAACAATTTGGCTTCTGTTAAAATCACAGCACCACCCAACAGATCCATAGACTGGTAGAATACATCACCACAGGATTTAATTGGAATCAACACACTGGAGCCGTATTCCTAGACATCTCAAAGGCCTTCGATAGCACCAAGGCCTCCTCTACAAACTTATCATCGCTAACCTTTCACTAAATATGATACACCTGATCAAATCATACCTCTCCAACAGGAGGATGCAAGTCAAAATCAATGAAGCGGTCTCAACCCAACGGAAAATCCTCGCTGGAGTTCCTCAAGGATCACTGCTATCCCCGATCCTGTTCAACATCTATATGGCAGAGATCCCTCAAAATCCTCTCACATCCACCCTTTATGCAGATGGCTATTCTAGCCAGATTCTGCATAAAGGGTGATGGTGCTATTCTAGCCAGATCTCGCCAACACATCTCGTACCAAAAAACTACAAGACACCTGAATCTAGAAAAATGGTTTAAAGACTGGCAACTACAATTAAACCCCCAGAAAAGCATAACGATACTCTCCATACCTCCAAGACAAACATCTTCAAGCTACAAAGACTACAGAACAAGTGCCTGCGAATGATATCAGACACCCCGTGGTTCATGAGGAACGCCCAGATCCACCGGAACATAAATATCCCCTACATCTCTCCACTACTACGCTCCCTAGCAGAAAAATTCTTTACGAAGACATCTACGCATCCAAACTAACTAATACAGCAAGCCGGAAATTATGACAGTAATGACCACTGGAACCATAAAAGACCGAAAGCCATCCTAACACTCAACGACGAATAACCACTTCTGTCCACTCAGAGCGAGCTAAAATAGCTCACAAATCTCTCCCATCACTGCTCCCGAAACAGACAAGGGAATATGAAAAGCGTCAAGCTTCACCCTCTGCGCCATATATGTCCTGCGTCCTGCGTCCTTTGGTATTAATTTGGTCTAGCTACTCACTGATGAAGCCTCAAAAGAGGCTGAAACCAGTCTGGGTAGTGACCTTCCAACATAATGTAATAAGAGCATATATTTCCTAGGAAATGTATTTTTACATTATGGAAAATACCAAGAATAGCGATCAGAACTTTACCCATCTTTGCAACAAGTTGCCCATGTTTGTACTACGTTCTAGGACTACTTGCATTAGCTCACGCTAGTATTCGCCGATACTTTTATAGTTTTTTATACTATATTCGGCACGAAACTCTCTGATTCCAATCCTTGAGTTTCTTATTCGGTTTTAAAGCAATGTGGGATCTAATATCCCCTTAATTTAAATAATGTTTATATATCGCTGAAATGAAGCTTGTTGGCTCTTTATCTTTATATATTTAAATAAACTTTACCTTTTCTTTTCTAATATGTTCAATGTGTTCATATTCTTCGTGCTAACTTCTTTACCATCCTTTATCAGTTCTTCTTTCACAAAGAAGACCTGATTTCTACCACAGATCACTGTCTTTCTCATCTTATCCCCAACTTAAAGAGAAGATACAAGAACAACAACCCACTTAGAGATCAAACTCCTGGCCAATGAAAGAGCAATTTTGAGGGAGATTGTGAAAGATTATGCCAACTATCTCACGGAATTGTGGGACTCAGAGTAGCATGTTGAGTACCACTTATAAATCTGTTTTTAGCTCTGTGGAATTAAGTTTAGCAGCCACCCAAAGAAAGTCTTTCTCAATTCGAATCTACTCGTTGACTAGAAGAATGTTCGCTAACCCGTTCTCTAAAGGTGATAAAGGCAAAAGAAATAATCGAGTTGAATTTGTGAGTGATCATTATGCAAAAGTATGTCATCCAGGTAGAAATTTTGCAGTTGCTGATGTGACAGAGACATATCAAAATTGAGGTAAATGAAGAAGATGTGTTCAGCATATTGAATGTGAACACAGCAGTGACTGTGAGGCATGTCAGCACGTATACTGCATGAATGCGCAATTGGAATTGCCTCTGATGATGTTGTTTAATCTAAATCTCAGCTCTGGCAAGGTTCCAGAGGAGTGGAACGGGTAAGATAGTTTTATTGCATAAAGGTGGCAAACTACAGACCAATTATTATATCAGGAGTGGTTGATAAAGTATTAGAAACGTTGGTTAAAGATTAAATCCAACATTGGATGGAATAGGGATGCGATATTCTAAAGTGGGCAGCACTGCTTTGTAAAGGGCAAGTCCTGTCTTAGTAATTTATTCACATTTTATAATAAAGTGACAGAAGAACTGGAAAGGAAATGGCTACACCATTATATTGCTGAACTTTGCAACGACGTTTGACAGAATACCACATCGAAAACTATTACAAAAGTTGGAGCAAATGGGAATGGATATGAAGCTAGTGGCATGGATAAAGGGATGGCTGACAGACAGACAGATACCAGAGTATATGGTGGGGCGGAATGTAGAAGAATTATTATTATTATTATTACTACGGGCTACTCCAGGAGTCCTTAGACTCATCGAGGGAGGCCCTAAACATCATGTTCACACAGCTGTTCAACATTCTCACAGTATCTATCATACCTTGCCTTGAACTCGCTCACTGTCATAGCACCCACAACAGATTCTGGCAGCTTATTCCACTCATTTACCACTCTAAAAGTAAAGAACCCAGCTCTAACACCCCTGCTAACCACACTCTTTCCCAGCTTCCATGGGTGTCCCCTAGTTCTCCCACCACCAGTCCTGATCTCAAAAATATCATCTGAATTAATCCTATAGAATCCTTTTAGCAATTTGAATGTCTCAATCATATCTCCCCTTTGCCGCCTATCAACTAGTTTCTGCAACCCACAAATCTTCAACCTGTTCTCATATGGTTCATTCCATAGACCTGCTATCATCTTAGTCACTCGCCTCTGGATCCTCTCAACCTCCTCCCCATCAAGAAGGAACCGAGGTGACCAAATCTGGGCACAGTAGTCGAGATGAGGTCTTATCAGGGCTCGGTACAGAGGTACAATAACTTGTTTTTCTCTGCTCGTCAAGGTATTTTTCAACAACCAAGTGAGTTGATGAGCTGATTTAGCTACTTTCGCAATGTTCCCCCTAAACTTCATCTCCCTATCCACCAACACTCCCAAGTCCCTGGCCTCATCAATCTCTTGGAGTACAGTTCCACCAATGTGGTATACTGCTGCTAATCTTTTCACTCCGAAATGCATAACCTTACATTTTGTCACATTAAATTGACATCCATTCTCCTTAGTCCAGAACTCCAATCTATCTAAGTCATCTTGCAAGACTTTGACATCTTCTGCATTCCTTATCGCCCTACCCAACTTTGCATCATCAGCGAACAAATGAACTGTCCCACTTAGACCCTTCCCTATATCGTTAATGAACAGATTAAACAGCAGTGGTCCAAGAACAGAACCCTGTGGCACACCACTAGTCACAGGCCGTTTTTTGGACTCTACTCCTGAATAAACTACTCTTTGATATCTCTCCATCAACCACCCAGCTATCCATCTCACCAACTCTATATCCATTCCCATATGTTGTAGTTTACGGATTAGAATTCCATGTGGTATCCTGTCAAACGCCTTTGCCAGGTCCAGCAGTATCACTGTGAACCCATTTCCCTTATCCAGTTCAGCCGTCACCTTGTTATAAAACTTGAGCAAGTTACTGAGGCATGATCTACCCTTCACAAAGCCATGCTATCCTCTGTACAGTATCTCATTTTCATCAATCCATTCCTGTATTTTTCCCTTGACTACTTTCTCCAAGACCTTGACAACGACTCCTGATATGCTGATCGGTCGGTAATTTGCAACCATAGTCTTGGATCCTCCTTTATGCAGTGAAACTATTTTCCCCTCTTTCCACGCCTTCGGGACTAAGCCAGACCTGAGACTCAGATTAAACAACATGGTCAAGGGCACTGATAATTCATTAGCCGCTTCATGCAAGACCCGTGCCGGTATACCATCCAATCCCACAGATGTATTCACATTAAGGGTCTGTAATAGACTATTCACCTCCACTTCATTCATCACAATTCCCATATAAACTAATGGTTCCTTCATTTTTTCAACGTCACCGCCTGGATGATATACTTTTACAAAGTGCCCGCTCAGTAACTCCACTATATCGACTGGTTCAGTGAACTCTTTACCATCGTCATTCCTTAAAATCATTTTGCCATGTACAGTTTTTTTCTTGCTTGCAGCATATTGAAAGAACTGTTTGGGATTCTCTTTTGCTTTGCCTGAATGAGGAATGAGAGTGCCTAGTGGAATACCTCAAGGTTCTGGACTAGGGCCGCTGCTCTTTAATTTGCATATCAGTGATATATGGAAAGATTTAAAAGGGAATATTCAGTTATTTGCTGATGATGCAAAACTAGGGAGAGCAATAGTTGATAAAGGTGATGTAGATATTTTGCAAAATGGTTCAAATAAATTGTCAATGTTGCCAATTTAATGTTGTAAAATGGAAGAAGAAGCGTCGTAGTTCTAGTTGCTGACTACGGGAACTTTTACTAAGCCTTTTTTGGACCGGTTCTCGAGTTCGTCAATCTCTGGCATGGACAAGCGGGTTTTTTCCTCCCGAAACCTCTGGACTTCTGGAATTTTTTTAGAATTAGGAACCACGAGATGGCGGCACTTGTCAGACACCCCTCTTCTCCAGATGCCATGCGTAATCAGTGATAGCCTTGAGCCAGCTGCTCTGATTGGCTAACGGTGGAGAATGAACTTCGCCTTGTCTCCAAAAGTTAGACAGGACTAAAGCGGTCTCGTCTACTCCTGTATGGGAATAAAATGCATTAGCTTTTCTTTCTTTCTTTTTTTTTTTTTTGAAATATAAGGTTATGGCTTTGGGTTGGAATGGTTGCATGTTGTGTATCACATTCATGATACTGGATTGCACGAAACTGACGAGGCTAGAGACTTGGGGATAATGGTCGACAGAAATTGAAGTTCCAAGGGCATATTGCAAAAGTTGGTAAAATGTCTCAAAGGATTACTTGGATGTTGAAAAACACACACAAGTAAAGATATGGAAGTTTTTATTCCTCTTTATAAGAGGTATAAAAAGTTCCTATGATTCACCCATGATTCACCACTCTATGATTCATCACAGATTTGGTCACTTGGGTTTCTTGGGCACCTGGAGGTAGTAGAAAAGATTCAGAGGCGACGACTAAGCTGGTGACGGGTGGAATGCTCCCCATGAGGATGGGTTGAGCATTTATGGATTACAAAGTTTAATTGATAGCAGAAAAGAGGGGATATCATAGAAACTTTAAAGATATTAAAGGGGATTTAAAAAATGGATTCAAAGGAAAATTTTCAATATATGACAACTAGGCAGAGAAATATGCCCATCCGTGTGTGAAAGTTGTGTAAGAGTGTGGTTAGTTGGGTGTGCATACCACATGTTTAACATGGAGAGTGGTGAATGAGTGGAAGGGGTTTCCAGAATTAGCTGTGAGTTCACAGAGAGTGAATGAGTTTAAGGAGATGTATGACAGCTTTTGTGTATATAACAGTTAATTAGTTTGGGTCCCCCACGATGAGTCTCCAAACTCCATGGAGATACCGTATAATAATAATAATAATAATAATAATAATAATAATAATAATAATAATTATTATTATTATTATTATTATTATTATTATTATTATTATTATTATTATTATTATTATTATTATGCCTCACCTACTCCCCGTATACGGGAATAAAAAGGCGTTAGCTGATTTTTTTTGTTAATTATTATTATTATTATTATTATTATTATTATTATTATAACTAACATATTATTTTGAGGTAGCAAAAGAGAAGAGTGAGAGAATTAGGATGGTGAGTCTGTTTCTGCGGTATGACAGTAAAAAGAATAGGAGGGCCAAAATTGCTGATGACTTTATGCACGGATTATGCAGGAGGAGTGGTGTGGAATTTGTTGATGTGTGGAGTGAGTTTGATGGGTGAAAGGATTTATATAAGATGGATGGTTTACATTTGAATGGATTTGGTGTATGGAGACTTGAAAAGGTGTTGTTGAATGAAGTGGAAGTGGATATGCAGAATCAGGGAAACTAGCGTTATTAAGGGGGGGGACGAGGTAGATATGCAGACTTTAGGGAGGCAGTTGAGTGTATGAATCTGTGTAATATGCCCAAGCGAGTACGAAGGACAACAAATCAGAATGGGACAGTTAGTATAAGGCATCAAAATAGGATTGGGACGAATGGGCTTCTGAAATTCATGTATACTAATGCCAGAAGTATTAGGAACAAGAAGGAAGAATTTTTGGCCTTGGTTGGCACTTCCAGGCCACAGGTTATTGGCATTAGTGAAACATGGCTGACAGATTATGATATAGCTAGTGGGATAGAATGTGAGGGGTGTGGTGTGTGGAGGAGTGACAGGGAGAATAAAATGGGGGAGGAGTGTTATTGATGATAGCTGATGAGCTAAGCGAAGGAGAATATAGAAGTGGAACTGCAGGATAGAGAAAAGAGCACATTTGAGACTATTTGGTGTGAGATTCATAGTAGCAAAACAAAATATACAGTTGGGTGCTGCTATAGACCAGGTTATGGAATAGATGGTGGAGATAGTATGCATAAGCAAATAGAAGAAATGAGTGGAAGGAGGGCAATTATTATGGGAGATTTCAACTATGATAACATTGATTGGAAGAAGGAGAGAACACATGGGAGGAAGGAATTGGATTTTATGCGGTTATTAAAGGATAACTATCTGCGACAGCATGTAATGGAAAATACTAGGGGTCAGAGAGTGCTTGACCTAGTAATTGCATCTGAGAATTTGTCTCTAACGAATATGACCACGTTGCCACCAATTGGTGAGAGTGATCATAGGGTTTTGACTTGGGAGGTGACTAAATGTGTGGAATTTACAATTAAGACGGGGTACATGTGGTATTATCGGGTTGGTAAGTATGACAAGCTTAGGAGTTTGATTGGTTCAGTGCCATGGCATGTAAAACTGCAAGGGCTGGATCTTGGTAGTGCATGGGAGGCGGTTAAGAAGTGTTTGCAGAGGCAATAGCTGACTATATACCTAGAGTCCGAATAATAAATCAAGTAGGGGTTAAATGGATGAAGAACACCATTAAGCTTGAACTGCAAAAAAAGAAACAACTATGGAGGGAATTTAAGGAGAAAGGTGACCGACATGCACATGAACGGTATAAAGCACAGGCCAGATGGGTAATGAATGTAGTAAGAAAAGGAAAAGCAGATTATGAAAGAACATTAGCCATGCAGGCTAAAGAGAATCCCAAACAGTTTTTTCGATATGTGGCAAGTAAAAGAAAAAACGTATGTGGCAGAAGGATTTTAAAGAATGCCGATGGCAAGGAGGTAACCTAATCTGTTGATATAGTTGAATTACTGAGCGAGCACTTTGCAAGAGTATATCATCTAGGTGGTGACATTGCAGATATGAATGAACCAATAGCTTATATGAGAATTGTGCGGAATGAACTGGAAGTGTATAGCCTATTACAAAACCTCAATGTCAATACATTTGTGGTAATGGATGGTATACCAGCTCGTGTCGTACGTGAAGCGGCTAAAGAATTGTCAGTGACCTTGACCATTTTGTTTAATTTGAGTCTCGGATCTGGGTTAGTCTCGAGGGGGTGGAAAGAGGGGAAAATAGTTCCACTGCATAAAAGAGGTTCCAAGACTGCTGTTCTAAATTACCGACCGATCAGCATATCAGGAATCGTTGTCAAGGTCTTAGAGAAATTAGTCTAGAAAAAAATACAGGATTGGATAGATGAAAATGGGATACTGTATGGGGGGACAACATGGTATCGTGAAGGGTAGATCATGCCTCAGTAACTTGCTCACGTTTTATAACACAGTGATTGCTGAACCGGATAAGGGTAATGGGTTTGCAGTGATTCTAATGGACCTTGCTAAGGCCTTTGACAGGATACCACATGGAATTGTAATCAGTAAACAGCAGCATACGGGGATGGATATAGGGTTGGTGAGATAGATAGGAGGGTGGTTGATGGAGAGATATCAGAGAGTGGTTTATTCCGGAGTAGAGGCTAAAAGACGGCCTGTGACTAGTGGTGTGCTGCAGGGTTCTGTTCTTGGACCACTACTTTTCAATTTGTTCATTAATGATATAGGAAAGGATCTGAGAGAAAGTGTTCATTTGTTTGCTGATGATGCAAAGTTGGGTAGAGCAATTTGTGAGTGCACAAGGATGTCAAAATTTTGTAAGATGATTTGGATAATTTGGAGGACTGGGCTAAGGAGAATGGATGTCAATTTAATGTGGCAAAGTGTAAGGTTATGCATTTTGGGGTGAAAAGATTGATGGAACCATACTCCAGGAGATTGACGAGGCCAGGGATTTGGGAGTTGGTGGATAGGGAGTTGAAGTTTAGTGGGGGAACATCGCAAAATTGGCTAAATCAGCTCATCAAATCGTTTGGTTACTGAAAAATACTTTAACAAGCAGAGACAAACAGGTTATTGTTTCTCTGTATCGAGCCTTGATAAGACCCCATCTAGACTGCTGTGCCCAGATATGGGCGCCAAGTTTTCTTCTCGATGGGGAGGAGGTGGAGAGGATCCAGAGACGAGTGACCAAGATAATAGCAGGACTATGGAATGAACCTTATGAGAACAGGTTGAAGATTTGTGGGCTGCAGAAATTAGTTAATAGGCGGACAAGGGGTGACATGATTGAGACATTCAAACTACTGAAGAGTTTCTATAAGATTAATTCAGAAGATATTTTAGAGAATAGAACTGGTGGTGGTGGGAGGACTAGGGCCATACATGGAATCTGGGCAAGAGTGTGGTTAGCAAGGGTGTTAAAGCTAGGTTTTTTACTTGTTGAGTGGTGAATGAATGGAATAAGCTTGCAGAGTCTGTTGTGTGTGTGCCATGACTCTGAATGAGTTCAGCTAACGCCTTTTTATTCCCGTATACGGGAAGTAGGCGAGGCCATTTAGCCCTATCTAACTTTTGGAAACTGAGTGGGCAGTTCAATCTCCACTGGTACCAATCAGAGATAGATGGCCCAAGGCTATCACTAATTAAGCGATACACAGTGAAGAGAGACGGCTCAAATGTGCCGCCATCTATTGGTCCCTAACCCTAACACAATATATTTAATGTCTGAAAATAATGTGGGTTCTACGGTCGATTTTCTTGAGTTTACGGGACGAAAAACCCGAGTTTCCGGGAGGAAAAACCCGCTCGCCTGTGCCAGAGATCGACTAACTCTGGAACCGGTCGAAAAAAGGCTTAGAAAAATTTCCTCTAGTCGTCGACTAGACTCGAAACGAAGTCTTCCTTTGTGCGGCCAAGCGCCGTGGTATGCAAACGCCACATCCACTGAGCTACACAGGCAAGGCGAGGTATGACAGATACTGTGTGAATGTCGAATAGTTGTTCTTGACATGATGTTAGGGCCTCCCTCGATAAGTCTGTCGACTCCTTAGAGTTGCCCGTAATAATAATAATAATAATATCGAAATTAGTTTGGACGGATTTTTTTTTATTGCATTGTGGCGCTGGCGAATGTGTGTGTGTTCGTTTCAAGAGGAAAATAGGTTGAATTTGACATTTCGATCTTGATTGGATATTGTGCCGGATTTGTATTGTTATTTATTTATGTTTGAAATAGCTGCATAGAGTATTTTTAGCGATGGAGTATAGGCGATAATGAGAATTTGAAACCTGTGTAGAACAATATACTAGTGAAGATGTATTTAAGTAATAATGATCACTCGGTCTGCCTTCACAAGGAAACGGATCTTCCGCATTATGTCAAACAAGTATGTATTATTAGTTTAAAGGAGTTCCTCTTAGTTATTATTTTTTAAATTGGTTGCACTATGAGCATGCATAATCACATATGCAGGGCCGCCGTAATCCACCATTGCTAGGAACAGGAAGTTTGTAGGGCGACAGAAACTAGCAAAATTGTATATCAACTACAAAAACAGCGCTTTTTTTTTATTTAAAAAAAATTTTTTTTTTTTCTTGAATTTAGTGGTGGCAAAATAGTGCTTGCTTAGGAGTGGCATGTACCTTAACAACGATCCTGTACAAATGTCATCCCTACGTCAGGATATCCTGAACTACCATACCCATAAGGAATGATGAAGCACTCCCTCAAAGTAGCAACTAAACAGTAATCAGTTTAGATTATAATGATTTCTCGTACGCTGAGATTAGAAACTTTTGAATTCTGTGTTAAAAGTAAATTTATGTATTATTGTACCGAGAAATTCTCAATCATAATAAACACTTCCCACTTACTCATTCTCTTCCTTTCCTAAAAGTGGAGTTGTATTGGCATAAAGTAAGAAATTTGACTTGTCACAAAAAAAAAAAAAAGAATAAATAAATAAAATTACACAAATCTTCAGCTGTGACAAACCATATTAGGGAACCAGAAACTAGTACTTTAGGTTCTGGTTTATTTTATGTATACATTCTGCTTTTTTCCCTCTCTAAAAGACTCCTGATTATATTCTCTAAAACAAAAGAGAAATATTTCTAAGAGTAGAGTTTGAGGCATTCATTACAAATTAACTTTAATTGTTAATGCGGCATCTTGTCAGTTTAGCTCAAGAGTCAGGCCATTGTGTGTGTTTGTGGAGGGGGGGGGGTCTTAAAATCTTACACCTGTATTGGTGTGACTATTTTTGTTCTCATTTCCTATACCTTAGAACCATCCTAGCTTTTATGAAGTATGTAATGCAATATATTTAATTATACGAATGAATGTATACAAAATGAATGAATAGGATTAGAAGTATTTTGAGAAAAAAGTGAATCCAGTTGGATGATCTTTCTGTTCTATCCAAAGAATAGGTTTTGGGTTTCCCACTGCAGGCAGGGATGTGTGTGAATGTCTTTAGGTGGTATATTAATTTCATTGCTTATTGTGAGACTGCCACTACCATGCTTAAAAATAGTTCCATATTTATTCTAGAGCAGTATTTCTGGATTGATTAACCTCTCGCACCTAATTACAGAACTGATGTATGATAGGTCTTGCAAATTTTCATGTGTGGGACTCGCATAATCTTTGAGGAGGCTTCCACATAGCCTGTGAGAAATGCAGATAACTGACCATGTCTTCTGACCATTTCCAAGTTCTCATCTTCTCATGAGGTTATTAGTTATCTACTTATCTCCTCTCCTCAATTATTAGTTATTTATGAAGAATGAGAGTGAGCTAGATATTTGGAGTATCTAAAAAATCAATTGTTATTATATGGAGACTCACACTAACCATTATTCACACAATACTTATCATACTTTTCCTTAAACTTATTTATTATCGAGGCACTCACAACTACCTCTATCAATCAACTCATTCACCACTCTCCAAGCAAAAAATTTTCTGGGATGACCCCTTGTTCTCTCCCTGCTTGTCATATATTGAAAATTTTATTCTGTTTTAATTTTATTGGTTTCCTGTAGTAACTTTCTAGTTTCTATCATGCCCCCTCTCCTCTGCTTGTCAAATAAACTCTGCAATCTACACACTTTTCACCCATGCTCATAGGGATCAATCCATAGGCCTGTCACCAGTTTGGTCACTCATCTCTGGATCCTCTCTACCACCTCTTGATCCCAAGAAACTTGGTTGACAAATCTGTGCACAGTAGTCAAGATTAGGGTTCCCATTTGTCCCGTTTTTTTTTTAAATGTCCCGAGTTAATTCCAGAAGTCCCGCTTTTTTAAGTATCCTGGAAAAAATGGATAAACGGATTTTATCTCGTTTTTAGTACCAATTTCTATTACAATGTTGTTAATAATAAATTTTATTTATTTATTATTTATAATAATAATCATTAGTATTATAAATAATATAACTAACTAATAGTAACTAATGCCAATGTTCTTTTTTTTCCATGCTTCTGTTATAACAGTATCTTATTTGATCAATACTTTGCATGTTATAATTTTTATCTTTTTCTACCCCTATAATGCCGAAACATAAGTGCAGTGTTAATGATAATATTAGAGGAGAATTTCCTTTCATTAAAGGTGTAGATGAAAATGTGGGATATACTTTATGTAACTGTAAATTTTGCATTTCACATGGTGGTCAGTCAGACGTAGTCAACCACGTGAAAACGGAAAAACATAAAGCTGCTTTTCGAAATAAGGCTTCCAACTGCAGTATAAGTAATTTTTTAATTGAGAAAACCAAGAGTGAAAGGGAAAAAGAGTTATCACTGGTAGTGCAGGAAGCAACCTTTGCATATCACACAGCAATGCATAACCACAGCTTTAACTCCATGGACTGCACAATAACCATTGTGAAAGAAATTTTCAATGATAAATTCACATGTTCAACGAAGTACAAGGCAATAATAACCAATGTTATTGCACCATTAGCAACAAAGCAGATTGACGAAGAGCTAAAAGAAGTTAGTTTTATATCAGTACTAATCGATTCATCAAACCATTAGTGCCTCTAAATTAGATACTATCATCCAGAAAAAGGTGTGAAGGTGAACGTGTTGGAGTTAGTTAATTTAGGTGGTGAAACTTCAGAACCTTTATTTTCTTATGTGTTGGAAGTGTTACAGAAGTTAGATCTCCTGAAAAAGGTTATTGCTATATAGCAGATAATACAAATACAAACTTTGAAAAGAAGAGAAAGGGAAAGAAAAATCTGTACTTAAAAATGTAAGAAAACACTATGAACAATTTAATTGGAATAGGTTGTCCTGCACATATGATACATAATGCTGTGCAGACTGCTTCAGATTGCTTACCTATCGATCTTCAGTTAATGATTTACTAACATTTCCACATATATTGTGTACGAGTTGAGGAACTGAAATCATTTTTATTGAGTTACTTAAGGAATTCACAATGTAAACTGGAATATATATTAAAATAAACTTTAATATATACTTCCTATATTTCAGCAACATCACATTGCCATCTTCATGAGAACTTAAGATTAAGACACATGCATTTGGGGCAGTCCCATGCATCCAAACTTGTTGAGGTTGGGCACGTTGGGCCCTAAAAAATGTGCCCAACCTCAACAAATTTGAATGCATGAGACTACCCCAAATTTGGGAAACGTACATCATGAGAACTTCAGCCCAATGGCCAAGAATACCTAATATAGCCTGCTAGGGGGGCACCATCAGGACTTTAGGAATAACAGTAGTCTCCTTTCTTTGACCTCATTTGCTGTTCTAGTGCCTGCATGCACGTGTCTTAATCTTAAGTTCCCATGAAGATGGCAACGTGATGTTGCCGAAATATAGGAAGTATATATTAAAGTTTATTTTAATTTATATTCCAGTTTACGTTGTGAATTCCTTAAGTAATTCAATAATCATGTACAGCCAACATATAAGCCTTTCTACTAGAATTAAATCATTTTGTGGATTCACAAACACAGAGTATAAAACTGTTTTGGATATTATTATTATTATTATTTGTGACACCTCCAAGGAGTCTGAAGACTCATTGCGAGCAGCAAGACAAGATGGCTCTCTCCTTTGCCTGCAATCCAGAGGATTATTGACATGTTCCCTTTATTGAAGTCATATTTTCGTTCTGTTGAAAATGTCCTATCAGTCTCAAAAATTTCTTGAAAATCCACTTTCAATTACAGTTAAAAACCTTTTATGATACCATTAAATGTATTGAAAAGCAAGATATAACAGTAATTGAAGTGAAGGATGAAACAAACAAACTGGTGGGAAGGTTAAATTGTAGGAAGGCAGAAAAGTTTCTTGCAACTTGTTGGAAGTTTATTTTGAACTTGGTTAGACTATAATAAATTTAGTTTAATCCTTTATCCAAGAGTGTGAGCAAATGAAGTTTGCACCTGAAAATATCTTCAGGACTATATCTAGGTGGCACAACTCAGAGCAAAGGTGGACCAAGCTTTCATCACCTCTTGTCTCAGTATCTCCCACCATGCAAACTACATGTCTTTGCAGACATGTACAATGCTATGCATTGAGGGAAGGATCACTACTTAGACCAGTTTTGACCTTTATTGCAGTCTTCTCAGTGGGAGGCAGATCCAGAGGTGATACTAAGGCAGAATCAATAGAGAGGTCATATTTACCTATATAAGTGGCCAACCGGTGTACTACCTTATTATTAAATTATTGTCCACATGGTTAGCCTAGTGGCTTTGCGCTTCGCAACCATATGCCTGGGGAAGGAGTGTCCTGGGTTCGATTCTCGTCACCGATGACTCTGGATTTTGAGAAAGATGTTGGAAGTTTATTTTGCACTTGGTTAGATTATAATAAATTTAGTTTAATCCTTTATCCAAGTGTGAGCAAACAAGGTTTGTGCCTGAAAATATATTAAACTAAATTTATTATAGTCTAACCAAGTACAAAATAAACTTCCAACATCTTTCTCAAAATCCAGAGTAATTTAATAATAAGGTGGCACACTGGTTGGCAACTCATAGGTAAATATGACCTCTCTGTTGCTTCTGCCTTAGTGTCACCACCTCTGGGTCTGCTTCCCACTGACGAGACTTCAATAAAGGTTGAAACCAGTCTGGGTAGTGAAGTGAAGGATGAAACAAACAAACTGGTGGGAAGGTTAAATTGTAGGAAGGCAGAAAAAGTTTCTTGCAACTTTTCTTCCTTCCCTCAATGCATAGCATTATACGTGTCTGCAAGGACATGTGCTTTGCATGGTGGGAAATACTGAGACAAGGAGTGATGAGAGTTTGGTCCACCTTTGTTCCGAGTTGCCAACAGTTGCACCACCTTGCTACAGTCCTGAAGATATTTTCAGGCGCAAACTTTGTTTGCTCACACTTGGATAAAGGATTAAACTAAATTTATTATTTCTTACAACTACTGTGAGAAAACAGTCGCAAGAATTAGAAAAAGGCCACATAACAGTAGAAAAGTTTGAAAGCTATGCAGTAGATTTCTACTGCACCTGTATTGAATATATTCAGGAGTGGTGTACACCATTTCTCACACTTCTTCAGTCTATGGATTGGATTGATTTGAAGGGAAAGGATCCTGTGACTTGGAAGAACATACAAGAAAGCTACATATTCATGCAGACAGTACACCAAGTTTTACTGTGAATGAAGACTTATTTGATGAGTTTGTGTGTGTGAAAAAATATTGTGAAAGTAAATTGAAGTATTGAGTGAACAGAAGGATCAAAGTGTCAGTGAGAAATGGTGTGAAATGTTTGCTCATTTTACAAAGCAGGGTATAAATTCTGGGAGTATTAAGTGCCTAGTTATTTTTTGTTTAGCACTGCCAGAAACTAATGCAGCCATTGAATGTGTTTTTCATTAATAAATGTGCTCTGAACAGATGAAATTAAAATTGAGATATGGAGCTGTGTAGCCCAGTGGATGTGGCATTTGCCAACCACGGCGCTTGGCCGCACGAAGGAAGACTTGGTTTCGAGTCTAGTCGGCGACTAGAGGAAATTTTTCTAAGCCTTTTTTCGACCGGTTCCCGAGTTAGTCGATCTCTGGCACAGGCAAGCAGGTTTTTCCTCCCGGAAACTCGGGTTTTTCATCCTGTAAACTCAAGAAAATCGACCGTAGAACCCACATTATTTCAGACATTAAATATATTGTGTTAGGGACCACGAGATGGCGGCACATTTGAGCCGTCTCTCTTCACTGAGTACCGCTTAATTAGTGATAGCCTTGGGCCATCTATCTCTGATTGGTACCAGTGGAGATTGAACTGCCCATTCAGTCACCAAAAAGTTAGATAGGGCTAAATGGTCTCACCTACTCCCCGTATACGGGAATAAAAAGGCGTTAGCTGATTTTTTTTTTTTTTTTGATGAAAATTGAGATAGTAAAAGCTTTAATCATTGTAAAGATATATTTTAAGAATTTCTCTTGTTTTGAGTTCTATGATCAAATATCAAAAGATAAAAAAATTCTTGAACAGGTCCAAGTTCCCAGGTTTTTTAAGTAAAAATTTCAGAATGTCGCAGATTTTAATAAAACATTATGGGAACCCTAGTCAAGATGTATCCAAATCATAGTCTTGTAATTCGGATGCATATCTATCTTTACTTATTAATGTGTTCTTCAACATCAAGTAATCCTTTGAGCTGTGTTGCCAAATTTGGCAATATTTCCTCTGAACTTCAACTCTGTCCACCATCACTCCTAGATCCCTAGCTTCCTCAGTTTCCTGTAATCCATTACCATCAATATGATACAAAATATCAAATATTTTTATCCCAAAGTGCTTTGTTATATTTTGCAGCATTAAGTTGACAACCATTGTCAACAGGGTAGTGACCATGAAATTTATAAACAAATAAGCCAAGAAAACAAGAAATCATTTTAAATTTGACTGCGATTTTAGTTATGGTATTGTAGATTGGGATGATAAGGTAATAACTGTTAGTAAGGTAAATGAATTTCTTGAGTTTTTGAGGGGCAACTACCTCAGGCAGTATGTAACAGAGGGCATGCAAGGACTGAGGGTTTGGATATGATTATCTCATCAGAGGATATTATTATAAATGAGATGTTAAATTTTCCTCCAGTTAGTGAGAGTGACTATGCCAGGAATGTGCCAGGGAATTGACATCTGCTTTGATATAGTGATTTAATGAGTCTTACATTAGGTCAAGTTCCAAAGGCATGGAAGTGATTATCTGGTTGTATATGTGAAACTACAAGAGTTGATTATGAAAGGTGACAGCTTGTAGTTGCAACATGGTAGGATGACATTGATGAGGAGTTGGGTGGAAAAGAGATTGGTGCTCTTTAAGAAACATTTCACAGCCCGTTACTATTCTGGTATAGATCATCTACAAAATTACAAATTCACATATAATCTGTCACATGCAGCAAAAATTTCACTCCTGACATTCCTTTGTTCAGCAGAATTACTATATCTCAAAATACAAATCCTTATTACAGTCCACTATGAATTGTCCACTTAATATAATCTAACATTAAATTCTGTCTCATTCAAACATATAGTAAAGGTCTTTACGTTACCCAATCTTTTTCCGAAGCTCTGTTAACGGCCACGTGTTATTCAGGTCCTCCTTCGATCGGTTGTCTCTGCAATAGGCTTATGACTACGGCGTCCGTTTTACATTCTTCCGGACTCGAACCTCTCACTGCCTCGATACAGTGTTGTCTCTGCTCCTACTTGAGTGGGACATCCGGCGACTGGCACAATTTCTGCGTGGGCCGATGAGTCGCATGCTGCTCATCATCTTGTTCAGCTTACTCAGAATGCCTGTCCGCTATCCGGTATTATGGGACCCTCTCGCTCGTCCCTACCCCATCCTCTAGTCAGGAATCCTCGAGGTGAAGTCAGGTGCAACCAGAAAAAAGCCTCGCATTATCGCATGCATGCCTTATATTTCGTCCCTTCTTTTCCACACGACCCTTAGTTTTCATGCCCTCAAGATGATCCTCAAAGTCCTACTGCTGTTAGGTATTGTATTCTAAGGAATCCCGCTTGCGTCAGCTTCCCCATATGTTGTAGCTTGTGGCATTATGGCCGATACGTGCGTATGTAACTCAACCTTTGCACTCGTACTCTTAACTTCTTTGGCGACTTATTAAGTTTAAGACAGCTTAATGGGACAAGATTATACTACTATTTCCTTATTACAAATTCATTAATCCGATCAT
The DNA here is from genome assembly GCF_054136105.1 of Typopeltis vanoorti. Classification (NCBI taxonomy): domain Eukaryota; kingdom Metazoa; phylum Arthropoda; class Arachnida; order Uropygi; family Thelyphonidae; genus Typopeltis; species Typopeltis vanoorti. Next base: position 111,499,038 of record NC_143558.1, read on the forward strand.
CCTTCAGTTTAGTTTTCAACCACAAGATTTTTCTAGTGCGATTTACATGTTATTACACAACTTCCTACACAACATAAAATTCAGAACTGTGTGCTGTTAACCAGGTATTATCTGAGTTAGCCAAATTCTTATGTTAGATTCTGAATGAATAATTTCTTAAAATTCGTCCATTCAGGATCTAACACCTTTGAATTACATAGATCAGGTGTGACCAACTTCATTCTATACGAGGGCCAATATATAATAAGTGGTAGTGTCACGGGGCCACACACTTTTAGACAGAACTTAAATAAAAATAAACTGCATTTTTTCAAGACAATAGTTATATGATTTGAATTACTATATTTGTTAAATCATTTTACTACTGAGAGAACAATATAAAATACTTGATTGATTTAAATATAAGTTGTTAAATTAAATTTAATTACATATTTCTGTTTTTTTTTTTTTTTTTTTACATGTAACAACTTAATGAGAATACTGTGGGCATTCATGTGCGGCAAGAAAGTCAATTTTCAACGATGATGACGATATTCGTAACAAATCCTGAAGGTGGGCAGTCATTTGGCTTCTTTGTGATGATTTAACCCTTATAGTTGAGAAAGTGCATTCACATATGTATGTGCTTCCAAACATAGATGCAATTCTCAAGCTGAAATCACTCAATGTAGGATATTTTTCCCTTGGTACTAGTTTCCAAATGTCAATGCCTATCTCCATCCTTGACTGGAAAAGGGTGGGGGGATCACTTTGAAGGTCACACAACTCCAATTGAATAGTGTCATGCTGCTCTGAAATGTCGCATTTCATTGGGTTGTTAAATAATGTCAGTTGTGGCCACATGTCATTGAAGTCAGAAAATCACTTACTGAATTGCTCCAAAAGTTGGTTTAACATTGGCACAGAAAACTTGAAGTCAATGTCATGGCTCTCCTCTATCAACTCCCTGCAGGAAGAGTAGTAAATGTACCAAGTTTCCTCTGACTAGGCTGAATTTAAAAACCTCCAGTCAACTTATGAACCTATCTAGGTGTCCAACTTAATCTGAGATTGTTTGGTTACGTCCCTGTAACTTCATGTTGAGTTCATTCATGTGGCGTGTGATGTCTGTTAGAAAGGCGAGTAAGCTGTTAAAATGAGGATCACATAGTTTTGTGATTAGTTCTATGTTTGTCTTCTCGTGTTCCTCTAAAATCTGTTTTATTTCCTTTCTCAAAGCAAAAAACCCATTGCAAATAGTTCCCTCTGCTTAGCCAACATTCTCCTGTGTACAACACTAAATCATCATATTCTACCTCCATTTCTGTTAGAAAAGAAAGAAACTTGTGCTGAGTCAAGGCCCGATTTCTGCCCTTAATTAGATTCACACACTTCATTACAGTTTTCATAACATCCTCTATCTCCAGAATTTTACCACACAGAGTCCTGATGTATAATGCAGTGCAATACAGGGCAATTGATTCCAGCCTTCTTTAGTAAGCCAACTAAGCCTGTTTGAGTACCATGCATTGATTTGGTGCAATCTGTCACAATAGCTGTGAAATTGTTGATGCCACCAGTACCATTTGCAACCTTCATAACTGCATCATAAATGGCTTGACCTTTGGCTGTGTTATGCAATGACTCTAATGCTAGTCATTAATAACAAAGTCTTTGGAAACAGTTCGAATGAAAATTAGAAGTTGAGCTGTATCTGTTATGTCAGTTGATTCATTCAGAGCCAATTGAGAAGTAAGCTGAATCTGTAATAACACTTTTTAATTTATTTAATATGTGAGAACCTATTTCCTCAACTCTTTTTTGTTACAGTTTGTTTTGATAGTGGGATGCTTTCAAACTTGGTGGCAATTTTATCTTCCCCAAATGCACGTGCCATTTTCACAGAACAGTGTTTTACAAATTCACCATCAGATAATGATTTTTTTTGCTTTTGCTATCTCTGCGCTTACAACAAACAATGCCAAGAGTGAGCTTTTTTGTATTGATGTTGGTTTAGTAAAAATAGATTTCTGAGCACTAACTGCACTCTTCAAATTACGTACAATTTTATTACATGCTTGTCTAACGTATTCTTGGTATTTAGCTGTATGGTGCTTTATAGTGGCGATTGAGGTTATATTCCTTTTGCACAGACAATACTTGCAAACACACAATGCACTGTAGTTTGTTGTCATTAATGTTTGTAAACAGAAATTCATTTTCCCATTTCTCCTGAAATGACCTGTTTTCTTCACAGATCTTACGTTTTTTACTCATAGTACACAAAGGCTGAAGTAACCGACCAGGGGACACAAACTGTAACAATAACACTATTAACTGTGAAACTGAATCTCTGAAACTGATCACTGTAACCTAGAGCAGAGCAAGTGACTTTCAATGATGTGTTACTCTGGAGTGCATAGAAATCTTCTACTACAACTCGCACAGAGAAGCAGTAGATTTTATAAATTGAGTAATCTTTTTAAAGAAATTTTGATTCCGTCATCAGAAATAATGAATATAACTAGTATATGAATCAGAAAATCTGCAGTCGAAACTAATAGCTAAATTGTTAATACATATAATTTAATATAGTTTTTATCCTGCCGCAGGCCTGCTGTTGGCCACCTATCACATAGATGATGATGATTTCATAATAATTTCCATTGCTCTAAATAGAATGAATATTGGAAATGATTCATATATACCCTTCATTTTCAAGTAACAATGACAAATTTATTTGAATATTATTATGCAAATCAATTACTTTCAAATTGATAAGTTTAATTTTTGGATTGCATTCTACTACCACTAACATGTTACTTTTATTAACAGAATGTGAATGTAATTCCTTTAACTTTCTGATTTAAACAATTTTACAGATTGCCAATGAAGCTAGTAGATCTATGGAAATTTCTCTAGAGGAAGCATTAATAAAACCAAAAAAAGTTCCTAAGCGTTTACTGCATTTCAGTGATGGTATATTGGAAGAATATAGTACTGATGAAGAAGACACTGATATGATCAAACACAGAACATTAATTGATTTGGTACTGCAAGAATTTGTAATGTTTTTTAATATAAATAGGAATTTGTTTTATAATTTAATTCATATAAGAGTAAATAGTAAAGTCGGTGCTTTATTTTAAATTTAGGTATAACAACAACAACAAAAAAAAAAACATAAAATTTTCAAAAATGCCAATTTAAAAAAATAAAAAGATAAAATTAAATTTGTTGTATTATTTTCAACAGTTTTTCCAAACACATGTAAATCATTACATAAGCAAAGTGGATATTAGATCCAGCATTATTTAAAAATAGTTATTAATAATAAATAGTAATTAATAAACATGTAACTCATTTCATAGATTTTTTTAATGTGATTGGGGGAAAAAACTTCCAGTTTCTTGTAGGTAAGTATGCACTACTTCTTTCAGCGCCTATGCATTGCTGTGTTTTTAACATTCAAAAAAGGTGAGTGCAGCAGCGAAGCAAGTAAGGTGATGCAACTATAAATATATTTGCATTAACTTAATGAGATCCACATCTTTTCATCAAAAGAATACCATTTAACCATTGTGTGTTTACCATGTTCTGATTCTTTTAATTTTTTTTTACTCCTGTTTGTATGCTGTACTAACATTCTTCCATAAATTTCAACTGATTTAATCTCTTCTGACTGATGACAGCACATTGTTCACTACCAATACAATTGAAAAGCAGAGGTGACACATTTAACCTTCAGCTGCATGAATGAAATGCATTGAGTACTGCAACTGGAAAGACATGTTTATCATTATTATGCGACTCCTCCAAAGAGTACAATAACTCATCATGGGAGGGCACTCTACTCCACTCTGCTACACACATCTCACTGTCTCTCTTGATTAACTCTTCCACTACACACAACTATCATCAACACCATCTACCTCTATCATCACTAACAGCAGTTTTTTGTTGTATACAGGATGAAAAAAATCTGCATTTCCTGGAGGGAAAAACTCTGCTACCTTTGTATGAGATTGACTAACTCACCTTCAACTGAGAAAAGCCCATATAAAGTTTCTACTCATCGTGATGAGAATTGAACTCAGCCTTTTTCCAATCAAAGGATGCAATGTATCATTGTTCTTCTAATTGTGCTACAGAAGCAATTACATGATAAGCTTCTGTAGTAGTTGTGGTATACTGTATTATTCTTACATGAACAGATTGCTTTTACTTTTGAATTTTCCTTAATATATACAGGTTTTGAATATAATCATGTTGTGTATTATACAGGACAACAGTTTAATTCTGTTGTCCTGTATAATACACAAGTAATTGTGAAAAGGGTGGGGGATATGTCATTACTCTTATTTTTTTAGCACATCACTACCAATAATTTCTCATTAGTAGATAATGACAGTATCTTATTGGATAGATTTTTGGATAAGTGTGACTGGAAAATTGTTATTATTAAATGACACCTCCATGTAGTCCCAGGAATCGTCACATAGACAATGGATAGTACAATACTATCTATACACTGTATAGCACTGCATTATCCATTGCCTACATCACACAACACAATCCATGATCCATACAACATTTATTGCAGTGAAATGCATGTTAACTCTGTCTGTTTTTGTCAGAGAAAAAAAAAAATCTACATTTCTAAGAGAACCCAGCAAATGAAAAAGTCCACCAAAAATTTATCTCTTCAGGATTGTTTTATGCTGAAAAAAGCAGTCAATACATTTTGCATATATGATATGCTTCAAATAAACTGATTCAAAGCACTTATGGAAAAAAAAAAGTTTCATTTATTGAGGATTAGAATCACATGAAGGAAAGTGGATATTATTATTATGATTATGATTCAGGTCTCCATGGAGTCAAAAGACTCATCATAGGAGATCCTTCCTAGAAAACACAAAGTCATCATATCACTCCTTGAACTCATTGATTGTTCATGCTCTCATCACCAATGCATCCCACAGTTCAAGGACAAGGAGTCATCCCCCATTCCAGGGATGACCCTTCCCCCCCATTCCACCAAGCGAAAGAACTCCCCAGTGTCAACCCTGTAACTACTTCTCAACAGTTTAAAAGTCTCAATCATATCACCTCTCCTTCTTCTTTTACCAAACTCTGCAGTTCACATTCCCTCAGCTGATCCTTTAACCAACATTGTATAGTCCTGAAACCATCTTTGTTATCCACCTCTGTACCCTTTCCACAGAACTTTCACAGAACTTTCCACAGAACTTAATTTATCCCCTTCAATTTCTGGGAACCAAATTTGAGAGCAATAGTCCAAGTGTCGTCTGATCAGGGCTTTGTACAATTGAATGACAACTCTTTTATCTCTACAGGTCAGCATCCTTCTCAGTATTGCAGCAATCCTCTGGGTTACCTTCACCACCTTTGCTATATGTTCCCTGAATTTCAGGTTTCTATCAATTATCACACCCAAATCTCTTGTCTCCCCTTCTTCCTCCAGTATAGCTGCTCCAAACAGAGTATATTGCCTCCCATCGATGTATCCCATATTTCAAGACTTTACATTTGCTGCATTAAATTGACACCCCCATTCATTTGCCCATTTGTTCAGTTTATCCAAATCCTCTTGCAGGGCTGCCACATCTGCACTATTACTAATAACCCTTCTTAGTTTCATATCATCTGCAAACAACTGAATATCCCCTTGCAATCCACTAACAATGTCACTAATATAAAGGTTAAACAATACATGTCCCAGTACTGAGCCCTGTGGGACCTCACTTGTAACCTTCTGCCTCCTGGATATTGCCCCACCATACACAACTCTGATACCTATCAGATAGCCAATCCCGAATCCAGTTGACTAACCTGACATCCAGACCCATGTGCTGCAACTTAAATATCAGCTTATCATGTGGTACCCTGTCAAATGCCTTCGCTAAATCTAAGAAAATGGCAGTATATGCCTTTCCCCTCATCTACTTCTCTTGTAACTTTATTATAAAAGGTTAGCATATTACTAAAACAAGAGCGTCCCTTCACAAATCCATGTTAACTCTCACAGATAACATTACCATCTTCTGCTGATTGCCGTATATGGTCCCTCACTAATTTCTCCAAGATCTTAACTACTGATGACACACAAACTGGCCTATAATTAAACACTTTCAGTCTGTTACTGCCCTTATGCAATGGCACTATCTTACCTCCCTTCCATTCCCTGGGCACCTTTCCCATTGCCAGACTTTTATTGAAAAGGTCAAAGGAGCTGTCAGTTCTTTAGCACATTCTCTCAAAACTCGTGGTGAAATACCATCCAGTCCCACAGCTTTACTGACATCCAGAGTATTTAGTATTTGGAACACACCCTCCTCTTGCACCTCTAAACCTCGAACCTGCCCTATCCCTCTAGTATTAAAACCTACTTCTCCAGGATGAAATAATCCAATAAAGTGCTCATTGAACAACTCCACTGTGGTCTCTGCATCAGTCACTCTATTCCCATTTTTATCCAACAGTGTCATTCTTCCACAATAATTTCTCCTCCTGCTGGCCACATAGCTAAAAAATTCCCTAGGATTTTCTTTGGATCTTTGAGCCAATCTCTTTTCGTGTTCCAGTTTTGCTTTCCTTACCATACTAGTCACTCTCCTGGCCCGACTCTTATATTCTTCATGCATCTGCTCTCCACCTATCTCCTTATATGTTTTCCATAACCTCTTTCTGACATACAGTTCCTGTTTGATATTGTTTGTCATCCACTTTACCCCAATTTGCGTCCTCTTCTTCCCTTGTGGAATACAGCTTACTATAGCTGCTAACAAATATTCCTTTAAATTTCTCAAGCACTAATGATATCTTGCCCCTCCAATTCCTCTCTCCATGGACCTGCCCCAAGTTGATATCTAAGACTATATATTCCCTTCTCTTTGATACTCCTGCATGTATATGCATCTTCCAAGTCAAAACCACATGGTCATTCTCTCCCCAACTGGGGGGAAGAAATGCCATCTCAGTTATAATCAGCTCTTCTGATGTTATGATCAAATCCAAAACTCTTGAACCTCATGTTCCTTCTATTACATACTGCCTAAGACATTTGTCCCTCAGGAATTCTAGAAATTTCATTCCCTTATTACTACATGCATTTTACTCTTCCCAATTTATACTGCCATAGTTCAAATCTCCCATAGTAATCATTCTTCCTGCACTTGCCAAGCTCAACTGCCTAAACATCTGCTCCTCGCCCTCTGTGCTTCTTGGCTTGTAGCAACATCTTCTCAGACACATCTGAGGTTTGATTATTTAGCTTTTTTTTTTTTAAGGGGAATGTTGATTTTTTTCCCCCTCTTCCCCTACTTGTACTACCAATCCATCCACAGTTAATTTACATCTGGTTTTCCATGAAAAGATTTTTTTTTCTTGAAAAATGTTTAATTTTGGATATACTTGATTTCCTGTTTTTTTTTTTAAGTAATCTCACATATAAGCCAGGTGGGATAACTTCACTTTTAATCAAACAACAGATAAATAAGTCTGCTTTGTGAAACTGAGGTTTCAGTGGTAAAAATGGATTACCTCAGTTATATGCTAGTGATTTTAAAAAGTGACTCATGAGCCAATTAACCATAGTTAGTTCTCAAAGTCCTCATTGTAGAAATAAGCCATTTGGTTATCTCTGAAATTACACACACACATACACAAAAAAATTTCATGTCAGCAATGTGGATATGTCATCATTTTAATTTTGAGATGATATCTACAAAATCGTTTATACACTAATATATCAAAAATGCTGAAACATACTGTTGGAATTTGTAGTTTAAAGTATAATAAATTTAGTTTAATCCTTTATCCAAGTGTGAGCAAACAAAGTTTGCGCCTGAAAGTATCTTCAGGACTGGGTTAAGGTGGTACAACACCAGGACAACTCGTTGCAAAGGTGGAGCAAGCTACCAACACTCCTATCTCAGTATCTCCTATAATGCAAAACACATCTCCTTGCGGATATGTCTAATGTTATGCATTAAGGGAAGGGCCACTACCCAGACTAGTTTTGACCTTTATTCTGATCTGAGAATTCCACGAGTTGACACATCTGCAGTCATAAAAAAACTCGCATCACTGACTGTCCTAGCCAGTAAGCAGCAAACTTGAAAGTTCTCAAGATTATGGTTAGCTTCATTTAATGATATTTTCTCCCCTGTTTGCAGAAAATCCATTGTGAGAAATTTAAAAAGTATTGTAATGATGCACATATGAAAAACAAATGCAAAATAATGATTATTTTAGAAAATATAGTTTCTTTTGCATTTCCTTATTATTTATTTAATTAGATTTTATTTATTGAAAGTTTTTTCACTTGGTCATACTATAAATTAAAGATGCCAAGAAATTATATTCTTGGTTTAATATCCTTCATTCAAGTGTAAGCAAACAAAGTTAGCATGTGAAATAACTTTGCAACTGGGCTACGTGTATATAGAAGCTAATGACTTCACATCACTTGCCTTAGTATCCCATAATGCAAAGCACATATCCTTATGGACATGTATAATGCTATGCATTATGGGAAGGGTCACTACCCTGGTCGGTGGAGTCCAAGGACTCATTGCAGGAGGGCACGCCTCTACTTCACTAAATACATCTCACCCTCTCCACTACTACTTAATTCTCTTACTATGACATTACCACCGTCACTGTTTCTCAACCTTTCAACGTCTCAAATATTTTAATGCCCCACCTCAATGTCCCAAAGATTTTGATGCCCCCCCAGCATAATAGTCAGCCAAATTCTTAAAAAGTATAATATAAATATGTACATGTATATTTTCTAATTGCCCCCCCCCCCCTGTGGGGCGTATGCCTCACGTTGAGAAACACTGACTACTATCTACTGCCTATCATCACCAACAACAGTATTTTTTGTCTGGAAATTGTGTGTATTCTGAAGGCTGATTTCTCTGTACATGGGATGAAAAACTAGAGTTCTGGGAGAAAAAATCATTTTTACCTCTGTATGAGATCAGCTAACTCACCTTCAATTAAAAAAACTCATAAGGATTCTCCTCATCATGATGAGAATCGAACTCAGGTCTTTTCCAATTGAAGGGTGCAATGTTCCATTGTTCTTCCAATTGTGCTACAGAGGCATCTATCAGGATTATCTTTACTCTTCCAGAGATATTTTAATCGGTTTTGATGTAGTTTCATTCTTCATAAACATCCTGTTGGCCAATACAGTAGAATTAGTATGCAATGATTTTCCTCCTGATATTGTAAAATTATTTGAATTTATCATAAATTCAGGCTACTTTGTCAAAACAAACTGTACATGCAGGCAGAGGGAACTGCAGTGGGGGGGGGGGTCGTCTCCTGTTTCCCCTGCTATAGCAAATTATTTTATGGAACATTTTAAACAACATATTCTGAACGTTTTTTTTTCTCTTAAGCCATCTGTTTGTTACAGATATGTTAATGTTTTTGAAGTATGGAACTCTTCCTTGTCTGAACTTCATTAATTTCTTGTTAAATTAATTCAGTAAACCCAAGAATTAAATTTGCACTTAAAGTAGATGATAACAATTCTCCCTCCTTTCTGGCTGTTCTTACTTTGCAGCAACCTAATGGCAGTCCACATATTTCAGTATACAGGAAACCAACTCATACCTGTAAATAAAAAAAAAATCCTGCTTCACATCATTGCCTATATCAAAAATATGTGATTAAAACTTTAGTTCACTGCACACATAAGCTATGTTTCTACTGATTCTCTTTTAACTAATGAACTGTGATTTATCAGAACTACTTTCATCTGTAATGGTTATATTACGAAAATAATTGATAAAATAATGAATAATTATAGCTTTCATCATAATCCTCTTCAAGAAGAAGTTTCTAGAATTTCCATTCCATATGTTAAACTGTGAGGGAAAAAACTGCAAGACTTATTTACCAGGTTGACCTACAAGTTTCTTTCCATCCAGTTCATAAGCTAAATTCTTTCTAAGCTTCTCTGAAAAACAATATCCTCCTCTCTCTTATCCTGGAGTTCAGAGTATCCCTTGTTCACAGCCAGACACACCTTATCCACTAGGCATAGAATTCATTGGAACAAAACTAAAGCCCTATACAAAAATTTGTTTATTTATTATTTGAATTGTTTTCACAACCGATTCAGTGCGTATTCTGCAATAACAAGTATATTTTTATCCTTTGAAGATGCTTGTTTTGGAAGTCAGTGAAATATTAGCAACTTAATATTTGTTCTTTTAGTGTTCATACTGTGAATAATAACCAACACCTATGCCTTTCAACATATCTGAAGATTCACTTTTGTAAAGTGCTTAAGCATGTGAGGCACCTGTTTGTGGTGAATGGGACCTCCCAGTTATGGTGCTGGCACTTTTCTTGCTTATTCTTTTTCTATGCTTTACTTCCCATATTATTCATCCTACTTTTCTTTAGTCCTTATTACTGTCCTATTTTCCAGACCACCTTCATTGGGATCCAATACCTCACTGCTGTGATTGCTGTTGGGGGGGTGTGGTAGTTGCCTGTGGACATCTGAAAGGGGTAGTCTTTGTAGTCTATCACTACTTTGACCTCTGCTTCAGCAAGATAGGTGAACCCGGATGGATCAACCAGCTAGTAGGCTTGCCTACAAAAGTTAATAATGCTGCAGTAAGCCTTCTATCTAACCCATGGTCTAGGAATAGGATTCAAGGCTTGCTGTGGTAGCATCCAGAGTAGTCCTGACATATCATTTGCCCATATTCCACTCGACAGTGCAGTCATTGCTTGCTGAAGAGTGGCTGTTACTATGTGGTTCCATGGTGGGTGGGAAGCTCTGGCACAGAACCAACTTCCTTCTAAGAAAGAATTTTTCATTGCCTTGTTTATCAGGGAACTCTCAACAAGCCGCAACCATATTCAGAAACCATTTGGAAAAAAAAAAAAAAAAAAATCAGAAGCAACCACAAAATACCACTTTTCTTACATTCGATTTGAGAAAACATTACATTTCTTCAGGAGTGGCATTTTTCCAAGGTTGGAATGATTGGAAGGATCTTCAAAATCAGTGAAAAAACTCCATTCAGATGATATTCATATTGAAACAGCAACAATGACACAAACAGAAAAATTACTTCATACAATATTCTTCAGCGGACTAACAATTATGATTATCTCCCACAAAACTGAAAACTCTTCTAGAAACATTATCAGAACAAAAACTTTTCAGTGTTCTCAATGAGATAAACTCTGAACTGAAGGAAGTTTTATGTGACATTTGAGATAATATTAATAGAAGATTCCAAAAAAGGGATCATAGAACTATGTGTCTTGAAACTGAAGGAGTTGAGACTAAGTATTTGGTAAATAAAAGAAGATATTGCTATTGACATTTCAATTGAATTTTTATTGAATAGCTTAAGGAAATTGCAACGTTATACGTTGTAATTTCCTTAAGCTATTTAGTAAAAAATGCATAACCAACATCTAAACCTTTCCACGAGAGTTCCAATTGAATGTTCGAGGAAATGCTGAATGGAAGGTTTCATCTTCTTTCTTAAGGACACCAGATTATTATGTGAAAAGCAATTAGTGAAATTTGAAAATGTAGTCACCTAACATGAAGAGCTCAACTTAGATATGTTGTTTATGAAGTATTAGAAGAAACTTTTTTCTGTTACCAAAATTAATAAATTTCGCATCAAATAGAACTGCAAGAGGTAAGAATATTTATATTTCAGTGAGACAGGAGGAATAATATATTATGTTACATAAGGGAGATAAAAAAAGATTTCCATGGAAAAGAAGGAAATGTTTATATTTTTGGAAAGGGCCTAACAAATAAACTGACTCTTAACATTTTTCAAGGTGTTCAGTCTGGTAGATGTGATTTAGTATACGTCAAACCATCCAATAATAGAATGAGTCAGAGAATGAATGATTTTAATATTTTGGATAAGAAAATCTCTAAGCCTTGGATCCAGTTATTTTTGTAGTTATGTAATTTTATTTAAAGTGTATGTATTGTTTTAATTTCATTAAATGTATATATTTTTTATTTGGTCATGAGTCAATAATTTTCCGGATTCTAAAAGAAATAGTTAAATCATTGCATCAATCAGTATTGAACCCTTGTGTGATTAATAAACACTGAGTAAAAAAATCTATTTATAGAGATGAAATAAAATAAACAATACCATCAAAAAGAAATAATGAAAACATTTCTACAGTGGAATTGTTGTAGATTCCATAAAACCATTGATGACATCCAGGCTCTCTTGCAGATATACTTCTGCAGGAAACATACCTGGAGTCCAGTAATAATCTGACATTAAAAAGCAATACAAAACACACGCCATATGCAGCCTAATCAAGGCCTTAAACAAGGAACCAGAATTTCTTTGCTTTTTCTTGTCAGTTACCTCTGCATCATTGCCAGAATTCTCACAATTTTGGCATTGTGTCCTCTAAATTTTAGATCCTCATCTAATATCATCCCAAGATCTCTTATTTCCTTCACCTCCAACAATATATCCCCACCAAGAGTTAATTCTACATCCCATCTTTGTTTTTCAAATTTTAAACGTAACATTTTGCAATGTCAACGTTTAACTTTTATCCTTACTCCTATGCCCATTCACTCAGTCTGTTCAAGTCTTCTTGTAAAGCCACAGCATTTGCTCTACTCCTCATAGTTCTTCCCAATTTTGCATCATGCAGAAAACTGAATATCCTCATTCAGATCTTCACCAATATCAGTAACATACAAGCTAAACAGCAATGACCCTAAAGCAGACCCCTGAGGCACACTACTAGTGACTTTCCTCTTCCAAGATATTGCTCCCTCACAAGCAACTTGCTGATACCTATCAGATAGCCAATGTCCAATCTAATGCACTAGGCTAATATCTAACTCCATCTGCTCTAGTTTGACAATCAGCTTATGTGGTAATCTGTCCAAAACTTTTGCAAAATCATCCAAGTATGCCGCTGTGCATCCATCTTCCTTGTCCAATACAGCTTTCACCTTATTGTAATAAGTAAGACAAGCATGCCAAGGCAGATGTCAACTCCTTGGCCCATTTTCCCAAAACATATGATGATATATTAAATCCCACAGCCTTATTAACATAGTTTGCCCAATTTCCCATATACCTCTTGCTCACTCACAGTCTATCCCTTCCTCATCACTGTATCCTCTGCAGCAGTTGTCCTTATACCATTTTTTCCAATCATTGTCATCCTACCATATCAAAAGAACTTCTTAGGATGTTTTATTTATTTTTTTGATTCATTAACTAACTGCTGATCACACTGCACTTTTGCTACCATTACCGAGTCACCTCTTGCCTATTCTTTGTATTCATGAAATTCAAAGTCATGCATATTCATGAAATTGATTATTGTTGAGAAAAATGAAACGATCTAATTTATAGAGCCTAGTGGACAGGAGGAGGTGTGGTGATATAATAGAGACAAGTATATAAGGGGTTGGTTATAAGATTAATAGTGAAGTTTCTTTTTTCATAGAATGCTGGGAGAACAAGAAGTGGTGGGAGACCATCTTTTATCATTTATGTAACGTGAAGGTCATAGAAAGACAGCTGCAGCAAGCCATTGACTATCTTTCAAAATGAGCACTTGCAAATGGATTCTAGACTATCCCAGCAGAAAACACTTTGTATATTTTTGCTGCAGATGTAGTCTTCATCCTGACCCAGAACACTTAGACTAGGACAAACTTTAATTCCAGTTGTACTAGAAATAAAGTTCTTATGGCTTATATTTGACAAAAAAAAAAAAAAAACTTGGTTTTCTCCCTCATATACACACCAGTTGCATGTGTGTCTCTCAAACCCCTTGTACTTTCCATCACGTTATGCCAGATAATTATCCCCTCGGTAACTGCATCAATTCCATTATTTTTGTCATTTGCTTTTTTCTCCTTCCACTCTCTATCCTCAAAGTTGTGGCTCAGAGCATTTATCAGCTCGATGAGGCCAAAAATTATCAGAATCAGTGACTTTGATTTGAGGCTGTTTGATGTAAGAGAGGCCAACAGGACAAAATATGTTGGTGGGTGCTACTATAAACCCAGAGGTCCACAGGCGCAACCACCAACATATTTTGTCGTGTTGGCCTCTCTTACACCAGACAGTCTCAATTTTCTGTACATGCATTTCAATATCCCCCTTGAACCCCAAATATTAGTAAGTTCAGTAAATTATATATATTGTTTCTCTTGGTGGTGTTTATACAATGAAGTGCAATTATGAATAGATATGTTGATTGAAGAACAGAGGCATTATCTGGTCACCCAGGCCATCAGATGAAGTAGTTTAAATAAATCATTATGAAAAGAGAGGTGAATGTAAATCTATTTCCATATTTAAATTTCCTTAGCTGTTATGATATATTCAAGAGGTCCTGGAACATTTTGCCACACCCCCATCCTTCCATCAGTAATAACCACAGATCACTTCACCATTGTTTTCCTGCACGCGACTGTCCTTGTTCTCAAGGTCATTTCATTTGCAGTCTTCGTTGAGTGTGTATGTGTCTTGGATAATGCTAGAGCATGAGCTTGCAAAATGTTAGCATGTAAATAATTAATTTAATTAGTAAATTATTTTCATTCTGGGAACCTTCAACATGAATCAGGAATGTAAAAAAAAAACAGTATGCAGAAATTTGCTAGCTGAAAAGCACTGTTGGAGGGGGGAAACTATTTCATAATCTGTTTAATTAGTAATCCTTGCTTCTATTAATAAAGTAATTAATATCAATGCAGTTTGCAGGTAACCTCTGATTTTATGTATGCTTGCTTTGGGCACTGTAGAAAAGTATACTAACATTTCATTTATTTATATTATTTCAGAAGACATTAAGATGGATTCCATATTTTTGGTATCTGGGGTTGTGGTTTGGAAATAGAGCACTTGAAGGTAGGTTTCAATTGATGTTATAATTTCTTTTGAATGACTTAATGAGTTAGAGGAATTTTCAATAAATAAAAGCATAGTTAACAGAGTAATATCAAGTTAATTTCAGTTTAGAACATTTTCTTTTAACCAAGGTTGTAACTCTTCTACTTAGTTTAAATTTAAGCATACACAAAGAAATTTTAAGATTATTATTAGCTTTGCTGTTTTCTCAAAACATTTCTATTTGTTTTGTTTTCATTTCTTACCTTACTGTTAAATCACCAACAAGAACCATCTTTTACATTATATTAGCTTGCCTTTTCCAGTGACTTGCATCTTCCTTCATAGAGCCTTCTGTGCAACCATAGATGCAATTAAGTCTTATCCATTTCTTCATTTTGATGTTTGCACATATCACTACTCGACATCACCTGCCATTCAAGATTATTTTCATGTTTAGTGTTGAATACTGTAGCTACCACTTCCCTGATCATTATTGCTTGAATATAACATCTTGTAGTAATTATTTAGAACACAGGTTCTTAAACTTTTTCTATTTCTGATTCCTTTTCATAAGAGAAAATTATTAACAACTCCTACCAGTATTGGTAGGGATTGTTAATAATTTGTTGTCAGTTTTTGAGCAATTTTAAATAAAATAAGAAATAAAAATAATGAACATATTTATTGCAAAATATGCATACATATAGTTGTATTTAATATTATATAATTACATTTTTATAGTTCACAAACTTTACATATGTAGATGAATTTGGTGGCTAGATCCTAAATTGCCAACCTATCCTCATTTGTTAAATGTCCTGGTAGGCATGGGATGTGCTATGAGAAGGCAAAGACTGGACATGGCAAACCCTAGTCATTTCTCCAAACACCTTAAAAGGGCTATGTGATGATTCCTCCAAGTTATTTAGCTTTGACTTTTAAGTGATCCCAAGGAAAATAAGAGAGAGATGGAAGAGTTAGTCCTTAAAGGAGAGGTAAGGACAGATAGTTTATAGTGATTTGAGTCACTGTACTGTTTTCAAATTCTGCTGAAAACTAAATGCTATATTCTTCTTCCAAAGCAATTTAAAGAGTTCTGAAGATGTAGTGGATTTATTAAAAATGTAATGCCATATGCATAAAGAAAAGAACTATGTTTAATTCTCTAATCTTGATATCACTTTAATTCTACTTACATTCCTAATGTGATTCATGCAGATAAGTAATAACAGTGAGATGGTATTCAACCTCATCTTACATCTTATCATCTTTCTGTACTTCAATTCTAAGTGCAAACTTGGTTTGGCTAACTTAAGGATCAGCTGCATAACTGGAAGGAAACTTCCACATAAGATGTCAGTAATGCAAAGAGCTGACCATAATTTCTGGTAAATTTTCAATCTTTCTCATAATGTGCATTTTTATTAGCAATGTACCTGGATACTGAACAAACAAGGATGGACTGAGAATTTAGGATGTAGCTAACCATATCGTATTCTATATTAACTTAAGCCACAAACAAATGATGGTACAGCATAATAATAACTTCATTATGATAATGATAATAAGTGTGGACTATGTTACTCGTTATAATGTATCTTTTACTGCTTTCTATTGTCATCTTATATGCCTTTTTCAAAAGCTTCAAAATTTAAATACAGATTGTTGTTATATTCTCGTAATTTCTTGACTACGTGTCTTAAAGTAAATGATCTTGGCAACCCTCTTTGACCTAAACCAAGCTTGTTTTTTTCCCTAGTTTCTATTCTGCAAATCGTTTTTTGGCCTCTTCTCAAGTAAACTTATATAAAGCTTGCCTAGTATACTCAGATGAAAATTCTTATGTAATTCTAATGTTTTTCACTTTTAATTTCCTTCCCATTATTAGGAACTCAGATTAGATCCTTCTGATTAGTTCTTCTGAATTATGCAGTACACCACTGATACTTTTATGCTCCATATTTGAGCATTTTTGGTCTAACATCACCTGTATGAGGTGCTTTTCTGCATTTCAGGTTGCTGATGTGCTTTTCTGTTTCATTTAATGATATATATACACCTAATTGCATTTCTCATTGTTCTTCCACTACCTTTTTTTATTTAATAATATGTCAACGTATTCCATATAAAAAATATTCTGGAATATTTTTAATTTTCATGTTATCTTAATCTTCTAATTTTTTTACAAGATTTCTAAGATTGTCTCCAGAATGTTTTCCCACTTTCCTGATATTTCTCCTCTATAACTTACTCTAACCATATTTTCTCATGACTTATTTTCTACTTTTGTGTAGTTGTCACATGTTGTAAGACAACATTATACATACACACAAGGAAATAAATTACTGAACTTTATTTGTCAGATATTTCAACCTGAAATTTATAGGTCATCATCGGTTGCAGAAAGGCTGGTGGTACAGGGCAGAACATCAACAATGGATTATTTAAAAATAGTATGAGTCCCATGATGGTATAAAATACAACAGTGATATTATTATTATATGGGCACTTCCATGGAGTCTGAAGACTCATCATGGGGAAACCCAATCTATCATATCTCTCCTTTAACCCATTAACAGACAAAGCACTCACACTGACTCTGGAAACCCATTCCATTCATTCATCATTCTCCAAGCAAAAAATCTAGTCCTCACACCCCTACTAACCATATGCAAGCTATAGTATTAAATATATGTTAAAAAAACTATTGATGTCTCCCAAAATTTTGATAAGGAGATGCAGTCTGATGAAGCCAGGCCTTCATCAGACTGCAGAGAGAGAGAGCAAGCAAAAGCATTTAATCAAGCACTCTCCTTAAGTAAACATTCAAACAACTTGAAGCAGCATTGATGGAGTGTGTCCTAGACCAGAAGATTTCCATGTTGTGCAAGACCATTCTCAGACTTTTTTTTATTAATGATGGAGGACTAGTGATTTTATAATCCGTTCTCCATAAAAGGCCCAGTATGCTCAAAACTAGGAAAGAAGGCAATCACAAGGAACTTACTAGATGCTGGGCAGGGAAAGAGGAGATCCTTTCTTTAGAAAAGGGAAGCCATGAGGAGAATTTGTTGAGCAGAATAAATGTTGGCACTGAGTGATATTTCTTGAAAACCTTGCTTGTGAAACAGCTGCTTCTCCTTATCAAAAATTTTGGAAAGCTTCATTTTACAGCTCACATATTATTCTGCTCTTTTATATCACCACACTTCTTGTATTATTTTTAATAATCTGTTGTTGATGTTCCACCTTGCAAGAAATAAAAGAAGCAGTCCTAAAAGAAATAATTGAAAGTTCTTAGCAAGTGGTGTGTGTGAGAGAGAGCAAGCAATTGCCCTCATTCAAAAAATAAAATAAAATAGAGAAACATTTGACAATCTTTCTTAAGAGAGATGGATAAATTAATAAACCTTATTTTCTAAATTTTCAACCTGAAATTTACATGACGTCATCTGTAATCTGGATAAATATCAATCACTCTGCTTGATATTTCTTGCTGTTCAAGAAATTCAGTTTCATGTTTTGTGTTGATTTTCAAGTAATGAAATTTACAAAGGTTTTCTGATCTAATTAGTACCAACCTGACTCTCGATTCTGTAAGCTAAACTTGTTGAAACCAATTTTACTTATGGATCTGAATGTTGCTGGAAATAAAGCACTTAATCCAAAACTGCAGACTGGAGATGTGAAAGTTATGATAAAAATTAGAAAAGTAAACAGACATTTGGCATCACTGGTAAAATCAAAAATGAAGATATTGAAAAAGAATCAGGTGTAATTAGTATTCAGGAATGTGGGGGTAGAACTCATCTATGATAGTAATGTCACTTAAACAGGATAGGAGAGGAAAGTAACAAAACTGGTGTTTAATGGCAAGAAAAGGAATAGAGACTATGATCGAGGTAGACCAGGGGCGAATGATTTAACTATATGTACATTTAATCATACAAATACAACTTTTATTTTACAAATGATATTCTATCTTTTTCAATTTAGCTACTTGAATACAAATTGTACCCTATGGTTCTTTATGAACTGGTCAATAACATCATCATAAAAAGTTGGTTGTAACTTAAATTTCCCAAGCAACACGCACACTTGTAAAGGCTGGCTGAAGCTCACTGCTAGAGCTATGTTGACTGCATATGGCCTGTGTTTAAGCAACAGAGTGAGACGACATGAAATGGCTATGCACTCGCATGAAATCACAGTGCTGCTGCGAGGACCTGGAAGCTCCTACAACTAAGCAAGCCAAGGTAGCTTTGACTAGACGAGCAAGCATCGGCCTTCGATACACAATGCAAAGCTCAATTATTGCCACGAAAGCTTAAGACGTCTTCTGTCTACAAAAATAAAAGCCTAAATGGAATGCTTATAAATACATGCATTTATTAACAAATAAATATTACTTCTTTCTCAATTAATGAGCTTGCGCAGCAAGCATGGAGAATTCGCCCCTTAGGTAGACTATTACAGATAATAGTGTTGTAGAAAAGAAATGTAAGATCCTCATATTATAGACTATCAAAGTGTATATTTGGAAGAAAACAGTTTGATAGAAAGCTAGTAATAATGTAAAGTTACTGATTTAGTACTATAACAATATTCAAGGACACATGAAATAATGATTGCTAAAAAAAAATTTTTTTCTTCCTTAGTCTGTGACTTTCTTGGTGGGTATCTAGCATATTACTTAGGAATTACAACACCAAAGTTTCACTACGAAATAGAAGAATACAAACGATTATTACAAATGGTAAGAATCAACTTTACTTTAAATCATTAAAAGGATATTTTTATTTAAATAATTTGGCAATCAAAGTATTTTTATTATTTATGTGTATATTAATATAATTTACTTTCAATTTATGAAAACCTGAAATGGGCAGGAAACCTGGAAAACATCGCTTGCATTCTCAATGGAAATCTTATAGAACAATCTTATAAAATCTTATAAAATACCGCAGCTATTTTAGTTCAGTTCTTAGTGAAGATGGGAAATTAAATTTGAAAATGGATATTAAAATAAGCAAAGCTAGTGTGATAGGGAGCCAGTTGAATAATGTTAATTCCTTTCTGGAAGATTTTAATAGACTTTTAACTTGGATAATGGAGTGGGGTTGTAGTTTTAATATTAATAAGTGCAAGGTGTTGCATTTTGGAATGCAGAAATATAAGGCTGTGAATTATATTGACGGTGCCATACTGCAGGAAGTGGATGAGATTCAAGATTTGGGAGTGATGGTTGACGGT
This sequence comes from Typopeltis vanoorti, assembly GCF_054136105.1. NCBI lineage: Eukaryota > Metazoa > Arthropoda > Arachnida > Uropygi > Thelyphonidae > Typopeltis > Typopeltis vanoorti. The sequence goes on from NC_143558.1 coordinate 111,519,197, forward strand.
AGACTGAAGTTTAGAGGCATATTGCTAGTGTGTGTTGCAAAAGCTATACATCATGTGCTAATATGATAAGTATTCTAACATGTAGGGATAAGGAAGTGGTTATATCATTAATCAGACCACACTTTGGACTATTGTGGTTAAATCTGGTTACCTGGTTTAAAGTGTGATGTGGAAACATTGGAGAAGATCCAGAGACAAGTGACTAAGACAATATCAGGACTTTGGAATGCTGGCTATGGAGAGGGGGGGGGGTTGAAGAAATGTGGATTGCAGTGGATAGGAGGAATAGAGGTGATATGATAAAGACATTTAAGTTAATGAGAGGATTTTATCAAATTATTATTATTAAGAGAGACTTTCTTAATATTATTAATTTAACTTATTATTATTATTTGAGTTGTAAATAAGCAGTTAGAATTGAAGGAATTACAGGAAGATGGTTTAATGTTAAATCTGGTGTGAGACAAGGATGTCCATTATCCCCTCTGTTATTCATTATCTATATGGATCACATTATGAAGGAAATTGGTATTAAACCTGATATCAAAATTGGAGATGCTAATCTCAGCTCTTTGCTTTATGCAGATGATGTTATCATCTGCATAAAGCAAAGAGCTCTAAATAAATCTGCCACAAGTCTGCAAGATTCCCTGACTAAAGTGAATAACTGTTGTAATAGATATGGTATGAAGATCAGCATTAAAAAGACAAAGACAATGAAAATAGGCAGAAACATTGAAAATATCAACTGCATTGTGAATGGAGAACCTATAGAACAAATAAAACACTTCAGCTACTTAGGCACAATTTTTAGTGAAGATGGTAAATTAAATATGAAAATAGACAGCAGAATCAACAAAGCTGGTATGGTAGGAAGTCAACTGAATAAATTTATATAGAATAAGAGAGAAATTAGCCAAAACACTAAATTAGCTATATACAAGACAATATTCAAGCCAATTTTAACTTATGGATCTGAGAGCTGGGTCAGAAGTAAAACCTTGACCAAAGACTAGAGACCACAGATATGAGAGTCCTAAGAAAGATTAGGGGCATGAATAGATGCCATCAATGGCAATATCAATATTAAAAACTAGGATATTAGGAAAGAACTTGACATTGTCAGCATCCAGGAATGCGTTAGCAGAGCTAATCTCAGGTAGTATGGTCACTTAAACAGAATGGGAGAGGAAAGATTAACAAAACAAGTGTTCTCTGCCAGGTTGACAGGAAAAAGACCCAGAGGATGACCAAGATATAGGTGGATTGACAAGGTAAAAAGTGCCTTAGAAGATAGAAATATAAGATCTGTGTCTGTAGTGTTGAGTTCTCAAGGCCAGTTTGCCCTCTTTGTGGGATGAAAAACTCCAGGATAAACTGGGGGAAAAACCCTACTGTATACACCCAAGACTGGCTAGCTTGGCTGTGGCTGAGGAAGATCCTTCAGCTCCTCACAACACCAACAGGAATCGAACCTAGGACACTCCTTCCTCAGGCATATGGTTGCAAAGCACATAGCCACTAGGCTAACCACGCAGACACAATTGTCGTTAACATATTTGTATACTGGTAACTCTCGTTATATGTAATTTCATTATCTGTATTTTTGCATATACATGGTTTTATTTGGTTTAAAAAGGCCATTGCTGTCTTCTCTACAAGATTCAGAAGCTTCCAAAAATGCACCTTGTTTCCTATCCCCGTCCCCCCTGTGTTCAGTGGGTAAGTGTTCATTTTGTGTCCCTTCTTTCTTATTGGTCTATGCGATATCTGTCTTTATCTGTAAATAACTTCTATACCCTTTGAGGAAGATGGCAAGAGACAAACAAAGGGAAGAATGTGAATGAAGAACAAGTGAAGAAAGGCTTAGGAAATCGCATTCTTCAGAGGCAAAGTTGGAAGTTCTGAATTGTTTTGATAGAAGTGAACTGAGCATTGACATTCAAGCAGCCACAGGACTGAGTGATTCTACAGTGATACAATTCGTAAAGCGCTCTGTTATCCATAATTAGTAACGAAATCTTGATGTCATGCAGTCGAGAAAATGGGAAGAATACTGGCTATATGGATTGAGCATCAGAATTTACAGAACTTGTATTTGTATTTGAGAGAAGCGAAACATTTGTATGAAGATCTCACAAAAGATGAAAAGCAACCAACATCTTTGGCTGTAAGTTGTAGGTCGTTCGACCATTATAAGAATTGCTCTACTCACCACAATCTCTTCGTGACTGGCAATGCTGAGCTACAGATCATGTTGTCACTAAAGAATTTCATGAATTTCTTTTCAAAACAAAGATAGCAGAAGTTGAAAAACTGCAAATTAGGTTTCCATTAAAAGATTCTTGAAAAGGTAGCCTTCAGCCTCCTATGAGTTTTCAAGAATAAAGATGCAATTAAGATGTTGTTACGATGTATTAATCATGAAAATAAAGAACGACTTTAATAGTTATTTCTCTTATACATACTGAATATTTTTCATTTGCTACTCTTATGCCTTAATATGTATGAAAATAGATGCATGTTTGAGTAAATTAATCTTGAAAGATAGCAATCTCACTCACTTGTGAACACAACCTCTATTATCCCGAGTTATAAGCTTCCCATTTTATGCGTTTTCGAAATACATGCTGATTCTCAACAACACAACCCTAACGTATAACAAGAGTTACCTGTATTTGAATTTGTTAATAATTTGTATTTGTAGTTAAAAAGGCAGCAAATCATTGCAAAAACTTTCCTCAAGTGTAATTAAATATGCAATATGGCAGTATTACTTCAGTTTTCTGATATCACATTACATGCAAATAAACAGTCTGAAACTTCACAGAAAGGAGAAACTAATTTGTGATCTGATTAACTGTGCATGAGTTCATATGCAAATAATACTATGTATTACATACTCTCAGAATAATTCAGCATGCAATAGAGCGTAGGATTTGTATCATCAGCAAAATGGAACACGTTAGAAACATGGAACTAAGAAAGAGATCAGGCATAAAAGATGTAACTGCAGTATACGAAAGCAAGATGAAATGGGCAGATCACATAGCCAGACTCAGGGATAACAGATGGACATATAGAATGCTCAACTGGCAACCAAGAATAAAAAGAAAACCAGGAAGACCACCTACAAATTAGGAAGATCCATGAGTGAAATCTATGAGTATAACATGAGAGAGAGGCTCAAGATTGAGATTATTCGAGGCATCTTTGTGACTTACACTCATGGAGAAATCCTGAGTGAAACGCAGGTCCATCAAGGTAATCGAAGTAATTACATATGAAAGAAGCTTCATGCACTTTCTAAATTTGAAATAGCACACAGAAAGTCTAGATTTCAATCAACATCCTATATTTATTGTGGTTGGTTGTGGAATTTGCACAAAAAATTGTGGAGGATCTGCGATTGATTTTGAATGGTTCATCCCTACCTTTAAGTTTATGCAAAAATCTATTTCAATTTGATTTCAGTAGTTCTTGGAAATTTTCTTTTCTTTGAATAGACAGTTTTGGAACATGATTTTTTCTTTCAGATTCACATCATTTGTCTGATAAATGAATCTCATTTGATGATATTGACTAAACCTTCAAAAAGGAAATAAATTTAAGGTTTCTGACTTGGCTGTTGCAAACCTGTCAGTGTATGTTTGGAACAGATGGGGTCTGTGAATCCATTTTACTCAAAAAAAAAAAAAAAATCATTAAATTAAAGTAGAGAACAAATTAGGGATGAAAGTCTGAAAGCATTGTGATTTCACTGTTGAAGAAAAATACTGTAAAATGTTGCAGAAGTAATATTAAGATGCATATAAATTTCTTAAGTCTTATATAAAACATGACAAATACAAAATAACAAACTACGAGTTAGCATATTTTTTCATCAAATACTGCTCTTTGAAGATTGGGTGTTATTTGGTTAGCAAAATATCTTCAGTAGCAGTATACTGAATGTCAGTAGTTATCTATAAATCTATTAGTTATTTCCATTAAAATGAAGAAAATTGAACCCAGTTATTTCTTTTTCTGCATCTTCAGACAAGGAATGCAAATAAACAGTGGCTGTTTTTGTACTTTACAGTTGTTATTCAATTGGCTAGTGATCCCATAGGTATATAATGATTGAATATTTTGTAGAGTTTAATATTACTAATTTTCATTTCATAACAGTAGAAAGGAAAAGAATTATTTTGCTATGAAATTGAGTGGGGGAGGACAAAAAAGTTACTTAAGAGAGAGAGAGAGAAATTTAACTTACCTTGGTCAGAGATCTTAATTTGATTCTGTTAGAAGAAACAAGTCAGAGTAGTACAAGTAAAAAAAAAAAGTAGGTTATTCCAGTAAAATGAGTTGAACTCTTGATGAGAAGAGAAACCTTGAGTTTGAGAGAAACAGGAAAGGGGGGGGGGGAAGAGAGAGAGAGAGAGAGAGAGAAAGGGATTAGAAGGTGGACCAATTGTTATGAGGTCCTCATTGAAGCATGTGATATTTATTGTGTTAAGTTCTAGTTACATTGCAAAGCAGTGCTGGATTTACTTATTTCTAGCCTAGGACAACATAAGTATGAGGCTCTGTTTTTCAAATGAAAAGAATATGTAGTATTAACTCAGTGTGCATTGAAACAGTTCACAGTAGCATTATAAAACTTTATTGAATTAGAATAAATTATAACAAAAATTATCTATTAAAACATTTTTTTTAATACCACTACAAAAAAGGTTAGAATGTACAATGGATACGTGGTAATACGTAAGAATCACTGGGCATGCATAAATTGTCACTTATAAAACTACCAGTAAGTTGTGGCCTACTAAGTGGCCAGGAGGGGGGGGTAAGCTAGTTCTCGATACTAAGTGCTAATATCTACATCATGCACTGATTCCTGCCATGTGTTGTGCCTTTTGTCAACTGAAGATTTTACATTGATATGGCAGGGAAGAGAAAGAATGCAAATTTTAAAAAAAAATTAATAAATGAAAAACAAAAACACTCTAGAGAAACAATCATAACATAATATTGTGTGATATTATGTTTTAGACCTCCATATTTTACCTGTTGCTCAAAATTTATGAAATGTTAAAATTATGAAGAAAAATAATGAAACTAAAAAATTAAAAGATTTAGGTTATCAGACCCCTAAAATCCTGAGACCCTGGATTGCAGCCTAGTAACCCTACACATAAATCTCACACATTGCAAAGGGTTCCATGGAGACCTGATGTCCAGGCTCTATGTCTTAGACCAGCGCTTCCCAAACTGTGAGCCGTGGTCCCCTTGTGAACCGTAGGTTTTGTTGAGGGTGGCCGTGATATAATGAAAACAAATTTAAAATGTTTTAAGATTAAGTAGATTTTTTTGTTATTTTTGATATTTTAATGGGAAAATTCACACATTGGTGTTGGTTCACAAATTTTGCTTCCTGCGTATTTCGGCACTTAATGAATATTAGTAAATATTGCTTATTCATATGTTTCATTTCAAAGCAGTGGTTAATTGTATTTACTTCGAATGCTCTCCAGGGAAGCTCCAAATCTTCCTGTCCCTTTCATCACGCGGTCGTAATCAGGGACTGTTGATACTGACTTTATATACGTATCAAAACTCGTTTTATATTATCACTGTCATCCGAGCTAGTTTTCTTTTACCAATAAAAGTTTCGTATATACTTCACACATGAAAAAAAGCTTAAACAAGTTCATGTGGAGAGATAGTAACTCGCTGGCATTGGTAAACAACACCCCTCCCTAACAGCCACTATACTGAAGAGGCAATAAAAACAAGTACTTTTATTATGCCAGTGAATAAGGTATGAGCAGTCTGTGTAATATATTTCTCGTATGCTGTATAGACTGAAACAAAACCATATGTTGCATGGGCACACAGTATCTAACTAAAAACTATTGTTATTAATTAGATGTGTGCGAGTTCGATTTCCCAAGACAGCAATAAAATTCAACCGAACGTGTTAAAATTCATAAAAGTGTTAAAACTAAGTAATATATATATATAATGAATGTTATGGCAGTTTCACATATGGAATTCGGTTGAAGAGAGTTAGCATTTCAACTCAATTGTCAGCTATGCTTTTATCTTTCAGTTGCGTGATCATTTGTTAATACCGCACCAATCATATGCACGTTTTAATAACCTGGCTTTGCTGTCTGTTTCGCGTTAGGCTTAATTACCATAAAGGGAGAAAAGTCACAAAAGAGAATGTTCCTGGTCCGGGGATTCCCTTATTCAGGTAATATTCACTAATTTCATGTTATCAGTCTGTGGTGTGCCAGTATCGGTAAGTGGTGATATTATTTGATCTATTCTACGTTAAAAAATTTAACCCTGAGATGGATAAGTGGCTGATAAAAAATATTAAAAAAATCCCGCGAACAATCAGAAGATGCAGAAACAGACTCAAAAAAAATGACAGTATTTCATATTTTCCAGAACAGCCCGCATCGTCTTCAGAACCAAACGGTAAGAGGCAAAAAATGTAATATATGCATTTGTTATTTTGTAATATTTGTAATATTGTATTGAATATAAATACAATAAATATTATAATAATATATCTCTCTATTACGATTTTTTTTCGAGGGGGGGCCGTGAAATATTTTAATTTTTGCAAAGGGGACCCTGACATCCAGAAGTTTGGGAAGCACTGTCTTAGACAACAGAAATTATCCCCTATGCATGGAACAAGGACATTTCCTGAACACACCCAAATATTTTTGTTTTGTTTTGTTTTTAATAATCATATTTATCTTCTATTTTAATTTTAGAAACACTGCTAATTGCAGATTGAAATGAAAATAACAGAAAATAGTAACTAATCAACAAATATATAATGATGGCATCAGTGCTCTTTAGCAATAAAGATTAGTGAATTTGTAACAATTTTAATTGTTACAAATTCACTAATCTTTGTAATATGTTGATTTAAAAAGACCTTATAGGTTAGCATATATTAAATGCTTGCTGTGTAAATTGACTTCTATAATATTTGTAAGATTTTAATTTCTTATTTAATATTATTACAATTCGTTTTTAGGAAGAAGAAGAAAGAAAAAAGACTGCAGAAGAATATGTTGGCTGGTTTTCTTCAGATGCTTTGCATGATAATATTCAAAAAAACATAGTGCATCAAACAAGAATGAAAGCTAATCTGCAAACCAATCACCAGGATAGCAATATCGCAAGTGAAATTCACACTGAAAAGCTAAAGAAATCTTCACTAAAGTTTTTGTAAACATTTTTGTTTTATTTATTTTTTATTTTTTCAGAATACCTTAAAATCTGACTGTGTAAATTAATAAAACTTAACAATAAATAAACTAAATTATGGACAATTTAGTTGATTTATTATTTAGTGTTGTGCAACCAATATTTGCATTTTTTTAAGCATGTATAGGCTTAATGTAACTAAAGTTGAGAACTTAGTAAATTGATTATAATGAAAATATGCATTTTTTAATTTTCAAAAAAATATATAATAAAATAAAATAACAAGTGCCCACTAATTCAGTAAATTCCCTTTAATATCTACATGATGCACTGATTCCTACCATGTTTTGTACCTTTTGTCAACAGAAGACACTGCCTGAAATATCAGGGGATTGTAGGGGAATATTCAGTTGTTTTCAGATGATGCAAAGCTGGGAAGGGTTTTTATAGTGCAGATGTGGTAGCCCTGCAAGAGGATTTGAATAAGCTAGACAGATGGATGAATGGAGAATTGAGGTTTGGGACACGTCAATGGGATGCTACATACTCTATTGGAGGAGCTATACTGTAGGAAGTAGGGGATACGAGATCTGGGATTGATGATTGATAGAAACCGGAAATTTAGGAGACATATTGCAAAGGTGGTGAAGGTAACACAGAGGATTGCTGCAATAATGAGAAGGACACTGACCTGCAGAGATAAGAGTTATCATTCCATTGTATAAGACTGATCAGACCACACTTAGATTATTGTTTTCAGATTTGGTCCCCAGGATTTGAAGGGGATAAATTAACTGTGGAAAGGGTGCAGAGGGAGATAACAAAGATGGTATCAGGACTGTACAACATTAGTTATGAAGACAGGCTGAGGGAATGTGGACTATAGAATTAGGTGCATAAAAGAAGGCAAGGTGATATGATTCAGACTTTTCAACTGTTGAGAGGTGTAATAAATTTAGTTTAATCCTTTACCCAAGTGTGAGCAAACAAAGTTTGCGCCTGAAAGTATCTTCAGGACTGGGGTAAGGTGGAGCAAGATACTATCACTCCTATCTCAGTATCTCCCATAATGCAAACTACATCTCCTTGCGGATATGTCTAATGTTATGCATTAAGGGAAGAGCCACTACCCAGACTAGTTTCGACCTTTATTGAAGTCTCTTCAGTGGGAGCCAGGCCCAAGTGGAGATACCAGTCAGAAGCATTAGCAAGGTCATCTCTACCTATAGGAGTTGCAAAATGGTGTGCCACCTTTTTAATAAATTACTCTAGATTTAGAGAAAGATGTCGAAAGTTTATTTTTCACTTGGTTAGAATATAATAAATTTAGTTTAACCATTTATCCAAGTGTGAGCAAAGCAAACTTTGTTTGCTCACACTTGGATAAAGGATTAAACTAAATTTATTATATTCTAACCAAGTGAAAAATAAACTTTCGACATCTTTCTCTAAATGTTGAGAGGTGGTTACAGGGTTGACACTGGGGAGTTATTTCGCTTGGTTGAACAGCAGGATGGAGTGATGACAAGGGGCCATCCCTGGAAGTTATGAAAGAAAACGTGAGGAAGAGGGTGAGGGGTGGTTTCTTTGCATGGAGGGTGGTTGAATAATGGAATGCATTGCCTAATAGAGTGGTGAGAGCGAGAATGGTCAATGAGATAGACATTGTGTTTCCTGGGAGGGACCTCCCACAATGAGTCTTAATAGACTTTGTATTTCTTAGGAAGCACCTCCTGCGATGAATCTTTTGACTCCATGGAGGCCTGAATAATAATAATAAGTGTAGAATAACTTATTTTTTAGGTATGCATGATATGCTGAATTCTGTAAATTTTTGTATACACAGTACTCAAGTAAAAAAAAAAAAAATAAATAAAATAATTAATTTCATTTATAGTAACACTGAATGTTATAGATAGAAATCCTTGCTGAATTTCAATATAATATCAAAATTGGTTGTGTAAAATTGTATTTTTGAAGATGTTAAAAGAATAAGTTTTATTGCTATTATATTGCAGATAACAACTAACTGATCCATAGCATGCAAAAGTACAAATTTCAGTTAATCTTTTTATATATATTCTCATTTCACTAGTAAAGAATGTCGATTTGAACTGATATTCCTTTTTTGAAAGAAAAAAAAATCCTTTAAAGCCCAGCCAGTTAGCATCTCAGGAGTGGTTAAGAGAGAAATAATATCTGAAAATGATAACAAAATACAGGAATGGGTGAAATATGTAGAAAAACTTTACTGATAACAGACAGAACCCAGAAAATACTTATGAACAGATGGAAGGTCCATGCATTCTAAGATCAGAGGTAGAATGTGTGTGCTGAACGCAGCTTAAAATGGTAAAGCCTTAGCTCCTGATAGAATACTAGCAGAAATTTTAAAGTTATTAGAAGGTGACAACATTACTATATAGTAAAGCTATTTAATAAGATCTATGACACAGGCATAATTCCTGAAGACTGGTTACAGTCAACCTTCATCATACTACCTAAAAAAGAAAAGGCAACAATTTGTAATTATTATAGAATGATCAGCCTAATGAGTCATGCTCTCAAAATGTTTTCTGAAAATAATTCAAAAAATAATATATATAGAAAATGTGAAGACACCATCAGTGATACCCAATTCGGCTTTAGAAACGGTTTGGGAACGAAAGAGACTCTTTTCTGTTCTCAAATCTTATTCCAGAAATGTAGTGACCAAAACAAGAAAGCATTCAATTGCTTTATCGACTTCGGAAAAGCATTTGACAAAGTCCATTATACTAAAATTATTGCACTATTTAAAAGAATTGGTTTAGATAGGATCGTTGAAACCTTATATCGGAACCAAAAGGCATCTGTTCAAGTTGATGACATTATTACAGACTCCATTAGCATCAAACAAGAAGTAAGGCAAGAATGTGTGCTGTCGCCTCTTATTTTTAACATATACTCAAAAGCCATATTTCAAAAAATCTTAAAAGGAAGAGAGGAAGGGATTAATGTAAGAGGTGAAATCATCAGTAACATCTGATATGCTAATGACACAGTTCTCCTGGCTGACAATATTCAGGATCTTCAAAATCTTCTGGAACTAGTGAACGAAAAGAGTTAAAAAAAAATGGGATTAAAAATATCACCAAAACTAAATTCATGATCATAAGCAAGAAACCAATTCTTAATTCAGCACTTTCTTTAAATTTGTTTCTTAAATGAAACAAATAGAAAGAGTGACAAAGTTTAATTATCTTGGATGCTGGTTAAATGAAGAATGCAATCCAGAAATGGAAGTACAAGTTAGAATTGAAATGGCAAGAAAAAATTTTCTTCTGATGAAATCAACACTGTGTAGCTGAAATTTAAATTTAGATCTCAGAGTGCGCACATGCTGTACTTGAACCTTGAAGACAACATCAATAAAAAAAAAATTGAAGGCTTTGAGATGTAGTTATACAGACGAATCTTAAAAATCCCATGACAGCAAAAACATCCAGTCAGGAAGTGCTGAACAAATGGAGAAATCACGTGAACTTTTAAATACCATAAAAAGAAGAAAAACTGCATATCTTGGTCACCTACTTCATAATGAAAAATACGAGATACTTCAATTGATTATAAAAGGGAAGATAAATGGATGAAGACAAGGAAGACTTAGAAAATCTTGGCTGGCAGACATCAGACAGTGGATTGGCATGAGCCCTGAGGGACTGTTTAGAGTGGCTGAAGATTGCTCAAAGTTTTCCGAGGTGGTCACCAACCTCTGATAGGAATTAGCACTTGAAGAAGTTAAAGATGGAATTTAGGAATGGATGGACAGGAATATGATACTCTATTGTGGGCAGCATGGCTTTGTAAAAGGTGGATCCTTAATAATTTATTCACATTTTATAATAGTGACAGCAGAATTGGATAAAGGAAATGGTTACACCATGAGACTGCTGGACTTTGTTGAGGTATTTGACAAAATACCACAAAAAATTCTTTCATGAGTTGAAACAAATGGGAATGGATAGGAAGCCAGTGGCCTCAAGGCTCTGTACTAGGACAACTACTGTTTAATTTTTTTATATTAATGATGGAGGGAATGATTTAAGCAGAGATGTTCAGTTTTTTGTTGATAATGCGAAACTGTTAGAGCCCTAGTTGTATAAAGATAATAAAGGCATCATGAAGGATTTAAAATGACAGTGTTGCCAAAGAATAATGGTAATCAACTTAATATCATTAAATGTAAGGTATTTTGGGATGAAAAAGTACATACTATGTATTAAAATTATGTATTGGACTACAGGAAATTGATGAAGCTAAGGATTTGGAGGTGATGCTAGATAGAGTTGAAATTCGCAGGGCATATTAGAAAGTCAGTAAGATAGCAGTGATTACTCAGATTGATAAACACATCAACATGTAGAGAAAAGCAGATGTTATTGTTCCTCTTTAAGGCAATGCTATGACTGCATCTTGACTACTGTGCCCATATTTGTTCACCAGGGTTTCTTGGAGATGAGAAAGTAGTGGAAAAGATCCAGTGACAGGTAGAAAACAGAGGACATGATAAAAACTTATAAGTTACTAAAGAGTTCATTCTGCAAGAATGACACAAGAAATTTTGAACACATTACAAGTACAGTGAGAATTAACTATAAATTCAGATGTATGCCACAGTAATTAACTTTTTAATAATATGTACATATTTCATCTTAAGTATCATAAGACATCATCAGTGCAGTTATAAACAACAATAGGAATTACATTCAAAAAAGCGCATGCTTACATTGGAATCCCTCTATGTATACAGTAGTGTGTTTAAGGACTAAATGCTATTGGGCTGTAATTAAATTAAATTAAAACTGATAAATTTATTTTATACAGTTGAGGATACCAATTTCCTAAACTTTTGGGATAGTGAGATAGTCGTTATGGTTAAGATTGGGGTGCTGTAAGGCTTCAGCACTTTCTTTATACAAACTCTCATGTTTATATATGGATCGATGTAGTAGCTTGGTGTGTTGCAATTGGATCCTGTGGTTGGCATTTTCAACTCCATGTTGTGCAAGGACCAGATTTGTGAGGTTTGATGAGATGGATGTGGTCTTGATGTTCTGAGATGCATTTATTTACAGATCTTCTTGTTTGTCCATAGTAAGACAAGTTACAAGAACATGGCACTACGTATACACCAGGCAGTAACAGTGGTGAGAGTTTGTATTTTGGAGATGGTAACAAATTGCAAATTTGGTTTATAGGTAGCAGCGACTTTGTATTTCTTCAAACTTTTGCCAAACATTCGGAGACGCCTTTGATATATGATATAGGAGTCCTATGGGCTTCTTCTTGTCTAGGTTGATGTTTTGGAGAGTGACTAATATTTTTTTTTTTTTTTTTTGAGTTGTTATTGGATTAAATCCATTTAGTGAGGCTGTATCTTTAATAATTTCCAATTCCTGTTTTAAAGATTCTTCAGAATCTTTAAAACAGGAATTGGAGGAACAAAATTTGTGTGCTCTGGATACCAAAGAGTTTATGATGCTGTGTGTTTGAAATGGATGGTGAGCCAAATATATTGTGGTTATAACGACCTGAAAAAGTTGGTTTTCAAGAGACCAAAGTGGAAATAGAACCATCTTGATTACCTGGAAAATATGAAGTGCCATGTTCTTGTAACTTGTCTTACTATGAACATGCAGGAAGAACTGTAAATAACTGCATCTCTGAACATCCGTCTTATCAAACCTCACAAATCTGGTCTCGCACAACATGGAGTTGAAAATGTCATCCACAGGATCCAATGCTATTGGCACAGAGTTCTTTGGAACCAGACAAAGATTCTTCATTCCAGCAGGTTCACATTTGTTTGTCTTTTGAAACAAGTGAAATGTTATGGAATCAACCAAACCTTAATTGCTCAGATTGTATCCAGTCTCAAAGTTTCAGGAAGTGATTACTATTAATTATGCATGATGTTTATTTTTTTAATTATTTTCTTTGTATACAGCTTTTACAGTTGTTCCTTTGAGCTCTAACAATCTAATCATATCACCTCAGCTGCGACTGAGACATGAGCTAGTAGGTGCTTGCTTCATATGACTTGCATTTTGAATATATTTACTAGTGTCTCCATGTAACATTGAATGAAAGATATTGGAGTTTTTGAATGAAATTCTATATATTTTTACATGTGTAAGCTGTGAAAGTTTTTATAAATAACTTGAATGTAAAGTCTTTTTTTTTTTTTGCTACTTCAGTAGTATCATGATATATTTAACCACACATACCACTGATGTTTTGTCTCCTGTTGTGTATGTGTGTCTGTTTGCTTTAACTTGATGATACATGCAAAAGAAAAAAAGATGTGTTTCAAGACCTCTGCTGTTTAACTTATTTGTTAATGTGAAATTGGAGAATTTTAAGAAACATTGCTGATGTTAATGCCCTTCAAGAAGATTCAAATAGGCTTGGACAAATGAGGGTTGTATTGTAGTGTAAATAATTTGTGGTGCAGAGATATAAGCTGTGTATGAGTAGACTGACCTGTGCTTCAGGAAATGGATGAGAATTGGAGATGATGGTTGACAGTAGACTGAAATTTTGAGTCAAATTACAAGTGTTGCAGAAACTTTATATTGCATCACAGCTATGATAAAGACATTGACAAGTAGGGAAAACTTGGTTGTGCTACTGAATAAACCATTAGTCAGACCAGAGGTGAGGAAACTTTTGTGACTTTTATGGTGGCTTGATGTACTATTTTTCTTTACTTTTTTAGATAAACTAATACTATAAATGCACACAAACTGGTTGTATTATGGCTTTCCGTCACTGCAAGAGATGAGCAGTACCCTTTCTGAATCAATATCCCAACAGCTGACGAACTCAGTTGCTGCTTTCTTAGGTCATGTGCATTTTTGTAATGTTTTGTTTTAGTAGTTCAGTGATTTTATTCTCCAACTGAAATGGCACATTTTATAGAGCAAAGAATCTGCATCAAATTTTGTTTCAACCTCAGAAAACTGATGCAGAAACCCACTGAATGTATAAGGAAGCATTTGGTGATAATGCTATGGCAATGCAAAACTTTTTGTAAATATAAATGCTCAAGGACAGGTGAATGTCTGTCATCGGCAATGACTGTTGACAAGCACAATACTGGAAGACATCAGAAAAGTGCACAAGGCTATCCTTGCAGATCTTGGTGAACTATCGGTGATTTTTCTGAGATCATAGAACTGTCGTATGGGACCATTCAATGCTTTTTGAATGTGAGGTGCACAGCTGCAAACTTCTTGGCTTCCAGAAACATGGTTATTCACCTGACCTTGCCTCTTGCAACTTTTTCCTCTTGACCAAAATGAAATTACAGTTTTCAGCAGTTGTGCTTCACAACTTACAGGGATGTGGAACCATGAAAAAACTGTTGAGATCATTGTATACATGTCCAAGGGGGGGGGGGGGGGGACTACTTCAAAGGAGACAATGGAAACTAAGAGCAAGATGAGTAAATTTTTTAATGGTATCAAATTTCCCCAAACTTTTGGGTAGCACCTTAGAAATGTCAACTTATGAAATTATGAATGTTAATTGGCCCTCTATGATTCCTCTGAAATGAGATGTGATCTATCTATATAAAAAAAAAAATAATAATAATAAAATAAAAGTTTTTGACCTCTCTGTTAGACCATGCTTGGTCTGTTGTGCTTCGATTTGGTCATTTGGTTTTTATTGTGATGTCATAATATGAGATGATCCAATATGAGTGACCAAGGCACTATCGGAAGTCAGGAATGTTGATTATTGGAAAAGGTTGAGAGAAAGGAAATTATACAATTTGATGGATAGACATAAAAGAGGTGATGTTACCTTTTAAAATATATACAACCAAATTAGTTGTGGTGGGACTTCATGTGCAAACTTGTTTGCTTATGATTAGTAAAAGGATTAAAACGAGAATCTAATTTCTAGATAAGTATCACAATACTCTGTAACCAATATGCCTATTCCATGTTCTATATCAGTAGAATAAGTTTTTTCACTTATAGTAAAATTGATTGTGCTTATTCTGTAGAACAAAGTATACAGTGTAGGTACTCCTGATCTTGCCATGTTCATAACTTTACCATATGCAGTTAATTCAACACACTTTGCATATCCACCTAGGCATTATAATGTTCTTCTCAATGGGAGAAGAGCCTCCTGCCAAGAACAGTATGGCCATAGCTGTCTGAAACTGCCAGGAAGTGCATGGTCAACTGTGTAGCTAGTTAATCACAAACTTCTCATCTTATGTTACAGTTTTCTCACCTTATTTTTAACTTAGTTTTATATGCAGTATAAAAAGTACAAAGCTATGCTACTTGTTGTGGCCAAGTAGCATAGCTTTGTTGCATACCTAATTAATGCTATATTAGTGTGATTAATTCTATCTGTATAATCTTCTTTGTTCGGCAGTTGCATGTATTCTTGGGCTAGTTGACAATGTTGAAAACTAGCAATGAAAAGACTTTTCCAAAATAAAACATTGCACTGGCAATGAAGAAAAAAAAAATTCTTAGGCAATATCCTGCCACCATATGAGACTCCTAACTTCCCTTGGAAAATGACAAAAATACTAATAAAATAGTTATTGATGGATTTAACATACATGCTCTTCAACTAACAGGCTGAAGGTTTGAATCCAGCTGTGGGTATGGATCTTAGTGATGTCTTTAAGTGGGAGAACCCTACTTATTGGAGGCCTGAAATAGCAAGAAAAAGTTCTGTCTGGTCTAGAAGTGTTTATGTAAGAAATAAAAATAAAAAAAAAAAAAACATCTTCAGCCAAGGATTGTAATAGTCTGCTATGGGTGCCTCGTTAAAAAAATTAATTTTAAAAAAATTTACTGAAAAATGGGTTTGATTCTCATCGTTACAAAGGAAATCCTTATGAGATTTTTCAATTGAATGCAAGTTAATCCTGAAGATAGTAGGCTTTTTTCCTCCCGCATACAAATCGGCCTTCAGAACACAGTTTACAGACAAAAAGTACTGTTGTTGGTGATGGGCAGTAGATTGCGTTAATTGCAGTAGTGTTGTAGTAGGAGAATTAAGTAGTAGCGGAGAGGGTGAGATGTAGTTAGCAGAGTAGAGCGCCCTTCCACGATAAGTCCGTGTACTCCTTGGAGGTGTCACATAATAATAAAATTCTGAAATGTTTATAATATACTATGCTATTACCTACACAATTGTAAAATTTATTTAAAAAGAAAAATATGCAAACTATAACATGGGAGTGATTATTTACATATTCAGTTTACTTACAAATAACTGCAAAACATGTTTAAATTTAAATAATGGTGCTCTCTTAAATTGGAAACATTATCCAACTTTATTCTGTTAATGTTTTCTGTAACCAAGAAATTACTAATCGTTTTAAATAAATCTTATAACGATGCCTCTTATTTCCTAAAAGAAATAGGCAGAAATCTTTAAGCCTTATTTTTGGAAATGAGTAGGTAGCTGATCTCTGTCCTTAATTCACCAGTTCAGTTGAGTTCCTGGTTACTGATAATTTAAAAGCTTGGGACTAGAGTATGGTTGTCAATGACTATTTTACATGTTTTACTAATTGCAAATTGAAATGTCCAAGTTCTGCAGTCTGAGTTAAATTAAAAAGTCTTCAGGAAAACAAATTCTGTTTCTCTGCACCCAGTGTTTAACTTGGGAACAGCCAGCTGTGAAGTCTTTAGTCATTAGCTAGCAAAATTAAGCAGGTTTTCTGATGGAAAATACAATACACAATACTGTATAGTCACTTGTTTAAATGTTGGTTTTTCTACTTTTGTAATCTTGAAGCATACTCAGGATATCCAGATGTATAAAACATAATCTTTGAAGTTTATTTTGCACTTGGTTAGACTATAATAAATTTAGTTTAATCCTTTATCCAAGTGTAAGCAAACAAAGTTTGCACCTGAAAATATCTTCAAGACAGAGGTAAGGTGGTGCAATTCGTAGCAAAGGTGGATCAAGCTCTCATCACTCCTTGTCTCAGTATCTCCCATATCTCCTTGCAGACATGTATACTGCTATGCCTTAAGGGAAGGGCCACTACCCAGACCGGTTTCAACCTTTATTGAGGTCTCGTCAGTGGGAGGCAGACCCAGAGGGGTAAATATGACCTCTCTATTGCTTCTGCCTTAGTATCACCACTCTGGGTCTGCCTCCCACTGACGAGACCTCAATAAAGGTTGAAACCGGTCTGGGTAGTGGCCCTTCCCTTAATGCATAGCAGTATACATGTGTATACACTGCAAGGAGATGTGCTTTGCATTATGGGAGATACTGAGACAAGGAATAATGAGAGCTTGATCCACCTTTGCTATGAGTTGTCTAGGGATGCACCACCTTACCTCAGTCCTGAAGATATTTTCAGGCACAAACTTTGTTTGCTTACACTTGGATAAAGGATTAAACTAAATTTATTATAGTCTAACCAAGTGCAAAATAAACTTCCAACATCTTTCTCTAAATCCAGAGTAATTTAAAGTTGGTAACTTGTATGGGTAAATATGACCCCTCTATTGTTTCTGCCTTAGTATCACCACTCTGGGGTCTGCCTCCCACTGACGAGACCTCAATAAAGGTTGAAACCGGTCTGGGTAGTGATGAGATCTTGATCCACCTTTGCTACGAGTTGCCTAGGGATGCACCAAACTTTGTTTGCTTGCACTTGGATAAAGGATTAAATTAAATTTATTATTAAACATAATCATCTGTACATCCCATATAAAGAAGAGATTGAGTTTTCTGAAATTTAGATTAAGAATCCTGATCATTGTTTCATAAAATATGTTAGTGTATTTGGAATAAATAGGCATTCAAATGGGTAGTAAAAAAAACACTAAGAAAAGAGTTAATGAGATCAGACCTAGTGGATATTGGAAAGGATTGAACAACAGGGGAGGGAATCCTCTAATGCCTGCAATTTTCCAAAGTCTGTACATCTAGTACTAACTTTTTGAAAGCTGACAGCATATAGTCCACCCTTCAAACCTTCACATTCATTTTTTTTTTAAATAAATTATGGTAATTATGTGTTATAGTAAAATTTCAGTTTAATATAAATAAAAAAGCTTTTTGGAAAAGTGAATTGCAGAAAACTGCTGACATCTTATGATCCTAACACTATTGTTCATAATAGTGTTAAGGCCACAGCCTATTTTTTGAGGTGTTAAAGACCCAAGTTTCTGTGAGAAAACTGCTTTCCTCTACAAAAAAATTTCCTATGTCAAAACAGCTTACAAATTATATTTCTTCGTGACTTTCCTGGAAGAAGCCTGCTTGTCAAAGTGTTTTCTCTTAAGTCAGTTACTGACCTCTGATTCCAAATTCTCAATAAAAAGTTCTATAGTAATTGTGATTTTGTTCAACTGCTGTGTAAGAATTATCTTTACTCTTATCTCTTATAAAAAATTTCATTACTTGGTGTTTTAAACACATTGAATTGGTTGAAAAATTTAAAAACCTTGGAACTAAACTACTTTCAGACTTCTTGTTGTTGGACTTTTTAATATTAATCCTTCCAGGAAAAGATATGACCTGTATGTTAATATCGTAGGTGGAAAAGGATTATGCAGTCTGTAGTTCATGCTCTAAACATCACTTTTCTAGGCTAGGATTCCAATAAGTAGACTTATGGTTCTATAATGGGTAATGAAATGCATTTACCACATGAAAAAGACATTCACAAACATCCTTACCTGCAGTGGGATTCAAACCTGTTGCCTACTGGCTGGAGAGTGGAAGCACTGTTCATTGTCCAGCTAGTGATTTGTGTAGATAGTTTTCAAACAGAATGTAAAGACCATTTAACAGCATTACTTGAGAAATGCAAGAAAATCATATTGTCATATGCTCCCTCTAATCTTTCACCAGGAAGACAGTGGAATAGTATATATAGTCATTAGTTTGAGTAACTACAAATCTGTTTGTCAGTACAGTATCTCCAAACTGTGCTGCTCTCAGTTGGTACACTTTAAAATTAATAAATTGTTCTTTGAAAAATGGTTATACACATCTTACATCTATGAGATAACATGGAAACAAGTCCATTTCAGATATAAGGCATCAAACGATCATCTTGTTGGCTTCTCTTCATTCCTTTAGGGAGAAAAAACTAGATGACTGACTTCACTGCCTGGAGGTTCATTGATTAATTAGTGATCATTAATATGGATTATGCCACTTTCACTCCACAGCAGATCTCCAAGCCTACCTTCAGATATGAGTTCTACAAAGTTTACAAGACACCCTTGTCGTTGAGCATCAGATTTCCAGGGCATTTGATTAGGTTCGACATATGAGAGGGGCAGGGGTCTGGAAAGTTCTGATAAACACCTAGACAAAAATTATATTAAACCAACTGATGTAACCACAAGATCATATTAGTAGCAGAGTTATGAAGGTAACTTATGTTCTTGTATTTTTATATCCTCATACATATTCTTTCTTGTGGTTATATCAGTTGCTTTAATATCATTTTTGTTCTAGGTGTTGATCAGAACTTTCCAGACTCCCTTCCCCCTCCTTGCAGAAGTTTACTTAACCCCTTGGTATATGACATACCTCTCACCCTTTGCAATTGTGTTAACAATTTTCATTCATGCCTTCTGTGCTGCTGTGAACAGTTTAAAATATTTGTGTATCTACTGCTGTTCCTTATTATCTATGCTTGTGTTAAATAATGACATTTAAGTAACTTCAAATACTAATGATAATATTTCTGATGACAGTTCACTCTATTTTTCATTTGACAAACAATGCAGTTGTCAAATGATTCCTGAACTTTAAAGCGTAATGTCTAAAACACTGATGCGCATACCATTTTCAAATTCTATGAAGATGTAAGATCGATGGGTTAATATACAGCCCTATCTTAAAGATTTCACTTCATTTTTTCTAAATTTTGGTGATACTGAGATAACCATTTTTTTTCCCTTCAACTGACTTCAACTTTTATCCATTTCCAAGAGAAACAGTGTGCAGCAATATCCTCCTCGATTTACAAAAATTTCAATGTCCTTCTCTGTTCAAGATGCTTCTCAACTGAATAATACAAAACAATATGAATTCCAGATTGCCAATCTTAAATATTGTCTTCACATTTAGGAATTCAACATCACTTTTACAAAATGCACAGAAATACGCATGCAAACCTCAGATGAACTTACTATATACATAAATTATATATAGATTTAATTTGTGGATCTGATCACATCATCAGAGTGCAGATACAAAAAGAATAATGTGAAGAAGAATGAAATTACAATAGACATTACAAAGTGTTTTTACCAATTTCTGGTATGTCACATAATTTTATTCTGAGAAATGGAGAAACTGCAAACACTAACACAGTAATAAACTTAGCCAATAGTCATATGAGTGCATGGCTCATTAGGATGACAAAATAACTAAGTAGTTTTAAAGAAGAATTTAATAAATTAAAAACAGTTATCAAATTATACTATTTCCATATTATTCAGTAAAATAAATGAGAAGTGTATGTAAAAAGCAATAACCTAAATCAAGCTACAAATAAATGTGGGTATGTATTGTATATATACATGTATTCATAGGTTAGATATATGTATATTCATGATTTAGTTACCCATTTTTTTTTTTTTATTATCATTCATGCATTTTTCATATTAATGAAGTGAAGACTATATACATTCTAATGAAATTTTATGTAAATGTTATAATTAACTTTTTAATTTACTAAAATGTTCTTTTGAAAATGTCTCTTTACTTTTGCATCTTAGTCGTGCTTTGCCCATTGTATGAGTTTGCTTATTGCTGTGACTACATACAGTTTTCTTTGCCATTGCAAAAGAAACTGTATGCTATGGCATTCACAGTGCTTGCAAGAATATTAGTGGTTTGATATTTTACTAGTTATTGAAATTATCACACTAAATTAAAAGGCATGCAGCTAAGAAGTTGCAAAGGGTGCAGTAAACCTAGCTGCACTATTACCTAATGCAGTAGTATATCACTGTCCAGAGAGCTCTAGAAAGATAGCATTTTATAGTGCCTGTTTTATTTTCTGTTTTACTCTTATTACACTGAAAAACACACAATTTGCCCTGAAATGGAAATAGCAATTTTTGACTAATTTCGATGTGCTGAACATGAAAAAGACAAAGTCTGTCGATTGGCTCTTGTTTAGGAGAAAGTCAGTCCACATTGCACACATTTGTATCATTTTGCAACTCTGTATTTCAATCTCCTGATTGCAGCATATTGCATCACCGAATCATACATAACACCTCACATCACAATCTGATTACTGCGCTCAAGTTTTGTCCCCTGGATTTCTTGAGGATGAGGAAGCAGTGGAGAGGATTTAGAGGAAGATGACCAAGATGGTGAGTGCTCTGTGGAATGTTCCTCATGAGGATAGATTGAAGGTTTGTGGATTGCAGAAGTTGGTTGACAGGAGAAAAAGAGGGGATATGATAGAAATATTCAAGTTGCTTAAAAGATTTTATGGGACATGCAGGGGAAGTGTTTCAGCACTTGACTAGAGCGAGACCACAACAAGGGGTCATCCCTGGAAGTTGAATAAAGGTGTGGTTAATAGATGTGTGAGGACTAGATTTTTTGCTTTGAGAGCTGTGAGTGGAATGGGCTGCCAGAGTCTTTCTGTTAATGGATTCAGGTTGAAGTATAATGGATTGTGTGGATAGATTGGGTCTCGTGCGACAAGTCTTCGGACTCAGTGGAGGTGCCTAAATATAATAATTTTAACATTAATTTAGTTCCCAGACCCTGGGAGTTAAATTAATGCATTCAAACATTTTCATATAACAGTAATAAATGGTGTATTTGATAATGCTATGGTGTTAGATGACAATACAATGGTTCTGAGACAGTGTCGTAATTCCCCCCCCCCCCTTCATTGATTAAAAAGCAGATTACACTTGACAAGAAATTATATTCTTGTTTTAATCCTTTATCCAACTAAGAGTGAATGAAAGATTGGGCATGCAGTATTGTCACAACTAACCTGTTTGTATGTTGAAAGTGTTAATTAACTTCATATAAGATTGAGAATTGTCAGAGTTGTGAGTCTTCCAGTAATGCACGGTAATATGCACATCTAAAAGGGAATTTATATATATACATGGGTAGTCTGTTAGGTTCTTGTTCTTGACCATAAATGGCAACACTAGCGGCATGATTTTTTTTTTTTTTTTTCCAAGTTGGTACATTGTCATTAGCGTAAATGTGAAATTTCAAGTAGTTCGTTTTATACAGCTATCTGTATCCCTTGAAATGGATAAAATTGAGTATTGTGCAGTTATAAAATTCTATGTAAAAGGTTTAACACCAAAAGAAATTCATTCGAAGTTCATAAAAGTTTATGGGCACTCTTCTTCGTTTTCGACAATTAAGAAATGGGCTGCCAAGTTTAAACGTAGCCAACCAGCCTTGAAGATGATCCACATGAAGGACGTTGAAAAAACGTAACAACATCAGAAATCATTGATCGAGTGCACGATATGGTATTGAATGACTGGTGAGTCACAGTGCATGAAATTGCTGAGACTATAGGCATTTCAAAAGAATGTGTAGGATATGTTTTACATGAAGAATTACAGATGAAAAAGCTTTGCACAAGATGGGTGCCACGCTTGCTCACAGCAGATCAAAAACGCACTTGTATATGCACTAAAATATGAAAATCTCTGAACACTGCTTGGAGCGTTTCAACAAGAATAAAACTGATTTTGTGCTTTGATTTATTACTATGAATGAGACTTGAATTCACCAGTATACACACCAGAATCCAAACAGCAGTCAAAAAAGTGCAGAAGCCGGTTGTTCAGCTCCAAAGAAGACAAGGTCATGGCATCTGTGTTTTGGGATGCTTAAAGGCATTTTGTTTATTAATTATCTTGCAAAGGGTAAAACAATAACCGGGGAATATTATTCTGATCTTTTAACTAGACTAGATGAAAAAATTTGTGAGACAAGCCCCAGGTTGCAGAAGAAAAAATCATCTTTCTTCAGGACAATGCACCTGCCAACAGTGTTTAGGCAATGGGAAAATTAAGGAATCTGCACTATGAATTGTTGGAACATCCACCCTATTCCCTACATTTGGCTCCCTCTGACCTCTGTCTCTTCCCAAAACAAACTCTTCCTCGCTGGTCAGCGTGTTTCTTCGAATCAAGAGGTGATTGCAGCTGTAGAGGAGTATTTTGCAGATCTTACTGAGAACCACTGCAGCGACTAAATAATGGTGCTGGTGCATCGCTGGAATAAATGTATTAGTCTTAAAGGAGATTATGTTGAAAAATAAAAATAATTTTGAAATTATAAATTCGTTTTTTCATTGTTAGGCCAAGAAACTTTTCAGACCACCCAGGTATATATATATACATACACACGTGGGTGTCCCCTGTCTCCAATACTAGCCAACATTTTTTTCGAGGATTTCCAAGAAAAGGCAATCTCTTCTGCTATGCCTAAAATATGGCTCCGATACGTTGATGACATATTCCTTATTTGGGAACGCGGTATAGATAATCTTCACATTTTTATAAATCACTTAAACAACTTCCACCTAGACATCAAATTGACCATAGAAATTGAAGAAAATGGATCTCTGCCTTTTTTAGACGTCAAACTTACTAAGATGTCTGACTCCATAAAAATCTCGATCTTCAGAAAATCAACGCACGAATAGATACCTGCATGCATCCTCACACCACTATCCATCACAGAAGTTGGGCATCATCTCCACTCTAGCGCATTGTGCCAGGTCTGTATTGTCAGATGAGGAAGAGCTAAAAAATGAACTACAACATCTAAAAAGAACCTTTGCAAAAAATGGTTACTCTTCAAAAGCTATCAATAAACAACTACCACTGTATTAAAACAATGCAGAAACAGAACAACCCAAAGGGGTGTTCTGTTTCTACATTGTTTACCATACATCAGCTAGCTCTGCCAGTTACTAAGAAGAATTGTGAAAAAATGTAACATAAAAACGTGTTTTTCCACTATTCCTAAACTCGATTCTAAGCAAACTTAAACAGGCCCACAACCCTCTTCAGTTTCCAGGGGTCTATGAAATCACATGTGACTGCGGGAAACCGTACTATGGCCAAACTGAGAAGTCCATCCTCCAAAGTCTTGAGGAACATCAAAGGGACATTGCTTACAACAGAAGCAGAGCAAGGGCCCTCTCAATCCATGTCCTGTTCTCAATGAACACAAATATAGTGAAGGCTGCCAACATGAGATAAACTGGACCACAACTTCATATATGCCACGATGAGGTAGAATGCCACATAGTTGAGCCTAAAGAAATTGTCCTGGACTCTCATCACATAACAGTAACCTTTGTTATAATTTACTGGCCTCATTGAGCTCTCCTATCAGATACTGGAGCACTTGAGAAGTTACTTGCTCGCAGATGCCTAACAATAGAACTTTAGCTCCAGTTCAAACTTAACTGTAGTTTATAGCTGATTTTGTAGTGATACAATGTTTCATTGTGCTTTTTATGTTTCTTTCAATGTTCTCAGGCCTGAAGTCAGCTTTCCGATGAAACGTGTGTTAAATAAAATTAATTGTTTGTCTAATTCTCGGAATTCAGTCAGCAAAAAATATGATCATATATATATATATATATTATATTATACAGGGTGTCCCTGAATTCATGACCCAAACGTGAGGGAATGGTAGTACACACCGAAACCACCAATATTCGTCATAGAATATGCGGCCGCAAATGCAGCCTGGGGGCACAGAAGAAGCGGCACAGCTTAAAAGCACTGGATCGGCCAAATCCCAGCATTCTCAGCATCCACTGGACACGAGATGGAGCAGTTTACGAACAGAGAGAAAGCTGATATGCACCTGATGTACGGCGTAGCCGAGAGCAATGGTACAGAGGCACAAAGATTACCGTCAGTGATATCCTATGCGCCGTGTGCCAGATCATAAAATGTTTGCTCGACTTTACGGTCAGCTGTGTGAGGCAGGCACCTTCCACGTCAGTCGACATGATGCCGGACGAGCAAGGACATCTTGTGTATGGTGACAGATAACCCAGATACAAGCACGCGATCCGCCGCCCGGAGCCTGGGTATGCATTCGAACAGTGTCTGATGAGTGCTGCATCATTAAGAAGCGCTACACCCCTTTCACTTGCAGGCATTGACAGCTGTTGATTAATCCCCTGTGCGTATATTTCGCCCAGTGGTTCCTGCAGCAAAGTGTCATACAGAGCGATTCCCCTGCTCATGTGCTCTTTACGGATGAATCAACTTTCTCACGTGAAGGCATAATCAATGTCCATAATGCGTATATTTACGGCAGCCCAGAACCCCCCATGATACACGTCCACAGTCGAACCAGCAATGGTTCGCTGTCAATGTCTGGGCAGGGATTATGATTTGTAATGGTCTCCAATAAATGTCACTCTGGAGACGTGTGTCTGTTCTTCATTTCCAACTCCTTACGGCATTTGCGGCCGCATATTCTATGACGAATATCGGTGGTTTCGGTGTGTGTGTGCTACCATCCCCTCACGTTTGAGCCATGAATTCAGGGACACCCTGTATATATAGTCTGGAATGCATTTCATGTGAAAACGTTTTAAGATACACTTCCCCACCATTAACAAATGCTTCTGGGAAGGCCTTGCATTCCTTTTAGCAGAGCTTTGCTAACAGTAGCAAAGCTCTGATAAAAGAAATGCTAGGTACCCAAACATTGAGCAAAAGAGATAAGGCAAAGCAAAATGCCGATTAGTTAAAATAGAATAAAATAAAAAAGAGAGAAAATCAGCTAACGCCTTTTATTCTCTTTTAGGGTGTAGACGAGGCCATTTAAGTACAATCTAACTTTTGGAGACTGAGTGCGAAGTTCATAGTCCACTAGAAGCCAATCAGAGATAGCTGGCTCAAGGCCAGCTTCACTAATTATGGGAAGTTAGCCACTAATCACAAATTAAGTGGCGCACATTGAAGAAACGGCTAACAAATGCCCCCATCACCGGGTACCTAAGCCTAACACAATATTTTAAACGTCTGAAAATAATGTGGATTCTATAGTCGATTTTCTTGAGTTTACGCGACGAAAAACTGTCTTGCCTGTGCCAGAAATCGACTAACTCGGGAACCTGTCGATAAAAGGCTTAGTAAAAGTTCCTCTAGTCGGCGACTAGAATCGAAATTATGACGCTCTTTCTTCGGGCGATTTTGTGCCTTCTCTGGAAGGTACATGCTATCTCCACTGAGCTAGTATATGCTGATAAACGTTTCTTCCAAAATAATTTTTTTTATTTAACAACTAATATACACTGCGCATAGGTTTTGATGTGACTCATGTATCAGTAATATAATTATTTTGGCTTGGCGAGAGTTAATTTCATTAGGCGTCTGTTTGTTCTAGGCCTGTGTAGATCAATGTAAGGGAGCATGCATCCTGTGCGCTAGGCCGCACGGAGATAGACTTATTGTAAGAGTCCAGTCGCAGAATGTGAAACTTTTTCTAAGCCTTTCTTCGACAGGTTAGTCGAAGAAAGTTAGTCGATCTCCGCACAGGCAAGCGGTTTTTTTCTCCTGGAAACTCGGGGTTTTTCATCCAGTAAACTCAAGAAATTCGACCTTAGAACCCACATTTCAGACAGTAACATATCCTGTTAGAAACCAAGAGATGGCAGTACTTGTTTGCCGGTCTCTTCATTGGTGGCTGCCTATAATTAGTGATAGAAATGGATCAGCTATCTTTGATTGGCTACCGGTGGTGGCTGAACATTCTAGTCAATCTCCAAAAGGTAGATAAGTTTTAAAGACCTCGCCTACTCCCTATGAGAGAATAAAATGCGTTAGCTTATTATTGACTGTTTGCTCTGTCGATATAGTGTTCGGCCACTCAAAGAATGACAGTTATTAGTTCGAGTTCAATTAACGACTAAGGTATTTACTTTGACATATGTGACATATGCATGGAGAGATTTAGATTTTTGCCATAAGGAAACAATATTTCCTTTCTGGATAAGCTAGTTGTTAACCTCGCATCTTAAACTTCGACAATATAACTCACACTGTTGCATAAAAAGTATTAGGTTAACATGGTAGTTACTATCATGATCAGACCCCAATATCATCATCTAATAGTGCGAGTTCTATCTGTATGCTCTCTCTTTTCTTGAAAAGCCTTGATTTTCTAATAGTCTGATTTTACTATCAGTGCAGACTTGAATAATACAGACTGACTACCAGTTGTTATCAAAAATTTAACTACGCTATATAAGTGTTATCCACTCCCTTCGTGAAATAAAAGCAAAAAGGAATTGTACTCACTTTTCTGGATGCCAATTGAAATCACTGATATTCTTGGGTCAGTAAAGTTAATTAGGGGGAGATAAATAGCATGGAGAATAAAAGGAATTAGAAGACTTATTTTATTTATTTATCAATTATAAATGCTAATTTTAGCATTTCTTTATGTCTTTACGGAATATTCTTTTAATGTGCTTTGCAATATGCTCAG
Organism: Typopeltis vanoorti; assembly: GCF_054136105.1. Lineage (NCBI taxonomy): Eukaryota > Metazoa > Arthropoda > Arachnida > Uropygi > Thelyphonidae > Typopeltis > Typopeltis vanoorti. The sequence continues at coordinate 111,546,962 of NC_143558.1, forward strand.
CAATTTTAGTGATTCCTGAATGCAAAAAATATCGTTACCTTTTACAAGTAATTTATCAGCTTCAAGAACACGAAAGTTTCTTTTTATTATCTATCATATTGTTTATTTTTTTAAATTCTAGAATAAAAAGAAACATCGACATCCTAGTAACAGTTGATTTTAATAAGTTACTCTTTGACATGTTTTGAAAATAAATAAATCCTATAACTTTTATTTCACACCACAGAAACAGAAATCAGAACTCCTTTAGCCGTAAGTATGTTTTTCGAGACAGACGTACAGCTATTCTCCACCCTTTAGATTAATTAATAGCTGAAGTTCTCAATAACCAAAGGAAAAGCTTCCACCACCTCGTGACTCTAAAGCTTAACACTTATTTATGATAGTGCAAGTTGAACAGCCAATTTTTGAGATGCTGGGTTAAAACTCTGCCTGTGCCAAAGTTCTACTAACTAGTGAACCAGCTGAATAAAGGTCTAGAAAAATTCCTCTAGTTGGGAATTAGAATTGAACCTATATCGGTGTTTCTTTGGGTAGCCGAGCCTTATGGAAACAGATCTCACTTCTGCTGGACTACTCAGGCAACTAAGTTTAAAAGAATGGTTCAGTGCATTGAATAGAGCTAAAGCAGTGTGCAACAAAAACACAAACGGGCTCTAAGATATTTGTGGATTTTAGGCTACCACAGATGAATATGATTATTGTTTAATATACCTGTACTGGAAGTTATCTTAGTTTGTTGAACTCTTAATACTAGATCTGTATATGGCTTCTCGGTTACTGCAGATTTATACATGGAAATATTTCAGTAAGCAGTTTACCATAAGCTAATATGACCTGAAATCTACTGCAGGGAAACATTACAGACACAATCTCATCCAAAATATCTGTGAGTTTGTTCATCCCGATTCTCACTCAAATATAAAAGATATTAATATGAAGTTGGGCTATCATTTGTTGTTATAACAGTTTTTTATCTTCCGAAGGCTTTTCATTAGATTTCGGGAGTTATGCCTGGCTCGCGAATGGCGTTCCAGTTCATCTCACAGATATTCGAAAAAAAAAAAAAATCAGCTAACGCCTTTTTATTCCCGTATACGGGGAGTAGGCGAGGCCATTTAGCCCTATCTAACTTTTGGAGACTGAGTGGGCAGTTCAATCTCCACTGGTACCCAATCAGAGACAGATGGCCCAAGGGTATCACTAATTAAGCGGTACGCAATGAAGAGAGACGGCTCAAATGTGCCGCCATCTCGTGGTCCCTAACCCTAACACAATATATTTAATGTCTGAAATAATGTGGTTTCTACGGTCGATTTTCTTGAGTTTACAGGACGAAAAACCCGAGTTTCCAGGAGGAAAACCTGCTTGCCCGTGCCAGAGATCGACTAACTCGGGAACCGGTCGAAAAAAGGCTTAGAAAAATTTCCTCTAGTCGCCGACTAGACTAGACTCGAAACCAAATCTTCCTTCGTGCGGCCAAGCGCGGTGGTATGCAAACGTTATTTTTCTTTAAATAACTGTTTTTGTAAGTCTCTAAAGCTTATCTCTCTTTCTCTCTTGTCATTTCCAGTGCCTTATCTCGACAAATATATGAACTCTTTGACAGCAAAAGATGATGTAGTTGTTCCCTCATTTTTTTTTTTTTTTTTTTTTTTCATATTAAAACATATTTACCAAGTGCACTGTTATCTTTTACGATCATATGTTTGATTTCAACGTAGATGGCGCGGTTTGCGTCTTGACGTGTTCTTGAGGTTCCTGATATGTTTTGAAGTGAAATATGATGTCGAAGTGTTTTGAATTTAGTGTATGTTTAGTCCTGTTGCATATATTTTGTTTGTGTGTTGCGGATATCCCTGACCATATGCTATGTGGAGATGAAAATTGCAAGGGTTTGTTACTGTTTTGAGTTTCTTATGTGCTACCTCCCCTTTACAATTCGAAAAAGATTAAAAAGTTCCTTACTAGTTAACTCTGATATATACAAAAGCGAGAAACTCAAATTTTTATGCGTAACCAGCCGCTCAAGGATGCTGTCTGGAGAAGAAATACATGAATTTGTCAGCATCTTTGAGTGAAATTATTATTAAAACCAGCCCCCCCTCCCACCACGGTCAAACACTTATCAGGTGGTACCGATAAGTCAAACACTGGCACACAACATACGGTTTGATGAGCTGTGCTTTAAAGCTTATTCATTGCCACATTCTAAGGCGGTGCATTCCACTCACCTGCTATTATCCATGCAAAGATCCTGCTCCTTGGTCACACTCTCCCTGTACGGTTTTTTCCAGGGATGACCTTTGGTTCTACCCATCGCCCATTTTATGAAAAATATCTCCCATTAACCTGATAACCCCTTACTGACTTGCAGGTTGGATTCCCTCAATCTGTTTTCATAATTCAGCAATCAGAAGCCACCTTAGTCAGTCGATCTTTTCTAGACCCTTTCTGATATATCCTCATCCCCCACGAAAACCTGATGACTAAATATATGCCCAATAATCCATGTGAGGTATATATTGGAATCATAGCCTCTTTATTTCTGTATGTCAAGGTTCTCTACATCATTGCCATAATACAATGTGATGATTTCCCAACTTGTATAATGTGGCCCCATAATCTTAAGGCACCTTTCCACCACTATTCCTATATTTCTCACTTCCTTTACCTCCTTCAGAATTTCCCCACTGAGTGTATACTTTGCTTCGCCTACTTACTTGCCAAATTTCACCTTACACTTTGCAACCTTGAAATGATAGTTCCACTCACTTTCTCACTTGTAAGTCCACATCATATGATTTTATCATTGCATTATCTTTGCAATATGCTGTTTTTCATTGCACGGTATTCACTTTGTTACAAAGTAAAGCATAAAAACAACTTTTCTGAGCTTACCTCATAGTGCAATTACTTGGTTTAACACATTGATAACATATCTTGTGTTAGCACATACAAAATTCAAAAAAGCGAAAATGTGTTATTACATATTAATGCTTACATTAATTAATGATGTGGCTCCAAACTTCATGCTGTGAACTCAGCAGCATGCAAAGCAATTTAATCATTGCATTCATGAATTTTCTTCACTGGGTATGAATTTGCTAAGCAATCTAACTTTTTTTAATGTTTTCCTTATTTACTAATATGCTATTATCTAGTAACAGAAGTAAAATACTTAAATGAAATTTGTTGATATGACAGTGGACAAATCATTTTGGTGTAGTGATTTTTTGGCAGAGAGAAAGAAGTGAGAATTTCAGTCATCTTTGGTCCTATGGTTGTGCGTGCTATTTCCTGGTAATTGCATTTTCCACTAAATTTATATAGCAAAAATGTTGAAATACAAATGTACATAATGGGGAATTTCAGTATAGATTGTTTAGTTATTGACCTCTGATTTTTTGCTTCTGTATTAAGTGAATCTTTTCTCTGACATGCAACACTTGTTCAAAAAGCAGGAAGATTGAATGATCTTTCATTGTCAGTTACATGCTTATTGTAATGACATGGCAGAATATAACATGAAGATATTTCACATGCCAAATTTGTTTGCTTACTTGGATATAGGATTAAACAACAATATAATTTATTGTAATTTACACTTTAGAATATATTTGTTATTCAGCTTGAGACTTATAATAACTGCATAATAGAGGTAGACTAATAAAGTAGAATGTATTTGTTTCATAGTGATTTTTGTGGTGTTTTTATTACATTTTGCTTTAAACTTGGCAAAACAGATTTATATACATTGGTAAAGCTGAGTAAGTGCTTTTAGTTATGCTATATATACCTGAGAAAACTTCTCGGCCTCAACCATAAATGGTAACATTATCGGCAAGTTTTTTTTTTCTAAGTTGGTACATCTGTCATAAGCATTGATGTGAAATTGCAAGTTATTCTATCAAGTAGTTTTTTATACAGCTGTCGGAAGCCAAAGTGTTGTCTGTATCCCTTGAAACAGATAAAATTCAGTATCATGCGGTTATAAAATTCTTTGTGAAAGAAGGTTTGACGCCAAAATAAGTTCATAAAAATTTATGGGCACTCTTCTCCTTCGTTTTCGACAATTAAGAAATGGGCTGCCGAGTTTAAACATGGATGTACAGCCTTGAAGATGATCCACGTGAAGGATGTCCAAAAAGTGTAACACCACCAGAAATCATTGAACAAGTGCATGATATGGTATTAGATGATCGGCTAGTCAAAGTGCGTGAAATTGCTGAGGCTATAGGCATTTCAAAAGAGCGTGTAGGATACATTTTGCATGAAGAATTGCAAATGAAAACGCTTTGCACAAGATTGGTGCCGCACAGATCAAAAACACATTTGCATGAAAATCTGAACAGTGCTTTAAACGCGTTAACAAGAATAAAACTGATTTTGTATGTCGATTTATTACTATGGATGAGACTTGGATTTACCATTACACACCAGAATCCAAAGTCAAAACAGTGGACAGAAGGCAGTTGTTCAGCAGCAAAGAAGACAAGGTCATGGCATCAGTAGTTTGTGATGTTAAAGGCATTTTGTTTGTTAATTATCTTGCAAAGGGTAAAACAGTAACCAGGGAATATTATTCTGATCAAAAGAATTTGTGAGAAAAGACCCAGTTTACAGAAGGGAAAAAAATCATCTTTCATCGTACAATGCACCTGCCCACAAAGGGGTTTTGGCAATGGGAAAATTAAGGGGACCTGCACTACGAATTGTTGGAATATCCACCCTATTCCCCAGATTTGACTCCCTCTGACGTCTATCTCTTCCCAAAACTAAAACTCTTCCTTGCTGGTCAGCATTTTTCTTTGAATCAAGAGGTGATTGCAGCTGTAGAGGAGTATTTTGCAGATTTTACTGAGAATCACTACACTGATAGGATAATGGTGCTAGAATAAATGTATTAGTCTTAAGTGAGATTATGTTGAAAAATAAAAATAATTTTGAAATTATAAATTTGTTTTTTCATTGTTAGATTGATAACTTTTCAGACTACCCACGTATAATATATATATATATATATATATATATATATATACAGGGTGTTCGGGATAAATTTGACAGTTTCGTAAGGAAAAAGAAAATCTTCTTTGTATCTATTAAATTTAATGAATTGACAAAAAAACATTACAGGCAGAGTTAATTACAATACTATCAACAAGATTTACTCAAAATAACCACCATTAGCATCGATCACAGCTTCAATTCTGCTTCGGAACCTCGAACAAGCTGATGCTACAGTCTCCCTGGGAAGGGCCGCAAAAACTGTTTTAATTTTATCCATTAACTGGGCTTTTGTATTACTGGAAGTGCGATTGGTGTCTTTTTCAACTGCGCCCCATACAAAATAATCCATGGGGTTAAGGTCTGGGGAGTTTGGAGGCCAAACATTTGGACTGGTGAAGTCGTAGAAATTTTCAGACAACCATTTTTGACTTTTCCCAGAGGTGTGGCAAGGGGCCGAATCCTGCTGCCATACATACGGCCTACCATTGGCTACCCTTGTTATCCAGGGCTTGACTACAGTTAGCAACTCCACGAACAAAGCCCGAATTCCAATGCCAGGGTTCTTCAACACCTGTTCCTGCAGATTTGCGAGGAATTCTGCTGTACGAACGCAATCAGATCGTCTGCTAGGGATCTTTCTTCTTGCTACATCCTCGTAGTCACCATTGCAAGTCTCTAGTTCATGCCTGATTGTTTTTACTGTATTCAGGGAGCATTGGGCAGCAGTCGTAATATCCTTATTTTGATGGCGGGCACGAATCATCATGATACAAGTTATTCTCTTCCATGATTCAGGTGGGTTCCAGCTATCCATCCTTTCTGACATCTTGTATATGAATGAAGAAGGGTCCAAACTTTTAAATGAAGAGAAGTGTGTGTTAATACATGTAACTTACGGAAAAATATAATTAATTATAAATATGTCAAATTTATCCCGAACACCCTGTATATATATATATATATATAGTTTACATATATTTTGGAGTACATGAGGGGGGGGGGGGGGCTGCAACCCAGCATCTCAAATCCTTTTCTGTATAGCCACTGTTATTGAGATGCTTGATTACTAATTTTGATTATAATAAATTTTAGTTTAATCCTTTATCCAAGTGTGAGCAACACACTTGGATAAAGGTCATGGGGACCAAATTACCCTCATCTGCTGAATGCTGTATGTGGTCCCTCACTAATTTCTCCATGATCTTAACAACTACTGATGAAACACAAACTGGCCTATTATTAGACACTTTTAGTCTGCTACCGCCTTTATGCAATGGCACTATCTTACCTTCCTTCCATTCCTTGCATATCTTTCCTATAGGAAAAGTACGCAAGGAATGGTACCTTTCCTATAGCCAGACTTTCGTTGAAAAGCCAGGTCAACGGAGCTGTCAGTTCTTTAGCACATTCTCTCAAAACCTGTGGTGAAATACCATCCAGTCCCACAGCTTTACTGACATCCAGAGTACTCAGTATTTGGAACACGTTCTCCTCTTGCACATCTAAACTTCGAACCTGCCCTATCCTTCTAGTATTAAAACTTACTTCTCTAGGATGTAATACTCCAATAAAGTATTCATTGAACAACTCACTATGTCCTCTGCATCATTCACTCTATTCCCATTTTTATCCCATAATGTCATTCTTCCACAATCATTTCTCCTCCTACTGGTCACGTAGCTAAACAATTTCCTAGGATTTTCTTTTGATCTAAAGCCAATCTCTTCTCATATTCTAGTTTTGCTAAAATACTGCAGAGCAATCACACATGTGCATACCCTGTGGTACTGCCTAGGTTTTCATCTCCCCTGTTTGGAATAGATAATTATAATCACCCAACAGCTGAGTTTGTTCCAAAATATTACGTCATTTTTTACTTACTCTAAGACTGCTACAGCATTCTGGCATCGACATTGTTTTCAAAACAGCAGCAAAACTTTGTATCCGAAAATCTTTAACTTCTTCCACCACATACTTCTACAGTTGAGTACTAATAATAACACTTTGTTTAATAACTTCTGAAGCTCCAAGGATACCTTAACAGGAGGGATCATGCTTGGAGAATTGCATGTGGTCACTGTTTAGTAAATAACATCAAATGGACACTTGCCAGCAATGGGAAAGAATTTTGATTTTTATAATTAATGAGTTAAAATAGGGGTGCTTAAGGGTCAAAGCTGTATAACTGAGAGGAGAACTCCACATAGCTTTTAAGGAATGTGGAGAACCGACCAGGGCTTCTGACCTAATGTCCAATCCTCACCTTCTCGTGGCGCACCCTGTTGGGTATCTACTTGGATAATGAACGAACGAGGATGGGCTGGCAATTTGGGATTTAGCCGACCAAATTGCATTCTTATTGGTTAAACCAAAATAAAAAATGATGGTACAACATGACAAAATTTCATGCTGGCTGGAGTGTCGCCCTGTTAAACAAGGCCCCCATTGTTTTCGCCAGGGAACCAGGCCGAACAGCGAAAAGTTGGCTACTGGAACAAATCTGAAAACACACCCCAACTCAACATCACCAGAGTTAAAGATCGGTACTATCAACGTAAGAAACCTGAATGGCAAAGAAATGGAGCTAGCTGAGGAATTAGATAAGTATCAGATCGACATAATAGGGGTGACTGAAACAAAAAAGACCAAAACTGGTGAGATCTTTCTGAGCAATAAATACAAAATGTTATATTCAGGCAATGACAATCAAGGAAAAGGACTAGCCATAGTATTCAACACAAAATACGAGGCAAATCTTCTTGAATGGCAGTCAGTCTCAAGTAGAGTAATGTGGGCAAATATGAGAATGGGGAACTGGAGAGTGAGACTTATTTGTGCCTATGGTCCCACAGAAGGTTCTACTAAGGTAGAAGTGGAGGAATTTTTTGATGCTTTAGAAAAAGCAAATGACACAATGAAAAATGAAAAGTTGGTCCTTGTTGGGGATCTAAATAGCAGAGTAGGAAATGATTGTGAGACATACAAAAATATTTTGGGAAAATTTGGAGAAAAGAGCAAAGCTAATAATAATGGCAAATATCTGTTGGATTTCTGCTCAGGACATGGACTAGTTATTACTAACACCATGTTCCAACATAAAAATGTGAACAAATTCACATGGAGAGAAGAGGCTAGGAATAAGAAAAGTCTCACTGGCTTTGTTATTGTTGATAGTGATGTTTTCTCCCTGATGCAGGACACGAGAGTGTACAGAAGATTTGAAATTGGAAGTGATCACTATTTAGTCTTGAGCAGGATAAAATTAAATTTCATATTGAAAAGAATAACATGTAAGAAAGTTTTAAAGCGAATAAAAGTTGAGCAACTCTCATATGTGACCTGTAGACTAAAATACACAAAGATTATTGAAGAATAAATGAAAGAGTTTGAGAACAGGAACCAAACCTTGGAGATTCAGTGGCAAGCCTTCAAGAAACCACTGATTGATTCAGCCAGAGAGGCATGTGGTGAGGTTGTCTGCAAGGATAGAAAAATCAGAACTCCCTGGTGGACACAGGAAGTTAAAGAGGCAGTGAAGGAAAAGAAGAAAGCATATCAAAAGTTCCTGTCAAATAAGTCAGCCTGTGCTCTTAGAGAATACAGAGACAAATGCAAGAATGCTAAACACTGTGTAAAACTAGCTAAACAAAAGTAATAGGAGGACTTTGGCAAGAATATAGAAAATAAATATCAAGAAGGTGGCAAAATATTCTGGAGGTTGTTGAAGAAGCTTAGGAATGGAGGAAAGAGTGCTGTAAAAGGAGTTAGAGATGATAAAGGTGACATAAAAACTGGAATAAAAGATATCCTTGAAGTATAGAATAATTACTTTGAAAAACTGCTAAATGAAATAAGCAGTGATGATAGCACAGTGGTAAAAAACACTGACCAGGCATGCAGTCAGGAATACATATCCATACTTGAAGTAGAAAAAGCCATCAAAGGCTTGAAATGTGGAAAGGCAGCAGGAGTAGATGATATTCGACCAGAAATGCTGAAGTATGGTGGGATAAGTGTCTTACAGTGGCTGCACTGCATAGTTCAGAAAGCCTGGACAGAGGGACGAATTCCTGATGATTGGAGTAGAGCTCTCATAGTACCCATATAAAAAGGGAAATAAAACTGAATGTGAGAATTACAGAGGTATTTCCCTACTGAGTGTTCCTGGCAAAATCTATGCAAGTATACTTGAGAGACGGTTGAGAAGAATTGTGGAAGAAAAGCTTGGTGAAGAACAAGCTGGATTCAGGCCAAACAGAGGCTGTCAGGATCAGATCTTCACTTTACGACAAATAGTCGAGAAAGCATGGGAATATAACAAAGATCTGTATTTAAGCTTTGTCGATTTGGAAAAGGCATATAATAAGGTAACAAGAGAGAAGCTGTTCAATACGCTGCAGTTATATCGTGGCAATTGGGCATTATATCAAGCGATACATAGTCTTTATTTGTGTTGTAAGTCAGCAGTTAGAATTGAAGTACAGGAAGATGGTTTAATGTTAAATCTGGTGTGAGACAAGGATGTACATTATACCCTCTGTTATTCATTATCTATATGGATCACATTATGAAGGAAAGTGGTGTTAAACATGATATCAAAATTGGAGATGTTAATGTCAGCTCTTTGCTTTATGCGGATGATGTTATACTTCTAAATAAATCCGCTACAAGTCTGCAAGATTCTCTGACTAAATTGAATAGCTGTTGTAATAGATATGGTGTGAAGGTCAGCAATAAAAAGACAAAGACAATGAAAATAGGCAGAATCATTGAAAATGTCAACTGTGTTGTGAATGGCGAACCTGTGGAACAAGTAAAACATTTCAGCTACTTAGGCACGATTTTTACTGAAGATGGTAAAATAAATATAGAAATAGACAACAGAATCATGAAAGCTGGTATGGTGGGAAGTCAATTGAATAAATTCATATGGAATAAGAGAGAAATTAGTCAGAACACTAAATTAGCTGTATACAGACAGTGTTCAAACCAGTTTTAACTTATGGATCTGAGAGCTGGGTCAGAAGTAAAACACTTGACCAAAGACTAGAGACCGCAGATATGAGCGTCCTGAGAAAGATTATAGGCGTGAACAGATGGCATCAATGGCAATATCATATTAAAAATGAAGATATTAGGAAAGAACTTGACATTGTCTGCATCCAGGAATGCGTTAGCAGAGCTAACCTCAGGTGGAATGGTCACCTAAACAGAATCGGCCAATAAAGATTTAGCAAAACAAGTGTTCTCTGCCAGGTTGGCAGCAAAACGACCCAGAGGAAGACCAAGATATAGGTGGATTGATACGGTGCAAAGTGCCTTAGATGATAGAAATATAAGATCTCATAATGTTGGAGTCTTGACAAGTAACAGACTGATTTGGAGGAAAATTGTAGATAGGAAGTTAGTAATGATAAAATTTTTTCATGTAGTACTATATACTGTATACCCCTTGTGGGTACATGGCAGGAATATGATGATGATGGGTTAAAATATCATTCATGTAAAGTTAGGAAAAAACATGAATTTGAATACTAGCAATCTTCTTCTTCTTCTGCAGCTTCTCCCACTTAAGTGGGGTCACTGTTTGTAATGAGTCTCTTCCACACCTTCCTGTCTTGGGCTGTCACCACATCCAAGTTCTACATCTTTTGAATTTGAATACTAGCAATCTTCTTCTTCTTCTGCAGCTTCTCCCACTTAAGTGGGGTCACTGTTTGTAATGAGTCTCTTCCACACCTTCCTGTCTTGGGCTGTCACCACATCCAAGTTCTACATCTTCAAGTCCTCTTCTACCCACTCCCTCCATCTCTTCTTTGGCTGCCTACTCTTCTGCCTTCCTTGCACATCCATCTGCATGACCCTTCTTCCCACATATTCGTCCTCCCTCCTCATCACATGACCAAACCATCTCAACCTTGCCTCCTGTATTTTCGCTCCTAAGTTCGTAACTTTCACTGTTCCCCTGACATAGTCATTTTTCAGACAATCCTTTCTGGTCACACCGCACATCCACCTAAGCATTCTCATCTCTGCTACTTCCATCCTGCTGATGTTATTTTTCCTCAGGGCCACAGTTTCTATAGCATATGTCATAGCTGGCCTCACTACTGTCCTATAAATTTTGCCTTTCAGATTGATCGGCATCCACTTATCGCATAACACTCCAGCCATCTCCCTCCAGTTCCTCCAACCCGCTTGTATCCTGCATCCCACTTCCTTCTCAGCTCCTCCATCTTCTTCCACTGTTGAACCTAAGTATCTAAAGTCTCTCACCTTCCTGATGACATTTCCTTCCAGCTCCAGATCTGTCTCCTGGCCGCCGCCCACTGCGCAACACATATACTCTGTCTTACTTCTGCTCAGTCTCATACCTCTCTCTTCCAGTACTTTTCTCCATCTTTCCAGTTTAGTTCCCGCTTCTTCTCTTGAATCTACACACAGCAAGATGTCATCTGCATACAACATTGTCCATCTTCTCTCACCTCCTCTGTTACCTCCTCCATCACGATATTAAACAGAAACGGACTCAATGCTGACCCTTGATGCAAGCCAACTGTTATTTGAAAACTTTCTGTCTGTCCCAAACAGGTCCGAACACTTGTCTTCACATTTCTGTACATTTCCCGCACCAACCTGGCATATTTCTCCGGCACCTTCTTCTCTCTCAGACACCTCCAGACTTCTTGCCTTGGCACTCTATCGTATGCTTTCTCCAGATCAATAAATACCAGATGTAGCTCCCTTTGTTTCTCTCGATATTTTTCCATCATCTGTCGTAACCCAAAGATAGCATCTGTTGTTATCTACCAGGCATGAAGCCAAATTGTTCCTTTGCAATCTCCACCTCCTTCCTCAATCTACCATCAAGAACCCTTTCTAGGATCTTCATTGTGTGGGACATCAACTTTATTCCTCTGTAATTTTTACAGTCTGTGCACCCCCTTTACCTTTGTAGATGGGAACAAGAGTACTCTCCCTCCATTCCTTGGGTATATTTTCCTGTTGGCAAACTTTCATGAACAGGTCTCACAGCAGGTCAATTCCCTCTTCCCCCAGTGCCTTCCATACCTCCACTGGAATTCTGTCGGAGCCCCACGATTTTTCATTCCTCATCCTCTACATTGCCTCCGTCACTTCCATTCTACTGATGTTCTGCACCATCTCCTCTGTGAGTCCTTGCATTTTCCTCATTCAAAAGTCCCTCAAAGTATATTTTCCATCTGTTTCTTATGTCCACATCCCTCCATAATACTCTTCCTTCAGCATCTTTGATCTGCCTCACATGTAAGATGTCCTTTGCTGCTTTATTTCTACATTTCGCTAGTTGGTAAATTTTTCTCTGTCCTTCCTTTGTTTCTAATTGATCATACAGATCTTGATATGCCATGGCCTTCGCCTGTGCCACAACTCTCTTGGCTTCTTGCTTTCTCTCTTTGTACACCTTTCTGTCCTCTTCCACTCTTGACTCATCCCACTTCTGCTTTGCCTTCCTCTTAGCTGTCACTGCCACTTGTACATCATTATTCCACCACCAACCCTCCTTCTGCTCTCTAATCTTTCCAGATGTCTCACCAAGCACCTCGATTGCACAGCTCAGGATTACTTTTGAATTATGCTTCCACCAATCTTGTACACTTTCAAGTCCATCCGAAATCCTCTCTAACACCCTCTCCCTAAAACGATTCCTCACACTCTCTTCTTTTAAGCGAAACCACTTAATTGTCTTCATCCCGTGGCATCCAGAAGTTCTTATCTTCGATCTTATTTTAAAGTCTGTGCACAGCAGTCGGTGTTGTTGTGCTACTTGATCTGTTGGAATTACTTTACAATTTGTCACAACCTTAAGATGTTTTCTTCTAGTCAAAATGTAGTCAATTTGTGAGCTGTTGTTACCACTCCTAAATGTTATCAAATGTTCTTTCCTCTTGTAGAAAAAAGAGTTCACAATTGCCAGATCAAACGCTACTGCAATGTCCACAACCCTCTCTCCTTCCTGGTTCATCATTCCCCCTCCTTGGCCACCACGCACCCTTTCACAGTCTCTATTCTGTCTTCCTATGTGCCCGTTCAAGTTTCCTCCAACAATCACCATCTCATTTTCTTCCAATTCCCTCATTTCTTCATCTAACACGTTCCAGAACTCATCTTTTTCCTCTGCTGTACAACCATCTTGTGGGGCATATACACATAATACGACCACCCGCTCTTCTTCAAGACCCAATTTCATTCGCATGAACCTGTCGTTCCTTCTACCCACGTCCAGTACTTCACCCTTCATTCTGCCACACACCACAATTCCTACACCATTTCTTCCCTCGTTATTCGCTCCAGAGTAGAACAATTTATATCCATCTCCCAGTTCCTTTGCCTTTCCCCCTTTCCACCTTGTCTCCTGCACACACACAAAATGTCCAACTTCCTCTTCTTCATCATGTCTGCCATCTCTCTTCCCCTTCCAGTCATGCTTCCAACATTAAGTGTTCCCATGCGCAACATCCTCTCCACCTGCTGGGCTCGATTCTTTAACCGCACCTGCCCTTGATGCGGTAGCCCTCGTCCACTTCTCACAGCTGTAGGGCGATGTGGCTGCATGTCGCCTAAGGGGTACGCCCTAGCCTTTATATCATTTTCTCTTTGACTCATAATCATAGTTTGAGTCGGCACTGAAGTTTTCCGACCGGATGCCCTTCCTGACATCAACCCTCACATTTATCTGGGCTTGGGACCAGCACCTATTGAGGCTAGCTTGCCTCCTTCGGTGGCTGCATAAGACGAAATGACTTAGCAAGATAGGAAAGACTCACCCCTAGCCCTCGAATACTTAATAGCATCAGGGGGAAGGAGCAAGGAGAGGAGAAAGAAGCAAAGAAAGAAAGAAGAGGAGGGACCAGTCTACAGAAATATATAACAGATATATATTACATGAAGTAAGGCATGGTCCAGCATCAGGTACTGCGGGTTTGCCATGCCCGTACTCACTAAAGTGAGCCCTTGAGGTTAATTTGAATACTAGCAACATGACATACAAATGCTTTACAATATTATATTATGGAAATTATATTGCTCAATTTGACAATTTTTATATTTAGAAAAAAGATATTATATTTTTGACTAGATTGTTGTAGACCACCCATAATGCAATATTCACAAGGGATGGAGATAAAATTCTATTTTTATTATGAGAGTTTTTTAAAATGGTTCCATGCTCTTCACTGTGATCTTATGGTCAACTGCAGAGATGATTGGAGAGTAATCTCAGGTAGATAAGGCCAGCTCATAGATATGGCTTAACCACCTAGGTACCAGACATTTCCGGAATTTAGTTTAATTGGCCTTTTGGTTATTCAGCTGCATGAGACTGTTGAAAAAGGATAGCCTTTAGTTACATGATGATATAAAAGAACTGAGGATTTTTTTTTTTGTTTTCTGTACTACTAAGCAAGCTGGCTTTTCTTTCCCCTAATACTCTCAGGATCTCGTGATGTAACTAAAGGATAGCCTTTAGTTACATGATGATATAAAAGAACTGAGGATTTTTTTTTTGTTTTCTGTACTACTAAACAAGCTGGCTTTTTTTCCCCTAATACTCTCAGGCTCTCGTGCACCCCTGTACTTAATATTCTAGGCCTATGATATAAAAGTAAAGGAGCCTATTCTAGGTCCTTTTACTTTTTCACCTGAAAAGCTGAAACCAGTCTTGAGCAGTAGCCCCTCCCATAATGCATAGCATTATATACATCCAAAAGGATGATTGCTCTGTGATATAGGATAGGCAATTAATGTGAAGTCATTATCCTCTACATACAAGCAGCCAAGTCGTGAAGATAATTCATGTGTGAACTTTGTTTGCTTACACTTGGATTAATAATATAATTTCTTGGCAAGTTTAATATAATTATATTTATTTTCATAATGAGCAGCTGCTCCCTTGACTGTTTTTCTATATAGTAGGAATATTTTATCCAGACTTAAAACATACATGTTTTTTAGTCTATTTTTGAATTTGTTATATTTTTCACAAGAAATTCTTCATGCTTTTTGTAGTTCTGAAATGTTAACATCATTTATTTTTCTCTTCTCTAGACCCCATAAGTAAAGGCATAACTGTTTTAAAACATAATCCTGGAGAAGATGGTTTGATGCCTTTTCAGCAAGGAAAAAATGTTCTGATTTATGGTGTATCAGTAGGAAAAAGAGATGATATACTTCATATAGAGGTTTGTACTCTTTTTTTTTTTTTTTTTTTTCAGTTCATTTTTTTTTATTAAAAATTTCTAAAATACTATCAATCTAAAAATATCAGACTATCAAGAATTTTATAATCTGTCAGAATTCCAGGTTTTGTCTGAAAATTACATGAATGAATATGTACTAATATATATATATTATTTAAATTAAGGGGATATTAAATCCCACATTGTTTTAAAAACCGAATAAGAAACTCAAAGATTGGAATCAGAGAGTTTCTTGCTGAATATAGTAAACTATAAAGTATCGGCGACCACTAGCAGAGCTAAAGCAAGTGACCCTAGTACGTAGTACAATACCGGACAACTCGTAGCAAAGGTGGTGAAGTTCTGATTGCTATTCTTAGGTATTTCCCATAATGTAAAAACACATTTCCTAGGAAATGTATGCTGTTATTACATTATGGTGGAAGGTCACTCACTACCCAGACCAGTTTTAGCCTTTTTTGAGGCTTCATCAGTGAGTAGCTAGACCAATTAATACCAAAGTGTATAGCGAAAAGAACTTATATACTCTGCTATACGAGTTTCCAAACAGGTGCAACCATTAAGTTACTTAAATATAAAGAGCTAATAAGCTTCATTTCGGTGTTATAAACATAAAAATTAATTATTTAAATAATGTTTATATCGCTGAAATGAAGCTTATTAGCTCTTTATATTTAAGTATATATATATATATATTTTTTTTAATATTGATGCCAACAATGATCTTCTTTGGTCCTTGTAGTTTCTTAGTATGAAGAATTGAGAAAAGTTTGATAATTTGTTGCTCTTATCCAATGATCAACATCATGAAATAATTCATCCCTGCCCAGAATGAACATGTAAGTTATAAGGTGTTACCCAAATGTTTCCTAACCTGCCACAAGGAGTGCAGTCAGCTAGAATATATGAATCACTACTAATGGGTATTGCTGTATTGCTTCATTATGAGTTAGTCTATTGAATATCACATCATAGTTTGGAGGTGAAATGTTTTAATACATAATATGCACTTCAAAATGTTGGTGTGCTAGAGATTCTATTTAATCTTTAAAAGTACCTGTGATATAACTATAAACAACAAATTACACTATAAGAAGAGTAATTAACTTTAATAAAAATACAGATTTCATACTGAAAATAACAGTACATCATCAGAGTGTAGAAACAAGCAAATCAAAGAACAGGAATGCAAGGTACATAGAGCAATCAGTTTACCAATTAAAAACGGTTGAGTTAGAAATTAATATATTAATAAATAATATTAAAACTCTTGTTTACGTAAAATGAGTAACTCCCAGACTTTTGGGAGAGACAAAGACCATCATTCCAATTCAAGTTAGGCTGATGTAAAAGAGCTTCGCAACTTTCTCTGAAAAGGCATTCATATTTAATTCATTTCATGTATATTGATGTTCATGTGCTCTATTAATTACAGACATGATAATACAAATTTTTTGAGAGGTGTGATGAGCAGACTTTTGATGAATATATCTGCCATTAAAGTCAAGTATAACTACTAGTTGACAAAGTACCAAAGGCTGTGTAAGTAAGAAAGATATCTAAGAATGCTAAAATACTAGCAGTTTCTTTTTTCCATGGTGAATTGAATGTGTGGATAAAAGCTATTGATCTGTAGTAGGAAAGTGGCAAGTTCATTTTCAGAATGAGGCCAAACAGCAAAAACATCATTGACGTAACGAAACTAAAGAGAGGGTAATTAGGGATGAATGGATGAGAATAAGGTACCCTCCCGATGGTTCAAAAAATAGTTTGCCAAATGTGGAGACAAAGGGCTACCCATAGCAGTGTCTTTAACCTGTCTGTAGTCTTGTTTTTCCAGTTGAAATAGCCTGATTGCATAACAAATTCAAAAATATTCACATTGGGAGGGGAAATCATCATATACTAAACTAATAGTGTCAGATAATGAAGTATTCGTAAAAAAAGAGAGTCAATGCTGGCATATCTAACTCTTATTTGAATATTCTTGAATTTTTTTTTGAGAAATGTGTGGAATTCTTGATGAATGATCTGGATTGTCCAGTGTGGGCAGTTAATAAATATGAAAGAAGTTTAGCAGTTTTATAGGTGGGGGGGGGGGGGGTCAATACAATTCACAATGGACAACCTTCTTTATGAAATTTTGGGAGACCATATAAATGAGGAGTCCTTCCAAAATGGGTGTGTAAGTTTTCGAAGCCCTTTTACATCAGCCTAACCTGAATAGGAACGATTTTCTCTGTCTGTCCCAGAAGTTTCGGAGATTCTCATTTTATGTAAACATCAAAATTAGTTTTAGTATTATTAATTAATATATTAATTTCTTTCAGCAGTTAGAATTGAAGGAAGTACAGGAATATGGTTTAATGTTAAATCTGGTGTGAGACAAGGATGCCCATTATCCCCTCTGTTATTCATTATCTATATAGATCACATTATGAAGGAAAGTGGTATTAAACATGATATCAAAATTGGAGATGTTAATGTCAGCTCTTTGCTTTATGCAGATGATGTTATATTGCTAAATAAATCTGCTACAAGTGTGCAAGATTCCCTGACTAAATTGAATAACTGTTGTAATAGATATGGTATGAAGGTCAGCAATAAAAAGACAAAGACAATGAAAACATGCAGAATCATTGAAAATGTCAACTGCATTGTGAATGGAGAACCTGTGGAACAAGTAAAACATTTCAACTACTTAGACACAATTTTTAGTCATCATCATCATCATCATGCATATCAAGGATTTATGCCTGACATAGCCTGTTCCGGCCTTAGAAGTCATCGTTTAAAAGGACGTCCTGGTTTTTTTTATGTGATACGATTTTTAGTGAAGATGGTAAATTAAATATTGAAATAGACAACAGAATCAACAAAGCTAGTATGGTAGGAACTCAATTGAATAAATTCATATGGAATAAGAGAGAAATTAGTCGAACACTAAATTAGCTGTATACAAGACAGTGTTCAAACCAGTTTTAAATTATGGATCTGAGCACTGGATCCGAAGTAAAACACTTGACCAAAGACTAGAGACTGCAGATATGAGAGTCCTGAGAAACATTAGAGGCATGAACAGATGGCATCCATGGCAATATCATATTAAGAATGAGGATATTAGGAAAGAACTTGACGTTGTCAGCATCCAGGAATGCATTAGTAGAGATAATCTCAGGTGGTATGGTCACTTAAACAGAATGGGTGAGGAAAGATTAGCAAAACAAGTGTTCTCTACTATGTTGATAGGAAAACGACCCAGAGGAAGGCCAAGATATAGGTGGATTGATACGGTACAAAGTGCCTTAGACGATAGATATATTAGATATGATAATGTTGGAGTCTTGACAAGTAACAGACTGATTTGGAGGAAAATTGTAGATAGGAAGTTAGTAATGATGTAAATTTTTCATGTAGTACTATCATATCCTGTACACCCCTTGAGGATACATGGCAGGAATTTTATGATGATGATGATATATTAATTTCTAGCTCTTGGCAACCGATTTTAATTGGTCGACTGATTGTTGCATATACCTTGTATTCTTGTTCTTTGATTTACTTGTTTCTACACACTGATGTACTGTTATTTTCAGTATGAAATATCTGTACTTTCATTAAATTAATTACTGTGGTTGTTATGTAATTTGTTATTTAGAAATTCTCTTTGATGTTACAAAATGTGAAATGTCATCATCATCAAATTCCTGACATGTACCCTCAAGGGATGTACAGGATATGATAGTACTACATGAAAAACTTACAACATTGCTAACTTGACTCAATACAGAAAAGAGCAATTAGGTTATTAAATATCACATATTTCACTAATTCATGGCAGTTTTTCACACGAACATGCTGCAGTTTCTGGTCTTTGCATTTTCTATGAATATTTCTATGGATGCTGTTCATCAGAATTGGCATTATTCCCACACTCTTTTCTAAATCTCTTAAAACACATGCAATTCTTCAACACTCCTTTACATCTCAGCTCCAGACTCACAGAACAGATTTTCTTCATCTTAGTTTATTTGGGCTGCTGATGTTCTTTAGAATGATTGTGTTTGTTCTTATGTATGCTGCTTGAAAAGAAATTGATGGCCAGGGCACGGTGCATTGTGCCATGTCACATGTTTGTAATTGATATAAATTGGAGGAATATGATGTACCAAGACAGTGCAACTGCTACTTTTAAGTTATACTCTTAAAGTACTTTCAGTAATTTACCTGTAGCCTTTTTTGTGTAGGCAATGAAACTGCACCTTTTTATTGTCTTGCTCTTGTATATTCGTTGGATTATATGAATAGTCTTTGTACAACATTTGATAAATTTTGGAATGTAGCCATTCTTCAGGAGTACCTCAATGACTGAGATACATCATTTCCTGTTTAATTTTGTTATCACTGGATACTATGCATGCTTTTTTTAATGATATCTTGCTTCTGGGCTGGATGATGTGATGTAGTGTGCAAGTATTTTCTAGTGGTGAACTGTTTTCTCTATACCTGAGAGGAAAGTTTGCCTTGGTACACTACTGAGATAAGAGCATCCAAAACATGTTCTGTTTCTTTCAACTTCGACTATAAATTGGTTTTTGTTGTTTAAAGGTATTGAGTAAGTCGTTGAAATTGTAAAGGAATTCTTTGGATTCTTTCTCACTTCTGCTTTGACTTTTTCATCATTTTCAAAATGGATTTCAAACTAGGAATTTCAGTTTCCATAACCAGAAGTCCAACAGAGTCAAGAGTTGGCTTTTGAAAAGCTTATTACTCGGTGAAAATGTATTGAAAGAAAGTTAGATTATGTTGAGAAATATTCAATGAAAATAAACAGGCTTCAAGCTACTGCACCCGTCTCCACTTATATCTCTCTTTGGTCAGGAACTATCACCCAGAAGAGAGAAATCAGTGTGTGAGGGAGGGACTTTTGAATACCCTCGTATAATCATAAAATTGTGACCCTGCTCTATATGGATATTCATGAGGTACAAAGGCCACCTAATTCCTGTAATGCATGATTTTAATCTAATCCTCTTTGGTATATAAATATTTTCACTGCACAGATTGTAATCTGTGATGTAGAATATTTTAACCCTAAAACACTAAACTGATATATCCATTGTTGGTAAATACTCGTCATCATTACTATTGAAAAGATATTTTTTAAAAAAAATGCAATATTTTCAAAATTCTAAACATAGTATTTTCGTATCAGGCTCATCATAACCATATCGATCGGCTTATAAGATATTTGAAGTTAAATAAAAAATACCAAAACAAAGATTGTATTATACTCCATGTATAAAATAACCTTTGAGTTCAGTGTTGGAAAACATCAAGTGATCGTCTAGCTCTGACAGTAATGTACTGTGTGGTGGTATGTTGAATGCAAGTACCATGTTCTAATAAGCTTTGGCTTGCATGTAGGCCAATGACTTACAGAACTTATGCAAGCTTGTTAGTTCATCGTCATAGTGTCACATCTGTCAGGGTCATGTGATGCTGACAAGGCACAGCTGCAGCAGTCTTAATACTTTCCTATAAAATTTACCGTACTGTGCTACTGTATGAGAATATGGTGTAATGGAGAGATGGTAAGAGACTTGAAATTAAAAGAAGATAATGATGACAAGGTGGCAAAGATTTTTGAAAAGTTGTAAGAGATTTTCATACCAAAATGGATTGACAGAGAATTTATGCTTTATAATGAACAGCATAGGTTTATTAAGGTAATGTCATGTTTGAGTAATTTGCCTATCTGGTTGGCCAGGTGGTTAGTGTACCTGTTCTTCAACCAACAGGCTATAGATTTGAATTCTGCCATGGGCATGAATGTTTATAACTGTCTTTAGGTGGTAGATGAATTTCATCACTTGGTGTGAGACCACCTCCCCACTTATCGGAAGCGAGAAGTGACTTGAAAAAGTTCCATGTTTGGTCTCTGAGTAAGGTTTCTGGAGTGTGTAAAAAATAAAAAGTACAAAAAGAAAAAAAAAAAACATTGCCTACCCATGGTACAAATGTACTATAGGTTTACAAAGACTTTTTGTGGGTGAGAGCTACATAAAAAAAAAAATCTTCCTCACATTTTATTATAACGTGATGATTGAGTTGGGCAAGAGGAATGGATACATCATGATACATTTGGACTTCATGAAAACTTTTGATAGGATTCAGCATATACCACTTTTTGATATCTGTCCATCAGCCACCCTCATATCCACATAACCTGTCATATTCATCCCCATTTGTTAGTTTTGTGTAACAGAGTTCCATGTTGTATTCTCTCAAACCTTCTTTAGAAATTCCAGCAGAATCATCTTGTAGCCTTTCCTTTATCCCACTCAGCTGTCACTATTATGAAAAGTTAGTAAATTACTAAGGCATGACCATCCCTTCACAGAGCCACATTGCCCCTCATAGACTATCATATTGTTATCCACCCATTCTTGATTCTCTTTATGACCAATTTTTCCAGTACTTTTGTCACCAGCTCCAATGATACTGATTGGTCTATAATTTGGTACAGCAGTTTTAGAATCTCCCTTATGCAAAGGGATTATTTTGCCCTCTTTGCAATCCCTTGGAACTCTACCAGAACTGACAATTAAAGAGCCTAGTCTGAGGCATTGCTAGTTCTCTTGCACTTCTCATAAAACACGAGCTAATATCCCATCTTATCCCACAGCTGAATTTATATTGAGATTCTGGAATATTCTAAGAACCTCCAATTCATCCATGTTTGTTCCTGCATCAATCTCTGTCACAGCATTAACTTCACTTAGGTGGATATATCCTTGCAAAGTGGTCACTCAGTAACTCAACTATTTTATCTACTTCTGTCACCTTGTCACCATCAGCACTCATTAGGGTTATTCTTCCTCTTACTTGCTAAGTAATGGAAGGACTCTTTGGGAATTCCTTTGATCTGCTCAGCTAGTTTCTTCTCGTAATCTGATTTTTCCCTCCTTACCATGCTGGTCACCTTTCATGATTGAGCTGTCTATGCTTCAAAGGTAACCATAGCACTAGCATCTAATCCCTACTTGATTTATCCTCCTTATCTTAGGTATACAATTTAATATTCCTTCCTCTACATGCCCCTTAAATATCTCCCATGCAATACTAACATTCTTTTCTTGCAGGGCTTTATGCCGTGACACAACTTCAAGATTCCTCCTGAGTGTGTCATAATTATATACCTTGTAGTTCCACATATACCCCTTCTTCACAGTACTCTTCCTTATCTTCTGCAATCTCTCAAGTCAAGACTGCATGATCATTTTCCCCAATCAGAACCATCTTGGCTATGCATAGGTCTTCTGATCTTATGGTCATGTCTGATACTCTTGTAGCCCAAGTCCTCTCCATCCCATGTTGCCATTTAATTATCTCCCATGAGGTATATAAATTCCATTTCCTTCCTGCCATGTGGTTTTTCTCCCTTCCAGTTTAATCTCAATAGTCAAAGCCCCCCCCCCCCTCACTGTATTTGCATCACCTCAGAAACCCCTAGATCACTAAGCACAATAGTTTAGATAAGGTCATATCAAAGCCTTGTAAAGAAGCAAAATTATTTTCTTATTCTTACATATCAGTGTTTGTTTCAGCATTGCAGTTACCTTCTGAGTTGTATTCACCATCTTTGGCTATATGTCCATCCCCTGAACTTCAACTTCATATCCACTAGAACTCCAAGATCCCTAGCCTGGTCTTAATTCTTCTAGCATAATTGAGAGAGGATGTGAAGGAATTGGATGAAGCAAAAAAAGAAGAGTGAGAAAGTGAAGATTGTAAGTCTCCTGCCATGCTATGATAGAGTCAAATTGAGGAGGAGGGCATTGATAACAAACAATGAATATGCAGGTGTGCAGAAGGATTTGCACTTCAGCATGCTTGGTGAACAAAGCTCTCTAGACAACCATTTAGGTGCAGTCTGTCAGCATTATACAAATCCTTTTTTTTATTTTTCTGCACAACCTGTGTATTGATGCATTTCCTATCAACTTCTCCTGCCCCCACCTTAATTTGCTTCTATCATAGTGTGGCAGGAGCCTTACAATCTTCACCTTCTTGTTCTTCTTTTTTGCTTTGTCCAACAACTCCTTCACATCCTTCCTCAATTATTCTAGAAGAATTATGACCATGCTCTAGGGATCTTGGAATTTTAGTGGATAGGAAGTTGAATTTCAGGAGATGGCCATATAGCCAAAGATTGTGAATACAACTCAAAGGATAATTGCAGTGCCGAAACAAAAACACTGACATGTAAGAATTAGAAAATAATTTTCTTTCTTTACGTCTTTCATATGACCATATGTAGACTCTTGTGCTCAGTGATCTTGTGGTTTCTGAGGTGATGCAGATACAGTGAGAGGGTGCAAAGGAGAGTGTTAAAAGATAATATGTGGAATGTAGATTATGGGAATTTATAAACTGCAGATGCCATTAGACAGGAGAAAGAGTGGTGGTATGATAGAGGCCTACAAGCTTCTGAAAATGTCATAATTGGATACCAGTAGATGGAATTTTTGATTTTATGGAAGGCAGCTAAAGTGTATCTATTGAAGTTTAGAATCGGTGCAGTCAAGAAAGGGGGTGAAAACTAGTTTTCTCTCATTGAGTGGTGCATGACTGAAATGGCTTGCTTTTGCAGGTTGTGTGCACATAATGTGAATGAATTCAAGAGAAGGTATGACTTGTGGTGTGAGTGGTATATGGATCCCATAACAAAGAGTGATATTTGTTGTGACTTCTTTGTAGATATCTTTTATGAGCTGGATATATGCTACTTCTACCCTTTTTCTGTTAAAGCTTGGAATATTGCATTATGGTGGACTGGTATTCTCTGCATCTTTCTGTTAGTTGAGTAATAGTTTGAATGTGGTCTATTGTCGAAAAGCCTTTTTTGAAACCAGCCTGTTCTTTGCAACTATTTTCGTTGATGGAGGTCTGTATTCTGTTTAGGATGACTCTGGCGAATATTTTGTGTGTGTGAGATAATAGACAGATGGGTCTGTAATTACTTATGTCTTCCTTATTACCTTTTTTTATGCAGAATTATAGTCTTTGATGTTTTCCATTCAATAGGTGCTTTCCTTAATTATATATATCAAGTGAATCTTTCTGCTAGAGCTTTAAAGAGTACTTCACCCATTTTAAATTCGTCGGATTTTATACTGTCAATTCCTGGTGATCGGTCATTTTTCATATGGTGGATAACCATTTTTACTTTAGGTAGGATAGATGGTAATTCCATATTTTCATCTGGTACTGTGACTACCTGTTTAGATGAGTAAAGGTTCTCATAAAACGATTTTATTATTTTTTCCATCTCACCTCTGTTTCCTGATTATCTTTGAAGGCGGTAGTGGTTGCTTTAGACTTATTTCTTTTTCTACTTTTTTTAGGCTGCTACGGAGCCTAGCTGCTTCTGCCAGTTTTGTCATTCTATATATATTGTAGTCTTTGATCTTCTGCCTAAGTTGTTTAGATAATTTTATATTCTAAACAGTCTTTTCTTCAATAATTCTATTGTTCTTGCTGATAGCCTTTCCCTGGTCTTAGGAGGAAGTTCATAGGAGGCTCTTTCTTTGCAGTTCAATAAATGATTATTGAAGTTTGTTTAATATTCGTCAATGTTGTTTTTTAATTTCCAGTCGGTTTCTTCCACATTTTTTCTGGATTTATCTGTTTTGAGTGTTTTTTTATGGTTTGACTGTGCTCGTGTGCGTTCTTCATTTTTTTTAAATGTATTTTGAGGGTGGCTCTTATTGGGCTGAGGTCTGAATGAATATCACAGTAGCTTTTTCCAGTGACTTCAACATTTTTTATTATTCTTTTGCAATTTGTTAGAATGTAATCAATTTCATTTCTTATCTTTCCATTTGGGGATTGCCAAGTCCATCTTTTTCCAGTTCCCTTTTGAAGAAACTATTTATAATGTAAAGCCTTTCTGCTTCAACAGATTCTGACAGGAGTTCGCCTCATTCATTTCTTCCCCTCCCCATGGTCCAATGTATTTTTTTTTCAATAGATCCTGTATCAATCTTTGCATTGAAATCCCCGCACACTATAGTGTATGCTGTTTTTTCTGTAATGTTTCTCGTAGGTGTTCATAGAAGTTTTCTATTTCTTCTTTGTCAACTGTTGAAGTAGGTGCATAGACTACTATTATTTTTATTATTACTGATTTCTATTTTTAATTTTAGTGTTCCTAGTCATTCAGAATGGATTGTGCAAGAAATACTATTTTTAGTTAGCTTTTCGTTTATGATGAAGCCAACTCCTCCAGCCCTTATAGCTTTATCTGCAGCCAGGAAAATTTGGTTGCCATTGTTCCATTTTGCTGTTAATTCAGAGCTTCTTTGGGTTTCAGAAATAGCAAGGACATCAAACTTTATGTTTCGCAGTTCTCAAAAACAGCAAATCAATATATGGGAGTTAGAAGAAGAGTTCGAGTGTTGAAAGAACCGATGAATAATATACTGATATATAATATTAATATGTTAATATAGTTTCAGTATATTAATATATATTGATATATTCTGTATATAATATTTATATTTAATAAATGTATTCAGTAAGATACGCATGTGGGTTTTTTTTAATTTAAATCCTGATGAAACCTTACTGGCATGATCACATGAATTAGGTGTAAAATTTGTAACTATCTTATATATCAAGTATAGTTGAAGATGAATGTTCTGGAAAAAAAAAAAAAAAAAAAATTGGGGGATCATGTTATGCACCCATTCACCTTACATGTGCCACCCAAATTTGTGTGGCATATTCCACACACAATTTTTCCTATGTTCATTATAGACACACTTGATGATATAGCTGATTGTTATTTTTGTAGAATGTGTTAAACATGCTTTCCTTTTATGGGATAAACTGGCATTTGAACTTTAGTGGAATTCATAAAATTCTTTCAGTTATTCATCAAACCTTAGGGTATAGTAAGGTAAGTAATCTAAGATGGTAAAGTTACTGCAAGCACTCATCAACATTACCATTGAAAAGTTCTGTATCGTGCATTTTTTTCAAAATTATCTGTTTATTATTTTCTGGTGTACATTTCAACCTAAATTATCAAATTTTTTTCTGCTTGCATAATTAATTTATTTTTCTGTTCATTGCCCGCATTCTGCTCACAAAAGTCATGTCCCCATGCTTTTGTGAGGCTTCGTGGTCAGGATGTATTTTTGGTCAGTCATCCAAAACATAATAATTTATTCACCAGTTTGCAAGATGTCTCAATTGCTAATAATAAACACCAGTAAGAATGATTCTGGAGGAAAATTTATCACTCAGTTTGTTGTAATGCGTGAATAACACTTGAAAAGCATTAACAAAGGAAGAATAACTTTATGCACAGTATCTAGATGAGATTATTAGCTTAAAGGAATGAGGAGTTTTAGCTTATATTCTCACAGAAATATCGAAGATTGGGACTTGCATGTCATAATTGTTATGTCATTACTAGGATTAAAAATGAAGTATTCATTTTAATCCTAGTAATGACAATACAATTCAGCATACTAGGATTAAAAATGAAGTATTCATTTTAATCCTAGTATGCTGAATTCTACCAAACTGGCATCTCATGAGTATTAATTTTTAATAATGAACCTGCCCAATCTGAAACTGACATTGATATTCAGTTGACTCTTGAACAACGCAGGGGTTAAGGGGAGTCAACTTCCTGCGCATTTCAAAAATCTGTGTATAACTTTTAACTCTCCAAAAACTTAACTACTAATAGCGTATTGTTGACTTACCGATAACATAAACAGTTGATTAACACATATTTTGTATATTATATGTATTGTATACTGTATTCTTACAATAAAGTAAGCTAGAGAAAAGAATATGTTATTAAGAAAATCATAAGGAAGCGAAAGTATATTTACAGGAATGTACTGTATTTATTAATACCATAAGTTTACGTCATCTGTTTAGCAGATGAATCGTATATCTACATCAATATTGTCTTATGTGATGTGGATGTTATACGTATTACTAACATTAGAGACATCAAAAATGAAAAGATAATGTGAAAAGAACTTCATATTTATTTACAGGTATAATGATTCATACATTGATAATGAAGAAGCAGCAGTATGATTGCTTTATGGTAGCCTAGTGCCATCGATGCGATTGCGTCTCTGTAGCCCAGCCTATACACTAATGAATGAATTATTACAAAATGTTTATTTTATGCTAAGTAATTTGCAAATGAAAACTTAGGAAAGACCAAAAAATTCAATATGCAATATTTAATTTAATATAATTTAATATGCAAATGAAAGCTTAGGAAAGATCAAAAAATTCAATAAAAGGAAAAAACTGAAGATCTGGGATGATACAATCAAAGAAATAATCAAAAAGAAAAAACGAAGCCTATCACAAATGGTTAAACAGTAAAAGATTAGAAGATTAAATAGAATATAAAAGAATAAGAGCCATAGCTAAAAGAAAAGTCAGAAAAAGCCATAGAGAATCATGGAATAAATTTGTTTCTAATTTAGAACATGATTTATATAAAATAAGATCCAGTGTATATATACGATTTTGAAACACTTAAATGCAGATACCAAAGAAAAAATTAAACACTGAATTGAAATTAGAAGAATTTCTAAAATACTACACAGAATTGTGGACAAATATATCTTTTAAAAAAGACAACTGGCAAACAATTAACAAAAATGAAAAGAAAATAACTAAAGAAGAATTAGAAATCAGCCTGAAAGAAACAAGAAATGGAAAATCACCTGGAGAAGATAAGCTAGGTTCAGAACTATATAAATATGCAGGAACAAGATTCAAAGAAAGACTCTTATTATTTTTAAATAAAATTTATTCAACTGGTATCTCTCCAATAGAATGGAAAAAAGCAATTGTGATTCCTATCTTTAAAAAAGGTAATAGAGATGACCCTAAAAACTATAGGGGTATCAGTACACTAAATTCCTGTTACAAAATATATAGCAGAATCTTAAATAGCAAACTAATGAAATATTCCAAAAACTTTATTGTAGAAGTGCAGAATGGATTTAGAAAAGGACGATCATGTATAGACCCGGCCTTTTGCCTAAAATTAATAATAGAGAAAAGAAGAGAATACAATTTAGAAACACATATTGCATTTATTGACTTTGAAAAAGTATTTGACAAAGTTAAAAGAAACATATTATTTAACATATTAAAAGAAAGTCAAATACCAAATAATATCCTAAAAGCTATCACAAGTATATATATATGAAAATAATCAAATACAAATAAGATTAAAGCTATCATATACGAGAGAGATAAACCAAGGGGTCCGACAGGGATGCCCCCTCTCAGCAACTCTTTTTAATATCTACTTAAATGAAATGGAATAAAAATTTACATCAAGGAATTAAACTTTCTCCTACAGTGAACTTAAACACTCCTTTTTGCTGATGACCAAATAATAATTACAAATTCTGAAGATAGCTTACAGAAAGCTATTTTAGATCTAAATGAGATATCCAAAGATTATGGTATGATAATATCAAGAAAAATCAAAAACTATGGCCTTTAAAGGACAAGATCCAGCAAGAATTAAAAAAGTAATAGATAACAAGATCTTAGAACAGGTGAATTCATTTAACTACCTAGGATGTATGATCGCATATGAAAATGAAAAAGATATAAACGTAAAAATTGCAAAATATTTAAAAATAACAGGTGTAATTAACTCTATATTTAAACCAAACCTAGTTCAAAAACAAACCAGACTTAAAGTATACAATACATTTGCCCTACCAGTCTTGATGTATGGAAGCAAAATTTGGACAATAAAACAAAAAGACAAAGATTAAAAACAGCAGAAATGAAGTTTATGAGAAAAACTGTAACGTATACCCTATTTGATCACAAAAGAAACGAAGAAATTATGAAAGAATTAAACCACGAACCAGTAATAGAAAAAATTAAAAAATATAAACATGAATAGATGGAACACATTCAAAGAATGAAAACAGAAAGATTACCAAAACAAGCTTAAAAGTACAAGCCATTAGGAAAAAGAAAACCAGGACGTTCTCTTAAATTATTCAACGATGACTTCTAAGGCCGGAACAGGCCATGCTAGGCCTAAATCCTTGATACGCATAATGATGATGCTAATTAATTAATTTATCTAATTGACTAATTAATACCAGTGAATTTTATTCAGTTATGATTTAATATTGCATCTTTACATTTGTTTACATTTCTCTCAACTGCAAATGGCACTATGTACTCTCTGTAAGCATTTGTGTGTGCAAGTTTTGATAAATTTTAACTTTGTATAATAGATTCGTGTATCTTTTATGGTAGTAAATGATAAAATAGACTAGTATCTACATATATTTTATGTATTCATAACATACCGAACTTTTTTCTTAATTTTTTCAATATTTTTAAGCTACGCAGTTTGTCCCTGAGAATTTTTTTTCTCAAATTGTTGCAAATCTCCAAAAAATTTTCCAATGTATTTATTCAAAAAGATTTGCTTTTAAGTAGACCCACTTAGTTCAAACCCACATTCTTCAAGGGTCAACTGTATTGTAATGTGAGGTCCTGCCTAGTGTGCATCATTGGTGACATACAGTCTGTTATGAACATGCTTAAATGCAGTAGTATAGTATATTCATAGGGCTATACTGCTGCATTAAATTACCTGTTTTTTATATGACCCACAACACAAAATGTCAAGACCTGTAGCATATGAGTGCTATGTGTATGGGAAAGAGGATAAGAAGAAAGCAGGAATCAGTTTACATTTTTTAAAGCTGGAGTGTAAAAAGGTGTTGGTTAGCAGCAGCTCTTACTTATGGTTTTGGAGAAAGTGGAGGAGTAATAGTGGCCAATTCAACATAGCATTGTTCATGAAAGTAGAACAGGTGTAAGGTGGAAAGTAAGCATCTGTGGGTGGGTGAGGAATTGAAATGGATCTGTGAGAGAGAAGGATCATAAACTAACTGGATTGTTCTCTCTGGATAGAATTGAGTAATCTTAGAGAGCATTTTGGTGACCATCCCAAATATGTGAGCCATATTCCATTGTTTAGCTGATTTGGGATTTGTATAGAGTTAGCAACTATAGTGTGAATTAGTGTCTTTTGCAGAAAAGAGACAGTTTTTTGGTGGCTGCAGAAGTTATAGTTATGTTTTTGGAAAGGCTGGAGGTATAGGTCAGCCCAAGAAGGGATATCTGGTTGTGTTTTTTGATATCTAGTATTATTAAAAGTTAGGGGAAGAGATAAGAGTTCTTTCTTGTGAGAGATCAGGCAGAACTGAGTTTTGATGGCATTGAAGTCTTGAGGGTTGTCCTTCATTGAAATATAGCTAGGAAATTGTAGTTCAGGGCATTGATGGTGGATCTTGATGATTCTAACAACAGAGCAGAGCACCTCAAGTTTTGTAAAATTAAAAGGAGGAATGGAGGGTACTGTCATCGGCAAAGCTATGGATAGGATTTAAAGTCTGAGAGCAGCCATTTATATACTCCAGCATACTCTTGCATTTCTTGGAAAATTGAGAAGAGTAAACCACCCTCCATGACATGTAGTGAGCAATCAGTGAGAAAGTTGCAAAGTGTAGAAGGCAGACCATAGGATAGAAGTTAGCTAAATAGGCCCCCTGTGCCCAACCTGATCATATATTTGTGAAATGTTGATAGTCACTAGATGAGTTTCTCCAATTTTTTCCCATAACTTGAATCCAGAGGTGGGTGGTGAAAACTAAGATTGGCTGTGGATTAGGAGTGGTTTAATCACTATTGTTGGTCACTTGGTAGTTAGTAGGTCTCAAGGGGGTGCATGAATTTGTTGTTCATGACCTTCCCAGTTTTAGAGAGAATAGAAGTTGGACAGCTGGCTGTCCTTTATCACCTTTCTTTAGGATGGGCTGTGTGTGTGTGGGCCTGACCCTTATAAGTTGTGGCCTGGCAAGGGACCAGAAGCCTCATTTGCCATTTGGACAGGAGATGAGTTTGCAGCATTTGGCCCTTTCAGAGTCTGAATTGGATTTTCTGATGGTTCTTTAACAGCTAGAGACACTCATGGTATTTTGCAGTATTTTTCTTTTATTTTGTTGACACACTTTTTTTGAGTACCAAGGTTAGGGTAGTGGCTATGGATTTGGATAGAGTGAGGGTGAAGGCCTTCATTCTTGTGGGGATGATTTGTTATTTGGACTACTGCTTCAGCTCTCCTAAACTCAGGACTAAGAGGAGGAGGAAAGAAGTCACAAAATTCATCCTATTTGGCACTCTTGTAGTGCCATAGAAGAGAAGACTGAGAAC
This sequence comes from Typopeltis vanoorti, assembly GCF_054136105.1. Lineage (NCBI taxonomy): Eukaryota > Metazoa > Arthropoda > Arachnida > Uropygi > Thelyphonidae > Typopeltis > Typopeltis vanoorti. Next base: position 111,578,527 of record NC_143558.1, read on the forward strand.
TGGTGGGTGAAAGTTGTTTCATTGCAGAGGAAACTTGTATGAGATTAAGTCCTAATTAGTTCCTTGTGTTGTCTGTTACAATTTTTTAAACTAGTCCCACTGTTATACCAAATTGTTTTGTGTACTGTGACAAACTGTTTTTGTGCTCTGAAGATGCTGGATATAATACCAGTGAAATATCAGCATATAAGTTAATAAATATTATTTTCTTATCATTCTGTGTTGTCACCAGTACTGTGAAAATAAATAACATGTACTGTGAACACCTTTCCATGCATTTGAAATACATGTTTTGCTATTTTTTTAAGCAGTTATCTTTTTTTTTGTATTTTAATACTTAGACATGAACTGTTTTAATTTATTATTATATTTTAGATAGATGTGTTATGATTTTTGTAAAAAAAAAAAAAAAAAAAAAAAATTGATGAAAAGAAAGGGGGAAATCTGCAAAAAAATTGTTCCTAAGTGCCAAAATACACTCATCTTCATAAAAACTTCATCACCTTACAGAAATAGTTTTTACTAGTTAAATGGTCATTTTCATTGTTTTATCATTAGATATTTCATTGTATTGCATCAGCTATTATTCTCATGGGTTTCTGTATAATATAATAATTGCTGCTATTGCATCAGAACTTTTTATGCTATAAATAGACAGGAAAAGCTAGTTTGGCATTTTCATGCTGAGATTGCTAATTGCTATAGCTAGTATGTGCAGTTAACACCTCACAGGAAAAGTGTGATTTAAGCTTTGAATAGAGAAGACTATTCCTCTCATTAAATAGATAAAAGGGCATCCTGTAGTCGATCTATTGTGACACGGCTGCTGTCGAAAGTGAAGGAAACTGGATCTGCTGAAAGGAAGAAAGGCATCGCCTACCTCATGCCAAGATCAAGTTCAAAAATGGCTCTGCCTCAAAAATCACTGTGTTGTCTGGAGAACTGAAACAGGACTGGGAAGAACAAATGGGAGGTTTGGCAAGCTCTGTAACTGTTTAGGAGAAAACTCATTCAACAGGGACTGATAGCCAAGTGCCTTAAAAAGAAGCTCTTGTTAACCAAAAAAATGAGATCGGTTCAATTAAATTGGTGCAAAGATCACGCCAAAGGGACCCCCAATCACTGGGAAAGGAGTACTTTTTTTTTTTTTACAAGAAAAAGTTTAACCTGCTGGGCACCGATGGAAGACAGACAGTTTGAAGATGATCAAAGTAAAAATTCAACCCTGATTGGTGTCAACAGTCAAATTCTCAGTCAGTCACACGATCTGAGGCTGCATGTTGTATCGTGGTGTTGGTCGTTTGCATTTCACAAAAGTTTTAGCGAATGCACAAATGTACCAGAAAATTTTAGAATGAAGAATTATCAGAGACCACTTTACTGTAATGAACAACTGCATCTTTCAGGTGACTCTCCTTTTTCATAGGGCAAAAACTGTAAATAATCCTGTTATAACCCTAAAATTGAGTTTAGTACTTTAAAAAATCTTCAGTTTTTTGTTGCAAGTTAATAAGTGGCTCAATGAACACTTGATTCAGCAACTACTGTGGTCAGGAAGCAGCCTGGATTTCAATCCCATTGAGAATTTGTGATACCAAACACTTCAAGAGCTTCAAGAAGCCATTATAAAGGTTTGGAACCATGAATTGACAGTTGCATCCATCAGGAAATTGATTTTGTCAATGCTAAGCTGTAATAAAGGCAAGAAGAGATACAAAGTACTAAGCAGCAAAAAAGTGAGTTTTTAGCTTTGAATGTTCATAAAACTGTGTAGTTGAACTAAAATTTTGGTACCAGTATTTGTTTTTCCAGTGAAAATATCACTGTCCACTCTATTTTGAGATATTTGCAAATTTGTCAAGTTTGTTGTCATTTCCTAATTATGTCACATCTTGTACTAAAAAGAGCAAAATATTAATCAAAAACAAAAATGTTACATTACCTTCTTTATTATTTGCGACAATTATTATGTTATTATCCCTTTAAAAATAGACATTTAAATTTAATTACCAAAAAAACATGTTTATAGCAGGTAATGCGATTTCTATGAACACGAATGTAGATTGAGCTGTATAATTTTTATTTCTGTGTCGAATTCATGGTAACTCCTTTCTTCAATCACCTAATCACTTATTAAACACATTGGAGTTACTGAAATTATTGCTGAAACAAAGACCAACATCGTCGTTCCATTTATGATCGTTGCTCTGATTTGATAACATTGTTTCTTGTGTTTTTGCTGAAATAGAGCAGTAAAAAGAAATTGATAAAACCAAAAGAGAGTCCAGTGAAGCATGTCACTGGCTGAGTTATGTTGAATGTGCCCAATCATGCCACTAAGAAGGTTAAAACCATTTGGATTTATTTAATTCATGTGCTAATTATTTAATATTGCTAACTGTACTTATTATTATTATTTAATTTATTTATACAGTATTTTTACATAAAAATGTCTTTTACATGAAGCACATTTATTTGTTATTGCTATTTGCAGATAATGAATATCTTTATTTATATATTAAATTTTTGCTGTAACTTGTATTTAAATGACTATTTTTTTCTCTAGATTGATGGCATAAAAGGATTTGCACCAAAAACTTACATACAAGAACTTTCATTATTGAAGAAAAAAAAAGATGTTACGGTTCAAGTAGCTGTTAAGGTAAAGGACAGCAACAACAAAAATTATATATTTCATTTAATTTTTCTTTTGGTTTATGCCAGAACAGAATACAGTTTGGTTGGCTAAATCTCAAACTTTCATCCCATCTTTGTTTTTTCAGTATCCAGCATTCTAGTAGTAAGACTTATACGTTGGTTAGACATAACTGGTAATTAGTTTACAGAATTAACAACGCATATAAAGTATATTAATTAAAGGTAACTTTAATGAATAACTTCTATATTTCGGCAATGTCACATTGCCATCTTCGGGAACAAGTAATTAGTTTACGGAATTAACAACGCATATAAAGTATATTAAGCATATTAAGTATATTCAGCCCAACTGCCAAGACTACTAAATTAGCCCGCAAGAGGGCACCATTAGGACTTTAGGAACAATATTAGTTTCTTGCTTTCTTCCTCATTTGCTTTGTGTTAGTTCCTGAGTGCACATACCATATCTTTATGTTCCCGAAGATGGCAATGTGACATTGCCGAAATATAGAAGTTATTCATTAAAGTTACCTTTAATTAATATACTTTATATGCGTTGCTAATTCCGTAAACTAATTACCAGTATCCAGCATATACTTCAGTTCAGGCAGAGATGCTGAAACATTTGCCATCACTATGATTTAATATCCTAGATCTCTTCCTTACCAATGACCCTTCCAAATATGCAGTGAACGTAGTGAGCCCCCTGGATAATTCTGACCACAATCTAGCGCGCATCTCCTCCCCTCATACAACAAAGCTTACACAGTCACTCCTGCACAGGTGTAGTTTGGCATTATAACAGTGCCATGTGGGACCACCTCTGAGACTACTATGCTTCATTCCCATGGTTGGACTATTGTTTCTGGTCTTCCAATCCAAACATATGCACCGAATGTATCACCAAAGTAATCCTCACTGCATGGAAACATACATTCTTCACACTTCTCTGATGTGACAAGACTATACAAATATAAAATCAAGTATACAACTGGCTCAAATCAGGAACTTTATCCTCCTTCAGTGCTTATACTGAAGCCTGAAATAGATGCAAGAAAACTATCAGTGCTTTCAAAACAAAATTTGAATGGACAAAAAGCAGGAAACTTGCAACCATGCCTTTTGATCTCGTGCCAAAACAATTGGTCGTAACTTTTGCCCTATGCTATTCCCATCTGTATATTATATCCAAGTGGCTCTATTGCATCATCACCCACAGAAAAAGTTAATCTAATGACTTCACACTTTGCCTCCAACACACACACACATAACTGACAATGGCAAATGCCCCCCAATCATTCCAGCTGCCCAACATACAGTGACCCCTATATCCTTTTGCCAGAAAAAGATCAGAAACCTATTGTCTAAATTAGACACAAAAAAGTCTCCTGGCCCTGATGGCATTCTTCCAATTGTCCTGAAGGTCTGTGCACCAGAACTGACTCCTATCCTATGCCACCTATACATACTCTCTTACTCCATGGTATCTATCCCAAAGCCTGGAAATTGTCCTATATTCAACCCATTCCTAAGAAGGGTGACAAATCACTGCCATTTAACTACTGTCCTATCTCACTCACTTCTCAGTCCTATCTCAAGTAATGGAGAAAACCATCAATTCTCAATTCCTGCACTACCTTGAAGGCACTCAGCTATTAAGCGACTACTACAGATTCCATTGCTGCTGATCAACAGGAGATCCAGAAATAGCAGCATTTGTCCAGAAATACCAATGAGAAATTTGGTGAATGTCAAGTGATTGCACTTCATATCTCTAAAGCTTTTGATTGGGTCTGCCACAAAGACTTATTAAGCAAACTCCTATCATTTGAACCATCTCAGGACTTCTGCAGTTGGATTGCCAGCTTTCTATCTGGATGCACACTATATGTGAGGCAGATGGTTCCTTATCCTCTCAACCATCCACAAGGGGTTCCACAAGGTTCTGTTCTCTCACCCATCCTCTTCCTTCTGTATATCAATGACATACTTCAGTTGACCTCCGCCCAATACACAGTTTTGCAGATGACAGCACATTGCGCTCCTTCCTTTCATTTGACAAATCCTTACTCTACATAACTCACTTCAACCTACAGAACATCAACCACCACTGCCCTCAATTCTGACCTAAAAGCTATCCTCCAATGGGCTCAGATAACCTCGTCAACTTCAAATCTAGTAAAACCCAGTTCTGTCTTATTTCTCACAAAAAATAACTATTTTCCCCAGTATTATTTTTGACAACACCCAAATTTCCAGGCAAGATAAACTTTCTCTTCTTGGAATTATTACCCTGACATCAGGCCTCTCCTGGCATAAACACATCACAACCATTGCATCCTCAGCTTGCAAAAAACTAGGATTTCTCTTTCGCTCAAGACATTACTTCACTCCTGAACAGCTGTTAACATTATACAAATCACAAATCTGCCCATCTATTACTGCTCTCACATATGGGGTGGTGTCCCTAAAAGCTCCCTCAAAATGCTTGACTCAATACAGAGGAGAGCAATTAGGTTGATAAATGACCCATCTCTTACCAACTCACTCCCCTAACTTTCACACAGACGTTTGGTCTCTGCAATTTGTGTATTTTATAAATATTTCAAAGGCAAATGTTCATCTGAAATAGCATCAAGTACACCTTGAAACCCACAGAACAAGTTTCTTTTCCTCCTCCTTCATCCTTCCTTGCTACTGCTGTATTGTGGAAGTCTTCCCCCTGATGTAGTTTCCAAGGAATACAGTATCAGGCTTTGAAATCAAATATAAACAAGTTTCTCCTTTCCCAACCCACTACCCATATAACGTTACTAACATACTATAGGTTGATCAACCAATATAACAACCAACATTAAAAAAAAAAAAAAAAAAAAAAAAAAGTTCAGTATATAATATATTCACTGATAGGATGCATCATCAAGATTGGACATTGGATCTGCAGCTTTGGTCATTTCTCTGTATTTCTTAAAAAGCTATGTGGATGTCTCTTCTTGGTTATCTAGATTTGACCCTTAAGCCACTGCATTTCTGAGCTTCTAAATGCAAAATTACAAATCAGACTCCGTTGCCATTGTTGTCTATACTGAGTGATCACAAGGAAATTATCATTATGTAAAATTTCATTTGCTGCATCATGGAGTAATATGAGATCACTAACTTTTAAATATTAAAACAAAATATTATTATTGTTTAGATGGGTATCTCCATGAAGTTAAAAGATACTTCACAGGAGACACACACAACTCATTCTTCTTAAGAAGCTTATGAAATTTGGAGGTTAGCAAACATTTTATACCAGTGTCCATTCCTCTGCCTTTCTTTTGATTTTTTAATAGCTCTACCCATTATTCTACCTATTCACACGATACCTATCATACATCTCCTTAAACTTATTCACTTATTCACAATGACCTATGGCATCCATTATACGCATTCACCACTCTCCATGTAAAAAAACCTAGTCTGTACACCCTTACTAACCACACTTTTAGCACACGTTTCATGCAGTGCTAAAAGTGCTATCCACAATCACCCCCCCCTTGTTCTCCCCCCCTCCTTTTCATGTATTGAAAAATTTCCTTTGTGTCAGTCTTATAAAATTCCTTTAGTAACTTATGTTTCTGTTATATCCCTTTTCCTCTGCCTGTCAGCTAAACTCTTCAACCTGCACACCTTCAATCTGTCCTCATAAGTATAATAAATTTAGTTTAATCCTTTATCCAAGGGTGTGCAAACAAAGTTTGTGCCTGAAAGTACCTTCAGGACTGGGGTAAAGTGGTACAACACCGGGCGACTCCTTGCAAAGGTGGAGAAAGCTACCAACACTCCTATCTCAGTATCTCCCATAATGCAAAACACATCTCCTTGTGGATATGTATAATGTTATGCATTAAGGGAAGGGCCACTACCCAGACTAGTTTCCACCTTTATTGAGGTCTCTTCAGTGGGAGCCAGGCCCAAATGGAGATACCAGTCAAAAGCATTAGCAAGGTCATCTCTACCTATAGGAGTTGCCAAATGGTGTGCCACCTTTTTAATAAATTATTCTGGATTCAGAGAAAGATGTCGAAAGTTTATTTTTCACTTGGTCAGACTATAATAAATTTAGTTTAATCCTTTATCCAAGTGTGTGCAAACAAAGTTTGCGCCTGAAAGTATATCTTCAAGACTGGGGTAAAGTGGTACAACACCAGGCGACTCCTTGCAAAGGTGGAGCAAGCTACCAACGCTGAGATAGGAATGTTGGTAGCTTGCTCCACCTTTGCAAGGAGTCGCCCGGTGTTGTACCACTTTACCCCAGTCCTGAAGGTACTTTCAGGTGCAAACTTTGTTTGCACACACACTTGGATAAAGGATTAAACTAAATTTATTATAGTCTGACCAAGTGAAAAATAAACTTTCAACGTCCTCATAAGAAGCATTCCACACACACCTGTCACCGGTTTGGTGACTTGTGTCTGAATCCTCCACCACTTCCTGATCTCTAAGAAATGCAGATGACCAAATCTATGCACAATAGTCAATATGTGGCTGAATCGTGGCCTTATAAAGAGTGATAATAACCTCTCCATCTTTACTTTTCAGTATGTTCTTCATCATCCAAGTAATTCTTTGAACTGTTTTGCCAACCCATGTGATATGTCTTCTGAATTTCAAATCTCTATCCACAATCACCCCACAATTTTCTGCAATCTGTTATCATCAGTATGATTCAGAGTATGTAATCTTTTCGTCTCAAAGTGCCTTACCTTACATTTTGCATAAATTTATAGCCGTTGTCCTTTGCCCACACCTGCAGCTTATTTAAATAGTCTTTCAGAATATCTGCATCACCTTTATCAACTATTGTCTTCCTCCCCTTCTCCAGTTTTACATCATCAGCAAACAACTGAATATCTGCCTTCTCAGATCTTCTGCTATACTGTTAATGTACCAATTACAGAATAGTGGTCCCATTTCAGAACCCTGGAGGCACTGCACTAGTTACCCTCATTTGCCTTGATTCCACACCACCATATACCACCTTCTGATGTCTGTCAGCCCCCCCCCCCAATCCATGCTGCCAGCCTCACATCCATTCCCCTTTGTTCCAACTTATGTAATAGTTTTCCATGTGGTATTCTGTCAAATGTCTTTGCAAAGTTCATCAGTATCATAGTATAGCCATTTCCTTTATCCAGTTCTGCTCACCTTATGAAATGTGAATAAATTACTGAGGCAGGACCTATCTTTTATACAAAGTCATGCTACCCTCCTATAGATTATCATATTCCTAAATACCTATTCCTGAATTTTATTTTTAACCAACTTTTCCAATACTTTAACCACCACTCCAGAGATACTAATTGGTCTGTAATTTGCTACTTCTATCTTGGACCACCATTATGTAATGGAACTAACTTACCCTCTTTCCACTCCCCTCCCCTTGGAACCTTGCCAGAGCTGAGACTTATATTAAATGAATTCGTCATACTGTCCAGGCCCACTGCTGTATTCACAGTGATATTTTTCAATATATTGGGTACCTCCAGTTCATCTACCTCAATTTTTACATCAGTCTCTGTCACATAATTAACTGCAAAGTCACTCCCCCTAGATGATATCCTTGCCAAGTGATCACTTAGTAATTGAACTATTTCTTCTGCTTCTGTCACTTTCCTACCATCAGCATTAAGTCAAGTTATCTTTCATTAATCATTCTTTCTCTTACTTGCTACGTAGCAAAAAAAACTCTTTTGGATTTACTTTGGCCTGCTTAGCTAATTTTCTCTCAAAATCTGCTTTAGCCTTGCTTACCATACTAGTTACCCTTCTTGCTTGTGCTTTAGATTGCTCATGAGCATGCTAATCCCCTTTTTGCTACTCATTCATTTAATTCGCTTAATCCTACTCAGTTTATCCTCCTGACCCAGGGTATGCAGTCTCATATTATCTTGCTCAAATAATCCTTGACTACTGCCCATGCACTAATGCCATTCATTTCATGTAGTTTCTTATGCTTTTTCTTATGCAATTCTTTGTAAAACGTCTTTGTCGGTGCTGCCTTGTTTATTTATTACTGATCAAAGGTATATAAAAGTATCAACATCTTCAATTGTCTCATAACTCTGCTTTATTTCTAATACTTCATGCATTTGTATACATGTACTTCAACATTCCCTTGGGCCACAGTTATCTTTACATAATGTTATTATCTGTCCATTCAGATTTGAAACATGGAAACTGCATCCAGCTCTTCACAGTCATTCTTGCACTCGTTTGTCCCAAATGTGGCTAGACATATGCTTGAATGCCCCCCCCCCCCAAATACCTCTAGTTTCCCTGATTTTGTAATTCCAGTCTGTCACTGGTCCACTTTCTTCAGTCATCTAACTCCAAATCCATTCAAGTGCAGTCCATCAGGCATAGGTCCTTTTGCCCATCAAATTCATTCCATACATCAATAAACTGCCAACCATTCCTTCTGCACAATCTTCTCATTGGCAATCAAGGCCCTTCTTCTCAGTTTGTCTTATCATACTGAGGCAGCAGACTCACAAGCTTTACTTTTTTACTCTTCATTTTCGCTTTTTCCAACAACTGTTTTATATCGTCTCTCATTGCATTATTTCTCACCTTTGAAATCATTTGTGACTGCCAAAATAATTAACTGATACACTCATTTCTTCTGCAAACTTCACTAACATTTTATCTTTGCACCTGCTTTCATCACTTTCTTATTTGGTATACCTCTTATCATTGAGTCTTCATACAATACTTTCAATTTACTCCCAGTTTCTCACACTTTTATTCTTTTCTCATTTCTGTCTCCTGCTGTACCACAAGCTGCTTTCAAATAAAATAATTTGATAACTTAATCTAGATCACATTGTGAATTTGTCATCATGGATTCTTAGAGAGAAGCTACCAACACTGTATTCAAAGCCATAATTTGTCCTCACACCCAGACTAGTACCCAAATTAGAAATGCTGAATATCAAAAGTGGTATCTACTGTTTACCTTCTACAATGAGCATTATCTGCTTAGATGTTGCATATATCATGACCAAATCCATATTGCTTGTACACAATATATCACAGAAAAAATTATCAGACCCCACATACGAAAGGTCACAAAACCAATAGAATGTCAGTGCTGTATGTGTGGATAAGAAGAAGAAAGAAGAAATCTGTTTGTGTGTTTCTTGAACAGTTGAGGCTCAGTAATTGTAGTCTTTGGGGAAAACAGAATGACGAATGCTGTCCAAAAAACAAGGATAGATAAAATGAAAGAGAAGTTGATAGTTTGGTAACATTCGATGGTAAAGAGGTGTTGACTAACAGCTGCTCTTTCAATAACAAGTATTAAAGTCGTAGAAGAAAGAGGAGGAACAATGGCATCCAGTTCTCCAGAACATTGTTGATTAAATTACTTACAGAAGAGACTTTGGAAAGCAACTGAATGCTAGTAAGAGAGTGATTGGAGTGAATTTGTGAGAGAAGGTCACTGATTGCCCTTTTCTTCATAGCACTGAGCAGTCTTTGGGAAGTTTTTTGGATGCATCCTCTCAAGTATGTGAGTAATATTCTATGGTTGAGAAATATTGTCTTGAGTAGTAAGGTACTCCAAATTTCTTTATCTGAGGCCAAAGATATGACTGAGATGTGTATGTGCCATAAAAAGTGTAGGTTGGAGATGTAAGTCAGGCTAAGAAGAGAAATTTTATCATATTTGGAGTAAGGAGGAGTGATATGAGATTTATCTTGCTAGACATTAGAGACTGTATTATTGTAGAATTGAGGTTCACAAAGTTATCCTCATGCCATCTGAAGAAAAAGAAGATAAGAATTTAGGATGTTGATTATGGAAGCTCTTATGGTTTTTAATGATTGATCATTAAAAATTGTGTCAAATGAGGAAGAGGAATGGAGCATACTGTCAACAGCATAGCTGTAAATAAGATTTGAAGTCAGGGGGAGATTATGGATGGCATGAAGAGTTGGTTAGAGGGCAGATCTCTGAAGTACTCCTACATTGTTGGAAATCTGAGAGGGAAATCTACCATGACAATTACTCAGTAAACACAGGGAAGCTAGTGACCCATTTTAAAGGAAAGAAGTCTCTGGCCGCAGGATAGTAGTTCTCTGTACGAGGTCTAATCAGATGTCTTAGAAATGTCGGGAGTCATTTGCTTATGTCCAATGACAGGTAGTGAAAATTAGATCAGCTATGGATTAAAAGTGGTGGAATCCATACTGCTGATCATTAATTAGCAGGTGCTAAAGAAGTTTTCTTTTGATAACCTTCTGCATGGTTTTTTTAGATAACTGAGGTAAGAATAATTGTGGTAGAATGTAGGCTTGTTTCCATGCTGTAAATGATAGTCAAGTAGAAATATTGAAGAGACAACATAGAATTCTACACAATAGGGAAATGCCAGGATCTTTTGATTTATTGGTATCTAAGTTATCAGGATTTTTCTTATTTCTTTCTGATAAAAGACTAATGATTCCATTGGGTGAACAGTTCTTGACAGAATAGGTACCATCTATGCAAGAGTTGGAGTAGAAAAGTGATACCAGGCAACCTTGTCTTTTGGATAAAGTGAGAGTGATACTATCTGGATATGAGAACATTGGAAAAATCAAATGGGCAGAAGTTGGTCCCAGTGGTCTTGGTGAGAGACTTGAAAGCTTGACTACCATTTGAAAAGGAGGCAAGTTGGTGTTTGGGCCCTTTCAGAATTTTTTTTTGTTGCAAGCTGCAGTATACGCTGGGTCCATTGCTAGAGCTTTGGTCTTGAGCCACTTGCATATGCTAATTTTGGATTGCCTTGCCTTGGTATACTTTTTAAGAAGCATTGCTTGGATCAGGTTTGAGCTAAGTGATGAGGATGAATGCCTTCATTTCAGTACGAATTATTTCTGTTTATTGGTCTGAGCAGATGTTTGGATCTCGAAAATGAAAATAGTAGTCATACTATAGAAAGGAGAATTAGAAGCAACCATTTGACCCTTGTTTTGTCAGAAGAGAAAAGTCTTAGAATGGTTGTGTGAAAGTTGTTGCATAGGAAAGGAAACTTAATGCTGTGATCTGAGTTACAAAGAGGAGAACTGATATCTGTAGTGTATTTCAAAGAAGAGGTATAGTGTGCTTTCAGGATAGTGAGGATTGTCTGGTATTCCAAGGGATAGATAGATGGACTATGTGTCATGTCAGTGCACTCACTTTGTGGAATTAGAGATGGGTATCTAGTTTGAGTTGTGGACATTGAAATTCCCAAGAAAGAATGATCCCACTATTTGGGTTATTTTCACTACAGAAAATCCAGTTTTAGATGTAAGTAATCCAAAAGGTTAGAGTGATTATTAGAGTTTGTGGAGCAAAGACAGCTTGAATGATTCATTTGCCTTAAAAAGCTACACAGTATTAAGAATATCATTTATAATTAGAGTAATACTTAATAAGGGTAATACTATTGTCATTATGATTTTAATTTAAATTAAGAGGATATTAAATCCCACATTATTTCAATGTTACATCGCCGAAGTGAAGCCTATTGGCTCTTTATTTAAGTAATTGTCATTATGAATCAAACGAGAGATTAAAAAAGAAGGGAGGGTATTCTAAATGATAATTCTTCTTATCAGATTATAGATAAAGGCCTTGCTAACTTCCAGAAGTGGGAACTTTATTAAATTATTGAAAAACGTTACCTCCTGCAGGTAAAAAAAAAAAAAAAAAAAAATCATTAACATGCTAAAACACTTTAATGTTGAACATCATTGAATATGTGTGGCCCCAGAAATTCACAAATCAAATATTTCCTTTATGCCCAATAGTTGATAATAGAGAGTAAACTTGAATAGCAAGTTTACCTTTATAAAAATGTCAATTATACGAGGGTGGTCTGAAAAGTTCTCTACCTAACAATGGAAAAACGAAATTATAATTTCAAAATTATTTTAATTTTTCAACATAATCTCCCTTAAGACTAATACATTTATTCCACTAATGCTCCAGTGCCATTATCCCATCCCTGTAGTGGTTCTCAGTAAGATCTGCAAAATACCCCTCTACAGCTGAAATCATGTCTTGATTCAAAGAAAAACACTGACCACCAAGGAAGAGTTTTAGTTTTGGGAAGAGATAGAAGTCAGAGGGAGCCAAATCTGGGGAACAGGGTGGATATTCCAACAATTCATAGTGCAGATCCCTTAAATTTCCCAAAAGGACCTTTGTCAAAGCACCTTTGTGGGCAGGTGCATTGTCCTGATGAAAGATGATTTTTTTTCTCTGCAAACCAGGTATTTACTCACAAATTGTTTCGTCTAGTCTAGTTAAAATATTGGAATAATATTCCCTGGTTACTGTTTTACCATTTTCAAGATAATTAATAAACAAAATGCCTTTAGCATCCCAAAACACCAATGCCATGACCTTTTCTGCTGATGAAACCGACTTTGTCTTCTTTGGCGCTGAACAACCAGCTTCTGTTCACTGTTTTGTCATGCCATGCACACACACAATGCAGTACGAGTGCGTTTTTGATCTGCTGTGAGCAAGTGCATCACCCATCTTGTGCAAAGCTTTTTCATTTGCAATTCTTCATGCAAAATATATCCTACACATTCTTTTGAATTGCCTATAGTCTTAGCAATTTCACACACTCTGATTCACCAGTCATCCAATACCATATCATGCACGTGATCAATGATTTCTGGTGGTGTTACGCTTTTTGGATGTCCTTCACTTGAATCATCTTCAAGGCTGGTACAGCCACGTTTAAAATTGGCTGCCCATTATTTAATTGTCAAAAAAACCAGGAAAAGATTGCCCATAAACTTTTATGAACTTCGAATGAATTTGTTTTGCCTTAAACCTTCTTTTACAAAGAATTTTATAACCACACTATAATCAATTTTATCCTTTCAAGGATACAGATAACACTTTTGCTTCAGATAGCTATATAAAACAAACTACTTAATAGAATGACTTGCAATTTCAAATGGATGCTTATGACAGATGTACCAACTTAGAAGAAGAAAAAAATCGTGCCGATAGTGTTGCCATCTATGGTCAAGAACTTTTCAGACCACCCTTGTACATTGAAACCTTTAGTCTGGTTGTACTATGTAGATTGTGTTTGCCATTTGGTCATTTCAGCCAGATACATTAGATTACTTTTTAATGCATGTAAACAGCCTGTAGTACGCTTCATAGTAGAAAAAGAATCAAAACTGCCTGCCCTTTCTTGATATGTCAGTCACATGTGTTTTGAATGGTTTATTATTTATTTATTTATATTAAGCCAGCATATGCTGAAAGATAAACCATCATCTAGCCAACTATTGTTGGGCTAGGTATAATATTCTTAAAACTCTAATTCATACCTCCAAGGTTGTTTGTTCTAATGTCACAGCTCCTCTGTCATTTGCTGCTATATGACAATGCAGTTGTGGTTGGAAAGACTTGGGTTTGAATCCATGTCTTTCCAACCATAAGTCCACATGATGAGCCTTCATGAGAACTTTTCAGCTGAAGGTTAGTTAGCCAGTCTCATGTGGAGGTGGAAGAACTTTTTTTCTCTTGGAAACATGGGTTTGTCATCTTTCAAAACAACAAACTTTGCCACACATTTTAACCAGTGGCTGCAACCTTTATAAAATAGACAAAATACTAGACCTTGTCTCCTCGTCCTCCCCAAACACTCAAAACCAAAGCATTAACTTTTTCTTTTTCTGTATACATCTCAAAAGATAGCTGAAGTACTAAATAAGTATGACTTCACACCACTGAAATTGCACCTCAAACTAGTAAATGTCATCTCATCAAATGATCAACCCTCTATCAAATGCAGTAGTGTATGAAATATCCTGTGCTTCAGACTTGACCTACTATGGACAGACAGGAATATCTGTTAACATCTGCCTCAGAGAACACAATAAATGAATTTGTTGCCATTATGCAGCATCAGGACTGGTAGACCATTTTTTTTTTGTCAGTAGTGAAACACTCCTCTTTAGCCTCAATGAGTGTTGTTGCATTAATTTACCTAAAGTAATGAGACAGTCGCATGACTAACTCCATCCTGACAGTTGTAAACATTTTATCTGGCAGTAGATGTCATCAGGGTTGTAGGAAATTGGTTGTCTGTTACAATTTGAGCTGTTTTCAACACTAATTGTTATTGACTATGTATTGTGACTAGATATTTATGCCTTGAAGATGCCAATTTGAAACACAAACTATTAGCTGCCTAATAAACATGTTATTAATTTTCTTATGGTAATGCTCGTCAGACATATTGTGAAATACTATCAGCACCCAAATCTACATACAAAATATGAGATGATAGTAATCATTATTAATAAAATTATCATAAAAATTATCAGTCTTCCATATGGTCAGATTCATTATGCAGTTGAGAAGTCACCACACTTTCAAGCTTTTGTAGTTGGAATCACAAGAATGAACTTATTAGCTCTGAATTATGGTGAATTTTTATTACACTATTTATTGGATGATATTTAAACATTTTGTGGACAGATCTAATGACATTAAAATCTCATCTTCCTTTCCCTCTTTTACCTTGCGGTGTCGAGGGTTTATTAATCATCAGACCGCAAACCGTTCACTGGATAAGGTGGTCAGCCGTATGCCCCAGTGTATCCTATGTCCCTAGTATTAGTTCTCAAGGCCAGTTTGCCTGCTTTGTGGGATGAAAAACTCAAGGATAAACTGGCGGAAAAAACCCTACTTTTCATGCCCAAGACCGGCTAACTTGACTATGGCTGAGGAAGATCCTTCAGTTCCTCACGTCACCGATGGGATTTGAACCTAGGACACTCTTTCCCCAGGCATATTGTTGCGAAGTACATAGCCACTAGGCTAACCATGCAGACAACCCCATTAAAATAAATAAAATGATTACATAATCATTTATTAAAGTAAGTATTTTCATAAATGTTTTTTATGACATTTGTGGTTTATAATTCTATTTTGTTAAACAATTTTTGTGAGTTATGTTTGACAACTTGTAATTAATATGAAAAATAGTATTATATAATTTATGAATGAATGCAAATTTGTGTGTGTGCACGCACATGCATGCGTACCAAAAATCATGCAAGGTGCATGACATAATTTTGTTAATTTTTATTTTTTTAAATAGCATATTTATATAAATTATAATTTAAATTTCTGTCTTAATTCAGAATCTTCTTCAGGAAGCAGAAAGAAAAGATACTCTTTCACATAGATCAAGAACCACTGAATACCAGACTGCAGGTGAAAGAGGACAGAATTCTAAATATGTGAATGAAATTGGTTATGAATATGGTTCAGATGTATCCGTTAAAAGTGTAAGTGAGAGCAGTTTAGAAAATGATAAGAATATAAATGTTCCGAGAAAGCACCCAGAAAAACAGATAGCTGATGAAAACGAGCATTATGAGCCTCAAAAAAACAAAATAGATGACAGTGGTAAGGAAACACAGATGTCCACAGGTATGTTCTTTTATGCAGTTCATTCAATTTCACTATTGCAGACTCACAGAAATAATTTCTATAATGGTGGATAGGCAGCTTATGGTGAATTTCCTTTAGCATAGATTTGTGCACTTTGAGGATTTTTAATGGTTATACTGAGTGAATGAGAGCACTGAGCTTCTAAAAAAATAAAATAGATGATGCAGGAAAGGATAGCTGATGCCATTAAGTATTCTTTTTTTTTTTGTTCTTGCAGATGATTCTCAGTAGTAAACTTGCAGAGACCATAGTAATAGTTTGTTATAGCAGATAATTGGCTATATCAAATTGCTTTTAACACAGCATTGTTCCTATGGTGCTTTGGTCAAAATTTTTCAGTAGTTGGTTATTATTATTATTATTCAGGCCTCCAACAAAGTCTATCAAGACTCATCGTGGGAGGTCCCTCCTAGGAAACACAAAGTCTATCGTACCACTCCTTAAACTCATTGACCGTTCTCACTCTCACCGCTATATCAGGCAATGCATTCCATGATTCAACCACCCTCCATGCAAAGAAACCACTCCTCACCCTCTTGCTCACATATTCCTTTCATAACTTCCAGGGATTGGCCCTTGTCATCAGTCCTTCCTGCTGTTCAACCAAGTGAAAGAACTCCCCAGTGTCGACCCTGTAACCACCTCTCAAAGTTTAAAAGTCTCGATCATATCACCTCTCCTTCTATCCACCAAACAATGCAGTCCATATTCCCTCAGCCGATCCTCATAACTAACATTGTACAGTCCTGAAACCATCTTTGTTATCTGCCTTTGTACCCTTTCCACAGTTATATCTAGTGGATTTGTTGTAACAATTTTTTGCTATAGTTGAAAGTAAGCTGTTTTTATTTCTGCCAATTTTCGAGTGGCTGAAATAAAATACAGATATATACTGATGTTATATCTGAATGCAACAAGTTCTTAGCTAAATTTGAATTCATATGAGACTATATCCTTGTCAGTGGTCCATGATGCTTGTCTACAAGTTTAAAAATTTTTAATTGGCATCCACTATGTAATGCAGATTTTCAAAGTGTCATTAATATTTATTTTTCACAAATCATAAAATATGAAAAGTTTAAGAATATTCAGCATTATAATAACAATTTGATTAAAAATTTGCTATAAACTTTCTTTTAAAATTGTTTTTAAAATGTATGAAAAACCAACAAGTAGACATAATAAATTTTATTTAAAATTAATTATACTTCTTAATATTTCCATTTATAACTCTCTCTTGGCTTTCCTTTTTCACATGTGACAGTAATCATTCATTATACTACCTTTCAGTCTGATTTTAGCTTTTTTGTTTCTATGGAATCTTTCACTGCTGCTGCTGCTGCTCTTTGCTTGTGTTTCAAGGATGCTGAAATGTTTCCAATGTTCTTCAACAGATTTTTACATGCTTATTATTTATCAAAAATTTTCTACCACAGTCTTGAAGTTGATCAGGTTCTCCCTAGCCTGATTAATTTTTTACTGCTCCACCATTCATTACTTTATATATATATATATCAGATATGGCTAAGTGGTTAGCATATCTGCTCTCCAGTCAAAAGGCTGCAGGGTTGAATCCTGCAATGGGCATGGATGTTTGTGATGGTCTGTGAAAATACTAGTGGTGGCAGGCCGTAAATGGCGTTGGTGTAGTTGCAATTTGTCAGTTGGATTGAGTCATGGAGACAGAGTTGTAGAGTAGGTGCCCTCCCCTCGATGAGTCTTTGGACTCTCTGGAGGTGTCATGTAATAATAATAATAATAATATATTATATATACATATATATATATATATATATATATATATATATATATATATATATATATATATATATAGAGGGGTGCTTAAGGGTCAAAGCTGTATAACTGAGAGGAGAACCGACCAGGGCTTCTGACCTAATGTCCAATCTTCACCTTCTCTTGGTGCATCCTGTTGCGTATCTACTTGGATACTGAACGAACGAGGATGGGCTGGCAATTTGGGATTTAGCCGACCAAATTGTATTCTTATTGGTTAAACCAAAATAAAAAAATGATGGTACAACATGACAAAATTGCATGCCGGCTGGGGCGTCACCCGGTTAAACAAGGCCCCTGTTGTTTTCGCCAGGGAACCAGGGCGAACAACGAAAAGTCAGCTACTGGAACGAATCTGAAAACAAACCCCAACTCAACATCACCAGAGTTAAAAATCGGTACTATCAACCTAAGAAGCCTGAATGGCAAAGAAATGGAGCTAGCTGAGGAATTAGATAAGTACCAGATCGACATAATAGGGGTGACTGAAACAAAAAAGACAAAAACTGGTGAGATCTTTCTGAGTAATAAATACAAAATGTTATATTCAGGCAATGACAATCAAGGAAAAGGACTAGCCATAGTATTCAACACAAAATACGAGGCAAATCTTCTTGAATGGCAGTCAGTCTCAAGTAGAGTAATGTGGGCAAATATGAGAATGGGGAACTGGAGAGTGAGACTTATTTGTGCCTATGGTCCCACAGAAGGTTCTACTAAGGTAGAAGTGGAGGAATTTTTTGAGGCATTAGAAAAAGCAACTGACACAATGAAAAAGGAAAAGTTGGTCCTGGTTGGGGATCTAAATAGCAGAGTAGGAAATGATTGTGAGACATACAAAAATATTTTGGGAAAATTTGGAGAAAAGAGCAAAGCTAATCATCATGGCAAATATCTGTTGGATTTCTGCTCAGGACATGGACTGGTTATTACTAACACCATGTTCCAACATAAAAATGTGCACAAATTCACATGGAGCGAAGAGGCTAGGAATAAGAAAAGTCTCATTGACTATGTTATTGTTGATAGTGATGTTTTCTCCCTGATGCAGGACACGAGAGTGTACAGAGGATTTGAAATTGGAAGTGATCACCATTTAGTATTGAGCAGGATAAAATTGAATTTCATATCGAAAAGAATAACATGTAAGAAAGTTTTAAAGCGAATAAAAGTTGAGCAACTCTCATATGTGATCTGTAGACTAAAATACACAAAGATTATTGAAGAAAAAATGAAAGAGTTTGAGAACATGAATCAAACCTTGGAAATTCAGTGGCAAACTCTGAAGAAAACATTGATTGATTCTGACCGAGAGGCATGTGGTTAGGTTGTCTGCAAGGATAAAAAAAATCAGAACTCCCTGGTGGACACAGGAAGTTAGAGGCAGTGAAGAAAAAGAAGAAAGCATATCAAAAGTTCTTGTCAAATAAGTCAGCTTGTGCTCTTAAAGAAGTTAAAGAGGCAGTGAAGGAAAAGAAGAAAGCATATCAGAAGTTCCTGGCAAATAAGTCGGCTTGGGCTCTTATAGAATACAGAGACAAATGCAAGAATGCTAAACACTGTGTAAAAACTACCTAAACAAAAGTCATGGGAGGACTTTGGCAAGAATATAGAAAATAAATATTAAGAAGGTGGCAAAATATTCTGGAGGTTGTTGAAGAAGCTTAGGAATGGAGGAAAGAGTGCTGTAAAAGGAGTTAGAGATGATAAAGGTGACATAAAAACTGGTTTAATGTTAAATATGGTGTGAGACAAGGATGAACATTATCCCCTCTGTTATTCATTATCTATATGGATCACATTATGAAGGAAAGTGGTATTAAGCGTAATATCAAAATTGCAGATGTTAATGTCAGCTCTTTGCTTTATGCGGATGATGTTATACTTCTAAATAAATCCACTACAAGTCTGCAAGATTCCCTGACTAAATTGAATAACTGTTGTAATAGATATGGTATGAAGGTCAGCAATAAAAAGAACAGAGACAATGAATATAGGCAGAATCATTGAAAGTGTAAACTGTGTTGTGAATGGAGAACCTGTTGAATAAGTAAAACACTTCAGCTATTTAGGCACAATTTTTACTGAAGGTGGTAAATTAAATATAGAAATAGACAACAGAATCAGCAAAGCTGGTATGGTAGGAAGTCAATTGAATAAATTCATATGGAATAAGAGAGAAATTAGTCGGAACACTAAATTAGCTGTATACAAGACAGTGTTCAAACCAGTTTTAACTTATGGATCTGAGAGCTGGGTTAGAAGTAAAACACTTGACCAAAGACTAGAGACAACAGATATGAGAGTCTTGAGAAAGATTATAGGTGTGGACAGATGGCATCAATGGCAATATCATATTAAAAACGAGGATATTAGGAAAGAACTTGATATTGTCAGCATCGAGGAATGCGTTAGCAGAGCTAATCCCAGGTGGTATGGCCACTTGGACAGAATGGGCGAGGAAAGTTTAGCAAAACAAGTGTTCTCTGCCAGGTTGGCAGCAAAACAACCTAGAGGAAGACCAAGATATAGCTGGATTGATACGGTACAAAGTGCCTTAGACGATAGAAATATAAGATCTGATAATGTTGGAGTCTTGACAAGTAACAGACTGATTTGGAGGAAAATTGTAGATAGGAAGTTAATGATGTAATTTTTTTTCATGTAATACTATCATATCCTGTACACCCCTTGAGGGTACATATCAGGAATTTGACGATGGTGATATATATATAGAAAGAGAAAGAGTGAATTTGGTGATTTTGAAACAAACTGTATAGCTCTGAACTGTTTTGTTAGTTCCAAGTTAATGATTAACAGCAGTGATAGAATATTTTTCCACATTTACTGATGAATCTTTTATGATGTATTTGGCACCAGATCTGGCTCTAAGTACAGCAATCTCTCGATTAATGATCTCCTGATTAGTGCATCATTTTTTTTCGATACCCAAATTTGATTAGTGCGCCTATGTACATCTTAAAAATAAATGTTTCAGATTTTAAAAATTTTCGATCTATAAATTTTTTATGTCTAACTATTTTATAGATCGAAAATTTTTAGTTTTAATTTTTTAGAAATAATTTAGTTAAAATAATTTTTAGAAATAATTTAGTTACCGATTTAACATTTTACAAAGTTATTTTTTAATGGCATACTACACTATTTTTATGTACGCTATGTTCCAAATTTAACGCCAAAATTTATGTCATCTGCTTTACATATCATTTTGCTGATCGTATCTCGTGCAATTATTTTCCTTACTTTTTTTATTTTAAATTATTTTCCTAACCTTTAATCATGAGTAAAAGAATTAGTGAGCAAAAAATAGAAGTGTGAAAATGATTCGAAAAGTAATCTGATTGGAAGAAAAACTTGAAATAATAAAGAAAAATGAACAAGGCGAGTCCAGAGCAAAGATAGGACAAGAACACAAAAATGGGTGAATCAACTGTTGAATACAAAGCGAAAGGTAAGGCTTCTTCAAGTTCATCATGCATGCACTCGAAATCAAAGTATTATAATGATTGAATCAGAGAGACTTATTTTTACCTGGATCGAAGATGGTAACCAGATCGCAGTAAACATTAGCCTTATTAAATTAAAAGTCTCTTTGTAACCTGGGAAAAAAGGCTATCAATGATGGAAAAGAAGAAGAATTCCACATTAGTGCTAGGTGATTTGAGCGTTTCAAAAAGAGAAATAGCCTACATAATGTTCTAATCACAGGCGAAGCCTCGAATGCTGATGAGATATCCAGAGGTTTTGAAGAAAATTGTGCAAGAAGCGGACTATTGTGATCAACAAATATTGAATGTCGATGAAACCGGCCTTTCTTGGAAGCGAATGCCTTCCAAGACTTTTCTAGCAAATCAGAGAAATCTCAGCCTCTGGTTATAAAGTCGCAAAGTCAAATGAAATTACTGCTAGCAATATGCGAGCCGTTTGGAAGCACGTTCTTCTACATTGTGCAAATGATTTTAGAGGCTTTTCAAATGAATCTAAGTTAATTAAATCTCATTCTGAGAAGTTGAGTGATTCCGACCTGCTAAATTTAGATGCACAGGGGGAAGAATCCTGAAGAATATGAAGAAAATTAATCACTGACAAGCCCAAAGAGGTTTCACAGAAATAATTTGAAAATAGTTTTCGTACAATCGGAGTTTTCAAGCAGCACTGCTTAGTGGCTGGCCCTGATGAAGAGAGAACCAGTAAAATTTGCAGAAGAGGTAATAAGTCCTTGCCATCAGTTGTATGAAAAAAAGAAACAGAATTCCTGCCAAAGTACGTTAGCTCAATTCTTTGTTAAGAAGCAGAATAATAAATTTATATTCTGAGTATGTTTTATTGTCTTTCAGCTTCTTGGTTTTCCTTTAACTAGTCCCTGAGACATACCCTAATTCTTTTATAAAAAAAAAAACTTAAGGGTCAAAAAAGAAATCTAAGGAACGAATTATACATTTTCTCATAGGTTACTATATTCGATTAGTGCATTTTCGATTAATGCGCCTGTTTTAAAGAATGCATTAGGCGCATTAATCAAGGGATTGCTGTACATTATAACGTTTTTGCTTTTCTCTTATAGAAAAAGTACTATAGAAGAATATAAATTCAATATCACTGAAATGCCGACCAAGTAAAATATCTGTTACTTTGCAAATAGCCCATATGTAATTGAATTATTGCATTCATTTCAGATAAATTATGCAGACTACAACTGTATTAGAAATGATTATTTAATTTCCCGATGTTTCGACCTTCATATTCAGGTCATCATCTGAACTATACACACACACAGAGAGAGATAAGGTATATTACATTGATCAATTATTTGATCAATGGTTATTCTTGGCCTGACCTTTAGTGAAAAAAAAAAAGAACGAAATAAAATAAAAATAACTATATCAAAGCTATATTCTGTTTATGACAACATCAGAGAAAAAATTTTTTCACATAGATAGTTTTATTAGAGCAAAAGTGATGTCCTAATTTAACATGAGAATTGTGGATATGTATTCTTGACTGTATGCCTGTTGAGTGTTTTTTACCACTGTGCTATCACTGCTTGTTTCATTTAGGTCCGAATAGTTAAACAAGTAGAGGTTAAATGGATGAATAACACCATAAAGCTTGAGCTGCAAAAAAAGAAACAACTGTGGAGGGAATTTAAAGAAAGGGATGACCAGCAGGCACATGAATGGTATAAAGTGCAGGCCAGAAGGGTAACGAGTGTGGTAAAAAAAGCAAAAGCAGATTATGAAAGGAAACTAGCTATGCAAGCAAAATAGAATCCCAAACAATTCTTTCAATATGCTGCAAGCAAAAAAAAACCTGTACACGGCAAAATGATTTTAAGGAATGACGATGGTATACGGAGGTCACTGAATCAGTCGATATAGTGGAGTTACCGAGCACGCACTTTGCAAAAATATATCATACAGGTAGTGACATTGAAAAAATGAAGGAACCATTAGTTTATACAGGAATTGTGATGAATGAAGTGGAGGTGAATAGTCTATTACAGAACCTTAATGTGAATACATCTGTGGGATTGGATGGTATACCGGCACGGGTCTTGCGTGAAGCGGCTAAGGAATTATCAGTGCCCTTGACCATGTTGTTTAATCTGAGTCTTGGGTCTGGTTTAGTCCCGAAGGTGTGGAAAGAGGGGAAAATAGTTTCACTGCATAAAGGAGGATCCAAGACTACGGTTGCAAATTACCGACCGATCAGCATATCAGGAGTCGTTGTCGAGGTCTTGGAGAAAGTAGTCAAGGGAAAAATACAGGAATGGATTGATGAAAATGAGATACTGTACAGGGGACAGCATGGCTTTGTGAAGAGTAGATCATGCCTCAGTAACTTGCTCAAGTTTTATAACAAGGTGACGGCTGAACTGGATAAGGGAAATGGGTTTACAGTGAGATACTTCTGGACTTGGCAAAGGTGTTTGACAGGATGCCACATGGAATTCTAATCCATAAACTGCAACATATGGGAATGGATATAGGGTTGGTGAGATGGATAGGTGGGTGGTTGATGGAGAGATATTAAAGAGTAGTTTATTCAGGAGTCCAAAAGACGGTCTGTGACTAGTGGTGTGCGGCAGGGTTCTGTTCTTGGCCCACTGCTGTTTAATCTGTTCATTAACGATATAGGGAAGGATCTAAGTGGAACAGTTCATTTGTTCGCTGATGATGCAAAGTTGGGTAGGGCGATAGTGAATGCAGAATATGTCAAAATCTTGCAGGATGACTTGGATAGATTGGAGTTCTGGGCTAAGGAGAATGGATGTCAATTTAATGTGACAAAATGTAAGGGTATGCATTTTGGGGTGAAAAGATTAGCAGCAGTATACCACATTGGTGGAACTGTACTCCAGGAGATTCATGAGGCCAGGGACTTGGGAGTGTTTGTGGATAGGGAGATGAAGTTTAGGGGGCACATTGCAAAAGTAGCTAAATCAGCTCATCAACTCACTTGGTTGTTGAAAAATACCTTGACGAGCAGAGACAAGCAAGTTATTGTACCTCTGTACTGAGCTTTGATAAGACCTCATCTCGACTACTGTACCCAGATTTGGTCACCTCGGTTCCTTCTTGATGGGGAGAAGGTGGAGAGGATCCAGAGGCGAGTGACTAAGATGATTGCAGGTCTATGGAATGAACCATATGAGAACAGGTTGAAGATTTGTGGGTTGCAGAAACTAGTTGATAGGCGGAAAAGGGGAGATATGATTGAGACATTCAGATTGCTAAAGGGATTCTATAGGATTAATTCAGAGGATATTTTTGAGATCAGGACTGGTGGTGGGAGAACTAGGGGACACCTGTGGAAGCTGGGCAAGAATGTGGTTATCAGGGGTGTTAGAGCTGGGTTATTTACTTTTAGAGTGGTAAATGAGTGGAATAAGCTGCCAGTCTGTTGTGGGTGCTATGACAGTGAGCGAGTTCAAGGCAAAGTATGATAGATACTGTGAGAATGTCGTATAGTTGTGTGGACATGATGTTTAGGAACTCCCTCGATGAGTCTAAGGACTCCTTGGAGTCACCTGAAATAATAATAATAATTTAGCAATTTTTCGAAGTAATTACTCCATACTTCAAGGATATCTTTTTCTCCTGTTTTCATGTCACCTTTATCATCTCTAACTGCACTCTTTCCTCCATTCCTAAGCTTCTTCAACAACCTCCAGAATATTTTCCACCTTCTTGATATTTATTTTCTTTGTTCTTGCCAAAGTCCTCCCATGACTTTTGTTTAGCTAGTTTTACACAGTGTTTCCCTTTCTTACTTTTGTCTCTGTATTCTCTAAGAGCACAAGCTGACTTATTTGCGAGGAACTTTTGATATGCTTTCTTCTTTTCCTTCACTGCCTGTTTAACTTCCTGTGTCCACCATGGGGTTCTAATTTTTCTATCCTTGCAGA
This sequence comes from Typopeltis vanoorti, assembly GCF_054136105.1. Classification (NCBI taxonomy): domain Eukaryota; kingdom Metazoa; phylum Arthropoda; class Arachnida; order Uropygi; family Thelyphonidae; genus Typopeltis; species Typopeltis vanoorti. The sequence continues at coordinate 111,603,921 of NC_143558.1, forward strand.
CAACCTCACCATATGCCTCTCTGGCTGAATCAATCAGGGTTTTCTTCAAGGCTTGCCACTGAATCTCCAAAGTTTGGTTCTTGATCTCAAACTCTTTCATTTTTTCTTCAATAATCTTTGTGTATTTTAGTCTACAGTTCACATCTGAGAGCTGCTCAACTTTTATTCTTTTAAAACTTTCTTACATGTCATTCTTTTCAATTTGAAATTCAATGTTATCCATAGGTAATCCAGGATCTTTAATCTAATATAACAATTGTCATGTTAAATTCCTACATAATTTTTACTGTAACAAAACTGTCTATATGAAGGAATGTTTCTCAGATGTTATCTCTTAAATAGAATATAGCTTTGATATAGTCATTTTATTTCATTTATTTATTTTGATTTTATTTTATTTTCACTAGAGATCAGGCCAGTAGAGTAACTATTTATCAAATCATTGTCTCTTCTGTGTGAAATGTAATTTAGCTTGTCTCTGTACATATATTTGTATACTCATGATGATGACCTTAATACGAAGGTCGAAATGTCAGGAAATTAAAATAATTATTTATAACATGGTTGTAGTGTCTATAATTTGTGTACAATGAATGCTGATCACCGTGTAACAAAAAGGAAAGGATTTTATCAAATAAAGATGCTTTCTTCCATCTTATCATGTGTGAAGGAGTATCCAGAGCATGGTCTGCCAAACTTGACTTGCCATACAGATGATCCTGGAAAGATATACTTTTGTGTTCTTCAAGGTGAATGTTAACTGAACTACCAGTCTGTCTGAAGCAGGCACAAGGAACTTTATACACTCCAGGATGTTCAAGGAGATGCAGTTAATCTTTAGGAGTACCTATGAAGTTAGCTAGCTAAATGAAAGGCTTGAAAGTTGTAAGGAGATCATATTTACAGAAAACCTGGGTATTTTTTCTTATGTACCCTTAACATATGGAATGGGAATGGTTTAGCTTATTCTGTGTGTTTGGAAGGATAGGGAGTTCATGCAGTATTTTATCTGTTTTATATGGGCCTAAAAAGGGTGTTGTGAGGGTCCGTAAGAGTTGTATCATTTTAACAAATAGCTTGGGCTTGGTAAGTGTTTCATACTTCTGGGAAGGGTGGTGGTGTGATTATTTATGTAAATACCTTCCTGTATGATTGGGTTTTCTGTAAATGGAGAATAAAGGATAGTGAACTATTAGGAAGTCATGCCATATCTAAAAAGGGAAGACAATTGTTGCTTTCTTTTTCAATGAAGTTTTTTAAGGTATTGGATGCCGAGATGTACCAAAAATGTATCTGTCTAGACCATGTGCCAAACATCGAACACATCAACATAGTGCAGCTAGACTATTGGTGTAAGTGTGGTTATGTTGAGTGCTTAGTAGGGTTGGGGAAGGGGGTGGGAACTCATAGCAGTCCCATACAACTGTTTGTATATTTTTCATTTCTTAGGAAATGCCTTGCATATACAGTGATTCTCAATAATAAAATTGTCAGGAGGGAAACACGTCTTAATGAGGTTAAGGGTTTCTGTCAATGGTACATTATTATTATTATTATTCAGGCCTCCATGGACTCAAAAGACTCATCGCAGGAGGTTCTTTCTAAGAAACACAAAGTCTATCATACCACTCCTTAAACGCATTGACCGTTCTCACTCTCACCACTCCATAAGGCAATGCATTCCATTGTTCAGCCACCCTCCATACAAAGAAACCACTCCTCACGCTCTTTCTCACAGTTTCCTTTTGTAACTTCCAGGGATGGCCCCCTTGTCATGACTCCTTCCTGCTGTTCAACCAAGTGAAAGAACTCCCCACTGTCAACCATGTAACCAACTCTCAACAGTTTAAAAGTCTCAATCATATCACTTCTCCTTCTTCTATCCACCAAACTCTGCAGTTCACACTCCTTCAGCCGATCCTCATAACCAACATTGTATAGTCCTGACATCCTCTTTGTTATCTGCCTTTGTACCTCCACAGTTAATTTATCCCCTTCAAATCCTGGAGACCAAATCTGAGAACAATAGTCTAAGTGTGGTCTGATCAGAGTCTTATACAATGGAATGATAGCCATTTTATCTCTGCAGGTCAGTGTCTTTCTCATTATTGCAGCAAACCTCTGTGTAACCTTCACTACCTTTGCAATATATCCCCTAAATTTCAGGTTTCTATCCATCATCAACCTCCAGATCTCTTGTCTCCCCTACTTCCTCCAGTTTAACTCCTCCCATAGAGTATGCAGCATCCCATCGATGTTTCCCAAACCTCAAGACCTTACATTTTGCTGCATTAAACTGATACCCCTATTCATTTGCTCATCTATCTAGCTTATTCAAATCCTCTTGCACTATTACTAATAACCCTTCCCAGCTTCGCATTTCCCAAACAACTGAATATCCCCTTGTAATTTACGGACGATGTCATTGATATAAAGGTTAAACAATATAGGTCCCCGTACTGAGCCCTGTGGAACCACACTTGTAACCTTCTGCCTCTTTGATATTGCTCCACCATACACAACTCTCTGATACCTATCGGACAGCCAATCCTGAATCCAGTTGACCAATCTGACATCCAGACCCATGTGCTGCAACTTGAATATCAGCTTATTCTGTGGCACCCTGTCAAATGCCTAAATTGCTAAGTCTAGGAAAATGGCAGTATGTGCCTTTTCCTCATCTAATGCTCTTGTAACTTTATCATAAAAGGCTAGCATATTGCTAAAACAAGAGCTCCCACTTCACAAATCCATGTTGACTCTCACAGATAACATTACCCTCATCTGCCCAATGCTGTATACGGTCCCTCACTACTTTCCCCAAGATCTTACTAACTACTAATGACACACAAACTGGCCTTTAATTAGATACTTCCAGTCTGCTACCGCCCTTATGCAATGGCACTATCTTACCTTCCTTCCATTCCATGGGCACTTTTCCCACAGCCAGACTTTCATTGAAAAGCCAGATCAAAGACACTGTCAGTTCCTTAGCACATTCTCTCAAAACTCGTGGTGAAATACCATATAGTTCCACAGCTTTACTAACATCCAGTAGGTCCACACAGCCTAGTGTGGCTGTGCGCCTCACAACCATATGCCTGGGGAAGGAGAGTCCTTGGTTCGATTCCAGTCGCCGACGTGAGGAGCTTAAGGATCTTACTCAGCCATAGCCAAGTCAGCCCGTCTTGGGCATAGACAAGAGGGTTTTCCCCCCCAGTTTATCTGGGGTTTTTCATCCCGCAAGCAGGCAAACCAGCCCGTGAACACAAGGATCTACAGCCATAAATACTTAACCCCCCCCATGAGGGGGCTCAACTCACCCCAATAGGGACAGGGGAGAAAAGGGAGGAAACTCCATATCACTAAATAAATAACTAACATCCAGTATTGAAGATTGAAGGAATATGAAAACTGACCATGTCAGAATCTGTGAAAGTTAAATTTTCTATTAATTTTTAAATAGAATTTTTAATAAATAAGGAAGAGTTGTCTATAAGGGAGGAAAGTGATTTGGATAAATGTTTGGCCAGTTTGTAAGTGGCACTGTCTAGTCTGTTTGCTACAGAATGTGAAGGATATTAGGTTTGTGAATTTTAGAGGCCCTGTATATCTGGAATGGTTTGATGTGATAAGGTTTGAGTTTTTGGTTATTTCTTTGGGCTAAGATGTAACTTTTTTTTAAAATAATTTATGCGCTTTTTCCTTTTGGGATTTTGTAGGATCTCAAGTTGTGATCTGATAAGTTGAGGAGTCTCTAAGAAGATGATTCATTTTTATGTTGTAATCTTTTTGGTTCATAGTACTGTTTCCCTTATTGGCTTTAGTTATAATAATTTACTTCTATATAACTTTTTATGTGCTGATATTTCTTTTCGTGGAATGTTATTCTCGGGAGGTTTAGATCTTGTTAGAATACTAGCCACATCCAAATGAATGTTATTAGCCACTGTGCAAGTAAGTTTCATAGATAGCACATTCTACACTAGTCATAATTTCTAGATTTAGTACTTTTTTTGAGGAAGGGGGGGGGGGGACATGATGGCAAATTGTGCCCACACTACATGCGTTAATTGTGTCTTCTGAGAGTGTCTGTGGTTGTAGATTCCCTACTACGTGTTGTCATAGTTGCAGTCTTGAATAGCTTCAGCATTGAAGAGCTGAAGATGATTAACTTTTTTTCAAATTCTTTAATAGCAGCATTTTCAGAAATGGTGATTAGAATTAGAATTGAACTATAATTCTGGATTAAGTATTTCCGAAAGCTCTTCATGTAGCATAGTGATAGCAGCATTGATTTTTGCTAACTAGATGCAAGTGCTGTTGATCTGTTCTCAAATTAGTGCCAAGCTTGCTCACATATAAATACATTGAGCTTTTGCATTAACCTTCTGTCAAAATCTCAGACAATTTGAAATGGCATTTGTGTCCCGATGTCTCTTTAAGAATGATAGCTGATTGATAAAGTGTTATTATGTTTTACATTATAAACAACACCAAGAGAGGTAAAAAAATATATTTATTAAACTCACTAATATTTTGCTGTTTTTCAAACTGCAAGCACGAGGAACTCGAAACACACTGGAAGTTCAAGAGGATGTTGTCGATCTTTAGGAGAACTTATTACATTAGCTGGCTGAATGAAAGATTTGAAAGTGGTAAGGATCATATTTGCAGAGAACTTGGGCCTTTTTTTTTTTTTTTTTTCTGATGTATCCTTAACGTATGGGATGGGAATGGTTTTGCTGTGATTCCGTGTGTTGAAAGGATATGGGGGTGCATGCAGTATTTTATTTATTTTATATGGGCTGTAGCCATTGGCTAAAAGGTGTTGCTAGGGTCCATGTTTGGGACCTGTCTATTGCACTTCACATTTTCTGAACATTTGATAGGGTTTGGCATCCATTGTTTTCAGCAAATTGCAATCTTATGCAATTTGCAGCCCTCCTCTCTTTGTAATTGGATTGCCAATTTTCTCTCAGTTGTTCACTGCATGTAGTGGTGGATAGTGTTCTATCCTCATATTTCCTTGGGTTCTGTTATTTCACCTTCATCATAAACAGCCTTTTCTCATCAACCTCAAACCCAATCCACTGATTTTGCTAATGGAAGCAAAGTACTCATTCTGTTCACATGCTAGACCTAGCAGTGCTCAAACATTTCAAGCTTCAAGATCATATCTGCAGCTCTCTTCACTGGCAATATAAAAACCTAGTTACCTTCAGTGCTTCCAAAACTGACTTTTTTTTTTTTTTTTCAGAAAAAAAAGTCCTTAGTTCCTCACTTTTAACCCCTTTTAATGTTCAATTTAATAGTGAAGACCACATCTTCCTTCTCAGATTAACTCTTACTCTAGTCTTTCCGAACTTGGCTTCCTTCTTCAAAATATCAAGATGTTACTTTCATCTGCCTAGCTACTTACTTCTTACAAATCATAAATCTTTCCTATCTTGAAGTACTATACTCACATTTTGCAGGGTGTACCTAAAACCTCTAAAATTTCTTGATGTGTTCAGAAGATAGTTTGTCTAATTGATGATCCCTTCTCTCACAGACTCGATTCAGCTACTGCCATCTCATAGATAATAGTTTCTGCATTGCCTCTTCTAAAGATGTTTCCATGGGTGCAGTTCATTATAACAGGTAATTATTGCTAAATAACAGAACTTGCTACTGCTATTCCTCTTTCATTTCATCTGTATTAGTTCTTTGGAACAGCCTTCCTTCATGAAGTATTTCCCCTTCTTACTGAAGCCTGCAATCCCCATTTTTAATAAGCTTATCAACAGATTATTTTGCTCTTAACCACTGCCCACATCTAGATGTTGCCATGCATGGGTAGGGATCAAGAGCATAGCTTTTTAGATGTTGCCCAGATATAAGGAATGGAAATAATAGTTTCTTCCTAGGTGATCTTAATGTGCACAACTCCAGCTGGCTTCCCTTCTCCGACACTACTGATCAAGCTGGATGTGATTGTGGAAATTTTTCTATAAGCAATGATCTAATGCAAATTGTACATTTATCTACTGAATTCCTGGGAATCCCTTCCATTTTCTCAATACCTTTGATCTTTTTTAGCCATTTCTCCTTTCAGATATGTCATAGAAGTGACCTCTCCTCTTGGCAACTCTGATCACAATCTTGTGCAATTTTCCAATGTTATAGAGTTTGTCTGATTGCATCCAACCTCAAATTTTTTGGCACTACAAAGGTACCAAGTGCAAAGACCTCCAGAAGTACTACTCTTCCTTTCCATTGTGAAAATATGCCCCCGTGTTATCCTGATACCTGCACTGAGTGAGAAGACCCCAAAATTATCCTCACTAGTATGAAGGCATTCATCCTTATTCTACCCCAAATTTTCATTCATTTCCCTATTCTGGGCTCAACAGAAGATGTATGAAAGCTGAAGGGGAACAGACTCAACTTCATACTTACCCTTCCTGTAATGCATAGCATTATACCTGTCCGAAAGGAGGTGTGCTTTGCATTATGGGATACTAAGGCAATTGATGTGAAGTCATTAGCCTGTATATACAAGTAGCCCAGTTGTGAAGTACTTCATGTGCAAACTTTGTTTTGCTTACTTGGATAAAGGATTAAACCAAGAATATAATTTCTTAGCATCTTTAATTTATAGTATAACCAAGTGAAAATACTTTCGCCATCCCTTTTCAGCGCAACTGCAAATACATTAAACCTGCTCTTCCTCTTCTGCATTTATCCCATCTGGCTGACTTTGGAACAGCTTTCCTCATGACATGTTCCCCAACTACTTTGACCTCCATCTCCCTTAAGAAAAATGTCAATACATTTCATCTTTCTCACTTCACCTCACATAACACGAGAACCTATAGCATAGTACTGATATGCTATAGGTTCTCATACCTCTCTTGAGGGATTAAAAAAAAAAAAAAAAAAAAAAAAGAGAATAAATGATTTAGAAGAATTGTTATTGTTGTCTTGGAAGTGAAGACCGTTATCTGTTGCTTTCTGTCATGAAGTATCTATCTGTATGCTAGCTCTTTAAATATACTATTTAATATGTGTATGCCCTGAGATGATATAGTACACATTATCTACATAGTGTAGTTAGATGCACAAATAACTAGTGGGGATTGCAATGGGAAATCTAGTTGTTTATTTTTCATTTTTCAGAAAATTGTTTAAATGTGTGGTAAATAGTAATAATTTAAATATATTGAGTGGGGTGAAGTGTGTCTGAAAGGTCTATTAGTGGTATGTTGGTAATTAGATATTGCAAATATTATAGCTGATCATGATGTCTGAATTTTTCAGGATAATTTTTTTATTAATGTTTTTGAAGTTGTTGAATTCTTAATCAAGGGAGAATTGTTCATGAGAGGGAGGAGAATGATTTTGCTAACTGACAAGTTTGTATGTGGGCTATCAACTATATGATGAATGTTTTTTTTTTTTTCAAATTTTTGTGGTCTTGCATATTCAGGGTGGATTAATGTGATGTGGTTTTTTAGTTTTTTTAGTAATTTCTTTTTGGCTAAGATTACACTTCTGATCTTCAGAAGATATTAAGATACCAAGACCATTTCCAGCTAACTAAAATTTAAAACAGAAGCATCATCTCAATAAAATTAATTCTTTATACATGGATGACTTTAGCATTGATATGAGAAGAGATTGGTATTGCCCTTGTTGAGCTATCCTTAATTAAAGTGGCTCCTTGAAATCAAATCCTGAACTGTGGTGTTTTCTCTGAAGCTGCAGCAACTAAAAAGTTTTTTTAAAGTCATAAACCATCACATGAAAAAAAAAAAAAAAATTGAGGTGCTAAAACAATGAAAAACATGTGTATTTCAACCATGCCAAGATTACATAGTAGAAAAAGTCACTGTCCTCAGTCAATATCATCATTTTGCCTTCACCACTAGACAAGTACCAGTTCTAGAAATATGACCATCAAACATGGGGATCTATAATATTCTCTTACAGTAGCTAAGAGTACTCATTTGGATGTAGCTGCCATCCTGATTAAATCTTAAGAGCACCATTCCACAAAAAAGAAAAAGTAGCAGCTTTAAAAATCTTACACAAAAACTAAAAATAATTTTTATGATGCAACCTATCATAAAAGACTCTTATCTGTAAAATCATAGATTAGGATCCTAATTCTCAAAAGAAAAAAATATATATATACATTTTTTAAATAAATATTTCTAGGGAACCTCTGAAAAGATAGTTGATTTCTAGGGTTGAGTTCTAGGGTTCCAGTATAATGATCACATAACTGAATCAAAATAAAATAAGTTATCCACTAGTTTCATATACCTTTTGTGCATTTCTTTGAGGAAAACTGTTTTAGTTAATGATGAAAAACGATCTTTGCTGTAGTAAAGCTAGAATAGAATCCACAGTTGAAAAATAATTTAACAGTGGATGTATGATGACCTATGTACTAAACTTGAATTTTATGTTTCAGAACATAATACATACCATATTCAATGTCTGTGTGCATGAGATTCTTGATAAATGATATTGGGGGCGCCTGTGTAGGTCAGTAGAAGTAGCGTGTGTTTTCCACGGCGCTAGACCGTCCAAAAAATGAGCATTGCAAGCTCTACTCTAGTCACCGTCTAGAGGAACTTTGCCCCCCCCCCCTGGTTGGCCAAGTGGTTAGCGTATCCACTCTCCAGCCAAAAGGCTGCATGTTTGAATCCCTCCATGGACATGGATATTTGTGATTGTCTGTGGAAATATAAGTGGTGGCAGACGATAGATGGCGTTGGTGTAGTTGCAGTTAGTAGTAGTTGGCAGATTGAGTGGTAGAGACAGAGAGAGAGATGTAGAGTAGGTGTCCTCCCTCGATGAGTCTTTGGACTCTCCGGAGGTGTCACATAATAATAATGATGACATGATGTGATTTTTGATAATGTTTTGGTTATGAAGCTCTTGACCTTATTAAGCTCCCCTCCACTGACATATATGAGTTATTCATATTCACCATGTGTTTGTCTATGAATTTCATATCAATGATTTGATAAGGTGGTTTTTCCTATGCCCATAAGTATACTTTGTATGTATTCTCCTGGCCAGTTTGCCTGTGCACAGGATGAAAAATCAGTTTCCAGGAGGGGAAAACCTCCTGCAACCTCCGTATAAGACTGCCTCTCTCCTTCATTTGAAAAAGCCCCCATAAAGCTGCTTTGTGTGACGGGATTCAAACCCAGGCCTTTCCAACTGAGTGGCAACTTAGAAACCAACTGAGCTACAGAGGCTTCACTCATTCTTTACTAGTACTTCATAATGCAATAATATTTTTGGAACAAGAAAGGCAAATTAAGTATATAACCTACAGTTTTTTAATCATAAATTTATTTTGCAATTTATTGTTAAAAAAATAAGTAAAATATGTAAGATAATTTCTAACAAAAATCGTATATAAAGTGGATATCTTAACTCTAGGAAGGGGACAGGTCTGGAAGGTTCAGATAAACACCTAGAACAAAAATGATATTATAGCAGCTGATATAAGCACAAGAAAGAACATGCTGGTAGCAGAGTTATAAAGGTAACTTATGTTCTTATATATTTATATCCTCATATGTTCTTTCTTGTGGTTATATCAGTTGCTTTAATATCATTTTTGTTCTAGGTGTTTATCAGAATCAGAACTTTCCAGATCCCCTTGTAGATGTAGTGAAAAAATGTAAATTTCATTAAAGTGTTATGTTTATATACTGGTAAATGTGTAGGATACTATTTGGATACTAGGTAAATGTGTAGAAAATAAAAGAATGTTACATATTTTTATATGTTGTGTCTGTATGTCACCCACTCTTAATAAAGGTGCTGGTATGCTATACTGTTGCATACCATTCCAAAACAAAAAGTACTGTCTTTCTGTGTATATTCATTACTTAATGCAAGTTTGTTAGATATATGTTATATGACGAGAGCTTTGCTCTCTCAAAGCCTGAATGTAATCAGCAGTTGAAAAAATGGTTTAACAATAAATGTGCAATAGCATATGTACTTAGCTGGAATTGTCACATTTTAAAATATATGCTTCATATCTATCCATGATCTGTTGAAAGTTTATTTTCCACTTGGTTAGAGTATAATAAATTTAGTTTAATCCTTTATCCAAGTGTGAGCAAACAAAGCTTGCGCCTGAAAGTATCTTCAGGACTGGGTTAAGGTGGTACACACCAGGGCAACTCGTTGCAAAGGTGGAGCAAGCTACCAACACTCCTATCCTAGTATCTCCTATATAATGCAAAACACGTCTCCTTGCGGATATGTCTATTGTTATGCATTAAGGGAAGGGCCACTACCCAGACCGGTTTCGACCTTTATTGAGGTCTCTTCAGTGGGAGCCAGGCCCAAGTCGAGATATCAGGCCGAAGCATTTGCAGGTCATCTCCACCTATAGGAATTGCCAATTGGTGTGCCACCCTTTTTTAATAAATTACTCTGGATTTAGAGAAAGATGTTGAAAGTTTATTTTCCACTTGGTTAGAGTATAATAAATTTAGTTTAATCCTTTATCCAAGTGTGAGCAAACAAAGTTTGCGCCTGAAAGTATCTTCAGGACTGGGTTAAGGTGGTACACACCAGGGCAACTCGTTGCAAAGGTGGAGCAAGCTACCAACACTCCTATCCTAGTATCTCCTATAATGCAAAACACATCTCCTTGCGGATATGTCTATTGTTATGCATTAAGGGAAGGGCCACTACCCAGACCGGTTTCGACCTTTATTGAGGTCTCTTCAGTGGGAGCCAGGCCCAAGTCGAGATATCAGGCCGAAGCATTTGCAGGTCATCTCCACCTATAGGAATTGCCAATTGGTGTGCCACCCTTTTTTAATAAATTACTCTGGATTTAGAGAAAGATGTTGAAAGTTTATTTTCCACTTGGTTAGAGTATAATAAATTTAGTTTAATCCTTTATCCAAGTGTGAGCAAACAAAGTTTGCGCCTGAAAGTATCTTCAGGACTGGGTTAAGGTGGTACACACCAGGGCAACTCGTTGCAAAGGTGGAGCAAGCTACCAACACTCCTATCCTAGTATCTCCTATAATGCAAAACACATCTCCTTGCGGATATGTCTATTGTTATGCATTAAGGGAAGGGCCACTACCCAGACCGGTTTCGACCTTTATTGAGGTCTCTTCAGTGGGAGCCAGGCCCAAGTCGAGATATCAGGCCGAAGCATTTGCAGGTCATCTCCACCTATAGGAATTGCCAATTGGTGTGCCACCCTTTTTTAATAAATTACTCTGGATTTAGAGAAAGATGTTGAAAGTTTATTTTCCACTTGGTTAGAGTATAATAAATTTAGTTTAATCCTTTATCCAAGTGTGAGCAAACAAAGTTTGCACCTGAAAGTATCTTCAGGACTGGGTTAAGGTGGTACACACCCGGGCAACTCGTTGCAAAGGTGGAGCAAGCTACCAACATTCCTATCCTAGTATCTCCTATAATGCAAAACACATGTGTTTTGCATTATAGGATTAAATTTATTATACTCTAACCAAGTGGAAAATAAACTTTCAACATCTTTCTCTAAATCCAGAGTAATTTATTAAAAAAGGGTAGGCACACCAATTGGCAATTCCTATAGGTGGAGATGACCTGCAAATGCTTCGGCCTGATATCTCGACTTGGGCCTGGCTCCCACTGAAGAGACCTCAATAAAGGTCGAAACCGGTCTGGGTAGTGGCCCTTCCCTTAATGCATAACAATAGACATATCCGCAAGGAGATGTGTTTTGCATTATAGGAGATACTAGGATAGGAGTGTTGGTAGCTTGCTCCACCTTTGCAACGAGTTGCCCTGGTGTGTACCACCTTAACCCAGTCCTGAAGATACTTTCAGGCACACAAACTTTGTTTGCTCACACTTGGATAAAGGATTAAACTAAATTTATTATATCCATGATCTGTATGAGATTCTCAATATCTAGGCTTCATGTAAGATGAGGCTTTTGTTCTTTTTGTATTGAGCAAGCGTGTTTAACATTTCTGAGGCCTTCTTAAATTTTCTGGCAAAGCAGTTATGGTCTATGTACAGCATTTTTTTTTCCTTTAAAAGCACAGTATGATTGTCATTAGTTGTATGATAGAGTAATCTGGATTTGTATTTTCACTTTTCCATATCTTTATCATGTTGAAAGTTTTTTCACTTAGTTATACTATAAATTAATGATGCCAAGAAATTATATTCTTGGTTTAATCCTTGATTCAAGTGTAAGCACACAAAGTTTGCACATGAAGTATCTTTATGACTGGGATACTTGTATATAGAGACTAATGACTTCACATCAGTTTCCTTATTTCACGTGCAAACGTTCTTTGCTTACACTTGGATAAAAAATTAAACCAAAAATATAATTTCTTGGCATGACAAGTGTCTCTGAATTGTCCTGTTTGTGTTACAAAGCAAATGACACAAAATAGTGGATTTTGGAAATCCTCAGTTTTTTATGGGCTGGGTTTGGAAGAGTTCAAAATTTTATTTTGCATGGTGGGTTGAAAGCTACGTTTATGTCATGTTATCAAAGTATTTCAGAAATTTTTTCTGCTATGTGCTGGATATAAGGAAGGATTACTACATCTTTGTATTCTTGCTTATTTAACATTGTCTTGGGGGGGTGGCAGGGGGGAGTGATTATTATGTACCTATATCCATTTTGATTAGGGTGTAGTTGAGGGTGAGTTCTTAATTCCTATTCTAATATATTAATTCCTATTAATATATTAGAATAGGAATTATGTGTGTGTTCAATGTATTTGTTGTCAAGAGGGAATGTTTTGAGGTATGAAAGTGAGAGTGGAGAGAGAGGATGTGTAAGAAGTCTTTCATATGCAGGCACAAGAAAGGCAAGGTGTATTGAAAGTGGAATAACAAAGTGACTAATATTAATGATGCTCAGCAGGACAGTGAAAGTGTTATAGAGAATGTAGTGGGAGTGAGCAATATTGGACTTCGTATGAAAGCATGAAAGATCTGACTGAAAGTAATGTGGATGATGAAGTTGCAGGGTATAGCTGTTAAGGTGAGAAATAGCACAAGACGAAATGTGAACTTGTGCCACATGCCAAATGTTTCTCTAGTTGCTCAACAGAAGAAAAAATGAAAATAAAAGTGAATGGGAAAGTATGAAAGAGCAAGAAACTGGAAGTAAGGAAAAGGTATCATAGGTGCAGTGAGAATGTGATGAAAGTATGTTTCCTAGGTTCAAAAAGGGACAAGTGAAAGAGTTGATTGTTTTGTCAGGCATGAATGATTTGAAAGGTGAGAAATATGCAGTGAGAGAAGATATGAAAAAGTTGCTGAATAAAAGGTGAGGAAGTAAAGATTGCAAGTGTGCTGCCTTGGTATGATATGACAGAATTGAAAAGGGCCATGGTTTTGAGTCAATTAGAAGATTGGGTAGGAGAAATGGTGTGCAGTTTATAGATGTATGGAGTAAATTTGATGGTCAAAAGGACTTGTATCTAACTGACAGATTGTTTTTGAATGGTTTTGTAGCTAGAGGTTTGGAGAAAGTGTTATTTAGTGAGAGGCTGGAAGTGGAAATTCAGGGACACTAGGGATATTGGAGGATGGGATGCAGTCAAGCATGTGTTAAGCCACCCCTGACAAATCAGTGAGTGTAGAAATGTTCATGTATGGCTGGTTGCAGTTTCTCAGATTGAAAATTGAAATGGGTTCAATGACATTAAGCAAGGGTAGCTAAGGACCTAAGGGGATTTGAATGCATGTACATGAATGCCAGAAGTATTAGCAATGAAGGATAGGAGTTTTTGATATTGGTAAGCTCTTGGCTAAAAAGTTATCAGCATCAGTGAGACCTGGTTGCTGGAAAACAATATGGTTACATGGATAGAACGTATGAAGAATTGTATTTTCAGAGAGGATCGAGGGGATAAGAAAGGAGGAGGAGTATTGCTAATGATAGTTGTACTTCCTCCTGCTATCACGAATCTAGGCAGGTGGCCTGTTTTGGTCTCAGCCCAGCATTCATTGGTCTGCCTCTATTTCTATGACCTTTAGGTTTGTAGTTTATCATCATTATCCTAGGTAATCTGTCATATGCCATTCATTCTAGATGCTCTTTCCATTTGGGTCTGTATTTTTCTATGGTTTCCATTATTGGCATTTGGTTGAGTTCTTTCAGTATGCCTTCATTTCTCTTTCCATCTAGTCTTGTATGACTTGCTGCTCTTCATTTCTGCTGATGATTCTTTTCTTATCTCTTATCTATGCTTTATTGCCATATAATGTTACTTTAATGAAATATTATGTATTCTTAGTTTGCTTTTTTTTTTTTTGCAAATGTTGCTGGCCTTAATGTATTGTTTATTATTCTATTTAATTTGGAGAAGCTGTTAATTTTGTTAGAAATGACTGAATCTTCATTGTAGCTTAATTTATAGCCCAAATAATTAAAATTGTTGACTTGTTCAGTTATTTTATTGTCTGTTATTATTTTAGTTTGGATGGGCATTTTTCCTTTGAATGCCTTAGTTTTAGTTTTTTTTCTTGACATTATATAACTGATCTCACATGGAGGTAGTAGAGTTTTTTTTCTCCCGGAAGCTCGGATTTTCACCCTGCATACAGATAAATCGGCCTACAGGACACACAATTTACAGACAGAAAATACTAGTGGTGGTGATGGTGGGCAGTAGATGGCATTGGTGTAGATGATGGAATGGAAATGGTGGAGACGGAGAGTTGTAGAGTAGGTGCCCTCCTCGATGAGTCTTTGAACTCCTTGGAGGTGTCACAAAATAATATTAATATTGTTTTATTATTATTCAATTTATGTACAGCTTTTTTTGTAGTGTCCTCAGTTGAGACATAAAGAAAAATTATTTTCTGTATGAATTCCTTTGTTCGTTAATCTCCATTCTTTGATTATTTCATTTATCTGTACACCGGAGGTAAAGGCCACTATGTCCATTTTTTTACGGAATTGAGTTTTAGGTATATTTTAATGTTTTGTTTCGTGCTGTTTTCAGTTGTGCAAAGCACTATCTCCTGTGTATAATAATAAGCGGATTAGCCAGTTGGAAAGAGCACAAGTAGCTGTTTACTTTGGATGCATAAAAAAATGGACATAGTGCCCTTTACCCTCTGGTGTACAGATATATTCCAAATAATATTGGGCAAAGGGGCATCCTTATTTCAGACCTCATTTTATTGCAAATGTTTTTGTTTTGTTCTCACCTCTTTATGCTTATTATTGTTTTCTCATATAGGCTATACAGTGGTTTTAATAAATGTTTTTTAATATATAAAAGTTTCTATCTGTCTTAACAAAACCGTTTTTTAAATCTGTGAATGCTAGATGCATTTCTTATCTTCTTTTCTCAATTAGTAGTTTGAGGCTGAATATAGGATATATGCAGGATCTTCCTTTTCTAAAACTATTCTGTTCTTTATTTATAATTTTTTCTAATATAGGGTTGATTCTGTTTGTCTGTATTTTGCCATTATAACTTATGCTTAATGAACTTGTTCTTCTGTAGTTGTCACAGCTATCCTTACTTCATTTTTTAAAGATGGAAATCATAGTTGCATGGTTCCAGTCATTGGGTATTCTTCCAATCTTAAATATTTTGTTTATTAAAGTAAGAAATCATTGGTCAAATTTATTTTCTGCATATTTTATTAGTTCTGTTGGGTTTTTTATCTTCTCCTGGTTAATAGAAATTAAGGAGAATTTTAGGTCTGGATTGTGAGAGAGGCTAGTAGGATAAAATATTGTTGGTTGCTGCTATAGAGGAAGTGAGGGGAGGAAGGGGGACTACAGGAACATGTGCATGTCATTTATTGGCAGATTAGCATAATACAAACAAGCAAGCAGCTATCATTGGGGACTTCAGCTGTGGAGTAGAATGAAAGCAAGAAAGGGCACATGCCAAGATGGAAGTGAAATTTATTCAATCACTAAGGGATAATTACCTGAGTGGCACATATGATAGAAGGGATCTAGAGTTTGAGTGTGTTGGATCTGTTAATAGCATCAAAAGATCTATCCATAACCAAGGTAGATGCTCTACTTCCATTTGGGAGAGTGACCATGCAGTCTTCTTCTGGGAGGTATTGCTAAAGATGGCAAATTCTCTGTCGAGAAAGAGTTTATGTGGAACGGAACTACAAAGCTGGTGATTATTGCACTCAATAGGCAACTTGGAGCAGTGCCATGGTATAAATAATATACAAGAAAAGAATGTCAGTAGTGCACGAAAGTAGCCTGGGATTGTTTGAAAGAGGCACATCAGAGTACATACCCAGAATGAGGAGGATAAACGAAGTAGGCATTTAGTGGATGAGTAGCGATAGTGTGATATTTAATTTTTCTTTTAACCTACGATAGCCTGCTTAATAGTTCATTTTCTATTAACTCTTTCTATTAAACTAACCCTTGTTTCTGCCATGTTTGATATCTTCTAGAACTTAATTCCATCAAAACAATTTTTAAATCATTTTATATGTATAGTTATTATTCTTGAAAATGTCTAACATTATTATAACATGCATGTATACCCTAAGAAATCCTTCTTTCACTATAAAGAGAAAGATAATAGGTTACCGAGAATGCAAGGTTAGAGTTGGACATCTCCGGTGGAAGAAAAGATAAGTTTAGTTTTCGTTATTCGCTATTTAGTATAGTTAAATATAGTTTATACTTATAGTATCGAGTAAGTAAATTGGCTTACAGTAGAGCATATAACATAGTATTTAGCGTTTAGGTTTAGTTGTAGTAGTATTTAGCGTTTTAGTTGTAGTAGTTCCTCGGCACAATATAAATGATGACGGCTGCTGCTGATCCAATTACAAATGGCCGTGTCACCAAGTCCTCCCCCCATTCAAGGACTCTATATTACATAACATAATAAAAGATTATGTGGCATGTATGCATCCCAGCAGATAGATATGTGGCAATGGAGAGAAGGGGGGGGGTGCACATATATGCTTAAAAATGTAGGCAATGGGAGGAATTAAGTGAGTTAGATGCTACGATATCTGACCTCATTGCGTCAGGAGTGGAAGATCTTTGAGAGAGAGACAAGTAGTGTGATAGGTGAGAATAACAAGCAGCGAAATATGAATGAAGAAATAAGAGTGGGGATGGCTTGAACAATTGTGAAGTTTTCGGAGATGGTCATGATTGGGAGGATGAATGGCGAGTAAGAGTGGCTAACTTGCTGAGAGAGAGAGAGATAGATGAGCTGAAAGAGATATAAGATGCTCGGGAATGAGATGAGAAGTATGAAAGATGAGATTAGGCGAATGGAAGAGATGAATGCAAGGCGAATCAGAGTAGGATTGAGAGTTATGCGAATGATAGAAGAGGAGAGAATAGAAACAGTAGAAGAGAGGGAATGAAAGAGAGGTATGGAAATGCTAGAAGAGTAGAGAATAGGAGCAGTAGAAGAGAGGAAATGATAGAAGAGGAGAGAATAGAAACAGAGAGAATGAGAAGAATGTGAGGGAGTGTTGGAACCAGGGATAGAGTGATGCCAGGACAGCAGGTAAGTAGGGGAACACAGAATGAAAGAGTTAGAGAAGAGAGAGTGAGGAATGCAGGTGAGCAATCAAGGAACATAGTGGTAACAGCTGTGATATATGGAGACTTGATCCATGGAGTGCAAGATAGGATGCCAGAGGAGTGTTTGCCTGGTGATAGAGAGTGTGGCTATGGCAATTAAGCAGGATGAAAGGATGGATGAGTTGATTGTGATGGTGGGCATGAATGACTTGAGAGGCAATGTAAATCAGGTGGTGAGAGATCTGAGATTGTTGCTTGAGGTTGTACGAAAGAAAACGTAGAGAGGAAAGATTGTGTGTATGTGTTGCCTAGGTATGATAGTGATGAGCTGAGCAGAAGAGCAGTAATAATGAATAGCATAATAGCCAGAATGTGTCAGAAAATAGGATTGGAATATGTGAATGCTTGGAGTGCATTTGAGGACAGAAAGAGACCGCTTGCATTTGAATGAGGAAGGACGTAGACATCTGGAGAGATTGCTGTTTTCTGAACAAGTTGGTGTGTCAATGAAGGGAAACTAGAATTCCCAGGGTGGATGGTAGCAGGAGTAGTCTCTTGTGGGAATGGGTGCTTGGGGGAAAGGGGGACGACATCAGGTAACACTGAATCCAGTGGGTTCTGGAGGAGATCATGAGAGGTATAGAAGCAGTGACATTTTTATGCTTTATACAAATGCCAGGAGTATCCAAAATAAAGGAGATGAATTGGTGGCACTGATAGCATCAGCCTGACCAAAGATTATTGGGATCTTCTGAGACGTGGTTGATGGAAGATGATATAATAACAGGAATAGAAGTAGCAGGGTACAGCATTTTTCGACGGGATAGGAAGGGAAAACACAGTGTTGGAGTACTGCTTATGATAAGTGATGACTTATCCTGTAAGAGCACTGGTGTATTTAGGTATTTCCCGTCCCTAGGCCGCCCACAGAAAGTGCCCCCCCCCCCATATTTAATGAACATGTTGATTTACATGCATAACCTATTTATATTGTAAATTTGTAATATAAATATAATTACAAAAATGAGAGCCCAGAAATTTCCACCGCCCCTCAAAATTTGCCACTCTTGGCCCGGGCCTATACCTCAATATACCACTGTGTAAGAGTAGAGGCTTTGGAAGGCAGTGACATTAATGGTATTGAAAGCATATGGTATGAGGTAGAGGTGAGCAAGACAGGATATTTAGTTGTGTGTTGCTACAAGCCAGGGAGCACAGAGGGTGGGGAGCAGGAGATGTTTAGGCAGCTGAGCTTGGCAAGTGCAAAAGAATGATTGTTATGGGAGATTTTAACTACAGCAGTATAAGCTGGGAAAAGGAAAATGCATGTAGTAATAAGGGAATGGAATTTCTAGAATTCATGAGGGACAAATGTTTTAGGCAACATGTAATAGAGAGAACAAGATTCAAGCGTTTTGGATTTGGTCATAGCATCAGAAGAGCTAATAACTGAAATGACATTTCTCCCTCCCAGTTGGAGAGAGTGACCATGTGGTTTTGACTTGGAAGATGAATAGACATGCAGCGTATGAAAGAAAAGGGAACATATGTGGAATTATAAGGCGGGTGATTATAATAGTCTTAGATATCAACTTGGGACAGTTCCATGGAGGGAGGAATTCAAAGGGTTAGATATCATTAGTGCTTGGAAAATTGTGAAGGAATATTTGTTAGCAACAATAGTAAGCTGTATTCCACGAGTGAAGAAGAGAACACAATTTGGTGTAAAGTGGATAATAAACAATATCAAACAGGAACTGCAGGTGAAAAAGAGATTACGGAAGAGATATAAGGAGAGGGGTAGAGAGCAGATGCATGAAGAATATAAGACTCAGGCCAGGAGAGCGACTAGTATGGTGAGGAAGGCAAAACTGGAATATGAAAAGAGATTGGCATTTGAAGATCCAAAGAAAATCCTAGGGAATTGTTTTAGCTGCATGGCCAGTAGGAGTAGAAATGATTGTGGAAGAATGACATTGCTGGATTAAAACGGGAATAGAGTGACTGATGCAGAGAACATAGTGGAGTTATTCAATGAACACTTTATTGGAGTATTTCATCCTGGAGAAATAGGTTTTAATACTAGAGGGATAGAGCAGGTTCGAGGTTTAGAGGTGCAAGCAGAGTGTGTGTTTCAAATTCTGAGTACTCTGGATGTCAGTAAAGCTGGGGGATTAGATGGTATTTCACCACGGGTTTTGAGAGAATGTGCTAAAGAACTGACAGCTCTGTTGACCTGCCTTTTAAATGAAAGTCTGACTATGGGAAAGGTACCCAGGAAATGGATGGAAGGAAGGTAAGATAGTGCCATTGCATAAGGGCGGTAGCAGACTGGAAGTATCTAATAATAGGCCAGTTTGTGTTTCATCAGTAGTTATTAAGATCATGGAGAAATTAATGAGCGACCAAATACAATGTTGGACAGATGAGGGTAATGTTATTTGTGAGAATCAAAATGGATTTATTAAGGATGTTCTTGCTTTAGTAAAATGATTGCCTTTTATAATTAAGTGACAAGAGCAGTTGATGAGGGAAAGGCATATACTGCCAATTTTTTTTGGATTTTGCAAAGGCAAAATATTTGATAGGGTACCACATGATAAGCTGATACTTAAGTTGCAGCACGTGGGTTTAGATGTCGGGTTAGTCAACTGGATTCAGGATTGGCTGTCTGATAGGTATCAGAGAGTTGTGTATGGTGCGGCAATATCGAGGAGGCAGAAAGTTACAAGTGGGATTCCACGCGGCTCAGTACTGGGACCTGTATTGTTTAACCTTTATATCAATGGATTGCATGGGGTTCAGTTGTTTGCAATGATGTGAAGCTGGGCAGGGTTATTAGTAATAGTGCAGATGTAGCAGCCCTTCAATAGGATTTGAATAAACTGGACAGATAGGCAAATGAATGGGGATGTCGGTTTAATGTTGCAAAATGTCAAGTCTTGAAGTTCGGGATACATCGATAAGAGGCTGCATACTCAATTGGAGGAGCTGTACTGAAGGAAGTAGGGGAGATAAGATCTGACAGTGATGATTGATAGAAAGCTGAAATTCAGGAAGCATATTGCAAAAGGGTGAAGGTAGCCCAGAGGATTGCTGCAATACTGAGAAGGACGCTGACCTGCACAGATAAGCGTTATCATTCCATTGTATAAGACTCTCATCAGACCACACTTAGACTATTGTCTCAAATTTGGTTCCCAGGATTTTAAGGGGATAAATTAACTCTGGAAAGGGTACAGAGGCAGATAACAAAGATGGTTTCAGGACTGTACAATGTTAGTTATGAGGATCGGCTGAGGGAATGTGGACTGCAGAGTTTGGCAGATAAAAGAAGGAGAAGTGATATGATCGAGGCTTTTAAACTGTTGAGAAGCAGTTACAGGGTTGACACTGGAAAGTTCTTTCACTTGGTGGAACTACGGGAAGGAGCGATGACAAGGGGCCATCCCTGGAAGTTACGAAAGGAAGCTGTGAGCAAGAGAGTGAGGAGTGGTTTCTTTGTATGGAGGGTGGTTGAACCATGGAATGCATTGCCTGATAGAGTGGTGAGAACAAGAACGGTCAACGAGTTCAAGGAGTGGTATGATAGACTTTGTGTTTCCTAGGAAAGTCCTCCCACAATGAGTTTCTTGACTCCGTGGAGGCCTGAATAATAATAGTTTTTTATTCTCAACATTTTATGTTCAAAAATTTACATCAGAAGCTGTAATTGATGCTTTCAATGATTAGTATGTGTAAAAACTACATGTTTGAATAAATTTTGAATAAACCTTTTTCTTATCATTGAGAATTTCCATTCTCAATGATAAGCATTCTATATTAAGATAATTTATTTCTAGATCAATTAAAGTGCAAGTATAATGTGATCCTGTTAATTGAATTATGAAATTGCATCTTATAATCAATAAAATATATAAGCATCTCTTATTTTCTCTAGGCAAGAATCCATCAATTACTGAAAACAATGAAAAGAATTTTAGTGACTATGATGAAATTGCTCATGATACAGATGAAATATCTCAGAGTTCCTCTTCAGCATCTCAAAATGGGAATGTGGTCTCTCAGACTACTGAACATGTGTCTGGAATTTCAGATGAAAAACTTAGTGTAGAGAAAAAGGTTCTAAATTCAACTGATACACAAAATGAAAAAAAAATCCTTGAAGTTGCTACAAAAGATGAAATAAAAAAAAATAAACTGACAAGTGACAAAGCACAAACTTTAAGTGATGAAGAACCCATTAGGGATATTCATGGGTCAACTTCAACATCCCAACATTTAGTACAGCCAATTTCTTTATCCTCAATCTCAAAAATTGACAGTTCATTTACTTCTGCTGTTGTGGTCGAAACAGATATTCCTGCTATCTCTAGTAGTAGTTCACCTCTCATAGAATTAAAACTCTCATCAACACATTCTTTGCATACTAACACCTTTTCTGATAAAGAAATTGATATAATTATGAAAGATAGTGTGGCCAGCTCTAATAGTTTTACTGTGATTGATGGAACAACAATATTCCTTTCTGACAATGCTGATGAGTTGACTTCTTCTGATGAATACAAATTCCATGAGTCATTTCGTTCAGTTGTAGATTTGACATCACCCATCTTGTCACTTCCTGGATCAGATATTACTGCAGTGGATTATTCTACCAATGAGATAAGTGTGAATTTCAATAAAATTACACCAACATTATCAGAGGATGAAATAAAATATAGAGCTACTGAAATTTCAGTATTTGATAATAGTGATCTGAAGTCAAAAGTTCCTTACATAGTTGAAAAAACAAAACCAGAGGATGAAATAAAATATAAAGCTACTGAAATTTCAGTATTTGATAATAGTGATCTGAAGTCAGAAGTTCCTTACATAGTTGAAAAAACAAAACCAGAAGGAGTTACTCATTTAGAAGGTACTGTTTCTGCATATTTGAAAATTGACAAAGAAACAAATCCTGAAGAAGTTAATTTTAATCTCACAGTATCCACAGAGAGAAAAAATCATTTGGGAGTTACTGACATAGAAAATAATAAAGCAAAACTTATTCAGGTGAATGAGAATGATAATGAACGAGGTGTGGAATCAAACAACATTGACAAATTCAATGGAAACGAGCATGAAACTCTGTCTGATATCAACAGTGATATAACTGATATGATTAAGAAAAGTGATGTTCTAATCAGTGGAACAAATGCAGATTCAGGTGACTCGAATTTTCTGCAGAGTGAATATCCCATGGAAAAAAATGGTTTATATAATAAAGCTTTCGAGCGGATTGAAAATAGTATATCTCAAACTCATGTTGAATATTTAAACACTAATGAGTTTATTAATGAACAACAGGATGAAACTATAAAACTAAAATCACAAAATAGGGATAGTCAAATATCAACTTACTCTGAGAGCTCTATGGGTGAATCAATAACAGACTCTCTGAATGAAATCCATTTATGGAGTAGCACTCAAGCTGAAATATTCTCATCTGTAAATTTACTTGATTTGGCAGCATCATCTGTTTCAGATAGTGCACATATGGATGATAATGGATTCAACCGCCATGAATTTGCTAAAAAAGAACATACAAAGTTAACATTTGATGATATATCACTAACTCCAAGCCCATCACTCTTAAAAGATCAGTTTCATCAAAGTACAAACATGTTTTTAGAAAGTCATAGTACACTAAACATTTTGCCTGTAGATAGTGACAAATTTTATAGTTCACACACAATAGATTTTACGTCTACTCTTGTTTCAGGGAATAATGATCAAAACCCCATCTTCGATGAAGCAAATAACATACTTGGGAAAACTTATGATCCTGAAATTCCAGTTTTAAATGAAGATTCTCAAGTTGATTCATCGCAAATGCAGCCAGTTTCAGGTGGACAAGATGATGGTGATGATATAAAAGAAATATTTTCTTCTACAGTAACTCTGGATTCGTTTGCTACAGAGGAAATAAATTCCAGAAATGATGAACTGAATGAAAACTATAATCCTTTTACTGAACCCAAAATTGATGATAGTTCTGAAATCAGCACAGATGATAGTGAAAATGGGAAAATACAAATAATATCAATGTTCAGAAACTACCTTGATGCATTCATTGACTTTGTAAGTATCCATTTCATAAATCACCCTTTTGAAAAATAATAAAATAATAATAATAAATAAAAAGTTTTGATCATTTTTAAACTTATGAGGATAAATTTCTTCTCAGGTTAGATGTGCGATTTCTGAATACTTTAACAATTCTTATTAAATTTAACATTCAGTAATTAAAGTTCAACAATCCAGAAAGTTAGTATTTTGGTTGAATTCTTGTTGGTTTTATACATTTATTCAACTGACTTCCTACCAATACCATCTTTGTTCTATTATCAGATTTTATATTTAATTTTTGATCTTCATTTAAGTTTGATATTATTTAGTATACACTTTCATCAGTAGTTTGTTAGTGAGTGAGTTGTAATATTTGCTATAGTGAGAGTAGACTTCACATAGGAACGTACATATATTAAAAAAATCTTGCAATGAAAATGCAAATTCTGTTATGTCTTTAATACAAATTAAATGCCGAACTGTTCTCTCCTGCTATTCAGGGAGGGCAGTTAAACTTTGACATGAGCTATCTCCACTGTCTTATAGATGATCACCTTCTGTATTTCTTTTTTTTTATATATTTCCATGAGTGGTGCTCAGCAGAACTGACATTTATCCCTCTCTCTCTCCCACCACACCACCATCCCATTTTTGCTAAACTTAAATAACACAAACAGTAGCTGCCCATCATCCATTTACAATTGAATTGCTAATCCACCAGACCTGCTGTTTCCATTCATCTTTCATTCCATCATCCACTTCTTTTCATTGGAATAGCAATATCGATGAAGTATATCAAAAATACTATACCTCCCCCCCCCTTGCATATCATTGATTTGCTAGCAGTCTCACGTGTAGTGATTATATTTAAAAAATATATCAAAGCTGTATAACTGAGAGGAGACCTCCACATAGTCTTTAAAGGAATGCGGAGAACCGACCAGGGCTTCTGACCTAATGTCCAATCCTCACCTTCTCGTGGTGCACCCTGTTGGGTATCTACTTTGATACTGAACGAACGAGGATGGGCTGGCAATTTGGGATTTAGCCGACCAAATTGTATTCTTATTGGTTAAACCAAAATAAAAAATGATGGTACAGCATGACAAAATTTCATGCTGGCTGGGGCGTCGCCCGGTTAAACAAGGCCCCCGTTGTTTTCGCCAGGGAACCAGGGCGAACAGCGAAAAGTCAGCTACTGGAACAAATCTGAAAA
Source organism: Typopeltis vanoorti (assembly GCF_054136105.1). Classification (NCBI taxonomy): domain Eukaryota; kingdom Metazoa; phylum Arthropoda; class Arachnida; order Uropygi; family Thelyphonidae; genus Typopeltis; species Typopeltis vanoorti. Next base: position 111,628,796 of record NC_143558.1, read on the forward strand.
CAAACCCCAACTCAACATCACCAGAGTTAAAGATCAGTACTATCAACGTAAGAAGCCTGAATGGCAAAGAAATGGAGCTAGCTGAGGAATTAGATAAGTACCAGATCGACATAATAGGGGTGACTGAAACAAAAAAGACCAAAACTGGTGAGATCTTTCTGAGCAATAAATACAAAATGTTATATTCAGGCAATAACAATCAAGGAAAAGAAGGAGTAGCCATAGTATTCAACACAAAATACGAGGCTAATCTTCTTGAATGGCAGTCAGTCTCAAGTAGAGTAATGTGGGCAAATATGAGAATGGGGAACTGGACAATGAGACTTATTTGTGCCTATGGTCCCACAGAAGGTTCTACTAAGGTAGAAGTGGAGGAATTTTTTGAGGCTTTAGAAAAAGCAACTGACACAATGAAAAAGGAAAAGTTGGTCCTTATTGGGGATCTAAATAGTAGAGTAGGAAATGATTGTGAGACATACAAAAATATTTTGGGAAAATTTGGAGAAAAGAGCAAATCTAATAATAATGGCAAATATCTGTTGGATTTCTGCTCAGGACATGGACTGGTTATTACTAACACCATGTTCCAACATAAAAATGTGCACAAATTCACATGGAGAGAAGAGGCTAGGAATAAGAAAAGTCTCATTGACTATGTTATTGTTGATAGTGATGTTTTCTCCCTGGTGCAGGACACCAGAGTGTACAGAGGATTTGAAATTGGAAGTGATCACTATTTAGTCTTGAGCAGGATAAAATTGAATTTCATATTGAAAAGAATAACATGTAAGAAAGTTTTAAAGCGAATAAAAGTTGAGCAGCTCTCAGATGTAAACTGTAGACTAAAATACAGAAATATTATTGAAAAGAAAATGAAAGAGTTTGAGAACAGGAATCAAACCTTGGAGATTCAGTGGCAAACTCTGAAGGAAACATTGATTGATTCTGCCAGAGAGGCATGTGGTGAGGTTGTGTGCAAAGATAAAAAAATCAGAACTCCCTGGTGGACACAGGAAGTTAAAGAGGCAGTGAAGGAAAAGAAGAAAGCATATCAAAAGTTCCTGGCAAATAAGTCAGCTTTTACTCTTACAGAATGCAGAGACAAATGTAAGAAAGCTAAACAGTGTGTAAAACTAGCTAAACAAAAGTCATGGGAGGACTTTGGCAAGAATATAGAAAATAAATATCAAGAAGGTGGCAAAATATTCTGGAGGTTGTTGAAGAAGCTTAGGAATGGAGGAAAGAGTGCTGTAAAAGGAATTAGAGATGATAAAGGTGAAATGAAAACAGGAGAAAAAGATATCCTTGAAGTATGGAGTAATTACTTTGAAAAACTGCTAAATGAAACAAGCAGTGATGACAGCACAGTGATAAAAAAACACTGACCAGGCATGCAGTCAGGAATACATATCCATACTTGAAGTAGAAAAAGCCATCAAAGGCTTGAAATGTGGAAAGGCAGCAGGAGTAGATGATATTCGACCAGAAATGCTGAAGTATGGTGGTATAAGAGTCTTACAGTGGCTGCACTGCATAGTTCAGAAAGCCTGGACAGAGGGACGAATTCCCGATGATTGAAGTAGAGCTCTCATAGTACCCATATATAAAAAGGGAAATAAAACTGAATGTGAGAATTACAGAGGTATTTCCCTACTGAGTGTTCCTGGCAAGATCTATGCAAGTATACTTGAGAAACGGTTGAGAAGAATTGTGGAAGAAAAGCTTGGTGAAGAACAAGCTGGATTCAGGCCAAATAGAGGCTGTCAGGATCAGATCTTCACTTTACGCCAAATAGTCGAGAAAGCATGGGAATATAACAAAGATCTGTATTTAAGTTTTGTCGATTTGGAAAAGGCATATGACAAGGTGCCAAGAGAGAAGCTATTCAATACGCTGCAGTTATATGGTGTCAATGGGGCATTATATCAAGCAATACTTAGTCTTTATTTGAGTTGTGAGTCAGCAGTTAGAATTGAAGGAAGTACAGGAAGATGGTTTAATGTTAAATCTGGTGTGAGACAAGGATGTACATTATCCCCTCTGTTATTCATTATCTATATGGATCACATTATGAAGGAATGTGGTATTAAACCTGATATCAAAATTGGAGTTGTTAATGTCAGCTCTTTGCTTTATGCAGATGATGTTATACTTCTAAATAAATCCGCTACAAGTCTGCAAGATTCTCTGACTAAATTGAATAGCTGTTGTAATAGATATGGTATGAAGGTCAGCAATAAAAAGACAAAGACAATGAAAATAGGCAGAATCATTGAAAATGTCAACTGTGTTGTGAATGAAGAACCTGTGGAACAAGTAAAACATTTCAGCTACTTAGGCACAATTTTTACTGAAGATGGTAAACTAAATATAGAAATAGACAACAGAATCAGCAAAGCTGGTATCGTGGGAAGTCAATTGAATAAATTCATATGGAATAAGAAAGAAATTAGTCGGAACACTAAATTAGCTGTATACAAGACTGTGTTCAAACCAATTTTAACTTATGGATCTGAGAGCTGGGTCAGAAGTAAAACACTTGACCAAAGACTAGAGACCGCAGATATGAGAGTCCTGAGAAAGATTAGAGGCGTGAACAGATGGCATCAATGGCAATATCATATTAAAAATGAGGATATTAGGAAAGAACTTGACATTGTCAGCATCCAGGAATGCGTTAGCAGAGCTAATCTCAGATGGTATGGTCACTTAAATAGAATGGGAGAGGAAAGATTAGCAAAACAAGTGTTCTCTGCCAGGTTGGCAGGAAAACGACCCAGAGGAAGACCAAGATATAGGTGGATTGATACGGTACAAAGTGCCTTAGACGATAGAAATATAAGATCTGATAATGTTGGAGTCTTGACAAGTAACAGACTGATTTGGAGGAAAATTGTAGATAGGAAGTTAGTAATGATGTAATTTTTTCATGTAGTACTATCATATCCTGTACACCCCTTGAGGGTACATGGCAGGAATTTGATGATGATGATGATGATGATAAAAAAATAAATAAAACTCATACCCTGGTATACGTCCACAAAGAAATTACCAGATATTACAACATTTAAACGAAACTTGATTGCTTAGTTTCCATTACTTTATTCCAAATTTGGCAAACTTTTTGTCTGTTATTTGTCAGGTCTGATTTGAACAGCTGTTACATGCCAGTGTCAGAGTAGATCAAATCATAGTGATATATTCTTGAATAGGAGTTATTCTACCTCTATCCTCCTTGATGATTTTTGTTCAAAAAGCAAGTTCGGTATTGAGAATAGGAGTCATTCCATTTATATTTAGTCTTCAATATCATTGTTTTTGCTTCCAAAACATGTTTTGGTGACCTCTCATATCCTATTTTGACCATACTATCTTAGATTTGCTCTGCATTTTGAATATTAATAATGCTACGTTCTTTTCTGATGATCATCCTCATTTTTATTGCAGTTCTGCCACTGATGCCATCATTCACTTCACTAATTTTTCATAAAAATTCTCACATCTGTTCAGTCTTTGATCAACATTTTATTTTATAACCCATTTCTTTTGGTTGTTTTCTTGCCACTTGAATACATATGTTCATCTGGCTGCCTACCATTACTATTATTATTAAGAGAGCCCTCGAGAGAGTCAGAGACTCATCGAGGAAGGATACATACTACACACACCAGCTATCATACTTATTCTTGAATTCATTCACACTGCTTGCACTTAAAACTTCCAATGGCAATCCATTCCAATCATGCACCGCCCTCTGAGAGAAAAATCTAGCCCTCACACCCTTCTTGGCGGCCTTCATTCTCAGCTTCCAAGGATGCCCTCTCGTCCTTTCCCCACCTTCCATCAATTGAAATCCTGTATGACCCTTTCAGAAGTTTGTAAGTCTCAATCATATCACCCCCTCTTTCTCCTGTTTGCTAGTGTCTGCAGTCTACAAATTCTTAATCTGTCTTTAATCAGTATTCCACAATCCTGATATCATTTTTAACACTCTCCTTTTGTACTCTCTCTCTCTCCAATATATCAGAATCACAACGGAAACCAGGAGACCAGACCTGCACACATTAGTCCAAGTGAGGTCTTATCAAAGCCTTGGAAAGAGGCAAAATAATCCTTATCATTGCATGTGAACGTTCGTTTCAGCATTGCAATTATCTTTTGAGTTGTATTTGCAATCTTTGCCACATGGCCCCTGAGCTTCAACTTCCTATCTATTAACACTCCAAGATCCCTAGCCTCGTCAGTTTCTTCTAGCCTAATCCCACCAATATAATACGACATTAGATATGTAATCATGCCGAAGTGAATGATTTTACATTTACTAACATTGAACTGACACCCATTTTTCCATGCCCACAATTCCAGCCTATTCAAATCATTCTGCAAAGACTGCATATCAACAGCATTTCTGATTATCCTACCTATCTTTGCATCATCAGCAAATAACTGTATGTCACTTTTCAAATCCTTCCCAATATCATTAATGTTCATCTGGCTGCCTACAATGTACAGATTGAATAACAGTGGACCAAGCACTGATCCTTGTGGTACACCATTTGTTACCTTAAACCTTGCAGACTCAGATCCCCCATATACCACTTTTTGATATCTGTCAGTCACCCATCCTCTTATCAATGCTAATATTGTATAACCCAAACCTATTTTCTCCAATTTATGCAGCAGTCTGCCATGCTGTATTCTGTCAAAAGCCTTTGCAAAATCCAAAAGTATCATGGTGTATCCATTCCCCTTGTCTAGTTCAATGGTAACATTGTTATAGAATGTGAGCAAGTTGCTAAAACATGACCTCCCCTTAGTAAACCCGTGTTGTTCATTGCAAAGTAGATATTCACTGTCAACCCATTTCTGAATGCAGTCCCTAACCAATTTTTCCAAAACCTTCACCACCACTCCTGAGATACTAATTGGTCAATAGTCGGATACCTCGATCTTTGCACCACCCTTGTGCAATGGAATTACCATACATCCCTTCCATTCCTGTGTAATCTTCCCTGTTCTGAGACTCATATTAAACAGCCTGGTCAAAGGAATGGTCAGTTCAGCTGAATACTCTTTTAGTACACACGTGCTGATATTCCATCAGTCCCTATTAATGAATTCTTATTCAGTTTGTGCAACAAGTCTAATACCTCGGCCTCACTCACTTTTTCTTCATCTAGTGAAGAGGTAACAGTGAGCTCAATTTTGCTTTCACCAGTTTGATAGCTTTTAACGAAATGGGCACTCATTAACTGAACAACCTCTTCTGCATCTGTAACCCTCATGCCATCTGGATTTAGAAGAGTTATTCTTTCATATTCATTCTTTCTTTTACTTGCAGTATATCGATAGAATTCTTGTGGGTTGTGTTTAGCACGCAGAGCCAGTTTCTTTTCATAATCAGACTTTGCTTTCCGTACAACAGTTGACTATTCTAGCCTGCTGCTTATAACGTTCATAACGGACATCATACTTATGCAAACGATATCCCTTCCACATCGTCCTTTTCTTACGAATCTCTTGCTTAATAAGATTACACTCCTTCTCTATTTATTCTTCAAACTCTCGGAACACATTCTGATATCACATCATTTAAGTATTGTTTAAATGCTTCCCATGCACTGTCAATATTCTTTTCATCCAGCAACTGATCCCATTCCACTGAACTCAGTATACTCCTCAGTTGGTCATAATTTCCTGCTTTGTAGTTCAGCATGTAACCTTTTCTGAATGGAACATTCATAAACTTAGTCACTTTCCAAGTGAGTACTGCATGATCACTGTCACCAACTGGAGGCAGAATAGTTACGTCTTTAACTGAAATGCACTCTGACACTATAATCAAATCTAACACTCTTTGACCTCGAGTTCCTTTTATCACATGCTGCTTGAGGAAGTTGTCTTGCAACAGCTCAATAAATGCGTTTTCATTCTTCTCATGAGATTCTATTGCTACACAATCAATATTTGGATAATTAAAGTCTCCCATTATGATTACTCTTTTCGCATTCATTCACCTTTTCTATTTGGTGATGCATTTCTTCATCACTAGCAACCGATCCACCAGGTCTGTAACAACACCTCACTATGTAGTTTGTCTTGTTAGATTCCACCTCACACCAGATGGCTTCAAACTCACTGCCACATGAAATATTGTTAGTAGTATTACTACATTCATAAGTCTCAACTCTAACTGGATTTAAGTCATCCAATATCATTAGCAGCATGTCCCCTCCTCTCCTATCCACTCTATCCTTCCTAAAAATACTGTACCCATGACACTCAATACCAGTTAGCAGGCCTGATTCTGATAGCCAAGTCTCACTAATTCCTACAATCTGAGGTTGCAACATATTGAATAAGGCAACAAACTCTACCCCTTGGTTTCTGATACTCTTAGTGTTTGTGTACAGATAATAATCTACCTGCATGTTCTTTTGTATACTCTTTTTTTTGCAGTCTGCCTGACACAGTTGGACATCTTGCAGATCTCTATTCTTCTCTAATGCCTTACACATGTTGGGTCCGAACCAGACGAACACAAACCCGAAATCGTTCTCTCCTCGCCAACTAGATTTACATTATTTTATCTTTTTTTATATTTAAATGTTGGTCTACATTTGAAATCCTTACTTAAATAACTTGTAACTAATGTGTTTTGTAGTTCACTACTGAGAATGGCTGAAGTTTTCTGTTTCACTGCATGTTTTCATAGTTTGTTCATTTATTATGGTTTTCATACCAAATTTGTCACAAGTGATTTAATTTGATTGTAGACTTTATATCTTCTGTTTTAATATCACGTTTAATATCACCTTCTTAATGATATGGTCCATAGATAAAACAGTGGGAGTGATATATAACCTTTTCTTACATTTGTTTTAGCATCAACCCATCTTCCTGAATATCCATTTATCCATATATAAATTTCCATGCATAAATATCATATAAGTAATACTTGGAAACAGAACAATGGAAATTGCAGGAAATAAAAAAATCACGAGAAACAATACAAAAGAAATAGAGGAAAAAAAAAAAATTAAGTTACAGGATAGAGCATAAAGGAAATAGCACAAAAGAAACTGCAGGAAATAAAAAAAAAAAATCGTGGGAAACAGAAAAAAGGAAATGGCAGAGAATCATACATTGATTATTAAACACACAGAATTGGCAGGAACCATAATATAAAGTACATAAATTGATATGAAATGCAAATGCAGAAAATAATGGGAGAACTAGATGAAAATGAAATTGTAAAGAATTGATATTTGAATTTTGAAATTTATATTAGCTTAAATTAATGTTTACCTGATATCTCATAATAGATTAAAGATTAAATTATTAGATATTAAAGATGTGTAGACGCTGCAATAAAAATTAATTTAGGTCAGAAACTCCAATTCTAAATCAGAAAATTAGAATTTTTTATCTAATGGATAAAAAAAACTTTCAAATGCAAAATGAGCTTATAAAATACAAATTTTCTAACTTAAATTAAAGAAACACTGTATATTGTGCAATATTTTTTTAATTTACAGTTCTAAGAGAACAATATCAATATATGGTAGCTGTTTCTGTCCAGTTAGGAAGCTGACGTTACACCAGCTATGTCAGGCACTTTTTTGCCTCCACTCAGGCAGACTAATGGTTTCTAATGCAAATTAATATTCATCAGTTATATTCCTTCCTCTTTGTAATTGGAGATAGCCAATTATGAAGTTGACTGATAGAAGAAGTTTTTTATTTTTGATTTTGATGGTACAGATTACACATACTTAGTTTATTATGATGATATCAGGTAAGTGACATTAATGTAAGATGTAAATTTTCACAATTTAATTCTTAATTCTGGATTTCATTATCATCATCAGACTTGCATTGAGTCAGAAGACCCATTATGGGAGGTCCACTTTCACACACAGCTCCTCATACTGTGATCTAAATGCACTCCTGTCTCCACACTTCCAGGCAGTGCATTCCAACTGCCTACCACTCTCCGTGTAGAAAACCTACTTTCACCCCCTTGCTCACACTCTCCTTTTATGCAGCTTCAAAGGAATGGATGACCTCTTGTTCTCCCCTCCTTCCATCCTTTCTGTGAAAAATCTCATCTCCATTAATCTGATGACATTTCCCTTATGAACCTATATGTCTCAACCTCCTCTTCCTTCTATGCAGTAGATGTCATTCCCTTAATTTGTCTTAATACTCAAAATGCCAGAGATCAGAAACTACCAACATCTCTTCATACTTTTGAAAACCATGTAACGAAATCTGTGCACAGTAAAGCTATATGTGATCTGATCAAAGCCTTATACAATGGATTTGATCACAACATGCTTGCTTCCATGTGCCAATTTCTTTCACATCACTGCTGTAATTTGCTGTGGTTCCCTTACAATTTTTGCAAAATTTTAAGGGAGCCCCAAAATTCACAGTCCCTATACACCATCACTGGCAGATTCCTCAGCTTCTCTAAGATATCCATCTCAATCTTATACTCAGCGTCTCATCTGCGCTTCCCAAATTTTAAAACTTTGCACTTGCTACATTTGAGCTATTAGTCCCACTTATTAGCCCATTCACCCAGTCTATTCAGATCCACTTGCAAGATCCATTCTGCAAGATCCATACAACATCCATTCTGCCCAACTTCTCATTATCAGCAGACAACTGTATATCACCATTCAAGTCCTTCCCATTATTATTTACATACAAAATTGAACAGCAGCAGCAGCCCAAAAATAGACCTTTGGGGAACTCCACTGGTGACTTTCCTGTTCTGGGATATCACTCCTCCATACACAACTTGCCAGTATCTATCAGTCAACCAATCTTTAATATGGTGCACTAATCTGCTTTCCAACCCTATCTATTCCAATTTAATTACCAGTTTAAATGACACACTGCATCTTTTCAGACAGTTGCAGTGGTTTCTGCAGTTTTCACTGATATTGGATCTTACATTTTGAATTCTGTCCTGAACCAGTACCATAGTGCTGTTATTCAGTTCTGTACAGCTTTGTCTGCTTGTACATGCTTTTCTCATTTTTTGCTTTTAAGTATCTTATGTTTATAGAAGTATTATGTCTATTCAGGAAGTGCATTTCCACAGACTTTGCCTTCTGCTGATTCTCCACTTCTCTGTAGTAACTTCAGACATTGGAGGTTAACATAGAACTGATAAGTAAACAATAGTACTAAATACGAGACATTTTCTTTGGATTTTATTGGACCACGATTCTTTATAAATATATGTATATAATCGTCTACCAGTTTTGCCAGCTGGAGTCTGTCTGGCTTCTTCAGGACGAGAGTGGTTACACTAACATTAAATGCTACAACAGAAGAATGCAGTAATGACCTTAAAATCCATTAAGGTCATTACTTTATAAATATAAACTAATTTATAAAGAATCGTGGTCCAATAAAATCCAAAGAAAATGTCTCATATTTAGTATAAAAAAGGACCAAATATTAACAATTAAAATAAACAGTAGTACTTTATCTACTGCATAATTTACAATACACATATACTTATGACATTTGAAAGTCTGTATTATGAAAATGAGCTCATAGTTCATATCTCTGGAGTTGCTGCCTCTGTATCATGGTCAGTAGTAGTATTATTATGATTATTACATGACTCCTCCAAGGAGTCCAATGACCCGTCGTGGGGAGGCACACTAATCCACTCTCCTCTACTTAATCTTCCATCCCATAGTTATAAGTGATGTCATTTGATTAGAAAAACCTGATTTCACTTCCTGTGCTTAATAAGAGTGAAATGTTTCTCATAACTTAAAATGAGTTTGTTCTTTTTGGATAGAGGTGGCAGGGTTCTCTCCTTTCCTGGAATCTAGGATTTAATGTATTGCATGATGTGCCAATTGGCCAGGTACACAAACAAATATATATTTCTTAGTTGCTTTGGTGTATTCTGAACAACTAACCAGTCAATGTAGAGATATGTTCAGGGTTTATCTTATCTTTAGAAAAAGTCTCCTAAATTTTGCATTCATTCTTATTGAAATTTGGAATAACCACATTCTTCAATTTCTTTTGAGGTCTCTCTTGTTTGCTTGTTCATTTATTGAAGAACCTTTATTATTTCAGTGTTCTCATTTACTATGGTAGCAGATACAGTATGATTTGCCAATACTTATTTAACTGGTTGATAGAAGTTTTTTCACTTGGCTATGCTACCGATTATACATTTGGTTTAATCCTTTATCCAAGTGTAAGCAAACAAAGTTTGCACCTGAAGTATTTTCAGGACCGGGGAAACTTGTGGCAAAGGTGGTATATGTTCTCATCATTTGCCTTAGTATCTCCGATAATGCAAAGCACATCTCTTTGCAGACATGTATAATGCTATGCATTAAGGGAAGGATCACTACCCAGACTGGTTTTGACCTTTATTGAGCTCTCATCAGTGGAAGCCAGTGATGAGAACTTGTAGTGTGTGTGTGTGTCATTAAATAATAAACATGTTCTTAATAAAACCAAATTGTGGGTTGGTAAAAAGCAGACTTCAAGTCATTTTTGTCTGCAGCATAAGTATCAGAGAATCCATTGCTTTACTTTCTATATTGGAACATAGTGATATAAAGGACCTGCTTGATGATTGATCATCAAGCAGGGAGCAGAACAGTTAAAAGTACAACATAGTGAATGAAGGAATAAAGGAACAAAATATTAAAATAAATTTGCAATAATAAATTGAATCACATAATTGATGCACCTTCATTCTGTGCTCTTGTTTCTAAATGAGGCAAGTCAGAACAGATTTAATTGCAAGCAATGGAAAGTGCTTTTTTGAGATTCTGTGATATGCAAGAGATAGAACACATTGGCACTTGTTACTTTCTTAACTACAGGCAGTAGTTAAGAAAGAAGTTTGACATTTTTCTTAGAGTTTGAAGTTGTAGTTGTTGGGAACACTTCATGAGGAAGGCTGTTACAGATGATAGAGGTAGATAGATTAGAAACAGATATGGTGTGGTTTCAGTTTCACTGAAAAAGAGATGTTGTGCAGCAACAAGCTCAGCAGAAAGTGGAACAATGATGGTTGTAAGTTCATTTGAGCAGCATTTATGGAAATACCTGTAGAAAAGACATGGAGCTGAAACTGTTTATGTGAGATAGCAGTTGAAATGAGTTAGTGAGGGTATCAAGAATTTTTAGGGAGACAGTGCATCAGCCCCTAACTTGTTGAACAGTATTCTAAGGATGGTTGGATTTGGGATTTGTGTAGTATTAATACTGGGTAGGTTACAAATAGCATCTTGAGCAGAAACGAATGCCTAGTTTCTTAGAGGCTGAGCTGAGGAAGCTATTGATGTGGTGTGATTGTTGTTAGAAAATGGACAAAAAGTTTTGGTGTAAAGGAAATGAAGGCTTTAAAATTGGTGAGGATGATTTTTACAATTCACTCAGAGCAGGTGTTTGAAGAAAAAGAGTGAAAGCAGCAGCTTGACAAATAGTATCTTGAAATAATGAAGTTGAGTTAACGAGAGGAGAAGTGACCTTTACATTATATCTAGATGGAAAACTGGTTAAATAATAATAATAATAGAGTATTATCAAGAATTCTGGTTCGTAGATATATGATTTGCTTTAAATCATTTGCGTATCGCAATGCTTTCACATCTCATCCAGCTTGGTCAGTGGAATTGGGAAACAGGAAAAAGCTCTTTGGAGTTGTGAAATTAAGGTAATCTAGGAAAATGACATCACTGTTTGGATAGTAGCTGGATTGCTGAAAGTTGAGTTTCATGAATAGGAAGTTGAAGAGGTCAAAATGGTTTTTGGCATTTGAAGAGCAGTAAATACAACAGTTGAATGTTACTGAATGGACAAGGAAACAAGCTAGGTGAGATCAAAAGCAGAAAATTCTAATTAGGCATTCTTTGGCAGGCAATGTCAGATCATACAAAGGTGCAGCTGCTATCTTGTGGTAAAAGGAATCATTCACTGTAATTTTGGACAATGAAAGTGAACTGTGGTGGTTGAAGCTGCAGTGTGGATTTCTCTCAAGAGTAGGAGTGTGGTAGGGATATCTACAAGTAAGTGATGGCATATGCCATTTATGTTGGAATGATTATATGTTATAGATTGGTAAAATGGATGTAAAAGTTATTTTTTAATAGGGATTTTGATGCAGTTTTGTATACTGTGCATGGTTTGACCTTTTTTTTTTGACATCAGTTTTTGAAGGAGATTTACTTCAATTGTAGCAACACAGTCAATATTTCTTGTACATTTAATTTTTGATTAAATGTATTTTTAGATTTCATCTAGAAGTAGATGAAATAATACAGTAGTCATGCAAGAAGAGGAGATACTCTTGTACATGACACTCATCCAGAGCAACTCTCTCTCTTTCCATAAGATGGCCCTGACAGTGCCTCCCAACATAACACTCCTCATACTCCCCCCCTCAGGTATGATCTTGCAGAGAATATGGTAGCAGGATTATGCACCAGCTGACCAGAAGTCTCTTGACTCATTACTGATAGGTTTTGGTTCATATATTATCTTGTGGCCAACCTGTAGCACCACTGTTTTTGTCTGCAATACCTTCAAATTGGAGAATGTTTTGGTTCTCTAACATGTTTGGCATGCCCCTATAGGATATTACTCACACAGCATGGATAAGTGGGAGGTGCTTTACATGAACCTGGAAAACTTAAAGGGAAAAAAAAAGGTTTAAAATGAAATGTAATAAGTAGTAGTGACTATTAAAAAAAAAAAAACCCAGCAGCAAGATTTTGAAGAGTTAAAATATTAATAAAGAATAACAGCAAAAAAGCTGTTTACTGGTGATGAAGAACAGTTCAATAAATCTTTCAAGAATCTTAATCATATCATTAAAAGGTGTAAATATTCTTGCTTTTTAATGAAGAGACAAAGCTAAAATCTTAGAGGATTGATACTTTTTATGATTAATTCATTCATACACACACATTCACAGAAATGTTTTTTTTTTAATATGAGTCTCACCCATGAAAGGTTGTATACCTGTGGTATAATCATACTGTAAGTGAGCTAAATGTTAGATAATCTGGGTGCTTGGTCTTTAGAGCAGGACTCTTGAGACTTAACATTGTTCTTTTACAAGCTTTTGGCATCTAATAACAAGATAGTGGTCTCACACCTGGTGATCAAATCTTCAAACATCTAAAGACCTGCATAACATCCATGCTATGATTGGAGTCAAAATCATGTGACACATCAATCTATGTGCTTCCTAATGGAACCATGAATGCTGCAACTTATAGAGATGAGATCCTGGACCCCTATGCTCATATGCTTGCAGGTGCATTTATCCTACAAGACAATGCTTATCCACATTGAGCGAAGCTCATGAACCAGTATCTTCAAGAAGAGAGTATCATAAGTATGGACTGGCCAGCTAGGTCTCTTGAGCCTTAATCCTATTGAGCATGTCTAGGTTGATGTATTGCTGCTCTCAATTCCCCCCCCCCCCCCCCCCCAAAAAAAAAAAAACACTTTGAAGGACTTGGGAGAGCTTTGCAGGAGCAATGGTTATTACCAACTGAGCTCCTGGATACCATTATCAACAGTATGAAACATCATTGTGAGTGCTATTGCTGTATGGGAAACCACATTCCTTATTGAGACACTTTTTTTATATATTTTCTTATCTCTACATTTTTACAATCTTGTTTTTGACCATTGTCTTCATGTACCCATTTGTTACTGAATTAAACTATTCATTTACAATTTTTGTGGGTGTTTGTTTGTTTCACACCTCATATCATACTGCTTTTCATCAAATTTTATAAAAATCATCATATAGCTTTTGAGTGGTCATGATTTTTCTCTTCGTTTCTTAATTTATGGAAACCAGTGCAGATAAAATTTCTAAACATATTTTAAGAAAAATTGACTCTTAGGCATGCACTAACAATAGGGGCCAACCTCTGAAGATCAATTAATAGTATGATATATTTTTACTGTTTGGAACACCCAGTGTTCACTATGGTCAAGAATTTTCAGATAAAATAATAAATTTGAAATATATATATGGCCAGATTTGAGAATTGTACATGGCCAACCAAGGCACAGCCAAAATCAGAGTAATGTGATGTGGAAGGAACAAATCAGGATATTGAAAATATATTGATGACTTGCATGCAGGATAATAAAAACCATAAAAAGCCTTGGGAATGATGAGATCACTGGAGTGATAATAGAATACCCATTCACAACAAAAGGAAACAAACTGGACTGCAAAAATTAGAATAAAATTCTGAGTCATGTGGGAAAAGGACTTATGATGATGATTTTAATTGAAAGAATAACGAAACTAATGGAAGATGAGCAAGCTGGATTTAGAAGACAAGTACTGTGCACCAATTATTAATGTTAAGATTGATTGTGGAAGAAGCTCTATATATATAAAAAACAAAAAAGGCCCCTCAACAGATGATATGCAATACTACTACTCCTCCTCCTCAGGAAGATAAAACAATTAATATACTGAGTGTGGTAGAGTAAGAGGAATTTGATGAAGTCCAGAAGAAGAATAAGAAGAAATTATGGATACTGGCTGATCATTTTTCTCAAAAAATCCAAGACTAAGAAAACAAAGCCTCTCAACATAGGAAGCCAGGTGATACTACCAGAAAAGAAATCATGGAATCATTCCTACCATGGAATTGTCATGTATTCCAACAAAACATAGATGACATCAAGGATCTCTTGCAGAAGTATAAACCAATATGCTTCTGTTTGCAGGAAACACGCCCAAAGCTGAATGATGATTTGACTCTCCATAATGCTACCATCATTCATAGGACAAGGTTTGGAGGGACCGGATCTGCCCATAGAAGAGTTTCCATCCTTTTGATGGAAACTCTTCTGTGGGCATATACCCCCCTTCCAACAAATCCAGTGTGAAAGCAGTTGCTATCTAACTCACAGTCAGAAATATAGCAGTGTGCAACATCTACTTTCCTCCTGCTGCATATATTTCACAAGATGACATTGATAATGTCGTATTGCAGGTACTGTTCCCTTTACTTTTAATGGGGCATTTAAATGGGCATAATACTCTGTGTAGTAATGCTTGAACAAACATCAGAGGAATTGTTGTTGATGTTTGCTTGATGACACAATCTCTCCTTCTTGAACACAGGAAGCAACATCTTCCATATGCTTACCCGAACATCTGCTCACCCTCCCTTTTCCGACTGTTTAAGTGGGAAACTGATATCAACCTATTTGTGATGCCCACCTTTCTGTATGGGCAACCATATACTTCATCATGGATATCAATTGACCAAACTGACTAGTCCACTTTTTCCAACTTAGCTGAATTTGATTCTGTGGCAGTCAGCTCATTGGTATTCTATCAGCAATGCAGTGAAGCATGTAACAATGTATTATAGGAGCAAGCACAACTGCAATTAGTAAAATATAGTCAGAGCCCATGTTTACCTAAACCTCGGTGAAATGACGATTGCATAGCAGCCATTGAAGCCCAGAGGAAAGCTTGGGTTATTTTCTGCAGATACTCCACAAAAACAAACCTAATAGTTTTTAATCATCTTGAACCCAAGCAAGATACAACCATCATCACAGCCAGAAGGAATCCTGGATTCAATATACTTCTATATCAAGATTCACCAACAGCAAAGAAGTATGGAAAAAAAATCTGGAAAATGAAAGGCAGATATACCACCCACCAGCTCTCTGTCTTAGAACATGATGGTTGCACAGTTGCCAACCCAACAACAATTTCCAACACACTTGTTCAAAAACATCAGCAACATCTTCTTCTCTTCCCCAAATTTCTTGCCCAAAACAGGAAAGCATAAAAATAAATCCAGTTTTGTTTGAGAATTTTCCATTTTTGAAAATCCAGTTTTCTTTAAAGAATACAATGAACCATTTTGACTGCTATAGGACCAGATAATACCCATTATGAGATAGTAAAACATCTGTTACTATCATCCATAGACCAACTGTTGCACTTTTACAACAGAATTTTCTGTGAGCATATTTCCAGATACCTGACAGAAGGCAATTAACCTTTCCTAAGCCAGGGATGGATCCCCTAATAACTACCATTCCATTGCTCTGACTAGCTGCTTGTGCAAGATCCTGGAAAAAATGGTTAACTCTCATCTTTTATGGTTTCTGAAGAGAAATGTTTTCTGCAGAACACAATGTGGCTTCCAAAAATATCATTCTACTACTGATCATTTAGTTAGGCTGGAGTCATCCATTAGAAATGCCTTTCTAAAACACAGTGTCTGGTATCAGTTTTATTTAATATGGAAAAAGCATCTGCTTGGAGATTTTGAATACTGAAAGATCTACATAATTTTGGTCTTGGGGGGAATCTCCCTCTTTTTATCAAGAGCTTCTTATCTAACTGAATCTTCCAAGTTCAAATGGGAACTGCTGTCTCTCCCACAGCTATATAACTAGGAGGAGGGAGCCCCCCCTCCCCCCCGAGGTTCGCTTTAACTGGCATGCTTTTTTGCAATCAAGGTCAGCTCGATAACAGAACAACTTCCTCCAACAGTAAGTAATGTTGATCTTTTTTCAATAATCATTCTAAGAGGTAGGATTGCATCTCTTTTTCCTTGTTGTTTCTTGAATCCCTATTAAGGTTCAACCCTTCCAGCTTATTCATTAATCTTTTTGTATAATTTTTAGTCATATTTTCAAAGCATATGAAAATTAAACTTATTGTTCTATGATTTTCATGCTTGTGTGTATTATTTATTTTAGGAATGGAAATAACTGTTGTTTAGTAGTGGTTAGTTATTTATATTCTGCAAACAAATCTCTTTCCTTCTCATAAGTTTTTAATTATGCTCATCAATAAATGCAAAAATACATGTCTAGATTTTAAAGTATTACATGTAATTCACTCCACTCCAAAAACTTACTGACACACAAATATAACACAATTGTAAATTATTGATAATTCGTTGGCCAGTAATTAAAGTATTTCTGTTCACACCAGTTCTTTTTCATTCTTATATATGCCATTCTCCCTTATTTATACCTGTCAGTAATCCAAATATACCAACCATAGTATTATCCATAATTATTGTTCTTTAATGTATCCTGAAACAAACACATCTTTCCTGTCTATGTAGATTTGATTACAGTCAGAGAGCATGTCATGATACGCCGTTCATCTGTTGATATGCAAACAGAAAGAAAACTGTGGTGGGTGAGATGTGTCCTCCCCCCCCTTATAGTTAACGTTGCATCAACAATTTTCCTGCTTTCTCTGATGACTGTGTTAAGAAAGGGAAGAAGATTTGAATCGTCTGCTGTCAACACACATTGATAGCAAAGGATTCAAAGCATAGACTGTTTGGAAGAAATGAGTGTAAGCTTTTGGGTGTGGAGTGAGTTTGATCTTATGAAGGGGATAGGTCTGCAGTACTTAAATGGATTTGGTATCCAGAACTTGGAGAAATTATTTCTTCAGTTGAGACCTAATGCAAAGCTTCAGGGGAAACTAGATCACCATAGGAGGGAAGAGAGAGAGTTCAGCTATAGGATGCATTGGAACAATGATATGAATATCATTGAGCATGGTTTTGAATCTGGTAAAGGGATAGATAAGTACACTTTTGGTAAGGACTTTTTTGAGTGTATGTAGGAAGGAAGAAGAGGAAGTTGCAGTTGCCCAAGTGCAACTATCATAAGTTGTTATGACTATTCACAAATGCCAGGAGCATCCAAAAACAAAGAGGTAGAGTTCATTGCCTTGGTGAATATGTTTTGGCCTAAGATGGCATTATCATCATCATCATCAAATTCCTGCCATGTACCCTCAAGGGGTGTACAGGATATGACAGTACTACATGAAAAAATTACATCATTACTAACTTCCTATCTACAATTTTCCTCCAAATCAGTCTGTTACTTGTCAAGACTCCAACATTATCAGATCTTATATTTCTATCGTCTAAGGCACTTTGTACCGTATCAATCCACCTATATCTTGGTCTTCCTCTGGGTCGTTTTCCTGCCAACCTGGCAGAGAACACTTGTTTTGCTAATCTTTCCTCTCCCATTCTATTTAAGTGACCATACCATCTGAGATTAGCTCTGCTAATGCATTCCTGGATGCTGACAATGTCAAGTTCTTTCCTAATATCCTCATTTTTAATATGATATTGCCATTGATGCCATCTGTTCACGCCTCTAATCTTTCTCAGGACTCTCATATCTGCGGTCTCTAGTCTTTGGTCAAGTGTTTTACTTCTGACCCAGCTCTCAGATCCATAAGTTAAAATTGGTTTGAACACAGTTTTGTATACAGCTAATTTAGTGTTCCGACTAATTTCTTTCTTATTCCATATGAATTTATTCAATTGACTTCCCACGATACCAGCTTTGCTGATTCTGTTGTCTATTTCTATATTTAGTTTACCATCTTCAGTAAAAATTGTGCCTAAGTAGCTAAAATGTTTTACTTGTTCCACAGGTTCTCCATTCACAACACAGTTGACATTTTCAATGATTCTGCCTATTTTCATTGTCTTTGTCTTTTTATTGCTGACCTTCATACCATATCTATTACAACAGCTATTCAATTTAGTCAGAGAATCTTGCAGACTTGTAGCGGATTTATTTAGAAGTATAACATCATCCGCATAAAGCAAAGAGCTGACATTAACATCTCCAATTTTGATATCAGGTTTAATACCACATTCCTTCATAATGTGATCCATATAGATAATGAATAACAGAGGGGATAATGTACATCCTTGTCTCACACCAGATTTAACATTAAACCATCTTCCTGTACTTCCTTCAATTCTAACTGCTGACTCACAACTCAAATAAAGACTAAGTATTGCTTGATATAATGCCCCATTGACACCATATAACTGCAGCGTATTGAATAGCTTCTCTCTTGGCACCTTGTCATATGCCTTTTCCAAATCGACAAAACTTAAATACAGATCTCTGTTATATTCCCATGCTTTCTCGACTATTTGTCGTAAAGTGAAGATCTGATCCTGACAGCCTCTATTTGGCCTGAATCCAGCTTGTTCTTCACCAAGCTTTTCTTCCACTATTCTTCTCAACCGTTTCTCAAGTATACTTGCATAGATCTTGCCAGGAACACTCAGTATGGAAATACCTCTGTAATTCTCACATTCAGTTTTATTTCCCTTTTTATATATGGGTACTATGAGAGCTCTACTCCAATCATCGGGAATTCGTCCCTCTGTCCAGGCTTTCTGAACTATGCAATGCAGCCACTGTAAGACTCTTATACCACCATACTTCAGCATTTCTGGTGAAACCTTAATGCCATCTTAGGCAAAACCTTAGTGAAACAGAGTTGCCATAATTGGAATTGAGTGTAAAGGATATAGTATTTTTAGGAAGGAGAAAACACCAAAAAGGGAGGATATTACTAATGATATCTGATGAGTTGTTCGTTTAGGATAGAAATACAGGAAAGGAGTAATAGTAATGAATCGGTTTGAATCAGAGGCTGACAGGATGAAATGTATGGCGGGGTGTTACTGCAAAAACTGTTAGTTCAGTTGCTGTGTACGGTGAAATGCAGTGCCAAATTACCCTGATAGGTACTAAGCGAAGAATCATTATGGGTGACTTAAATTATCTGAACACTAATTTGGTAGAAGAGAAAACTCATCATGAGAATGAAGCAGAATTCATTGAGCTGATAACTTTCTCAAGCAGCATGTAAAAAAGGAATTCGAGGTCAATGAGTATTAGATTTGATCACATCATTAGAAGGGGATCTTGGTTAAGATTGCTAATTATATGGGGGGGATGAAAAGTTCTGATAAACACCTAGAACAAAAATTATATTAAAGCAACTGATGTAACCACAAAAAAGAACATATCTTAAAAACTCATTAACTCCCATATTTCACCAAATTGTAATAATTTGTTATTTTTCTTTTAGGATATATAAGACATGTCATGTGCTTTGAAGAAATTCGAAGACAAAGATGCAGGCTACCATCAAGTTTTTCATGTTGCAAGAAAAGTCTGCAACCGAGATTCACCAAACTTTTGGGACTTAAGAAACTGTGCTCCAGCATATCCAGTAGTTACCAGATGGGTCAGCAAGTTTGAAACTGGGCATCCTGACACAACAAATGCCCTCAGGTCAGGAAGACCTTCCACAGCGATCACACCTGCAAACATCCATGCAATGTATGCCATGATCCTTGATGATAGATGAATACCTGCCAAAAACATTGCAAAGACTCTGGAGATATCCAGGGAACGAGTTGGGATCATTATTCACCAACATCTGGACATGCAGCATTCTCAGCAAAGTGGGGCACTAAATGTTTGAATGCCAACTAAAAGAGAGAAAACGTATTATGTCATGTCAAGGGATTTTGGGACAATTTTGAGAACTCAGGTGCAAATTTTTTGGCTCGTATTGTGACTATTGATGAAACATGGCTACATCACTATGGCCCAGAGACCAAACAGTCAATGGAGTGGAGACACAAAGGTTTTCCATGGCCAAAGAAGTTCTAAACCCCAAAGTCAGCAGGGAAGGTTCTTGCCATTGTCTTTTGGGATACAGATGGTGTAATCCTTACCAAATACCTCAAAAAGGATGAAACTGTTACAGCAGCAGTTTATTCAACAGCTCTGAAGGAAGTTGAAGGAGGTGCTGAAGAAAAAATGCTGCAGGAAACGCAGAGGCATGTTGCTTTTGCAGGACACTGCACATGTTAACACTGCTCATGAAACCCAACAGACAATATACAACTTGGGCTTTCAATCTCTGCTTCACCTACCCTTTTCACCACACCTAACTCCATCTGACTATTTCTTATTCTCAAATTTTAAAGAAATACTTGAAAGGAAAAATTTACCACAGATGATGCAGTCATATCTGTAGCTGAGGACTGCTTTTGTGCAATAAGGGAAAGAGTTTTTCTCAGAAGATTGCAAATGATGCAGCAGTTGTAATAAGTGTATAACACTTCATGGAGAATATGTAGAATAGCATGTAAGTTACATGGTTCTACCTCAATTCCTTCATGGTCATTATCACAACTTTTCAGCACACCCCTCGTACCTAAGAAATTTACAATTACAATATACAACTTGGGCTTTCAATCTCTGCCTCACCTACTCTTTTCACCACACCTGACCCCATCTGACTATTTCTTATTCTCAAATAAGAAATATTTCTACAAGAACTTCAGAGTTCTTGTAGAAATACTGTTGACAGAGTAATAGTCTGATGACTAATAGTTATCTTATTAATAATGTATATATTGTAGCCATTTAAACAAAGGATAAGTCCACAATTACTGATATTCTCATGCTAATAGTTGCTTTCTAACATTACTTGGTGATCAACATTCATTATGGTAAAAATTCTAGAAGCTACTAATGTGTTAAGAGTAAGAATAAGAACTTTAATTTCCTAAGTATACACTGTTTGAATCATAATGTAACTTGTTTTTTGTATGTATGTAGACAAATCCCAACACACTCAAGATTTATATTTCATAAACTTTGTGACACAAATTTTACATCACTTCAGATTTCATCCATTCAACCTGTTAATCACACCATATTGCTTACACATTTACAGTATTCATATGTAGTAGTACATTAGCATGTTTTAATGACTAGTTTCATTCACAGGATCCACACACAAATTACATATCAATATGTAATTATTAATGTATAGTAATATAATTCAGTATAAATAGTATGGGAAAATAGAAAAATAAAAAAAAAAGTTTAATTTGGCTGTTTGACTTTCCTTATAGAAATTATCTGGAAATGACTGAATGGTTTCTTTTTTTCTTTTCTTTCTCTCAGTCTAAAGCATCATATAGTTCTTTTAGGACTAGTTCTAAATTATGCATATTTTCCAGTCACTTTATATGTCTTTATAATTTTCATCTTTTCATTGATGCATGGGTTCCAGTTACTTTTTCCAGTCATGATTGTATTCTATCAGAGTGCAAGCAAACTCTAAAAATGATTAAAGTGCATGAATACAAACAGAGTATACATCCTTGTTCAATATTAAACAAAATGAGACTGGAGAAAGCACAACACTCATGTAGTCTGTGGGTGATCTATCTTGTGGAAAACTACTGTTAGGTGGTAATGCAGGCACATTATTAAAATTTTTATAACTTGAATTTTTTTTCCATATTCGTTTTGGAGTCAGTATACGAGAGAATTCTGGAAAGTTCTGATAAACACCTAGAACAAAAATGATATTCAACCAACTGATATAACCACAAGAAAGAACATACGAGAATATAAGAACATAAGTTATCTTCATAACTCTGCTACTACTATGTTCTTTCTTGTGGTTATGTCAGTTGCTTTAATATCATTTATGTTCTAGGTATTTATCAGAACTTTCCAGACCCTCCCCCCCCATATGTGTTATAGTCCATATGATTACCTTATTTACTCGAATATAATTTGCACTTTTTTTTCCCAAAAATTAAACTTAAAAAATCGTGATGCAAGATGTATGCAGGGATTTTCAGAAACAAAAGTTTTTTAGGCAATAAGTAAATTGATGTTAATTAACTAAAATCCTCAGTATTCATTATAATTTATAATTGCACACATTATTTATAAAATGAACACCTTTAAATTTTAATTATCAAAGTTATTTATGCGATCGGCCGCTCGCCTTCATTATGCGATATATTTGAATATTTAGCGACAGTGCTTCTGTAATTAACTTAAAACACAGTTTCATTCTTGCTCATCCTTTTATCATTTCGGAATCATAAGGTCTTTGAGTTTATTATAACCAGCACTGTAACTTGAATGTTTCTCCATATTTCAAGCAAAAAATTATCAGTAATTTACAAGACTTGAGATACATAATGAACAATCCTTCACGAATGACTAATGAGAAGTGAAAGCAGATCGCGAAATGGACAGCATAGTAGGCCTGTAGAGATAAAGCTGCTGTGAAGACGTGCATATGATTGGTATGGTATTAACAAAAGATCAGGTGAATCAACAACAAAGGCGGGCCAACAGTTGTTGAGTTGAAATGCTGATTCTCTTCGACCGAATTCCAAAATATCTGAACCTGCCATAACAACGTTCACTATAATTTCTTAGTTTTACACTTTCACGTCCGGGTGGTGTTTCATTCAGACAGGACTTCTCATTATTGTTTATGTACTGCTTCCACGTTGGTTGAATTTTATTACTGCTTGTTTGCATGTTGCTTCTGCATCAGGCTGGCTGGCAGCCTCACACACACATTATGAAACATATTAGTTTCAATTTGCTGGTAGAATTTTATTTGCAGTCAGCCTTTGTGATCAGTCTTTATGACATTGAAAATTTCAAATGCAGTTGAACACTTATTTCATGTTATTGAAAATTTGGACAAATGTTTGGACAATAGCTTTTAGTTACTGTGTTTGGCAGTACAACATATGGTTTTGCTTTAGTCTGTGCAGCATAGTTTCTGTGGGAAGGGACATATGATAGTAATTAGTGCCGTTTTTATCCCAGTTGTCTCTAATTGCACTAATGACAAATACATTACATGGACTGCACATGTTTCTGTACCTTATTCAGTGATACAATAAAACCTATTGTTTTTCTTGCATCTACAGTATAGCGACTGTTGAGTAGGGAATGTTGTTTACCTGCGAGTGAGTTACTATCGCCCCAATGTGAAAATGTTTAAACTTTTTTTCGTGTGCGAGGTATATGCAAAACTTTTTAATTTCTTTTTCTGTAAAGTAAAATCAGTGGTGCATATATTCAAGTAAATATGGTATATTAATATGAAAGTTGAAATATCAGGAAGTTAGTTATTACTCTTAACAAGGTAGTTAATTATATCCTTCACTATTAGCATGCTAATAATTAACATGCTATAATAGTGCTTCATTAAGGCAAATGACATGAGCATGATGGGTAAGTGGTTTAATGATGCCAGATTTCTGGCTAGATAGATGATGAGAGACAGTATTGTTATATCTTTCTGTAAACATAGAAACTAAAAATTTGCCAGGAAGATGTGTGATGCTCTCCAGAATGGGTAAGGAATACAGTTTTCTATTTCACAGTAAATTTTGTGTGTTAAGAGATACCGTGGATCTTGTGCGTGAAGAGGGGGAAGGGAATTCGAAGGTTATCTTTAGAGTCAGGTCATATAGCAAAGACATTATTAGTGAAACAGTATTAAACACAGTTGCAGAAATACAGTTGCAAACACTTGTTCAAGTTTGATCATATGAGGAGAAAACTTTTTTCTTAAGTGTTTAAGGATTTCATGTAAAAGTATAATAGTGACATTGCTGCTCACTGTTAACCTATTATGTCATCCTGTCTTAAATTTATATCCTTAATTTTAGAAAATTGCTAAACACATATCAACTTTGGTAGGTGTTTAGCAATTTTACATGTTATTAAAGTACCCATGAAAGTGACACAGTGGAACCCCAGTTTTATGGATTTTTAGCATGCATAAGTTTTTGATCTCCTATGAAAGGTGCAGAGTTAGGCTAATGAATTCTTATTCCAATCTATTACAGAAGTGCTTAAGGGTCAAAGCTGTATAACCGAGAGGAGACCTCCACATAGCCTTAAAAGGAATGTGGAGAACTGACCAGGGCTTCTGACCTAATGTCCAATCTTCACCTTCTCGTGGTGCACTCTGTTGGGTATCTACGTGGATACTGAATGAACGAGGATGGGCTGGCAATTTGGGATTTAGCCGACCAAATTGTATTCTTATTGGTTAAACCAAAATAAAAAATGATGGTACAACATGACAAAATTTCATGCCGGCTGGGGCGTCGCTTAGTTAAACAAGCCCCCCCCCCCCGTTGTTTTCGCCAGGGAACCAGGGCAAACAGCGAAAAGTCAGCTACTGGAACAAATCTGAAAACAAACCCCAACTCAACATCACCAGAGTTAAAGATCGGTACTATCAACGTAAGAAGCCTGAATGGCAAAGAAATGGAACTAGCTGAGGAATTAGATAAGTACCAGATCGACATAATAGGGGGTGACTGAAACAAAAAAGACAAAAACTGGTGAGATCTTTCTGAGCAATAAATACAAAATATTATATTCAGGCAATGACAATCAAGGAAAAGAAGGAGTAGCCATAGTATTCAACACAAAATACGAGGCTAATCTTCTTGAATGGCAGTCAGTCTCAAGTAGAGTAGTGTGGGCAAATATGAGAATGGGGAACTGGACAATGAGACTTATTTGTGCCTATGGTCCCACAGAAGGTTCTACTAAAGTAGAAGTGGAAGAATTTTTTGAGGCTTTAGAAAAAGCAACTGACAGAATGAAAAATGAAAAGTTGGTCCTTGTTGGGGATCTAAATAGTAGAGTAGGAAATGATTGTGAGACATACAAAAATATTTTGGGAAAATTTGGAGAAAAGAGCAAATCTAATAATAATGGCAAATATCTGTTGGATTTCTGCTCAAGACATGGACTGGTTATTACTAACACCATGTTCCAACATAAAAATGTGCACAAATTCACATGGAGAGAAGAGGCTAGGAATAAGAAAAGTCTCATTGACTATATTATTGTTGATATTGATGTTTTTTCCCTGGTGCAGGACACCAGAGTGTGCAGAGAATTTGAAATTGGAAGTGATCACTATTTAGTTTTGAGCAAGATAAAATTGAATTTCATATTGAAAAGAAAAACATCTAAGAAAGTATTAAAGCGAATAAAAGTTGAGCAGCTCTCAGATGTGAACTGTAGACTAAAATACGCAAAGATTATTGAAGAAAAAATGAGAGTTTGAGAACAGCAATCAAACCTTGGAGATTCAGTGGCAAACTCTGAAGAAAACATTGATTGATTCTGCCAGAGAGGCATGTGGTGAGGTTGTCTGTAAGGATAAAAAAAATCAGAACTCCATGGTGGACACAGGAAGTTAGAGAGGCAGTGAAGGAAAAGAAGAAAGCATATCAAAAGTTCCTGGCAAATAAGTCAGCTTGTGCTCTTAGAGAATATAGAAACAAATGCAAGAATGCTAAACACTGTGTAAAACTAGCTAAACAAAAGTCATGGGATGACTTTGGCAAGAATATAGAAAATAAATATCACGAAGGTGGCAAAATATTCTGGAGGTTGTTGAAGAAGCTTAGGAATGGGGGAAAGAATGCTGTAAAAGGAGTTAGAGATGATAAAGGTGACATGAAAACGGGAGAAAAAGATATCCTTGAAGTATGGAGTAATTACTTTGAAAAACTGCTAAATGAAACAAGCAGTGATGACAGCACAGTGGTAAAAAACACTGACCATGCATGCAGTGAGAAATACATACCCATACTTGAAAAAGCCATCAAAAGCTTGAAATGTAGAAAGGCAGCAGGAGTAGATGATATTCTACCAGAAATGCTGAAGTATGGTGGTATAAGAGTCTTACAGTGGCTGCACTGCATAGTTCAGAAAGCCAGGACAGAGGGAAGAATTCCCGATGATTGGAGTAGAGCTCTCATAGTACCCATATATAAAAAAGAAAATAAAACTGCATGTGAGAATTAGAGATATTTCCCTACTGAGTGTTCCTGGCAAGATCTATGCAAGTATACTTGAGAAACGGTTGAGAAGAATTGTGGAAGAAAAGCTTTGTGAAGAACAAGCTGGATTCAGGCCAAATAGAGGCTGTCAGGATCAGATCTTCACTTTACGACAAATAGTCGAGAAAGCATGGGAATATAACAAAGATCTGTATTTAAGTTTTGTCGATTTAGAAAAGACGTATGACAAGGTGCCAAGAGAGAAGCTATTCAATACGCTGCAGTTATATGGTGTCAGTGGGGCATTATATCAAGCAATACTTAGTCTTTATTTGAGTTGTAAAGTAGTTAGA
This sequence comes from Typopeltis vanoorti, assembly GCF_054136105.1. Taxonomy (NCBI): domain Eukaryota; kingdom Metazoa; phylum Arthropoda; class Arachnida; order Uropygi; family Thelyphonidae; genus Typopeltis; species Typopeltis vanoorti. The sequence continues at coordinate 111,655,677 of NC_143558.1, forward strand.
ATTGAAGGAAGTACAAGATGGTTTAATGTTAAATGTTAAATCTGGTGTGAGACAGGATGTACATTATCCCCTCTGTTATTCATTATCTATATGGATCACATTATGAAGGAAAGTTGTATTAAATATGATATCAAAATTGGATCAGCTCTTTGCTTTATGTGGACGATGTTATACTTCTAAATAAATCCACTACAAGTTTGCAAGATTCCCTGACTAAATTGAATAACTGTAGTAACAGATATGGTATGAAGGTCAGCAATAAAATGACAAAGACAATGAAAATAGTCAGAATCATTGAAAATGTCAACTGTGTTGTGAATGGAGAACCTGTGGAACAAGTAAAACATTTCAGCTATTTAGGCACGATTTTTACTGAAAATGGTAAATTAAATATAGAAATAGACAACAGAATCAGCAAAGCTGGTATGGTGGGAAGTCAATTGAATAAATTCATATGGAATAAGAGAGAAATTAGTCGGAACACTAAATTAGCTGTACACAAGACAGTGTTCAAACCAGTTTTAACTTATGGATCTGAGAGCTGGGTCAGAAGTAAAACACTTGACCAAAGACTAGAGACCACAGATATGAGAGTCCTGAGAAAGATTATAGGCGTGAACAGATGACATCAATTGCAATATCATGTTAAAAACGAGGATATTAGGAAAGAACTAGACATTGTCAGCATCCAGGAATGCATGAGCAGAGCTAATCTCAGGTGGTATGGTCACTTAAACAGAATGGGCGAGGAAAGATTGGCAAAACAATTGTTCTCTGCCATGTTGGCAGCAAAACAACCTAAAGGAAGACCAAGATATAGCTGGCTTGATACGGTACAAAGTGCCTTAGATGATAGAAATATAAGATCTGATAATGTTGGAGTCTTGACAAGTAACCGACTGATTTGGAGGAAAATTGTAGATAGGAAATTAATAATGATGTAATTTTTTTCATGTAGTACTATCGTATCCTGTACACCCCTTGAGGATATATGGCAGGAATTTGATGATGATGATGATGATCTATTATATTGTCCAAATTTTTTTCAAATTTCTCAATTTAGTAAGATTATTAGAAGACAGTTTTAATTAGTCCTGTCATGAAACAAAGGAGACCTCTTCCTGTGATATTCAGATAGATTCATGATGATTGCTCTCCATTTTCCAGCTTCAGTAATAATGATTGTCCTGGTTGAGGCTAACCTGCAATAGTTTAGGATTAACTTTTAGCAGTTTTACATTGAGGAATTTTAGCTCTATACAAAACTTCCAATTTTATTATATTAGTAGTTTTCAGCAGGAAAATCACAGATGTCCCTCTCACTGTTAATTATATAATTGGCACTAGGAATCTGCCAGAGCAACTGCATATTCCATACCTTTTAGTTAATACTCTGATTACATTACAAATGGATGAAAGATTTTTGCATAATGGAGCCAATTAATTGAGGGCATGAGATAAATCATGTGGTTTGTATTTCTTACAGAAGAGATTCAAATTATTTTTTTTCTGTATTTTTAAAGCAGAACAAATGGCTGATTTGATTTGAAATGGTAGTAGCAATAACAAATAACCTCTCATTGAGATGATTCTGCAGATTTCCTTTAACAAGCCACCCGTGATGGATGAAATAATATATCACTGTCTTTAGCTTTATATCAATATTTTAATGGTACACTTTGAATCCATATTTCAATTGATATATTTACATCATGGTGGCTAGTAGTGTAGGGTAATTAGGGTTATCTATTTTTACAGTCACCAAAGGTAAATTTGTTTGGCAGTATGTAATTGATTTCGAAGTAACTTGTTGGCCTTTGCATAAACTAACCCAGACCCGAGACTCAAATTAAACAAAATGGTCAAGGGTACTGACAATTCTTTAGCTGCTTCTCGTACAACACGAGCTGGTATACCATCCAATCCCACAGATGTATTGACATTGAGGTTATGCAATAGACTACTCACCTCCACTTCATTAACCACAATTCCCGTATAATCTACTGGTTTATTCATTTCTGCAATGTCACCACCTGGATGATATACTTTTGCAAAGTGCTCACTCAGTAACTCAACTATCTCAACTGATTCAGTTACCTCCCTACCATCGGCATTCTTTAAAATCAATCTGCCATGTACATTTTTCCTTTTACTTGCTACATATCTAAAAAACTGTTTAGGATTCTCTTTAGCCTGCATGGCTAATGTTCTTTCGTAATCCTTTTTTGCTTTTCTTACCACACTCGTCACCATAGGATACTGAATAATATACTTCATAGGATTGAATAATGACTTCATAGGATACTGAATAATTTATTGCCAACTCTTGGTATCTTTAATTTATGATTTCAGTGCAAGTCTGATAGCTTGCTCATCTATCAGAAGTGTTTGAGGTTAGACGTGAAGGAACTATGGATTACACCCATTACTGTAAACCTGGCATTTCAAGATTGGGTGATTATGGTATAAACACACCATCATAACAGATGGTGGGACATGATATTTCTCATTGTGGTTCCTTTAAATTTGGAAGATTATTGGATCTTATGAAGACTTTCTACATTAACTAAATCTGAACAATGGTGATTTTATATTGATTTCTTGCATTTTGGTGAGAGCTATCCATACAAGGAATGTTTTGAAAGTTTTTTTTGTTTTTTTGTTCAATATGACTATTATATAGTTTTAGTTCAGGTTGTGTGTGTATGTTTATACAGTGATATAGAGAGGTGACTTGGTTGTTTCACGTGATTATCTGAATGACTCAATTTTAATATGGTCCTTAACTTATTGCTTTGTAATTGGGTTTGCTGTGCTGTGATGATTGTAGTGTTACACTAACAATCCACACATAAAACAGAATGCATCAAGTAACAGAGTACAGTAATCTGGGAGATGGGGAGTAGAAATTGCATTTTTATTAAAACTTATAATTTTAGCACAAAGCATTGTTTTGTTTTATATTTTAGTTACCAGAACCGCTTCATGCAGCCCTCGGAAATCTGGAAGAAGATGGTGTTTCCCCTAGAGTTATTGTATTTCTTACCATAGCTGCCATTTCTTCAACATCCATTTTGATTAGTTCTTTTTTTATTAAGGTAAGTCAAGTTTCTTTAACTATTCAGCCATTTAATTTTATTCTTCATTCTTTTTTTTTTTTTTAATAATATAATATTTTATCTGCTTTAATATCAGTATATAAGTTGACATACATTGAAAATTAAACACACATGGGAACTAAAACATACATAAATTAATTATATTTAATTCAAAATATTTTATGGTATTAAAAATAATCTTCTCATAATCTGAAATAAAATGAGTGTTTCACTAAATTTTTTGATCTTTTCAAGTTAAAAAAAAAAATTCTTTAAAGAAAATATCATTATGCAGCAATGTACTCTTAAAAATTTATCTATACATTAGTTACTTTATAGACTTCAGTTATGCTTTTAACTGATTTACAGTGAGCTAGTAATTTTTGAAACACTACAGTGTTTCGTACAACACTGGATGATTTATAAAGTAATGCTCATTTGTTTTTAAATGGTTAATTTCTTTATCAAAAATATTGCTCATATCTTTGATATGAGTAATCTATCTACATTTTGGTTTTCTTCTGGGCATTTTTCCTGCCAACCTGGCAAAGAACACTTGTTTTGCTAATCTTTCCTCTCCACTGTTTAAATAACCATACTGCCTGAGATAAACTGTCACATTACTGAATGCAGTGGCAAGTTTTTTCCTAATATCCTAATTTTTAATGAGATACTGCCATTGATGCCATCTGTTCACTAATCCACTAATCTTTCTTAGAACTCTCATATCTGTGATCTCCATTCTTTGATCAAGTTTTTTATATCTAATCCAGCTCACAGATCCAGAAGTTAAAATTGATTTGAACACTGTCTCGTATACACCTAATTTAGTGTTTTGACTAATTTCTTATTTCATATAAATTTATTCTGGCGACTTCTTAACATACCAACTTTACTAATTTCATTGTCTATTTCCATATTTAATTTGCCATTTTCACTAAATATTGTCATATCACCGTTCAATTGATGTTTTCAATGTTTCTTCTTACGCTTGGATCTGCCGAAACTTTTATAGTTTCTGTATTTGGCATGAAACTCTTGTAGTTTCTCTATTCGGCTTTGAAATAATGTTGGATTCAATATCCACTTAATTTGAATAATTTTGCATCGCCGAAGTGAAGCCTTTTCTCTCTCTCTTTTTCAGTAATTCTTGGTGCCTTTTGTGATGTGACACTTTTTTTTAGCAACTCGTATGGTAAAGTATAAGTTCTGCATCACTTCAACCTCAGTATTTACATCTGGATCTGGCTCCCACTGACGAGACCTCAACAAAGGTCGAAACTGGTCTGGGTCCATAATGTATAACATCATACATGTCCGCTAGGAGATGTGTTTTACATTATGGGAAATACTAAGGATAGTGATCGGAGCTTACTCCACCTTTACTACGAGTTGCCCATGTCATGAAAGGTTTGCTTACGCTTGGATCTGCCGAAACTTTTATTATAGTTTCTATATTCTCAATGAAACTCTTGTAGTTTCTCTATTTGGCTTTGAAATAATGTTGGATTCAATATCACTTAATTTGAATAATTTCTTTATATTTTTCATTGTCTTTATGTTTTTATTACTGATTTTCATACCAATTTTATTACAACAGTTATTCAGTTTAGTCATAGGAATCATGCAGACTTGTACCAAATTTATTTACAGTATAACCTCATCTGCATAAAGTAAAGAGCTAAAATTAACATTACCAATTTTGATATCAGATATAATACTACTTCATCATCGTCAAATTCCTGCCATCTACCCACAAGGGGTGTACAGGATATGATAGTAATACATGAAAAAATTATATCATTACTAACTTCCTATCTACAATTTTCCTCCAAATCAGTCTGTTACTTGTCAAGACTCCAACATTATCAGATCTTATATTTCTATCGTCTAAGGCACTTTGTACCGTATCAGTCCACCTATATCTTGGTCATCCTCTGGGTCGTTTTGCTGCCAACCTGGCAGAGAACACTTGTTTTGCTAATCTTTCCTCGCCCATTCTGTTTAGGTGACCATACCACCTGAGATTAGCTCTGATAATGCATTCCTGGATGCTGACAATATCAAGTTCTTTCCTAATATCCTCGTTTTTAATATGATATTGCCATTGATGCCATCTGTTCACGCCTATAATCTTTCTCAGGACTCTCATATCTGCGGTCTCTAGTCTTTGGTCAAGTGTTTTACTTCTGACCCAGCTCTCAGATCCATAAGTTCAAACTGGTTTGAACACTGTCTTGTATACAGCTAATTTAGTGTTCCGACTAATTTCTCTCTTATTCCATATGAATTTATTCAATTGACTTCCCACCATACCAGCTTTGCTGATTCTGTTGTCTATTTCTATATTTAATTTACCATCTTCAGTAAAAATCATGCCTAAGTAGCTGAAGTGTTTTACTTGTTCCACAGGTTCTCCATTCACAACACAGTTGACATTTTCAACGATTCTGCCTATTTTCATTGTCTTTGTCTTTTTATTGCTGACCTTCATACCATATCTATTACAACAACTATTTACCTTCATAATATGATCCATATAGATAATGAATAGCAGTGGAGATAATGTGTACTTTTGTTACATGCCTGATTTAATATCGAACCATCTTTCTGTAAGTCCTTCAATTGTAACTGCTGACTTACAACTTAAATTGAAATATGTTTTGCTCGATATGTCCCATTTACACCATATAACTAGTGCTTCGAAGAGCATTCCTCTTGGCACCTTGTTATATGCCTTCTCGAGATTTTGAAACTTAAATACAAATCTTTGTTGTATTCATGAGATTTCTCAACTATTTGTCTTAAAGTGAAAATCTGATCCTGACAACCTCTGTTTAGCCTGAATCCAACTGTTATTCACCAAGCTTCACTTCCACAGTTTTTCTTAGCTGTTTCTGAAACATACTTGTATAAATCTTACTAGGAAACACTGAATATCGAAATATCTGTAATTCTCACTTTCAGTTTTATTTTTTTATTTTTATTTATTTTTTTTAAATAGAAATATGATAGTCCTACTCCAATCATCTGGAATTCGACCCTCTTACCAAACCTTCTGAATTATATGGTTGAATTTCATCTCCAGCAGCCTTTCAGATTTTTGATTGCTTTTTCTACTTCAAGTATGGGTATGTGTTCCTGACTACCATACTAACACTGCTTATTTCATTTAGCAGTCTTTCAAAGTAATTACACCAGACAAATATCTTTATCCTCAATTTTCATGTCACAGTGCTCTTTCCTCCATTTCTAAACTTTTTTGATAGAATATTTTGCAGCCTTACTGATATTTATTTTATATATTCTTACCAAAGTCTTCTTATGAATTGTTTAGCTAATTTTACACATTGGTTCACTTTCTTACATTTTTCTCTGTATCCTCTAAAAGCAGAAGCTTGCTTGCTTGTGAGGAACTTTCAGTATGCTTTCTTTTTCTTGACTGCCTCTTTAACTTTCTAAGTTTACCATAGAGTTCTGAAATTTTCTTTCCTTACAGACAACCTCACCACATGCTTCTCTGTCTGAATCAATCAATATTTTCTTTAGGGATTGTTAATGAATTTCCAAGGTTTGATTCCTGTTTTCAAACTCTTTCATTTTTTTCTTGAATGATGTTTGTCTGTTTGAGTCTGGAGTTCACCTCTGAAAACTGCTCAACTTTGAATCGTTTACTTTCTGACACACTCTTTTTGATATGAAACTCAATTTTATCTTGTTCAAATCTAAATAGTGATCACTTCCTATTTTAAATCCTCTCTATACTCTTGTGTCCTGAACCAGTGGGAAAACATTGTTATCAACTATGACATAGTCAATGAGACTTTTCTTATTTCTTGAATCTTCTCTCCATGTGAATTTGTGCACATTTTTATGTTGGAACATGGTGTTAGTAATAACTAGTCCATGTCCTGAACAGAGCAGGCACTCGCCATTATTATTAGCTTTGTGTCACCTGCCTTCTCTAATGTGTCAAACTTCCTCCATTTCTTTGTTACTAGAACTTTCTGTGGGACCATAGGCAGATATAAGTCTCATTTGTCCGATTCCCTATTCTGATATTTGCCCACATCGGTACTCGATATTGCCTGTCATTCAAGATCATCATCCTTGTATTAAGTGTTGAATACTATAACTATGCCTTCTTTTCCCTGATTGTCATTGCCCAAATATAGCATTTTATATTTGTTGCTTAAAAAATCTCACCTGTTTTTGTCTTCTTTGTTTCAGTCACATCTGTTATGTCGATTCGATACTTCTCCAATTCTTCTATTAGTTCCATTTCTTTTCTGTTGATGCTTCTTATATTGATAGTACCAGTCTTCAACTCTGCTGATGTTAAGTTGGGATGTGTTTTTGGATTTCCTGTTCCAGTATTTGAATTTGCACTGTTCGTTCGTCCTTGTCCTCTTGCAAAAGCAATGGGGGCCCTTGTTTAACTGGGCAACACCCCAGCCAGCATTAAATCCTGTCATGTTGTACCATCATTCATTGTGGTTTAAGCCAAGAAGAATACAATTTGGTCAGCTAAATCCCAAATTGCCAGCCCGTCGTTATTGGTCCACTATCCAGGTAGTTACCTAACAGAGTGCTCCATGGGAAGGTGAAGGTTGAACATTAGGTCAGAAGTCCCAGTCAGTTCTCTGCATTCCTTAAAAGGCTGTCTGGAGGTCTTCTCACAGTTATACAGCTTTGATCCATAAGCACCCTTATGCTCATTACGTCAGCATAAGGAGTTAGTCTGCACTTGCATAATTGTGATTAGTAGTAAGTAGTTCTTAGCAGATATTACTATATTTTTTTATGCAAAATGTGAAACTAAAAATTGTTTTGAATTACTATCAAAACTCTCTTTCATTTGCAGAAAAGTTCAAAAGAACAAAGAATGTGTGGTAAGTTGGATTTCCATTTTTTTTCTTTGAGTTGAATGGTTGTGCAAAGTTGATCATAAAGAAACTGTACCATATCTTGGAATATTATTGATTGAGCTTTAAATTAAGATGCCAAGAAATTATATTCTTGGTTTCATTCTTTATCCATGTGTTACGTAAACAAAGTTTGCACATGAAGTAACTTCAAAGCTGGGCTACTTTTATATAGAAGGTAACGACTTCACATCAATTGCCTTAGTATCCCATAATACAAAGCACATATCCTTATTGACAAGTAATGCTGTGCATCCAGCCTGGCTGGCTGAGTGGTTAGCATATCCACTCTCCAGCCAAAAGGCAGTGGGTTCGAATCCCACCGTGGACATGGATGTTTGTGATTGTCCTTGGAAATACCAGTGGTGGTGGGCGGCGATAGATTGCGTTGGTGTAGTTACGGTCAGTTGGTGGATTGAGAGGCAGAGACAGAATTGTAGAGCAGGTGCCCTCCCTCTATGCGTCTTTGGACTCCCTGGAGGTGTCTAATAATAATAATAATTATGGGAAGGTCCACTACCCAGACCAGTTTCAGCCTTTATTGAGGTCTCATCAGTGGGAGCTAGACCCAAAAGTGATACCAAGATCGAAGTAATGCCAAAGTCATATTTCCATATACAAGGGTGGTCTGAAAAGTTCTTGGCCTTGACTATAGATGGCAACACTATCGGCAAGATTTTTTTTTTCTAAGTTGGTATACATCTGCCATAAGCATCCATGTGAAATTGCGAGTCGTTCTATCAAGTCATTTGTTTTGTACAGCTGTCTGAAGCAAAAGTGTTGTCTGTATCCCTTGAAATGGATAAAATTGAGTATCGTGCGGTTATAAAATTCTTTGTAAAAGAAGGTTTAACACCAAAAGAAATTCATTCGAAGTTCATAAAAGTTTATGGACAATCTTCTGCTTCATTTTTGACAATTAAGAAATGAGCTGCCGAGTTTAAACGTGGCCAATACTAGCCTTGAGGATGATCCATATGAAGGATGTCCAAAAAAATTAACAACACCAGAAATCATTGATCAAGTGCGAATCAAAGTGTGTGAAATTGCTGAGACTATAGGCATTTCAAAAGAATGTGTAGGATATATTTTGCATGAAGAATTGCAAATGAAAAATCTTTGCACAAGATGGGTGATGCCCTTACTCATAGCAGATCAAAAATGCACTTGCATGAAAATCTCTGAACAGTGCTTGGAGATTTTTTAACAAGAATAAAACTGATTTTGTGCATTGACTTTTTACTGTGGACGAGACTTGGATTCACCATTACCCACCAGAATCCAAACAGCAGTGAAAACAGTGGACAGAAGCCGGTTGTTCAGCACCAGAGAAGACAAAGTCGGTTCCATAAGCAGGAAAAGTCATGGCATCAGTGTTTTGGGATGTTAAAGGCATTTTGTTTATTAATTATCTTAGAAAGGCTAAAACAATAACCAAGGAATATTATTCCGATCTTTTTTTAACAAGACTAGATGAAAAAGTTCGTGAGAAAAGACCTGGTTTTGAAAAAAGAAAAAATTGTGTGGTTATAAAATTCTTTGTAAAAGAAGGTTTAACGCAAAAAGAAATTCATTCAAAGTTCATAAAAGTTTATGGGCAATCTTTTCCTTCGTTTTCAACAATTAAGAAATGGGCTAGCGAGTTTAAACGTGGCCATATATGATTTTATAGCTGTATAAGAAAAAAAATCATCTTTCATCAGGATAATGCACCTGACCACAGAGGTGTTTTTAGCAATGGGAAAATTAAGGGATCTGCACTATGAATTGTTGGAACATCCACCCTATTCCCCAGATTTGGCTCCCTCTGACTTTTATCTCTTCCCAAAACTAAAACTCTTCCTCACTGGTCAGCGTTTTTCTTCGAATCAAGAGGTGATTGCAGCTGTAGAGGGGTATTTTGCAGATCTCAGATCTTACTGAGAACCACTACAGGGACGGGATAATGGGGCTGGAGTATCACTGGAATAAATGTATTAGTCTTAAGGGAGATTATGTTGAAAAATAAAAATAATTTTGAAATTATGAATTCTTTTTTCATTGTTAGGCTAAGAACTTTTCAGATCACCTTCGTACAAGTAGTTAAAAGGTGTCGCACCTTATTACTGAAATACTCTGGATTAGGGGTAAATGTTGAAAGTTTTTCATTTGGTTATACTATAAATTAAAGATGTCAAGAAGTTATGTTCTTGCTTTCATCCTTTATGCAAGTGCAAGCAAACAACATTTGTGTGTGAAGTAACTTCACGGTGGGCTACTTGTATATAGAAGCTAATGATGCGGCATCAGTTGCTTTAGTATCCCATAATGCAAAGCACATATCTTTACAGACAAGTATAATACTATGCATTATGGGAAGGGTCACTACTCAGACCAGTTTCAACTTTCATTGAGTTGAAAAAGTAAATGGGTGCTCATGACAGGCCTAGAGTAGTTAGTATAGGGGTGCAAGAAAGCCTGATAGTATTAAGATAAAGAAAGACAAATAAATAGTATGAGAGATAGAGAAAAGCCCTCAGCTCTTTGATATCATCATATAGCAGGGGTGTTCAACCCGTCGATCGCTGAGCGATTTTTGGTTGATCTCTTGTGTATTCTTCCTTACTTACAAATTTAATTAAAACTGAAAACATAATATTTTATTTACCATTATTTTGTATTATTTTTAATTTGCTTTAAGTGTATTGCTATTGTTTATTTATTTTTCGTTAAAATTGTCAAATCAGTAATTTTCTTATAAGTCCGGGTAAATGAAGTCATTTGGATCAGTGGAAGTCAAACAGCGAGCCGAGTGAATACGATTATAAGCAAAGTGTAAAAACTCGATTGTAGTTTAAATATTAAATATTCCAAAGCACATTACATCGATTTTTTTACTTCAGTTAAGTTCCATGTGAATATTGTAAAAAAATAAACTTTGTTTGTCTCGGTATAGTTTGTATTAGATGTTTTTGCAACTAACTCTTTTGAAGCTAACTGTATATACTGCTTTAATAAGAATATGCTAGAGTGTTAAAAACAAAGGCAATGTTTTTGTCGCCGAAGCTGTACATGGCAGCATTAGAAAGATTGTTATTGAAACTTGTATGTATGAGAAAGGCTTGCAGGCTCTAAGTGTAAACATCTCTGAACTTCTTCAAACAACTTTCCAATGGCCGGCAACTTACAATCAAAAGAAAGCTGATGAGAACCAAAAGCTTAAGATGAAAGACTCATACCGATTCTTTGGGAGTTGCCAAACTTCATGCGAGGTCTCAGAGGAGTCCTAATAAAAAGGGACTGAAGGAGTCCCGGTTCCAGAGTCGCCATCAGAGAGGCTGCCCGGATCCACATTGCTTGAGAGAGGAGTTTCTTGCTTCCAGAAAGGAGCCTCTCAGTTCGAGATGTCGCTAGAGAGAGACTACTTCTAGGCCGCAGACAAGGTTTCAAATTGCCAAAAGGAAGAGTTCTAATTGCAGGAGAAAAGTTTCCAGGCCAGGTTAATGTCAGACATTCATCAGTCTGTTGTGTTTTCATTACAATTTGATGAATCAAATGACTTCACTGATATTGCTCAGTTAATGGTATTTATTCGCATGGTAATTCAAGATTATTCAAGTAAAGAGGAACTTTTGAAAATTATACCATTACTGGGAAGGACTAGGGGAGAAGACATTTTTTCGGCATTTGATGAATTTGTGAATCTGCTTTTTAAACTTGTCTATTACTACTGATGGTACGCCTGCAATGATAAGTAATAAATCAGGTATTACCTATCATTGTATAAATAGGTAATAAATCAGGATTATGTAAAAATGATGACAAATATCCATATTTTTTAACGTACCACTGTATTATTCACCAACAAGTACTGTGTAGTAAAAGATTAAACACAAAAGATGTTTTGGATATTACATTTAAAATTGTAAATTCTGTTTCGAGGAAAAGCCCTGCAACGGTGGTTATTTAAATTACAGGCAGATGATGATAGTGAACTTCTGTTGTACAATAATGTTCGCTGGCTCAGCAGAAGTCAATTTTTAGAAAGATTTCTTGTATTAATTAACGATATAAAAAATCTTCTTGATGTAAAAGGAGATATTTGTCCACAATTGAGTTATAAAAGATGGTTGTTACACTTATCATTTTTAGTAGATTTCTGTACGAAATTAAGCAATTTAAATTTAGAGTTACAAGGTAGAGATAAAAATTTAATTGACATGTTAAGTTCAATAAAAACTTTCCAACAATACTTACTTTTATTAAAGAAAAATATTAATGACCGCGAATTTAGACATCTCCCATATTTATTAAAATTTTTTGAACAAAATCAAGAAATGCTTCGCTATGATTTAAAAGAATTTATTCATGAAATAGAAATAGTTGAGGAAGAAATAAATTCAAGATTTAAAGATTTTAATAAAACTGAATTGATTGTATCTTTTATCTCGATAATCCATTTCAAGAAAATTTGAACATCACAGAAATTTCAAATAAAATTAGTGGGCTGTTTGATATAAACCAAGTTGAATTAGAACTTGAGATAATAAACATTCAGAATAGTTTACATTTAAAATCAATAAACAATGAAGTCATTTGGAAGTATGCACATGAAAAATTCCCAATATTAACTGATATTGCACGAAAAATTCTGTCATGTTTCGGATCGACATACTTGTCAGAATCCGCTTTTTCAAATATGACCGTCATAAAAAATCAATTGAAACCAAATTACAAATGATCATTTGGATGATTGTCTGCGATTGGCCACTTCTTCATATCAACTTGACTATCAAAATATTGCGAGGTCCAAACAATGCCAAATTTCACATTAACTTTTTTTTTTTTTTTTAATCAACCAGCATTTCTTGTAACTTGTGAGTTTGTAATCAATCTGTTGTTTTTTTATAACTTTGGTTTTCCAAAATAGAGAAATAAATATTTTATTCCAATATATATATATATATTTTTTTTGTTGTTGTTTTAAAATAATTAAAAGTGATAAATAAATTTTTAAATACACAAATAAAGTTTTTAGTTGTTTATTTGTGTGTAATGAGATATCAGGTTGGGGGAACGTGATCTATATAAGAGAGTAGATCGCCGAATAACTTATTATAGAAAAGTAGTAAAAAAGGTTGAACACCACTATCATATAGCTAAAGGCTATCGCTTTTCCTTTCTCACTAATCTCATATAGATGAACAAAAAAAGACCAATTGAAACTAAAGCACAAATATGACTGTTACCCATATGATTAGCCTTATCTGAGTTAACCACCTTGAGTTGGCCTTCTCTGGCTGGGATTGCTCTCTCCAGTCATCCCTGCAATTGACTATAAGACCACATTGAATTAAGAGGATGAAACTATTTAAAAAACTTTTCATAGCAAGAATAGACAGAATTTTATCTCCCCTTGGTGAATATTGCAAAATGTGGGTGGTTTACACCATCTAGTCAAAAATTTGATATCTCCTAGAATGCTTCTTTTTAAATACAAAAAACTTCTGACTGAATAATTTTCACAATACAATATTATAAAGCATTTGGATGTCATATTGCTGGTTTTCAAATCCATGTTTCTTTCTAACCTTCCATAAATGGTACTTTAATTCATCATCATAACGCTAATTATGGATATAGACCATATTGGTTTGTTCCGGTCTCATTATCCATCTAATATCCTTTTTTGAGGTCTACCTGGCCTTCTCTTTCCAATTGGTTTATATTTTATTATTTATTTAGGATATCAGATGTTGGCCATTTGGTTTACATATTCTATCCATTTTTGTTTATAATTGTTTAGTTGTTCTTCTATTGATTTTGTTATTAGTTCTTTTAAAATATCTTTGTTCCTTTTTTGGTCTAATAATGTGTCTTTTGCAGTTCTTCTCATAAATCTCATTTTACTTGTTTTTATTCTTTGTTTATCTTGTTTGTTTATTGCCCAAATTTCACTGCCATATAATAATAATATGGGCACTGCTTAAGTATTGTATGTTTACAGGCATGTTTCTTTTTGTACTATATTTGGATTGAGTGTTCTATTTATCAAGCCTATAATCTGTAAAAAGTTTGACGTTTTTAATTTTAAAGGTTTTTTCCTCCTTCATATATTTCACATCCAAGATAACTGAAAATATTTATCTGTTCTATTATTTTATTATTAATAACTATTTTACTTCTAACTGGAGTTTGTCCACAAAATGCCATTGCTATGGATATTTTCATTCCAAACTGTTCTACTATAAAATTTAAATTATATATTGCTCTTTGTAAATTGTCTTCCTTATCTGATATTATTACCTGATCATCTGCAAATAATGGCATATTCATTTTGTTATTCTGGGAGACTTTAATTCATTAATTATAAAATTAGAATTCTCTTTCCATTGCTGACAGGTTGTGGGTACTGCACAAAAATAATCTGTTCCAAATATGCAGGACAAGAGGATCGCTGTAGAATAGAATGCATGTTCTACTGTTTCCAATCGGTAACAGATTGGATCTCTGATGTTAAAGTACCTCCATTTGATGGTATTGACTGGAAGGCAGTCATATGCAATTCTCCATCAGGATCCCTCTTGTTAGGGTATCCTTGAAACTTCAATACGTTATGAAGTAAATTATTGTTGTCAGTACCCTACTGTGGAAGTTCCTGACAAAAGAGATTAAAGATTTCTTTATACCAAATTTTACTTTTTTTTAAATGGAAAGAATGTCAATGCCAGAGTGTTGCAGTAGTCTTAGAGTTAAGCACAGACTGGTATAGCATTCAGGAACAGTCTCGGCTTTTGGACCTTTATAATCATTAACTCCAAACAGGGGAGATGAAAACTTAAGTGGTACGTGAGAAGGTCTGCTCATGTTTTATTGGTCTGCAATATTTTATCAATTTTTGAAGCTGTATTGCTTAAATGCAGAATTTTAAGACTGGAAGCCCAAATCCTCCATGCTTCTTTGATACTTGAAGAAATAATTCCTTTTTAACTTTGGTATTGGCTGGACCAAAAAAATTGCACAGGCAGCTTCTGTGATGTCTGTAATATTTATTATGTACAACTGAACAGGAAAGATTATGGTTTTGAGTACTATGGCTTTAGAAGAAAAGGAAAGTGGCCCTATATTCTAAGGTTTTAAAGTTCTTGAGTGTAAGTACTTGAACTGGTAATATTGGGTAAGTGGAGAAGGGAATTACAAGTATAATGAGTGGTTTTCTCTCTTAGGGGTTAGTCCAAAAGGAATGCCTCCAAGATCCCACTTTCCAAAAACTTAAAAATTTTGTAGTTAATCCAGTGAACTTGCTGAATTTTTCCAAAATACAAAAAAAAAAAAAAAAAAAAAAAAGATATATATGGAACATTATCATTCAAAGTGCCCACTACATCATCGGCATATGCTAATATCTTATTTTCCTTTATAGTTGAAGAAACTATTATTCCTCGCACAGCATGTGTATTGTTGACTTCTTGTAAGAAAGGTTCAAAAACTAGTTTCAAAGAGCAGTGAACTAAGAGGGCAACCTTACTTTACTCCTTTCGAATTTTGACCAGATCTGACAGGAACCCATTAACTATGAGGTGGGTAATTGAATTGGCATAGGTTCATTTGATAACAGATAGCAGCTTTGTACCTACACCAATTGGCTGAAAACAAAAGGGATCCTGGACATTATCAAATGCTTGAGTGAGGTACTGATAGCACTGCCATTGACTGCTTTTTCCTATTAACTAAGCGGATTAGATCATGTAGCAGAAGTAGATTAAATTCTACTGCTCAGCCTGGAACTCCATACACCTGTGTGCCTTTAATTATGTATCTCATTTCCACTTTGAGGCTATTATTGATAATGCAGAAAAATATCTTGTAGTCAGTATTAGATAGAGAAATAGGTCTCCAGCTGCTGATTAAGGTGTGAACTCTATTAGGTTTTGGAATGAGGACGGTATGGCTTGCTATAAATTCACTTGGTATGTGTCCTGATGAGAGAAAAGAATTAAATAATACAACTAAAATGGGAAGAATAAAACCCAAGGCCTCCTGGTAAAGTTCTATCTCTAGACCATCATGTCCTGGAAATTTTCTTGTCTGGCATTCTTTATAGGCTGTGGTAACTTCAGTTGCTGTAATGGGTCTGTCAAGCCCATCTTGGATGTGAACAGGAAAACCACTTATGTTCCAAGAGTTATAATTTCTAACAGTACTATTGTCTAAGAACTTTTATTGTTAAAAGACCATAAGATTTAATGATTACAAATACAAAGAGCCAACAAATTTCACTAGCCACTGTCTAGCATTTTCAAGACTGTACTGGTGTGAAAACAAATGCATCAAGTTACATGAAAACATACACTTTAGTAACTGCTAGGCTGTTACATTTGATAATTCATGTTTGATGGCGTGCATGCATTCGAATGCGTCAGTCAGAATCCGGTACATGACTACGTGTTGTGTAGTTTTTATTGTAGTTCTGTGGAGCTGAGAGAATTGATGAGATATTTCCATATGTCTTTAAGAATAGCACCTTGATTTCTATTTAAATTATTACCTGTGCATAGCACCACTGCTGCTTCTTTGAAAGTTCTGTGTCTATAGTCATTCTCGATGTAAGGCATAGAACTGTTTTTCCAATCTATAACGTGATTTGATGTTGAGAAATGATGAGCTAAACCAGATGTGATGATTCTATTGTGATTGACATCCCCCACATGTTCCTTCTGTCTTATTTAAAAACTTCTAGAGGTCTGTCCAATGTAAGAAAGGCCACACGTGCATGGAATTTCATATACTCCAGGAAATTTGAAGAAAGGTACCTCATCTTTGGGTGATTTTAAGACTTGTCTGATCATGGTAGTTGGTTTAAAAATTACTCTGATATTATGAGCTTTAACATTCTCATCAATTTTGTGGATACTGAATTAATATATGGAATGACAGCTTCCATATTGGAAGCTGTCACAATTCGACACATATTAGAACTCCATTCCTCTAGCCATGTGTTACCCCCCCCCCCCTCTCACCACCATGTGCAGACCTATTTATGGAAAAACTTGAAAAGGATATTTTTTCCACCATTTCACCTGAACTGTCAATTTGGTGGAGATATGTCGATGACGTGTGTTCATCATCTGGAAGGAGGATACCATGGAAAATCTTCTCGTGTTTCTTAATAAAATCAACTCACTACATAATAAGATCAAATTCACTATGGAACCGGAGAAGAATAAAGAATTACCCTTTCTTGACATACTGGTGAGGAGAGAAGATAGCAATGTCCAACTGTCCATTTACAAGAAACCAACAGATACAGGTAGGTATCTACATTATTCCTCTAACCATCATAGATCACAAAAACACAGCATCATTCATATACTCCATAATAGAGCCTTAAGGTCTATTTCGAAAGAAGATGTACAGAGAGAACTGTCACAAATAGTTAACACTATCTCTATGATAGTGTTAACTATTTGTTAACACTATCATAGTATGGATACCCTTCTAACATTTTAAACAAATTGCTTTTTAAAGACAACCCCCAACAACGTGGAACGGAGTCCCAACATGTGTCCACAACTGTCATTCCATATATTAATTCAGTATCCACAAAATTGGCAAGAATGTTAAAAGCTCATAACATCAGAGTAGTTTTTAAACCAACTACCATGATCAGTAGTTGGTTTAAAAACTACTTAAGATAACCCAAAGATGAGGTACCTTTCTTCAAATTTCCTGGAGTATATGAAATTCCATGCACATGTGGCCTTTCTTACATTGGACAGACCTCTAGAAGTTTTTAAATAAGACAGAAGAAACGTGGGGGATGTCAATCACAATAGAATCATCACATCTGGTTTAGCTCATCATTTCTCAACAACAAATCACGTTATAGATTGGAAAAACAGTTCTATGCCTTACATCGAGAATGACTACAGACACAAAGAAGCAGCAGTGGTGCTACGCACAGGCAATAATTTAAATAGAAATCAAGGTGCTATTCTTAAAGACATATGGAAATATCTCATCAATTCTCTCATCTCAACAGAACTACAATATGCGAAAAACTACCCAACATGTGGTCATGTACCGGATTCTAACTGAAGCATTTGAATGCATGCACACCATCAAACACGAATTAACAAATACAACGGCCTAGCAGTTACTAAAGTGCATGTTTTCATGTAACTTGATGCATTTGTTTTCACACCAGTACAGTCTTGAAAATGCTAGACATTGGCTAGTGAAACTTGTTGGCTCTTTGTATTTGTAATCATTAAATCTTATGGTCTTTTAACAATAAAAATTCTGAGTTTTAACACATTAGACCAAATATGAACAGTACTAGTCTTCAAACAGATTTTTGTGGTGTTTTTGAAAGGAGTCAAGGATGTCTTGAGTGGTGGACATGTCTTCACCATCAATGCAGATTTGAGCGATAGTCCTTTCTTTGCAGAATTTAGTGAATTGTCTATTGAAGAATGCAGCTGAAGGGCTATATGCTAAGTGCCACTGTATTCTTATCGTAAAATTTCTTTCTTTTACTTGTTTCTGCTTTTCCACTTCTATCTCTATGTTCATGTTTCTAACGATGTTGCTACATTCTATGCCATTATTACGCTGGTTTGTTATGACCGGCTACTCTCTTCATAAATGTCTTTAAACTTTTTTCTTTTGAGGAAAGCCTGTTCCTTTCCCCATTCCATCATATTCTGTTTTACTACTTGTTTGAATTTTAACCACATATCCCAATTCCAAGTAACATTATTCCAATTTGAACAGAGGGTCTGGAATTTGGCCGAAAAGATCAACGGAAAATTTTTAAGTCTTCGTGGTCTAGAACTGATCTCTACTTGTTCCATGCACTGGAACTTAAGTAGAATTGGATTATGATCTGACATGTTGATGTCAGGATGTTTTATTTGAATTATCGTATTTTTAAGGGAGGAAGAGATATAAATTCGATCAACATGGGTACCTTGATACATCTATGTAAGCCTGGAGGTTAGGATTGCAAGTCTTCCATATGTCTACTCGTTGTGTATTGTCAAGACATGTTTTTAACTCTGCATACCCCCACTTTTCCACTCCTGGGGTGTCTTCCTATTTTGTCTAATATGGGATTTTCAGTACAACTCCAGTCTCCAGCTGCTATGATGTAGATGGCACTATATAAATATGGCTCCAATTCTTGAATAACATTTTGTCTAAATGTTCCATTGGATGGAGCATAAACATTTATAAACCTTATTACGCATCCACAATATTTCCAGTTTATTGTCTAGATTCTCCTTTCTGCATCCCTTTGGATATTACAGAATGATCGAAAGAGGGGGGGGGGGGGTCAAGAATAAGAACGCCTACTCCAGCCCTGTTAAATTTTCCAAATCTCCAATAACAAAAAACTGTATATCTATCTGCTAAAGTTTTTATATCTTTATATCAGCAGAAGTATGTTTCTTGGAGAAACAAAAACCTGATATTATGGTGTAGCATAAGTTTCCATATAGTTTCTTGTTTAATTTGCCTGTGGAATCCTCATACATTTAATGAAGTAATACAGAAAGGAGATGGTATGATTAATGAGGTGTCACTGGTAAGTCTTTAACTTACCAGTGACATTTTGGACGAACCTGGTGAGTTCTTCAATCTGTGAAGGAGTAATTGTGTAGCCTGCTTCTTGTAAACTGTTTTCCAGTATTTTACAGTTGCTTTGTGAATTGTCCATTATTTCATTTTCATGCTTATCATTCTTGATTTGGAAGCCAGTTATTTTTTCATGTAGCTGATAATCGTACTCAAAAAAACTTTGAGTCAGTTAACTTCATTATATTTTTTTCAATTGTATCTCTTGCTTTCCCTTTATTAGCATGAGATGGTTCTTCATAGTCCATAAACTCTTCTGAGCCTGAAGAGTTTTCATTTGATGATCCACAACCTTCTCAATCTTGGAGAAGGTTGTGGATCACATTTTTTATTACTTTTTCTTTTAGATGTTGTTCCCTTTTTTAATTTTTTTTTTATTAATTCAGCTTTAATTCATCTTGTCTGCACATCAAGTTCTTTTACTTGTCTTACTTGCTTTTCTGTTTCTTCTCCAGTTTCTCTCATCTTCTATCTGTTCAGTTGTTATACTAGGTTCATTATTGGTAATTTCAACTGATGTTGTTCCATCCATATTTGACTGGGAAAGTTGGTCCTGCAGATCTGGAAATTTATTTGGGGCTTATTTCTTGCTGATTTGGTAGCATACTTTTTGTGATTTTACCAAGTGTAGTTTGTTTAAAAGTGCTGTCTTTACTAGACTGAATTGGAAGATCTGGGAACTCTTCATTATGCCTCTCTGATATATCCATTCTATATATATATATATATATATATATAAAAAGATAAGCCGAAATTTGAAACGTTTTTATGTCACATTTTAAATCGGGCCTATTTTAAATTCTACATATATATGTTTGGTATCATTCTTTTCTGAATTTATCCAACTTTAATGTGATAATGTTAGAATTTCAAATTCTTATATCTTTTTAAAATTATAAACTAAAAAATAACACGTAAGTCGTAGTTTTTAATTTCAATAAATTATTACAAAATATTTTTGATCGAGTAGGTTTCTTTTATAGAAACAAACTATAAAAAAAAATTTAAGCTTATCTACATTACTAATGTATTTAGTTAGGTGAAGGTCAAGTACTCGAATGACCTTATGATTACTTTTATAGAAACAAACTATAAAAAAAAATTTAAGCTTATCTACATTACTAATGTGTTTAGCTAGGTGCAGGTCAAGTACTCGAATGACTTATGATGACTCATCGCAGAGGTATCAGAAATCGGGGGGGTTGGGTGCCGTTGGTGCTGGGGGGAGCAGAGCCTCCCCTAGTGTGTGTGTGTGTGTGTGTACATACATATGGTGTTCTAATAGACTCTACCGGTACTTCCACTCTTTCAGCGAACGTTCTAAAAGGACAGGTGTTAATACAGTGTTCAGAACTTTTGCATTTCTGACATGGTTTGAGTTTTCATCAATGGGAGGTAGATCCAAAAGTGATACCAAGGTTAAAGAAATGCCCAAGTCGTATTTCCATATACAAGTAGTTAAAATATGTCACACCTCATTACTAAATTACTCTCGATTAGAGATAGATTTGGAAAGTTTTTTCACTTCGTTATACTATAAATTAAAGATGCCAAGAAATTATATTCTTGGTTTCATCCTTTATCCAAGTGTAAGCGAAGTTTGTGCATGAAGTAACTTCACAACTGGGTTATTGTATATAGAGGCTAATGACTTCACATCAGTTGCCTTAATATCCTATAATACAAAGCACGTATCCTTATGGACAAGTATTATTATTATTACATAACACCTCCAGGGTGTCCAAGGACTCATCAAAGGAGGGCATCTGCTCTCCAGTGTAAATGTATAGTCTGTTGCACCTTTTGTAATCTTAATGCTATTACTTACTTTATGTTCTTTTTACACTATTATTATGCTTTTACTCTTTACCTTAAATTACTACAGGTTATCTAATTTCCAATACCTAGAGAACCTTGGAAAATTTATTTAATGTTTCGACTGCCCACCAAGATTCCCTTTTATAGGTATTAAATGTAATTAAGATTACCTGCAGAATCTCTGTAGATCTATCTCAAACTTTAATGACAGTCGTGGCTACTCTTATTTTCTTTCGCTCCCAGGTTCACATTTATTTAGAAACAGTGCATTGGATTAAGGATCAGTGAATACACATTTTTTTAACATAAAAACACATTTAAATATGATGCAATTATACAGTATATTAAATGAATTGGCTCTTTCAAAAAAAATCTAAACCCAAGAATTATAGTATTTCAATAATTGTACATACATTAACACATACAGCAATACTATCATACAAGATATATTTTCTCATCCCAATACTAATTTGTTCATGCAATATATACTTTAATTAACAAGTTTCTCATATCTAAATTATACAAATTAAACTTCAGCTTCTTAGTCCGGAACAAACAATCACAATTAAACTTTGTAAGTGTCCCATGACTATCAGTCTATCTCTTCCGTAATGTAAAACAAACGCACAAAATTTTACTCACAGTTCTTCTCTGACGCATATAATCTTAACTGGCTCTTTACTGGTTCTACTGACTGCTTTTTCCTCTTGGGCCTCAACATTCGTGTGGGCTTCTTTCCTTTAGCACCGTTGCATTAAAGAGGACTCCTGGAGCTTGGTGCATATTACACCAATGCTTTCTAGGTCAGCCAATGGCTTTCGGCAACTGATGCACATGGCAGGCTATTTTACTGGCAGGACATGCTGGTGTCACTTCTCTTCTCCTTGAACTATCTCCCGGTACCCACAGCTTCTTTCCGGACTTCTAATGGATCCGTGTCCACAATGCTATGAGACACTACGAAAGGAGACTGTTTTCTTCTGCCTTTCTGCATACCTCCTTATATGGAGTTTTTCCTGATCCTTTCTTATACTTCTCCTCAGGTCCCTGGATTAAGGGTTGCGAACCCCTAATATTCCCACGCAAAAGGGGATGTGACCTTCAGAGTTGTCGATTACTTTTGTTTCCTCCAGAACACACAAAAACAATCTTATTTATAAATTGCGGGGCATCCTTAGATGTTCGCCGGCTTTTGTTGCATTGTCCTTGAGACTTGCATTTCATTAAGCTCAAACACAATTGAAAGCACTTTACATTGTACAAACAAAGCTTCTAAGCTATCTCTTAAAAATCGGAACCACATGAAATGCCAGGCCGTTTTCTAAGGCATTGCATTTGAAATATATAGTTTAACAGTTACTGTTTTGTACAAACTTGTATGTTAATTCCTTGGAGTTAAATACATGGGGTTATAAAATATTTACATCGTTAATATAAAATTTGTTAGGCTTGTTTACGAGTTGTGACCTCTGTAAAAGTCGATGCAAGAAAAAAGAAAATTTCTACTGCATCGAATTTTATACCAGCTCTTCATCTCCACCACTCCACTAACCGCAACTACCTTCATCATCTACACTAGCGCTATCTACTGCTGACCACCACCACTATTTTCACAGACAATCACAAACATCCATGCCCATGGTGGGATTCTAACCCGCAGCTTTTTGGCTGAGAACTGATACGTTAACCACTCAGCCAACCAAGCCTGCTTCCCATTATGCTGTGCATTATGGGAAGGCCCACTACCCAGACATGCTCTGACCTTTATTAAGGCATCATCAGTGGGAGCTGGATCCAAAAGTGATACCAAGACTAAGGCAATTGATATGAAATCATTAGCCTCTATGTACGAGTAGTCACGAAGTTACTTAATGTGCAAACTTTGCTTGCTTACACTTACTGATAAAGGGTGAAATCAAGAATATAATTTCTTGGCATCTTTAATTTATTGTATGACCAACTGAAAAAACTTTAAGCATTGATTGAGCTTATGTCAATGCATATCTAATACAGAAACCAAATACAGTTTACATGTCGAGTTATAAACAAAACTCAGGATGAGATCGATTTTGCCCTCAGTTTCCTTACTTTCCATTTAATGTATTAAAAGCTTAGGGAATCAAGTTTACAATATATTTCATAATGTTTGTTGATGAAATGCTCTTGTACATATGACATCTTTGCAAATTTTATTACAACGTACTCTTTTTGTTATAAGGTAAGTGTTACATTCTTGTTTCTTCTGTCTTTTTTTTTTTTAAACAAATCAATAGACTTAGTTTGGTGGCCATTTATAATAGTGCATTATGGTATGATGAACACCGGGAGAATGAAATAAATAAACAATTTATTGAGTTACTAATACAGTAGACGCCGCTTATCATGATTACTTTGAGACAATTGCTTTTCGATAACAATAACCAGCTGATAACATTAAGCAAAGAATATAAAAAATCACATCATTTATTTTGATTTATTGTTATGAACATTATTTAATTTAATTTATTGTTATAAATAACTTTTTAATAAGCAACAATATAAAATATATTTTAAAAACTTATCTAGTGTTGTCTGTTGTGTCTTTGAATATAGTAGTTCATGAATAAATTGCTCATACTCATAATGCCTTTCAAAGTTTGTCGCTCTGTGTTGCACACCACAACGAAGTATTCGTAAAGCTTCTTGCATCTAAGCATTGGTTGGAGGAGCTTCTAAAATTTGTTCTTCTATACTTTTATTAGGTTTACTTTCTTGTATTAGTTTAAAGTTCTCATCAGAAGCAGCTTGACATATTTCTGACATTGTCATTATAACCACCTCTTCAACGTTGTTATCAATATCCAACCAATTTTCAAATTCTTCTTTTAACATACTGTCTGGGGTTTTATCAAAAATTTCATTTGTAAGATATTCTAATTTTTTGGAAGAAGGAGTTTCGGAGTTTGTCTTAAAAAAATCCCCCTTTTTGGAAGCAGATTTCAATAGTCTTCTCTGAGACTTGCTTCCATGACATTGCTACCAAATGCAATGCACCAAGAAATGAAATATTTTTTGCAATTGCACTTGCATCAGATGTCTTTTATATAATCAAGTTCAGCTATAATTCTCCCACAAATTTCCCTATGATAATAAGCATTAAAAACTCATATGATGCCTTAGTCATATGGTTGAATTTACGATGTAGTTTTTGAAGGCAAGAAAATTACCTTGATGTTCTTTAATGATAAATTGTTTGTGTGTGTGTAGTGCAGTTGTCTACTAACAAGCCAATTTTTTGCTTTAATTTAAGATCCCACTTACTAACCAATTTCTGAAAGTGTCATTAGTTATCCAAGCATTTGCACTAGAACAGTAGTCAATAGGTAAACTTTTTGACAACTTTAAAACACCGAGGATTTTTACTTTTTCCAATTACTAGGCGTCCTCATTTCTCACCTTTCATATTAGCACAACAAAGAACTGTCATCACTTACTCTTTTGAAGATTTAAATCCTTTAGTACTTTCATTTTTAAACAAATAAGTATGCTCAGGCATCTGCATTGTAAATATCCTTGGGAGAATATTCAGCAATAATTTTTGGTTACTCTTAATCCACACATCAGCTGATTAAAAAAAAAAAAAAAAAAACAGCACTTTTTTCTTCACCATGAATACGCTTGTACACATTATTCTCACCTTTTTTTTCCACTTGTTAAACCATCCATCAGTTATGGTGAAATTTTCTTTGCCTATTGTTTTTGAAATTCTGCTTTTTGATGCATCAAAGGCCCATTAATCGAAGCATTCTTTTCACAAACATTACTACACTAAATTTTTAATAAAAATTTAGTATTTTTTGATAAAAACTTATTAAAACCAGATCAGGCTCTCTTCTGATCCATGTTCTCATGAGTAAGAGCTGAAGTTTTAATGTTTGATCTGTTTTTTAAGATCTTACACAAGAATGATTGTGAAATTTTTAAATGTACAGCTGCACTACACTGACTCATTTTGGGAAATTCATCATAGCACTCCAAAAATTTTTGAAAAAATAAATCTTTACATTTTTACTTTTTCTGCCAATAATGCTAAGGGCTGTTTTAACAAGCACTTAAAGTCAAATTCACTTACTGAAAGAGTGCATGAAAATAAACTCGAAAAATAAAAATTAGACTGTATTTATACTCCCCTGCATTTGCTTGGAAGATTTAAGATTTACGGAAGATTAAGATTAAAAAATAGATTAAGATTAGCCACCTGTATTTGGCTGGAAGATGTAAGATTTATGGAAGAATAAGATTAAAGGATGATTAACAAAAAGTCAGATTTTGACAAACGTTCTTTGTCAAATTTTCTCCTGATTAACCCTTATTAGCATTCTGAGATACAAAAGGCTAAACATTCAAGGATTTTGATAACAATAACCAGAACTTTGATTATAATAGACAAATTATTTTTAATTCATTTTAAATGGTGTGTTTTGAGACCGACTGATTTTGATAACAATAGCTGCTTTTTAATATCTGCAATCACAATAAGCGGATTTTACTGTATTTTGCTGTATTTTAAAACATCAGCTTCACAGCACAAGTTACAACTGTGATAGCACACTGTTAAATTGTTGCACTAACAGTTCACATTATAAATTTTAAGGAACTAATCTACAAAGGTGTACTCTAGGGACCAGACAAAAAGCAAAATTAATTCTTATAAGGCAAGATAAATATTTTTGAATGACTGTCTCTCAGATCTTAATCAGATTAATGCAGCCCTATTCATTGAGGTTAAGGGAATGTTTTGTAGCTGATACTGATTCTGAAAATAGTCTCTCAGACTATAGTGACTTCTATGCATTATAGTTGTATTCTAATTTAATTTAATCCTGCATAAAGGGACATTCAAAGCATTGTCTATCATTCAAGACTTACCATATAGATGATAAGTCACAAATGTTGGTATTTTTAATCAGGCTATTACAACATTATATATATATTAATTGGCATAATTTAATTAATACTTCTGATATTTGGAAGCATCAAATTGCCATCAGGGAACAATATACAAACCAATATGTGTGCATGCAGGCACTACGATGAGTAAGTGACAACGAAGCAAAACAGTCAAAGATGGGCCACCTAAAGTCCTCAGTGGTGCCCGTTAGCAAGCTAGATTTCATATCCTTTCCTCTTGGGCTGATGTTCTGATCATGGGTGCTTTCTAAATTTGAAGCAGTTTCATGTATCCAGATTTGTTGAGGGTTGGATGATTTTTTCTTAATGCTTGAGACAGATTCCAGGAATAGTCTCTCATACTTATATTTGCTGTGGTGAAGTAAAGTGCCATTTTTCCAGCATATCTTGTGGTAGGTATCAAAAGAACGGTCTGCAAGTCCTGAGTGTCCTTACTGGTAGTGGCAGAACTGGATATAATCCTTATGCTCAGCAATTCTGATG
This sequence comes from Typopeltis vanoorti, assembly GCF_054136105.1. Taxonomy (NCBI): domain Eukaryota; kingdom Metazoa; phylum Arthropoda; class Arachnida; order Uropygi; family Thelyphonidae; genus Typopeltis; species Typopeltis vanoorti. The sequence goes on from NC_143558.1 coordinate 111,682,570, forward strand.
GCTTGCTTGGCCATTATAGGAAAGTTTTCAAGTGGATAAGGGATGGCATTTTTTTATGTGGCCTTGAAGTGGTTACAAGTTTTTTTTTTAATAGGATTTCTGCTAGTTTTTCAGATGTGTCTCAAATATATGAAATTGTGATAGATTTGGTGAAATGTATGTTTTGAAGCAGGGAGAATGTGTGGTTTTGGGCTTTTAATATTTTTTGTATTGGGTATTATAGTCATTGACTAAGAAAGTGTTGAGAATGTTGTCAATTTCAGTGATGAGGGCAATATTATTGGAAAAAATCAACTTTGTCCTGTTGTATAAGATTTTTATAATCCCTGTACTGTTAGGAAGGATGGTGTGACTGTTGTTGACAGTTTCTGCCACTGTGTGTGTATTGTTTTCTCTAAACCAAGAATTTGTTTAGAGAAAACAATTGTTTTCTCTATTGGGATTACATGTAATCGAGGTGTCAAAGAAAGGAAGACTGTCATTTTCTAAGGGGAATTTTATCCTCGGATGATGGGTGTTTAGATGGGTTAGAAAAGTGTTAAGATCATCCAAGCTATGTGGCCAAATGGTGGAGACATCATATACATAGTGTAGCTGAACAAGGTTTCATTAAAGTAGTTACCTGTTATTAAGCAGACAGCCCATAGCTCTCTCCTCTCTTTGTTTATAGATTTCATTGCCTGAGTTCATGATGTCTTGGATAATATCCAAGATATCTTTAAGTGAAACATTGGTGAATAAAGAGGAGGCATCGAAATTAACCATCATGTCAGTTGGTTGGAGGGTATTCTCTATACCTGACTTAAAGTGGGCAGAGTTTGTTTGAAAAGGTATTGCCAGTATATCAAGAGAGCACTTTGACCATTTGGCTAATTGCATATTTTGTGTTGTGATCTTTTGGTAGCCCATATATCCAGGTAGGGTGGGAGGGGGGGGGGTCTTGAATTGTATGGTTTAGCTTGTGAAGAAATTATATTCTTGTTAAATCTTTTATCCAAAGTGCAAGCAAACAAAGTTTGCTCGTGAAGTATCTTGATTGACTAGGCTGTTTATATATAGAGATTAATTGCCCAACATCCAGTAAGGCAAAGAACACAGTCTTTGAGATGTGTATAATGGTGAATAAAGTTTTGAACTTTATTGAGATCTCATCAGTGGGAGCTAGACCCAGAACAGTTTGCTTACACATGAATAAAGGATTAAACAGGAATATAATTTCTTGCCAGGAACTGTATGGTTTTAGGTCATTGGTGATTTCCACAGACTAGAGGTGACTTTTTAAGGAGTCAGTGGAGAGTTTTGATTTGCATGTTGAGAGGAACATACTCCAAAGAACAATAGATGATAATAATCCTTGAATAGACAACACACAGACAACACCAGCAAGATTAAAGATCTTAATGTTTCATCAGTCTAAGACATGATTGAGGCAGAAAATAAAAAGTACAATGCCATCATCTTAAATATCCATTCGGACACCAACACTAAATGACAACATTTGCTGTCTTGCTGAACAATGCAACTTTAACCCTAGAAATGTGTCCTGTCTAACCATTTTAGACTCATGATTACATGGAGAAACGGAATGAACTTCTTGCACTTTATAAAAATGACTTACAATATCCTTCAAGCCGATCAGCATTCAAATGAACCGTTAACTGCAAATCAGAAAGCACCAGCCCTGCATCGCATATACGAGCCCTATCAGATCTGACCACAGCATGAAAGACAGTGTGAAAAAGGTGGCATTTTTTTTTATTATTATGTGATAACTGAGAGGAGACCTCCACATATCCTTTAAAGAAATGCAGAGAACCGACCAGGGCTTCTGACCTAATGTCTAATCCTCACCTTCTTGTGGTGCACCCTGTTGGGTATCTACCTGGATAATGAACAAACAAGGATGGACTGACAACTTGGGATTTAGCCGACCAAATTGTATTCCTATTGGTTAAACCAAAATACAAAATGATGGTACAACATGACAAAATTTCATGCCGGCTGGGGGGGGGGGTCGCCCAGTTAAACAAGGCCCCTGTTGTTTTCGCCAGGGAACCAGGGCAAACAGCGAAAAGTCAGCTACTGGAACAAATCCAAACACACCCCAACTCAACATCACCAGAGTTAAAGATCGGTACTATGAACGTAAGAAGCCTGAATGGCAAAGAAATGGAGCTAGCTGAGGAATTAAATAAGTATCAGATCGACATAATAGGGTTGACTGAAACAAAAAAGACAAAAACTGGTGGGATCTTTCTGAGCAATAAATACAGAATGTTATATTCAGGCAATGACAACCCATATATAAAAAGGGAAATAAAAAAGGGAAATAAAACTGCATGTGAGAATTACAGAGGTATTTCCCTACTGAGTGTTCCTAGCAAGATCTATGCAAGTATACTTGAGAAACGGTTGAGAAGAATTGTGGAAGAAAAGCTTGGTGAAGAACAAGCTGGATTCAGGGCAAATAGAGGCTGTCAGGATCAGATCTTCACTTTACGACAAATAGTCGAGAAAGCATGGTAATATAACAGTGATCTGTATTTAAGTTTTGTCGATCTGGAAAAGGCATATGACAAGGTTCCAAGAGAGAAGCTATTCAATTCAGTTATATGGTGTCAATGGGGCATTATATCAAGCAATACTTAGTCTTTATTTGAGTTGTAAGTCAGCAGTTAGAATTGAAGGAAGTACAGGAAGATGGTTTAATGTTAAATCTGGTGTGAGACAAGGATATACGTTATCCCCTCTGTTATTCATTATCTTTATGGATCACATTATTAAGGAAAGTGGTATTAAACATGATATCAAAATTGGAGATGTTAATGTCAGCTCTTTGCTTTATGCGGATGATGTTATACTTCTAAATAAATTTGCTACAAGTCTGCAAGATTCTCTGACTAAATTGAATAGCTGTTGTAATAGATATGGTATAAAGGTCAGCAATAAAAAGACAAAGACAATGAAAATAGGCAGAATCATTGAAAATATCAACTGTGTTGTGAATAGAGAACCTGTGGAACAAGTAAAACATTTCAGCTATTTAGGCACGATTTTTACTGAAAATGGTAAATTAAATATAGAAATAGACAACAGAATCAGCAAAGCTGGTATGGTGAGAAATCAATTGAATAAATTAATATGGAATAAGAGAGAAATTAGTCAGAACACTAAATTAGCTGTGTACAAGACAGTGTTCAAACCAGTTTTAACTTATGGATCTGAGAGCTGGGTCAGAAGTAAAACACTTGACCAAAGACTAGAGACCACAGATATGAGAGTCCTGAGAAAGATGGCGTGAGAAAGAGGCGTGAACAGATGGCATCAATGGCAATATCATATTAAAAACGAGGATATTAGGAAAGAACTTGACATTGTCAGCATCCAGGAATGTGTTAGCAGAGCTAATCTCAGGTGGTATGGTCACTTAAACAGAATGGACGAGGAAAGATTAGCAAAACAAGTGTTCTCTGCCAGGTTGGCAGCAAAACGACCTAGAGGAAGACCAAGATATAGGTGGATTGATACTGTAAAAAGTGCTTTAGATGATAGAAATATAAGATCTGATAATGTTGGAGTCTTGACAAGTAACAGACTGATTTGGAGGAAAATTGTACATAGGAAATTAATAATGATGTAATTTATTCATGTAGAACTATCATATCCTGTACACCCCTTGAGGGTACATGGCAGGAATTTGATGATGATGATGATGACAATCAAGGAAAAGGAGTAGCCATAGTATTCAAAACAAAATACGAGGCTCATCTTCTTGAATGGCAGGTAGTGTGAAGTAGAGTGATTTGGGAAAATATGAGAATGGGGAACTGGACAATGAGACTTATTTGTGCCTATGGTCCCAGAAGGGTCTACTAAGGTAGAAGTGGAGGAATTTTTTGAGGCTCTAGAGAAAGCTACTGACACAATGAAAAAGGAAAAGTTGGTCCTTTTTGGGGATCTAAATAGCAGAGTAGGAAGTGATTGTCAGACATGCAAACACATTTTGGGGAAAATTTGGAGAAAAGAGCAAAGCCAATAATAATGACAAATACTTGTTGAATTTTTGCTCAGAACATGGACTGGTTATTACTAACACCATGTTAAAACACAAAAATGTGCACAAATTCACATAGAGAGAAGAGGCTAGGAATAAGAAAAGTCTCATTGACTATGTTATTGTTGATAGTGATGTTTTCTCCCTGGTGCAGGACACCAGAGTGTACAGAGGATTTGAAATTCGAAGCGATCACTATTTAGCCTTCAGCAGGATAAAATTGAATTTAATATTGAAAAGAATAACATATAAAGCGAATAAAAGTTGAGCTGCTCTCAGATGTGAATTGTAGACTAAAATACACAAAGATTATTGAAAAAAAAATGAAACAGTTTGAAAACAGGAACCAAACCTTGGAGATTCAGTGGCAACTTTGAAGAAAACCCTGTTTGATTCAGCCAGAGAGCATGTGGTGAGGTTGTCTGCAAGGATAGAAAAATCAGAACTCCATGGTGGACACAGGAAGTTAAAGAGGCAGTGAAGGAAAAGAAGAAAGCATATCAAAAATTCCTGGGAAATAAGGCAGCTTTTGCTCTTAGAGAATACAGAGACAAATGTAAGAAAGCGAAACACTGTGTAAAACTAGCTAAACACAAAAGTCATGGGAGGACTTTGGCAAGAACATAGAAAATAAATATCAAGAAGGTGACAAAATATTCTGGAGGTTGTTGAAGAAGCTTAGGAAAGGAGGAAAAAGTACTGTAAAAGTAGTTAGAGATGATAAAGGTGACATGAAAACGGGAGAAAAAGATATCCTTGAAGTATGGAGTAATTACTTTGGAAAACTTCTAAATGAAACAAGCAGTGATGACAGCATAGTGGTAAAAAACACTGACCAGGCATGCAGTCAGGAATACATATCCATACTTGAAGTAGA